>NC_087348.1:75020833-76270833 GCF_030014295.1 Loxodonta africana
TATGCGTATGAAAGCTGGACAATGAATAAGGAAGACTGAAGAAGAATTGATGCCTTTGAATTATGGTGTTGGAGAGGAATATTGACCGTATCATGGACTGCCAAAAGAATGAACAAATCTGTCTTGGAAGAAGTACAGCCAGAATGCTCCTTGGAAGTGAGAATGGTGACACTTCATCTCAGGTACTTTGGACATGTTATCAAGAGGGACCAGTCCCTGGAGAAGGATATAACAATTCAGTGAAAAAGAGGAAGCTCCTCAAGGCTGTAACAATGGGCTCAAACAATGGGCTCAAACATATCAAAGACTGTGAGGTGGCTCGGGACTGGGCAGTGTTTCATTCTGTTATACATACGGCCACTATGATTTGAAACTGACTCAGCGGCACCTAACAAGAAAAATGACAGTGTCCCCTCCATGAAAATATCTCCCTGGTCTCTAGCCTCATGTGAAGCTCTTTCTTGCTAGAATCCCTGCAGTTCCTGCAGTGTGTCTGCATAAGCAAGCCCAGCCTTAGGTTGGACCTCATTGTGGCTTCTACAACCAAGGGTATGTTAGATGGATTTCTTTTGGTTGCAAGTGATGGAAACCCAACTCACTCTTAGAACATCCAAGCCAGGAGAAGGGCAGGAGGGAGGCATACTTCAGGAAAAAAAAAAAAAATTAGGGAGCAGAGCGCTATTGGACTTGTGTCTATTGCCCATCTCTGCATGTCTCTTCATGCTGGCTTAGTCTTTGTCTCTCCACAGAACAGCTTTATCTACATGGGAGAGAATATGAGTCTTGACTTTTACATCTTACACCTTTGCCACCAAAGAGGGACTAACCCTGCTCTCTTGGTCCCAAGACCATACCTCCAAGGATGGAGACTCATTGGCCTAGATTGGATCAAGTGCCCATTCCAGGGTCCATCAGGCTATGGGGGTAGGGTATTGTAAGAACTGGATATCTTTCACATGAACCATGTGAATGGAGTGATGCATGGAGAAAAGTACTCAGAAGAGCAGGAGATGCTAAGCAGGTAAACCTATAGTTGTCTGCTATTGTGATCAGGCACCCTGGCAATTAGCATGGGACCTGGCCATGGGAGGTGTCTTAGGCTGGGTTCTCTAGAGAAGCAAAACCAGTAAAGTGTATATATATATATATATATATATATATATAAACTTGTTGCCGTCGAGTCTATCTCAAGTCATAGCGACCCTGAAGGACAGAGTAGAACTGTCCCGTAGGGTTTCCAAGGAACACCTGGTGGATTCAAACTGCCAAACTTTGGATTAACAGCTGTAGCTCTTAACCACTACTCCACCAGGGTTTCCTAAAAAAAAATATACATATATATAGAGAGAGAGGTTTATATCAAGGAAAAGGCTCACAAAATTGTAGAGGCTAAAATGTCCCAAGTCCTTGGATCAGGATAGAGACTTCTCCTGATTCACATAGCCACAGGGGCTGAAGAATCCAAGATTGGCATGTCAGAGAGCAGTGCTATTGTTCACAGGTTGTGAAGATCTATGATTCCCGAGATCAGCAGATAAGCTGCTAGCTCAAGTCCCAAGAACCAGAGGTCAGACGAACAGGAGGCAGCTACAGGATCCAGAGCAGGCAAAAGCCAGAATGTCCACTTATATTCGGATGCAGGCTGCATGCCCAAGGAAACTCCTATCACTTACAAACACTGGGAATCATGGCCTGGCCAAGTTGAAACACAATCTTAACTATCACAGGAGGCACAAGAGACTGTTTGCTGGATACAAAGGGAATGGGAGGGAGGATGGGAGGCTTTCAATACAGACTGATGCGTAGAAGTCTTAACCCCACCTCCATCACTTGGGATGGTTCTTCTGGGCCTTTGAAGGCCTCGGCTTATCTTAGGCCATTTTGTTATAGGCCACTAGCTTTCAGCTCCCAAGCTCCCGTTAGGATCACCTATAGGCAAATGCTCAAGGTCAGGCTGGGTTAGACTGGGCTAGGGGCTGCCCTCTGGGGCACAAGTTTATGTGTTATCACATTGCTTTAAGAGTTGCTAAGACAACTTGCTGGGGAAACCCAGGCAAGGCATGAAGTAGAAGGAGCTACCTTTGCTCTAACCTGCTGGACCAGGGACTCACCGGGGTCCTGTAGGATGGAGTTTGGGCAAAGCTGCCCCTGACCTTTTGTGTCTAGACCACAGTTTCAAGTTCTGAGAGTCTGACCTACAATTAGAAGAAAGGGAGAATGAGGGGTGGGACCTGCTAGAGGCTCTTATGGTTGCAGAAATTGGACTAAATGGCCAAGGGTATGGTAGGATTAATGCCTGGCTGGGCTCAGACTGAGGAGCCCTGGTGGTGTAGTTGTTAAAGCTCTCAGCTGCTAATCAAAAGATTAGCAGTTTGAACCCACCAGCCACTCTGTGGGAGAAAGATGTGGCAGCCTGCTACTGTAAAGATTTACAGCTTTGGAAACACTGTGGGGCAGCTCTATTCTGTCCTATAGGGTTGCTGTGGATCAGAATTGACTTGACAGCAGTGAGTTTGGTTTGGCAGAGGCTCACACCAGGGAGTCCTCCTAAACTGTGAAGCAGCCTTAGAAAGGAGGCAGCAGCCAGCCCCAATCCTCCTGCTCTTGGCTCCCTACTCCAGCTGTGCCCTCAGCCAAAAGGAAAGGACCTTGGATGCTTCTGCATGACTTTCCCCCATCTCTCCCAGGGCCAGGTCCTTATGTGAGCACCACGGAAATTCTCAGAGTAAGGAGAGCAGAAGGAGTACATCAAGGCTCAGCCTTGGCTCCAGGCCAACGGACAGAGGTTCCCATCTGGGCAGCTTTTCAGAAACCAGGGACCTGACAAAACAGAGCAGAAAATTGAAAAATTAGAACTTAAAGAAGCCATAAAGACCATTTTACTGACAGGGGAAACAGAGGCTCAGTGTAATAGTTAGGAAAAGATTAAGCTCCTGTAACAAAGAGACCCAAAACTACAGTGGCTTGAATATTTCTCTCTCTCATAATAGGAGATCAAACGTTCAGGTTGGCAGGACTACTCTACTAGGTCACTTGGGGACCCAGCTTTCTTCCATCTTGTTTCTCTGCAGCCGTTGAGGGTGTTTTCCTCATATGCATCATCAAACCTGGGTGTTAGAATGTTTATTTCCAATTTATGGGGAGGCGGAAAGACAGGAAGCACCCGGGAAGCAACTTCCTTTTAAGCAAGAGAAGGGAATGTGGTGTATATCTCTTTTGCCTACAGACGAGAACCAGTAATATACCTATTTGCAAGGGAAGCTGGAAAATAGTCTCTAGTTGGCTAGCCATGTGCTGAGGAGGAAGGGAGAACAGCTACCGGGAACACCACCAGCAGCCTGCCACACTTGGGAAGGGAAAGTTGCCTGAGGTCTACAGAAGGTAGAGTCAGAACCAGAATCAGAATCTAGGCCTTGGAAGTTGCCACCAAGTCTGAGAAGGCCCAGGGTTGCACCTGCAGGCTCTGGGGGTTTGAATTTGCAGCCTGTCCCCAGGGTGGCTCAGCGTGCCTGGCGTGGGCCCACCTAGTACAGGCCCTGAGTGGTGGCTGTGACTTCTAGGCCTGAAGGAATCAAATTTTCTTTGACTTACCTCAAGGGGTGCTAAGCACAGGAGCTCAAAGCCTGACTTAGAGAGGCCCAGGCAAGTCCTGGGCAGCAGCAGCCATGGAAGAATATGTGCTTCCCAGGGGGACTTTTTTTTTTTAAGTTTCTATCACTTGGGAGCTGGTAGAGCCTCTCAGATAGGCTAGACACTGGGTGAGGAGGAACCTCTTTGGCCTTTTTGACTGTGGGGCGGAAAGACCCTACTAGAGATTGGTGGAGGAAGCAGGATTATTCCCACCACCACCTCCACATACCTAGGCCACTGCCGGCAGCATCAGGAGGGCTGATTCTGAGGTGCCTGTGCTGTTGGGACATGTGGTTGTAGCTCCAAGGGGACCACCTGCATGTGGGTGTGTTCACTCTGGTGAGCTTGTCAGGAAACAGTCTGTTCTCTGGGAGTGAGTCATGGTGCTCAGCCCCACAGGCCAGTTGGTGGGAGTCCATGAAGCTTGCATACCAGCACCAGCTTCAGGAGCACACGGGGACACCTGGCCTCAGAGAGCCAGCCCAGCATCACTCCAGGCCTCCGGTGCTCAGTGGACAGGTGATTAGGAGGGTGGGAGAGGGAACAGATTACCTCCAAACATGCAGATTGGGGACTCAGACTGAGATTCTGAGTAGAAGGTCAGGCTGAGGTTTGGTTGCTGGGGTGTTTGTAGCCTCAGAGGGCACGAGGGGGTTCACGGAGCCCCCTTGGTGAGGGTCTTGGAAGGGTGGGAGGTGCAGAAGTTATTTGGAGAATTGGAGGGTCCCTATAACAGCTGTGCCTCTCTCTAGCTGTCTGGGGAAGGCTGCAAGCTCACTAGCACCTCAGAGGCCTTTCCTACCATCAGTTCTCAGAACAAGGTAGTTGGCTAGATAAAGAGGAAGGTGAAGGGAAACATTTGAGGCTAGCAGTCTCCCAACTAGGGATGAGGTGGTAGGTTTGAGGAGGGCAAGGGCCAGGTCAGAATCTGAGTCGGGCTGGAGTTCTCGTCCCACTTATTTCTCTCCCAGGGCAGGGGACTGGAAGAGGAGATGTAAACAGTTAAAAGTTTAATAATTTTCCTTTTATCCCTGCCACACAAATAATTACACGATAACTATGTAATTGACTGGATTGTTGCGATAAGAGCTATGGAGGGAAAGCACAGAGGGCCGTGCCAGGCCATAACAGGGAGGTCTAACGTAGTGTTGAGGGGAGAGGCCACCCTGACAAAGGTAACGACATTTAGTCCCAGACTCAAGGGATGAGCAAGCCATGGCCCAAATGAAGAAGGGAGGAAGAGTATTCCAAGCAGAAGAAACAGTGAGCCTGCAGGCCTTGAAACAGGCAGTGGTTCAAACAAGGACAAGAGCAATAACCTGCAGGTGAGCTCTGGTGGTGCAGTGGTTAAGTGCTGGCCTGCTAACCAGAAGGTTGGCAGTTCAAGCTCGCCAGCTGCTCTGTGGGAGAAAGATGTGGCAGTCTGCTTCCATAATGATCACAGCCTTGGAAACCCTATGGGGCAGCTCTCTGTCCTATAGAGTCCCTACGAATCAGAATGGACTTGACAGGAACGGTTGGTTGAGGAGGTGGCAGTGATGGAGATGTGTCTGGAAGACTGCTCAGGTAGAGCCAAGTAGGGGGGTTTGCAGGAGATGGGGCTTCCTGTGGAAAGCCATTACATATTTTAGGGTTGGTTGACAAAATCTGATCTGCATTTTTTAAATGTCACCATGACTACGTATGGAGGCTGGACTGGTGAGGCTCAGGGTGGATGCAAGCAGGCCAGTTAGAGGCTTTTGTAGCGGTGTGCAAGGGGTGATGGTCACTTGGACTAGGGCCGTAGTGGCGATGATGGAAATAAGTGGGTACGTTTCAGAGATATCTTGGAAACAGAATTAGCAGACATCTGTGATGGGAAGGAGTGTCAAAAATGACTCCCTAATTTATTTCTAAATTTTTGAAACTTACAAATACTTATTCGTCATAATGAAAAGAATCTAAAAGTGTGTATAAAAAGATTATATAATGCTCTTCCCTTAACGGCCGCCTTTCATTCTTACCCCCTAAGGTCACCAGCGTTGACAGACTGAACAGGGACGGTCTTTCACATCTTTTCTCCATGTTCATCTAAGCACAGCTTTTCTTTTAAATGGGATAATTAAACGGAATGATAGTACTTGCTACTCTTCCATCTACTTTTCTCACTTAACAATATATCACAGACATTGTTTGCAAGCCAGTAGCTATCCCTCTAACTCATTTTTTTTAAAACGGTTGCATAATATTCTACAGCCTGGTTGTACAACAATTTATTCAATCATTCTCTATTGATATTCAGATGGTTTCGGTTTTTGCCACCACAAACGGTGCTGAAAATATAGGACCACCCTTATACACAGGTGATATTTCCCCACAGGATGGATTCCCAAAAGGAGGGTTTCTGGGTCAAAAGGGGTGTGCATTTTTAATTTTGATTGATAATGTCCAGTGATCTGCCCCAAATTGTAATAGATGGTGAGAGATTACTTGCTCAGCAGTAAATGCGAGCACCCATTTGCTCAAAGTTTTAGCAGACTAGAACATTTTACTCTTAAAAAACAATTTGCCAATCTGATGAATTAAAAAACTAAAAACTTTTTTGCTTTAATTTGCATTTCTCCCAACCGCTAGGGAGGGTAAGCATTTTCTTAGCCCTTTAGATTTTGTCCTCTCTGAATGGCCTGTTCATGTTCTTTTCCCATCTTTCTTTTGGCCTTTTGTCTTTTTCTTTATAATTTATAGAAACTCTTTGCATATATAGCATATTTTCCTTTTTCCTTTTATATGTTTTGCAGATATTTCCCCAGTAAATCATTTGTCTTTTTCCCTTTTTATGGTGCCCTTGCATCAAAGTTTTAGAAATCGAATCTAGTATATCTTTTCCTTTGTTATTCCGGCTGGCATCTCTCACCAAATTTGTTCATGTAATTACTATCCAAATCTGAATTTTTCTCTTAAAATTTCTTTTAATATTTTAATAGTTTTATTAATAATATTTTTCTTTGATTAGTTGAAATACAGTTTTTATCATATATTACATTCCCTTCTGTACTTGAATCTATTGATTGGGTCTCTGTTCCCATGATCTATTTATCTCTTACTGGTTTACACCATGCTGTTTAGATTCTGGTAGTTTTTTAGTATGCTTTAGTATCTGATAAGACAAGTCATCTTCGACTAATCTTTCTTTTCATATGTTTTCTTAGTTAACTTCAGATACTTATTTTTTAAATATACCTCAAATTAAACTTTTTATAGTTTAAAAAAACTTAAAAAAATTGGAATTCCAATGGAAATTGCATTCCATCTATGCATTAATTTTGGAAAGATTGGCATTTTATATAATAAGTCTTTTTTTCTGTAACGTGGCTGTCTTTCTATATGTTTAGATCTTTTTATATGTTCATCAGTGTGATTTCGTGGCTTTCGTCAAAGAAGACTATTATCTTTGTGGTGGTTGTTGCTGTTTTTAAATTATCCCTGCATATTTTATAGTTTTTTCACTATTGCAAATGATGTGATTTTCTCATTTCCATTTCTAATATATCATTGTATTCAGAAAAAAAAAACTACAGCTCTCTGTTTACTTGTTATTTAGTTCTTCCTAATTACCTAATTAATTCTAGTAGTTTTAAAACTAAAGTTCATTAGATTTTCTTGGTATATAATCATATCATTGGTAAATAAACATTTTTGTTTTTTTTAAACCATTTATTTATCTGATTAGCTCATTTTTTATTATTGTGTTTGTTAAAAAAATCTCCAAAAAATGTTGAATAATAGTGTCTTAGTTATCTGGTGCTGCTATAACAGAAATATCACAAGTGGATTGCTTCAACAAACAGAAGTTTATTCTCTCACAGTCTAGTAGACTAGAAGTCCGAACTCAGGGGTGCCAGCTCCAGGGGAAGGCTTTCTTTCTCTGTTGGTTCTGGGGGAAGGTCCTTGTCATCAATCTTCCCTTGGTCTAGGAGCTTCTCCATGCAGGAACCCTGGATCCCAAAGAACATCCTGTGCTCCTGGCACTGCTTTCTTGATGGTATAAGGTCCGCTTGTCTCTTTACTCAATTCCCTCTTTTATATCTCAAAAGAGATTGTCTTAAAACACATCCTAATCTTGTAGATTGAGTCCTGCATCATCAACATAGCTGCCACTAATCCCACCCCATTAACATCATAGAGGTAGGATTTACAACACATAAGGAAATCACATCAGATGACAAAATGGTGGACAATCATACAATACTGGGAATCATGGACTAGCCAAGTTGATAGATATTTTGGGGGGACACAATTCAATCCATAACAAATAGTGATGATAGTGAATATCCTATCGTGTTCCCAATTTGTGGAACAGGCCTCAGAATGTCATTGTTTACATATTTGCTGTTGGATTTGGGTGAATAGTCTATACCAGATTGAAGTAGTTTTCTTCTATTTTTGTTTTGCTTAAGATTTTATGAGCAATATATACTAAATTTTATTGAGTGACTTTTTGGCATCTATAATCATATTTTATCCTCTTTATTTGTTGATATAATGACTTATGTTGATAGATTTCCTGGTGGATGTTGAATCACGTTTGTGGTGTTTAAAATCAATGCTCCTTTGTCATGGTGTATTACTCTTTGATACTCTTCCCATATCCAGTTAGTGAATATTTTATTTCAGATTTTGTATTCATATTCAAACTATGATTCCTTTTCTTCTTTCTTTCTTTTTAAATTCAATCTTTATAATGTTTGAGAGTTAAAGAAAATGCTAGCTCACAAAATGAACCAAAAAGCTTCCCAACTTTTTCTCATTCTGGAATAGTTTAAATAACATTAGAATCATCTGTTTTTAAAAATTATATAAAACTTATTTTTAATATAGTCTGTGCCTTTGCTATTTTAATGAAGAGTTTTAATTTCTTATCAAATCTCTTCTGCATATTGACCTATTCCAGGTTTCACCTTCTTCTGTGTCCAATTTTGGTAGTTTTCTTCTTTGCTTGGAGACCGTCCATTTCCTCTAGGTTTTCAAGTTTATTTTCGTAGGATTACAAATATTATTGTCGCAGTTCTTTAATCTTTTTCTGTACCTGTAATTTAGCTCTTTTCTTCTCCCTATTAATGGATATTTTGCTTTCCATCTTCTTTTTTTTTTTAACCAGATTTGCCTGGAAGGGTGACTATTTTGTTTGTGTTTTCAAAGAGCCAGCTTTTGGTTTTAATTTGTTTATTATTATTTTCTATTTCATTAGTTTCTGATTTTAACCTAATTAATTTCTTCCTACTTTCTTTTGGTTTATTTTGTTCTTTACCCATTGCTTTATTTTCAATCTCTTTTGTCGCCTTGTTTTGGGAGTGTTTCTTATAAACAGCATTTGGTTGCATTCTTGTTTTTTTAAGCTCTGACAATGTGTCTTTTGACAGGGAAATTCAGTCTTTGCACATTTATCGAAGTATACTAATATACTTAGTTTTACTTATTCCGGCTTATTTATATTATTTATTTATTTATTGTTTCTCCCCCCCCCCCCCTTTTTTCTTTTAGCTTTTTCTGACTTGATTGAAATTGTGCTTTACTCCCAGATTTCTGGCATTCAGAACTGGGTGGCTGGCTTACTGAGACAAAATGAAGAAAGATTTGGGAGGAAATATCAGGAGTTCAGTTTTGGATTTTAAAAGTTAAGATACCATGGAGACATCCAAGTGGAGATGTCAGATGGGCAGTTGGAAGTATTGGTGTAGAACTCAGAGGAGAGATCCTGAGTGATGGTCAGACACGGCCTGACAGCTGTGGATGGCATCCCAGGGAACAGTGTTCCAAGAAGGCCTAGCACCCATTCCCAAGGACTGCCAACTGCTAAAGGTTAGATGAAAGAGGAGAAGCTGGCAATAAAGACCAATAGGAATGTCCAGAAAGGTGGGAGGAAAACCCAGAGAATGTGTTAATCTGTCATTGTTAATTGCCATCAAGTCGATTCCAACTCATGGCAACCCCATGTGTGCAGAGTAGAACTGTCCTCCATAGGGTTTTCATGGCTGTGACTTTTCAGAAGCAGACCACCAGGCCTGTCTTCTAAGGTGCCTCTGGGTGGGTTTCAACCACTAACCTTTCAGTTAGTAGTCCAGCGCTTAACCATTTGTGCTTCCCAGGACTCCTTATGTGTTAGTCTGAGGAAGAAAAATGTTCAAGAAGGAAGGAAGGCCCAACTGCATTAAATGCTGAGAGCCTAGGCAAGGTGAGGCCTGAAAATAGTCCTTTAACTGCATCAAGATCATTGGTATCCTTGATTAACCTTGTGAAGGTTGAAGACAGATAGGAATCGGTAAGGAGAGAATGGGAAGCAAGAAAGCATGGCAATAAAGGAGAGTAGAAAGCAAGGCATCTCCGGGAAGATGTAGGGTCCTGGGAGCTTGTTTCCTTGCTTTGGATCAGATATCAGAGTTTGTTTGTTGGCTATTGTGAAAGGTCTAGCAGAATGAGGCTATTGAAGATGGGGGGAGAGTCAATGGGATGCCTTGAAAGGTGGAAGCCAAGGGACCAGAGCACACACTGAGGGATCAGGCCAGGGTAGAAGGAAGGACATTTTCTCCAACGTTCAGGAGAGAAGGGGAATGTGACTGTATGCTTGTTGTAGATGCTGCAGGTGAAGGTAGGAGCCTAGACCTGGAGGCAGAAGGAAGGGGGCCTTCTTGCCTTATGCCTTCTCATATCTCATCTGCTGAGACTGGAACGGGTAAGGGGATCAAAGGGCTAGGGAGAAGAGAAATGAAACAGTAGTTCAGGAGCAATGGAGAGCAAGCGTGGCTTCAGAAGACTCTCCAGGTAGGGAAAGGCAGTGGGAGCAAAGTGTTTAGTGTCTGACATTCACACTGTGCCCTTTGCATCTCCTGCTGAGCTCCATTACCACCAGGCAAGGCCGGTGATGGGGCTGCTTCCCCACTATTGTTCTGGTTCATTTTTGCTCATATGACCTTTCTCTTCATGCCTAGCATTCAGCTAAGACAGGTTGGAACAGAAAGGTCATAGAAAAGTACCCAATCTCACACATTTACAACAATTAAACCCAAATTGTGATGCTCTGATTCCTGACTCAGGATCCTCCTCTCCAAAAAGTTATGAAACCTTCCAGGAATGCTTATACGTATAACCCAAGTACCCTCTGGAGGCCACTAGATTTTGAGTTCTGAATGAAGTCATTTTGTCTATGATAATCACAAAATTGAGAGGTGGGGGTTGATGGGTTGAGGGTATAAATGCCACCCATATCATTACAGCTGCTGCCTGCTGCTCTCTCCATCTTGCTTGACTGTCGTCCATTCTATCCACAAGCTGCTGCCAACCCCACCCAGCTGCTGACCCTTGCTGCTCTTTTCCTTCTCATCCCAGCAGAGAGATACCATTTGCTTCTAGTGACCAGCTCTTTCAGGGCTTCTGTAACCAAGCTGTAGGGCCCCTAGTGACCCATTTCCTTGTTTATACCACTGCCCTCTTAGAGCACTGATAGGGAGTGGGCCAGACCCATTCTTGTGCTATACATTAAACTGTTGGTCCCTCCAAATGCCAGGCCACGCTGCTCAGTCTAGCTCACCCAAGGGGCTCTCCTCTCAGAAATCTCATTTTCCTCCTCCAGCATGGCCTTCACTGGGGACCTCAGTCCTTATGATAGGTCTGTCCATGTCTGAGTCCTAGCTGTGGACTGAGTTCAGTGGGCTTAGCGCCCCATTTATATTCCGGAATGGGGCTGGGCATCTATTTCAGTGTCCCTGACCACACCATGATGGTTGAGCTCTCTGAAATGTATCTTTCTGTATGAAAACCAGGAGGCTGGTCTTTCAAGAGACCCCACAGGCCCTTGATAGGAGTGAGGGTGGGGCAAGGGAGGCTGGGTGCTTGCCTGTCAGGCTGACCTCTCCCAGTGTGAACTCTGGACAATCCAACATACCCAATTGCAGGGCTGTGCTAGCTCATATGGAACCTCTGTGCAAATTAGCAAATGGTGCCCTCTCTGGGTGGTGCAGCTCATGCCAGGACACATGGCTTGGAGAGCAGAGAGATGACAGAATTTCAGTCCCCACTTGCCCCTTTGGCCAGATGCTTTAGGGCAGGGAACAGCTGGCACATATCCAGGCAGTAGCCCTGCCCAGCTACACAGAGAACTAAACAGAGAGAATGTGGAGATGCTCTAGAGGGAGGCTAGCTCCTGGACTCTAGTTCCATGCCATCTATCTGGGATCTGGAAAGAAAGATGTTGCCCTAGGAGTCTGTCTTTCTGAGCCTCCATTCTTCTGGGGAAGCCATGAGGCTGCAGCCCAGAAAAGTAGGGTTCCCTCCTCTGCCTCCTCAGCTCCCATTTCCTCTGTGTAGCTGGGCAGTGTAGGCTCCTGACACTGCCACATCTGTCATCCTCTCCAGAGGAAAACTGAAACCCTGTTCCCAGGAGCTGACCTTATCTCCAGATCTCAATGAAATAATCCATGCACCATTCAGCAACCCCAGATTTTACACAGAGACACCCACTTAGGGGAATCGGGAAGAGAGTTGTGTCCCTACAAGATTTTGAGAGGTGGGGAGGTCTTTTTAAGAAGAGATGCCATGAGAAGAATTGCTGGAGCAAGAACCTGCAGGATGTGTTCAATTACGTTTGTTGTTTTTGAGAGTTGCTGTAAAGTCAATCCCAACTCATGGTGACCCTGTGAGCAGAGCAGAACTGCTCTGTAGAGTTTTCAAGGCTGTGACCTTTCAGAAGCAGATCACCAGGCCTGTCTTCTGAGGCACCTCTGGGTAGGTTTGAACTGCCAACCTTTTGGCTTGTAGTCAAGCGCTCAACCATTTGTGCCACCCAGGGACTCCCTCGATTACATTAAAGGGCCTAAAATAATAAAGTAAGCAGTTAGGACAATAGGGAGCCATGAGAGAGTTTTGATCAGAAGAATATCAGGGTCAAATCTTGGCACCAAGAAGATGATTCTAGTGACCTCTGCAGGATGGAGGACTTGCCATACCTGGGCAGGGCATGTCATGTCTGTACTCCATGCTGGTGGGAAATTGAAAGCAGACAATTTGGGAGATCATTCAAAAGGGCACCTCTGAACACCACCCCGCCTTTCCTCAGTAAATTGAATTCATTCAATCATTTCATAAACTTTTCCAGATACCAACTGTGTGGGTCCAAGTGCAAGGATGGAGGAGGACAGGGGAGATCAGGGTAAGAGCTCCCCCCCCCCGCCCCGCCCAACCAAGAGCCTTCTCTTCACACCTATCAGAAAATATTTTGATAAGTGTGGGGGGGGGTGGGGACAGCATAAGGGTGACTAACTGCGCCTCCCCCACCAATTAAATTTTAAAAAGCTGCTATGGAAGGAGCGAATATTAGTTTCCTGATTTATAAAGCCAAATGGATTAAGCTCATTCATTGCCCGAGGAAACAAAAAGGAAATCTTCAATACCTCTGTGCACATTGAGAACAGGAACAATACCGGTCTTTAGAAACCAGAAACCTAATTTGAGGGAATCAATTACCCTCTGTGTCCCTGCCTCTGTGGGCTCTCTCAACAGAGATTTCCTGGGAGGTAAAATGTGGAGAAGTTGGTCAACCATAGGCACACCCTCCTTACAGCCTTGCAAACTGGAGGTGAAGAACTAGATGTAGGGTGGGTGGAGTTGGGGGGCACTCTTGGGTGTCAGACACATGTGGAAATATGTGGGGGGGGATAATTTGGGGTAAAAGGGGAGAGTGGGAGCAATATAGTGAGAAGGCAAAGGAAGAGGGAGATGGGAACCTAGGGTTTATAACTGGGGAACCGGGCAGGCAAACTCCAGCCAGTGCACAAACAGGTGTTAGAGAGGGTCGGATTGGGAGTTGTTGGAGTCCTTTATCTTCAGAGGGTTGAGCCCCTCTGTGCCCCAGTCTGGTTCCAGCACCACCCACAGTCTCCTGATTCTTCCTGGTTTCTCTGTTGTGGTCTGCACTTTTCATGGCGGGTTTGGACATGCAGCAGGCAGTGGTGAGGGCAATAAAGTAAAAACAAAAAGATGGGGGCGCCTGCCATAGTAGCCACAGGGTCGTACAAAGTCACACCCAAGCGCTCTCACAACCTCATACACATTTCAATACTGGGTCTCAAACCCTGGCCCACAGCCCCTAGACCCTCAGCCACACCCAGCCTGATGAGCTTATAGGGCCCCTCACAATCACATGCCCTGTCTCACACTCACAAGGGCACTGTCACATACTCAAAACTACACACTCCCACACTTTCAACTGAAATCACAACCATTCGGCCAACCCGCTCTCCCCGCCCCCCCAGTATTACCCTCAGCTCACACAGTCGCTCACCACCCCACACAGCCCCTCACACTGGCATGTGGTCACACACACATACGGTCCCTCACACGCACACACTCTGGCTGTGCTTTTGTGTTTTGTCAGAATTAATGAGAAAAGTTCCCGTGCCCTGCGGGTAATTAGTGTCCTTGGAGTTAAATAAGCTAATGGCGGGCACCTCTGGCCCAAGCAATTATGTTTGTGTATTGAATAATTGATTCAAAGGGGGGGGGGGAAGGGCCGCTAATCAGATCTGAGCATAATGAATTGATTTAATTAACAGGGGAATCTGAGGGGCCCTGGGAAATGCAGGCTTCACTCTGGTGAAGAGAGCGCTGCCAGCGCGGCGAAAACGGGTGCGCGGCTGCAGCTCCGGCTCCTGCCCGGCCCGGCCAGCGGCGGCTCCCGCAGCATCTCCCGCCCGGTGCCGGCAGCAGCTGCTCCCGCAGCTCCGGCGATCCCGGCCCGGCAGCCCCGCCGCGTCTCCTCGTGCGGCTGCGCCTCCCCTCCGCGCCGCGACAGCGCGTCTTCCCTCTCTCACTCCCTGCCCAGCGAGCTGCGCTCCGGGCGCCAGGGCGCCCGCACTGGTCCGCGGCCGCCGCTCGCGGAGCGCGGAGCCCGCGCGGGGCCGGGGAAGCAGCGCAGCCCTTCCGCGTCCTCGGCCCGGGCCTTGCTGGAGCTGCTGGGGGACCATGGTGTTGGACCAGGAAGACGGTAGGTGCCCGACGCGCTGCGCCGGTGCCTGGAGGCGCGTGGGGAGCGGAGCGGACACGCAGCCCGCGGCGGCTGGGCCCCCGAGCCCGCTTTGGCCTCCTCTGGTCGGTTTAGCTGATTCCCGGAAGCAAGGCGGCTGCTGTGTGTGTGCGGGCGCGTGTGTTTGTGTGTGTGTCTCCAGGGGTGCCAGGCTCAGCCCCCGGGGTTCCTCAGAGGCATTAGGAAGTCTCACGGGCCACCTCGAGCCCTCCAGCTCAGCATGCTCCGGCCGCGAACTTTCTCACTGGCTCTTGCCGCCTTGCAGGCACCAGGAGCGACCCTTAGCCCGCGCCGCGGGCTCCCCGGCAGTGTCGGTCTCCCTGTCTTCTCGAGTACCTGCACTTCCCTCTTAGGCACCGGACTGCAGAGCCAGTCCTCCAGGGGGTGCCCAGAAAACCAAGCCAGTATTGTCCTGGGATCCCTCGGGTCTGGGATTTCATAGCTGCGGGACCGGTGACATCGCTTCCGCCCCTGGCAGGGCTGAGGAGAACGCGATCGGGTCACCTAGCCCAGCGTTTTGGCAGATGCTGCACTGACCAGAGTAGGTGGGTGGGCCATATAGTCCAAAATATCAGGTTCAATCAGAGGCGGATTTACCTTGAAGCTAATGAAATTTAAGCTTCAGGGCCCTTCAGCTGCTGGGTCCCTGGCCGTAGTTTTGTATCAGTGATCTTGTATGAGTTGGAATCGACTCTATGGCAGTTTTTTTTTTTTTTTTTTTTAAACCTTGTCTTAAGGAGACCTGGTGGCGTAGTGATTAAGAAGTTGGCTGCTAACTGAAAGGTCGGCGGTTCAAACGCACCAGCCGCTGTGTGGGAGAAAGATGCTGCAGTCAGCTTCCCCAAAGATTACAGCCTTGGAAACCCTTTGGAGCAGTTTCACTCTGTTCTGTAGGGTTGGAATCGACTAGAGAGCAATGGGTTTGGTTTGGTTTGATTTCGTTGATCGTGTGTTGCGTTTCTTCAAGGAAAAAAAAAAATTGCCGTGGAGTCGATACCGGCTCATAGCGACCCTACAGGCCAGAGTAGAACTGCCCCCATAGGGCTTCCAAGGAGCAGCTGGTGGATTTGAACTGCTGAAGTTTTGGTTAAAAAAAAAAAAAAAAAGACTACCAAATTACATAAGTAAGCTTCCATACTCAGAAAATCTAGATCCAACCCTGGGTTTAACTCACACTGTCCCCATTCCAATTGCCCCTGTTTAAGGAGAACTCCCAACCCTGACTGATCTGTGGACAGTCCCCAGGGGCTAAGACAGTCCATTAATACAGAATGAAGCTGCTAGGGCAGGAGGCAGCTACTGATCTGCACAGGGAAAGGGCCTGGCTGCCTGGACTTCCTCTCTGGCCCCACTAATCCCTTGTTCCACTGCCATACCTACCCATTATAGTGATTAATTGTCCTGGTTTGCCTGAGAGTGTCCTGGTGTTAGCACTGAAAGCCCTGCATCCTGAGAAACTTCTCAGTCCTGGGGCAAAGTGGAACAGTTGATCACTCTACATGAATAGCCTTCTCAGGACCGGCGTGCAGGCTAGATTAGCCATCATGGGGGAGACTTGTTTGCTTGGGTACAGAATTGATTTCGGCCTCCATGAGACCTAACAGTTTATGACCACAGCTTCTGAAAAGGCCTGTCCCAGGCCCCCGAGAAACCTAAAGGGGAAAAGTCTTCCAACTGTGCACTTCTCCACTCTAAACCGAAAAAAAAAAAAACCAAACCAAACCCATTGCCATCAAGTCAATTCCAACTCATAGCAACTGTATAGGACAGAGAACTGCCCCATAGAGTTTCCAAGGAGCACCTGGTAGATGTGAACTGCCAGCCTCTTGGTTAGCAGCCATAGCACTTAACCACAATACCACCAGGGTTTCCTTCTCCACTCCAGCTGGTTGTAAATTCCTGTGCATCAGCTGCATTTGCGTGAGCAGGAGGCAGGGCAGCACACCTGAACTTGGCCAGGAGGCCTCCAGATTGCTGACAAAGTATATAGGATCACTCTGTCATGTCAATTGTGGCAACCACAGCGAAGGGGCACTTGTCACCCTGACTACTTCTCTGTGAGGTCAGTTTGGAGACAGCTGCACTGTGTTGGGAGCAGGGCCCTCAGACTGAGGCACATCTGACAGCTTCCATCTCAGAGTTCTGGAATATTTGGTCTGCCCAGGTCTTCAGGCACTGAGTCCCATTCCCTGTACCCTCCCCACCCCCAGTGTAGGAACCCTTCCTTAGGACTTTCCTGCCAGGTGCAGCGACAAACTGCTGGGTCTTACCTAGAAGTTTGTAAGGCAGCCCGTAGCACCCCCTTTTGTCTCACTGTGACCTTGGGTGCTGATCAACTGGCCTCGGCTGCTGTCTCCAGAGGCATTTCAAGAGCATTTTGGAGCACTCTTGGCATTGTTGAACTGAGTACGTGCTCATCACCTGTGGAATGTGTTGGGCAAAATTACCTCCCTCAGCCCCAGGGGAGCTGGGTATTCCTCCCTGGTGTGGGAGGCATGTCTTTGGACTTGAAGGCATCTTGGGTGTGGGTGAGCATGGGGGTGGGATACCTGCCTGCCTAACAACCACCCTCCAGCTGAAGGGAGGTCACCAGATGAGTGTGGCTCATGACTGCTCCATCAACCCAGCAGGTCCCTTCCTGGCTTAGAGCTCAAGCCACCCAAACTCTCCAGGTCTTGCTGGTCAGCTTTGTAACCTAGCTGTGGAGGCCCTTCTCCAGATTGACTTCGAGTGCAGAGAGAACAGCCGTTGGGCACAGCAGCCCTTTACACACAGCACCAATCCCCTTTTGACATCCCCTACTGGCCTCTGCAGCCCACTGCTCAGTAATCCACATTGCTCAGGGCACAAAGTGTCCTGACTCTCCATGGGGATGCCAGCTGCATGGCTGCTAACTGGGTACTTTGGAGGGTGGCAGGAACTAGTGTTAGGACAAACAGTCCTGGGCACAACACCTGAGCAAGAGAGTGGGAAAACAGCTTCACGTTGTCAAGTCCTGGTTTGTGGGTTAGGGCCAGACCCCAAAAGTGAGGAGAAGCGGTCCCTGGGGGTTGGGAGTCAGTTTGCAACCCTCCTGGAGTGAATGCCCCCAGGTAGCTTGAAGGTTTCTGCAGAAAGAAGCTGCCCCTTGCTGACCTGTCAGGCACTGTGCTTGCTACACTGTCTTGTCCCCAGCAGGCTGGGGTGAGGGGCTGGCACGAAATGTGCCAGTGGCAGCACTGGTGGCCTGATGGCAATGCCAAAGCCTCCGTCGGACCCTCAGGCTATGACTCTGCCTGCAGTGGCAAGGGACAGATCAAGCCCACAGTCCTGAGGGATGGCGAGTCTGTGCAAAATGATATATTTAACATCAAATATACTCAAGGACTATTAGGATTAAGTATTCAAGATGAAGGGGAAAACGAAACCCTCTGAGCTTCGGATGAAGCATCTCATTAGAAGCAGCCTCTGTTCTGTTTTCTCAAAGCTTGACATCTCTGCCTAGGACAGAGGAGGCTGGGCTGCAGCCCCCCCCCCCCATAAGCACACTCTGCCTTGGGGCCTTCCAGGGTTTAAGGGGCAAGCCCCAGCCTCCAGGTCTCCTTTGTACCCAATAATCCCCCCATTGTCCAGGGCGCCACAGTTTACAGACCACATTCACATGCTTTATCTCATCTCATCCTCACAGCAAACTTGGGGACAGGTAGAGAAGGTCTCCCACTTCACAAGCAGGGAAACTGAGGCTCAGAGAGAGAAAGTGGCTTGCCAAGGTCCACTGTTGGTAATTGGCAGAGATGAGAGTCCCAGCTCGTGGCCCTGCATCCCTCCAGGAACTTCAGCTTCCCCCTCCTTGCCTGGGTCTAGTCCTCAGAAGTGACTGCCGGGACTCAGCCTCCAACACAGCTGCCTGGAGCCCTCCTTGGGCTGGAGAAAAATCATTAAGATTTCCATCCTAGCACTCTGTACTGTCAAGGGGGGAAAAAAAACCTCTTGGAATTTGAAAGTGGATGGCCTTCCTGGAGTAGGCGATCAGCGCTGGGGCTCTGGGGAGAAGCAGGGCCCAGGAGTAAAGGATGTGAACACTGTTGCCACTCCAGCCCCCTAAATTACAGAGCAAGAATTGAAGAATTGTCAACTCTGTAATAGCAGCAGGAGTCTCTGTTTTATTCTCTGCCATATTTCCAGTGCCTAGAACAGTGTTTGGCACATAATACATGCTCAATAATTATTTGTGGAATGAGAAAAGCCTTCTCTCCATGGAAGCAGGATGCTCTTGGAGGGCTGCTGGGGTCAGGAGTAGCGCTGTAAGACTCAGGGCGGTAGGGTGGCTGTGCCCTGCAGAGGATTAGCTTTGCCACACAATCCGGGAAGCAGCCAGAAACCCTAGGCAGAGCAGGTACGAAGGGAGAGGACGGGTCAGAGAAAGACAGCCAAAGGGCGGGGGGGTGTGCAGAAAGCGAGGTTGAAGGCCTGGGAGTAACAGACCCGGCTTGTTCACCAGATAGACGTGCAAGATCCCGGACCCCAGGACCAGAACGCGCTGAGCGGGGACAGAGTGGCCTCCAGGTGGCGCTGCGGAGCCGGACAGCCGCGCGTCTCCACTCCCCATTAACCCGGGAAGAAGGGGGGCCTCGGGAAATGTGTGCATTTATTCAGTAGCCGGAGTGCAAACCTCGTACATTGAGGGAGAAAGGCAGCGGGAGACGGCCGCTGAGATTCTCCCATCTCTTTGAATATAATTTTAGATTGAGATTCAGATTAAATCCGAGGGGAAAACACTTTATGAGGCTGAAAGCTGTGTCGTTGCCAGAGCCAGGGTTATGAGCTATCAAATGCAATTACATTAAGACAGATTATACTGGGCAAATTGAGCCATTTAGAAGGTGAAAATCAAAGAAACGGCTCTGATCCTCTTTCACCCCTTTTCTCTCTCCTCCTCCTCTGTCTCTAAATTGCAGTTCGTAGTTCCTGGCAATTCTGAGGCACAAAAGTAGGTGAGACTGCTTTTGTAGCTGCGAAGTGCTTCACTCCTGAATGTAATTCTAGCTGAGTGCAATCTAGGTTAAGAGCCGGACAAGCGGGTAATTAGAGCTCGCTCGCTGCCCGAGGACCCGCCGCCCCACCGAAGCGCGCCCGGAGTCGGCGCCCTTCTCCCGGCCGAGCCGAGCTGCGGCTGGACACGGAGCGCCCGAGATGATGGTGCTGGACAAGGAGGACGGTAGGTGGCGGGCGGGGGTCCCGACGCCCCCATCCCCTCGCCCACCGCCGCGGCTCGCGAAAACACACCCGCGGGGCACAGGCGCGTACAGGTCGGGCTGTGCCCGGATTGCGGGACCAGAGGCGCGCAGCGGGCTGGGACCAGGGGACTGGGGAGGGGGTGCGGTGTTGGCGAGCCTGGGGCTGCGCGCCCCTCTGGCGTCCAGCCGCCGGCGGGCGAGGTGTGCGCCGGCCGGTGTGGTGCGCCGGCCGGTGTGGTGCACCGGCGGCCGCGTGGAAGCTCCTGGGCTCTCCCAGATTTCGCGCCGTGGCCTTTCTCTTTGAACGTTTCGTCTTTGCGGCTGCTCCTCTCACTGCAGCCATCACCCGTGCGCCGGCCGCGTAACCCGAGAAGCGCTGAGCGGAGAGCAAATCAGCAGCTTCAGGGAGAACCGGACTCCAGAGCTTGGCGCAAGCGGGAGCATGGGAGGACCGCGCTCGCCCCGGGGCTCCAGGGAGCCAAGGGCAAGGCCATCCAGGGGACAGCTGCCCATGAGCGTGACTTGGTGAGGACAGACGCCTCCTGGCCCAGTGTCTCCCTGGCTCCCTGAGCTCAGAGGCGGGAGTTTGGCCCAGAAGAGGAAAGTGTCCTGCCACGGAGCGGTAGCACTCCTGCAGAGAGGCCCCGCGGGGGTGCCATAGTCAAGAGCCTCAGTGCGCCCTAGGGGACTGCAGGGCGGAAAGGTCAGAACTGAGGGGCCCATGGCTGCTGGAAGCCGCTAGCAGGTGGTCCCACAGACTCCCAAAGCCTTCCACGGGTCACTGCTCTGCAGTGAGTGTCCTAGAACACTCAGGGGAGGTAGGTAGGGCAGCCTACCCTTGAGGGGTAAAACCCAGTGGGTGCCCTGGGATCTCTCCCAGGAGAGTGGCAGTCCCCTGACTGCCCCAAGGTTTCCTGCCCTGTAGGTGTGGGTTGTGGTGTTTTTGCTTTGTTTTTCGCTATTCTAGGGAGTTCTGTGTGTAATTGTTGGCACACACACTGCTGCCTGGTAAGGAACTACAAGGGTGGGTTTGATGTGAGTTGGTGGGAGTCCGATTAGACTGACGGTGGTGGCCATCCTCTGACTTTCTGCTCATGAGTACCTGCTAGGCCTGTGCCCTCTGTCTGCAGGATCATTGGTGCCGTTTACATGGTCACTTGGTGGAAACTGAAAGTTAGGTGACTTGCTCAAGGTCACACAGGATGTTCATTTTGCTGCCACCATGTGCTGGTCCCCCCCAGTCTACCTGCACACTTCTGAGACATCCAGCAGGGAGGAGCCATTTAAAGTGTCTGGCTTGGAGGTGAAATGTGGGGTAGCCCTGTGGCTGGTAAGCCCATGGAGGCCGTTTCTCAGCATGTAAGAAGAAAGGAAAGGGGTAACTAGATGCTTCTGGCCAAAAGAACCCATTAGCCTGTTGTAGTCTGGCTGGAGTGTGACAACCACCTTCAATACGTTCCTCTCTGTTCATGGATCCTTCCACTTGACCCCATGGCTGAGCTCAACCTCTCAGGTGGGGATGGACTATCAGAGAAGGGGGCTGTTGTAGTTTTACATAGAGTGAAAAGGAGGAAAAGGGGTCAGGCCAGACAGGGTGGGAGGAGATTGATTTAGCTTCTTTTTATCACCAACGCCCTGTGTTATCTCGGACCAGTCATGCCATCTCAGGACTTCACTGCCACTGGCAAAGCCAGTGCGGAGGGTCCTGCCTTTGCACCTGGGGGTGCTGTCACTATGAGGAACATGTGGAGACCAGGGGATGTCTTTGGCCGACACTCAGCATGCTTAGCTCCCCAGGCTCAAGCCAGGAATCCAGAAGGCCTGGGCCCTTTACATGGGAGACCTAAGCAGGCGGATTCATATTGTGCTGACACAGTGACCCCCCCCCCCACGGTCTTGGAGCTAGTACTCTGTCCAGGCACCCCAGAGTGCCTCAAGCTCTGTGATGCCAAGGGTTTTCAGATGAGTCCTGAGAGAGTGTGGATTTCTGGAGGTCATTTCAGCCAGTCTCCTGCCTCCAGGCTGTAGTGCAGCTCAGTCACCCCGGGCACATTTGTTTCTTCTGTTCTCCATCTGGTTTAGATAATATGGTGCCCGCTATGTTGATGCCACTGAGCTCTGGGCCCCATCACAGCACAAGGGAGGTAGGTGGCTGGGGCCTCAAACGGCCATCTGATTCTCCTCTTGCCCAGTCTGGAGCTGCCCTCTAAAAGCAGCCTTTCTGCTCATAAATTCACCCCCCGCTCCCCATTACAGTCTGGCCTCCAGGAAACCTTGAAGGTAGCACCTTCAATTAGGGGAGAGAGAAAGGCTCTGGGCCCACTCACCAGCTCCTCCAAACCCTCTGCTCAAACTTCTTCCTGAGCACTTATGCCCTCCCAGCAGGTGGTCACCCGGCCTGGGTGGTAGTATTGGCCCCCAGGGTCTCCAAGGGGTGTGTTTCTCAGGGCTGTGGCATAGTGCTCTTTGTTTGGTGGCGGCAGGGACTCAGGGCTTCTATTAACCACCCCCAATGCCTTTCCTCCACCTGACAGCATCTTGTTGGAAGAGGCTGGGGCTCCTCTGGTTGAAGTCGGGTCTGCCAGCTGCCGAGGACCAAAGCTCTTGCTCTGCTGTGCTACAGGGCTTTCATGTTGCACTTCTGAAAGATAATAAAATATCAATCGCTTTGCCGTAGCAACGGATTTAAGAGACTTTGTGAAGTATTGAATCGTCAGAAATTTTTTTTTTTTTTTTGCTTTTAAGCACAGTGCATTATTAATAAAGTAATCCATTAGGTCGAGCAGTGAAGGGTCACCACAGAGACGGAAAGATCTGTTTCGCAAATGGTTAAACTTTGGGTTTTAAGATTAATTGCTTTCATTTGGACGCTTGCTCTTGGCCTAGCCATCTCCACTTTACTGGAACTCAGGGTCTAGGCTTTCTAAATGCAGTCGGGCCTGCCTGTCAGCGAAAGGGAGCCCAGACCCAATTTTCCTGGAGAAACAGACATCCTCCCCTGGCACCTGCAGCTTGGGCTGGCCACCCTACCAGGCTGGGGTGAACTATATGCTTTCTGGGGGCAGGAAGGGAGCTTGAAGTCCCAGGGGCGAAAAGGAGCTACTGCCCTGAACCCTGAGAATCAACTTGTTCCTCAGCCTGTTTGAGAAGAGGCCTGTGAGTAAAAGCAGACAGCAGAGGCCCCAGCCGCCCCCTGAACAGTGAGGAGCCTTGTGCTGTGGGGACCAGGCAGGAGGGGATGCTGTAGGGGTGCCGATGTGTCCCCGGGCATGTTCCAGACAAGGACAAGTCTCGGTGTAAGCCACCGCTGCAAAGACTCAGCAGGAAGGCTGGGGTGACCATAGGAAGCAGCGGGCGGGTTGTGGAACGAAACACGAGACATGATTCCTAGAGCATTTTTAATAAGAAAAAATGCCTAAGGAGGATGGAGCTGGTCTGAGGAGATCAGACAGCGGAGTCTTCAATTGTTAATGACCACTGTGAGCATGGCCTCCACAGCTGACTCAGTTGATCTGCAAGGGCAGGCATTTATTTGTCAATGCTTGGGCATTCACCAGCCCTTGCTTGGTTACCAGCAGGACCTAGGCGATATCCCCTCACGCTCTGGACCACAGGGAGTTCTGGAGGCCTCTCCTGGCAGATTATAGCCAGGACCTCCCTGGTCCTGGAAATTGAGGCAAGAAGGGGTCAGAGATCCAGCCCACTAGCAATGCCTATTGATAAAGGCCTGTGAGGCTGGCAGAGGTGGGACCAGGCCTGGCACTCACCTGGTGCCTAGAAGGGCTATCTCCATCATGGTTTTGTCCCCACTGCACCTAGCCCCAGCAGCCCCTTCTCACTGCTGTGAATGAGGCCTCACAAATCTTTAGCAGTACCTTCCTGCCCAAACTCATCCAGGCAGAGAGTCTGGAAAGACAGGTCTCCCTCAACCCCTCCCGGAGCCCTGGGTAAAGAAGCAGGTGCTTTTCTCTGTTCCCCACTCTTACATTCATTTGCCCACACAGAGCACTAAGGGGGAACAGGGAAACAACATAAATTGGTCTGTCGTCCAGAATCCATGTCTCGCTAATGTACCCAGATTAACTCAACTGTAAATTGTCTCCTTGGATGGCGGTGTCTTGCTAAAAGTTTCCCATATGATTCATGATTTGGATTGCTTTTAACGGCTATTGGCTAAGCAAGCCAGTGACTGTACAAGGTGATGCAATTGGCATTAGCGAGGGAAGGCACGGGAGCGTGTAATGCAGTCAATACTGCATTAACTACTGATGCCCAATTACAGGGAGCGGGAGAGAGCCTTTCAGGAGCATTAGGACTCAGGGAAGCTGAGATCACCGGGGCTGTTTGCCTAAAAGCTTCACCCTTTGCGTGCCAGGACTCAGTGCTGGCGTGGCCTCTGTTGCTGCAGGAGCTGCCTTTCTCTCTTGCAGGCTCTCTTTCTGAGCATGTCTCACAAAGATGCTTTTAACACACAGAACTATACATTTTCATAGAGCTGGGGTCTGCCTCTTATCCCTCTTGAGAACTGATTCTCCACTCTACCCCACCGTGTGTCCCAGAGTCAGACGAGGCGGCTGCCCCACTCACTTCCATTTAAGGAGCCTCTCAGCAGGCCCCATTTGTGAGCAGCACCAAGGGGAAGTCTATTTTGGTCTCTCACCCTTGGAGTAGATGGATGATTGCCAGTGAGCATTGGTGGGTGACCCTCTGTGGTCATGGATGAAGGAGACATGAGGTTCAGCTGTAGCCCAGCTGGGCTGCCCTCGTTAAGGCCATGGGAGTTAGGAAATAGCCATGATTAGATGGGCTGAGCCTTCTTTGGCCAAAAAACAGAGCTGTGGAGGTACAGCTAGGGGAGGAACCCAAGCCATGCTGGTGTCCTGAGCAGATGAGGGCCCAGGGAGTTAGTGGCTCCCTCCAGAGCTGTGTCACTTGCAGGACACAGCTGTTCCCATGTAGCAGGAGAGTCCAAGGCTGTTGTTTGAATCCATCTTTAGGGGCCAGAGGGCCTCACAGAAATCCCTGATCATGGGCATTATGGAAGATTGGAGAAAAGGACAGGAGTACCCCAGTGTACCAGCTACTGTTTGACCTGATGCTACCTCTACCATCGTTCTAAGCTGTGTAGGTCCAGTATGTCCCACTTTATGTTCCAAGCTCACCCAATGCTGACGTTTGCTTTGCCTCCATATCTTGTCATCTCTGCAATGAGAACAACCACATTTGACTGGCAGGACTGTTATCAGGGTTAAATGAGATAATGCCCACATACACACTTGATAACCAGGAAGCCTCATGACTGGTGATGTGATATTGTTCTTTGCAGTTACAGTATGATCTGAAATAGACTCATGCCTGGTCGTTGGTATAGTCTGGTGCCTTCTTCACTGCTGGGCACTGGGCCTTCACCCTCCCTCTTCTAGTTTACCCACATGACTTGTTCACTGCTGCCTCTTCAGACAGGCTGGCCTCACTGTTCACCACTGCCTAGCTCCCTCAGACAGGTGGCATTATGGCAAGAGGCTTCTGAGATCATTCTTTGCAAGGTGCTCCATCTACTGAGGGAAGATTGAGGCTCAAAGAAGGCAAGAGAGTTGCCCAGGGTTATGTGAGGAGTTACAGCCCAGAGCTTCAGCATCTTTTTGGGTTCTGTGCCCAGCTGCTATGTCTTCTGTCATGGCCCCAAGGCATGATGAGCCCGGGTGGTAGAAAACTCTGATGAGGAGGAGCATCAACTGGACTGGGGCCATATGCTTGGGATTCCCAGTCATGGCCCTATCTAGCCTGCTGACAGCCCAGGGGATGTGGTTCTGTCCTCAAATGTAGGTCTTCCTGATGGTGCTGGTGCACACTAACCTGACCTGGGTCTTCATGGACTGGAGAAGCCCCAGAGGTGCATATGGCATGCAGCCCATCCTGCCTGCGTGCCCTGTCTGGAGTTGGAGGATGTTGAGGCCTGAAGGATATCCCTCCACCCCCAGACTTAGCTCTTCTTGGTGCTGCTAGAGTGAGTTTTCCTAGTAGGTCTGTACTGAGGATGGGACTATACAGTGGAGAGCAGGAGTCAACTCATACTGGCTTGCAGGAACTGATTTTTTGCATCTCTTTCCAACTCCAAGTTTAGTGACATCATATTGGGAGCTCAAAATGGACTATGGTGGCAATATTTAAACCATGGAAATTGGTAAACACTACATATCAGGGGTTTTCCCCAGAGAGCCAGTTGTTAAGCATTTATCCGCAGGACACTAGATTGCATTTACCTGGGAGTCTGGACCCACCTCTTTCTGTTCTGCCATCACCATCCTCCCATCCCACCTATCATCTTTCTCCTGGTACTTATTACAACCAGACTGACCCAGCCTCTGTTATCCTGACATTCTGCCTGAGATATGCTGACACCTCTACCACCATGCTAAGTTCTGCCAGTCCAATATGTCCACTCTGGTTTGTGTTCCATGCCCATCCACCATTGAGGTTGCTTTGCCTCTGTACCTTTGCTCATATTGTCCTCCTTCTCTGACATGTCCTCTCCTCTTTGGTTGGCCTTCCAGGAACCTACAAGTGGTCTCACAGACCATTACATGCCATGCTCAGAGTCATGTCCACCCAATATACCAATAAGCTCATTGTTCATTGGTTGGAGTGTACCTGTTTTGTGTACTGCCTAAGGGCAGGAGCCTACAGTGGCTGACACAACTGGGGGCAAATTAGAAGCAGGTGATGTGAGAGGAGCGACCAAGCTGGTCCAGGTTGCAGGGGCAGATGCCCTGGTGTGAAGGTCTATGGGGCTAAGGTACATGGGCCACAGGCCTCATTAGCTCCTAGCTCCTGCCTTTTCCCCTGCATGTTCCTGAAGGGCTTTCTTGAGTGGCCTCTTGTCTTCAGGTGCAGGCTGCTGGTGTAATTTAGGAGACCTGGCTGCTAGTCTTAGCTGACTCTTGTTTGACTTCAGATGACACATTGGGCCTCAGTTTTCTCGTCTCTATAGTGGGAGCAACCACCAGTAACTGGCACCTAGTATTCATGTAAACACTTAATAAACGAGGAAGCCTCCTGCCTGCATGAATGACATTGCTCTCTGCACAGTTACAGTATGATCTCTTTGGCTTCAGTCTTTTGGTCTTTAGAGGTCCTAATAAAGCGATAGCTATCATTTTACTGAACACTAGCTGAAAAGTGCAGTACTGTGCTACGCACCTGAATTAATTAGCTATTGCTACATAATAAACCATTCCCTAAGTCCGTGGCTTGAAACAATAATCATTTATTTAGCTCGAGAATCTGTGGGTCAGTGATTTAGGCTGGACTTGGCTGAGTGGTTTTCTGGTCTTGGGTGGGCTCACTCATGCCTAGCAGATGGCTGATCAGCTGGCTGCTGGGGGCAATGGGGCTGCATGCCCCTCTTCATCCAGCAGGCTCATCCAGTTTGTTCTCATGGCAGATACAGGTACAGGGAGAGTGGAAGCACACAAAGCTTCTTGGGGCCTAGGCTTGGCATTGGAATGCCGGTACTTCTGTTGCATTCCATTGGCCAAAATAAATCAGAGGCTGGCCCAGGTTCCAGGGGTAGGGAGCCAGACTCTATCTACTCTTGAAGAGAAGAGCTGAAAGTCACATTGCAATGGGCATGGGTACTGGGAAGGGTAGAGAATTGGGGTCATTCTTCCAATCAGTCTACCAAAGCATCTTATATGTGCCATCTCATTTAATACTCTAACAACCTTTGGAGGCAGCCATTATTATTATTCCCATTTTATAGATGAAAAAACTCATGTACAAGGAGGTTGAGTAATTGGTCCCAGGGCCTACGGCTTGCAAGTGCCAGTTAGGCTGTGAACCTAGACGGCCTGACTGCAGGGTTGTTCTTGCATTCTCTGCACTCTGCTGGCCCCCTTTTCCAGCTGTCAGACTTGGGGGTGCGGGAGAAGGACACTTGAGGAAAGCTCATAGAAGAGGGGTGGAGCCAGGGAGAGTATGATGGGGTGGGGCTTGCTGTCTGGGCAGTTTCTCTGGGGCAGCTGTGGAGTCTGCTAGGTTCCTCTGTGGGCAAGCCTGTGGGGTACTAGAATAAGGTCAGCCAATATTGCCACCTTCCAGCATTTTCTCTCTGCCCTGCAAAGCCACTGGACAGTTTGAGAGGGTGTGAAGCTCCGTCGTCACCAGAGCTGACTTAAACCCGGGCATATATGCAGATGCAGCCTGGTGGGAATCAATTCATTGGTTAGCCCCTGTCTCATAACAGGGCAGTAAGTGGGCTGGTGAGAGGCCTGTGTACATTCATAAACCAGCTGATTGAAAAGCAATATTTCAGATAAATACAAGCCAGTGATCTATCAGTGGTTGTAATAAAACCCAGGCTTCAGGCTGTGATTTTATTTTGAAATAATAAGAATTGCTTGATTCTTTTTACTTGAGTTACCATGGTAATTCCAGCGTGGAGCAGTGTTATATTGATTTAGAAAGTGGACAGTAATATTTCTTTTGTGTTATTCTGTTTCTAGGCCTTGATTTCTAATTTCCACTTGGAGATTACTTTTATAAATTTCTTAAGTCCTTCCACTTTTTTTCCTCTCACAGTATAATTTTCCTCTCATATGCTGCTGTGTTCTCAGCTTATTGGTTTGCTCTTATTTTAAATTAAACTTGCTGGTTTCAAATATTGAAATGACATCTTTGTCTGTGTCTGTATTTTGGTTTAGCAAAATATTACAGTCTGACGCTTTCTGCTTAATAATTTAAGGGAGGCATTCTATTGGCCCTCACTGGGTGCTGATAACTTATGACTCAACCAACACAGGTCTTAAACTCCTGACATTTTAATATTGTGTGGCGGGAGCGGCCGTCCCTCTGCTCTGAGTCTCAGTGGAGAAAAATCCGTGTGGTACCCCAGAAGGGAGTTTTAATAATTCAACTTTGCTGGTTGATGGGATGACCTGGCGGAGAGGGGGAGGGAGACCAGTTCTTCCCAGATAAGTGGGAGCCGCTCTGGCTTGGCCATCTACCTCCCACAGCTGGCACCCACTCCATGGTGGTTTCCTTTCCTCTGGTTCTTTACAAACCTGATTCCTGACCCTTCAAGAGAATTGTCCAGGAAGGATTGTGTGGGGCTGCCTGTGGGTGCCGTAATACTTAAACTCTCTGATTATTGGTTTTGCCATTTGTAAAATATGTGGGACTAGCCTGAGCTTTGAGTTGGACAGACTAGTTTCAAGTCCTGCCTCGGCTGCTTAGTAATTCTCTGTAAAATGGGATGATCGTGGCCACCTTTTTAGGTCTGTTGACACTTGAATAGGTAAGACTCCCAACAGTCTTGTGTCTGATCAGTGCAATTTTCCTAACCTTCCCAGGGTTTGGGGGAGGAGTAGGGGTGAAAGTGAAAGGGGATGTGCTTTGGAAAGCTTACTCTTCTCCAGACACGCCAGGGGGATTGCTCTTTGGAAAGGGCCCGGAAATATAGATCCTGAGGAGGTGGGTTCTCTTTGTCTACTTTCCTGCTTTTGCCCAGTTGAGAGCAGGGGGCGGTGGCGAGGGCAGGGTGGGAGGCGAGGCTGGAAGGGGGCTGGAGAGAGGGCTCTGTCCTCTGGGCTCCTCTCCTTGCAACACTCACTCCATGTCAACGGCTGGGCTCCACAAGGAAGCTCACAACAACATGGCTGTAGCTGGAGATCTTTCTACAGGGCCTCTTTTTTCTGGCCTGAGGACAGTTCCTTCCTGTGCTATGTGTGTTTCCCAACACAGTGATGTATTAGTTATCTACTGCTGCATAACAAATTACTTCAAACTTAGCAGCTTAAGACAAGACACATTGTCTTACGGTTTCTGTGGGTCAGGAATCGGAGCATGTCTTAGCTGGGTCCCCTGCTTCAGGGTCTCTCACGGGTGGCCATCGTGGTGTCAGCTGGGGCTGTAGCCTCATCTCAAAATTCATGTGGGGAAGGAACTGCTTCAAAGCTCACTCGTGGTAGTTGGCAAGATTCAGTGCCTTGCAGGCTGTTGGTTGGAGGCTACCCTCAGTTCCATGCCAGTTGAGCCACTCCAACATGGCAGCTTGCCTTCTCTAAGCCAGCAAGAGAGAGTGTCCGCTAGCAAGAAGGATATCACAGTCTTTTTTAGCCCAATCCCAGATGTGACATGCCATCAGTCATGCTGTTCCCTTTGTTAAAAGCAAGTCACTAGGTCCAGTCTGTACTCAAGGGGAGGGGATTACAGCGGATGAATACCAGGAAATGGGGATCATTGGGGACCATCTTAGAAGTTGACCTGCCCTGAGAAGTCAGCCTCTAGAACAGCACTCAGGCCCCAGGTGCCCCACAATCTAGCTGCCCCCTGAAAGAATGAATTACCAGCTCCACCCCGAGAGACCCAGTGCCTCTGCCTCCTGGCTCACCTCGTGTCAGGAAAGACCACAGATGTCTCAAAGCCTTTTTCTTCATCTTCACAGCACCCTTGGGAGGTCAGGAGGGTAAACCCTAGACCCTAGTCAGCTTCTAAGATGGTTTTGCAGAGAAGGTAGTTTTCCAGAGAAGGAAAGCCAGTCGTCTGGGGTACCATGGCAAGCCAGCATATGGCTGCATTTACGTGAGAATGAGGCCTCTGCCTCCCAGGTGGGGATGCCTGCCAGGAGCCTGGGGAGATGGTGGTAAGAAGCTCCCAGACCCTCCCTGGCCCTGTTGGTGAGGGGAGATGGCACTGATTGCAAACACACATACACATACGCACAGGAGATGGGCATAGGGTGGAGACCGCTGGGTTCTTTTTTTCACAGATGGTAAGTTGGCTGATGCTGAGAGGGGCCTGCACAGCTACTGTTTAGTGGGGTCTGTTAACCCCAGGGTGTCTCTTGGTGAGCATATCCTTGAATGGGGTGAGGGTGGTTCCTTCCTGAGCCAGGCTCACTATAGCTGCTGGACTGAGGGTCTCAATTCTTCACGGGCATTGTGGGACGTGGTGGAAGCTGCATCTTTGAGGTGGTCTGCACAGAGGCTGCTTCAGCAGCTCCTCATGTGGGAACCGGGCTGGAGGAGGCTGCCCATAAACAGTGGCCTGGGGTCGACAGAACTCCTGGATACACAGCATAGATCTGTCACAGCTCGTATCCTCAGGCAGGTCCCTACCTCTCTCTGGGCTTGGGTTTCCCCATTTGTACTTCAAGGATTGCTGTTTGCTTGATGTCTAGTGATACTCTGTGTAGAGACATGACTGTTGATGGGGAATGGGTGTGATGAAACTGAGGCCAGGAGAAGGATCTTCATGAGGTTTCTTTCACTTTCTTGGGTCTCCTGGGGTTGGGAAAAGCAGAGTTCCCAGGTGAGAGCATTTGTGGTCCTTCCACCCCGACTCCAGTCCCTCCATACTTGGTCTTGTCACAGTTGAACCCAGGTATAGTTTCAACTAGGAGGCAGAGGGGACCCCTGGAGCAGGTCCAAAGCCTGGAGACCAGCAAGCCAGAGTCATAACCTCAAGCTTCACACTACCTTGACCAGTTACCTCCCTTTATGGATGGGGAAACTAAGACCCAAAAAGCATCAGTTCTTCCTCTGTCAGCTGAGTGTCTCCAAGATACTTTCTGAGTAGAAAGTCTGGGACCCAGCAGAGGTTGTATCCAGCCTGGCATGGGACCTCAGGGCTGCGCCCCATTTCTTTGTATGTCAATCAAAGGCCACCTCTTCTAGGCAGCTGCTCTTTCCCCAGCCAGAAGCTGTTTCCCATTTTCTAGGCATCATCTAGGCCAGGGCTCTGTGCAGCAATGAGCAGGTCTCCCTCAGACACCCTGTTCTGACCTGGTACAGAGTCAACCTGTCATTTTGCCCAAGAATGTTTTCACTCTACTCTTTGACCCTCAGAATGCTTTATCAGGTCAGTGCTAAATTTGCTTTGTACGTGAGAATATCACCTGGTAGAATTCTTGCCTTCCGTGTAGGAAAACCAAGTTTGGTTCCCAGCAAATGCACCTCATGTGCACCCACCACCTGTGTGTCAGTGGCTATGATGCTGAGTAAGTTCCGGCAGAGCTTCTAGTCTAAGACAGACTAGGAAGGAATTCTGGTGATCTACTTCCAAAAATTAGCCAGTGAAAACCCTATGGATCACAACGGTACGATGCCCAGCCTATCATGGGGATGGCACAGAACCAGGCAACATTTTGTTTCATGTGCATGGGATTGCCATGAGTCAGGGGCCAACTCGACAGCAGCTACCAGCAGCAAACAACAGTAACATGAAAAATGCCAAAAGAAAAAAAAAAATCCAAGAAAAAAATTAAAATTGGTTGAAATAATTAACGCAAAGTAAAACTGGCAACGATTAAGACTGCACCTGGTAAAATATGTTATTGACTAAAAATTGACAGCAGAATCAAATCTTCTTGATAAAATTTAAATCTGCAAAAGTTGGCTCAGGAAACATTTTCTGGTGGAAATAATTACCGTGAAAGACATCTCAAGAGCGGCAAAAGCTCTAATTTGTAAGGTTTGATATGAGCCAAAACTGATCATAAACCAAAAAGTCACTTAAAATTTTAAAAATAATTGATACTGATAAAAGTAATTCCAATAAAATCAAAATGGGGGAGGGGAAAGAAATAATTTAACACCATTGAATAGAAAATTGATCAAGGGATTAAATAGACTTATTGAACCCCATTAAAAATACTTTCTTGCTGAAAAATCATCAATATTCATGTATTTCTTATCAAAATATAGGTGTTAGGGGCTAGTCCCTAGTAATAAATGGTTAGTAAATATTTGTTGAGTGACTAGTGAATGAATGAATGTGTTAACATGTGAAGGAGGGGAGCAGAGAGTATCATGAGAGTGAAAGCCCTAAGAGAGGATGAGGAATCCTGAGTTCACGGGCCCAAGAGAAGGTCAGTGTGGCTGGAACGTAGAGCATGATTGATGTGGCTGGAATGGTGGTGAGGTTGGTAGGGACCATGTCACGTGGTGCCTTGTAGGCCGTGTTTAGGAGTTCAGACTTCATGCTAATGTCAATGGGAAGTATTTGGGGGAGCTTTAGGCACAGGAAAGATTCATGCTCAGATTTACATTTTATTAAGATCTTTTGGGCTACTCTGTGGAGTATAAACTGGAGGGGATAAAACTATGGACAGGAAAAACCATTTATGGTTGTGTGGTGGAGGGGTTCTTCCTTCTGACCTTTACAGGGTGACCACTCTCCACCCCCTTCAGCCTCAGATTGTCCTCTGCTCCTTCCTTCTTTCACTCAGTTTCCTTCAGACCATGCAGACTGGGCCTGTGGGGAAGGGGTGACAAGTGGGAGTCAGGGTTGGTCAGACAGGAGGCTGTTGAAGTCCAGAAGAGGGATACTGGAGGCCTGGTCTGGAGCTGTGGCCCTGGGAATGTGGAGGCTTATTTGAGGTTCCCTGGTGGTGGAGATCCTGGCTGGAGCCTCTCAGCTCCAGCTCCAGTTCCAGCTCCAGCCTTAGCTACCAGGAGCAGAGCGTGAACTGGCCAGAGCTGGAGTAGGGCCACAGGGAGAGCTGATCAGAGTTCCCAACTACAAGTCTGTGCTCACCCACCTTTGTCCCTGAGGTCAGCCTCTTTGCCCAGCCCAGTTTTGGCCTGAAGGTTTCTCCTCACCCTACACTTCCTCCTCTATTCTGCCCCATGACTGGACCAAGATCCTGGCTTTCCAGGCTCCAAAGGAGCGAGTCAAAGCCCATGGGCAGACAAGAATATACCAGAGCTGGGAAAGAGCGAATTCACACCTGCTCACCTAGCTCCTCTGTCTTCACCTGATCTGTCTGTGCAGTGGGCATGGGGGTAAACTGTCTCTTAGCCCTCCCAGCTTGACTAGTTTTCTTTCTCAGACTGGCATTCATGAAAGCTCCTGATTCTGATAAGGACACTCTTATGGAGTGAATTTGTATCCCCCAAAATAAGTGTTGAGATCCTAGGCCCTGTACCTGTAAATATGACCCCATTTGAAAATAGGATTTTTTTGTTATGTTAATGAGGTTAGACCAGAGTAGGGTGATTCCTAAACCTAATCACTCCTGACTTATAAAACAATCAGAATAGACACAGAGACACACAGTGGGGTTAGGAAGACAGATGATGGAGACAGTGCATCTACAAGCTCAGAAATGCCAAGCTGGCAGCTACTAGAAGGTGAATAGACATGGGAGGACCTCCCTAGAGCCATGCCCTGAATTCAGATTTCTAGCCTCCTGAATTGTGAGAAGTTTCTGTTCTTTAAAGCCACCCACTAGTGGTATTTTTTGTTGTTGTTGTTGTTGTTACAGCAGTACTAGGTAACTAAGACAGACTGAGCTCGTGGCCTCTCTATCCTTATTTATGTCTGATATAGTCTACCGCCTGAGTATGCGTAACCAAGATGCATCCAGAGAAGAACAGAACTTATCTGAGGCCACAGAGCTCCTCCATGTGGGACTGGGAACAAGCCTAAGGCCTCGCCTCTGCAGAGCTATCCCTCAGGGGCATTTGTGCCTGGCCACCACTCCTGCCAGAGACCCACGCAACCCCTCTGTCCTGACTCAGAAGTATACACCATTTTCCCCATGACCTACTCTCCCAGGAACTCTGCCTGTCCTTCCAGGGCTTTGAGTTCCCTCCCCCAAGGGCAGAGGACCCCCAATAGCACCAGCCCAGACACATACAGATATCAAATCCTTTGAAAACCTTTAGAAGGGGCAGCCGCTGCAGGAGGGCAGGACTGTTTACTGCAGAAGTACCTTTCTTTTGGCTTGGGAGGTAAGGAGCATGGACTTTGGATTCCAGTCCTGCTCTGCTGTCCTCTGACTGTAAGATCTCAGGTGAGTCTCATTTTACCACTCACTGCTGTGTGACTCTGGGCAAACCACTTAACCTCCCTGAGCCTCTGTTTCCTCAGACATAAATTAGGGCCCAGAGCACCCTGCCTGTCCCCTGTACAGAAGTCAAGTGGGAGGAAATGTTTTCATGTACTTTGTCAGCTGGGTAGCATCACGCCCTCTTGAGGACTTATTGGTGAGAACGCAGAGGCTGCATAAAGTGAGGGGCACCTGCAACACCCCCTCCTGCCACCTCTTACCCCTGAGAGGTCTTCTCAGCCCCAGGCCCCAAAGTGCTTTTAAAAAGAAATTTAGAGAATTTAGGGAGTAGCTTCCCCAAAGGGTGGAGTCCCTAGGTCGTGCACATGGTTAAGCATTCAACTATAAACAGAAAGGTGGACAGTTCAAATCCACCCAGAGGTGTCCCAGAAGAAAGCCCTAGTGATCTACTTCCAAAAGTTCACAGCCCTGAAAACCCTGTGGGATGCAGTTCTGCTCTGCACACCCGGGGTCGCCATGCGTCGGAACTGACTCGACAGCCCCTGGTTGGTTTTTTGTTTTTGTGGTTCTCTGAAGGCCAGCTCCCTGAGACAGCATCTCTTGATGAAGACATGAAGATTCGTAGAACCAGTCTTAAGACGAGAAAAGGATGTGTGTCCATTTGCCCCAATGCCCAGAGACCACCCTTAAGTGACCAGAGCTGTCCTGTCCCCTTCCTTCACCTGGGAGACTTGGAGGCTGCTCTGTCTCTGCGAAGATGAAGCCTGCGGTACCATCACTGCTCTGGCCATTGCCAGGGCCCTGGGGCAGCTGGGTGACCCTGCTACAGAGTGGTGCTGGCTCCTCCTGCTGGCCAGGCTTCTTCATTTTCTTGGGTCATCCTCTCAGCTGAGCCACAAAGGGCACTGGCCCCAGCCTGGGCGTGGTGCTCTCTCTCACCCCAAAGATTTTCATTTACCCAAAGGCAGCTTTATTGTCTTCTTTCCTGGCCTGGATCTGGGTTTGCACATCCCTGCCCTGATGTGGCTCATAGACCCTGGGAAGGGGCAACGGCTCCTTACCAAACCTCACCTGGGGGCCAGGTAGTCCTCACCATGACCCCATTCATTGTGCACATACTGTAACTTCTGGCACCCAATGTAGGATAAGCTCAAGTTCCTGAGAGAGAGACCCCATGGAGCAGGGGCTCCAGAGCCAGAGGTATGCCTAGTTTACACATAGGGTATAGCAGGTAGGGCAATGGAGGAGGCACAAAGTTCAACAAAGAAAGACCTGGGAGGAGACAACATGAATACACGGTGGTGCAAGCCATGGATCAGAGAAGAGTGATGGCAGGAGTAGAGTCTGAGTTTCCTGGAGAGCAGGGCTGGAAAAGTAGGTGGAGCCGGATTTTTGGATCATGGTGGGATGTTTGGGGAGGGAGGCAAGGGGGTCCTCTGGAGCCCTTTTATCCTTATGGAGCAGCCAGTGGGAGATAGGGTGACCAGGCCTGGCCTCCCTGAGAGGGCTGACTGCTGGGCCTCCCAGGCCGCTTCCACCTGACAGCTCCTGGCCATCACAGCATATTGGATCCCTCCCCTAACCCCAGCACTTAATTTTTTATGAACTGGCTTCTCCTGTTCTCAAAGGGATATTTGTTTTGTTTTAAATAATAGCTTTATTAAGATATAATTTACATACCATGAAACTCACCCCTTTAAAATGTAGAATTCAGTGATTTTTAGTATATTCACAGAGTTATACAGCCATCACCATTAGCTAATTCAAGAACATTTTCATCACCTCAAAAAGAAACCCCATGCCCATTAGCAGTCACCCCAGACCTTGGAAACCACTAATCTAGTCTCCATCTCTATGAGTTTGTCTATTTTTTTTTTTTTATAGTTCATATAAATGGTATTATACAGTATGTGGCCTTTTGTGACTGGCTTCTTTCACTTAACATGTTTTCAAGGTTCATCCGTGTTGTAGCATGTATCAGCACTTAGTTTCTTTTTACGTTAATTTTTCATTGTGTGGATATACCACATTGTGTTTATCAATTCATCTGTTGATGGACATTGGGTCGTTTCCACTTCTTAGCTATTACGAGTAACACTGCTATGAACGTGCCTGTACCAGTTTTCATGTGGACATATGCGTTCAGTCCTCTTTGGTATATACTTAGGGGTGGAATTGCTAGGTCATATAGTAACTCTGTCATTAGAGAAGTTTGTTTTTAAATTCAAATAAACAGTATAAGAGTGTTTAGGAGAGAAACTATCCTTGGCTGTCTGAGCTTCCCGTCCATCCTCTGTGACGTGGAGGGGAGGCCACCCACAGCCTGGTCCCTGCTAGGCTCCTGAGGTTCAGTGAAACCTTGGGTGAATCCTTTCTCCTACTGGCTTCAGTCTTCTGAGTCTATAAAATGGGGTTAGTACGGCACCTGGACCACCTTATTAAGGGCTTTGGTGAGCACTGATCATAATTAATGCTTACATAGTATGTCAAGGTTTGCAGAGCACTTCTGCTTCTTTTGGCTGCTTTAGTTTTTTAGCCCTGCAAGTTGGGTGTTGTTACTCCAGTTTTGCTGATGAAGAAGCTAAAGCCCAGAGAGGCTAAGGGACTTGACAGTGATTACATTGTGGCTCAATGGCAGAGCCTGAGCTTGAACTCAGACCCCTCTGAGTCCAGGTCCCTGGCCTGAGCCTTTGCCTCAGATGTGCCTCTGGGCAAAGCAGGTCTCAGTCCTTGGGTAAGGCCTGCCTGAGCAGCCAAAGTGTTCTATGCCCCATCTATTACCTCACAGTGCTGCAATACGGACTAAGTGAAATATTGTCTGTGACGTGCCAGGCATGGTGCTGGGTATACAGAAGGCATAAGATGTCAGGTTATGGAGCACACAAGGAGGGCTTGAAGAAGGTGCAGGGTGCCGTGGGAACCATGGAGGGGAAGTGGCTGGCTCTGGGCTGGTCAGGGCAGGCTTTGTGGAGGGGATCTCACTTGGGCTGGCCAGGACGGGTATGCAGCAGGCAGAAGGGAGGGGAGGTCCCCCTGGGCAGTCCCAGTTTTAACCAGCCTGGGGCTGCCTGAAGCCAGAGGAATTTTCAGGGTTCTCACCCGAGATCTCTCATCTTGAGGAGCGTTTGTGGACAAGCCCTGCTGATCTCCCATCCCTCACCCCAGCCCGACCTGCAGATGCCCGAGAGGGGGGCTTGCATGACTGCCTTAGCCTAAGTAGTAATAAAACACTTTAAATTTATTGTGACATTTGGATTTAATTAAAAAGTACACACTTAGGGAAGTAGAACATAATGGGGAGAGAGGCAGGGTGGCTTTTCCCCTCCTTTCTTCCCCAAACTAATTAGCGTTGTATTTTAAATTGTTTATGTGCCGCTAATCATCGTAATAAATCATTTATACTGAAAAAGACACACTCAGCTGTGCCTGCCGCGTGGGTTCTGCTCACTGGGCTCTATCGTGAACAAATTGATCTGGAAGTGAATTTATTAACCACTGGGGAAGAAATCATTAGTGCTTTCTCTAAACATTCCCCAGGTACGCTTTATTGCTACAGTTTATGCTGTAACTAAAAGGAGCATTACCCAGGCCCATGTTGTAATTTCCTTGCAAACCCAAGCTCAGGGTGGGAGGGGTTGGCAAGTCTCTGCTGCTTCTCCCATGTGTGGTCTGGTGACCCCAGCCTTCTTTCTCACTGCTCTTTATTCCAGAAGGGGCTCCCCATGAGGCCTGTGCAAGCCCAAGGCCACCCCCCTCTGTTGTCTCTCAGCTGTGGAGTGGTTTACACTCGCTCGTGTTTATGTCTCAGGAGTGTGGCTTATAGTCAGGATGTAGCCTGGGTTTGGAGAACTGAGGGACAGAGGCTGTGGGGTCATTGGGATTGGAGAGGCTTGCATGTACCAGCTTCCCCACCCAGAGATGGGGAAGCCATCAACTTTGTGCTGACCATAAGCTTGAAGGAACGTGTGGCTGAGCAGGAACCTAGGCAGAGCAGAGGACTCCAGCTGAGGCTACCAGGAGCACCTTCTACTGGACCCTGTCTGAAGAGCCCCCTACTGCAGGCCCTGGGGCCTTGTCTAAGGTTTGGCTGGAGCAGTCTGTCTGCTGAAGCTCCTGGTGAGGCCCACTGTCCTGTTCATTCCATCTACCTCACAATGCAGGGCCCAGAACAGTCCTCAGTGCTCCAGACGTGGTCTGACAGATGACGGGCAGCGTGACTGCCAGCACCCTGGCTGCAGACACCATGCCTCAAATGATGCAGCCTGCGGCCATGCTGGTCCTTCCAGCACCATGCTGCTCTGCCGACTCATACACTGATGTAACTTTCTCTCCCTTTGCACCATGGGCTTCAGACTGCTCTCACTTCACAGTGCTAGGACCTTTCTTCTGGGATGAGACATTGGATGTTCCCCAAGCCTCTGGGCCTGAGTTTTGACATGGTTGCAGCAGGCTTTCTCCCACCAGCTTTCCGGGAGGGAAATTCACTTCTGAACCAGGATCTTCTCCCAGGGGGCCAGCAGCTGGCCCAGGATGCAAACCCCTGCTTGCCTGATTCCAAAGCCCATGTTCTGAACAACATCACCCACACATGCCCCAGGAGCTTCCTCAGCCAGGTTGGGGGCAAGAGGAGAGCCTAGCCCACACAGGCCTTACCTTCAGCTCCTCTCACCCAGGTCTGCAAAAGGGAGGTAGAAGAAGCCCCGGAGGCCTCAGGCAGGTACCCCAGGGGCAATGCCATCTTAGCAGGAGCTGAAGGGGCCTGTTCCTGCCGCTCCTGGGCTGAGGCAGAGTCTTGCTCCTAGCCCTCCCACCCCCTCCTCTCACCCAGCCCAGGGGCTGGCAGATGGGCTCTGGCTGCTTAGAGAAGGAAGCAGGGCCCAGCAGCTGGTTATGCTGAGCTTGCCTGGAGGGTCCCTTCCTTGTGCTTGGAGAACACATTTAAAAGTTTGAATTCAAAATTGATTTTGAAGGGTCCTAATCTGCGATCCCCTGGTGCTCACGGTGTGTCTGCGGCTCCTGCCAGACTCTCGTTTTCTGGTTCAGTGCGTTGGTGCTCATGTCCTTGATGCTGTGAAATTGAGACTCGTCTGAGAGTCTGTGTCCTCCTCCTCCTCCTCTGCAGAGATTGCAAGCCCCTTGGGAACCCCTGTTTCATTAGATGGGTGACGTGGGCTTTGTGGGTGCTCAGGGAGCAGAGCAGCCAAGCGCTGTCTGGGGAGCACAGCTTCCAGATGCTTCTCTCCTGGTCCCCACAGCCTTACAGCTTCAAGCAGCATCCTGTCCGGGTATCCAAGGAGCTAGCTCCAGCAGCCCAGGATGGGGTGGGGAATGGGGTTGTTCTGTAGCAAATGCAAGGGACTTTCTCCCTGCACTGGCTGCTAGAGGCTCAGGCTGGTAAAGGAAGGGTGATCACCACTGTAAGCCAAGAGGGTCCTCAGGCTGGAATGCGGAGAGGCTACAGCTGTGATACAGGAAGCCAGAACAGAGCCGCAAAAGAGAAGACTGAGTGAGCTGCTGGAGTCACACAGATGCCCAAGCAGGCGTGTCCCAAATCTGGAGCTCTGCCCCCATGCCCTAAGCACCTGTGTGTCAAACGAGGTGTCCCTGAGTGGTGCACATGGTTAATACTCTCAGCTGCTAGCCTCAAGACTGAAGGTTCGAGTCCACCCAGAGGTGTCTGGTAGTCTACTTGTGAAAAATCAGCCGTAGAAAACCCTACAGAGCACAGTTCTACTCTCATACACGTGGGGTCACCGTGAATCAGAATCTACTCAATGGCAACTGGATGTGTCAAACATCATTATAAATACTTTGTATCCATTAGCTGATTTAATCCTCAAAATGCTCCTTTAAATTGCCTCTCTTATTGTCCCATTTAACAGGTGAGAAATTGAGGCAGAACTGGTAAATGGAAGAGCCAGGATTCAAGCTGAGGCCACCTGCCTCCAGTGCCCATAGTCTTAGCATCCACGCTACATGGCCTCTTAGACTGCCTTCAGAGGGGCAGCAGCAGAGCCAAAGGTGCCAGTCCCTCCACTGAGCTGACCAGAACCCAGCGAGCCAACCAACCTCCCAGCCTCCTTCTCCTTGCGCCTGTGGGGAATTTAGAAGCCACAGAGGACCCTGCTTCTCTGCCTTATCTGACCCAATAAGCATACTGCCCACAAATGGGTGCGCAGGGGAGCGGCAATGAGCGTGTTCTAGGTGGCTGTAGCTGCGCGTTTCAACAGTTGTTCTTCTTGGCTTTTGATTCCAAACGAGTAGGAAATGCTATTAGTTCAGGCCTTGCCTGCCACATAGCAAGGCCCTGGGATAGGAGTGCAGTGAGATGAGAAATTGTGGAGATAAAACTGGTGTGAAATGGAGGCCTTCTCACAAGGCTGGTTGTGTCTGTGTGAAATGAAGTTACTTCTAAGAAAACGAGATTTAAAGAGATTCTGCAGAATTAGATTACACTTTCAAATTTCCTTATTAAACGGCCTAGGAGGGGCCTAGGAGGGGCTGAGGGCTCTGTTTGGGATCCTACTCTGTAGTTCCAGGCCTGGGTGTGGGCTCTGGCAGCTACAAGGACCTTTAACGTGACAGGCAGTCAGACCCCTGAAGTCCACAGATCGCCCCTTCCCTGCTTTCTCAGCTGACTTGGGTGTGGGGATCATGAGATTTTCTGGATCATTTGTGAAGCACCCCATAGACCCAGGTGGGCAAAACCTAGCTGGCTTGACTTCTTCCATTTCCTCAGGGAAATGGCACTGAGGACAGAGCACTAGGCCTCTTGTTGTTAGCTTCGTCAAGTCAGACTCCGACTCATGGCAACCCCATGCACAACACAACCAAACGTTGCCTGGTCTTATACCATCCCCATGACTGGTTGTGGATTGGACCATTGTGAAGAGTTTTCATTGGCTGATTTTCAGAAGTAAATCACCAGGCCTTTCTTCCTAGTCTGTCTTAATCTAGAAGCTCTGCTAAAACCTGTTAAACATCATAGCAACACACAAGCCTCCACCGACAGGTGAGTAGTAGCTATACGTTGTCCAGGAATCAAACCTGGGTCTCCTACATGGAAGATGAGAATCCTACTATTGAACCATCAATGCCTCCTACACCTCTGAGCTTATAGGTTTTATTCAATCCAGGACTTGATTTTGAGCTCTGATCCACTTTTTAGAATTGTGTTTTTTGTTTTTTTTAAAGTTAACAAACATGCATGTGACTGCTTGTGCATATGTGTGCATCTGGGAATGAGCGTACATTTCTGTGAGTACACCCACACACATGCACATACACACCCCTGCATGGGTGTGCTTTGATGTATTTTTGTGCAACTTATTGAGCACTTACCATCTGCCACCACTCTTCCGGGTACTGGAATAAAACTGTTGTGAGGAAAATAAAACAGACACAGGCCCTCCTCTCATGGACCTAGTGTCCACATGCGTGATTACATGTACCTGTGCAAATATTTGTGTGTTGCTGTGCTCATTTGCGTATGTGTCCTGTAGCTGTGTGTCCTGCGTCTGCATATCTTACTGGTGTCTTCTGACCTCTGTAATGTCTCCTGCCTGGTCTGTTAGCACCTCAGCTGTAGTTAACAGTGTCCTTAGCAGCACACAGCCTTGAGTCAAATGCTTGGGCCCTGGAGCCAGTCAGTCCTCATTCAAATCCCAGTTCTGTCACGACTCACTGTGTGACCCATGACAAGTGAGTAACTTTTCTTGCGCCTCAGTTTTTCCGTTGCTCAAATGGGAATAATAATGGTCCCTATCTCATAAGGCAGTTGTGAGGACTGAATGAGTAAAACACTTGGGAGAGTTCCTACTGAGTGCTCAGTCAGTGTTCTCTCCCTGTGAATTGCCTTCATCCTGGGAAAACGCAGTCCATGCTCCCTGTCCGCCCCGGGGGAGGGGCGCCTGCGGTGGTGAAAAGCAGTCCCTGGGCAGCCATGATGTGCTGTGGGGGCTCTGGCCAGGGCCGGTGGCTGATTCCTGAGACTCCCCAGCAGCCAGCTGAGAGAATGTCTGGGTATTAGATGGGGGCTTTGGAACTAGCACTGAGGCGCCTTGAAAGATTATGAGACACCCTATGGCCCAGGGCTCACCCCGGAGCAGCCAGAAGGACCTGCCCCTGATCTCTTACCACCTGAGCTGCCACAGCCCTCCCTCCCTACTTGATTCCTGAAGGAGCCTGCTGGACAGGTGAGGCTGGCTTCTTTCTGTGCATGTTGGCACCGACCGCTAGACAGTCCTTCAGGTAATGTTGGGCTTTAGCTGGTACCTGTGTGACTTTGACCACTGTGGCACATTCAAATCAGTTTATTATACCTCAAAATAAGTGTCTGTCACAATCTTAGGAGTCTGAGATGGAGCTGTGACACAGGCTGTCCTTTCACGTGTACTAAGGGTGGGGAGATACTACAAACCAAAAAACCAAACCCGTTGTCGAGTCGATTCTGACTCATAGTGACCCCATAGGACAGAGTAGAACTGCCCCATAGGGCTTCCAAGGAGTAGTTGGTGTATTCGAACTGCTGACCTTTTGGTTAGCAGCTGAGCTCTTAACCACTCCGCCACCACGTCTCCAAGGGGGGATACTAGTCAGTAGTAATAAGCTAACTTTTGACTACTGGGCTCAGTTAGTTCTAAGCATGTCATGTATATTAATTTCTTTATTCCTCACAGTAACTTATGAGTTGAGTACTATTTTTACCTCCACTTTACAAAAAAAGAAAACTGAAAACTTAATTAATTTCACAGAGACAAAAACTGTCAGACACACCCCAATTAAGGGATATCCTTTAAAATAACTGGCCTTTACTCCACAAATGCCAGCGTCTAGAAACACAAAGAAAGGCTTCCAACTCTCCAGACTTAAGTAGACTAAAAAAAAGACAACCGAATGCAACACTTGATCTGAGATTTTATTTTGCCGTAGAAGATATTGGGAAAATTGGCAAAATTTGAATAAGACCTGTAGATGAGATGGTAGTGTTATTTCAATGATCATTTCCTAATTTTGATCATTGTACTGTGGTTATGTAAAAGAATATCTTTGCTTTTAGGGGATGCATGCCTGAAACCAACTAAAATGATTCAGGAAAATAGATGAGAATAAAGCAAATGTGGTAAAATATTAAGGAATCTGGGTGAAGGGTATGTAGGAATTCTCTCTACTATTCTTTTTCTTAAAAATCATCTTTGATAAGATATAATTAACAATCCATACAATTCACCCATTTAAAGTGAGCGATTCAGTAGTTTTTCATATATTCATACATATGTGCAGTCGTCACCATAGTCAGTTTTACAACATTTTCGTGACCTCATCAATCCCATACCATTTAGCTATCACCCCTCCCAAGCTCCTCCCCTGAAAGCCCTAAACAACCACTAACCTACTTTCTGTCTCTATAGATTTGCCTATTCTAGACATTTCATAGGAATGGAATCATAGAACATACGGTCTTTTGTGATTGGCTTCTTTCGTTCAGCATGATGTTTTCAAGGTTCATCCATGTCATGGCCTTTCTACTATTCTTGCGACTTTTCTGAAAGTTTGAAATTATGTCAAAACAAAGAGTTAAAAGAAAAAGAACACAAGTGTCAGAGCAGGGAAGGTATCCTGGATGTGAGTGTTAATAATATTACCAATTCCTGTCTGTGGTCACCCACTGGGTGACAGGCTCTGTCTAATGGCTTCTGCAAGTCGGCAAGATGAAGGGATTTGCTCCAGGCCCTTTGGCAATTCCTGACTTGAAACTAGACTGTCTGACTTTGAGGTATGGGCTCTTCACCTAGAGCCCACCATTGACTGTGACCTTTGGGAGGCGGGTGTGGATGGGCAGGAAAAAAGCATTTCTTCCTGGAACAGCAGTGGAGGGAAGCCCTGGGACAGGGCAAACAAGATCTCTTCACAGGATGGAGAGGAGTATTACTCCAGGATTCTGCAGCGAGCAGATCTAGCAGTGCCCAGACAGACCCTAGCATGTGGGAGGGGCCTCCACTGCCAGGCCAGAGCTGCCAGTGGTAGCCACCATCACTCCAGCAAGGGAACCATGGGCTTTAGCCTGCAGCATCCTGGGGCACGACGGGGTAGGTGTTCTTGCAAGGAGGGGTGGAGGACTGGCCTTAGAGGGGCTTGCTGGGGGGCAGTGGGAGTGCCAAACTGTCTAAGTCAGAGGCAGCGGAGGGACTGAGGGCCTGCAGGCTTGTCAGTTTGGAAAAGTCCACCTGCCAGATCTGAAGGGCAACCTGCCTGGGGGCAGCAGGGCAGGAGGGGCTGGGAACCTGGGCCTGGCGTGGGAGACTACTCTGTGGGGTCCATGTGAAAAGAAGGGCTTCCCTCCCAGCTGAAGGGAGAGTGTGGGAGGGGCAGGATGACCTCTGGCAGTCCCTCCCCATCACTGGGACTGTCTGGCTTCTCCCCAGATTGAAGAACTGAGGGTAAGTGTCTGGCAGCCGATGAGTCAGACTAGGAGGCTCTCTCCACAGCCTGGATGCCTCCTGCCTCCCGTGATGGAGGTAGGGGTAGGAGTTTGGCCTATCTCCCCTCGAGTGTCACCACCACACACGCCCTAGGATTTGGGGGTGGCACACGGGCTCAGTGAATGGCTGTATTTTGCATGTGCCTCTGACTGTGTGCCCACGTGTGCACACGTGCAGGCGTAAACACCGCCCGCTGTAAAAGAGCCGTGTTTTCATGGGCAAGTAGTAATTACTGGGTAATGCTTTAAAACCTTTCCTGAAGGAGCGCAAGGCTGTTTTTTCTAAAGTCAGGAGTACATTAAAAGGATTACCATGTAGATTTGATTTTTAGATAACACTAAAATGGATCCCAAATGGACTTCAGCAAAGGGATGCTATCTCCTTAATGGAAACTGCATGGCCCGCGGTCAGCTCCCAGAGCCAGGCAGGGGAGGAGGGCGGGGAGAGGTGTCTGCAGGGGTGGACTGGCGGGCTGGGGGGCGGGTTGTGAGGCAGGGCAGGGAATGAGAGCCTGGACCCCTCGATTTGCGGAGCAGGAAACTAGAGATGCCCCGTAAAAGTCTCTTTAGCTTTCCAGGAGTGTCAAGGTCTCCAGGATCAGCATAGTGGGAGCCAACAGGTGCAGGGTGCTCCATCAATCTTGGCTGAAAGAAGGAAAGGGTGACTCATTGTCCATTTGACTCCCAGAGCTCTTTCACCTGCCTGTGAAGAGCAGGGGTTGTTTCAATTTTCCTTATTTGTTGGATGGGGGAATGAAGGCCCAGAGAGGCCATGAGACTTGCTCTTGATCACACAGCCAGAGGGTTACAGATTTGAAGTTTCGATGTGCAGTCCAAGATCCATCCCATGAGCTGGCTCTGGGTCACCTTCTCCCAGGACCTTGGCCTTTCCAAACAGAGATAGCTCAAGGTCTGTTAGATGCTCTGGGACCCCCTCGGCCAAGCTGGCCCTGGTGTTCTGTGTCTTGGTGGACATCAGATACTGTGGCTGAAGCCACATGGCTTCTAAGAGTTCTTCAGAATTAGTACCCTCGAGCCAGGTGCCCAGGCCTTTATGGGCACCCACTGTGCACTAGGCTGAGCCTGAACACAGGGAGGAGGTGGGGGACCTGGGGCAGCTTGTGGCTTTGTTCCTCATAGCCTCCATGGGGTCTGTCCTGCTGGTGACTGGATTGCCAGAACATGCTGTAGTAGTTCATAGCCCTGCAGGTTCAGTGGCTGGGCGTTGGAGCCCAAGGCCACAAAGGAACCCATGGAGGCCAGTAGAGGGAAGGGGATAAGCTTGGAAGACCAACCCATCCAGTAGCCAAACCGGGAAGGAAAATGGAACAGGGCAGATGCTGCTGGTACTGGGGTGTCCTACTGTCCCCCTTCATCTTGGGCTGTAACTTCATGGGGCAGATGTACCCCCTGAATATGGATGGTGCAGCCATTCACCCACGTGCCAGCAATAGCATAGGTGTAGATCTCTGGGAGGGCCCTGGACTGCTGGGAAGGGACCCAGGCCAGGTGGGCGAGTGAAGGGGCTGTGCCAGAAGCCTGGCCTGAGATTTTCCAAGTCTGCTTTTCACGTGCATAGTTATCCTGAGTGTTAAATAGTGCAATATTTCTGAACAGGTTGGTAAACAGCCACTGCCTGAGCCACCCCTACCTCCTTCCTGGGTGCTCCTTCCACAGACCTGCAGTAGTCTCACTCCTGCGACTCCCCATGACCCAGATATCTTGAACCCTACCTTCTCCCCTCTTGTTCCTTTTGTGGGCCAGGCCTCAGAAGGTGCCTCTAGGCCCCCCTCAGCTCTTGGGGTGCCTGGACCCTAGTTGGCTCCCACATGCTCCTTGGAGCTGAGCCTGGGCTGGGCCATGTTGGGAGAAGACCCTGGCAGGCCGTGGACACAGTCATCCCCATCACTCTCTCAGACCAATTAACCCTTAGAGCCGCATTAAGGAAATTAGACAGCAAACTTCCCAGCTGACAGGCCCTGCGGAACTGGAGGAGAGAGGAGAGCACCCCTGTCCACAGCCCACTGCAGCCTGCCGATGCCTCTTCTGTCCCTCACCTGTCGCCACTGGTCCTGGGCTCTGGAGGGCTGCTTTGGCTCAGGGGCCACCCCCCTCCATGAGAAGTCTGAGGAGGCAACAAGCTGAGAAGGCAGCAAGCCTGAGGCCAGCTTGATCAGTGCCTTACACTAGCCTCTCTGTCTGTCTGGGCCTCAGTTTCCTTGCATGTAGAATGACAGCATTAAACTAGAACTCTGGGGGCCCTTCTTACCGACATCTGTGGACTCTGAGACTAAGGCCTCTTGGTGGCTGATCCTTTTTGAAATCTGAGGAAGGGTCACACCTAGAAGAAGGGAAGAGAAAGCAAGGGCAGTGGTCAAGCAACTCAGGCTCTTAGGGCAGTGTGCATGGGACAGGGGCATGCCAGGAATTCCTGGGGCTGGGGCTGGGGCTGGGGCTGGGGCTGGGGCTGGGGCTGGGGCTGGGGCTGGGGCTGGGAGGATGGAAACAGCAGGGATCTTTGGAGAGAATGGGTCTGGCAGGAAGGCAGATTATAGGGGCTTCTTGGAAAGCCAGGAAGGCAGGAAGGAGTGGGCTCTTCCCTCCAGGGGAACAGCCTTGGTAAGGAAAGGAACCTCCCTGACCCCTGCTCCCATCTCCATGAGGGGTTCTCAGGCTACCTATCTTCCAGGCCAGAGCCTTCTGAGACTCCCTGAGATTCTTTCCAAGCTTAATCTTCACCACAACCAAGCCTTAGGGAGTCCATGTGGAAGTCCAGGCTCTGGATGACATCTATCCCCCTCAACTGTCCCTCCCTGTGATCACTCCCTGTTACCCCAGGGGAGGAGCTAAGAGCCTGTGTCTGTGTACATTTGTTCACGTGTGTGTGTGTGTATGCGCACGCGCGTGAGCTTGGAGGCTCTGCCCCTTCTGTAAATACCACATTGAGCTTTTTGCCCTTCATACGTGGTGCTTTCTTATATGTTGGGAAGCTTATATGGGCCCTGGGAAGGGGACAGTGGCTCAGAGGTTCTTAACTTGGTGGGATGAATGAGGATCCAGAGGCTCACAACTTCTTCCTCGGGCCAGGGCAACTGAGAAGTTTGAATTCAGCTAGAAGCATTCCTGAGTAGAGTCCCAACTAGGCCAGGCCTAGTGCCTCCCTGCAAGTGCCAGGGGCTCCAGAGCCACCTGCTTCCTCCTGGGGATATCAGAGGGGCATTTTGCTTTCTTTTTGATACCTCCATAGTGCTTCATGAATAGATCAAGAGACTGTAGCCTGACCATTTAGGTTAAAATGGTCAAATAAACAAGCAGTGCGAGGAAGATATTAGCTGGCAAAAAGAGTTGGGGGTCCTACTGGATCCCAAGCTTGTTATAAGACTCCATCCTTAGGGCAGCTGAAAGAGCCAATGAGATCATGGCTACCCGCTAACCCTGGAAAAGACTACACAGGGAGCAGTGCCTGAGATGGGGACAAACAGCTCAGTGAGGCCAGGGCCTGTGGCTATATATGTGACCTGAAGTGGACTCAGGGCTCCCAGTTGCTACCTTCACCCTCTGGAGGGACCTTCTCAGGCCAAGGGAACAGGCTGTGCCCTGCAGTCCACAGGAAGAGGTTATTGGGGAGAAAGTGAGGGCTCACGGGAGGCCCAGCCCTGGAGTGGGCAGCTGGGAGAAGCAGTGAGCTCCCTATTCCTAGAGGGATGTGCCCTGAGGTTTCCACAGCCAGCTCCCTGAGGCCCGGAGCCACAGTGCCCATCCTGTGTCCATCTCTCTGTGTGTCTGCAGGCATGCCAATGCTCTCCGTCCAGCCCAAAGGGAAGCAGAAGGGCTGCGCAGGCTGTAACCGCAAGATCAAGGACCGCTACCTGCTGAAGGCGCTGGACAAGTACTGGCACGAAGACTGCCTCAAGTGTGCCTGCTGCGACTGCCGCCTGGGCGAAGTGGGCTCCACCCTCTACACCAAGGCTAACCTCATCCTGTGCCGACGTGACTACCTGAGGTGCGCCAGCCCCCACCCTCATTGTTCAAGGCTCAGTACAACTGTCCCCTGCTGTAGACCCAGCACCCTGCACACTCTGGGCACAGCCTGTATGTCCACCCATTCCTGACAGTCCTTCCTCCCCAGACACCAAGGAGTCCCCTGAGGGCAGGGCCATGCTTGTAACTCTTTGTCCTCAATGCCCAGTACAGGTCTAGGGCATGCATTTGTACCTGTTGGGCACTTGAGATAAACTTTCTGAGGGGATCAGCCTGGCTCTACTCCTGCCTTTGTCAGGTGCTTCTGACTCACCTGTTCCTGGATTCTCAGAGGGGACATCTCAGAGGGGCTGTGAGGAGTAGGCAGGGAAGCTCTGACCTACCTGGGCCCCTCCCCGCTGAAGAAGCCTCCTTTCTATCTTTTCCCAGTGCCTAACTCCCTCCTTTTCCAGGTGGGCCTGGGATTGGCTGGGCAATCAGTACACCTAGGGAACCTGGCAGGTAACCACCCCTGAGAAGGACCACTGATGTTGGAGCTTAAAGACCTGAGTTTGAATGAGCTCTGAGCTTTTTGGCTTATAACCTTCTCTCAGCCTCAGTTTATTCCTCTGTAAAGTGGCGAAACCTATAATGCTTCCCTGCCTTACATTCCTCAGAGCTCAGCTCCCCTCCCTTATGACCTGGATCCTTATTCCCTGGGGCTGCCTCCCCCAATTAACCCTCCTTTAGGCCATGTATGACATCATCAAGGCTGGAAGGAGGCCACAAAGCAGGGGCCTTGGCTGAAACCCAGCATCTGCATTTGGCTCAGTTGAAGGCTGCTGGAGGATGGCTGGGCCTTGTGGGGAAGGAAGGCCTATCGCATTAATTAACAGGTCGGGGCAAGGGCTGCGTGGGGCTTCCTCTGCTCAGGTCTGGGCACGTTTCCGGGGCAAGGTTATCGTTGGAGATTCCCCCACTTCCCAGAAGAGACTGAGATCTGGCTGCCTGCATCTTCTCTTTTAACTTCTGCTTTTTGCAGTTTCAAAAAGTGAAGTAATAAAATAGGATCTGTGACTCCATGCTCCTGGCTGGGGCCTGAGGGGGGAGGCTGAGGCCAGGAGCAGAGGTTAAGGAAGTGTGCTCCTGGAGTCTCCCCGCTCGAGGACCTGGAAGGGGCCTTCCAGCCTGGAGGGCTAGGGCATCATGTGGCGGCTGAACCTACCAGGTTGGGGAAGGTGGCGGAATGTCTGATGGGCACACAAGGTTTGGAGAGGGAAGACCATGGCACAGGATGAGCTTGTCAGCAGAGCCAGAGCACCCACAAGCATTCTGGACCCTGCCCTGCCAGCTACTGGGGGCTGAAGGTATTTTTCCTGGGCTTTGGCCAGAGGCAGAAGGAATGGCTTTCAGGCCAGGGAGGCCAGTGAGATGGGGTAGGGATGAGGCTTCAATGAGCTGCTCAGCCCCAGAGAATGGCTGTCCCGAGCCCTCCCCTCTGCAGCAACTGCTCATTGCACTGGTGGCAAGAAAGGCTTGTCTTGGCAGGCAGATGCTGCCGCCAGCCTTTGTCTGCCTTAATCTGAGCCACCAGGCAGCTCAGACTGATGAATAATGGAGCCAAGCTCTGTCTGCAGCAGCTGAGCTTGAGCTGGACAAATCAGGGATTAGAGGGGCCTCCCACCCACATCTCAGTCCACTTGCCTTGCTGGGGGCTTGTTCTGCCAGTGTGCAAAAAAGAAGCAAGGAGGAGTCTGGTTGGCTCAGGCCATTGGAACATCCAGCCAAGGACTGGCCTGTATGGAGAGGGAGTGAGCACTTTGTCCCTAGAGGTGTACAACCAACAGCTAAGAGGAGGGGTGCCTGCCTCAAAGAGGCATTTGTGCCAGACATCCTTGAGGCTTCCTTTTGCCATCAGTTCTGTTTTAGAAGGATGGTTGAACTGAGCATCTAGTTCAGCACCCCCATTTTACAGAGGGATAAATTGAGGTTCAGAGAAAGGAAGGGACCTAGGTAGTCACACGATGAGTTGGTAGCAGAAAAAGTATATTAATACCCTATACTTTTAAAGGGGGGAGGCAGCATCATACAGTGGTTAGGAGCACACTCTCTGGAGCCAGGCTCTGTGACGTTGGCCAAGTTGTTTACCTCTCTGTGCCTCTTTTTCCTTGACGTTAAAATGGAGATTATAATAGTACCCACTGCACAGGGCTGTTATCAGGATTAAATGAGTTGTTTTTTGTAAAGCTCTTAGAAAAGTGCCTGATACATGGTAATTGCTCTATAGGGGTCTAATAAATGAGTTGTGACTGAAAGTTTATGAGTTTCAACAACCCTGTGAAGGGTATGTTTTGGTTCCCATTTTACACTTCAGGTAAATGAGACTCAGGGAGACTCAGTGACTTGCCTGAGGACACATAGCTCATGATCCGCTAACTGCCTCTAAAATTCAGTGAGTCTGGAGCCCTAGCTCAGGGCCCCGACCAGGGCTTTCCTAGCGGCCCCAGGTGTTTGAAGTACCCCAGCCGGAGCCAGGGAGGGGGCCCTTGTGATCCCAGGGATGGGCAGTGTCAGCTGAACTCTGACTCTCTACACTCCCCTCCTAGGCAGATGTGCCAATTTCTCTGAAGCCCAATCTCTTGGCAGAATCTGGGTGCTGCCATCTGAACTCCTGCCCTCTTGTACCAACCCGGCTGCAAAGTCCACAGGTGTGGAGGACAGGGTGGGCCCTGGCTGGAGGCAACTCCGTCTACTTGAGCCCTCTGTGCTCTTCCCTGGCAGGCTTTTTGGCACCACTGGAAACTGTGCTGCCTGCAGTAAGCTGATTCCAGCCTTTGAGATGGTGATGCGGGCCCGGGACAACGTGTATCACCTCGACTGCTTTGCCTGCCAACTCTGCAACCAGAGGTGAGTGTTGACGTGGAGGTAGACCTAACACACGCCCCAGAACCCAGCCTGAGGCCTGCTGGGACAGGCCAGAAGTACTGTGGTGGCATGCATGTAAATGTGGGTTCTGTGTGTGTGTGGCTGTATGTGGACCTTTCAAGTTTTCATAAGCACACATGAGCATATTGGTCTTATGTGTGCCTAAGCCCTGTAGCCAAATGTGTGTGCTCGTATACTCTGTGTGCACATTTGTGTGGTGCGTTTCTCATTTCTCTGTGAATGTAATTAGATGGGCATATGTAATAAACACAGTTTGCACTTGACTACTAACCTAAAGGTTGGCAGTTCGAACCCACCCAGTGGCACCATGGAAGAAAGCCCTGGCTATCTGCTTCCGTAAAGATTACAGCCAAGAAAACCCTATGGAGCAGTCCTACTCTGTGACACACGGGGTTGCTATGAGTCGGAATCAACTCAGTGACGAGAGGTTTGGTTTTTGTTTTGTTGTTTTTTAGGCATGAGTTTACTGAGTGTGCGTGGTATGATTATGTGTGTGCATGTATGTGTGTTTTTAAGTGTCCATGAGCAATTTATGTGTGCAGGCACTGGGTGTGCCCCTGTGTGCATGATGGGGTGACTATGCCTGTGCACATGGGTTTTAAATGTGCATGTGTGGCGGGCATATCTGCATGCTCTGTGTCCTTGTGTGTGTCCTATCTGCGTGTGTGTCCGCACATGCGTTTTTGCATGTGCAGACATGTACGTCCTATGTGAAAAGGAGACCAAGACCCCTGCAGGGAATGGTCACTCACTCCTGACCCTGCTCTTGTGATTCTGGTCACAGTCCTGCCTCTTTTCTGGTCTTTTGGCCCCTACACGGTCCTCTAGCCCTGTGGGAGTCCCCAGGCACCTAGAGAGCCACATCCCTTCAGCCCTGGGTGGAGGCCTAGCACCAGAAGGCAGGCCTTTTTCTCGGGAGTTCCCAGGTCAGGTAGGCGCCCATTCAAGTATTCCTAGAAGGTGAGGTCCAGAGGGAAGTGCAGGGAACACTGGTCTGACAGGGGCTCTGGCCAGACCCACTGCTAGGTGGGCTCGGTGAAGTTGCAGCGCCACCTGGTGGTTGGACTGGGATCTGCTGGAATTGGGCTAGTCACCTTGGGGTCTCATTAAAGGCCTCAGCCACCCTGGGGACATCTTGGGGAAGGGCTGGAATCCCCCAAGACTTGAGGAGGACTGAGAGACAAAGCAGAGCCTTCTTAGGGCAGAGGATGAATTAGGGGAGCAGGCTCACTTCCTCCTGGAAGAACATCCCAAGAAACCCACAGACCCTGTTTAAAGGAAGAATGCCCTTTACTGAGCCATGCTCTAAGTTGGGGAGAGGGCCCAGGGTATGGGAAAATCAACCGTTCCATCCCTCCCTCCTTCACCATATCTGTCCCTCTCCATCTCCCTCCTTTCTCCGTCTTTTTGTGTTTCTGTGTCCTCTCTCCCTCTCCAGGACTGTTGTTGTTAGGTGCTACTGAGTCAATTTTTCACTCATAGTAACCCCCTGTGACAAAGTAGAACTGCCCCATAGTTTCAAGCTGTTATCTTTATGGGAACAGATCACCAGGTCTTTCTCCCACGGAGCTGCTCGGTGAGTTCGAACCACCAGTCTTTTGGTTAGCAGCCCAAAGCTTAACAGTTGCACCACTACAGTCCCTTTCTCTGGGACTGAGGTAGGTTATTCTTGTACCTCCCCACCAACACCACCCTTGCCACCACCTCCATGGGAGACCTGGCTGTGGAAGGCCTGTAGCCCAGGCTTGACTGTCTGTCTGTCCTCCCACCCAGGCTATAGGGCCTGGCCGCCGGCTGAACTGACCCAGGGTCATTGGCCAGGTTTGGCATGGGATTTTGGTACTCCCCTCTGGTAAGTTGAAGGAACACACACTTCACTACCACTGTCTCCACGTGTCCCACCTCCTGGGCCAGGCTGGTTCCTGTGTGGAACCCCAAGTACCCGCTGGGACCCCTCCCATGGCCTCTCTGTCTTTCTGGCTTGGATTTTCCAGATTTTGTGTGGGAGACAAATTCTTCCTGAAGAACAACATGATCTTGTGTCAGATGGACTATGAGGAGGGCCAGCTCAATGGCACCTTTGAATCCCAGGTTCAGTAACACCTGGCACCTGGCCTCCAGGCCCATCTGTCCGTCTGCCCAGCCGCCCGCCCACCCAGCCGGCCAGCCACTCTCCTGTTGCATTACAACTTCTCCATCCTTGATGGGAGGGACGGCCCTTCCTCCACCGCTGCCTCCTGTCTGTGTGTGACCCTCCTGAGGCCAGGCTGGGCCTGTACAGTCCGTCTTCTGTATATAAATGGGAACATTTATTTTATGAGAAATGTAATGCGATTTTATTACTGGCGTGGATTAAACTTATGAATGTTTCCGGGGAAGTTGCTCTGTGTTGTTCATGTGACTGACACAAACCTGTGGCTCCCTCCCCTCTGTTTGGGAGGGGGCAAGGCCCTCAACACTGTCCCTAAGGGCTGGGGCATGGAGCAGGGACAAGGCGCTGCAGCCTATGCTGTTGCGAAGCATGTTGCCCCTCCCTTCCAGCTGGAGGGAGGAGGACGACTCAGAGACCCCCACCCCAGAGTGGGTGGGTGTCCTGCCCACTTCACTGGCAAAGCAAACAAACACCCTGGCCCTGAGCAGGCTCCCAAGAAGAGGGGCCCTCCCTATCCTAGGTTGCTAACCATTTTCCTACTGAGATCCCAGGATGACTGCCCCAACAGGTCCTCCTCTACAGGAAGACCCCAAATCCTGAGCCCCCTGCCATGTAAGCACCATCCTTAAACCAAACAGTGTTTGCCACCTCTGCCCTGCTCCTGGCCCTGACCTGGGGCCCAGCTTTCTGCTCTTGTGAGTGGGTGAGAACAGCCCTGTTTCCCTTGAACTCAGCTCCTGCAGGCTGGAGGCTGCAGGCTGGAGGCTTTCCTTCAGTCAGTCAGTAAACCTTCATCCACTGTCTGTCTCAACCCCATGCTGCCAGCTGGTGCCATCCAGAGCAAATCAGACACAAGGATGAAGCATGGGTCACACACAATCCCTGCCCTGAGGAGCTAGGTATGGGGGACAGAAGGCAGAAATGAGGGAGGGAGAAAGCCAGGGAGGGAGAAAGCCAGGAGAGCAAGCAAGACATATCATGGTGAGGACAGAACACTGAGGGAGACCTGGGACAGACCTGTTCCTTCCTGCAGACACAGGGCCACTTGTGAAGATTCTGGAGAGTCAGGGGCAGATAAGCCAATGGACGCACAGTCAGACGGGTACACATGCTAGCAGACAGGAGAGATGGACACACAGGGAGACAGATGTGCAGGTGGACAGACAGGCAAGCCGGCAGGCCGGAGATAGCCAGGCCAACAGTGGTTAGGCAGACACCAAGGTATTTTTCATCTACATGTCTGAGGCAGGCTCGCCTGGGGCAGCAGGGATGCTGCCTTGGTCTTGGCTGCAGCCACAGGGCCTAGCACAGAGCCTGGCACTGAAAAGGTATCAATGAGTGGTGAAAAGAAGGGTGACTCCTCGGGCCCCGAGCCTGGACAGGGAAGGCTATGTGTACAGGCTTCTCCCACCATCAGGCCCCTCAGTCCTTCGCATCTCACTCCCTGCCTGCCTTGAAGGCCTGGTGTCAGAGACACCCTAACACAGGGCCTGGGACCCATGGAATATGGTACCTGCTTACACCTTCACTCCTTGGCCTGAAGCTGGACCACACAGTCCATGTGTGGAAAGAAGTTTATTCCAATCAGGGATTGTTTTACTCTCGCTTGCAGGCTACAGACCATAGCCCAGGGGTGATGGAGTCAGCCCACTGTCTCAAGCTCAACCTGCCCCTGGGCAGGGAAATGACTTGGCTTGGCTGGGGTAGGGTGGGGTGGAACCAGGCAGGCCTCATGGTCACCTTGCCCACAGTCTGTCCCTTTACTTTGAGAGAAGTAGGCAGATGGCTATTCTCTTATGGGTGCCAGCAAGGAGCTACCTCTCCAAGTTGTGGTTTTGTGGCCAGTGGCCCAGCCCTGGAGGAGATTATTAGGACTTTGGGGTAGATGTTCTCAATTTGGTGGCCTCCGTCCCCAATGAAGGAGCTGCACCCATGTCTGTGAGAGAGGAGAGAGACAAAGAGCAGTGGGTCTTTGTCTTTCTGGCTGCAGCAAGTGCTTTCATGTGACATGGGTCTAATGTGAGTGTGAAACTGGGGAGGTGTCGGATGTGACCATGTGAGGTTGTGAACGAGTCAAAGTGTGTAGGAGAGAGAAACGGAGGGCTGGAGTCCACAATGAAGAATTTTCTCACTTGACTTGAAAACACAAAGTGTTTTCCTGGATTGTTAGCACAGACCCCAATGCCAGGGCCCTCCCTGGGCCCTCGGGTCTAGGATGGTGTGCCCACGCCAAGGGCCCCAACTTCTACCTTCAGAGTTTGCTGCAGATAAAGTTGTAATGCAAGTTAATTACATGGTTATCGAGAGATAACGGAGCCACTTGAATGCAGTTTCTGGGCAATTACAATTGTTTCCAACAGAGTTACCATATTGCAGCCATGAAATAACATGTCATTTTGCAGTTAATTATGTAATTAACTTGTCTCACCACTCTAGGTTGCACAACAATTAATTCACTGACAATGAGATAGACTCAGAGTCAGGCATCCAGGCTTTGAAAGCCCCCAAGAGCAGATCTGGCCTTCTAAGAGGGCCCCAAGTTTGCTTGGTCTACTCCAAACTCGCCCTGGGAGTTCCCCCAGCTGACAGGACATGGACCATGCCACATCCAGCATCGTGGACCCGTTGATTGCTGTTTCACCATCCTCATCCATCAGGCAGGATGACCCAATTCCCAGGGCAGCCAGGAGGCTCAGATCTACACTGTGAAGTGTTGTGTTCTTGTGAAGAGCTGGGGTTACTACCCAGGGCATTGTGGCCCTGAATAGGAACCCCCTTATCTAAGGAGGCTCACCTGGGCACTGTGGCCCTGAATAGGAGCCCCCTCATCCAGGGAGGCTCACCTGGGCATTGTGGCCCTGAATAGGAGCCCCCTCATCCAGGGAGGCCACCTGGGCACTGTGGCCCTGAATAGGAGCCCCCTCATCCAGGGAGGCTCATAGCAGCCCACAGCAGCCCCTAAGAAGGGTCATGTGGGATGTGGTGGTGGGGCTGTGGACAAACATTGTACTGTAACTGTGTACAAGTCCCCTTTTCCCCTAACAAATCCATCTCACTCCCTGCCTTCCTTGGAGGCCTGGTATCAGAGACACCCTAACATGGGGCCTGGGACCCATGGAATATGGTACCTGCTTATGCCTCCACTCCTTGACCGGAACCTGGACCACACAGTCCATGTGTGGAAAGAAACTTATTTCAACCTTGACACTTTGAGTGAACTCCTGCCTTCTGTGCCCATCATGAGTACTGCCCCCCTCTTGGGTACTGCCCCCCTCATGGATCTGGTCCCAGAAACCATGCCTCACACCATGAGACAAACAGGGCTGTGGGTGGAATTCATGTGAAATTCCTACTTGGGACACCTCATCTCTACATGGAGTCAATTCCTTTCTCCCTTAATGCTATCACAGCCAGATTAATGAAATCTGGTACCGAGGGAACCCCAGCACCACCTATCTTGGGATGCTGCCACCAAGTGAGGGTAAGTCAGTTTGTAGCTGAAACTGCATCACCCGTGGCGAAGATTCTAGTGGGAGAATGCTGTCAGTCTGTAAGTCGATAGTTAGCTCTCCATTACCTCTAAAACTGTAATTGGAAGTGAATGAATAAAGATGAGCTGAGATCAAGGTGAGTGGTCCAGAAAAGTATATAGTTAACCCCGGTTTATCATCAGAAAGTAACCCAATGAACCAAACGCATGTGTGCGCACACACGCATGCAGCAAAACCCCAGAAGAGAGTGCTATTTAACTGGAACCCTCATGAGCAGATCTTATCTCTGCACCTGGCCCCTGGGAGTACCCATGTCCCCAGACTTTCAGATTGCTTTACCCAACCAGGAATCCCAACTGGGAGCTTGTTGTCCCTGGAACATGAGGTTGAGAGGAGTTCCAGGTCTCTTCAGCCTGGTTCCTCCATAGAAGATTGTTCTTGTGCTTCGTCCTCTGGGAGCCTTGTTTGTCGCCCCAAAATAGCTGGCCCTGCCCCCTCCCCCCCAGTGCATCTGTCCCCAACTTAGCAGCATCTCCTGCCACCATGTTGAGCTTGCCCAGAGGCCCCAGGAGTCTTCAACACTGACAAACCCTCCCTGCTGGCAGGGCCAAGCATTCCCATAATAAGTCTCACATTCAGCTTTTTTTCCTACCCTGTGGCTTCTCCCTTGACCTCCTGTGTCCCCTTCTTGGAGCACCTGTTCTTGGATGGGGCTTTTCGTACCCGTGTCGGACTCTCACGACTCTCCCCCCAGGGCTTCAGACCCAGACCTAGAAAGGGGGGAAGTGGTTGCTGCTCAGGGGCAGGGGCAAGAGGGGATTTACTGCAGGAAGAGGGAAAGGCTGGACCTGGACTATGCCCTGGGCCAGGCATCAGGGAGCAGAGAACCCAGCAGCCAACAGGGAGAAAGAGACAGAAAACAGCTTTTAAACCCTATTTTCAAGAAGAGAAAAACCAGACTTGGATTCAAACTTTGGAGCTCTCTTTAAATATTTTGTCTGGGCACCATCCTTCTCCTTCATGAGAACTGGCGGACCCCTCCATATTACTGGACTCCCCAGCACACTAATTCCTTCCTCTCTGCAGACCCCCAGTCAGCACACCTCCTGGAGGCTTCCAGTGGTTGCTGCCGAGAGCCCGATTCTCTGAGCTCACTGCCCTGAGCCCAGGACAAGCAGTCCGGCCCCAGACTGCCCTGCCTGCCCAGGGTTTTGCAGAGCTTGTGGCTTCTCAAGCCTCCCTTCAGGGGCCCTTTGGCTGCTTGGAGAACCTGGCTTGGGGGTCTGCATCCCCTCTGTCCCCACGCCTTCTCTGGGGCGCATACAGATTCCAGAGAGGCACTAGTCCAGTGGACTCCCGCCTGGCACTTTATTTACAGACACTTACCTCCTGGGTCTGTTCTGTGAACAGAGTGGGGAGTCCTGCTGGGGAGCTGGGGTTTCTTACAGCTCTGGCAAGTTTGGTTTTGTCTTCCAGACCGTGATGGTGTGGAACGACTGAGGCAGCACCTGGCCACACTGCTTGTTCTAATGGGTGCCCCTGTTGCCCTCAGGGAATAGGAGGCTCCGTCTCTGGCTCTCCCCACAGGGGGTCAGAGGACTCCTCGGATTACCCTTCTCTCTTCACCTCCCCGATGCCCTAGGCCCCCTCACCACCTGCCAGCGCAGATCAGGGGTCAGAGACATACACTTACCCAAGACAGAGAGAGAACCAGAGAGACAGAGATGGAGGGAGAGGCACCTCGTATGCAGCCACTACCCATCTGTCACTGGAGGCTTGCATGTTACTGTGACGCCCAGCAGGTTTCAATGGCGCTTCCAGACTAAGATGGACTAGGAAGAAAGGCCTGGCAATGAACTTCTGAAAATTGGCCAATGAAAACCCTGTAGATCACAGTATCCAATCTGCACCCACAACCCGATCTTGGGGGATGGTGCAGGACTGGGCAGCATTCAGCTCTGTTGTGCATGGGGTTGCCGTGACTCGGGGGCTGACTCGACAGCAGCTGACAACTATATACGTGTGTTTGTGTGCGCACGTGTATATGTATATTATGTATATATGGAAGGAGCTCTGGCGGTGCAATGGGAAACCCTCAGCTGCTAACCATAAGTCGGTGGTTCGAACCCACCAGCTGCTTCATGGGAGAAGGATGTGGCAGCCTGCTTCCATAAAGATTACAGCGTTGGAAACCCTATGGGGCAGTTCTACTCTGTCCTATAAGGTCTCTATGTGTCAGAACCAACTTGATGGCAGTGGGTTTGGTTTTTTAGTTTTATGTAATATGTATATACATCTGTGCATATATTTGTGTGTGTATATATATATATAAACTCGTTGCCATTGAGCTGATCCCATAAGACAGAGTAGAACTGCCCCATAGGGTTTCCAAGGAGCAGCTGGTGAATTCAAACTGCTGACCTTTTGGTTAGCAGCTGAGCTCTTAACCACGGCGCCATCAGGGCTCCATATATATATAAATCAAACCAAACCGTTGCCATCGAGTTGATTCTGACTCATAACGACCCTATAGGTTGGAGTAGAACTGCCCCATATGGCTTCCAAGAAGTGGCTGATAGATTCGAACTGCTGACCTTTTGGTTAGCCACCAAAGCTCTTAACCACTGTACCACCAAAAACAAAAAACCAAACCCTTTGTTGTCGAGTCAATTCCAACTCATAGCAACCTTATAGGACAGAGTAGAACTACCCCATAGAGTTTCCAAGGAGTGCCTGGTAGATTTGAACTGCCTATCTTTTGCTTAGGAGCCATAGCTCTTAACCACTACACCACCAGAGTTTCCACCGTACCACCAGGGCTCCATATATATATGCAGGGAGAGGGAGAGAGAGACAGAGAGAGGGAGAGAGAAAGATCTTGGAAGAATGTGCTAACTGTGGTCAGACATGAGGTGAGGACGGCAGTGTGGCAAAAGCACTGCGGCGAGGTGATTAAGGATGAGGTGTTTCCTCATCTTTAAAAGCTGGGGAGGGGGGAGTGGATATTGATAGTACTGACTTCTCAGGCTGCCTGGAGCATTAGGTGAGTTAACACGTGGACGGTGCTCACAACTGCGGCCGGCTTGTGGTGAACACTAGAACGCATAGTCGCCACTGGGAACGTTCACTTCCAACAATAGCTCTGGGTCTACTGGTTCTGAGGACTGGCAGCGCTGGCCCCAGAGCAGTGCTGGCCCCCTCTCCATACCTTCACCCCCAAAGGCAGAAGGCCTGGGCTCACCACAGCTGCTTCCTGCCTCACCCTGAGCAAAGGCTGTTCCTGGGCACTGGCGTAGTCTCTAGGGAGGGGGGCTGTACCCTAGTACCAGTGGATTAAATCCAGTCCAGGCAAGCAAGGTGGGCTTTCACAATTAAAAAAGTAAAGTTGACAATAGCTAACATGACTCATCTTGTTTAAACCTCTCAGCGACTCTATGAGGGAGGTACTATTATTAAAGAAACTCAGTTAAAGACACTGAGGCTCAAAGACGTATTCTAGTAAGCGATAGAGCCAGGCCTGGTCTGACTCTGGAGTCCATGCAGATAATCCCCAGGTGAAACTGCTACCTGGAAGAAGCCTGTACAGTGGAAGAATCTGCAAGCGCAGAGGTAGATTTTACCCAAGACAAAGCCCACAGTACCCTCATCCCACCCCTTCTAACTTCTATAGCCCACGCCCCACTGAGAGCCTGGTCCTTGAGTGGACAGAGCTCTAGGGTACTTCTGACCTCATCGCACATCTCAGCTGAGTGTGTCCCCAGACTCGGCCTGTGCTGGGTGCTGGCTGGAATGAGCAGTTCTGGATGGGGTGTAGTCAGAGACTGTGCAGCGTGAGCAGGGGTCTGACCCCAGGGTTTTCAGTGGAGCAGGCCCCACTGCTTTATGATTCATTCAGTGAGTCTGTCAATCTGTCAGTCAGTCAACAAACATGAGTTGGGTGCATGGTGCATGCTAGGCATGGTGCTGGATGCTAAGGAATGGAAACACCAGTGAACAAGACAGTCTAGTGGGGAGACAGACAATAAAAAAACACATATATCAATTTCAAGGTAAAGATAGTGCTGAGTTCCCGGGGATGGCTGGAGGGAAGCCTACTTTAGATAGAATGGGCAGGGTTGTCCTTTTCGTGCCAACCCTTAGAGACCGTCGTATCTAATGGGCTCACATTACAGATGGAGGAGTCAAGGCCCAGAGAGGAAGTGGTGGCCGAGGGGCACATCCAAGTTGGGCCAGCCTATGTCGGGAGCCTGGTCCCCTGGCCTCAGCCTGGTCCAGAGCTTTGTCTCCTGAATCCTGTGACTTGTTCTCCAGCCAAGGATCCTACTCTGGGCATGGAGTGGGGAGAGGAGAGGAAGCTTAGCTCAGCCCTGACACTTGCTTGGTGTTTTCTCCCTTTGTTTTCCAGCTTAATAAGAAATATTATTCCTTAAGATGCCAAGAAATTGGGCTTGGTTCTTGGCTGCCATCACCAGTCTCCTGGCTCCATGACACTGCTAAGTTGAAAGACATTATTGTGCCCACGTCTCTGGGAATTATTCTGGGGATTCTAGCGTGATTGTTCTGAACACTTGGAATTACTGTGTCTCACAGAGGATGCGTCAAGAAAGCAGGTTTCTCTCCAGAGTCTGCATGCCCAGTTTTCCAGGGAAAAATAGGATTCCCTGTAGGATTGGAATTGGCAATGCCCGGAAGGCCATCAGGGACTTGCACAACCAGCTCTCTTTTTCTTTTTGTCCTGCCCTCACACTTTCAGCCTGGCTGGCTTGTTCTGCTGGGGGAGGAACTCTGAGTTGAGCCTCAGCCTCAGGGTCATCTTGGACCTTTCTTTCTCCTGATGTCCAGAGATGGGCCGAGGCAGGTAGGTTTTTTTGGGCCATGAATCAAAGGGTCAAGGTGTGGAGGCTCCTATCAGCTACCAGGAACTAGCCCCACCAGAGCCCACTGAAGGAAAGGTTGTTGTCAGCCACTTTGGCTGGCTTCTGTAGACTCCTCTTCCTGCCTCACCCTGGACTTTCACGAGAGCTGTGGATTTTCAAGGTCCCTGGGTGGCCCAAATGGTTTGCACTTGGCTACTAACCTAAAGTTAGTTTGAACACACCCAGGGGTACTATGAAAGAAAGGCCTGGCGATCTCCTTCTGTTAAGATTATAGCCAAGAAAACCCCATGGAGCAGTTCTACTCTGTAACATACAGGATTGCCATGAGTCGGAACTGACAATGGGTTTAGTTTTTGGATTATGGATTTCCAAACTCCAGCTGGGACAACAGTAGGGCCCCTAGCTCCCGGTCTGGGGACACCAGGCCCCCAGCCTCTCTCACAGTCAAGTTAGTGAGGGAGTGAGAGTAACATCTTACAAAGTAGGAGCTGGGGTGGGCGCTGGTTTTGCAGGACTCAGGAGAACTTGCAGCCCCTTCTCCAAGTTCCCACAGGCTGGCTGTTCCTCTGCCCAGGGCCCAGCTGGCTCCAGCCTGCCCTTCACTCCCTTCCCTGCACCTGCCTTCTCATTTAGGGCCTATTTGGAGGTTAATCCCTGTGTTCAATAAGCGACTTCTCCTTCTTCCCCTCTGCTTTCATTAGAGACAAAAGAGCTAATTACCGGCCCCTCGGAGGCCCCATGACAGGCCATTTTAGAGCTGACGCGGCCCTTAAAATGATTTAAAAATCCCATTTCCCTGCAGTGAAATGAGCAACTCTTCCCTCCTCATGAAGGCTAATTACTAAACACTTCCCATCTGCAGGGGGCCCTGCTCCTTGGCCTCTACCCGGCCCCACCCCAGGCACAGGCTCCCCACGTAAGCCTTCCCGGACTGCTGCAAAGGTAGGCAGTGGAAGCATCGCAGGCTCTCCCCACTCTGTGCAGACCTCCCAGAGAGCTTAGGGAGGCTGAGCCTGGAGGAAGCTGCAGCAGGATGGGCCAGGCTGGCAGGGTTGGGCTGCGACAAGCATTGAGGAGGAAGGAGAAAGGGAAAACTAGTCCGGAGTGGTGAGCACCAGCCCTATAATCCCACCCCGCCCCCAAGTCCTAAGAGAGGTCATTGCCTCTCCTTGAGGTTTGAACTCTCCCTGTGGAAAGGAAAAACCAGGCCAAGGCTGCCTTCCAGAGCAGGGCTCTCAGAGCTCTCCGTGGTCCTAAAGTTTCTGAGCCAGAGACCTTTCTGCTCATGATCAGAGGCACAAAGTGGAAGGGACGGTGAAAGGTCCCTCCAAGTATAACAATTGGCCTCTCCGGACAATGGGAGTGACCTTCTCACTACCTCCAGAAGCAGTTCAACTCTACAAAGTAAAGTCTTTGCCCAGACCCTTCTATCTGACTCCTGGGAATGACGCGTGACACTGCCCACCAAAAACACACACAGAAAGAAGGGGAGCCAGTAGCTAGCCTGTTAGTCATAACTCAGTGTCTTAGTTAGAAGTACAAATTCATGGTGCCAGCTCCAGAGGAAGGCTTTCTGGCTCTGTCAGCTCTGGGGGAAGGTCTTTGTCATCAACCTTCCTCTGATCTAGGAGCTTCTCAGCCCAGGAACCCCAAGTCCAAAGGATGCACTCTGCTCCTAGCTCTTCTTGCTTGGTGGTGCTGAGGTCCCTCTCCTGACTACCTCTCCTCAAAAGAGATTGACTCAAGATACAACCTAATCCTGTAGATTGTGTAATGCCTCTAACCTTGCCTCATTAACATAACAGAGGTTAGGATTTACAACACATAGGAAAATTACATCAGATCACAAAATGGAGGACAACCACACAATACTGGGAATCATGGCTTAGCCAAATTGACACATATTTTGGGGAGATGCAGTTCAAGTCATAACACGCAGTGTGGTCAGTGTTATGACAGAGCTCCAAACAGGGTTTTCAGGGAGGAGGAAGAGAAGATGATTGTCATGGATTGAATTGTGTCCCCCAAAAATATGTGTCAACTTGGTTAGGCCACAATTCCCAGTATTGTGTGGTTGTCCTCCATTTTGTGATTGTAATTTTATGTTAAAGAGGATTAGGGTGGGACTGTAACACCCTTACTAAGGTCATATCCCAAAGGGAGTTTCCCTGAGGTATGGACTGCACCACCTTTTATCTTACAAGAGATAAAAAGAAAGGGAAGCAAGCAGAGAGTGGGGGACCTCATACTACCAAGAAAGCAGTGCCAGGAGCAGAGCATGTCCTTTGGACCAGGAGTCCCTGCATGGAGAAGCTCCTGGTCCAGGGGAAGATTGATGAGAAGGCACAGAGAGAGAAAGCCTTCCCCTGGAGCTGACACTCTGAATTTGGAGTTTTAGCCTACTTCATTGTGAAGAAACAAATTTCTCTTTGTTAAAACCATCCACTTGTGGTATTTCTGTTACAGCAGCCCTACATGACCAAGACAGTGACTAACCTGCCTGAGTGAGAAGGGAAAACTTTCAGAGAGAAGAGGACACTTGAGCATGTCAAGAAGTTGGGACTGAATGGGAAAAGGCCCAGAAATGGGGAAGAGTGGGGCTTGGTTGGTGAGTGGCCTCATAGCTCCATGTGCCCAAAACACAGAAAGCAAAGGCCCTGGCAGAGAGCCTGTTGGCAGAGGCTCTTGTGTAGGCTTGGGAGACTGGCCTTTATCCTCAAGGCAACAGGGAAATGTCAAAGCTTTGTAAGTGGAATAAGGACATGATCAGATCTGCACTTTTTGAAGGACCACTCTGGGATTATATAAAGGGTGAATCGGAGGGAGTAGACACCAGGGGCGGGAACAGATCAGACGCCAGGGGTGGAGACACCTGCAGTTCCAATTGCCCAGGTGAGGAATGATTTTGGCCTGACTTGCTTTTCATGAGCCCCTGCTGGACATTTTTCATTTTTATATCCATTCAAAAAGCATATACTAGACCCTCCTGGGGATACAGAGATGAAATGTTCCTACTCAGCCATAGCTTCCAAGGTCTACTTTTTCCCTTTTCAGAAAATCCAGCCTGCCAGATCTTCTAGGAACTTTTACCCATTCTCTGCTCCTAGGGGATTTCTAGAGAAGAAAATGGTTGAAGAAAAGGTGCTTACACTGGGTAAATAATTTCTTAGGAGATTAGATGAATTGTGGCCACCTCCTCGGCACCCCCACTACTAGGGAAGATATTTGGGGATTTGGGGCTCATACAGAAATGAATTGAGAACAACACCAACATCCCTGATGGCTCAGATGGGGGAATTTTCTGTGAATGGAGTCCCCTCTGTAATGAAAATAGGTGTCTTGGTTATCTAGTGCCACTATAACAGAAATACCACAAGTGGATGGTTTCAACAAACAGAAGTTTATTTTCTCACAGTCTAGCAGGCTAGAAGTTCAAATTCAGGGCGTCAGCTACAGGGACATGCTTTCTCTCTCTGTTGGATCTGGTGGAAGGTCCTTGTCATCAATCTTTCCCTGGTCAAGGAGCTTCTCAGTGCAGGGACCTCAGGTCCAAATGATGTGCTTTGCTCCTGGCGCTGCTTTCTTGGTGGCATGAGGTCCACATGTCTCTTTGGTGGCTTCTCTCATTTATATCTCAAAAAGATTGGTTTAAGACACCATCTAATCTTGTAGATTGAGTCCTGCTTCATTAATATAACTGCTGCTAATCCCATTTCATCACATCATGGAGACAGGATTTACAACACATAGGAAAATCACATCAGATGACAAAATGGTGGACAATTCACACAATACTGGAAATCACGGCCCAGCCAAGTTAACAGATATTTTGGGGAGACACAATTCAACCTGTAACAATAGGATCTGGAATGAGGCAAGCACTTCCTTAGCATAAAAATTCCAGGTCATAATTACTAAAAAGAAGCAAAAATCATGTTAGTAGGAGAGATGTGTATTCCTCTGGTGACAGTCAGCTTTGAGGCAGTGGTGAAGTTCTCTTAGGTAAATTCAGGAGAAATTATTGCATCTATGTCTCATTGAGAAATAGAGTCAAAGCATGAACATCTTCCTCTCACAGGAACTAGGGAATATCTACTGAGACACCCTCTATGGTGATCATTTGGTTGACACCCCAATCACCATTCCACCAGATGATTAATCTAACTCAAAACGGTGTATTCTGGCACCTACTATTGGTATGGGGTAAGTACATAGCCAAGTTGTCCTGGTCATACTAAGGAAAGGACTAATATTGTATGCCTGGAGAAGAGGTTTTCTGGATATGAATAAGGAAATATGTAGCCCCATTTGCCATTTATAGTCATCTTATGACCACAAGTGGAAAGCAGCCTTAGAATGAAGTTGATGCCAAGAAAGGCAGAATGGAGGAATGGAGAAGCCTGGGTTCTTTTTTTTTTTTTTTTTAACTGTACTTTAGATGAAGGTTTACAAAACAAACCAATTTCTCATTAAACAGTACACATTTTGTTTTATGACATTGGTTAACAACCCCACAACATGTCAACACTCTCCCTTCTCAGCCTAGGGTTCCGCATTACCAGCTTTCCTGTTACCTCCTGCCTTCTAGTCCTTGCCCCAGGGCTGGTGTGCCCCTTTAGTCTTGTTTTGTGTTTTGGACCTGTCTAATCTTTGGCTGAAGGGTGAAACTCAGGAGTGACTTCATTACTCAGCTGAAAGGGTGTCCAGGGGCCATATTTTCAGGGTTTCTCCAGTCTCTGTCAGGCCAGCAAGTCTAGTCGTTCTTTCTGAGTTAGAATTTTGTTCTTCATTTTTTTCCAGCTCTGTCTGGGGCCGTCTATTGTGATCTCTGTCAGAGCAGTCAGTGGTGGTAGGTGGGCACCATCTAGTTGTACCGGACTCAGTCTGCTGGAGGAAGCCTAGGTTCTTGATGGCTTCATTAATATGCTGCCAATACATGCTTAGGCCTCACCCTACCTCTGGACATCTTTATTGTTTAAGTCACTTTGAGTTAGATGTTTCTGTCACTTGCAGCTCAAAGAATATTAATACACCCTCCAAAGGCCTAAATGGTTAAGTCTTATGCCCCTTGGTGTGGTACAAGTGAATGTCTTGGCTACATAAAATCACACTCCTTGATCTTACAATTCCCTGTATTGATTTGGGGTGTTTGGTTGAACCCCTCAGTAGGAGAACTGCTTACATCCCCATCTATTGGAGTTGATGATGTATTAGGCCTAGGGAAGACAGGCATGGTGGCACACAGATAAAGGGGCAGTGCTTTCTCTTTCATCCTCAGACGGGGCCCTGGACCTGCCTTTGGGTAACACTGCCCAGAAAGGATTCTGGACAACGGACAGCTCCTCAACCTGGGGAGACCAAGGGCCAATTACTTGATTTTCCTCTCAAGAGAATACATGACCCTGCACTCACCTCACCTGATGGCCAGAAAGGAGGGCCTTGCACAGCACAGGAGGAGTGGCTATTCTCTCCACATCTAGCACAATATTCATGCCCATCTGTGGCTGCATCTTCACCCCCTCCCTGACCCTGTTGCTTGAGAGGAGGAGCCATGCACATATAGGTAGTAACTGGGGGTGCTGGGGCTAGAGACTGGGTGAGGCCCAAGGGCAATGCCCCAAGGGACCAACTGGCTGGCAGGCAAAAGCTGGAAGCCACCATTTTCTAGAAAAACGGTAGTGTGTACAGTGCAACCTGCCCTAGTTCCAAGGCACAGACTGGCCAGGACTGCAGGAGCCATCAAAGCTGTTCTCCCTCCCTTCCCCTGTCTTGGACACATGAAAAGGGCTTTGATGCCCCATGCTGGTTGCTTTGATATCCAGCTTTGCCCACTAAAAGTTCTTTTCCTGTCAATGCTCTGTTTCTCCCCTGTGACCCTTTCCTTGTCTTCCTATTTCTCTGCCTACCCCTCTCCCTACTTTTCAGTCTCTTTCTCCCTTTGGCCTCTCCCTCTCTCTTTCCTTCCCAGGCTCTAAGTAGCTAAGATACTTTTCTCAAGAAAAATCTGAGTCACCCTATGTGAGATGGTTGGGCTCAGTAGAGAGGCTGCCCATCCCACACTCTCGTTTTTCAGAAAGGACATGGGCCTTTTGCTACTTGGATGTTCACAGGTGGTCCTGCCTACAGGTAAAATGGGAGCCTATATCTGTGACCTGGGGGACTCACTCAGGCCCCAATATATCACCCAACCCATCTGCCTGGAGTGTGAAATGCTGCATTTATTAGTCAAGCCACTGGGAGCCACATGTGCCAGCTACTTCATATGTATCAGTGAGCCTCACACATTTCCTTGGAAGGACCCTGATTATCCAAGAAGAGGGAGCCTTGGAAGAGTGTGATCTGCCATAGACACAAGAATTTTCTTAAGTCTCATGTTTTGTCTTAGAAATTCACATGCATCTTTGTATTCCAGTCCATAACATCTTTTTAAAGTGTGCTTCTTATTGAAGTATAACATATACAAAAGTGCTCAAATCATAAACATTCAGCTCAATGAATTTTCAGAGAACACATCTCATAACCAGCACCCAGACAAAGAAAAGGAATATTGTCAACATCGCAGAAGCTTCCCAGTGCCCCCTTCCAATCAATAACCCCCATCGAGAACTTCTATCCTGCCAGCCCATCATATGTTCTTTTCAAAATATGTGTTTTGAATTCCTTTTTACTTAGTTGAACTGTTGCTTGAAGAAACCCCAGCACACCAATGGGTACCCAAGTTGGGGAAGAACGAGAGCTCTCCTTGCTTAATCTTCCCAACAACCTCATGAGATGAGGACTAATGTGATTATTACCACTTTACAGTTAAGGAATCCGATGTTCAGGGGGATGTGACTTGTCCAAGGCCCCAGACCCATGGTGAATCATGGATTTGAGACCCCTGAAGCTCTGTCCATGGTGGGATTCCCTGGGGGATACGGACTTGCTTGCTGGAGCCTGAGTTGTTCCATCTGATGAAAGGATTCCTGTTGGGATTCCTGAGAGCACCCTCTTGCCACAGTGGAGTAGGAAGGTACAGAGGACAAGGAGATGGGCCTTAAGCAATACTAAGTCCCAGAAGTGGGCCATGGGAATGAGGGCAGGATTCCAGGCAGCCTGGCTGAGCTGGCTGAGCTAGCCAGTGGGCCAGTGGTACCCTGAGAAGAGGTGAGCTTAATCCATTAAACCAAGTATAACCTTTGTCTTCCCAGATCCCTAAGCAAACACTCATTTGGTCCCTTCCTGTGGGCAGAGGTGAGCAGGGCATGCTGTGGCTCCTGAGTGTGGCTGAGTGACCTTGAGCAGGTCTCTTCCTCTCTGCAAGTCCCCTTCCTCTTTGCAAAATAAGAAACTGGAAGGGATGTCCCCAAAAGACCCAAGGTGCAGTTCTGAACTCCCCCCCGCCCCACAGGAAGACCAGCAGGAAGCGCTCTGCCAGTGCTGGGTCACACCTGTAGAGCAGGACTTACGTGGTCTAGCAGGGTAGAGCCAGGTCTGTGAAGCCTCACTGACCTGTTGGCTTGAGGCCTCCCTCTCTCACACCCCTAAACCCTCAAGGAGGGCTCCAGTTATCAGCTCACTCAGTGGGATCAGAGGCTGAGTGACCCCTCAGCTCACTTTCATAGCTTTTTCACCTGGTGGGGATGCCCATGACAGTCTGTCTGTCTGCTGGGACTTTATTCCATCCCAGAGGAAAGATGATGTGCTCCCAGCCAGTGTCTACAGAGGAAAACACAAAAACTCCTTCCTGTCTCATCTGCATGCTCAGAAAAGGCCTCAGAATTCTTCTTTTTGAGCACAAGCAGCAGGATAGGGACAGGGAAGAGGGCAGGAAGAGGTGGCTTAATAAAAAATCCCAATAAAGCTGTGCAGCCCCTGGTGACCAGGGGCAGGTCCTGGGCACAAGCCTTTCCTAGACCCACCCACTGTGGGGCCCTGACTAATATTCCTGGAGCCTCAGCCTGCCCCTGGCTTCATTAGCAATGCTGAAGGGGCTGAGGGGGCCAACCGGCTCCCCAGTGCTGTCTGATAATATTGCTGAGCGGCCCATGCTGACCCCACCCCAACACACACTCCCCCCATTCCAAGCCCTCTGCTTAGGAATGGGTTTGATTCAATCAGCCATTTGCCTGTGGGACCGTCTGGGTCAACTTATTATGGGCAGATGCCAACTCCAGGGAGCCAGGAAGCCCTGGCATGGAATTTGGAGCAACGACTTATTAAAGAGCAGCAGAGAGGTACTGCAAGGGGAGTTCTGGTCCCCCTGAGCAACCCAGACCCTGGGTAGGCTCCAGGTAGGGAAGGCCAAGGTTAGGTAGTAGAGGATGGGACCCCAGGCAGAGCCAGCAGAGAGGGCCCCTCTACTGGTCAGAGCTCCTCCTAGGTAGCTCAGAGCTGGCCTCCCTCCATCGAGAGCTCTGGGTAAGACAAGCTCAGGCCTTGTTCTCTCTACCTACCCTCAACATAAAGCACAATGTGTGAAAGAGTTTGGGCTGAGAAAAGCTAAGTCTGACCAGTTTAAAGACAGCTGGACAAAGGCTGGTGTGGGCTGCCCGGAGTGCCTGGGCCCTCAGCTGCCTACAAAAGCAAGGAAAAAGGAGTGCGGACTTTGCAGTTCAGCTTAAAAAACAAACCTGTGAAACAGAGCCAGCCCCCCTCCTTCCTCCTCACTCCAGCATCAGCAGGAGGGGCTGAAAACATTTGTTCAGAGAGAAGGGAGGGGGGAAACCCTAAGTGCTTCTGCTTCCCTTTTTTTGCCAAATCATGCAGAAGATGCTGGCAGCTGCAAAGATTCAATTATGCACAATGCGAAAAATCATTTACAAAAATAATGGCACTCGAAAAAAATGGCCTCTCCAGAAATGGCGTGGAACAATAAATCCGTTAATTAGCTAATTAATATTCAATTGGGGTCAGTGGGCTTAATAGAACCTTTCTTGGAGACCCAAGAAATTCTAAACTGCCGCGAGGCGCCTGCCCACTGCCATTATCTGGGGCGAGCAGGCCCTTATCGGGCTGCCAGCTGTCCCCGAACAATGAGGGCCCTTATCAGCTAGGGCAGCAGCCCTCGCCGCTTGCTCAGGCTCCCCTCCGCCCAGAGAAGCACACAGCCTCTTGGTAATTGATATATGGCCCAGCTTTGTCTGGGGCTGTTTGCTCTGCTGGTATTTAAGGTACTGCAGGCCCCCTGATTGATTGCCATTGGCCAAGTTGCTGCCGTCAATGACAACCTGTCAAGGAGGGGCCAGCCAATGGCAAGTGAACACTCTGGATGCTCTGGCCATCTGGGCCAGGCTGGATGCCCAACATGTGGCAACATTGCCACCTTGGGTTTGGCTTGAGTTTTGTTGCCCCCGCCCCCAAGTGGAAACTTGAGCCCTCATAGGCTTGGGCATTTGAGCGGATGGCCAGGGTCCCCTGTCCTGCTTTGCTCTCCGTTAGGTCTTTTTCTTAGGAAAAGTGCAGTCCATGGACTTGAAGCATCCTTCACCTGGGAGCTTGTTAGAAACATAAATTCTTGGGTCCTACCTTCGCTCTTTTGAATTTGAATCTCTGAGGATGGGGCCCAGGAATCTATGTTTTCTCAAGTTCTCTAGATGATTCTGATGCATACTAAAGTTTGAAAAGTGGTTAAGAATACCAGGGTTCTCATCCTTGGCTGTCTTAGAATTGCTTGGGAATGCAGGAGAATTAAATATATAAATTCCTGGGTCTTGCGGTATAGAGTCACTTTTTCCTCACCCACTGAAGTGTGCAAGGCACTCTGGAGACACTAGAAATGGATAAGAAAGAGGTAGGGAAATAGGCTGCCTCAGTCATGGCCCATTGGGGATCCCATTAAGTATGCAACAAGGCTGCACATGTCCTACAGTGTAGACAAGCTTTGGTTATATGTGGTGTAGACTCCAGAAATCCATTTTGGAGCCACTCGGTGTTCATAATGTATTTTCAATAAAAACAGTGTTTCACATGGGGGAGACGGGTTCCCAGGCTAGCCCCTAGAAACTGTGAGACCCAAAACAAAGATGAGTCTCAGTACATTTCCTTAGCTCTTGGCCCTGCCATGATGAGGTAAGGAGGAGAAGGAAATAGAGAAGGGCAAGGAAGAAGAGGATAGAGGCGTACCTTTGCTATTTTCTTTCCAGGGCTCGAAGCACAGGTTAGGCTTGGCCAGTTTCTGAGTGAACAAAGTTTCTTTGGTATTCTGCATTCCTGTCTTGCCTCTATATTCTCTTTTCACCTCCTGCCCCATCCCATTCCCTATCAGGTAGGGCTCAGAGTCCCATAGCTCTGCCTTTTCCCTGCTTTCCCCTAACCCAGACCCACCTGTCCAGAGTTGCAAGTACTCAGGGACCAGCTCGGTCACGTCCCCACATGTGAGTGAGCAACCCTGATTCACTGAGGTAGAAGGGCCCTTGTGGGGTCTGGACTTGGAGTTAGCCTAGGATGAGGCAGGTAGGGAGAGACCCCCCCCTTCTCTCAGGTGTTTCTCTCAGGTGCTGGATGGGAGTTAGTCAAGCAATAAGAACAAGGAGGACATAGGTTAGGGGGCAAATGATGGCATAACCCAACCCAACCTCAGTACCCCTGATCCAACACAGTAGTGGGAAGGACTCTGCAGATCATGGAGCTTGGTGATAGGGACCCAGGGCTGTGCTCCTACTAGAGTCAAGGCCAGGTTCAGGGAGGTCTGGGCATCAGCAGGCAGCAGAACCCAAGCCACAGGTGCCATGGGAAGAGCTGGCAGGGCAAAGCTGGTCTAAACAAGCAGCAGCTCTAAGCTTAGGAGGTTGGTGTCCTGGGCAGGTGAACCAGCAGGGCCTTGTACTCCATAAACAAGTTAAGATGAAGTCATTAGCCCTGGGATCCAAGGCAAAGGCCAGAAGTGATACTAAGTGAGACCAGAGTGAGGGGCTAGAGCTATTAAAGTTCTTCCTGCCTCCTGGGCCACATTGAGGTCAAAGGTGGGGTCAAGTGGCCTGCAAGAAAAGAGGGAAACAAGGCCAGGGAAGCAATAACTGGATGATGGGATCAGTTCTTTTGTTTCTGCTTCAATAAGCAGCAAAAGCTCAATGTACTGCTCCTCCTGGGCCATTTACTTCATTGGGAACTGGGGCCTTCAGTGCCCTAATGTGTGCATGGGGGGATAAGCAGGCATTTGTAGAGCTACACTGGGCTTCAGTAGTCCTAGTGGTGCAGCAGTTAAGAGCTTGGCTGCTAACCAAAAGTCAGCAGTTCGAATCCACTAGCTGCTCCTTGGAAAGCCTATGTGACAATTCTACTCTGTCCTATAGGGTCACTATGAGTCGGAATCAACTTGGTGGCAATGGGTTTGGTTTTTGATTTGGTCCTGGGCTTCAGGGGAGGCTTAGCCACATGGTCCAACTGGTGTGGGCTGTTGAAATCAGCAACAATCAGCATAAGAAGGAGCATAGGTGATGCTACTGGGTCTCAACCAGGATCCTTTCATCTGCGCCCTTCCTGGGGTTCTCGGTGCATCAAAGGCAAGTATCCATAATCTGTCACTCTGCTAGTTAAATAAGTGCCATTTTGATGTGTTAACAAGCCCTAATGAAAAAAATGACCTGTCAATATGCAAAACTATTGACTTGTGAACCCATGGGTTAGCCCAGGCTGTAAGCAGTTAGCTTCTCAAGCTGCCTAAGCATCAAAAATATTCCCTTCCGTCTCCCACATGTGTGCATGCATGTGATTTTTGCCCTCATGATGCTTCTTGATCCCTCAAAGAGCAGATCTACTCCTTTAGACAACTTGGGTTTGGCTTATCTCACAGAACCTCAGGACTGGAGGGCAAAGATTTTGTCATCTGGACTAGAGTTCCCTTTGGGCTGTGATTGTGTGACCCCATGTTGGGGGTACAGCCCCACACAAGCTGGTGCAAGAGGAAGATACCCCAGTCTTCCTTTCCCAGATCAGATCTGCTCTGGTTATGTTTTAGGATGCCATGAGATGTTGGCACTCCTTGAAGTAGCTTCCCCAGCTGGCTGTTGGTGGAGAGATATAGAGACAGTGAGAGGGAGCAACAACAGAGAGAGACATTGAGAGGCAGAGCCAGACTTAGGAGAAAGAACCTTGAGAGAAGGAGAGCTCTAATCATTGGTCGAATTATTGGGAACTCTCCTTTAGCGGCCACAGAGACATCCTGTGTCTATGACAACAGTTGCCGGGGTAGGGGTGGAAGCAGGCTGGAGCCCTGGAGGTCTCTCTAACTCCAAATCCCCATTCTGACCTTTCTGTCTCTGGTTTGCTGTGAGCCCGAAGTAGGTTCTCCCTTGGGCAGGGAAAGGGTTGAACTTACTCCCAATTCTCTTTGCCACTTTAGCTTGAAACACCGGCCTGTTGGAACACTCAGACCAGTGTCCATTCCAATTTTATAGATAAGGAAACTAAGATTTGGAGTGTAACAACTACCCAAGTACACACTCCACACGAGTCCAGTGCTGGGCCAGGTCCACAAACCTAGGACCGGCCCGGCCCTCGCTTTTTCATCTTAGCTGTCTGCTCACTGCCCACCCCTCTCATGCCCTACACCTGACTGCTTCCATTTTATGGGGTCCAGGCCCTCTCACCAAGGGAAAGAAAGTTTCTGCTAACCTGAAAACATGCCATAGGAACAGGAGGCCCCAAGTACGCCTGTGGAGTTTGGAGCTCCTTCAACTTCACGACTAATTGCAGAGAGGCAGTGGGCGGGCTCTTGGCAAGCGATTAGCTGTCCCACTGCATGAATAATTTGCATAGAAAATGCTTTATTTTGGCAATCTATTAAAGGGCCCACAGTGCTGCGGCTTATCTCAGTCTCACAGCAAGGAGAAGGGTTGGCTATCTCGTTAAGTTCTGTTGATGCATAACAATTTGAAATGGGCACAAGCTAGTATGACATTTAAAGATGCCTTCACTTAATTATATTACACAAACATGGGGTTGTTTATCCTTGGGAATAAAGTCTTTTTGAAGTCAAAGTTGGCATGTGCATAAAGGAGGGCATTTTAACTGATTTTTCAAAAGGGGACTTCCTCACTTCAAACTTGGGGGAGGGAGTTGCATTTCTCTAGGGCCTCGTAACACAGAGGTTCTGTGGCTGAGATGCTGGCTTTGAGATTGGTTCTCTTGTTCTTTTTCTTTGGGGGTGGCCCACAGTTTGGCACTTAATACAAAACCGTGGAGAGAAAAGCTTATTAGAGCAAGGAAAAGAGCCTCGCTGTGTGACCTTGGGTGAGCCCCTCCCCTTCTCTGGGCTTCCATTGCCTCAGGTGCAACATGTGGGGGTGGCACTTTCTTGCCATAAGGTAATGACTGTCAATCCACATCGTATCTTTGCTTTCTCTTTGCCACTCGTTTCATTGACTCTGTAAATAAAAATACAGCCTCTTTGTTAAAAGCCAAAGAGAATTCAGGGTCTCCATCCCACTCTAAGGATGCTGGAGGAGGGAGATGAGGAAAAATAGGTGCAGGTGCACCAAGTGTTGGTATCTTTTTGCTCTGCCAAGCCAGGAGGTTCAGGAGACTGCAGATCTAGCAGTCTTGGCTCACTTTCTTGAAAACTGGGAACTGGGTCCTGGCTGGACGAAATGCAAAGAGAGCCCCAGGTGCATTAAGAAAACCCAGGAAGCCCTGAGAAACCTACTTTTCCCATAAGGTGCTCATGGAAAAGCTGACAAATGCTAGCTAGCTCTTCACCTGGGCTTTGCAGCAGAGGCCAATGCTGTCATGGGAGGAGCTCTAGACACAGGGTCAGGCTGGCTGGGTTCTGGCAAGGCCTTTGATGTTTCCTGTGAAAGAGCTACCATTCACAGAAAAACATACAGCTGGAAGGAGGGCTTTGTCCAATACCCTGGATTCCAGGCTCTGTTCTTCTGGATTAAAGTTTTCTGGTAAACAAACTCTCATCCCACCTCTCACTCCCCTTCCTGACCCTGGAGGGCTGAGGACTGCACTCTCTTCAGCCTATAAATCATGTATTCCTGCTTCTACCTCTTCTTGGCACTTACAAAAAATCTGTGATTAATGGATACATTATCTGTGATTAATAACAGAGACCATTCTCATTCTATTATGATTTCTTATAAATAAAACTCTCTATTAAAATAATTGAAAGAATATTAATTAGTATTAATGATTAACTTTAACACCACTTTGAATAAGACCTAAAGAAATGCCAACTCCTAGACACAATTAAGTAGCTCCTTGACTAGTCTTTAATGGTTATCAGTCACTGCCTGCTCTGCATGGCTAAAACTAATGCACTGAGAAAATCCAACACCTCTACAACAAAAAGACAAATAATTCAATTACAAAACGGGCAAAGAAAATGAACAGACACTTCAGCAAAGAAGACATTCTAGTGGCCAAAAGACACATGAGGAAACGCTCGCAATCACTAGCCATTAGAGAAATGCAAACCAAAACCACAATGAGATACCATCTCACCCCAGCATTACTGGCACGAATCAAAAAAAAGAGGAAATAACAAATGTTGACGAGAATGTGGGGAGATTAGAGCTCTTATGCACTGCTGGTGGGAATGCAAAATGATACAACCATTTTGGAAAATGATATGGCACTTCCTTAGAAAGCTAGAAATAGGAATACCATATGATCTAGAAATCCCACTCCTAGGAATATATTGTAGAGAAATAAGAGTCATCATATGAATAGACATATGCACACCCGTGTTCACTGCAGCATTGTTCACAATAGCAAAAAGATGGAAACAACCTAGATGCTCATCAACAGAGGAATGGATAAACAAACTGTGGTATATACACACAATGGGGTCTTACACAACAATAAAGAACAACGACAAATCTGTGAAGCATCTCATAACATGGATGAATCTGGAGGGCATTATGCTGAGTGAAATAAGTCAATCACAAAAGGATAAATATTGTATAAGACCACTACTGCAAAAACTCATGTAAAGGTTTACACACAAAAAGAAACAATCTTTGATGGTTATGAGGGAGGAGAGGGATGGGGATGGAAAAACACTAAGTAGACAGTAGATAAATGGTAACTTTGGTGAAGGGTAAGATGGTACACAATACTGGGGATGCGAGCACAGCTTGTATAAGGCAAGGTCATGGAGGCTCAACAAACATATCCAAACTCCCTGAGGGGCCAAATTGCTGGGCTGAGGGCTGCGGGTACCATGGCCTCGGGGAACATCTAGCTCAACTGGCATAACATAGTTTATAAAGAAAATATTCTACTCTGTACTTTGGTGAGTAGTGTCTGGGGTCTTAAAAGCCTGTGAGCGCAATCATTGGCCATTAAAGAAATGCAAATAAAAACTACAATGAGATTCCATCGCACACCAACAAGGCTGGCATTAATCCAAAAAACACAAAATAGTCAATGCTGTAGAGGTTGTGGAGAGACTGGAACCTAGTACACTGTTGGTGGGAATGTAAAATGGTACAGCCACTTTGGAAATTGATTTGGTGCTTCCTTAAAAAGCTAGAAATAGAACTACCATACAATCCAGGAATCCCACTCCTTAGAATATATCCTAGAGAAATAAGAGCCTTTTCACGAACAGATATATGCACACCCATGTTCATTGCAGCACTGTTTACAATAGCAAAAAGGTGGAAGCAACCATCAATGAATGAATGGATAAATAAATTATGGTATATTCACACAACGGAATACTACACATAGATAAAGAACAATAATGAATCTGTGAAACATTTCATAACAAGGAGGAATCTGGAAGGCATTATGCTGAGTGAAATTAGTCACAAAAGGACTAACATTGTATGAGACCACCATTATAAGAACTTGAGAAATAGTTTAAACAGAGAAGAAAATATTCTTTGATGGTTACGAGAGTGGGGAAGGAAGGTGGGAGGGGGTATTCACTACTTACGTAGTAGACAAGAACTATTTTAGGTGAAGGGAAAGACAACACACAATAAAGGAGAGGTCAGCACAACTGGACTAAACCAAAAGCAAATAAGTTTCCTGAATAAACTGAATGCTTCGAAGGCCAGCATAGCAGGGGCGGGTGTTTGGGGACCATGGTTTCAGGGGACATCTAGGTCGATTGGCATAATAAAATCTATTAAGAAAACATTCAGCATCCCACTTTGGAGAGAGTGGTGTCTGGGGTCTTAAATGATAGCAAGCGGCTATCTGAGATGCATCAATTGGCCTGAACTCACCTGGAGCAAAGGAGAATGAAGAACACCAAAGACACAAGGTAATTATGAGCTCAAGAGACAGAAAGGGCCACATAAACCAGAGACTAATTCAGCCTGAGAACAGAAGAACTAGATGGTACCTGGCTACAACCATGACTGCCCTGACAGGGAACACAACAGAGAACCCCTGAGGGAGCAGGAGAGCAGTGGGGTGCAGACCTCAAATTCTCATGAAGAGACCAGACTTAATGGTTTGACTGAGACTAGAAGGACCCCGGAGGTCATGGTGCCCAGACCTGTTAGCCCAGGACAGGAACTATTCCCAAAGCCAACTCTTCAGACAGGGATTGGACTGGACTATGGGATAGAAAATGATATTGGTGAGGAGTGAGGTTCTTGGATCAAGTAGACACATGAGACTATGTGGGCATCTCCATTCTGGAGGGGAGATGAGAGAGTAGAGGGGATAAGAAGCTGGCTGAATGGACATGAAAATAGAGAGTGGAGAGAAGGAGTGTGCTGTCTCATTGGGGGAGAGCAATTAGAGTATATATCAAGGTGTATATAAATTTTTGTATGAGAGACTGACTTGATTTGTAAACTTTCACTTAAAGCACAATAAAACTTAATAAAAGAAAAAAGCCTGTGAGCGGTCGTCTAGGATATTCTACTGGTCTTACCCCTTGGGGATCAAGGAAGAATGAAGGAAACTAAAGATACAAGGGAAAGATTAGTCCAAAGGACTAATGGACCACATCTACCACGATCTCCACCAGACTGAGCCCAGTACAACTAGATGGTGCCCGGCTACCACCACTGACTGCTCTGACAGGGATCACAATAGACAGTACCAGACAGAGCTGGAGAAAAATGTAGAACCAAATTCTAACTCAAAAAGAAAGACAAGACTTGCTGGCCTGACAGAGTCTGGAGAAACCCTGAAAGTATGGCCCCTGGGCACCCTTTCAGCTCAGTAATGAAGCTATTCCTGAGGTTCACCCTTCAGTCAAAGAGTAGACAGGCCCATGAAACAAAAGGAGACCAGAGGGGCACTGGGGCAAGGACTAGAAGGCAGAAGGGGATAGGAAAGAGGGTAATAGGGAACCCATGGTTGAGAAGGGAGAGTGTTACATGTCGTGGGGTTGTTAACCGATATCATAAAACAGTATGTGAACTAACTGTTTAATGAGAAACTAGTTCTGTAAACCTTCATCTAAAGTACAATAAAAATAAATAAATAAATAAAACTAACCCACTGAGTATGAGAACCTTGAATCAAAACCTTCCCAGTGGTGCTTGAAGGAGGTTCCTTTCCAAATGTGAGCACTCAACAAACAGTTGAGGTGAGAGAACTCACTGTTAGGCTTGTGCCACCCGGATAATAAGAAGCAAAGGCACCACTTACCAAGCAGATGTTCTGTACCAGGCCATGTGCTAAGCACTTTGTTAAGTTAACCATATTAAAATTGGTGGCTTTGTAGTTAAAAAAAATGGCCAAATGGCGGCAATTTCATTTAGTTTAAAGTAAGATTATCTCATTTAATCCTTACCATATACCTTTACTGGTGTCACTCCTTCTATATTACGGACGAGGAAAATGAGGCACAGATAAATTAAGTAATTTATCCAAATTACAGAGCAAGTAAGTGGGGCCAGGGGCTATCTTTTGAATACCAGGAGCTCTGACTCCATAGGTATCCAGCCCTGACACTTTACTTTTTACCAAAATGTTCCCGTAAGTATTTTACCTGTTTGAATCAATGAACGTGGTTAAACTGAACCTGAACAATTGTGCACTAAATTAAAGTTTATTAAATAAATGGGTGAATAAGTGATTGGTTACAGAGGGACCGGAGGCTCCGCAGTATCAGAATGGTGTATAGAAACAGGCTGACTGGACATTGCTGAGCCATTGAACACCTGGCTCAAGGCTCTTCCCGTTCTCCCCTCCCAGTCTGACTCCCCAACACACTAGGTTAATTCTCAGAGACAAAGGTGGGGGCCACACATAGTTAGGAGGGGTATGGGGAGAAAAAAGACACCATTCCAGAAGCAACATGGCTGCTAAGGCAGAGCACTAGGATAGTAGGTCATTTTAGAGGAGGAAGAGCAGAACCACTGTGCCATGAACTACCATTGCTCAGCTGGGAGAAGTAGAATGTTCCTGGCTCTGGAATTCCACCCTCCAGTCCAGCTGCAAACAGGCTGTAAAATGTCCACCAAGATCAGAGTCCTCATGCCACATCCATTACTTCCTGAGCTCTTGGTGTTCTTTCCCTCTGATCCCCAGGGCTGTTCTCCAGGTCCACACCAAATCTGCCCTCTCACAACCACCCGATTCTGCAGCTTCTTCTCTTCCCTGTAACACTGTCCTATAAAGATGCCCAGGAGAATGAGGTTGGGCATCCTCTATGGCCAGCTGTGGAGGGAAGGAAACACCAAGTAGGCACTGGGACATCAGTATATCAGTTCAACAGCTCCCCTCTCCTCATGGTTTCGTTCATGGTATGAGTTGGTGGGTTGGACTTTAATTTATGTATTTATCAATTGCTTGTCAAACATAACTAAGAAATTGAAAACTATAAAATGATACATAGAGAGACAATAATTATAGCTGCCCTACTGAATAACTTCCAATAACAAGAAATGGATGTTGTTAGCATAATTGCTGCTTTCAGCTTTGCATTAAGTAGTTTTTCCAAGAGGGAGTGATTGATTAGCAGATGCTGATGCTGCACATCTGCCTCCCTTTGGGTAGCCAGCCACACTGCACACACTAATGGGAACAGCAGCTCAAAGTGACAGGAGTACGTAAGCGCTTGGTAAGGTTGGAGACTTCAGATTCCAGGCTCTTTCTTTTCTTAGGCCCAGAGGGATGGGTGGATGGGTGCAGATGAAGGAGCAGCTTGAAGCTTCTGGGGGACAGTAGGTGATGAAGAATCTCACCCTCTTCAGGCATAAGACCACCAGATCTGGATCACTACCAACGGCCTTCCATTCAATGACTTACTTAACAACTATGTACTGCTTTTGCTGGAACCATGGAGCTACAGAGAATAATCCCACACACACATTGCCCTCAAGGAGCTTGCATATTTTGCCTGGTTAAGATCTTATCTTGGATGCCACGTTTGAGGTCACTGTCATCACAGTTCTATCCCCATGCACCAAACTGTATGGTCTGAAAGGCTCTTTCAACTCATTAGCTCATTTAATCCTTGCAACAATTCTAAGGATGTTGCTGAGAGAAGAAGTGAGGCTAGTGAGGACTTCTGCCTTCCTTCCTGGCCCTATCCGGCTCATTGACACATGCACTGAGCTGTCCATGGTGCCAAGGCTCTGCTTTCTCTTTCTGGGTTGTGACAGCCAGACTGGGGATGGAAGGGAGGGAGAGGGCAGAGCCTGGTTATTATGACAGGGTGCCTTCCACATCCAGGATTTCCTGCAGGACAGTGCTTGGCACACAGTAGAATCTCAGTGAACATTTGTTGAATGAATGGTGAATGATTCAGGATATTTATATAGGTCTGGGACTATCTAGAAGATGACTTTCTAATTGTTGGTTTCTTCTATCAAGATGAGGCTATTTTCCCCCAGCTTCATGAAGACTCATGACCTTGGAGTGGGCCCCAAAGATCAGGAATGTACTCTGTTTTTTTGTACCACACTGCCTCAATCCTGGCAGAACTAGAGTTCTCCTCTCCCTCCAGCCCATTCCAGGAGGTAAAGAGCTTACATGGGAGTGGCTGTGGACTAGGAATTAAACACCTGTATCCAGGTCTCTTCATCATCACTACTTGTTGAGCTATGAAAGGTCACCTATCCTTGGGGCCTCAGTTTTCCTTATCTGGAAAGTGGGAAAGTTAGGGTGCTGAGTGGGCCCTCTTTATAGATATTGAAGGCTCCCAACCACTATGATGGCTAAAAGAGTATATTCTGGAGGTCATAAGTTTCAGAGAGGCATTGACAACTAAGAATTTCATGTCATACAAATTGTAAGTATAAAAACAAGGACACTTAGTGAAAAAGAAGCTCCAGGTTTTTTTTTCTCCCACTCTACACCCAGTTGAGCACATATCTAAGAGCATTAGATCTGTATACGAAGCTTAAAGAGCAGTTTCACATGTTTTTGCCCCCAAGAGTTCCCTTGGACTGTGCTCAGGTCCCTTCCCTGGTCACATTTTCCCTGGCTGCAGTGGAACCTCATTACCAGAGTTGGTGGTGTATGATAGATTGAAAAGTGGCTGCAAATTATTCTTCCCCTACTATCTGCCCTTTTGCAATGTGACTTGCAGCATTTCCCATCAAGAGCCTTTTGCTCACCCCTTGAATCTAGGCTGCTGTTGTGACTTGTTGGCTGGTATAATATGGCAGAAGAGGTATGCAAATTCTGAACCTGGGCCAAAAGAGGCCTTGCACACTTCCATTCACTTTCTTCAAAACTTCAGCTGCCATGTGAACAAATCTGGGCTAGCTTGCTGGCTGGTCAGAGACATGTAGTTCAGTTGCCCTTATTCTCCCGACAACCTTACGAGGGTTGACAGCCAGCTGATCTCCAGAAGCAGAACTGTCAGCCATGAGAGTGATGCCATACTGGATTATCCAGCCTTCAGCTGAGCCTCCAGCTGAAGGCAGACATATGAACAAGCTTAACCCAGGTCATTTAAACCAGGCTCAGATCAGCAGAACCACCCAAGCAACCCATGGACTCATGAGCAATAACAACTGCTTGTTGTTTTAAGCCACTAATTTGAGGGAAGGTTGGTGTGTTATGCACCATAAGCTAACTGATACAGGGTAGAGTGGAGAAGAAATAAGAAATGTGTTGTCCTAAGCACTAAAAATATGTGCTAGACTTGTTAACCATGGTACTTGACACACCACAATGCCACTGCTATCCTGACAAAGTCACCAGCCCTTTCTCCCTTCCTCTGGGATGACGCAGCCCTGCACCAGGTGCCAAGGAGAGTAGATGTGGTTTCAGCCCCTTCTTCCCCGCCCCCCCCCAAAGCCAGGCGCCCTTGTGCACAACAAAACTTCTTCAACTGTTAGTAGCCTACTTGAAGATCCAGAGTGTCTGAAACTACTCCCTCTAGGCATCAAGGTGTTGGACTATGCAATTTCCTAACACAGCTAGTTGGGCAAGAACTTGGTATCTGACCAGGAGATGGCAAATCACAATTCTTGCTTTTAGAAATTTGAATGATAAAATTTGGGTGAAATCAGTTAATAGCAGGAGGTGAAACTAAAAAGATGCATCCAGAAAGGCCTTGCAGCAGAGTATGGGGTCCTGATGAGCAATAGAGGGTGAACCTAGGCAGACATACCATGCCATCCCTCTGTGGCAAAGACTCGAAAAAACTAAGTAAAACAGATACAAATGGCAATTCTGGAACCCTAAACATCAAATGAAGGAATAAAGAACTAGATAAAACACTGAATGGAAAAAGAAAGTAACATGCTACAACATCACCATCATGAAGCACAGCCAGCAATGATCCTGCACAGGGAGTGTGGGAAGGAATTTCACAGAGCTCCCAACAAGAGACAGAGCACCCAAAAGCAAGAAAAACATGCTTCCCCCCCTTCTAGTGAGTTAAAGCAAGAACCCCCCTCATCCTGGTAGCCCCCACCTCTGGGGTCCACAATATGAGCCCCCCCAGACCTACCCCAACCCCCCCACCATGTTTTTTTCTTTCCTTTCTTCCTTTTCTTTCTCCATCCTACCTAGCCTCATACATCACCTACCCCCTTCCCATCAGCTCCCAAAGCACTGATGCAGCTAGAGAGCCACCAAACTGCCACCACCACAGGTCTGCCCCACCTCTACCTGCCAGCTACCCTGTTATTTTTCTTCTTTCTCTCTTTTCTTTTCTTTCTCCCTCCCACCTAGCCCTGTACACCACCTCCCCTCTTTCCCATCATCCCCCACCACACTGCTACAGTTAGAACATCCTCAGTACTCAGGCCCACCACCACACTGAGCCCACACTATCCCTTCCCTCCTGCCACTCAACCAGCTGCTGAATGATAGGAAGTGAGCCCATAACACTTCTCATCAACACTCCTACCCATCTGGTAAGGGGCTATGAATGCTCCCACACTGCTGGACCACCATCAGGAGGCAGACAGCACCCATCCAGCCTGCCTCAGCCACCTCACCAAACCAGTGTACAGTGAAGCAGGCTCACCTTGCCTGCTGCTGCCCGGCCCACCTGGACAAGGTGGTGATAGCTATTGTTCCCATAGATGAGCAAGCAGCCCTGACATATCAAACCAAAACAAAAAATCAGGACAAAACAAACAAAAATACAATCAATAAATAAAGATAATTCCTTAATGTCTCAGAGACAGCAGACAATATCAAAACATACAAAAAGCAGGGCAAGACAGCTCCAGTCAGTGACCAAAATAAAGGATCAGCTAACCTTTTGGTAGAAGAAAAGGCAGTGGGACCACCTGATAAGGATTTCAAAAAACTAATCTTTAGGGCTTTCCAAGAGATTGGGAAAGAGATCAAGGAAAACACAAAGAAAACCACAGAAAAAATGGATAAAATCATGGAAAGCACAGACAAAACCAAAACACAGACAAGATCAAGGAAGACACAGAGAAAGGAATAGAAAAATTCAGGAAAATAATACAAGAACAAAATGTCAAAATAATAATTAGAAATCATAGACAAACAGCAACTAGAAATCCAAAAGACAAATAACAAAATTCTGAGAAATGGACAACTCAATAGGTTTTAAGAGAAAATTTGAAACAATGGAAGACAGTATCAGCAAGATTGAAGACAAATCCATGGATGCCACTTTGAGGAAAAAATCAGATAAAAGAATGAAGAAAACCCAAGAATTGTGTGGGACACAGTCAAAAGCAAAAATTTGTGCATGACTGGAGCTCCAGAATGGGGGGAGGGGGGAGGATGGAAAACACAGAGAAGATTTGCTAGCAGAAAACTTCCCAAATATCATGCAAGACAAAAAGCTGACCATCTAAGAAGCTCAACAAAACCCATATAGGATGGACCCCAAAAGAAAGTCGCCAATGCATATTCATAATCACATTTCCAAAACCAAAGACAAAGAAAGAATCTGAGAGTAGCTCGAGAAAAACAAAAGTCATTTACAAAGGGGAAATAATAAGACTAAACTCTGATTACTCAGCAAAAACTATGTAGGTAAAAAGGCAATGAGATGACATACATAGAACCTTGAAAGAAAAAAAGATGCCAACCAAGAATAATACTTCCTGCAAAACCGTCTCTCAAATACAATGGCAAAATTAGGACATTTCCCAACAAACAGAAATTAAAGGAATTCATAAAAACCAAACCAAACTTACAAGAAATATTAAAGGGAGTCCTTCAGTTACTGAACCAACAAAATCAGACAACTGGAGTGTAGGACACAGGACAACATCAGCCAGATGCCAACCTAGGTAAACCAAAACCAAACCTGCTGCTATTGAGTCAGTTCTGACTCATGGAAACCCTATAGGACAGAGTAGAACTGCCCTATAGGTTTCCAAGGAGCTGCTGGTAGATTTGAACTGCTGATCTTCTGGTTAGCAGATGAATGCTTAACCACTGGACCACCAGGGCTCCAACCTAGGGAAGGAACTCTTGATAACAAAACAAAGCTAAAAGACTTAAAACAGGGAAACAGAAATGTTAATGTGTAAATAACAACAATGTCAAAACAATCAAAGGGGAATAAACAGTGTAGGTATAGAACTTTCAAATGGAGAGGAAGTCAAGGCGATATCAGGTAACACAAAAGACTGGTTCAAACTTAGTAAGATAAGGGTAAATTTCAAGATAACCACAAAGAAACTTAACAAACCTACTCATAAGAATAAAAAAGAAGAGAAACAAAGTCTCAGAAAACAAAAAATCTATAATCAGGAAAGAAATGAAAAGAAAAGCCACTAACAAAAGGAACTCAGTACAGGAAAGTAAGAGGAACAAAGAAAATGTCAGCACCACAAAAAAGAACATAACAGTATGAAGGCAATAAACTCATACCTATCGATAATCATACTGAATATAACTGTCTCGAGAGCTCCCATAAAGAGACAGAGAGTGGCAGAATGGATTAAAAAAAGATACGATCCATCAATATGCTATTTACAAGAGACACACCTTAGATACAAAGACTTAAATAAATTAAAAATCAAAGGATGGAAAAATGTATATCAAGCAAAGCATAACCAAAAAAGAGAAGTGGCAATATTAATCTTAGATAAAATAGACTTTAAGTTAAACTTCACCATGGAACACAAAGAAGGACATTATATAATGATTAAAGGGACAATCCACCAAGAACACACAACCTTAATAAATATATACACACCCAATGACAAGGCTCCAAAATATATAAAACAATATAGACGGTCCCACAATAATACTAGGAGAGTTCAACACACCACTCTCAGTAAAGGGCAGAGCATTTAGAATGAAGCTCAACAAAGATACAGAAGATCTAAAGGCCAAAATCAACTAACTTGACCTCATAGAAATATATAGAACACTCCACCCAACAGCAGCAAAATACACATTCTTTTCCAATGCACATGGAACATTCTCCAGAAAAGACCACATTTTAGTCCACAAAGCAACCCTCAATAAAACCCAAAACATCAAAGTAATACAAAGCATTCTCTCTGATCACAATGGCATAAAAGTAGAAATCAATAACACGAAGAGCAAGGAAAAGAATCAAATACATGGAAACTGAATAATACCTTGTTTAAAAACTGGGAAATAGAAGAAATCAAAGAGGAAATAAAAAAAAGTTTTTAGAATCAAATGAGAATGAAAACACATCATAACAAAACCTTTAGGACACAGCAAAGGCAGTGCTCTGAGGTCAATTTATAGCAATCAATGCACACATAAAAAAAGAAAAATAGACCAAAATTTCCATTACAACTCAAACAAATAGAAAGAGAACAGCAAAAGAAGCCCACAGGCATCAAAAGAAAGGAAATAATAACGATTAGACCAGAAATAAATGAAATAGAGAACAGAAAAACAACAGAAAGAGTCAACGAGACCAAAAGTTGGTTCTTTGAAGAGATAACAAAACTGAAAAACTATTGGCCAAACTGACAAAAGAAAAACATGAGAGGTAGTAAATAACCCAAATAAGAAATGAAATGGGGGCCATTACAACAGACTCAACTGAAATAAAAAGAATCATAACAGAATACTATGAAAAATTGTACTCCAACAAATTTGAGAACCTGGAGGAAATGGACAAACTTCTAGAAACATATCATCTACCTAAACTAACACAAACTGAGATAGAAAATCTGAACAGACCCATAACAAGAGAAGAGATTTAAGAAGTAGTAAAAAAAAAAACTTCCAACAACAACAACGCCCTAGCCTGGATGGTTTCACGGGAGAATTCTACCAAACATTCATTCGAACATTCACACCAGTACTACTCAAACTATTTCAGAACAAAGAAAAGAAAAGAATACTCCCGAATTAATTTTATGAAGCCAGCATAACCCTGATACCAAAGCTAGGCAAAGACACCACAAAAAAAGAGAAAATTACAGACCAATCTCTCTTATGAATACAGATGCAAAAATTCTCACCAAAATTCCAGCCAACAGAATTCAGCATCATATCAAAAAAATAATACACCACAACCAAGTAGGATTCATACTAGGTATGCGAGGATAGTTCAACATTAGAAAATCAATCAACATAATCCACCACATAAATAGAACAAAAGGAAAGAATCTCATGATCATTTCAATTGATACAGAAAAGACATTTGACAAAGTCCAGCACTGATTCCTGATAAAAACTCCCAGTAAAATAGGAATAGAAGGGAAATTCCTCAACATAATAAAGGGCATCTACACAAAACCAATATCCAACATCATTCTCAATGGAGAGAGGCTGAAAGCATTCCCCCTGAGAATGGGAACATGACAAGAATGCCTTTTCTCACCACTCCTATTTAATACTGTGGTGGAAATTCTAGCTAAAGCAACAAGACAAGAAAAAGAAATAAAGGGTATCCAAATTGGAAAGGAAGAAGTAAAACTATTCTTATTCACAGATGATATGATTCTATATGTAGAGAACCCCAAAGATTCCATAAGAAAACTACTGAAACTAATAGAAAGATTTAGCAGCGTAGCAGGATACAAGGTCAACATACAAAAATCAGTTGGATTCCCATATGCCAACAAAGGGAACTTCAGAAACGAAATCAGGAAAACAATACCGTTTATAACAGCCCTTAAAAAGAGAAAATATTCAGGAATAAATCTAACCAGTGACATAAAAGATCTATACAAAGAAAACTGCAAAACACTATTACAAGAAACCCAAAAAGATCTACACAAATGGAAAAACATACCATGCTCATGAATAGGAAGATTCAACATTGTAAAAAGCTCAGTTCTACCCAAAGTGATCTATATATATAATGCAATCCTAATCCAAATACCAACAGCATTCTTTAACGAGATGGGAAAACTAATCACCAACTTTGTATGGCAAGGAAGGAGGCCCCAGATAAGCAAAGAAAAAGAACCAAGAAAGAGGCCTCATACTACCTGATCTCAGAAACTACTATACAGCCACAGTAGTTACAACAGCCTGGTACTGGTACAACAATAGACACATAGACCAGTGGAACAGAATCGAGAACCCAGATGTAAATCCATCCACCTATGGTCAGCTGATCTTTGACAAAGGACCAAAGTCCACTAAACCATTAAATGGGGAAAAGACAGTCTTTTTAATAAATGGTGCTGGCAAAACTGGATGTCCACTTGTAAAAAAAAAAAAAAATGGACCCATACCTCACACCATACACAAAAACTAACGCAAAATAGATCAAAGAGCTAAATATAAAATCTAAAACTATAATGATCATGGAAAGAAAAATAGGAACACTAGGGACCCTAATACATTCATAAATACAATACAAACCAAAAAAAAAAAAAAAAACACCAGAAGATAAACTAAATCACTGGGACTTCCTAAAAATTAGTACTTATGCTCATCAAAAGACTTCACCAAAAGAGTAAAAAAAGAACCTTCAGACTGGGAAAAAAAATTGGTCTAATCTCTAAAACATATAAAATACTTCAACACTTCAACTGCAAAAGGACAAATAATCCAATTAAAAAATGGGCAAAGGATATGCACAGACACTTCACCAAAGAAGACATTCAGGCAGCTAACAAACACTTGAGGAAATGCTCAAGATCATTAGCCATTAGAGAAATGCAAATCAAAACTATAATGAGATACCATCTCACCCTACATTACAGGCACTATCAAAAAAACAAAAAATAACAAATGTTGGAGAGGTTGCAGGGAGATTGGAACTCTTATGCACTGCTGGTGGGAATGAAAAATGGGACAACCACTGTAGAAAACAATATGGTGCTTCCTTAAAAATTTAGAAACAGAAATGCCATATGATTCGGCACTCCCACTCCTAGGAATATATCCTAGAGAAATAAGAGCCATCACAAGAATAGACATGTGCACACTCATGTTCATTGCAGCATTATTCACAATAGCAAAAAGATGGAAATAACCTAAGTGCCCACTGACAGACGAATGGATAAACAAATTATGATACATACACACAGTGGAACGCTACTCAACTATAAAGAACAATGATGAGTCCGTGATCCATCTCACAACATAGATGAAGGGCATTATGCTGAGTGAAATAAGTCAATCACAAAAGAACAAATACTGTATGAGACCAAGAAAAGGCTTACGCACAGAAAAAAACAATCTTTGATGGTTATGGGCAGGGGGCGGGGGAGTCACTAACTAATTAGTCCAAAAAAGCCAAACTAAACCTGTTGCCGTCGATTCTATTTCGGCTCATAGCGACCCTATAGGACAGAGCGGAACTGCCCCACAGGGTTTCCAAGGAGTGCCTGGTGGATTTGAACTGCTGACCTTTAGGTTGGCAGCCGTAACTTTTAACCACTATGCCATAGTAGACAAGTGTTAACTTTAGTAAAGGGAAAGGCAACACACAATATTCTTTGTGGATCAACCCAACACAGGCAGAACTTATCCTTGGAGCCCAGAGTCCAGCTCAGAACCAATTTCAGAGCCGGAATCCAGCAGTCACAAAAGCTAGTCTCCCCGGAGCCCCGCGGGGCAGTTGCCACTATGAGACACTGCATGACCAACCTTCTACCTCCCACCTCAGCAGTGCAGGCAGAAGGCTGCCCTTTTCCCTCAGCCTTGGTCCCACAGTCTTGGCCTCAGGAGGCCTTACACCTGCCCTGGAACCAAGGGTCCGACCCCAGCCAGGCCTATGTCTGAACCCAATCCTCTAATGTGCTACCCTTTCCACCCTCTTCCTCCATATTTACCAGGCTGTATCCACCAAGAGCAGAGCAGCTTCTGTCTGGTGGGGCTCATCCAATTCTCCCACAACTGATAAGTAACCAGTTACCGTCAAATTGATTCCATAGGTCCTACTAAAATTCTCATTCTACAGAAGAAGATACTGAGGTTCACGAAAGAAATAATATACCCCAAGTCAAGTCTGTTCCCACAGCCCAGACTGTTTATGTTATGCTGCTGAAGGAAAAAGGAGGTCTGGAGGCTTCCCCAGAGGAGCAGTGCCTGGTGGCCGCTGAGGGCAGGTAGAGGTTGGAGTGACTCTTCTCGGCCACGCTAGCCCATTGGTATCAGGTGTCCTGTCTGCTGCTTCCCCTCCATGCTAACTAGTGCAGATAACGCAGCTCAAACCAGACGTCCTGAATCCCAGACTGGAAAGGGGCCAGACTACACCTCTGGAATTCATACTCCAGGCTGGGGACCAGCCCAGGGCTCTGGGTGGTGAAGCCACAAGGGCTCGGCTGTCTGCTGCTCTGGGCGCAATTCTTCGGGGCACTGAGACAGACATACGGAGTTTTGCCTAGCAGAGGGAACCCAGCCAGTTGAGGCTGAACTGGGTGAGGGGCTGCAGAGAACAGGCTCAGGGCCCACATGACCCACCCTTGCTGCTGACCTACTGTTGCTGCAGAGACAGGGTGCAGCAGAATGGAGAAAGCTACCCAAAGTTGGGAACAGCCCTACAGCAACAGAGCTGGCTACACAGGAGCGGGCTTCCCCTGTGTGGCCAATCCTGACACTTCCCAGGCCCACAGAAAGCCTAAGCCTTGAATGAGGGCACAGTGGACCCTGGGAGAAGTCACCACGGGCCCCAGCCTCCCCTTAGCAGTTCATGAGAGCAGTCGGTGATTCTTCAGCAGGATAGATGATTGCTTATCTGGTCATCAGCAACTTTTATAAGAAGGACAGTTGTCCCCTGCCTGCTCTCCAGCCTTCAAACTCTCCCAGTGGTTTCCATACGTACACTGCCATCTGCTGGGCAGACGGGGGAATGATAAAGAGGCTGCACTGAGTTTAGGCCCCAGGCAATAGTCATGTCCTCAGCCCCAGCTAGAAAGCGCCTACCCTCCCTCCCTGTCTTCCTGCTTCCTCTGCCTTCCAAGACTTCCTGTACATCACCTTGGGGTACCAAATCTCTCTCTACCTTGGGTTCCTCTCTCCCAACACCCCACTTTAGATAGTGCTCTTTGAGGGCAGACCCAGGCCCACCCTGCCCTAGGTATTCAGCACAGGGGCTCGAGATGTGTTTGCTAAGGGCTGGAGCAGGAGGGATGTGGGGTACATGGGTCCTCTAGCAGGAGATGATGCCTGTACCCTCTGTCATGCAGGGCCAGGCCAAGGAGAAGAAAGGTGGTCACAGGGCCCAACCCATTATAGGTCTGGAGGGGACACTACGTGGATACGCTGCTCCCAATCTGCCCAAGCTGCCAGCCCAGGAAGCCAGGCCCACTCCTGAGCTAGGTGCACTGAGGCAGGGGGATTCTCATTTGTCTCTAAACAATAGCAAGACTGGGCCACAAGAGCTCCTACTTTCAAGCTCTGGGAGCAAGTCGGGGGAGTCAGAGCCACCTAGCAAAGCATCAGAGAGAAAAGAGCTCTTTGAGATCTCCTGTCAAAACCTCCACTTTGCACATGAGAATACTGAGGCCCCGAAACGGTGCATTTCATTGACCCTTCTGATGAAGAGGAATGATGAAAGCACATTCTAGAAGGACCTAGAGGACATCTAGTCTAACCCCTTCACTTATAGATGGGGAAACCAAGGCCTGGAAGGTAGCAGGAGAGAGGGAGGGATGCTGACCTGCTAGAGGTTATAATACCTGTCCTGTGCTGATTCTGTGTACTCAACTGCCCCAGTGTGAAGAGGTCAGCTCCTAATATAGGTTCTACTTGAAGACAGGAGGGCTCCAGGGAAGCGGGGAGGCTGCCCAGCCTTTGGTGTGGAAAATCGCTGAGACAGCAGCTACTGGCTGCTCTGTCCTGCTGTGATGTTTCTTCCATTTCCCTCACCACTCAGAGCAGGGCCAAGGTAGGAGGCTTATTTATTCCTGCGCTTTTATTTACTCATCTTTTATTCATTCACATCCTGACAATGTATATCGCTTATGTTATAAATCATATGTATTCCCATACTCCCTCTTAAGCAAAAGGCCTAAGAATACAGATTGCTCCAAAGCTGTGAAAACGGTGGCGGTGGTGGTGGCACTGTGTCTCCATCCTCCCATGGAGCTCACAATAGGCCACAGACAGCCCTCATTATGCCAAGCTGAGGGCTGAGACCACCTAAAGACACTCCCCCCAAACTGCTCCTCAGCGCAACATGTACTGCTGATCCTCAATAGAGGAGGCATGGGAAGGTAGGGAGGCTGTGCAGGGAAACCTGAGGATGGCAGTCTTCCCACATCCCCTCCCTCAGCTGGCCAGGTAGAGCTAGGTTGGGGCACCAGCTGCCTGAAGTCATCTGAAGGAGGGCAGCCAAATCCAAGCTAGTCTACAGGAAAATCTCAAGCTAGAAACCAGAGAGAAAGATCGCCAATACCAAGACCAAAGGAGAGGAAGCAGATTCATGAATGAAGGATGGAACCAAGAATCGGTAACCTGGTGTGGCATGGCACTCAAGAAGAAGTAAGTCAGGGACAAATGTGGCAGGCCCGGGAGGCACTTGGTGGGCAGTCACAGTTTGCATTTATAGACTTATAGGCTGACTTAAGTGGGGTGGGAACGCCTGGAGTTCTGGACAGACTGTGATTTCAAGAACTGGGCTGAGCAGATGTATCCTGTAGCTGTGAGACTCAGCAAAGAGAAACCAGTACATATATCTCTGAGAAGGAAAAAAGGACATTTTTAAACTTCTGGATATGTCTAAAGCTATACTTAAGGGAAGAGTCATAGCCTCAAATGTGAGATAGTAACTAATAGCTGCCATAACAAACAACCCCCCAAATCTCAGTGGCTGAACACAATAAAGGTTACTTCTTGTTCTTGTTAAATGCCTACTTAAGTTACTCAGAGATGCAGGCTGTTGGAGGCTCTACCACCTTATAGTTGTGCCATCTAGAACACATGGCCCACAAAACTGCAGCAAAAAGGGAAGGAACTGAATGGAGGAAATATACTAGCATTTCGCATTCCCAGAAGAGAGGTATATCATTTCTTTTGACAGTCCACTGGCTAGAATTAGTCACATGGCCAAAGCGATACATGAGATACAGAGAAGCAGCACACGCGCATCCAGTCAGCACTACCTATCTCGGCTGCACGTTGAAGATTAGACAAGAAGTAATGAAATAAATCACTTAAGCACCTATCTGGACAACAAACAAATAACAAAAACCTCCTAAGAAAGGCAGTAATAATGAGTTAATAATGAAAATAGGAATTAATTCATTAAGAAATGCTTATTAATTAGCTGATCCAATTGATAAAAATTCTAAAATAAGATGGATAAATTGCTAGTTAATCCAGTTAAGAAAAGAGGAAAGACGCACAAATACATAAAACAGGAGTCTGAAAGGGGAAATAACCTACATTAACTTTTTTATTTTATTGTGTTTTAGGTCAGAGTTTACAGCTCAAGTTAATTTCTCATTCAAAAGTTTATACACACGTTGTTCTGAGACATTGGTTGCAATCCCTATAATGTGACAACATGTTCCCCCTTTCTACCCTGGGTTCCCTGTGTCCATTTGTCTGATTCCTGTCCCTCCCTGCCTTCTAGTGTTGCTTTTGGACATCATAAATATGTAGAAGTTAAAATAATTTAAAAAATTTTACAACTCCATGTGAAATTATTTCTTGGAAAGTATTATCACTAAAATTGACTAAAATGTTAATAATCATGGAAGATACTGAGAAAGTGGTCAAAGAGATGATTCTCTGGTCCATACACAGATGCACACACAAAGTCGCGCAAGTAAATTCTTTCGGACCTCTCAGGAACAAATATTTCTGGGGTTGAACTATTGCAGTACATAAAAAAGGGAAATTTCGAGGTTATTTCTTACAAAGATAGTAAAATATTGATAGCAAAGCTTGACAAGGTACAAAAATACACTTGTGAATAACAAGGCAAAAATCCTAAATAAAATATTAGCAAATGGAATTTAGCAGCACATTTTTAGATACTACATAAATAGCAAATGAAATTCACACTAGAACTTCAAGAGTGATTCAGAATTAGGACAGGTATGAATATAATTTACCATATTAATTTGATTAGATAAACATGCTCAAGCTGAAAGTTAGCAACATACTTAACACTGAAACATTAAAATCATTTCTACCAACAGCAGGCATAAGATCAGGATATACTCTAACACTACTATTATTTAACTGTTGTGTAGTTATTGATTAATACAAGTAGCCAAGAGAAATAAACACAAGATATAAAACTGGAAAGAGAGAACAAAATTATGATTATTTATAAGTGGTATGAAAAATCCAAACAATTCAATGGAAAAAAAAGTATGGTAAATGACAATTTAGGAAACTGATATGCAAAATCAGACTTTTCTTGTGTAAAAAATAACAAGTTATAGACGGTACCTGCCTACCACCAACGACCGCTCTGACAGGGACCACAGCAGAGGGTTCCGGACAGAATGGAAGAAAAATGTAGAACAGAAGTCGAATACGCAAAAAAAGACCAGAATTACTGGTCTGACAGAGACTAGAGGAACCCCTGAGACTATGGCCCCCGAACACCCTGCTAACTCAAAACCAAAGCCACTCCCAAAGTCCATCTTTCAGCCAAAGCTTAGACAGACCTACATAACAAAAAATAGGACACATGAGGAACATGCTTCTTAGTTCAATCAAATATACAAGACCAAGTGGACAACTCCCGCCCAAAAGCAACACTAGAAGGCAGAAGCGGACAGGAACCAAACGAATGGACACAGGGAGCCCAGGGTGAAAAGGGGGGACATGCTGTCACATTGTAGGGATTGCAACCAATATCACAAAACAACATGTGTATAAATTTTTGAATGAGAAATTAATGAGCTATAAACTTTGACCTAAAACAATAAAATAAAATTAAAAGTTAAAAAAATAGCAAGTTAGAAAATAATACGGGAAAAAAATCACATTCGCAATAGCAACAACAGAAATACATTTAGGAAAAAGTGTTCAGAACCTATAAATTTCAAGAGGCAGAACAAGGGGTTACTGCGTGGTTTAAAATCAGGAAAGCTGCGTGCCAGGGTTGTATCCTTTCACTATAATTGTACAATCTGTATGCTGAGCAAACAATGTAAGAACCTGGACTATGTGAAGCACTCAGCACCAGAATTGGAGGAAGACTCATTAACAACATGTGATGTGCAGATGACACAACTTTGCTTGCTGAAAGGAAAGGTTACTTCTTGTTCAACGAGAACTTAAAGCACTTACTGATGATGGCTAAAGACTACAGCCTTCAGTATGGAATACACCTCAACATAAAGAAAACAAAAATCCTCACAATTGGAACAATAAGCAACATCCCGATAAAGGGAGAAAACATTGAAGTTGTCGAGGATTTCATTTTACTTGGATCCATGGTCAACACCTATGGAAACAGAAGTCAAGAAGTCAAACAACGTATTGCATTGGGCAAATTTGCTGCAAAACACCATTTTAAATTACTAAAAAGCAAAAATGTCACTTTGAGGACTAAGGTGTACCTGACCTAAGCCATGGTAATTTTAGTTGCCTTATATCCATGCGTAAACATGGACAATGAATAAGGAAGACCAAAGAAGAATTGATGCATATGAATTATGGTGTTGGCAAAGAATATTGAATATACCATGGACTGCCAGAAGAATGAACAAATCTGTTTTGGAATAAGAACAACCAGAATGCTCCTTAGAAGGCAGGATGGTAAGACTTAATGTCACATAACTTGGACATGTTATCATGAAGGACCACATAATGGTTAAGATTGCGTGTCAACTTGGCTGGGCCATGATTCTCAGTGTTTTTATGTGATAACCCCCACGATGGGATCTGCTGTGAGTAGCCAATCAGTTGAAAGGGACTTTCTTTGGGCATATGGCCTGCATCCGAATATAAGTGGATGTTCTGGCTTTTGCCTGCCCTGGATCCTGCAGCTGCCTCCTGTTTGTCTGACCTCTGGTTCTTGGGACTTGAGCTAGCAGCTTACCTGCCGATCTTGGGATTTGTCGATCTTCACAGCCTGTGAACAAGAGCATTGCTCTCTGACCGGCCAATCTTAGATTCACCAGCCCCTGCAGCTACATCAATTAGGAGAAGCCTCTATCCTGATCCACCAACTAGAGATGTTCCAGCTTCTACAATCCTATGAGCTGTTTCCTTGATATAAATCTCTCTTTATATATATTTACGCACTTTACTGGTTTTGCTTCTCTAGAGAACCCAGCCTAATACAGACCAGTACCTGGAGAAGGACATCATGCTTGGTAAAGTAGAGGGTCAGCGAAAAAGAGAAAGAGCTTCAACGAGATGGATTGACACAGTAGCTGCAAAAATGGGCTCAGACATAGCACTGCTCGCGAGGTTGGTGCAGAACTGGGCAGCATTTCATTCTGTTGTACATAGGGTCTCTATGAGTCAGAACTGACTCAACAGCACCTCTCCGCTCTCTTGATTCCTTCCACCTTCTCTCCTTCCTCTTGCTCTTCTGTCTTGCATCCTCCTCTCATCCTTCTTCCTGTTCTCCTGTTCCTCTCCTTCCATGGAACTAAGGGTGGTACCTTATTTGACTGTCAAGTGTGTGGCAAATACTTTTCCTTAGTTTCTCTTTTGTCTTCAGTTAAGGTGGATTTTTACAGAGGAGATTTTGCCTTGTATGTAGCTTAATTTATAAGCCTTTTCCTTTAGATTTTGGGGTTCTATTTTATGTTATGATTCTATTTCTGCATTTATGTCTGATCCGGCTGGAATTTACTTTGCTAAATGAATGAGGCAGAAATCCTGCTTCCTTTTTTTCATGCCTTCTCCTAACTCCCCCTTTTCCCCCCACCAAAAAAAAAAAAAAAAAGACTAGCTAGTGACCTGGCACCACTGTTGTTGTTGGTTGTTAGGCGCTGTTGAGTTGGTTCTGACTCATAGCTATGTACAATAGAACAAAACACTGCCGGGTCCTGAGCCATCGTCACAAATATTGTTATGCTTGAGCCCATCTCAGTTGGTATTCTGTTAATTCCCAGAGCCTTGTTTTCCATCAATGCCTTCAGTGCAGCTTGGACTTCTTCCTTCAATACCATCAGTTCATAATCATATGCTGCCTCTGAAATGGCTGAACGTTGACCAATTCTTTTTGGTACAGTGTCTCTGTGTATTCTTTCTGTCTTCTTTTGATGCTTCCTGTGTTGTTAAATATTTTGCTCATAGAATCCTTCAATATTGCAACCAGAGGCTTGAATTTTTTCTTCAGTTCCTTCAGCTTGAGGAACACTGAGTGTGTTCTTCCCTTTGGTTTTCTAACTCCAGGTTTTTGCACATTTCATTGTGATATTTTAGCTTGTCTTTTTAAGCCACCATTTGAAATCTTCTGTTTACCTCTTTTACTTCATAATTTCTTCCATTCACTTTAGCTACTCTGTATTTAACAGCCAGTCTCACAGTCTCTTCTGACATCTATTTTGGTCTTTTCTTTCTTTCCTATCTTTTTAATGACCTTTTACTTTCTTCATGTATGATGTCCTTGATGTCATCTCACAGCTTGTCTGGTCTTCAGTAATTCGTGTTCAATGCATCAAATCTATTATTGAGATGGTCCCTAAATTCAGGTGAGATATAGTCAAGTTTGTACTTTGGCTCTCTTGGACTTGTTTAAATTTTGTTCAGCTTCAACTTAATCCTGCCTATGAGCAATTGATGGTCTGTTCTGCAGTCAGCCCTTGGCATTGTTCTGACTAATGATATTGAACTTCTCTATCATCTCTTTCCACAGATGTAGTCAATATGATTCTTGCCTCCTCAAAGTAGGAAAAAAAAAAAAAAAAACATTGCCGTGGAGTCGATTCCGACTCATAGTGACCCTATAGGACAGAGTAGACCTCCCCCACACCCCACAGGGTTTCCAAGGGGCAGTTGGTGAATTTGAACTGTCGGAGTTTTAGTTAGCAGCTGAGCCCTTAACCACTGCACCACCAGGGTCAACCCTAATGACATGAATGGAGTAAAACTTTCAAGACTTTCATTTGCTGATGTAGTATGACTCAAAATGAGAAGAAACAGCTGAAAACATCCATTGGTAATTGAAACATGGACTGTATGAAGTATGAATGAGGGAAGATTGGAAGTTGTTAAAAATGACATGGAACATTTGAAGATCAATATCCTAGGCATTAGTGAACTGAAATGGACTGGCTTTGGCCATTTTGAATCGGAAAATCATATGGTCTACTATGCTATGTAACAGTGCCATAGGGGTGGTATCTGACCTCCTGTAGTTTCACAAAGGGGAAGGAGAATCAAGAGCAACAGTCCAAGACTGATTCTGATGAGGCGGAGGTCAGGCATGCCTCCTCTCTGCAGCATCTTTACCAATTCTGACACCAACTGTCCCTCCCACAGCACTCTCTACTTCTCTGCTGGGTTCAATAATTCATTGCAATGGCCACACAAAACTCACAGATAATACTCACGATTATGGGGTTTGTTAGGAGAGTAACATGTTATAATTCAGGTTCAGGAACACTCAGGATACAGTTCTTCCATCAGGACAGCATCTTTTCGGCCATGCTCACAGGCACACCTCTCTCTGGCCCCTCGGCCTCTGCGCCTGGTCAGACAAGTGTTACAAAGCTCTTTTAGCTCTGCCGATACGTGCCCTGAGGTACCCCACTCCGCCAGTAAGCTTTGGCCTGGAGGTGCTCACCTCTAGCTCCATGGGTCAGCAAAACTAGCTCCACCGAGTCCCTGGAGACACCTTGCTCCTCCAGCAGGTCTTCTGCCCAAAGGAACTCAGCTTTTTCACTCCTTGGGCTGTGAAGCCCATTGCACTGTCTCCTGCCAGTCTCTCCTGTCACCATTTCTCTGCCAACGTTTCTTGCCATCTTCAGTGTTACAGCTGTCTCTGGTCTCCTTGTTCCAGGAGCTTCTCAGCGCAGGGACCCCAGTTCCAAAGGGCAGACTCTGCTCTTGGCTGTTATTCCTTGATGGTGGTGAGATCCTCTCTCTGCTTTGAATTGGCTCTCTTTTAAGCCCAGGGAGATGACAAAACTGACCAATCCCCTTGATAGGCCACAACTGCCTTATTTGCACAGTCCCACCCAATCACTTAGGTGGGAGTTATAAGAGTGTGGCGAGAAAGGCCACACAAAAGCGATCCATTGCATGGAGGCCAGGAATGACAAATTGAAGAGGAATGGCATCACATTAATCATCAAAAAGAACATTTCAAGATCTATCAAGGCATTAGCATTTGTTAAAGCTCCCAGATGATTCTAATGTGCAGCCAGGGTATGATAGCAACCAGAACTCAGGACAGAAAAAAGCCACAGGCATAGAGAGGACTCTTCCTTTAGATATGTAGTTTGACATGGAAGAAGAGCAGGGCAGATAGGCTTGAAATAGAGATGATACCAACACACCATTTTTACTGTCTACCACCTAGAATCCTAGTCAGAGATGAGGTAGTATGAAGGAGGAGCATAAATGAAGGTCACAAGATCATAATACGAGGAACCTGTGACTTTAAGAACCTTGCTGTGATCCTTACAGGTCTCTTGAAAGCTGAAGACTGATGAAGGATAAGCATCCATGGCAGGTGAAATAGCAGATTGGTTCAGAGGCTGTTTGCAACTACTAGCTTGAATTGAAGCTGTGAACCATCTTAGCTCACTCTTCTCCCTTCTCCCCACACTATTCTTCCAGGAAGAGCCCATTCCATTTAAACATGAGAACCAATCAGCTGGAAGCTGCCTAGGACCTTAGCAAAGGGCATGGAGGGGTAGGGGACATAAGCCAAAGACTGATGAAGAATGTACATTTCAAGAGGAATTATGCAAGCAGACAAAGGAAGGATTCAGACAAAAAAAATTCCACAGCATTTATTAAATTACAGATCATACAATCTCTTTCTAAAGAAAAGTATAGAAAAGAGATACAAGGGCATAGAGAAGAGCAAAATAAAGCAAAAAAAAAAAAAAGAGAGAGAGAGAATATTATAGAGATTAACCTTATGTTAGAAGCTGCATATGAAAACATAGCCAGGATCTTCACAGTCAGAATTAAGGAAATCATACAAGAGAAAATGAGAGAAAAATGAAAGTATATACATGATTATGAAGAAGTTAATAGATAAAGAAGACTAAAGAATTCAATATCTATAACTGGTGTTTCTTAATAAACGAATACCCCCAATGAAAATAAAAACTATCTACCTATGTATATTTCAGTGATTTATCTTTTTTATTTTTAGGTCTACCTGTACATATGCACAAAGATATCTGAAATAATGCAAATCAAGAGTTAGGGATGGTTGTTTCTGGGTAGTAGAGCTTGTATCCTGCATTGTTTTTAATAATAAACATGTATTTGTTTTATAAAAAACAAAATCGTTTTTTATAAAAAAGAAAGTAAAACAATTTAAACTATCAATGGTTTTGAAAAACCAAAAGTTAAAAGTAACTGTATACAAAAATTAACTTAAAATGGATCACAGATCTGAATGTAAAATGTAAAACTATGAAACTCATAGGAGAGACTCTTCTTGACCTTGGGTTAGGAAAAGAGTTCCTAGACATGATAGCAAATGCACAATTCATAAAAGAAAATATTGATAAATTGGACTTCATCAAAATCAAGTTTTTCTCTACAAAAGACACTGTTAAGAGAATAAAAGATAAGCCACAGATTAGGAAAAAATATTTATAAATCATATACCAAACAAGTGATCTGCATCCAGGATATACAAAGAACTCTCAAAACTCAACCATCAAAAAAAAAAAAACTAATTTTTAAACAGTGGGCAAAAGTTTTAAAAAAGTGCTTCATCAAAGAAAATATACTGATGATAAGTACATGAAAAGATGCTCGACATCATTAGTCATTAGATAAATGCAAATTAAAACCGCAAATGAGATACCAGTATACACATATAAGAATGGCTAAAATTTAAAATAACAACCAAACCTGACAGTACCAAGTACTGATGAGGATGTGGAGCAACTAGAACACTCTTAACTCCTGGTAGGAATGCAAAATTACACAACCACTCTGGAAAACAGTGTGGAAATTTCTTAAAGAGCAAAACATACCTTTACCTATGTTCAGAAATCCCACTTCTTTGTATTTACCCCAGAGAAATGAAAACTTATGTCCACACAAAAAACTCTACACAAATGTTTATAACAATAATACCCAAAACTGGAAACAACCCAAAAGTCCTTCAATGCATGAATAGATAAATAAACTGTGCTATAACTACATAATAGAATACCACTGAGAAATAAAAAGCAATTAACTATTGCTACACACAACAACTTGGATGAATCTCAAATGCATTACACTAAATTAAAGAATCTGGTCTCAAAAGATTAAACATGTATGATTCCATTTTATAAGACATTCTGGAAAAGGCAAACATATAGGAACAGATAGAGCCGTAGTTACCACAAATTGCGAAGAGACGGGCAGAATACCATGCTGCAGCAGATGGAAATTCTTTGGAATGTTGGAATTTTTCTGCATCCTGTCTGTAGTGATGATTATAAGAAGTGTAAAAACTCAGAAAAAAAAAAAATTTTAGTATTGCAAGTTTAAAACCTTTTTTAAAAAAACTACACATTAATTCTGAATAAACTGAATGCTTCGAAGGCCAGCGTAGCAGGGGCAGGGGTCCGGGGACCATGGTTTCAGGGGACATCTAAGTCAATTGGCATAATAAAATCTATTAAGAAAACATTCTGCACCCCACTGGCGTCTGGGGTCTTAAACGCTAGCAAGCAGCCATCTAAGATGCATCAATTTGTCTCAACCCACCTGGATCAAAAGAGAATGAAGAACACAAAGGACACAAGGCGATTACGAGCCCAAGAGACAGAAAGGGCCACATGAACCAGAGACTACATCATCCTGAGACCAGAAGAACTAGATGGTGCCTGGCTACAACCAATGACTGCCCTGACAGGGAACACAACAGAGAACCCCTGAGGGAGCAGGAGACCAGTGGGATGCAGACCCCAGATTCTTGTAAAGAGACCAGACTTAATGGCCTGACTGAGACTGGAAGGACCCCGGTGGTCATGGCCCCCAGACTTTCTGTTGCCCCAGGACAGGAACCATTCCCGAAGCCAACTCTTCAGACATGGATTGGACTGGACAATGGGTTGGAGAGGGATGCTGGTGAGGAGTGAGCTTCTTGGATCAGGTGGACACTTGAGACTATGTTGGCATCTCCTGCCTGGAGGGGAGATGAGAAGGTGGAGGGGGTTAGAAGCTGGCGAAATGGACATGAAAAGAGAGAGTGGAGGGAGAGAGCGGGCTGTCTCATTATGGGGAGAGTAATTGGGAGTGTGTAGCAAGGTGTATATGGGTTTTTGTGTGAGAGACTGACTTGATTTGTAAACTTTCACTTAAAGCACAATAAAAATTATAAAAAAACCAAAACTACACATTAAGCTTTCCACACTAAAAAGTTTCTTGGTGCAAATGGAAATTTATAATAACTCACAAAGTGGGGCTAAAAAAAAAAAACAAACAGTTGCAATGGAGGCGACCCTATATGACACAGTAGACCGCCCCATAGGGTTCCAAGGCTGTAGTGTAAACTCTTTACAGAAGCAGACTGCCACATCTTTCTCCCATGGAGAAGTCAGTGGGTTCAAACCCCTGACCTTTCAGTTAGCAGCTGAGTGCTTAACCACTGCACCACCAGGGATCCTTAGAAAGTGGGGGAGAAGAGACAGGATGTAGAAAGATGCTTGAGTCTACAGGTTGCCAAGACTTCATAAAGACATGAGACTGTATCCTTATGGTGATACCAGTTTATTCATTTGTGTAGCCGATTTAGTTTTTTTTTTTTTTTTTTTATAATAACTTTTATTAAGCTTCAAGTGAACGTTTACAAATCCAATCAGTCTGTCACATATAAGTTTACATACATATCACTCCCTACTCCCACTTACTCTCCCCGTCTTGAGTCAGCCCTTTCAGTCTCTCCTTTCTTGACAATTTTGCCGGCTTCCCTCTCTCTCTATCCTCCCATCCCCCCTCCAGACAAGAGTTGCCAACACAATCTCAAGTGTCCACCTGATATAATTAGCTCACTCTTCATCAGCATCTCTCTTCCACCCGCTGACCAGTCCCTTTCATTTCTGATGAGTTGTCTTCGGGGATGGTTCCTGTCCTGTGTCAACTGAAGGTCTGGGGAGCATGGCCGCCGGGATTCCTCCAGTCTCAGTCAGACCATTAAGTTTGGTCTTCTTATGAGAATTTGGGGTCTGCATCCCACTGATCTCCTGCTCCCTCAGGGGTCCTCTGCTGTGCTCCCTGTCAGGGCAGTCATCGATTGTGGCCGGGCACCAACTAGTTCTTCTGGTCTCAGGATGATGTAGGTCTCTGGTTCATGTGGCCCTTTCTGTCTCTTGGGCTCTTAGTTGTCATGTGGGCTTGGTGTTCTTCATTTTCCTTTGCTCCAGGTGGGTTGAGACCAATTGATGCATCTTAGATGGCTGCTTGTTAGCATTTAAGACCCCAGACGCCACATTTCAAAGTGGGATGCAGAATGATTTCATAATAGAAGTATTTTGCCAATTGACTTAGAAGTCCCCGCAAACCATGTTCCCCAGACCCCCGCGCTTGCCCCGCTGACCTTTGAAGCATTCATTTTATCCCGGAAACTTCTTTGCTTTTGGTCCAGTCCAATTGAGCTGACCTTCCATGTATTGAGTGTTGTCTTTCCCTTCACCTAAAGCAGTTCTTATCTACTGATTAATCAATAAAAAAACCCTCTCCCACCCTCCCTCCCTCCCCCCCTCGTAACCACAAAAGTATGTGTTCTTCTCAGGTTTACTATTTCTCAAGATCTTATAATAGTGGTCTTATACAATATTTGTCCTTTTGCCTCTGACTCATTTCGCTCAGCATAATGCCTTCCAGGTTCCTCCATGTTATGAAATGTTTCAGAGATTCGTCACTGTTCTTTATCGATGCGTAGTATTCCATTGTGTGAATATACCACAATTTATTTACCCATTCATCCGTTGATGGACACCTTGGTTGCTTCCAACTTTTTGCTATTGTAAACAGAGCTGCAATAAACATGGGTGTGCATATATCTGTTTGTATGAAGGCTCTTGTATCTCTAGGATATATTCCTAGGAGTGGGATTTCTGGGTTGTATGGTAGTTCTATTTCTAACTGTTTAAGATAACGCCAGATAGATTTCCAACGTGGTTGTACCATTTTACATTCCCACCAGCAGTGTATGAGAGTTCCAATCTCTCCGCAGCCTCTCCAACATTTATTATTTTGTGTTTTTTGGATTAATGCCAGCCTTGCTGGTGTGAGATGGAATCTCATCGTAGTTTTAATTTGCATTTCTCTAATGGCTAATGATCGAGAGCATTTTCTCATGTATCTGTTGGCTGCCTGAATATCTTCTTTAGAGAAATGTGTGTTCATATCCTTTGCCCACTTCTTGATTGGGTTGTTTGTCTTTTTGTGGTTGAGTTTGGACAGAATCATGTAGATTTTAGAGATCAGGCGCTGGTCGGAGATGTCATAGCTGAAAATTCTTTCCCAATCTGTAGGTGGTCTTTTTACTCTTTTGGTGAAGTCTTTAGATGAGCATAGGTGTTTGATTTTTAGGAGCTCCCAGTTATCAGGTTTCTCTTCATCATTTTTGGTAATGTTTTGTATTCTGTTTATACCTTGTATTAGGGCTCCTAGGGTTGTCCCAATTTTTTCTTCCATGATCTTTATCGTTTTAGTCTTTATGTTTAGGTCTTTGATCCACTTGGAGTTAGTTTTTGTGCATGGTGTGAGGTATGGGTCCTGTTTCATTTTTTTGCAAATGGATATCCAGTTATGCCAGCACCATTTGTTAAAAAGGCTATCTTTTCCCCAGTTAATTGACACTGGTCCTTTGTCAAATATCAGCTGCTCATACATGGATGGATCTATGTCTGGGTTCTCAATTCTGTTCCATTGGTCTATGTGTCTGTTGTTGTACCAATACCAGGCTGTTTTGACTACTGTGGCTGTATAATAGGTTCTGAAGTCGGGTAAGGTGAGGCCTCCCACTTTCTTCTTGTTTTTCAGTAGTGCTTTGCTTATCCGGGGCTTCTTTCCGTTCCATATGAAATTGGTGATTTGTTTCTCTATCCCCTTAAAATATGACATTGGAATTTGGATCGGAAGTGCGTTAAATGTATAGATGGCTTTTGGTAGAATAGACATTTTTACTATGTTAAGTCTTCCTATCCATGAGCAAGGTATGTTTTTCCACTTAAGTATGTCCTTTTGAATTTCTTGTAGTAGAGCTTTGTAGTTTTCTTTGTATAGGTCTTTTACATCCTTGGTAAGATTTATTCCTAAGTATCTTATCTTCTTGGGGGCTACTGTGAATGGTATTGATTTGGTTATTTCCTCTTCGGTGTTCTTTTTGTTGATGTAGAGGAATCCAAGTGATTTTTGTATGTTTATTTTATAACCTGAGACTCTGCCAAACTCTTCTATTAGTTTCAGTGGTTTTCTGGAGGATTCCTTAGGGTTTTCTGTGTATATAATCATGTCATCTGCAAATAGTGATAACTTTACTTCTTCCTTGCCAATCCGGATACCTTTTATTTCTTTGTCTAGCCTGATTGCCCTGGCTAAGACTTCCAACACGATGTTGAATAAGAGCGGTGATAAAGGGCATCCTTGTCTGGTTCCCGTTCTCAAGGGAAATGCTTTCAGGTTCTCTCCATTTAGAGTGATATTGGCTGTTGGCTTTGCATAGATGCCCTTTATTATGTTGAGGAATTTTCCTTCAATTCCTATTTTGGTAAGAGTTTTTATCATGAATGGGTGTTGGACTTTGTCAAATGCCTTTTCTGCATCAATTGATAAGATCATGTGGTTTTTGTCTTTTGTTTTATTTATGTGATGGATTACATTAATGGTTTTTCTGATATTAAACCAGCCTTGCATACTTGGCATAAATCCCACTTGATCAGGGTGAATTATTTTTTTGATGTGTCGTTGGATTCTATTGGCTAGAATTTTGTTGAGGATTTTTGCATCAATGTTCATGAGGGATATAGGTCTATAATTTTCTTTTTTTGTAATGTCTTTACCTGGTTTTGGTATCAGGGAGATGGTGGCTTCATAGAATGAGTTGGGTAGTATTCCGTCATTTTCTATGCTTTGGAATACCTTTAGTAGTAGTGGTGTTAACTCTTCTCTGAAAATTTGGTAGAACTCTGCAGTGAAGCCGTCCGGGCCAGGGCTTTTTTTTCTTGGGAGTTTTTTGATTACCGTTTCAATCTCTTTTTTTGTTATGGGTCTATTTAGTTGTTCTACTTCTGAATGTGTTAGTTTAGGTAGGTAGTGTTTTTCCAGGAATTCATCCATTTCTTCTAGGTTTTCAAATTTGTTAGAGTACAATTTTTCATAATAATCTGAAATGATTCTTTTAATTTCATTTGGTTCTGTTGTGATGTGGTCCTTCTCATTTCTTATTCGGGTTATTTGTTTCCTTTCCTGTATTTCTTTAGTCAGTCTAGCCAATGGTTTATCAATTTTGTTAATTTTTTCAAAGAACCAGCTTTTGGCTTTGTTAATTCTTTCGATTGTTTTTCTGTTCTCTAATTCATTTAGTTCAGCTCTAATTTTTATTATTTGTTTTCTTCTGGTGCCTGATGGATTCTTTTGTTGCTCACTTTCTATTTGTTCAAGTTGTAGGGACAGTTCTCTGATTTTGGCTCTTTCTTCTTTTTGTATGTGTGCATTTATTGATATAAATTGGCCTCTGAGCACTGCTTTTGCTGTGTCCCAGAGGTTTTGATAGGAAGTATTTTCATTCTCGTTGCTTTCTATGAATTTCCTTATTCCCTCCTTGATGTCTTCTATAACCCAGTCTTTTTTCAGGAGGGTATTGTTCATTTTCCAAGTATTTGATTTCTTTTCCCTCGTTTTTCTGTTATTGATCTCTAGTTTTATTGCCTTGTGGTCTGAGAAGATGCTTTGTAATATTTCGATGTTTTGGACTCTGCAAAGGTTTGTTTTATGACCTAATATGTGGTCTATTCTAGAGAATGTTCCATGTGCGCTGGAAAAAAAAGTATATTTTGCAGCAGTTGGGTGGAGAGTTCTGTATAAGTCAATGAGGTCAAGTTGGTTGATTGTTGTAATTAGATCTTCCGTGTCTCTGTTGAGCTTCTTCCTGGATGTCCTGTCCTTCTCCGAAAGTGGTGTGTTGAAGTCTCCTACTATAATTGTGGAGGTATCTATCTCGCTTTTCAGTTCTGTTAAAATTTGATTTATGTATCTTGCAGCCCTGTCATTGGGTGCGTAAATATTTAATATGGTTATGTCTTCCTGATCAATTGTCCCTTTTATCATTATATAGTGTCCTTCTTTATCCTTTGTGGTGGATTTAAGTCTAAAGTCTATTTTGTCAGAAATTAATATTGCTACTCCTCTTCTTTTTTGCTTATTGTTTGCTTGATATACTTTTTTCCATCCTTTGAGTTTTAGTTTGTTTGTGTCTCTAAGTCTAAGGTGTGTCTCTTGTAGGCAGCATATAGATGGATCGTGTTTCTTTATCCAGTCTGTGACTCTCTGTCTCTTTATTGGTGCATTTAGTCCATTTACATTCAGGGTAATTATAGATAAATAAGTTTTTAGTGCTGTCATTTTGATGCCTTTTTATGTGTGTTGTTGACAATTTCATTTTTCCACATACTTTTTTGTGCTGAGGCGTTTTTCTTAGTAAATTGTGAGATCCTCATTTTCATAGTGTTTGACTTTATGTTAGTTGAGTCGTTACGTTTTTCTTGGTTTTTGTCTTGAGTTATAGAATTGTTATACCTTTTTGTGGTTACCTCATTATATACCCCTATTTTTCTAAGTAAAAACCTAACTTGTATTGTTCTATATCGCCTTGTATCACTCTCCATATGGCAGTTCAATGCCTCCTGTATTTAGTCCCTCTTTTTGATTATTGTGATCTTTTACCTATTGTCTTCCATGATTCCCTGTTATGTGTATTTTTTTTTTAATTAATCTTAATTTGTTTGTTTTTGTGATTTCCCTATTTGAGTTGATATCAGGACGTTCTGTTTTGTGACCTTGTGTTGTGCTGATATCTGATATTATTGGTTCTCTGACCAAACAATATCCTTTAGTATTTCTTGTAGCTTTGGTTTGGTTTTTGCAAATTCTCTAAACTTGTGTTTGTCTGTAAATATCTTAATTTCGCCTTCATATTTCAGAGAGAGTTTTGCTGGATATATGATCCTTGGTTGGCAGTTTTTCTCCTTCAGTGTTCTGTATATGTCGTCCCATTCCCTTCTTGCCTGCATGGTTTCTGCTGAGTAGTCAGAACATATTCTTATTGATTCTCCCTTGAAGGAAACCTTTCTTTTCTCCCTGGCTGCTTTTAAAATTTTCTGTTTATCTTTGGTTTTGGTGAGTTTGATGATAATATGTCTAGGTGTTTTTCTTTTTGTATCAATCTTAAATGGGGTTCGATGAGCATCTTGGATAGATATCCTTTCGTCTTTCATGATGTCAGGGAAGTTTTCTGTCAGGAGTTCTTCAACTATTTTCTCTGTGTTTTCTGTCCCCCCTCCCTGTTCTGGGACTCCAATCACCCGCAGGTTATCCTTCTTGATAGAGTCCCACATAATTCTTAGGGTTTCTTCATTTTTTTTAATTCTTTTATCTGATTTTTTTTCAGCTATGTTGGTGTTGATTCCCTGGTCCTCCAGATGTCCCAGTCTGCATTCTAATTGCTCGAGTCTGCTCCTCTGACTTCCTAGTGTGTTGTCTAATTCTGTTATTTTATTGTTAATCTTTTGGATTTCTACATGTTGTCTCTCTATAGATTCTTGCAACTTATTAATTTTTCCAGTATGTTCTTGAATAATCTTTTTGAGTTCTTCAACAGTTTTATCAGTGTGTTCCTTGGCTTTTTCTGCAGATATCCTAATTTCATTTGTGATATCATTAAGCATTCTGTAAATTAGTTTTTTATATTCTGTATCTGATAATTCCAAAATTGTATCTTCATTTGGAAAAGATTTTGATTCTTTTGTTTGGGGGGTTGGAGAAGCTGTCACGGTCTGCTTCTTTAAGTGGTTTGATATGGATTGTTGTCTCCGAGCCATCACTGGGAAACTAGTTTTTCCAGAAAATCCGCTAAAAAAAAACTGCGATCAGATCCCTATCAGAGTTCTCCCTCTGGCTCAGGCTATTCAGATGTTAATGAAGCCGCCTGGGGAGGGTGGGGGAGGGAACAGAGAGATAGGAGAGTAGCACCTCAGAATATAGCCAGAGTTGCTTGTCTTGCTTGGAATGACTGTTATATCTGAGATTCCCGCGGGCGCGTCGCCTATGTGTGCTGACTGTGTGGAGATTGCCCCCAGGGGGTCTGGCCCGCTGGAGTCACGGTCAGATCCTCCGCTTCCAGCCCCACGCCCAGCGTCAAGGCTCCCCTACTGGGACGGTGCACTCTCAACTCCAAAATCAGTCGCTGCCTCCCGGGGACTTCTCTTCCCTCCAGCCGCGTGGCCGTGCCGCCCCCTTGAACCAGGTAGGCCCCCTCCCGGGGTTAGTTCAGATGGGTGGAGTAGCTCCCCGTGCTTGTGCCGCGAACGAGTGTCCCGGCTGGAACGCTGTTCTCCCCACTCCAATACCAGTCGCTGCCTCCCGGGGACTTCTCCTACCGGCTGCGTCCCACGCCGCCCGCGCGACCCGGCTGGTCCCCTTCCCGGGGTTAGTTCAGGGGGTGGAGCAACTCTCCGTGTTTATGGCGTACCTGCGTGCAGTCCAAATCCGTGCGAGACGGTTCCCCGGCTCGGATGCTGCTCTTTCTGCTCCAAGATCAGTCACTGCCTCCCGGGGACTTCTCCTACCGGCTGCGTCCCACGCCGCCCGTGGAACCGGCTGGTCCCCCTCCCGGGGTTAGTTCAGGGGGGTGGAGCAGGTCTCTGTGCTTGTGCCGTACCTGACTGGTACGCTGGCTCCAGGCTCTGGAAACAATCGCTGCTTCCCCGTATCAGTTCGTTCTCCGTCTCTAAATCTGTGTTTGTTGTTCAGGGTTCGTAGATTGTTATGTATGTGATCGATTCACTTGTTTTTCCGTGTCTTTGTTGTAAGAGGGATCCGAGGTAACGTCTGCCTAGTCCGCCATCTTGGCTCCGCCCCCCGATTTAGTTTTGATAAGAAAAACAACAACAACAACAACAACAACAAAATTAAAACAAGACTATCCAAAGTATCACAATTCTTAAACTTAACTTGCAAATAAATACAAAATAATTACCATTTCAAAAAAAAACACATTGAAAGCCAGGCTATTGAGGGGAGTTTCTGCTACTTATCAGCTTTGGCACTCAACTCATTTCTGCCTTTTGTTTTCGACACATACTGTTGAGAAAATCCAGATACCCAGAGATATGCAGTGAAAATGGTAACATTTTAAGTTCACCTTGCAACCTCAGGATAACCTTCAATTAATCTATTTCAGAAGCTTGAAAGAGAACAGTAGAAAAGTTTTTTTTTTTCCAATAGTGAATCACCAAAATGATCTAATTGCTCATCCTAAGTGTCACATATTCCTTACTATAAGTAAAGAATCACAAATGAAGAACTCCTAATTTATAATACCCTTTTATGGATACATTTATAAGAAATGCAAATATATTCACAGAAATGGCAGAAGAATCTTTATTCTCAAATTGTATTTAAAAATGAGTTAATCTAACAGTACTAGTTAACATATCAGGAATTGCCAATATATTAAAATTTAAGATATACTGCATTTGAGTGTTTTATTCTTGAAATAGTTTAAGAAACTGAAAACAAGATTCAAAACAGATATTGAAGGAAGCTCTGCAGCATCTAAGTTTCTACAGAACACCATTTAAAAACCACCCAGTGACAGCACCATAAACACCATCTAAGCCTAACATGAGAACGTGGATGATCAATCGTTCAATGTAAACCTGTTCCCACTTAATTTGTCATTTGTGGTTTTCAACTACTACATAGTATACACGTAAACTTATTTCCAATCATTTGAGGAGCTTTTTCAAAGCACTTTGTCTGTAGAATCTAGACATTGTCAGCTTCATTCATCCGCTCAATGAATATTTATTGAAGCCCATCATGTGCCAGGTACTGTTCTAGGCACTGGAGATGCAGAAGGGTGCGAAACAGACAAAAATCCCTGTCCTCATGCAGTTTATATTCTAAAAGGAAGAGACAGGCAATAAACAAAAGTAAGCTTTAACCAGAAAAACAAACCCGTTGCTGTCAAGTTGATTCGGACTCTTAGTGACCCTAAAGGATAGAGCAGAACTGCCCCATAGAGTTTCTGAGGAGTGCCTGGTGAATTCGAACTGCCAACCTTTTCGTTAGCAGCCATAGCTCTTAACCACTACGCCACCAAGTTTTCCAAAGTAAGCTTTAAAAAAAAAAAAATTTTTTTTTTTTCTTTAGAAGGTGATAAATGCAATGGAAGAAAATAAAGCAGGACAGGAGGATAAGAGATGTTATATCTTACATAGGTTGGTCAGTGAAAGTCTGAACTGAGAAAGGTGATATTTGAGCAAAGACTTGAATGAGTTGAGTGATGAGCCATACAGATATTTGAGGCAAGAGCATCCCTGGCAGAAGACACAAGTGTAAATGCTTAGGATGCTTCCCAGGCATGTCTGAGTGACAGTAAAGAGGCCAATGGGGCTGGAGCTGGAAGCAAAGAGATAGTAACAGGAGATGAGCTCAGTAAGGTGAGGATAGTTACAAGCCTTGGCTGCTTTGGGACCCCCAGCTCAATGACAGCTAACAACAGGGACCGTATAATAGCAGGATTGTCATGGATTGAATTGTGTCCCCTTAAAATACCTGTCAATTTGGCTAGGTCATGATTCCCAGTATTGTATGATTATCTACCATTTTGTTATCTGATGTGATTTTCCTATGTGTTGTAAATCCTATCACTATGTTGTAATGAGATGGATTAGTGGCAGTGATATTGATGATATCTACAAGATTAGATAGTGTCTTAAGCCAATCTCCTTTGAGATATAAAAGAGAGAAGCAAGCAGAGACATGGGGACCTCATACCACCAAGAAAGCAGTGCTAGGAACAGAGTGTGTCCTTTGGACCTGAGGTTTCTGGGCTGAGATGCTCCCAGACCAGGAAAAGATTGATGAGAAGGACCTTCCTCCAGAGCCAACAGAGAGAGAAAGCCTTCCCCTGGAGGTGACACCCTAAATTTGGACTTGTAGCCTACTAGACTGTGCGGGAATAAATTCCTCTTTGTTAAAGCCATCCACTTGTGGTATTTCTGTTATAGCAGCACCAGCTGACTAAGACAAGGCTCTAAGCTCTCTTCTTGCTCCTTTCCTTTCAAGGATCACTTTCTTCCAGTGTATTTGGGAAAAGCAGCCTTTGTCTCAAGAGCATCCTTGACCTGGACACGCTTTACCTCTCCGCTTTCATTGTTTCTAGTGGCCCTGGCAGTAGGGATTAGCGTTCTCTACTGATTCCATGCTGCTACTACCACCCTGACCTTATAAGAGGGGAGCTCCTTGCTCCAAGCAGGGGCATAGTCCCCTCTCTTACTCCTTTGCACCACTGACTCAGCCCACTGTACGTTAGACTTTTCTAAAGACTGGAAGAAACCATAAGAGGAATACAGTACAGGAGGAACCCTTCACTGAAAGTCATTTCCAACCAGCCGTCTCCCATCATGGGAAGTTCTTTCCTGCCTGACTCTCTATTGGGCTCAGCTCCTCCACAAACCACAGGTCTTCAGACCCTGTCTTCCCTTTCCCAGGCCCTAGGCTGACAGATTCCTGTCTCTGGGCCACCAGAGGAAGTCCCCAAATGTAACAACATAACAACCTCTCATTGCAGGAAAATATCATTTTATTTATTCTGGAAGGCCCCTTAGTCTTCTTTGTCTCAACCCCTGCTCAGTCCAGAAGACCCTCTGGGCCTTGCCTTTTTATAACCAGAAGGTTCATGGAGGCCTTTTCCTTTTGCCAAGATGAAGTCCTCTGCTATCCTAGAATGCAGAACACCTGCTGGCAACTTCTCTAAAAACAGCAACATTTTGCTCCTATATTTAATACAATTAAAAACTACTATGTGATATGGAAAACATAAACTAGGAGTCACATGACTTCTTCACTGCACACTAGGCTTCCTGGAGTGTGACTCACGGACCAAACAGCAGGCTCCAATTCAGCCAAGGAGGGCCTATGTAGCCATTAGGAATCCTGGGTACAGTGCCTAGAGCATACCATACTTTCAGGGTCCCACAAAAAAGTTTTGAAGTCTTTTAAAATCAGAAGGAAAAATGAATTTTTAGATCAAGGAAATGTTTTAACATATAATGTTAACATATTTGCCTTTTTGCAGTCATAATATATAATTTTAATTTTTGTTTGTTTGTTATGGATGCTGAGGTCCATGAAGGCAAAAGTCCCGACTCTTGGAAGTCCTTATGTGGCCCTTCAGCCAGGCAGAGCCTGCCATGACTTGAATCTACTGGCTCATTCCCACTGGCAGTCTGTTTATGTCACTTGCTATCAAAATCATAGCAGAATCAAGGTGACCTTTAAGCAACATAGAATAATTTTTAATTGCCCATTTTTAGTGATCAGTAAGAAGAAAGGAGATAGTAAAGCTATAGTTATTATGTAAATATCTCTAAGAGAGAAGGTGGACATCAACTGAAACAAGTTTTGAAAAAGACAAAAGGGGAGACCTAAAATAGATTTAAACTGACTTCTTTTGTGACTCTTTTCTAGGCCCTAAGTCCTTGCTCTACAACCCCTTCTGGAAACAGGTTAAATGTTGAATAATAATTATATGTCCTTAATAATAATCTTAAAAAACTTGTTGCTATCGAGTCAATTCTGACTCATAGCGACCCTCTAGGACAGAGTAGAACTGCCCCGTAGTGTTTCCAAGGAGCACCTGATGGATTCGAACTGACAACCTTTATGTTTAGCAGCTGCAGCTCTTAATCACTATGCCACCAAGGCTTCCAAATAATAATATTAGTAGCATTTAATATGAGGCAGGCTCTATTCTAACTTCTTTGTACACAAACTCAATTTTTGTAAGAGTAATACTTTCATTTGCAAGAGGTAGAAATCCAGTTCAAACTAGCTTCACACTCACAAAAATGGGAGGAATTTATTGAGTCACATAGCTGGGAAGGATTTGAGGCAGCTCAGAGATTCTGAGGATGAGAAGGAGCAAGGAGAGTCTTGGGGTCAAAACCAGGATTCAGCACCATCAGAACCACTCACCATTCATCTCTGCTGGTTGCTGCTGGTCTATAGAAAGGCCTTCTCAATATGGTGGAAAAAATAAAAAAATAGTAACCTAGAAACCCCAACTTGCATCTATCTTAGTTTGGGCTCCCACCAAAGCAGATTCTGAGGCAAGAATCTGGGTGTTCTACATTATTTGGACCAACCCCTGTCTCTCAGTTTTTTTATACCACGATAGCTTGCATGTTGCTATGATGTTAGAAGCTATGCTACCAGTATTTCAAATACCAAAGGGGTCACTCATGGTGTACAGATTTCAGTGGAGCTTCCAGACTAAGATAGACTAGGAAGAAAGACCCAGCAATCTACTTTCAAAAATTAACTAATGAAAATCCTATGGATCACAACAGAACATTGTCCGATTTAGTGCTGGAAAATGAGTCCCCTAGGTTGGAAGGCACTCAAAATACACATTAACCTCTACAAAGGACTACAGTATACCAATAATTGTGAAGATGGCGCAGGACCAGGCAATGTTTTGTTTGTTGTAGATGGGGTCACCATGAGTTGGAGCCAACCTGATGGCAGCTAACAACAACAACAATAAACATTATTTGGAAGGTGATCCCAAGAAGCATCAAGGGAGTGAGGTTATGAGAGAAGAAAGGAAAGGGAAGTCAAAAGGGGTGTGTTAGTGAGTGGGTTACAGCTGTAACAACTAAAGCTCAATCCCACTAATCTGCCTCTGAAAGGATGTGTGGAGCACTCCTCAGCACTGTCATCCCAAAAGCAAGGAAGCTGAAGTATTTATCTACCAACTCCCTACCTCACTGTTTGAGAGTTGCTCTGGGTGCAGTAACTGTTGGATACTTCTGGACTGTCCCCAGGGTAAGCCTAGCTTGCTCCCAAGGCCAGAGAAGGGCCTAGACAGAGAGACACAGGAGCCCAACTTGTGACAGGAACTGTGTGCAGATGACCTCCAGGGTGGACGAGAGGGCACTAACAGCACCCACTACAACTCTATCCAGCACCATGAGCCACAAAGCAGCATGGAGCTGCTTCTCCTCCAGTTTCAGATCCAGGAAGCCCAGCCAAGGACCCTGCTCTAGCAGGCTTAGGTCAATGCCAGTCTTAGTCATCTAGTGCTGCTATAACAGAAATACCACAAGTGGATGGCTTTAACAAAGAGAAATTTATTTTCTCACAGTCTAGTAGGCTAGAAGTCCAAATTCAGGGAGTCAGCTCCAGGGGAAGGCTTTCTCTCTATCGGCTATGGAGGAAGGTCCTTGTCATCAATGTTCACCGGGACTAGGAGCATCTCTGCACAGGAACCCTGGGTCCAAAGGACGTGCTCTGCTCCCGACACTGCTTTCTTGGTGGTGTGAGGTCCTCAACTCTCTGCTTGCTTCCCTTTCCTTTTATCTCTTGTAAAATAAGAGGCAGTGCAGGCCACACTCCAGGGAAACTCCCTTTACATTGCATCAGGGATGTGACCTTAGTAAGGGTGTTACGATCCCACCCTAATCCTCTTTAACATAAAATTACAATCAGAAAATGGAGGACAACCACACAATACTGGGAATCACGGCCTAACCAAGTTGACACATATTCTGGGGGGATACAATTCAATCCATGACACCCACCATGGACTAATCATAGGTCCAGAGGAGTTGTTAGAAGAAAGAAGGTGCCTCTAGTCTTTTCCTCCTCTCTCTTCAGTAACTAAAACCCACTTTCCCCACTGAAGTACTGAGTCTTAAGGAGAAGGGGAAAGACTGGCCTTGCTCTGCTCAGCAATGAGGACACTGGCAGACACAAAGCTGCCTGGTTTTCCAAGTTTCCACCAACTTGATCCCCCTGCAGAAAGAAAACAGTCATTATCAAAAAGCCAATTGTCATTCCGCCTCTTTAGAAAAATTCCCATTAAAGATAAAACAAATTTTAATTAGATTAAGTATCCAATTACTGTAATTACATTTTTTAAAAATTCACATCATGAAGATGACCCTTTTAAAAAGGGTTACAGGAATAATTAGTGTATTCATATTAACCAAAATGTATTGGATAATATTTATACCCAGAAGACAAAGTACATTACACACATTTCACCTTTGGGGAAAGCTTGCAAATGTTTTGGCAGTGGCATGAATATTTATAGGCAACAGTGTGCTTTAGCAAGATTATGTGAGGAAGCATTTAAATGCTCACCAATTTTAACCCAGGGGTAAAGTATACAGAAAATGTAGTGCAGAGATTATGGATATGCAAAATGTGACTTAAGCGGGGAATTTCTATCAGTTTGCTTAATTAATTGGAGCTGAACACTATTTCCTCATTCAAAGCAGAAAGGCCCAAGGTATCCAACTGTGACTTCTCTCTGCTCTCTGTCCGCCAGGGGCAAGCTAGGAGAGGCGGGTAAGAAAGCCACTGTAAGGACGTTCTCACCTTGCTAATCACCACCAGGAAGCCTCCGTCCCTATACTCCCTACCCCTTGCCCACCCAGCCCCAGTTGGATAAAGTTTTAGGATGAGGAATATAGGCCTTCCAGAGGCTTCCTCCCTAAAGGCTTTCTTCTGAAACTATCTTTTCTTTTTCTGATTCCAGGTTTCTTTCTGCAGGCGGACCTTTGAGCTGTGTGCAGTTACTGCTGCTGTTTCTTTCTCACACATGATTGCCTTCCAGGCTTCACCACATTTGCTAGCTCAGTGGGAGGAAAACAGCATGGAGTTCGCAGTCTCCATTTCACAGATGAGAAAACTGGGGCCCTGAGAGGCAAAAGGCTTTGTGTAAGACCGCAAAGTGGCAGACGTAAGACTTCATTGTTGTTAGTTACTGTCAAGTCAGCTCTGACTCATGGCGACCTTATGTACAACAGAATGAAACGCTGCCCAGTCCTGTGCCATCTTTACAATTATTGGTATGTTTAAGTCCATTGTTGAGGCTATTACGTCAATCCATTTGAGAGTTTCCCTCATTTTCACTGACCCTCCACTTTACTAAGCATGATGTCCTTCTCTAACGATTGGTCTTTTCTGATGACTTGTCCAAAGTAAGCAAGAAAAAATCACGCCATTCTTGCTTCTAAGGATGTAAGACTAGAACTCAGTTATTTGTAAAGAATTCTTATCTGGGATGAGGCCCAAAGACCTATGTTGGGTTAGTCTGGGGACTGGTAGGGTGCAAACTGCCTGTTTAGGGCCAGTGGGACTCTCTGTAATTCTATTCATATCCCCTTTTCTGGCATAAGGATGTATTTTGATGACCTGCGGGCATTCATGGGCAAAGTGTCTACCCAATGTCCATCAGAACAAGGACTGTGGTAGATGAGCTGTATTCTTGGGAATAAAGCAGAAGTGGGAGAACAGCAGGAGGCACACTGGGCTTCAGGCACCACCCAGAGGTTGCTGGAAGACAAAGACTGGACTTTGAATCTGTTGTGACGGTGGGACCTTTGTTTTGCTAGGGCAAGATTTCTGTTCCCCATTTGCATTTCTACAGATGGATAAGCAGGCAAATTTGACGGTAGGCAGGACTGAAGGGTGCGTCTTGTAGGGAAAGCAGGTGTTTAATTCTGCAACTGTATCATGGGATGGGAGGGAGGTGAGGAACATGCCCAGAGACAAAGCACCCTGTGGGTGTAGGGAACAGACATGTGGCTGAGCGCCTGGGGCAAAGTGAGAGAGGAAACAGTGGAGTGAGGGTAAGCCAAGCAGGAGCCTGGGGCTGGGCACTAAACCTGTTGCCACTGGGTCAATTGCAACACTATAGGACAGAATAGAACTGCCCCCATAGAGTTTCCAAGGAGCTGCTATTGGATTCAAATTGCCAACCTTTTGGTTAGCAGCCCAATGCTTAACCACTGCGCCACCAGGGCTGGGTACAGGAAGACCATATGTCCTAACTCTCCACTTCACAGTTCAAAGGGTAGCAGACAGTCTTGCCTTTCAGTCTCCTCTGCTGCAGCCTTATCACTCCTCACCAGGACTATTGTATGAACCCCTAATTAGCCTCACCTTCTCCTGTCCTCCCTGCTGCCCCAGAGTAACCTTTTCTCAACACACATCTGACATTCCTCTCTTCTGCTTACAACTCTTTGATGTTTCCTCATTACCTTCAGGATAAAAATTCACCAGTTCTGCCTGGCTTCCTACCCATTCTTCCTCTTTCTGGGCTCCAGTAGCATTCCCCAAATGAACTGTGACTATTAAGCCTTTGCTCAATCTGTGCCCTCAGCCTGAATACAGGCACATGAGGAACTGAAGGAAGAAGGAGAGGAAAGACAAAGGAGAACTCAGACAAGGTATCTGGAAGAGGAAGAAGGCCATCCATACAGGAAATGAAAATAAGGTAGGAGAGAAGGAGGAAAAAGGAGAAAGCAGAGGAAAGAGAGAGAGGATCATGAAGAGAGCAGACATGAAACAGTAGCTGTCTCATAAACTGTCCTGCCTGCAGGCTCCCAGGTCCTACCTCCCAAGGAGATCTCATATTTAGAAGGAATTAAAGAAACAGCTGTTGATTCAACCCTAGGAGAAGTTTACTCCATAATTATTCATAAGTACATGCCCTGGAATTTTCTTTTCCTCAGCCTTCATTCCATCCCACAAGAATTCAGTCAGTGCCCTAATAAAGAAATTTTGACTTTATGGTTGATTTCATGGTCAGACCAAGTCTCTCAACTCACAATGATAAATGCTCTGGGGCACTTCCCCACAGGCTATCAGGTGGGAAAAGGACATCTAACCAAAAGGAAGCAACAGATTTTTTAAACCCAGCAAACAGAGGCTCTAGCTGTTAACTTTTAAAGACTATGTCCTCATTACTGCTCAAAGAAGGCGCAGACTGGCAGGGACAGTGTAAGGCGATGGAGAGAATCCTGGTCTGGGTGTCAGGAGATCTCCTGGTGCAGCCACTAATTATCAATGTGATCCAGGGCAAGTCCCTTCCCCTCTGCAGGCCTCAGTTTTCCCTTTGGTCCAATAAGAAGAGGGCTGAGCTAACTGATCTCTAAGGGCCTCTCCACTCTAACTTCCCCACCCACCTTTAGTCTTCTAGCAGTCTTGTACGCTGCCAGGCTTGGGGGATGCTTTGTGGAGGGGGGGGGGGAGGGCGGGCAGGAATGCGTTCCTTGGAGGACGTTCCTATCTTCATGGAGAGAATAGGTGGGCCCTGGTTATCTTTAAGCCCAAAAGGGAGCACCTTTGCCAAGCCGGAGTGGTTTACGAGCAGCAATTTTTCCCTTTCCAAACCTTCACCACGCTTAAGAAGTCATCCTCCATCCTGCCCTTTCTTAGAAAATGGTGTGACCATATCCCTTACCAAGAAGACTGAGGCAATGAGAAATGAGCTCTCTTAATTTGCTGTCCCTACATGACTCCTTTTATGTGTGCCTGAATTTACTCCTATCTCCTTTAATCCAAGCTGATCCTTAGCCTTGTGTCCTAGATGTCTGTCCTTCATGTCTGCTCTGGAATCTGGGACCTGATCCAACACTGGTCCCCATTGATCCCATAGTTCCCAGCTCCCCCTTTCTGGTGTTTAACCCCTAAATGCATAAACATGCTCAAGCTCTTCCTTGTTTAGAAAAGAACAACTGCCCACTCAACCCTCAGACATCTTCAAGTTATCACTGTACATTTTGTCATTTCTTTACATGCAAGCTCCATATAGAATGGATTGTATTTGCCATCTCTACTTCCTTGTCGTTTTCTCCTTTTTTACACTAAACTCATCAGACTTCAGATCTCAGTTCTCCACTGATATCTTCTTGGAAAACTGAGCCTTCACTTCAGAGATAGGATCTGAGTTTTTCAAGAGGTCTTGAATCATAGTGTGCTCTCAGCTCTACAACATTACCAGCCAACAGAGAGAGTAGCCATCCCAGGAACCACCCAAGCTTCCCTAGCTCCTTGAGCTGCCTAATAGCTCTGTCCCCCTGAGGAGGCCCCTGTCTCCTCCAGGCTCACACCCCCCCCGGGCTACAATATTGAATATGCTGCCAGAAAAATACTCCGGACTATAACTTTGCATTTTCACCTTTCCTTATGCTATTTCCAGGACTAATGTGATCATGATCCCTACCGTGATGTGACTGATTACTTGTGTGTGGCCTTTCTAGCCATGGCATTGTAACTCCTACCTAAGTGACTGGGCGGGACCACATGATAGGGTAATTGTGGCCCACCAAAGGGATTGGTCAATTTTGCCATTCCACTGCATTTGAAATAAGCAAGCCAGCATGTCCTTTGTACCAGGGATCCCTGTGCTGAGAAGCTCCTGGAAGCAGAGACAGACAGAAATAGAACTGTAACTCTGAAGATAGTGAGAAGCGGTGGCAGGAGAGACCCGGCAGCAGAGACCTGGCAGCAGGAGATGGTGTGGTGGGCTTCCTGACCCACAGAGGGAGAAAACTGAATGCCTTTGGGGAGAGGCCTAAGGCCAGGGAGAATTATGCCTTCAAGCACTGCTTGGAAGCAGCTGTTCTTATGGAAGACCTGTATCCTGAGTGTTCCTGAGCCTGAATTGTAACTGTTACTTCCCTAATAAATCCCATAATCATGAGTATAGTCTATGAACTCTGTGTGGCCATTGCAATGAATTATCGAACCCAGTAGAGAAGTAGAGAGTGCTGTGGGAGGGAAGGATGGTGTCAGAATTGGTAAAGATGGTGAAAAGAGGAAGCTTGTCTGACCTCCACCTCATGGGGGTCAGCCTTGCATGGTTGATCTGGGTTCTCTTTCCCCCTTGTAGGGTAGGAGGAGGTCAGACACCACCCCCGTGCTGTTTTTACACCTACCTAAAAAAGAAAAAAACTTTTTTTTTTTTTTATTTACCTTGGTCGCCATCAGATGTTTTCAAGCCTCCCAAATCATCCATCTTCACGTATCCACTCACCCCCATACTGCTCAGTAGATATTTTAATTTTACTCCATCTCCTATCCCTTCCTGACTCCCCAAGCCTTACACTTACTGTGCCCTCTGGACTCAAGGTCTGTCATCAGAAAAACTCCTACAACCTCTACTTCTTTGAAGTTTCTTTTACTTTCTTATTCTAATAGAAATTGAGTTGTCCCCTCAGGGCCCTGCTTCCCTTGCAGTTCTCCCTTGCACTATCTAGTACTGTAACCGCTAGCCATATGTGGCTATTTAGCCCTTGAAATTCGACTAGGGCTACTCATACTGAGATAATAATGTTTTTAATATATTTGACTAAATAAAATATATTGTAGGAATTTTAAAATATTATCTTTCCATTGCAGAGATCAGTTAGCTCAGCCCTCTTATTATTGGACCAAAGGGAAAACTGAGGCCTGCAGAAGGAAAGGGACTTGCCCTGGATCACCCTGACAATTACTGGCTGCACCTGGATTGAAACCCAGATCTCCCTACTCCCAGACCAAGATTCTCTCCACCACCTCACACTTTCCCTGTTCACCACCTCTTCCCCTGCAGAGGTGTCTGGAGAAAGTAAATAAGAGTTATTTTTCTTCCCACAGCTCAAGGCCTGTGGATGGGGTAAATCTCCAACTTGTTACCCATTGCAACTTTCAAATTGTTTCTTCCTCCTCTTCCTTTAAAAACCACAGATCCTTAGAAGTGCTTATTGTGTGCTGCACATTACACCCTTTGTTTATGTCACCTCACACCTTCCAGTAACTTCTCACTCATTCAAGATTTTAACACTTGGATTATTTATTATTTTCCTTTCCATCCCATTTCTGTTCTGATACTTGGCAAATTCAACATATTGGTGTAACCTAGATTTCCACTGTGGCCTCTTATCACTTTACAACAGCACTCTTGTAAATGCCATCTTCTCCCAGAATTCACTTATTGTTGATGGGTTGATGACTTCCACATCTATTTCCAGCCCAAATATCTCTCCTGGGCTCCAAACCCTCATATCCAACTGGATATCTCCACATGGATATTTCATAGAACCTTAAACTCAACTAATCTAAGTCTGAACTTATCATTTTCCCCACAAACCTGATTCTTCTCTTATCAGAATCTTGGTATATGGCACAGTGTTTACCTGGTCACCAAGCAAGAATTCTGGGAGTCATCCAGATTCTTCTGCATCTCTCAGAGGCCAAATCCCATCAGTCACCACCTTCCCAAGCTGTGCCTGTCATACATGAGTCCAGACCTTCTCTGATTCAACCCTTCCAAAGAGTAAAAGTGGTAGTTACAAGGGCATATTCTAAGGTAACCATGCCTAGGTTTAAATCATAGCTTCCAGTTTATGCTATGTTGGCAAATTACTTAAGCTTTCTGTGCCTTAGCTTTCTCATCTGTAAAATAGGGCTATAATAATAGTGCTTACCTTGTAAAGTTGTTGGGAGAATCAACTGAGTTAAAATATGTAAGATGCCTGACAGAGCTGTTGTTATTACGTACCATTGAGTTGATTCCAACTCATAGTGACCCCATATTGACGCCATGTGACAGAGCAGAACTGCCTCATAAGATTTTCTTGTCATAATCTTTATGGAAGCAGATCACCAGGTCTTTCTCCCACAGAGCAACCAGATGGGTTTGAACTACCAACTTTTTGGTCAGCAGCAGAACACTTAACCATTTCCGCCATCAGAGCTCCTTTTGGCACATAGTGAGGACTCAATAATTTTTAGTGATGCCCATGATGTCAATCTATATTTATGCCTTTTCCCAAGAAAGGTGATCCCATCAAATTCAGAAATTATCAAACAACGTCATTAACATCGCACTCAAGTAAAATATTGCTGCAGATCATTCAAAAGTGGCTGCAGCATCATGTCAACAGGGAACTGCCAGAAGAAATTCAAGCCAGATTCAGAAGAGGACATGCAACCAGGAATATCATTGCTGATGTCATGTGGATCCTGGCTGAAAGCAGAGAATACCAGAAAGATGTTTACCTGTGTTTTACTGACTATGCAAACGCACTCGACTGTGTGGATCATAACAAATTATGGATAACATTGCAAAGAAAGGGAATTCCAGAACACTTAATTGTGCTCATGAGGAACCTGTTCATAGATCAAGAGGCAGTTGTTCAAACAGAACACAGGGATACTGCGTGGTTTAAACTCAGGAAAGGTGTTGTATTCTTTAACCATCCCTATTCAAACTGTTTTTTTTTTTTTATTCAAACTGTATGCTGAGCAAATAATACCAGAAGCTGGACTATATGTAGAAGAACAGGACTTCAGCATTGGCGGGAGACTCATTAACAACCTGTGTTATGCAGATGACACATCCTTGCTTGCTGAAAGTGAAGAGGACTTGAAACATTTACTGATGAAGATCAAAGACCACAGCCTTCAGTATGGATTACATCTCAAGATAAAGAAAACAAAAATCCTCACAACTGGACCAATAAGCAACATCATGATAAATGGAGAAAAAATTGAAGTTGTCAAGGATTTCATTTTACTTGGATCCACAATCAGTACCCATGGAAGCAGATTTCAAGAAATCAAGACACATTGCATTGGGCAAATCTGCTGCAAAAGATCTCTTTAAAGTGTTGAAAAGCAAAGATGTCACCTTGAAGACCAAGGTCGCCTGACCCACATCATAGTGTTTTCAATCACCTCCTATGCATGTGAAAGCTGGATGATGAATAAAGAAGACCGAAGAAGAATTGACGCTTTTGAACTGTGGTGTTGGAGAATACTGAATATACCATGGACTGCCAAAAGAATGAACAAATCTGTCTTGGAAGAAGTAAAACCAGAATGCTCCTCTGAAGCAAGGATGGTGAGACTACATCTCACATACTTTGGACATGTTGTCGGGAGGGATCAATCCCTGGAGAAGGACATCATGCTTGGCAAAGTAGAGGGCCAGCGAAAAAGAGGAAGACCTTCAATAAGATGGATTGACACAGTGGCCGCAACAATGGGCTTAAGCATAACAACGATTGGGAAGATGGTGCAGAACCAGGCAGCGTTTCATTCTGTTGTACACAGGGTGGCTATGAGTTGGAACCGACTTGATGGCACCTAACAACAACAAATGACATCGATGATGATGATGCCTGAGTAATGTCAGTAGGGGCAAGCTGGATGCATGAATTGATGAATGAGATTTGGAGAATATCCAACTCTTTCTTAACCAGAATTTCAACCAGTCCTTTTTTGACCTCACTCCACACCCCTGACTTTAAAGAGACCAATTGCCTCCAATTACAGGTGGTCCCCAACTTACAACAGGGTTCCATTCCAACAACTCCATCATAAGTCAGTTCTGATGTAAGTCGAATACCTCTTTCTGTTTTTTAATTTTCATTATTATTGTCCTTTATTATCAGTATTTTTATAAATCTGACTTTTGTCTTTGGTGGTTGACATGAGAATGATAACATCAGCAAATTACATGCTGCAGTATTGTATGCAGTACATGTTACTAACGATAATATGTACAACAGAAAAAGGATGGTTCTAAGTGTGGTTCGTTGTAAACTTGAAAACGTTGTAAGTTGAGGACTACCTGTAGTTTGTTTCTTATAGGCTTTTCGTATGTAGGCACTTTGCTTTCTCTACTGTACATCTGCACTGTCCAATACGGTAGCCACTAGCCAAATGTGGCTACTGAACCCTTGAAATGTGACTAGTGCTATACATGTTGAATTGATAATATTTTGGATATATTGGGCAAAATGAAATGTATTATTAAAATTAACATCACCTGTTTCTACTTTCTAAGAAAGAAACTACTAAAATTCTTAGGTTACATGTAGCTGACATTATATTTCTTTTGGACGTTGGTGCTATGCATCTTACAAAATTCTGACATTTCTTGTCTGCTGTCATGTTTCTCCCATTCTCTTTAATCTTGTGGCTTGTACACTTTAACTGTTTTTCCACTTTCGTAAGGTGTCAGGAGAAAGCAAAGATAAATGCATGTGCCTCATCTGTCATAGCTAAGCTTTTCACAATCTAGCTACAGCTCTTCTTTGTAGTCTCATCACTTTGTGTCCTGTCACCAACCACATGGCCCAGCCAAAGTGAATTACTGATGGTTTTCTGAACACACCAAGAAGCTTCAAGTTTTCATGCTCTTGCTTTGTTTCCTTTTTCTTGAACACCCTTTAACCCCTCACACCTGTCTGCCTCATAAGTTACTCATTCTTCAAAAACTAACTCAAATTTCACCTCCTGTAAGGAGCTTTTTTCTGACTCCTCCTTTCAGTTGAGCTGACTACTCCAGAGTCTAGTGTATGTCCTGCATTTTCTTGCTTGGATACCTCTCTACCCCATAAATGAACCCATCTGATTGATTAGGCCCTCTAGTGCCAAGTTTGTTAAATGAATGAATAAAGTCAGTAACAAAGAACTGTGAGGATACACAGGAACGAGAGGCTGACTGAAAAAGTTTCATGAGGGTAGTATTTTTAAGCTGTTCGTCAGAGACATTTCTGACAGGTGGAGATAGTGTCAAGAATTTTCCAGGCAGAGGGAACAGGACGAGATAAGTTTCTCTGAAAGCCAGGAATACACTAGGGAAATAGCAAATGATCCAGTATGGATAGAGCACTGGTTAGGCCAGATTATGTAGGGCCTTGAGGTCATGGGAATGATTTTGACCCTTGTTCTGAGGACAATGAAGAGTTATTGACGGAATTTATGCAGAGGAGAGCGACAATTCTGTTGGAGTTTTAAAATTATCGCCTCTGACTGCAGATGGAGAATGGATGTGAGAGGCAAGAATGGAAGCTGGAAGACCAGTGAGTTGGTTGCACCAATCAGGCAATTGCTGGCGGCGGTCTAGGGGTGGGCCTAGGAGTAGATGTTGATACGGTGGCTGTTAGGTGGGGATGGAGAGAAGAGGTTGGCGGTAGGCTGCACAGGACAGATGGAGGTGGAGAGTAAAGCAGGAGGAGTTTCTAGTTTGTGCAAAGTGGAAGACGAGAGTACCGTTTCCTGTGACCAGTAACGAGAGAGGACCAGGTCAAATCCCGACGCGAGCTGAAGTGCGGACGCTTCGCGCAGCTTGTCCCTCGCGCGGCGCCGTCGCGCGCCCCGCTGTTCTGTCGGCGGCAGCCGCCGGCGCCGAGGTTCCAGTTCCGCTTCCGGCTGGAGCCTGCCACCTGCGGCGAAGGCGAGCGGCCATGGCGTACTCCACAGTGCAGAGGGTGGCCCTGGCCTCGGGGCTCGTCCTGGCTGTGTCGCTGCTGCTGCCTAAGGCTTTCTTGTCCCGCGGAAAGCGGCAGGAGCCGCCGCCGGCTCCCGAAGGTAAGAGCGGGCGGCCCGGCCGGGACCATCTCGAGGTGGGGCCACCCACTTGGGAGCTGCCCGGCGTGGCCTCCCGGGACTGCGCATCTAACCCCGGCGAGGAGAACGAAGGACGCTGCTGAGAGACGGGGACTCTGGGCTCTCCGGTCCCCGCCTAGGTATCCTCCAAACGGGCAAGAGTGCGGACGGGACGTTTGGGTGCTGCCAAGGCCTACGGGTTCCCTGGGCATCGGCGGGCGGCGGGCAGCTCCGCCGGGCACCGGGTCCCTCCTGAGGTCCTGCCGCAGGCAAGGACCAGGAATCTAGACCTACGTGCCTGGGTAGCCTTGCACAGACCCATTTGAGTTTTGCTCGCAGTCCCTTCCTTTTCTGGTTTAACTCATCTTGTTCAGCAGCTGTTGAAGTGCTTTGAGTCAGGAAGCCTCCCAGTTGGGTTCCTCTCTTAGGATTTCCGTGTGCTTTCTGTCGTGCGTTAGTATGAAATAAGATCAGTTTGAATTGGTATTTTTAACCTGAATCCGTTGTGTACTTTCAGCTTGGTGTAGGGCACTCACTGCTCTGGGCTCTTTTTGTAGCTTTTAAAATATAACTTGAAGGTTTTGGATACCCAAATTTTAGTTACTGAGGTCGAGATGAACAAATTGTTCTGTTCCCCTTACTTAAGCTGTATCACTTTGTTAATCCTTTATTAGTGGTATGATGTATGTGGTGTTTAAAATTCTAATCTGTCACTGCATGGGGCGGGGGGAGGGGAGGGAGTTACAGAAAGAGTGAGTGTAAAGGCCTGGGTGCCAAAGGCTGGGAGAAGGAACTAGAAGAATTTTCTAGAGATCATGAAGTTCTGTTGGTAATTTTCTCCTGTAAATTCCGTCTGTAATATCCTTGAGACATTGCCTTAGAGTCTCTGAAACCTACTGGTGTTCAGCACGTTGCTTGCTGGACAGCTCCTTTTGAACTTTTACTTCTCTCCAACTTTTGCATACTGGCTGTACTTTTACTCTCTTTTGCATTATAGATTTTAAGTACCATAAATGCAAAGTACTAAGCTCTAGGGGTGGAGGGAAGATTGAACATAAAATTCTGTTTACAGAATTTGCATCTAATCTTTAAGCTTGTAAAACTATCAACCTGGAAGAGACTTCTAAAAAATCTTTGCGTGTTTGGTCTCTCTCTCTCTCTCTTTTTTTTAAATTTTTGTCTTATTACAAAATCCAAAAGTCTTTACTCCCTTTGTCTAATGATATTGTCTGCCTTGAAGAAGAGTAAATTAGTGATGACCCTAAGCAGTGAAGATTCTTCTAAAAGGTTTTTATGGAGTTGAATTTCCATTATGCTGAATTCTCCTGAACTAGTGCTATTGAATGTGAGTGGGAGACACTCTTCTGGATGTTGTAGAGAGTACAGAGTGGAGATTGGACATGGTTCTTTCTCTTGAAGACTCAAGTGCTGGTATTCAGTGTTCTCATCTTAGGATCTTTGCACATCCTGTACTCTTTATTCCTGAAGTGCTCTTCCCTCAGCTTCCTTCTCATGGTTCAAATTTCAGCTCAGATGTAACCTCAGCAGACTTTCCCTGCTGACTCCACAGAAAGTAACCCTCTTTCCACTCCCATCATTATCTGTTCCATCATGTTACTTTATTTTCTCCATTGCAGGTATCACTGCATGAAATTTTCTTATTTGTTTACTTGTTTATTTTTTGTCTCGACTTTCGAGAATGCAAGCTCTATGAGGGCAGGGGCTTTGTCTTTCTAGATTACCACTGTATTTCCACCTGGCATATAATAGGCAATAGATACTTTTGAATTAATTGATTAAAATTATGAAGCTACTAATATCAGTGTATATTTTCTTTTTGGATTACAAGTTATTGAAGTGGTATATTCTAAGCAAACACTTACCTTAAACAATATATCACAGTAATTGAAATTTGCTAACTTTTTTTTCCATCTTCTTGCATACAATTTAATGATTTCTGTGTACAGTTCCCACAGCTTGTATTCTCTCCTTGTAAAACAAATTATGTTAACAAAACTTTGTATTTGTATAATATTTTAACATTTCCCTTGTACTTTTAATCTGTAGATCTTTTTTTTATTTTTTAAAATTGTGGTAAATGTGTATGCAACAAAACATTTGCCACTTCAACATTCTTTGCACGTACAATTCAGTGACATTAATTATGTTTGTCATGCTATTCAACTATCACCTTTATCTGTTTCCAGGTTTTTCCAAAATTTAAAAAAATTTTTTCTTGTGGTGTAAGTGAAAGTTTACAAATCAAGTCAGCCTCTCATACAAAAATTTGTATGCATCTTGCCATATACTCCTAATTGCTCTCCCCCTAATGGGATAGTGCATCCCTTTCCTCCACTCTCTTTTCGTGTCCATTCGGCCAGCTTCTGACCCCCTCTGCCCTCCCATCTCCACTCCAGACAGGAGATGCCAACATAGGCTCATGTGTCTACTTAATGCAAGAAGCTCACTCTTCACCAGTATCATTTTCTATCCCATTGTCCAGTCCAATCCCTGTCTGAAGAGTTGGCTTTGGGAATGGCTCCTGTCCTGGGCCAACAGAAGGTCTGGGGGCCATGACCACCAGTGTCCTTCTAGCCTCAGTCTGACCATTAAGTCTGGTCTTTTTATGAGGATTTGGGGTCTGCATCCCACTGCTCTCCTGCTCCCTTAGGGGTTCTCTGTTGTGTTCCCTGTCAGTACAGTCATTGGTTGTAGCCTGGCACCATCTAGCTCTTCTGGTCTCAGGCTGATGTAGTCTCTGGCTTTTGTGGCCCTTCCTGTCTCTTGGGCTCGTAATTACCTTGTGTCCTTGGTGTTCTTCATTCTCCTTTGCTCCAGGTGGGTAGAGACCAATTGATGAATCTTAGATGGCTGTTTGCTAGTGTTTAAGACCCCAGACGCCTCTCTCCAAGGTGGGACGCAGAATGTTTTCTTAATAGATTTTACTATGCCAGTTGACTTATATGTCCCATGCTCCCCAAACATCTGCCCCCGCTACACTGGCCTTTGAAGCATTCAGTTTATTCCAGAAGCTTCTTTCCCTTTTGTTTAGTCCAGTTGTGCTGACCTCGCCTGTAATGTGTGTTGTCTTTCTCGTCACCTAAAGTAGTTCTTATCTACCATGTAATTAGTGAACACCCTTCTCCCACCCTCCCTTCCTCCCCCCTCTCGTGACCATCAAAGAATATTTTCTGCTCTGTTTAAACTATTTCTTGAGTTTTTATAATAGTGATCTTTTACAATATTTGTCCTTTTGCAACTGACTAATTTCGCTCAACATAATGCCTTCCAGATTCCTCCATGTTATGAAATGTTTCACAGATTCATCATTGTTCTTTATTGATGCGTAGTATTCCATTGTGTGAATATATCATAATTTATTTATCCATTCAGCTGTTGGTGGGCACCTTGGTTGCTTCCATCTTTTTGCTATTGTAAACAGCGCTGCAGTGAACATGGGTGTGAGTATATCTGTTCGTGTAAAGGTCGAGCACTTTTTTAGTCTTAATTTATTTTTGTGATTTTCCTGTCTGGATTGACCTCCGATTGCTCTGTCCAATGTTCTAGTCTTGGGTTGATAGCTGTTATTACTGATTTTCTAACCAAAGAACTCCCTTAGTATTTCTTATCATTTTGGTTTAGTTTTTACGAATTCTCTAAGCTTCTGTTTGTCTGGAAATGTCCTAATTTCACCTTCATATTTTGAGAGACAGTTTTGCTGGTTATATGATTCTTGGCTGGCAATTTTTTTCCTTCAATGCTTTATATAAGTCATCACGTTGCCTTCTTGCCTGCATGGTTTCAGCCGAGCAGTCCGAGGTTATTCTTACTGACTCTCCTTTATAGGTGACTTTTTGTTTATCCCTAGCTGCTCTTAAAATTCTCTCTTTATCTTTGGTTTTGGCAAGTTTGATTATAATATGTCTTGGTGACTTTCTTTTAAAATCTACCTCATGTGGAGTTGGATGAGCATCTTGGATAGATCTCTTCTCATCTTTCACTGTATCCGGTAAGTTTTCTGCCAACAAATCTTCAACAATTCTGTCTGTATTTTCTGTTATACCTCCCTGTTCTGATACTCTGATCACTTGTAGGTTATTTCTCTTGATAGAGTTCCACATGATTCTTAAGGTTTCTTCACTTTTTAAAATTCTTTAATCTGATTTTTTTTCAAATATATTGGTGCCAAGTGCTTTATCTTCAAGTTCACAAATTCTGCCTTCCAATTGCTCAATTCTGCTCCTCTGACTTTCTATTGAGTTGTCTAATTCTGTAATTTTATTGTTATTCTTCTGAATTTCTGATTGCTGTCCATCTATGGATTTTTCCAGCTTGTTAAATTTTTCATTATGTTCCTGAATAACCTTTTTAATTTCTTCAACTGTTTTATCTTTGCGTTCCTTGGCTTGTTCTGCGTATTGCCTGATTTCCTTCCTGATGTCTTGGAGCATTCTGTATATTAATATTTTGTATTCTGTATCTGATAATTCCAGGAATGCACTTGCATCTAGAAGATCCCTGGATTCTTTGTTTTGAGAGCATGTTGAAGTGACCATGTCTGTTTCTTTATGTGATTTGGTATTGACTGTTGTCTCCGAGCCATCTATAAGTTATTGTATTAGTTTATGTTTGTTTACTGTATCCTAGCTTCTTGCTTTGTTTCATTTTGATATGCCCAAATGGGTTGCTTGAATGAGCTAGCTTGATTTTTTTCGCTTTTGAAGCTCTGACTTCTATCACCAAATGGTTAGAGCTGTTATAAGGTATATCAGTCTAGGAGTCCATTCACTTTTCTTGTATGGATTCAACTCAGGTGTCCAGGTAGCTGGTCATCAAGTGTGTGGTACAGGCTCTGTCCTACAGAGTTAGAGGGGCAGGGGTGATTGGTGTATCTGAATGCAGCAGGGGTAACACTCTGAACAAGGCAGGAGGCTGAGAATCGTCCCCCAAGTGACTCTGGGGGAAGCGTGTTCATCTTCCCTAGAGCATACAGGTGGGTGAGTTCTACAGATGGACCTTGGGCACCCAGTGCTTTTGGTTGTGAGGACTGGGAGGTACCAGTTATCCCTGGACTTCTGTTGTGGGTAGCTGGGTGACCTGAGTGGAGCCACCAGTCCTTAGGCCCCTGGTGTCGGTAGGTGAGGACCCTGTTTAATAGGCAAAGTGGTGTCCATCATCAAACACCAACCTCTTCACCACACAGCTGAAACAGTTGCAGTCTGCCAACAAGGGCCTATTCTGATGAAATAGGCCCACACAGGTCCACGCAGGGGGGAAATGTCTTCAAAGTCCACGGACCATTTATGCCTGGACAGGAGCCTCTTCTGTCCTGAGCTCCCCAGGTTAGTGGAGCTGGCAAATTATCTCTTCCCGCAATTGCAAATTTATTCCTTCTCCAAGGCCGGGAGAATGGCTCTAAGCGCTCAATTGGGACTATCCCAGCCCCAGGGAAATCAACAGCCTCTGAAGCTGGCTTGGGGGTGGCCGTGTGGTAAAATATACGCAAGTACTTAGCTTTTGCTGAGAGCACCGTTCTTCTCTGGTTATAGAGGTGTAAGTAGGCTGTGCGGTTGGCGCCTTCTGCCTCAGGAAACTGCGGCTGAATGCTACCACCAGCCCACTGCAGCTGCTCCCGGGAATGGTGCCTGAGGGATCCTGGCAATTCAGGTCCAGCAACTCTTCTCCGCTTCTGAACCGACTCCCCCACCCTCTGCCTCTCAGTCCATTTTCCAACTTTGCCTTTGATGTTCAGGGCTCCTAGCTTGTCATAAATATAATCATTTCACTTGTTTGTTTGGGTCTTTGTTGGAAGAGGGATCGCCGGAAGCATCTGGCTCTTCTGCCATCTTGGCCCTGCCTCTGAAATTTCCTAACTTTTTAAAGCAGTGAATGGATCCAAACCATTTTTGGGTTACATATCCCTTGAGCTTCTGATGAAGGTTATGGATTTGCTCCCTAGGAATATGTACATGTTATTTATTTATACACCCAAAATTTGAGTATCACTTCAGAGGATTCACAGACCCAGAAACCTCTGCTTTGAAGAAAATGACAGCCCTAATTACCTGAAAATTCTTAAAATTGTGTGTCATTGTAGCTTCCATTTCTGCCCGTTGAAGAGTGTAAAACGAGCACAATCATTTTCCTACATGACAGTCTATAAGATTGTCTTTTAACAAATATTTATGATGTACCTTTTTATATAGTCTAAAGTGTACAGACACTGTAGATTCCAAGAAAAATGAGCCATATTCCTGCTTTGACACACCCACAGTGTAGTTGAGAGAAAAAAGACATATCAACAAATAAATGTTAGTCGCAAGTACTGATCTACTTGCGGAACGAGGAGACACACGGGTGAAATGGTCAGCTTTATTGGGGGCTCAAGAATGGTCTCACAGAGAAAGTACCTCTTTTTTTGATAACAGCTTTATTGACATTTAGTTCACATATCATACAATTTACCCATTTAAAGTTTACTTTTGGTGGTTTTTAGCATATTCATGGATTTTTGCAGTCATCACTACAGTCAATTTTAGAACAATTTCACCATCCAGAAAAGAGACACTGTACCCTTACCCATCACTCACCAACCCCCCCTCCACTCCTGGGCAACTGCTTATCTATTTTCTGTCTCTACAGATTTGCCTGTTTTTGACATTTCATAAAAGTGGAGTCATACAATATATGGTCTTCTGTGACTAGCTTCTTTCACTTAGCATAATGTTCTTAAGATTTATCCATGTTGTAACATGTATCAATACTCCATTCCTTTTTATGGCTGAATAATATTCCACTGTTTGGATATATCACATTTCATTTATTCATTTATCAGTTGATGGGCATTTGGGTTATTTCTACCTTTTAACTCTTAACATTTATGTTCAAGTTTTTGTGTCAACATATGTTTTCATTTCTCTTGGGTTTGGAAAACATGAACATTTTAGTGTGGCAGGAACTAAGAGTGGAATTTTTGGGTAATATGATAATGGTGACTCTATATTTAACTTTTTGAGAAACAGACTATTTTCCGAAGTGGCTGCACCACTTTACATTCCTGTTAGCAGTGTATGAGGGTTCCATTTTCTCCACATTCACACCAACACTTGTTCTTAAAGAGCTCAGGCTGCTAACCAATAGGTGGCAGTTCAAATCCTCCAGCTGTTCCTTTGGAAACTCTGTGGGGGCAGTTCTACTCTGTCCTATAGGGTCACAATATGAGTTGGAATTGACTTGAAGACAACAGTTTTTTTTTTTTAGTGATATCTCATTATGGCTGTATTTGCATTTCCTCGATGACTAATAATGTTGAGCATCTTGTGCTAATTGGCCATTTGTGTATCTTCTTTGGAGAAATGACTTCATATTCTTTGCCCATTTTTGAATAGGGTTATTTGTCTTGCATTACTTGTAAGAGTTCTATACGTCTCTAAATACTAGGGAATTGCTTTAGATTTTTCATATTTTACTTGCTGACCTTACAGTATATTAGAAATTCTACGCTTTTTTTGTATAGGAGCTGCTCATCTAGGTTTTGTCCATTTTACACTGTTTGGGAACCAAATATATCTCTGTTGCATTTTATCTTTTTGAATTGGCCCGAAACTCCAGCCTCTTGAAGTTTTTTCAGAACATTCATTTTTCCATCCAGTATTTTTTTTTAAAACCATTTTTCTCAACTATATTCATTCTCGATTTTAAAAAAAGAATTTTTTTTTGTTGTTATGGACATTTTCAAACAATAAAAAATAGAGAAGTAGTAAAAGTGAGCCTACATCACCTTGCCTCAACAACTATCAATACATGGTCAACATTGTGTCACAGATATCCCCACTTACTTTTTCCTCCATATACTGGCTTATTTTGAAGCAAATCCCAGACACTGTATCATTTAATTCTTAAATACTTTAGTATGCATCTCTGAAAAAATAAGGATTCTCCTTAAAGCATAATTATAATACCATTATCCCATTTAAAAATCAGTAATTTCTTAATGTCATTAAATATCCAGTCAGTGTTCAAATTTCTCCCATTGTCTCATAATTTTTTTCACAGTTTCACTCATTCATTGAGACCTTGTATGTAGAGTCATTCAGCCAGCTGCCATTTGAATGCTCTACTCTGTCTTATTCTGTCATCATGGTCTGCCTGCTTCTCCTACTCCCTTTGGTCTATTCTCAGCATAACAGCCACAGTGGTCCTATTAGAGCATAAGTCAAATCATGTCTGTATTCTCAAAACCCTACAATGGCTTCCTGGATCACTCAGATTAGAAGCCAAAGTCTGCACATAACCTAAAAGGCCTTATCTCTCCCCCTTTCCTTCTTCTGTTCCCTCTTTCTCACTTTACTTTGGTTCCACTGGGTTCCCCCTTGCTGTACTTTGAACATGCCAGGCTCGCCTTCACCTTAGGGCCTTTGCATTTCCTCTTTCCTCTGATTGAAATGCTCTTCCCTTGGTTATCAATGTGCCTTATTCCTTTATCTTTTTCAGGTCTTCTTCACGCAAATGATATCTCCTGATGCTTTATCTGGCCACTTCAGCTAAAATCTTAACTTCCCCCAAACATGTCTGTCTTAGTTTCCTAGAGTGGAATTACTGAATGGTAATTCTGTTTTTAACTTTTTGAGAAACTGCCAAACTGTTTTCCATAGGGACTGCATCATTTTACATTCCAATCAGCAATGCACCAGGATTCCAGGTCTCAGCATCCTCGTCAACACTTATTACTTTGTTTTTCTGATAATAGCCATCCTAATGGGTATGAGGTGGTATCTCATTGTGGTTTTGATTTGCATGATGATTAAGTGCTCAGCTGCTAACCAAAAGGTTGACAGTTTGAACCCATATACCACTTGCTCTGCGGAGGATGATGTGGCAGTCTGCTTCCATAAAGATTACAGCCTTAGAAACCCTGTGAAGCAGTTCTGCCTTGTCCTGTAGGGTTGCTATGAGTTGGAATTGACTCAGTGGCAGTGGGTTTGAATGGCCAACAACCTCGATCATCTTCTCGTGTGCTTATTGGCCATTTGTATATCTTCTTTAGAGAAATGTCTATTCAACTACTTTGCCCATTTTTAATTGTCTTTTTTGTTATTGAGTTATTTAATCTGTAATCCTTGTGACAACCCTGAGAAGTAGACATTATTATACCCATTTTACGGATGAAGAAAATTAGCTCTGACAAGGTTAATTTAACCTCCACTTAAATAGTTGGAGGCATAGCCAAGATCTTAACTAATAACTGACTTAAAAGATGTTATTCAGTGTACTTCACTTTGTTTCCCCCTGTGTAACACAGCTTCTTGTCATCATTGGGAACCATTAAAAGCTTTTGACCAGATAAATGGCAAAAACCATTTAGAGTTACACCTTAGGTAGATTATTCTGTTTACAAAACAATAATAGCTAACATGTGTTGAGGTTATGGTCCAGGCCCTGCGCTAAGCAACTTAGACACACAGTTATCTCTTTTAGTAATATATAGAATGAATTGGGAGTGGAGAGTTTGCTAAAAGACAACTAGCAGAAAACATCAAAGCAGTGAACAGCAAAGTGGTTTTAGGTAGGAGGGGAATGTCACAAAATAGGGCTCTTGGAGGAGATTGGTGGGGAAGATACAGCAAGAGCTGTTTTCCTGGCCTCTACTTTAAGCAATGCTGAATTAAATATAGTCTCTATAACTTCCTCAGTACTTAGAGAGAAGCTTACATATTTTAAGAAACTGGCCCATTAAGACCTTTTGGACTGTGGTAATCAGAAATATAAACACATCTGGTTCTTTATTGATTTATTTGCTCTAAGAATGAAATGCTGCAGATGGTTTAATGTTGCTTTCAGAAAGCTCTTCTGTTAACAGTGCTAGAGTTTTTGTTTTTAGCCTTATGGGATGGTTATTTATAAGTGAAAGTAGAGCTTTACTCTGTAAGAGCCATTAAGTTTTTTTATTCAAGCTTAAATGATATCCTAAGTGAAATTTTAATAATTAAATAAACCTAATATGGGGAAAGCTTTCAATAAACAATTAGGATTTAGTCAAGTTCCATTTTATAGAATACTGAAGTACATACGGAGATAGTCAATACAGCTATTTTCTACTTTGAAAAGCCTGCGATTTTAATGTTCTGGTATACTTACTGTTCTGATCTCTTTAGCTGTTTTATTTATTTTTTTAAGCACAAACTTAAAAAAAAAAAAACACAAATCCTGCTTGTACTGTAGCTATAAAGCAGAAATTTTATAATAGTGAAAAATTGGAAATAACCTAAGTATCCATCAGCTGGAGAATGGGTAAATAAATTGTGATGTAGTCATACAATGAGATACTACATAGCAGTTTGAATGAATGAGCTAGTTACATGTATTAATATGGTTGCATTTTTTAGCCAAAATATTAATCCTTATCCAGAAAAAAGGTAGAAGAGGGAAGTTGCAGAGGCATAAGTAGTGTGATACCAAAAACCAAACCTGTTGCCATTGAGTTGATTCCAACTCACGGTGACCTCTGTGTTACAAAGTAAAATTGCTCCATAGGTTTTTCTTGACTGTACATGAATTGGAATCAACTTGACAGCAGTGGATTTAATCTTTACAGAAGCAGATTGTCAGGCCTTTCTTCTGTGTTGCCACTGGGTAGGTCTGAACCACCAACCTTTAGTATAGTAGTTGAGTACAAACAGTTTTAATATACTCAAGACAATACTGTATATTGTTTATGAATGCATACTTTATATAGTAAAACTCTAAAAGCATGAACTGTAATGATAAACACCAAATTCAGAGTTGTGGCTGTTTCAGAGAGGGTGAGGGAAGAGTACACAAAGGGCTTCCGTTGTATCTGGGTGGTCGCTATACAAGTGTTTATATATTATCATCTATACCTTTATTTACACCTGGAGTATTTCATAATTTAGGAAATTATTTTTAAAAATCATTTCAACTAGAAATTTTCAAATATTTTACAATTATTGTGTTAACTTTTAAGACATTCTGGGCTGTTCAGTTCTAAGACACATGGTGTTACCAAGATCCAAAAGGTGAGGTTGCTCCTTGTTTAGGCCAACTAATTAACTTTATGAAAAGAAAAATCTCTTCCAAATTCAGCCTCTGACCTCACCCTACCATCTCAAGTGTAGCCTTGGTGACAGGTGAACAGAGATTATAGATCTCAAGCCTAAAGATCTAAGAAAATAAATCTACAAAGAAAAGAAATGCAAGAGAGGAGCAGGTTTTGGAGGGTGAAAACGAGTTTCGTTTTAGGTTTGAAGTGATAGACGTATAAAAGGACGTATATACTAATGAGAGTTAGAGATAAGGGACAAGAATTTGGGGGAAAGTTTAGACTAGTGTTATAAATGTTGGAAATGACAACAGTTGCCTTGAGGATGAGTCAGTTTGCCAAGGGAGAAAGGAATGAACAGAGGCCGAGACAAAAATCTTGGGAGGAGAGGATTAAAGAAGAACAGTGAAAGAGACTGAAAAGGACTAGACAGAAGGACTAGACAGTGGGAAAAGAAGAGCGTAGGAGAGTGACATAGAGATTAAGACTTACTAGGATTAATCCAATATTTATTGAATGACTACTTTGTTATCACTTTCTGTGTTGCAGAGAAATCATAGAGTGAGAACTGAATAAATGCCATTGGATTTGACGGTGAAGTTACAGTTACTATGTTGTTTTAACTAAACTCCTTGACTGTAAACTGAACACAGGGACTCTGTTTTAACTGTCATTTTAATTTCAGAGTCTGGCATAGTGCCTGGCCAGACTATTAAGTGTTCATTAGCAAATATATGAACTATCGGGCTGAATATAAAATGCTCAGATTTCTCCTTAGATATAGAACATATTTTTACCACTCAGCGTATCTGTTCCGATTGCTCTTTAAATCCCTCTCCTACCTTTGAAAGTAGTTTTCTCTACTTTCTGAACAACTCTTTGATTCCAGTCTCCAATCTGGTTCGTGTATTTGTCTTTATTAATATACTCTTTTTAATCAATTTAATTTAATCAGCATCTCTTTATAACTTCTTTTTAGTCCATTCTGATCAACCTCTTTTTAAATTCAGTTTCATCAACTTAATCAATTCTAAGAGGCTTCTCCACTTCTTTCCATGTATGTTCATTCAGTGTTGCTTTTTGAAATGCTATACTGTACTTCCTTTCTTACTCTAATGACTCATTATCTTTTTGATTATAGACGTGTTAGTGGTTGTGAAGTGGTATGTCATTGTGGTTTTGACATGTAATTCCTTAATGGCTAATGACATTGTGCATCTTTTCATGTGCTTATTGGCAATTTGTGTATCTTCTTTAGAGAAATGTTTATTGAGGTCCTTTGCCCATTTTTAATTTGCTCCTTAGACTGAAGTTCACTGATTTTTCCTTCTGCCAATTCACATCTGCTATTGAGCCCCTCAAGTGGATTTTTCATTTGTTGTTATACTTTTCAGCTCCTGTATTTCTGTATAGTTGTTTTTAAAAATTTCTGTGTTGAAATTCTTGTTTTATTCCTCTGTCATTTTCCTGATATCCTTTAGTTTTTGTCCACATTTTCCTTTACCTCTTTGAACATATTTAGTACTGTTGTTTTAAAGTCTTTGTCTAGTATGTCCGTTATTTGTCCTTCCTCAAGGATGGTTTAAGTTATTTTACTTTGGTCTTTTGATAGACCATTCTTATCTGTTTCTCCTTATGCCTTGTGATTATTTTGTTGAAACTGGGACACTTAACTATTATATTGTGGTAACTATGGAACTCAGCGTCTTCACCTTCCCCAGGATTTGCTTGTTTTCATCTATTATTATTGTTACTATTATCATCATCATTTTTAGTTGTTTAAGGCGGTAGTTGTCTGCTTCAACACCAGGCTCCCCACCTGGGCACACCAGCTGTAGCCACTCCAACACCAGATTCCCTGTCTGGGTACACCACTGTGGTCGTTTCAGCACCAGATTCCCTCCTTGGATGTGCTGGCTGCTTCAGCTGCCCCAAGGTAGTTGTGCCAAGCCAGGGAGGGGGTAGGCCACCCACAGGTGGAGAATCAGTGTTTTTGTGCTATTTGTATGTCACTGTTTTCTTGATTTAAAGTTTTCTTAGATGCACTAACCCTTTGGCTGGTTTCCACAGCTCTGAGACTGTTGAGTCCATCGATTTCTGCTTTTTTTTTTTTTCTGGTTTTGTTGTCAGGGGATGGGAGCATACTAATGCTTACACCACCATCTTGCTTTGCCTCCTCACTTAATTTTAATTAGCTCTGTCATCTAGGTAGCTTAGAATTTCTTCTCAAGCCTAATAACTACAGTCCAATTAAATTTCCCCTGAATGCAACATCAGCATCTGGAAGTTAATGTTTCAAAATGTATGTTCAGTTGTCTTAGTTATCTAGTGCTGCTTTAACAGAAATACCACAAACAAATTTATTCTCTCTCAGTTTAGGAGGCTGGAAGCCTGAATTCAGGGCACCAGCTCTAGGGGAAGGCTTTCGTTCTGTGTCGGCTCTGAGGGAAGGTCCTTGTCATCAATCTTCCCCAGATCTAGGAGCTTCTCAGCGCAGGGACCTCAGGTCCAAAGGACATACTCCACTCCTGGCTCTTCTTTCTTGGCGGTATGAAGTCCTCTCTGCTTGCTTCTACCTCTCTCTTTTTTTTTTAAATCTCTTTCAAGATAAAAGGTGATGCAGGCCACACCCCAGGAAAACTCTCCATACATGGATCAGGCATGTGACCTGAGTAAGGGTGTTGCATCCCACCCTAATCCTGTTTAATACAACCTAATCTTGTTTCATGAACCACAGGCAGAGATTAGGCTGTACAACACATAGCAAAATTACATCAAATCACAATATGGAGGACAACCACACAATACTGGGAATCATGGCCTAGCCAAGTTGACACATATTTTGGGGGAAAACAATTCAATCCATGACATCAGTCTTCCCCTAACCCTAAGCCTAGGTTCTCAGTTTCCTCCTTGTCTTCTCTTAGTATCTTAAACTCCTGAACTTGGAGTTTTTTGACTCCTCCTTCATTATCGGAGCCCTGGTCACGTAGTGGTTAAAAATTCAGTTGCTAACCAAAAGATTTGCAGTTCACATCTACCAGCTGCTCCTTGGAAACCCTATGGGGGCATTTCTGCTCTGTCCTGTAGGGTCGCTATGAGTCAGAATTGACTCAACAGCAATGGTTTTTGTTTGTTTCCTTCATTAGCTCTATATTCTATTCAATATTAAATACTATTCAATATTAAATACTGCTGGTAATTACATAGCTCTTGGACCTATTCTTTCCATTTTATATCTATAACCACCATCTCCTCAGGCCCTTGCATCTCAGAACTGGATTATTATAATAGCCCTCTTGCTGATTTGCCATACCCTAGTTTCTGTTTATGTTAGGTCCTATACTGAACTTTTATATTAATCTCTTTCAAACATCTTTTTTATTAAGTCATTCCCTTGATCCAAGGCCTACAGTATCAGATTCATGCACTGTAGGTTAGCATTTAGACTCCTCACCACCTCTACTTCACTTTCCTTATTTCTTGTTACTTTAATAAATTGAGCAAACTAATTTGGTAGTTAAAAAAAACCAAAACCAAACCCAGTGCCGTCGAGTAGATTCCAACTCATAGCGACCCTATAGGACAGAGTAGAACTGCCCCATAGAGTTTCCAAGGAGCTCCTGGTGGATTCGAACTGCCGACCCTTTGGTTAGCAGTTGTAGCCTCGTTTAATGTTTTCTTTGTTCTCATTTCTTTCGATAGCACGTTCATCTTTCCTCCCGGTTTGTCTTTGCTCCTGTGCTATTCTGATTCTCTCATTCCTTCAATAATTGATCCTATCTGACTACTGTCTCTCTCTCTCTTTTTTTTTTTTTTTGATGCACTGCTTCTGAAAAGCATTGTTCCATGTGGGAACTGCTGTTTCTATTTTGTTTTGGGCTCTCCTCCTTTCCTACCTGCAGCACAGAGTCCCGATTGAACTGAGTATCCAATAAATCTTCCTGACTGACAGATCTATAAATGTTGGAGAAGAGGATATGTGTAATGTTTAGTATCATCATCATTCTTCTATTTTAGAAATGTAAAATAGTGCCTTTTATGTCATTGTGGTTTTAATTATTTATTTATTTATTTTTTTGTTTTATGCCAGGTCTTAGTAACATTGTTTTCAGTACAGTAAAATGAACTTCAACAATATATTACTATAAATATTAAAGAAAGTTTATGGAGTACTAGCCACCTGATATTTCAGATTCTCTCAAGAGAAAGGTTAGCTTCCTGGATGCTGGCTAGGCTTTTTTGGAAGTGCATAATAGCTTTAAAGCCAGTATATACCATTTAATATATTAATATGCTTGACAATTTAAAAGAGACATAGTCACTAGCAACCAGAATAAGAGGTGGTGACCTGGTTTCCTCCTTCTCTTTTCTGAATCTATGCTTCCGTTGCAGATCTACTTTTAAAAAGAAGCGTTTCATAATTTCCGTGTCATCCATAGTCAATACTGGGAGGCAAAGGAAGATTGTTGGAAGGTAGCTCGGCTGAGGGAGCATAAAAGGTAGAAGGCAGCTTCCAGCCCCAATGACTAGCTGCCTTACTTCCCTGCCTGCCATTCTAAATATGATGTGGCAGTCTCTAGCTGTTCACCAAACCCATGTTTCTTCCTTTTGGGTCCACAACTAGACTACGTTTCACAGTAAGAAAGAAGCAGCCTCTTATTTCTTCCCTCAGGAGCAGAGAGTTGATTTAAAGATATTCCTCAGTTCGTAGCATATTAACATCATTCTGCAAGGTTGCTTTCTCATTTTATTCTTTTATTTTTAACCCTTTGGCACCAGTCCACATGCCCATTCCGTTCCTTGCTCATGTGTACCCATTCTAATCTGTTTATGTGCTTATACTTATGTGTTTAAGGAGCCCTGGTGGTGTAGAGGTAACCTGCTACCAAAAGGTTGATGGTTCAAACCCACCAGCTGCTCCGTGGGAGAAAAGACCTGGTGATCTGCTCCTGTAAAGATTTCAGCCTAGGAAACACTATGGGGCAGTTCTATCCTGTTCTATAGGGTCACTTTGCATCAGAATCAACTCAACGACGCACAACCACCAGCACTACCTACCTGTTTGCATGAAAAATATGTAGTATAGTTACATATGTCCTCAGCATACATAATGTTTGCTTATTTTCTTAGTCGTTGCAGTGGTTTTTAAGATGTATTCATGTTGCTGTAGGAATATCTAAAAACTGCATAGAATTACATATTTCTATTCACCCTATTTAAATTTTCCAATCCTCCAGTTATAGAAATCAAAATTACTTCAAGCTCGTTGCTACATCACTGTAGCTAACATTATCACACAGATCTATAAAGACTATAAATAAGATATATACAGCTTTATTTGAGAATTTCTCTGGGATTTATCCAGAGTGAGATCACTGGATCACAGAGCATATACATCCTTTATGTCATTAAGTGCAGCCACATTAGTTAGCAGAATGGCTGTATCTTAACCACAGTACGTGAGAGCTTTTGCCTCCCGACATCCTTGTTAACACCAGTTTAATTTTTGCCCTTCTGATGGGTATAAAGTAGTATCCTGTTGTCTTAATTTTATTCCTTTAAATTGGATAATCTCTTTATATATTCATTAGCCACTTAGGCTTCCCCTCTGTGAGCTCCCTACTCATATCTTTTGGCCGTTTTTCTGTTGGATTTCCTGTGATGTTCATATTGAATTGTAGGAATTCCTTGTATATTCTAGATATTGAATCCCTTGTCAGTTTTAGATGTTGCAAAATCTTTTCCTCATTTGTCATTTATCTTAACTCTGCTCATGGTGTTTTTTAATCAAATAGAAATCCGTAATTTTGCTAAACTCAAATCCAACAATTTTTTGTTTTATAATTTGCATTTTTAGAGCCTTATTTATGAAGTCTTTCTGCTTTTTAGTGTTTTGTGCTCTACGGTGTTACCTCCCAGTGGTTTTATGATATAAGTCTGTTTACCTGGCCCTCTGAAGATGTGTCTTTCCTTTTTTTCTCAATTATATCTCTCAGGAGCCTTGGCATTTGGTGTTAATGTTTGGCTGCTCCTGATGGAGGTAAAAAAAAAAAAAAAGTTTAAAAAAAAAGCCCTGCTGTTCAATTCACAAAGTTGGGTCCCTGTGACCCTGTTCGTAGTACATGAATCCTGTCTGCTCAGCCATAGCTGATTGGGAAGGGATTCATACCTAACTGACTATACAAAATCTTCCTCCCAGGAATTTGGAATTAAGGCTAAGTGATATTAACCAGTCTCTGCTGATCTTGTGATGGTCATGCAAAGTGAGAAGTTTGAGGTTGACTGTCTTCCATAAAGATTTGTAGAAATGGTCTGCAGAGAAAGGAGAATGAAGATATGCACAGAGAAACAGAAAAAAGCCATATGGCCACATAGAGAGAGTGAGAGAGTAGCTGTCCTGGTTCCTGATGACTTTTCAGTTTCTAGTTCTATTCTCTCCTGAGACCAGACTGCATTTCCTTATATGTATTAGTTAGACGTGGCTAACTTCTGTAACAGATAAGACTCCAAAGTGTATAATGGCCCTAACACAATAGAAGTTTATTTCTCACATAAACAGTTCCGGATGGTTCTAAGTGGATGGGGTGGCAGTAGTGGGGGGCTCTGTGCCCCATAGTTATTCAGGAACCCAGGCTGATGGAGGCTCTGCTGTTTTTAACACAGGGCTTCCAAGGTCTCTCTGGGTGTCAGCATCCAGGCTGCAGAAGGGACATGAACATGGATTTTAATACATAGGGGGTTTATTAGGCCAGGCCTTGAACCAGCACATTCATTTGTCACATTTATTTGGCTGAAACTGAATCCCATGACCACATTTAACTGTACGAGAGGCTGTGAAATGTCGTATAGTTGTGGACCAAAAAGGAAGAAAAATGGGTTTGGTGAACAGTGAGAGACTGCCACATCACATTTAGAATCAGTTTAATACCTCTGTAGTCTTATAATCAAGTTCCTGGTTTTTCTTAAACTTGCTTTGAGTTGGCTTCTGTTATTTGTACCTTGTTGCACAAACTATTTTCATGATAATGATATTTAAAATAGTAGAAGAAATAGAGACAGAGCATTTTATTTTCTCAGGAAAACTGGGTCGATTTCCACCCATGATGCATCATCACCAGGCGCCCTCCGATGGCCAGACCCCTGGGGCTCGATTCCAGAGGTCTCACCTTGCAGAGGCATTTGCAAAGGCCAAAGGAGCAGGTGGAGGCCCTGGAGGAGGAGGTACTGGAAGAGGCTTGATGGGGCAGATTATTCCAATCTATGGTTTTGGGATTTTCTTATACATACTGTACATTCTGTTTAAGGTAAGTGGAATCATCTTGATCGTATTATAGCATTGAAAATCTTAGATCATCCAAAACTCATTGTCTGCATTAAAACCCTTCATAGTTCATAACCCTCTCTGAAATCCATCATCTCTTTAAACCTTGCCTCCTCTTTGTGAGGTGCTAGGACAGATATTATCTCAGTTTTACAGATGAGAAGAATCTTTCCTTAGAGTTTAAGTGATTTGCCCAGAACTGACAACTAAAAGGGTAGAACCAGGACTTGAACCTGGATCTTCTAGTTCCTAATTCAGTGAATGTTCAAGTTTAAAGACAAAAAAAAATTTTTTTTTGAGTATCTTTGCCAGCTGAAAAGTCGTAAAGATGTAAGAGCAGCTTTGTTATTAGGATTGGCTGCTGTGAAGCCAAATCATGACTATATCAACACGACTTTGTCCCCTTAACCCCACAAGTATGAGGTGCTGTTTTTAACATCATTTCCAGGAATTCTCCTGAGGCAGAACTATCATGTCCTGCAATTAAGCCTGATATTTCCCAGCTTTGGGGAGACATGATTCGGATTCTTTAGAAGCAGACCCTGGATTAAGCTCTACCTCTAGGCAGGCTTTTGCAGGTCATGGGCCTAATGCACTGTGTGGTGGAGGCAGAAGCTTCACTTTGCTCTCCTAACAAGAGTAAGAGGTATGTTCCTTGTTGCCCTGGAATTCTGCAGGTAGCCTGTGTCAACTCTACAAGAATGCTCCTAGGGGCCGCGCATTTCCATCTAGTTGAGCATGGGCAAGGCAGGTGACCTGTAGGGAGATTTTTTTTCTCCTGTGCCTTGATAAATTTTTTACTTGGAGTCCATCTCATCTTTTGGTGGGTTTTTTTTTTTTTTTTTTTTTGAGATGCTTCTCTAGTGTTGCTAATTGATTTGTTACTTAATTTTTGTCTCTCAACCTTTCTTTTTTTTTTTTTTTCATTTAATATGAGGGGTTCCGTGACTTTGAGGTTCTGAGCTGCTGTTGATGTCCTGTACCTGCTTCAATTCTCAGCTCTCAAAGGGGAAAACGACTGCCGAGGATCGGAAATGCTCTACTGCCATACCTGGAAGCTCCCACCGGAAAATTAGTAAGTGCCCCTCCTCAGTATATTCACAAGTGTTATTGAGTAAGACAGCTGTAAGTACAGCCAGAGGGACAATCTTTGGGGATGACATAAAAGCATTTCTCAAAAGCTACTCCAAATAAATCTGGTGCCATTTTTATCTTAACTCTGGGAATTCTCAAAAGTTTCCATACTGATGTTAGGCTTTTAAGGGGAAGATAGTTATAAAAACTACAAAACCACCAGTTCACTTTTTTATATATTAACAAATTAATATTTCTCATTTGAAATGGGTTTCTTCTCATTTTCATACTGCAGAGTACTGGTACCAAATATCTTTATTTCACAAAGAGGAAAACTGAGGCAGAGAAATCAAGTCATGCCAAAATGAGTTATCAGATTTAGGAACAGAGTTTAACACTTCTGACTCTTGGAACATAGTCATGAAATATTTATTAACCATGTAGAATATGCTGTGCTCCCTGGGAAAATGAAAATGCATAAGGCATGGCTCTTTCCTCTAAGAATTGATATTCTAGGGTGACTAAAAAAAAAAAAAATTCAGGATAAATAACTTGTTAACTACCTAGAACAATGAGACACCATCTCACCCTGGCAATAATGGTACTGATCAAAAAACAGAAAACAATAAAAGCTGGTGAGGTTGTGGGGAGATTGGAAAATGAAAATACAACCACTATGGAAAATAGTGTGGCACTTCCTTAAAAACCTAGAAATAGAAATACCCTATGATCCAGCAATCCCACTCCTAGGTATATATCCTAGAAAAATAAGAGCCGTAAAATGAACAGACATGTGCATACCCATGTTCATTGCAGCATTATTCAAAAGGCAAAAAGATGTAAACAACCTAAATGCTCATTAAGAGATGAATGAATAAACAAACTGTGGTACATACACACAATGGAATACTATACAACAATAAATAATGATGAATTCACAAAACATTTCTCAACATGGGTGAATCTGAGTGAAGTATGCTGAGTGAAGTAAATCAATCACAGAAGGACAAATATTGTATGAAACCACTGTTATAAAAAGCCAAGAATAGATTTACACACAGAAAGAAACATTCTTTGATGTTTATCAGGGATGGGAGGGAGACAGAGGGAGAATCACTAACTAGATAGTAGACAAGTGTTAATTCTGGTGAAAGGAAAAGTAATACACAGTATGGGAGAAGTCAGCACAATGTGACCAAGGCAAAGGAAGACACTGAGGGGTATGTAAGAATAAAGGGCAGTTACAGTAAATGCTATAACATATACAACCCTGCAAACAACAGTAATAACAAACATTGATTTGTGAGTCGATACATAGGCAAATATGTATGCTAAATTGGTGAGGGAGGTCGTATGGGAGTATACCTCGTACATATATAGGTATGGTTGTGGATATTTCTACATACATATATGTAAATGCTGCATGTATACTCATATGTATAATAGAGCACATGAGGGCACAGTTATAGAAACTACTTAGACATCAGAACTGAACTACTGGACTTGAAGGCTAAAGATCATAGTCTTGGGGGACATCTAGGTCAACTGGCGAAACACAGTTCATAAAGATAATGTTCTACATCTTAGTCTGGTAAGTAGCACCTGGTGTCTTAAAAGTTTGCAAATGGCCAACTAAGAGGCAATTATTGGTCTCTTCCTGTCTGGAACAAAGGAGAATAAAGAGAGAACTGAAGACTCAAGGAAACAATTAGACCAAAGGACTAATGGCCCACATGAACCACAGCCTGCTCTAACCTGACACCAGAAGAGCTAGATGTTGTACCTGGGTGCCACTGTAGACTGCTCTGACCAGAATCACAATAGAAGGTCTTGGTTAGAATGTAGAACAAAATTCAGATTCTAAAAAAAAACAGACTTACTGGTCTGAAAGACACTGAAGAAACCCCCAAGACTATTGCCCTAAGACGCTTTCTAACGTGAAATGGAGGACACTCTCAGAGGCCATCTTTCAGACAAAGAATAAATGGGACTATAAAATAAACAATATACCCATAAAGAATGTGCTCCATAGAACAATCAACTGTATGAGACCAAAAGGGCAACATTTGGCTAAAATCAAAGATGAAAAGGCAAAGAGGGACAGGGAAACCTGAGGAATGGAAAAAGGGAACCCAGGGAAGAAATGGGGCAAGTGCTGACACATTGTGGGGATTGCAGCCAATGTCATGGGACAATTTGTGTACCAATCATTGATTGGAAAATCTGCTATGTAAACTTTAACCTAGAGCACAGTAAAATGTTTAAAAAATAAAAAAGTTACCTACCTAGAAAGAAGGGACTTAGCATTTTAAGAAATCATATCCAAGTAGTAGCTGTGGAGGAGAGCCCATCACAAATGATCAGGTGATAGGATGGTTTGAGTAAGACATGAGAAGGTAAACCTGAGGTCTTGAGCTTATGGAGAATTTGAGGAATGTCCATGTAGGACAGCTGTGGGAAAGACATCCTCACAAGTAGGTAGGTTATGGCCAGATGGTTGGAAACCTTGGAGGCTAAACTACTTTATCCTGTGGATAATGAAGCCTCATCAGAAGTTTTTAAAAGCAGGACATCAAAATGAAGTGTGGCTGAGTCACTGAAGCATCTTGCTTTTTGGATTTCTTCTTGGATCTTCTATGGAAATAGACATATCCCAGTCATATTCTGTGTCCTTTTTGGAAATCTTAAATATTTAAGAAACCCTTTAAGAAAGCTGTTCTTAATTGAGATAGTGTCTAACCAACAGTGATAGTAAATGCATTAGTAAAAGAGTTCGGACCCTGTAAAGAGAGGCAGATTCTGTATCATGTCATATAATGCAATTAAAACAGAACAAAGTAAATCAAATGAATTCCTGAGAGCAGATGTTTTAATAATAATCGTGGCAAAGGAATTATATCAGCTTCTCATCCTTCAATTTTGAATTGTGCAGAAAATAAAAATAACCTGAGTACTTACATGGTGCAGTCCTCTAAACGCTTTACAAGTGTTGACTAAGTGGTAAAAGTATGTTCTACTAGAGGGCCTTTAAAATATTACATTTTACAATGACCCTCTAAGTGTATCTAAGTAGAAGTGTTCTCAGGTTTAAAACTTAAAAACTAGGTTATCTGCATAATGAAGATTTTATTTTCCTGCCGTCTTAAAGTTCATTTCATGTACTGATTTATTTATTTTTTCCAATAGATAATTGTGCTCCATACTACCCTTGTTAAGAAGACTGCTTCTGGGAGGCAGGGTTACACCAAGCATGTCCCCTCTTGACCTGAGATGAGAGGGGTGGAAGACCTTGGGGAAGGAGGTCTCAGCCCTAGTTCAGGATTTCTTCTGTGTAAAACATTACCTGCCAAATATGTCTTCACACCTTAGGTGTGGGTGAAATATTGCTCATTTCAGGGTCTTAACTCCTTTCTAAAGTACCTTATAGGTTTGGTACCTTACCCTCAAATGTCATTAGGATCAGTAAGCGTACGTTTTATCTTCTGCATTTCTTCTGGGGTGACTTTGTAAGGGTGTGTTTTCACTCTAGGTATTTTCTTTAGCTGATCCTGCTGGATTGCTGTGTGTTAGAGGGAGTGATTTGTTCATCAGTTACTAAACATGTTCTATAGGTATCTGTGCCCAGACTTTAGTACCCTTTTCATCTTGATTGGATTAGCTGGAGAAACTCTGTCTCTTCTCTGAGTCTCAGAACCGGCCTGGATTATTGTAGACTGTCAGAACCAGCTGGTTTCAGAAACGGGCTTAGGGAGTTGTCAGAGATGGTTCTCAGATTGCTACTTATTTTTCAGCCAATTTTGAGCTTGCTCAACTGCAAGAAAAACTGAAGGAGACAGAGGAAGCCATGGAAAAATTAATCAACAGAGTGGGACCTAATGGTGAGAGGTAGGTTTTCAAACCATTTCCCATTTAGAGAGTCAACTCAAAATTTTGCTTTTCTTTGATTTATGGGCCACTGATTTTCATCTCATATAATTGTCAGTTTATTTGTCTTTTATGTATCGTTTCTCATATAACATTACCATTTTCATACTATAAGCAACCTCAGTTTTTCAAGAGAAAAAGCTAGGTTCCATGTTGTGCAAATTATTGAGTAAAATATATGAGAGTAAAATATGCAGTTTCTGAAACCTCATCTTAATGCTTATGTAAAAATGGAAATATGAGAAAGGTTTTTAATATATCTAAAAGAACTTTTCAGACATAAGATAGCTTTTACTTGTGAGCAGTCTTAAATCAACATACATATTTAAGTAATGAAGCCTCCTGAGAGGTCAGTATTGTGCCATGCATGTCTGATATTAAGCACAATACCCACCCCAAGGGTACAAAGACTAAGGAAATGATCTAGGAATCAGAATGGAGGCATCCTCATTTCTGTCTTATGGTCAGCAAAATTTCCCTCCTGGAGAAACATGTCCGGTGCCAATGATTCACCTCCCAGAATATGGTACAGCCTGAGGGGAGTGGTGAGGGTGCAGCCTCTGACAGCAAACCACCCTGACAGGCTTGTCGATTATGCATGCAGGACTATAGATGCTGGCATGGATTGCTGGAATGTAAGCTCTTGGAGGACAGATTTGGTCTGTTTTGTTTACTGTGTTCACATAGTAGGTACTAAGTAAATACTTGTTGGCATAAGAGTAGATTCTCACTTTTTTTTTTTTTTTCAATCAGTAATTCACTTTATTGATGCCCACTCCAGGCTAGGAAGGCCAAGGGCTATACAAGAGAACCAGATTCAGTCCATGCCTGAAGGTCAGTCTTGCAGGGAGCAGGGGAAGGGTGGACACACAGACACACAGACACAGATCTGGCATCTGGAGGGAGGGCACACAGCCTCACGCAGGGGCACTCTGGGTACAGGTAGTCATGGAAGGCTTCCTAGAGAAGGGCTCATGTGGGGAAGCAAGGGGCAAGGCAGCCATCAGAACCTTCACCTTTTGTACATCTGTAGGCAGTGAGCCCAGGGTGAGTGTGAAGGGGCTGGCAGGCAGCAGGGTGTCCCTCTCACCTCACTATACCCTAGGGGCTGAGCCATAACCCCCACCCCTCATTCTTGGCCTGTCCTTTGCCTTCTGCCAAATGGGCCCTTTCCGGGGATCCAACTCTTGTTTTCAAGGCTTCCCTGAGACAATCCATATACATACATTCATATTAGAAGAGTAAATCATGGCTGTCTTAGTCATCTAGTGCTGCTATAACAGAAATACAAGTGGATGGCTTTAACAAAGAGAAATTTATTCTCTCACAGTCTAGTAGGCTCCAAGTCCAAATTCAGGGCGTCAACTCCAGGGGAAGGTTTTCTTTCTTGTTGGCTCTGGAGGAAGGTCTTTGTCATCAATCTTGCCTTGGTCTGGGAGCATCTCAGCACAGGAACCTCAGGTCCAAAGGACGCACACTGTTCCCGGTGCTGCTTTCTTGGTGGTATGAGGTATCCCCCCTCTCTGCTCTCTTCCCTTTCCTTTTTATCTCTTGAGAGATAAAAGGTGGTGCAGGCCACATCCTGGGGAAACTCCCTTTACATTGGATCGGGGATGTGACCTAGGTAAGGGTGGTATTACAACCCTACCCTAATCCTCTTTAACATAAAATTACAGTCACAAAATGGAGGACAACCACACAGTACTGGAAATCATAGCCTAACCAAGTTTAACACATATTTTGGGGGGATACAATTCAATCCATGACAATAGCCATTCCTTGTTTAGACCCCTCTCTTCAGTTCCTGACTGGTACATTCAGGGCCTACTGGCCATGTCTCATAGATTATCCTCATCAAACAATAATTATTTCTCTAATGAATGGATGTCCAAAATGGAACTCATCTACACCCAGCTGAACCTATTCTATCTTAATATTCCCTACCTCAGCAAATGGCTCCACCGTCTGTTTGGTTATCCAATGTAGAAATTAGATGTCATCCTTAATTCACGCTTTCCTTCACTTCTCATATCTCTTCTAACACCATGTCTTGTCATTTCTACGTAATAAGTCTGTCTCTCTGCAAAAGACTGTAAATTCCATGACGGTCAGGGATTATCCTTCTTATTCCCAGGGCCTAGCATAGGCCCATCCAAAACCAAACCAAACCCAATTGCCATGAAGTCGATTCCAACTCGTAGTAACGCTATAGGACAGAGTAGAACTGCCCCATAGAGTTTCCAGGGAGCACCTGGTGGATTCAAACTGCCAACATTTTGGTTAGCAGCCATAGCTCTTAACCACTATGCCACCAGGGTTTCTGCACAGGCCCATAAAAAAAAACCTCTAAAAGAGTATTAGTTGAAATGAATGAAAGAATGACTGAGGGAGTATCTTAGTCATCTAGTGCTGCTATAACAGAAATTCCACAAGTGGATGGCTTTAACAAAGAAGAATTTATTCTCTCACAGTTTAGGAAGCTAGAAGTCTGAATTCAAGGCATCAGCTCCAAGGGAAGCCTTTCCCTCTCTCTCAGCTCTGGGGGAAGGTCATTGTCGTCAATCTTCACCTTGTCTTGGAGTTTCTCAGCACAGGGACCCTGGGTCCAAAGAATGTGCTCCATTCCCGGTATTTCTTTCTTGGTGGCATGAGGTATCACTCCTCTCTGCTTACTTCTCTCTTTTATATCTCAGAAGAGATTGGCTCTTGAGATACAACTTAAACCTGTAGATTGAATCTTGCCTCATTAAGATAACTGCCTCTAATCCTGCCTCATTAACATTATAGAGCCCAGGACTTACAACATGTAGGATAATCACATCAGATCACAAAATGGAGGACAACCACACAATAGTAGGATCATAGCCTAGCGAAATTGACACACATTTTTAGGGGACACAGTTCAATCCGTAATAGGAAGTGGATGCTTTTACTTTTGACATTGGTCAGAACTACTTCATATGGTTTCCTTTTCTCTGATTTTGCTTCCCTTCAATCCACTTTCTAAACAGATGAGTTATGTCTTTGTTTTAGCCCTTCAGTAGGTCCTTGTTGCTCTTGATAAAGTCCAGAATCCTTAACATGGCTTACATAGTCTTGAATGACCTGATCCTGCATACTTCTTTTGCTTTATCTTTCTCCATCCCTCTCTCTCTGTCTCTAGTCCAACCACACTGACTACTTGCTGTTTCTTTAAAATACTTGTCAACTTTTGCATCTAGGACTTTTTGTATACTTTTCTCCTTTGCCTGGGGTGCTTTTTCTTTCCCACCACACACACTTATTTTAACTCTTGCTTGCCTTACAAGTCTCAACGTCCAAAACCCAAAACCAAAGCCAGTGCCGTCGAGTCGATTCCGACTCATAGTGACCCTGTAGAACAGAGTAGAACTGCCCCATAGAGTTTCCAAGGAGCACCTGCCAGATATGAGCTGCTGACCCCTTGGTTAGCAGCCATAGCACTTAACCACTACGCCACCAGGGTTTCCAGTCTCAACGTAGACATCACTTTTTATCAGAATCCTTCCCTGAACTCACAAAATTTGGTTAGGTGCTCTTCCTGTGTGCTCTCACAGCATTTGGGTTTGCTTGGTATTGTATATACATCGTATTACTTTCTGATCTTCTGTTACCTTTTCTATATTCCCTGATGCCTGTTACCTTCTTGAGGGCAGGGAATTTTGTTTAAATTTGTATTCCTAGTGTTGGCACATTTACAATGTCAGTACATATTAAAAGAACGAATGATGCTTTAGCAATAATAAGAGTATTTTCTTTGGTACGTATTTTCATTTACTCTATGCAGCCCTGAATGTTTGTCTACAGCAGGTATTTTTTTCTGTACAAAGAACTGCCATCTCAGAGAGGTAAAGTGTACTCCAGGAAGGTGTATTAGTTTTCTATGGCTACTGAAACAGATTATCACAAACTTGGTGACTTAAAACAACACAAATTTATGAGGAGAGATGAGGGGATGGATGGTTTTACCCTAACATTTAAACTACAAATAAAAGAAGGATTGGTTCCCCAAAGGAAGACTACAGTGAAAGAGAAAAAGATGAGTTGGAGATTTACAGCCCAGGCTGGAAGAAATTTATGGCATTAACCAAGATATAAACACATAAGAGGAGAAAGAAGATAAAGCTTTGAAATAGGGATCATGAGTTCATCTTTGAATATAGTTGAGGTATTACCAAAACATCCATGTGTAATATACAATAGCAACAGGAAATTTGAGTCTTTAGGTCAGAACAAAGGATGTAGGTTTAGAAGTCATTTGGCTGGAGATGAACAATAAGGGCCATGGGGAAAGATGAGATCACCAAACCTTTGTGGCATATCATTCTTACTATAGTGGCCTGCAGTCTTGTCTTGATGGTCTGAATTCTTTTCTGTGAATGATGGTGGTGGAATCTGTCTCATTCTCTCTGATTTCAACTCTTAGAACTTGACAACTCCTCTGGGTTTGTAGCATTCAGAAGTCTGGTGAGGTTATCTCCCAACCGTGACCTTTTATTTTTCTGACATCTTGGACTCTTCCATATCTAATCTCACCTGGCCTGCCTTATTCATGCGGCTGCTTAGGATTCTTCATCAACTGGACCTAGTTTTGAAGGGTGAATTTAAGATTGACCTCAAGGCAGTGGCAAGTCTTCCAGGCGAAAATTGCTCAGTATAGATAACTGGAGTTATGAGGTTGGCCTCTCTGAAAAGTCAAGATGAGAAGTAGAGATGGGGCATTTTCTCTGTGTAGGGGATGGCTTAATTCGTGATATTGGGTTAGCTTCCTGAGGGCATGCTTGTAACAATGGAGGGATTACAGTCCTAGGGCTGACTCTTTGAGGAAACCATGTTTTAGGAGATGGGAGGAGGAAAGTGAGCCAGCATCAGAGATAAAAGGAATGGTTAAAGAAATAGGAAGAATGCAAACGTCACAATAGCCAAGGAAGGAGGAAGTTTCAAGGAGAGGATGTCCACAGTGTAGAGAGGTGAGGAAGACTGAAATGCAAGAAAAAGAGCCCCCAACTTGAGAGTAAAGTGGTTATTGATGATTTTCACAAGTTTTGGTAAAATGATGTGATGGAAGCCAGAATTCAGGGAGGTGGGAGAAAATGGATGGCAAAGAAATGGGGACCAATCAAACTAAAATGTTTATTGAGTGCTTACAGTGTTTATGGTACTGTGCCTATACTGTTGTGAACTCATTATCACTGCCCTCCAGGAGTATTGCACCAAGTTGAGACAATAAGGAATCTATGAAAACGTTCATTGCAGTAAATTCAGAAGATGTCAGAAGGTGGGCCATGATTAATTGCTTAATGCATGATGCAGACAATAACAATATGAACACTAGTTCAGCGTTGAGAGGATGTTTTAGTTTGAAATTCTCTGAGAAAGCTTCTCTTGTCTGTCCCTGCTTCTCCTACCCTAGCAGCCAGCTATCCCTCTTTTAGTTAAGGCCTTCTAATTTTCCATAGTAACCAGAGAATCAAGACCGTTTCATTCAGTAAAGATCAGAATGACCTGCATACAGTCCAGAGAAATAACATGTGCAGCCCAAGGACAAGAGCTCTATAAAAAGCACATATGCTCTTCTCGCTGGGGGTGACCTAGTCTGCCCTAGACATGTCCTACAAATTGGGTTGTTTTAATAGTAAGAATTTGGGGTTATGTGGACCAGACAAGCAGTTGTGGCGAGTCAGGACTCCTGTCCTGATGGGAAGAATAGTGCTGTAAGGGGCTGCAGTATGCTTCCACAGGTTTAAACAATACAAATTAACTATTGTGGGATACACACAGGTTTTTCACTAGAATCTCACATTCATCCAATCAGAGCCAAAACACATAAGACATTCCAAGAGCGTTAGCACACGGAAAGTAGCTAGCAAACGGTAAGTAGAAATCAATGTTCACTCTTAAATAACGGTTTCACGATGGAAGGTCAAGGTTTACTCACTGGGTGGGCATGCCTTAGGTATCAGCAGGTGCTCTGCCCCCTTCACTTCTGCTTCAGCTCTGATCCAACAGCATCGGGACAGCCCTGGGCCAGCATCATGACAACTCTTGAAGCAGAACTACTCTAAGGGCAGCCCGTATGTGAGGTGCACCCAGACTCGTCGGGCAGGCCCCACACCCCCGCACTGTGGGCAGAGTTTCTGTAGCTGCCTGGCTGCTTCTGGCTGCCCAGTCTGCTCATGGTCTCCACTGCTTCCAGTGTGCTGTAGCTGCCCTAAGCCGTTATAGTTCTCCGCCCACTCTTCTCCAACTGCTCTGCTTCCACTTCTCTGTTCAGAAGATGCTGGCTTCTGCTTTCTCCAGCCTCTGCCTCCATTTCTCCTAGCTCTGCCTTCTACTGAGTCCAAGGTTTCTGCTATTACTGGTGCTTGTCTCTTCTGAAGAATTTTCTAATCTCTAATCTCCTTGGCTGACATCTCCACCCTAGGACAAGGATTGGGAAGAAGCGGGGTGTTCTTCAGCACAGAGTTCCCGTGTCCCCAAGGGATGTGTTCACCTCTCCTGTTAGAGCAGAACGTTCACACTCTTCAACCCAGGAAGCTGCCATGAACCTCTGTCTTCCCAGGGCTTTATTGGCCTCAGCACCCGCCCGCTGAGGCTTAGTCAGCATCGGGCCCCCAGGTGATCCCTCTTAGTCAGGTTGGCCCCTACTCACTGGTCTCAGATGTGGTCTTCCTCTCAGAACCAGGACCAAAAGGCCAAATGTCCATCGCAGAGGGATTCCATACTTCCCAGGGGCCCTAGAAGCATAGGATTTTAGCTGAATGTGGAACACCAGGCTTCTTCAGGTCATGACTTTGAGGCTATTTGGTGTGGAAGAAGCAGAGCATGTAGTGTTTTTGTTTTCTTCCCACTGAATTGTGTGGAAATGTTGTACCTTCACTTTCCTCAGATACCATTTGACGTTAGAGGGAGAAACACTTTTTCCCCCTGGTTAGTCATTAAGGCTAAAAATATTTGTTAGGCTGACCATAAAAAGAATGCAAGCTTGGGACTGGCTGGTTAGAAAAATAGATGGCACCTCACAAGGCAGGTACAGAATGTGTCATTTTTCCTTCACGAGTGTTATATTGCCTTAGAATGCTTTGGGTTTTTAATAGGAGAATAAGTAGCCTGTTAAATCCTGCCACTAGATAAACCTGGTCCCAAAGCAGACAATTCTCAGTCCTCTGAGTAGGGCCTTGTTTGCTTATCAGCGTGATGCAATACTTCTCTCTCAAAGAAAATAATTACAAATGAGCCTCATCTTATTTTTGCAGAGCCACAATAAAAAGCTATGTGGCTTTACCCAGAGCCACATAGCCAAGTGGGGACTCGAACCCAGGTTTTCTAAACTGGAACTTGAGCACTGTGTTTCAAGAATTGCACAGAATGCTATCAGAAGTCAGGAGACTAGTTTTTGTTGCAGTGCTAGATTAATTAATTAGCAATATGAATAAATCCATAATTTCCCCTTTCTAGGCCTCAGTTTCCCTACTTCCTCTGAATGAGATGATTGAGTTGTCAGAATGATCCAGCTCTGAAATTTTCAGATTTATGCTTATTCCTGTACGAGTAGATTAAACCTGGTAATTCTAAAGTTGGCCTAGTAGCATATTTTTCCCTGGTTGCAGCTAATGGTCCCCCACATTTTCTTTTGATGACCTTGCTTCAGAGAAAAGTGGTTTGTAGTAATGTGAGCAACAATGAAATTGCTTGGAGTTTAGAGAATCAGGGCAGTGAGGAGGAACTAGACTGAAAGCTGAGACATCTAGGTCTAATGCCAGCACTGACGTTAACTCGTTATGGGGCCTTGGGCAATCACTTAATCTATTCTGGGCCTTAGTTTTCCCATTTGTGAAATCGAGTTTTGAACTAACATCTCTAAGATTTCATCCCAACTATGCAGCTCTAGGATCAAATCCTAGAATAATTATCCTTGGCCATTGGACTTCCTATTCTAGGATCTAGACAGGTCCTAGTGATGTTTAATATCCATTGCCTGGGAGTGTATACCGCTAAATGGCTGGATTGTCTGGTATTTCTAAGCAGAGCACAGACTGTGACTTCTGACCAAGAGAAGCGGTTGTTACATCAGCTCCGAGAAATCACCAGGGTCATGAAAGGAGGAAAATTTGTTGACAGACCCACTCCAGAGAAAGAAGCTGAGGAGGCCCCTTACATGGAAGACTGGGAAGGTAAACAGTGTTTTCTCATTTCTTTGTTAGTTGTTGGGACAGACAAGAGATCTTACATTTTTTTTTTTTTAATCAGCTTTATTATTGAGATATAATGTATATACAATAAAATTCATCAATTTTAAGTATACAGTTGAATGGATTTTGGCAAGTGTGTAGAGTTGTGTAATCACACCACAATCATGACCTAGAACATTTCCATCACCCCAAAAAGTTCCCTCCCCTTTGCAATTAATCCCTTCCCTCCACCCCTGGCAATAACTGAACTGCTTTCTGTTCCCGTAGTTTCTGTATAAATGGATCATACTGGATACCCTCTTTTGTTTCTGGTTTATTGGATTTAGCATAATCCTTTTGAGATTTTTGTGTGCTATTGCACGTGTCAGGAGTGTTTTTGTTTTGTTTTTGATCTTGCTTAGTAGTATAGTCCATAATGCTCATTTGGGAAATGTCCGACTGACTGCGTATAGGTCCGTGATCCCATAAGGTGATAACAGAGTTCAGAAATCCCAATCAGATAATGGGACGCAGCAGACGTAACCAGACGTAGCAAACCCAACAGCTTCCTGCACATAACATGTGTATCTCATGTCTCTTGTACAGAAAGTGATTGTGCTGCCAGGCATGTAATGGTACAGTACATGTGTATCCTATACATAACATACATGTCTTCATAGTCATAGTAAACACCTGTGTTATTGGGTTATGTATATATTATACTGTACTTTCTATCATTTGTTTAATGTGAACTTTCCCTACTTAGAAATAAAAAGTTTACTGTACAACAGTGTATGCTTTGACTCATGGGCAACAGCATCTAATCTCGTTTATCTTGCATGTCTTGAGTGTTGTAGCATTATTCCTCTAGTTTTCTTTCGAAAATGTTACCGCGATGTGCATCATGGATCCCAAATGCTGTAAAACCAGTGCTAGTGATAGCTGCAGCAACAGGCAAAGGAGAAGTATCGATTTGGAAATGAAACAAAAGATATCCCGTATAACTTTCTTAAGTATGTAGTATGGTGTTCGCACAACGTCCGAATCACGGAATGTTCTATTTCATGGAATGTATTGTGGACATTAAGCAACACATGATTGTATTCTGTTATGTTGGATATACCACAATTTGTTTATCTGTTCATCAGTTGAGGAAAATTGGGGTGTTTCTAACTTAAAGCTATTATGAATCGAGCTGCTATGAATTTAACATAGAAGGCTTCAGACATATGTTTGTAGTATATACCCATGGGCATATACCTCGGAGTGAGATTTCTGGGTTTTATGATAAGTGTATGTTTAACGTTATTAGAAACTGTCAGCCTGCTTTCCAAAGTGCCTGTACCATGTTGCCCTCCACCTGCAATGTATGAAAATTCCAGTTACTCCAGATCCTTGCTAGCACTTGGTATTGTTAGTCTTTATAATTTTAGCCATTCTAGTAAGTGTGTAGTGGTATCTCAGTTGTGACTTATACTTTGCATATCCCAAATGACTAATGATGTTGAACATTTTTTCATGTGCTTTTTTTTTGCCATCTCTATTTTTGGTGAAGGGTTTGTCCAAACTGCCCATTTTTTAACTGGCTTAGTTGTCTTCTTATTGAGTTCCAAGTGTTCTTTATGTATTTTGGATACAAGTCCTTTATCAGATATGTATTTTGCAAGTGTTTTCTCCAAATCTGTAGCTTTCCTTTTCATTTTCTTAAAAGCTTCTTTCAAAAAGCAGAAGTTTTTAATTTTGATGAAGTCTAGTATATCATTTTTTTTCTTTTTATGGTTCATGTTTTTTGTGTTCTGTTTAAGAAACCTTTGCCTAGCCCAAGCCTTGTTCAGTTTTTCTCCTCATTTTTTTCTAGAAATTTTATAGGAGCCCTGGTGGTACAGTGGGTAAAGTGATCAACTGCTAACCAGAAGGTTGGTGTTTGAAACCACCAGCGGCTCCTCAGGAGAAAGATCTGGCAGTCTGCTTCTGTAAACAGCCTTGGAAACCCTATGAGGTCACTATGAGTTGGAATTGACTCGATGGCAGTCGATTTTTTATGGTTTTAGCTCTTATAGTTAGGCCTATGATCCATTTCAGGTTAATTTTTATGTATGGTGTGAGATCAACACAGAATTTTTTTATTCCTTTATTCATTTCCAGTTGTTCCAGATCCTTTTGTTGCATTTAATTACCTTGGTGCATTGGCTGGAATCAGTCATGTGGGTCTGTACCAGACTCTCCATTCTGTTCATCGATCTATATGTCTGTTTATACTAATACCCCACTATCTTGACTACTGTAGTTTTCTATTAATTCAGATAGTGCAGGTTCTCCAACTTTGTTCTTTTTTTTCCCCAAAATTATTTTGGCTAGTTCTAGATCCTTCACATTTATCAGTGTGTTCATTTCCACCAAAAAAAAAAAAAACAAAAACCTGATGGGATTTTGATTGGCGTTGCATTGAATCTGAAGATCAGTTTGGGAGAACTGACGTCTTAATAATATTGAATCTTCCAATCCATGAACATATACCTTTCCATTTATTTCTCTCAGCAATTGTAGTTTTCAGTATATAGCTCTTACACATATTTTGTGAATGTATTCCTAAATAACTCATATTTTTGATGCTACTTATAAAAGTGGTATTTTTATTTATATTTAATTTTTTGTTGCTATGATAGAGAAATACAATTTATTTCTCATTATGACCTTGTATCCTGTGGCCTTGCTAAACTAATTCTGGTAGCATTTTAATTTTTTTAGCTTGCTTAGGATTTTCTGCATAGATGATCAAATTGTGAATAAAGACAATTTTTACTTCTTCCTTTCTAATCTATATGCCTTTTATTATTATTTTATTGCCTTATTGCACCGGCTAGAACCTCTAGCACAATGTTAAATAGAAGTGGTAAGAGCAAACATCCTGAATTTCTGGTACTAGGAGAAAGCATTCAGACGTTCTCCGTTAGTATGATGTGAGAGGTTTTTCATGAATGCCCTGTTTCAGGTTGAGGAAGCTTTCTTCTATTCTTACTTTGCTGAGAGTTTTTAACCATAAATGGGGGTTGAACTTTTGTCAGTTTTTTTAATCAACTGGGATTACCATGTTTTTCTGTTCTGATCTGTTAAAATGGTGAATTACACTGATTGACTTTTGAATGTTAAAACAGCCTTGCATTCCTGGGATAAACCATACCTAGTCAATTTGCTAAGGATTTTTTATGTCTGTGTTTATGAGAGATACTGGTCTGTGGTTTTCATTCCTTGTAATGTCTTTGCTTTTTATTTCAGGGTAATGCTGGCCTTATAAAATGCTTTGGAATGTGTTTTCTCTTCTGTTTTCTGGAAGAGTTTGTGTGAAATTGGTTTATTTCTTCCTTTCGTTGTCTACCTAGAAGAATTCCTCATCGTGGTTTTGTAATACACTAACTGGTTTTCAGCCATGTCCGTTTCAATCTATTTTCTTCTTCTGTTGAATTTCAAAATTTTCTTGTACTCATTATGACTTTCTATTTATGGATACCTCTTTCTTCCTGCTTCCTCCGTTTTTATTCAAGCCTGGTTAGGCTTTGTCAATATAGGTCCTCCTAAAAAAAAATTTTTTTTTTTTGTAAGTATTATCAGGAGTATCAATTTTAAGTTGATTAAGATTTAACTCCCATTTCCTGCAACATATTAGGGGCTCTTTGTGTAATTTGCTTAGTTTGGGCCCTGTTTCAAATTGCTGATTTCCTCATAGGGCCAGTACATTTTTGTTGCTTGTTCATGTTTTGTTTTTGTGTTTTTAAACTTTTTATTGTGTATTAGGTGAAAGTTTATAGAGCAAATTAGTTTCCCGTTTGATAATTTGTACGTGAAGTATTCCATAACATTGCTTTCATTCCCCACAATGTGTCAGCACTCTCTTCATTTCTGTCCTAGGTTTCCTGTTACCTTTCATCCTGATTTTCTATCCCTTCTTGCCTTCTCATTTTTGCTTTTGGGCAGATGTTGCCCTTTCGATCTCATATATTTGAGTGTTCTAAGGAGGACGTTCCTCTTGTGTGTTATTGTTTATTTTATGGGCCTGTCTGTGGTTTGGCTGGAAGGTGGTCTCCAGGAATGGCCTCAGTTCCAGTTGCTTGCTCATGTTTTTAATGAAGCTCTTGAGTAGTAATCACCAATGTTGGCTGATATGGGCTACCTTAGCAGTTGTGTAGGTCACTATTTGATTTTCCTCAGTGGGCCTCACCCTCTTAAACCAAAGCAGATATCCGTGGAAGTCCAAGAGCAAGTTTTGCCCTTGGTGTGGTAAGAAGGCAGGGACATGGCGGCAAATGGACTTAAGTGTTCATTCAGTGGCTAGGAGTTAATGAGCAAGCGGGCTTCCCCAGCCCCTGCCCTTGACCGAAGAGGCTGTAAAGGCCTTGGTTAGCTAAGCCCTATTTTACCTAGCATTTTATCCACAGTAAATTAAACCCAGGAATGAGTACTGCATTGGCAAGATTTTTACATACTACTGTTCAGTGCTGGTGAGAGTATAATAAGATGGACAGTTTTTACATCACTGATAGGATTGAAAATTTATACCCCTTTTTTGGAAAGTAATTTGGCGGAGTGTAAAAAGGCTTTTAAAATGCTCATTCCCTTTGGTCTAGTTTTCATATTTCTAGAAGTCTGTCTTAAAGAAATAGAGGACATGAATTTATATTCAGAGATCTTAATTGCAATGTTATTTATAATAGGGGAAAATTGGAAAGACTCTAAATGTCTTAAGAGGAATGGCAAATCATGTAATTATGTTGTAGCTATATGATGGACTATTTTGCAGCAAATTTTCAAATGGCTAATGACATGGAGAAATGCTCATGATACAATGTTGAATGAAAAAATCACAGAACAACATTTTCTATGGAGTGTGATCCTTCCTTATTAAAGAAAAAAAAGGAAAAGGAAATGTTCATACACGGTGAAAAGGTCAGGAGTAAATACAAATTATTATCAGTGGTGGGATTCTGGGTGACTTGCTTTCTCTTTCTTGAACTTGTCTGTATTTTACATATATTCTACAATGAGTCTGTATAACTTTCATAATCAGGAAAAACAGTAAATGTTGTGAAAATGTGTCCCCAAACCCCGCACTACAAAGACCCCTACCTTTCCTAATTTGTAGGCAGAAAGTGGTTTGTGTTAGGACTAAATTTGCCAATTATCATAATGTGCACATGGGTTTGGAATTCTCCAGCTTTTCACATTGTGTAGTGAGCACGCTGGCCACTGCCAGCATTGGCATATGAGCTCCAGAGCAGCCCATCTGCCGCTCAGGCGTGGCTTGGCTGACACAGATTTCTTTCTTTTCTTAATTTGGCAACATTTTCTCTCTACTCATTATCATAGCTGGGATTCAGTACCAGTATTACTCATTTTGTTTACCAGTTTATTTTTTGTTCCATTTTGTGAAGACGAAGAAGCCAACAATGGGAATTCTGTCTCCTGAAAATGGAGTGCCTGTCCTTCGGGATTTTGGGCATGTCTTGCTAAAGTGCTATTTCTGACACTTGCAAGCCATTTCAATTGTTTTGATAAGTAGAAGGCTTCATGGTGTATTTTTCAAAGAGCTTAGTGTTCCTTTCCTCCCTCCTTCCTCCTACCCCTGGGATGACTTGGAAATGGTTCCGAATAGAAATTATAAACAGTAGCCTTGAGCTGTGCTTTCTCCATCTGGTATTTGGTGCATGTTTTTTGAACTGAAGCACATGTCGTTTATTTAATCTTCATCAGCGCTGCAGAAGCACGTGGCGTCAGACTTACGCTGTGCCCCAAGCACCCTGCGCTTACGAAGGGATTTTCATCTGAACTGGTTTGTATTTCAAAGAGCGCCGGGATGGTCAGCCAGATTGCTAAGAATTTGCTCAAGTGAAACTTAGGAACTGTTAGAATTGTCTCAGAGATTCCCGGAATGGATTTGTTAGGATAGGATGGCTGCTGCCTGAGAATCCTCTTTGAGTTGACACTTTATTTTTTTTGAAGAGACACTCCTTGTAAGACTTTGTGCTACTTCTCTTTCTAGGTTACCCTGAAGAGACTTACCCAGTTTATGACCTTTCAGACAGCATCAAGCGTAGGCAAGAAACAATCCTGGTGGATTACCCTGACCCAGAAGAGCCTTCTGCTGAAGAAATAGCCGAAAGAATGGAAGTGCTAGAAGAAGAATCAGACCATTTGGGTTGGAAAAGTCGGCCCGCTGATCCCCGAGCCCAGGAAGATAATTCTGTTACTTGGTGTGACCCAAAGGCAGAAATATGTTCCTGCTGTTTCTGTGAAGAAGAGGATCCCGCTGTCTTGGCAGAGAATGCTGGATTCAGTGCAGATAACTACAGTGAGCAAGAGGAAGCCACCAAAGAGGGGGGGCCCCAAGACGTCAGAGAGGAAGGCTTGGGCATCAGTGCTGCTAGAGCACATACAGGTGGCATGCTGAGGAAGCGGAACCTCCAGAGTTTAGAATGAAAGCAGCCAGTTTGGTGAAGTATCCACTACTCTAGCCCCAAGGTGACCTTTCTCTCCTCTCAGATTTCATCCTTGGCCCTGTGCCCTATACTTCATTCTCTGTGTTTAAATATCATAGCTATCAGGCCACTACCATGGATATCATGTATCTTCCTGGTGCTCACACACCTGTCACCTTGTAAAACATCATAGAGATTAATTAGTGTGAACATAAGACAACTTCACTCTTCTCTTCCTGCCTTTTCCCCAGCAGAGAAATTGACCCATGGAGTAATTACGTTTGGTCTGTTGTAATTACAGATGGGGACCACTCAGGGGCAAAGGTCTGACTCTTCCTGCTAGGAGTAACAGATGGTTTACCTGTGAAGGAACATCAGTGTACAGATGATGACTTAAGGTTACAAGAGTGAAGATTTCAGGGTCTAAGATGCCTTATCCTTTGGGCCTTGAGCAGGTTAGTGGCCCCCTGGGGAGAAGAGCACATTTTGTTTGTGGGGATGATGGGCCCAGAGCACGGTAAGACTGTTCTCGGACTTGAAGCATCTTCCTCACACCTACAGCCTTTCTAGGTGCACTGATGCTGCCTCAAACACCCAGAGTAGCAGAAGACTCCTGCTGACCTTAGAATGAGCCCAGAGGCCTGTCTAGGTGACTGTTTTGCCCGGATATTCTTAGGCTCTCTAGCTGCCTTTATTTCTGCCCTGCTTAACAGAACTGCCAAACCCAGAAGCACCTTTGTACTTTTCAGTGGCCAGAGGAAGTTTTAGATTGAGACTTCAGAGCCTGCCCTGCAAAGCCAAGGTTTGAGGCTATAGGAAGGCCTGCCCAAGGGTTGTAGTCCTGCCATGAGCTACTCAGAAGGCCATGGAGCCGGCAACAAGGACGAGGACCCCTACCCTTACAGAGAGTCCTCGCCTAGAAGCTATTTCTTAATGTTGTGCCATCCGGGAAATTTGTCCTTACACCACATGGACTGAAACAAAGACTGAACTTGTTACAAAGTGCCAGCCCAATAGGAAAGTTGCAGACAACCAGTACAGCAGTGCACAGGGGAGGAAACCATTTGTTCTATATTTGGATAGCTGAATCTTTTGAGAGAGCTGGGGAAAGTAAGAGGTAGATTAGGCCTGGGTGGATTTTGACCAAGCTAAAGGCCTCATCGCCTAAACTGCCATCTGTTACATGTCTTCATGTGACTTCTAACAAGGATGAGTGAATTCATAGTTTACATGCAAGGCCTGACAGTTATAAAGAAGGCCTATTCCCCTGAGGACATTCCCAATCATAAAACGTAGAAGACTTCAAAGTTAAGAAATTATGTAAAGGTAGTTCTTAGTGGCTTTTAGAGTTCCATTGTACCTGGCCTGAATAAGATGCCGGGAAAGAGTTCAAATCGCGCATATAAGCAACAGGCCGCTCTTCGGAAGATATGGGATCATATTAAGATAATGTGTCAGCTACTACTAGATATTTCTTGTCAGGTAATTGAACTACAGAGAAATGTCACTGCAGACTGTGTCTCTGGAAAGTATATTGCATCTGCCTTTGGTGTGGAACATTTCGTTCACATTGTAAAGAATGCAGTTTAAAATGTATGAAGACAATCTAGACGTAATGCTAAAGGTAAAGTAGTGCAGCTGCTCTTTACTCTTCTGATTCATTGTTTTCCACACTATTTTCCTTCATTCACTGGGAGCAGTTGCTTATGAAGACAGCTCTGTGTCCCTGTTCAAAGGTTGAAAGTTTTTTTTTTTTTTGCCTTAGGATATGACTCCCTTATTAGAAGTAACTACTGCTGTTTCTTTGTAGCCTCTTCATTCATTTGCTGAGTACTAGAATGAAAGATTTAATTCCTGCACTCAAACTCAATTTAACATGGGAGCCTGACAGGTAAAATGAGCTGTGAAATAAGAGGCAGAGTCATATGGGCTTCAGATCGTGAATTCTACAGGCAGAGAAATTTGGGCCCTGATCCCATCCCTGCCCATTCTAGCTGTGGGATCGTGGGTCAGCTCCTTAAACCCTCTGAGCCTTGGCTTTGTCATCCATAAAGTAGGGGTAATAATGATTATCCCTATTATTATTAATTATGAAGATTAAATAATTAGTACATGCAAAACAGTATTGGTCCTATTTCATACATGGTAACCACTCAATAAATGGTAGCTGTTTTATTTTTATTATATAAAGTTTCAGGCTGTAATTGAGATACGGGCCCCAAACTACAAGAGCACAAAAGAGCATTTGCAAGAATACTTCACAGAGAAGGTGGGGCTTGAAGCATGCTAAGAATTTCTCCAGTTGGGCAAGGAAGGGAAAGGACGTTCTTGGCAAAAGAGTGGCACTGGAAAAAGCAACAAGGTATGAAAAAGAAGGTATGTTCAAGTATTTTGATGAGGCTGGGATGTACAGTGTCACATAAGTGTTTATTTTGAATGTTAATCTTTGGAAAAAAATGCCAGAAGTTCTAAGTCCCTCATGATGGCTCTTGCTGCCCTGTCTCTTGGTTGGTTTATATATCAGGAATATATTTATATATCAGGAATGCTGATGTACTTTTTGACCATTTCAGATTAGACAATTCTTTTTGGATTTTCCAGACCTATTTTATCCTTCAGGGAAAACAAAGATATGGTTACATACAACCCAGGGTGACAAAAATCATGGGACTGGGTTTTGTTTGGCAATACCTGCTCTTTCTTCATGGCCTTCATTTCTCAGAACTGGTCTGGGCCACAAACTTGACCAGTCCCCTGGCACTGGGCTGAGGTAAACTTTGGGCACTGTGACAGAGCATGCAGTCATACTTCGGGGCACAGATTGTCCTAGGAAACCACTGGACCATCAGCTTGGCACATCAGGTGGGTGGCCCAGCCAGGAGATCCTCTTTCCTGGTCATGACAGGACTACAAGGAAAGCGTAATGTTAGCTTCATGACTAGTGAATGGTGAGCTCTAGAAGCTGGGCCCAGGGAGGTGTGCTGAGGAGCAGAGGCATATTTGGTCTCCAGAAGAGATGACCTGTGAGAACCATTCTCTGCACCATCTATTGTTTGGGTGACCAAGTAACTTATGGTCTAACCTGAGACAGTTTGGGAAAAGGGAGCTTTAATAATAATTATGCCAAGTCAATAGGTGTAAACCAGCACTGTCCTGGATATATGATTACCCTGTCCGTAGCCATGTAAAAGATTTGTCTTCAACCTGTCCACTAACAAATAAAAACAAGCAAAACAAAACCAAACCCTCTTTACTTTTTAGTAATGTCCTGATTACATATGCTATTTCCCACAGGAGCTAGGCCATGGTTCAGGTAGGAATTGCTCTTGGTCATGTAAAAACTCTAAATCTGGGGGAAATAAACAAACTCTACTTATTACCACACTCTTAACCCAGACTATTTCTATTCTAAAGAAAATACTTCAGCTACCCAGCAACATAGAGAAAAAACATAAATGACGTACCCATATGATTCTGGCTTGACCATTTTTATACAAATCTAAAATGTACTTACCTTTCCCCATTTTCTTACGTAAAATAAAAAGAACAAATGTCTCCCCTTTCATGGTTCATTTCTTAATGTCTCCAGGCACCATTTTTCTCATTTATAAATTGGAACTAATAACCCACCTTGCAGGGCTGTTAGAATGAAATGAGATACTGTTTGTAAAGGTCAAGCATGAGGGAGGTGTTCAAAGACAGCTGTCACCAGCAGCATCTCAGTCTGTACATCAACTCCTGTGCTGCTGTGTCACACCTGGCACCTTCCCAGGCCACCCAGACTGCCAGGAATGGCCCAGGATATAGGGCCCTGCAGCCTTTTGGTAATTGTAGTTTTGACCTCCTCCCTCAGCATCAGACCACTAGCTCTCACGTCTGCTTCACAGCCGCAACTGCAACCTCTCATCCTCTTGACTTCAGTTCTGCCGAGGGCCAAAAAAAAATGTCCGAGCATGTTTAAGTCCTGTTCACATGGGTCAGGCTCTGAGTAGGGCCAGAGGAATCAAGTGGCTGGGTCTTTGTGTTATGTCTGCCACTTGGGCCATTTCTACTTTTTTTCAGCTCTACAGCCCTGTTGTGTTCCTAAAGGCCAGGCCCATAGTGGGATACATAGGAACCAATAGGCTGTTCCTCTATTTGGCACTAAACAAACAAACAAAAAAAACCTTGTTGCCATTGAGTCGATTCTGACTCATAGCGACCCTATAGGACAGAGCAGAACTGCCCCATAGGGTTTCCAAGGAGCAGCTGGTAGATTCAATCTGCCAACTTTTTGGTTAACAGCTCTCAACCACTATGCCAGCAGAGCTCCCTAGTTCACCCAGCTGACCCTAAAGAGGATCACTCTAACTTAAGTACCTTCAAACCTCACCGTTTTCCCAGCCCTTCCCAGCTTCTGGGTGTCGTTCTAACCATCTATAAACTTGAAGAGCACAGCTAGAGGGAATGCGATTTTGACCTACTTACCATTGATTGTAAACAAGCTGTGATCCCCATGTTACCACCACCCACCTACCCACCCCTGAGACTCCTAGGACAGAAACTTTAGGAAAGTTTTGCATAGGAAACTTTATGCGTAGGAAAAAACTTTAGGAGAGAAACATGCTTTTCTCCTATGGGGGAAAGAAAAAAAAAAAAGGGTACACAGCAGTGTTGAAACAATTCAAGTTTAATTTGTTGGTATATGTTTTGTACTCAGACAAACACCAAATTCTACAACATACATAACGTCAACATGGGAAAATACCAAGTTTGTCATTGCACATACCAATAAATAAATACATTTGCTCCAGAATACCAAAGAGTTTATTCAAAAAGTCACTTAATAAAAGCAGTTTTGCAAGTTTGTCTAAAACTCCAGATAATTTTGAGCAAAAATAAAATGTCTGACCACTTGAAAATAGGAAAAGACAATCTTGTGCAAATAGACATACACATTCTAGGCATTATGAAAACTGGCTAAGTGTGTCTTCCCAGCAAGAGAGGCATCACCCATCCTGACCAAATCCCCTTTGTCACAAATGCAGGATTAAAGAGGCAGAGTCAGGCTTCCCTTTCTAAGTCACTCCAAGTTGCCCTGTAGGAAACTCGATCTCAGCCTAATCTCCAGCTCCGCCTGGACCTTGGTAGGGGGAGAGAGGAACAGTAGAACAAAGGAGAAGGGTGTGATGTCTTTCTTAGAAAAGAAAAAAGGCACAATGATGAGCTAGAAAAAGTAGTGGTGAAAGCAAGGATTAACTTTCATTCACCCTGAATCCTACTGCAGCTTTTTAGACCGACCTCCTCCTTTTGCAGATGAGAAAATAGACCTCGAAAGATTACATGGTTTGCTGAAAATCACATGGCTAGTAAGTGGAGTAGTGCTTTCTCTAAGACCAACTTGCCTCTCAACTTGGTGCAAAATTTAAAAAATTAAACCTATCCCAATACTTCTGCTCTTCCCCTCCCCTGTATCCTGAGATGGCAGAAAATTGCAAACTGGAGGTACGTAAGAACAGGTGGCCAATAAATTCAAACAAGATCCCATCCCTTGGTCTGTTCCTGGGGGCTGCCACAGGCCTATAAACCAGGGCCCAGGGCAGGGGAGTCAGGCTCCAGGCACAGTGCTGGGCCCCACAAGAAAGCAGACTCATTGGAGCTCTCTGGAAAAGTGTGCTCTCAGGGCCACCTGGCAGATCACACAAGGTGTTGCAGCTGGGGCGAGAAGGCCTGGCAAGCAGGGAGGGCCAGTATTATGCAGTGAGGGAAAACCAGGGACTCCAGGAGGTGGAATTTGTGCTTGCATTACAGCCATGAATATGGCTCTCCCAGCGTCTCCCTTAGCAGCTGAAACCCCATTGTGAGGGATACATGGGCCTTTCAGTTTGAAGTCACCACTGCTGCACGTTGTTTACAACTACCTCTCAGGTAACCGCCCTGCTTTTCCAGAGTGAAGAAAACTGCTGCTTCTACAATGTTGTTGCCTTTCTTTTCACTGATGGAGGCAGGTTCCAAAGGTTCTCTTCTAGCCTGTGATGACCACACCCTGGCTTCCAACACCTGTCCTCACCATGGGTCTGGACCTTACGTGCTTCCTTGAACTTGTGTCTTGATTTTTAAGGCACATTCACTAGATTATGTTCAAATTCATCCAAAACCGTGCATGTGACACACGGATTTCTTTAGGTAATTCAGGGTGGAAAGTGAAAAACTAACAACTTTCTTGGATGATGCACTCCCAATCAGAACCCTGGGAAAACAAGCTGGTACTTTCCCAGATAAACTTTCTGTTCAAAGAGCATGAAATGAATGAACAAAATCTACAGGGGATCATAACTACATCCTTATTCCTTTCCTTCTCATCCTTAGAAATATGATATTAAGAAACCTCAGTTGATTGTTTGCAGATTGCCCTTTTCCCCAAGTACACACAGACACGCAAACAGACACACACAAATGGACACAGAGCACCTTGAAGCCAGAAGAAAAGCTAGAATTGTAGAAGAGTTGGGGGAGTGAACTTTGCCACTCTGCAGAAGAACCGTTTTGGGGGAGAGGGTGTAGAGTTTTGGGCTGCAGCCCCAGGAAGAGCTACAGAGCCAGGAGTAGTTACAGAGAAGCTGCCTAAGGTGCTGGTCGCCCAACACCCTTAGGGACTACTTATTCAGTCACCAAGTTCCCTGCCCAACCAAGGCTGGTCTGGGCAGAGGCTGTGGCGGGCAAGGACTTTTGCTGTAGGAGAGGCTGAGCGCAGGTGGTCTCCAGGGCCCCATAAGCTTTAGGAGTCTTTGGCCCCATGGCTGCAGGGCCAATGGTCAAGGAAAACCAGTGTCATCAGGAATAGTCTTAAGAGCAGAACTTGCTAGGTTGGGTCTCGAGCAGGTGACAAAGCTGCTCCTGCTCATGACTCAATACGCAACAGAGGATTTTGTTGCTGACGTTACCCTTCTCCAAGTCCATGCTGGAGAGCTCAGGATCCACATTTCCTGTCCCTAACGTGTACCCAAATATCCAGCCAACCCCCTCTTCTGTTTTCTAGAGGAAAAGCAAAGACCAAAAGTTTTCCATTGTGCTTCTGATTTTTCCTACTACGAGGATCCCCCTTCCACTAGGATCCAGAATCAGTCTATTCTACCTTAAAATTCTAGACCCAGAGAAACAGCTTGCCTAGACCTTGGAAATCACCGAGTTTCCACCAGCTTACATGTCAGCAGGTCTCGTCTCATTAAAGTCAGGGAAGGAGGGCCAAACTAGGACTGTGGAAAGGAGGAGGGCACTACAGAATTTCAGTAGGGAATGGATCAGTCCCAGCACAGAACTTCTAGTGTCCTCAAAATGGCCCCCAAGAGTTGTCTAGAAACTAGACCACGTTTTTTTAAAAAGCTAGATAACTGGAGAAGTCTCTCTCAGAGAACTCTGTCTGTGATGAGAGCAGATCCATGCAAGCATAGGTGTGCCTTGCTTAAAGCAATCAACACAGCAAGACCTGGATTACAAAGACAGAAAAGCATACTACACTTCCATTTAAGGAGTTAAACAGCTCCTTCACCTACAGGGTCTCACATATTTAAAATACGATTTTTTTTTTTTTAATCAATTGCTACTTAACCTTCCCAAGCACATCTGCTCTAAAACAAGGTCCAACTCCTGCTTGCTTCCCACTGACTTCTGACCTCCATCTGGGCAAGAAGACTCTTCCAGGGCAAATGATAAACAAGCAAGAGCTTAGAAGACCCAGGCCTGTAGGGTGGACGATGCCATCCAAGGAGAAGTATGGCAGTGGACGGAGAGATCAGGCTCAGCCCTGCAACAGGCACACCTTATCTACCACATCTAGGCAGAGAGACATGCAGCAGGCTCTCTAAGGTCTGCTCGCGGCTGCCAAGCAACTCTCGCGGAGGGGCCAGCCACAAGCCAATCCTGATCAGACTGACGTGCAAAAAGCCCAATTTCCTACTGAAATGATTTCAGTTTTACACGTGAACTCTGACATTTCTAAGTCTCCTCAATCAGGGAAAGGGGGAGAGGGCATGCAGAACGGGCCCCCGGAGAGCTGAAGATAACCAGTTTCACGGGGGGTGACAGTGGTAACAACGAAAACAAGGGAGCTTAAGGTTCTGAACTCTGCCACTAACCAGCTAGGTGACCCTGGGCAAGTCCCATTTTCTGGGTGTGATTCGCCTGAAATGATGGGGTTGTACTAGTTGATTTCTAAGAGTTCTGTCACATCTAACCTTTTGTGATCCTAAAATATTCCCTGCTTCTCACCCTGTCCCATTGCCACCCAAAAAGAACTACACACAGAAACCCTATCACCTTCAAAAGCCACACCCTGAAGCCCTCACCAACCATGACCTAGGCTGACAGCAGTGGGAGCTGAATCGCAGGCAAGAGCACCCGGACTAGGTCTTTCCAGAGAGAGATTCTTGGAGCATGTCATGGCTTAGGATGGCCCTTTCCCGTTAAGAGCCCTAGGCCTGCTTTGCCGTGTGCAGACTGGGGCTAGTGGCTGGGACCTCACCCATGTTTCCTGGGTGTGGCTGGGACTGCCCAGCAGGGTGTTCCTGGGGCAGGACCCCGGGAGCTTGTTCCCTGTGCTTCCTGCATGCTGAGCCTCCGTCCTGCATGCCCCATCCACTGAGACATCTGACCTTGAGTGTTTCCCAGTGCCCCTGCCAGTGCAGAGCAAACCTGGAGAAACCAAGTGAACTCGAACCCTAGGCTCCCAGCTAGTTCCCACAGCCCAGAGACAGCCAGGCCTGTGTGATCCTGGCAAGGTCCTACTACTCACCGTCCCTCTGAGCCCACACCCTGTCACTATGATCCTAACTTCTCCTGGGCCTGGCTGGGACTTTCTGAAGTTAGGGGGCCTTCTGAAGTTGTAAGGGGCCTGCCTGGCCTCTTGAATTGCTCAGAGCCTCAACACCTGGCAGGAAACCAAAGAGCCAAGCCTGGCCACCGGGCCCTTTGCTATGTAAAGTTGATGTGCCCTACACACACACACACGCACATACACACACACAGTGCCCCTCATTGTTGGGGCACCTGCTGTCATCTGACTCCTGGGCTGAGTGGATGGCTGGGCCACAGCAGCCCTGCATTGTGCTTCCTCTCCCTCACCCTCACCCTGCCTTCTCAGCTGAAGAGGTTGCCTGGCTTGGCAAACACGACTGCAGCAGGATGCTAACCCAGGAGAGGGTGGGAGGGGGGACTGATCATGGGGCATGGAGGAATTCACTCTGGTCCCTTCACCCCACCCACCCACTCACTCCCACTCCCCTGCCTCAGCTACAGGGGCAGAGGAGCCTGCTCCGAGCCAAAGATTCATCTGGCAGGAGGCCTATGTACAGAAGGTAGGCAGGGCTGTCTCCACAGGCAGGCAGGCAGGCAGGCAGGCAGGCAGGCAAGCTCCACTCCAGGCCGAGTAACCGCAAAGGGCACGAGGAAGCCTCTACTCACAGGCCAGCTTGCTGTCGAAGCTGGACAGGGCAATAGCAAAGGCCTGCAGCGCACACAGCGGGTAGTTGTAATCCATGGTGAACACATCCTCTGCTACCCGTCCAAACTGCATCACGATGTAATCGGCTGGGGCCAGGCACAAGCATGGCCAGGGACAGACAGAGAAAAACAGGGCAGAGTAGGGATGGTGGAGATAGGGACAGACAGACACCCAAACCACACGAGGGAAGGGAAAGCAAGAAGCCCCGATACCAAGGGAATCCCAAAGGAGGGAGAACACAGTCCAATTGGTAGACATGACAGGACAGACGCAGTAGATGGCAAAGGAGAAAGATGTGTACAGACACCAGAAGACAGGGAAGAAGAGGAAAAGTCCACTCAAAAGGGGTTCCCGGGCCTGAGATTCTGCTGAGTGCAGACTCTAGGGCCAGGGCTCCAAAGAAGGTTCTTCCAGAGCCACCCAACCATTATGGTTAGAAAGCACATCTAATCTAAGCCGTGCAGCCTCCTTCCCTAAGATCTGGCCTATATGGGCAGGGTTAGGTGAGCTGAACTTGGAGCTAAGGGCCCCAGGTATCACGAGTTGGGGCAGAAACACTCACGGTCATTGCCATGGATGATCTGGAAGTTCTTCACGGAGGCCTGTGTGACGCGCCCATGGAAGTTGAGTACATAGGACTGTGTGTCATCATTCCAGACAGGTGTCTTGTTTTGCAGCTCGATGATAGTTTCCGTGTTCTTGTTCTGCCAACGTGCTAGTAGTGTCTCATGCTCCTGGGAGAGCAGCCTCACCTAAGCCAGGCCCAGGCCTTGGCACCATGACCACCCCAAAGAGGGATCTGTCCCGGGGATGGGGATCCTTAGATTTCCCTGGGCCTCCAGAGCGTCTCACATTGTATCTCCTACACATACATATACCAGCTGGAGTTCTGCCCTCAGAAGCTCATGCAGAGCCTAGGATGATGGGGAACGGGGGAGGGTCGGGCAGAGACTCACGTTGCGGGGCCGGATGGAGACTCTCTCGTGAACCATGTTCATGCCTGGGACAATGACACTCATCTTCCGTGGCCCCTTGAAGCCTAAGACGTTTGTCTCCTGGGAAATAGAGAACTCAGTTCTTTATTCGAGTTACCTCAGGGAGGCTTGCCCTGCCCTCCTTCCTAAAATCTCACACACACCTTGACACTTCATATCCCCCTTCCCACCTTTATTTTTATTAGCACTGATCAGAGAGAAAGCCTACTCACCTGCTGGAGAAAATGAGGTGGAAAAGAAAATAATAATGAGCTAGTTTTCAACATCTCTGCCTGAATTTGTAATCTAACATCTCTAACTCAGCATGTCCAGCTCCTAGATGTCCACTCTGCCCAAACTAGCTCTTTATGGTCTTCCTTGCTTCAGTTAATGGCAACTCAATTCTTCCATTTACTCTGGCAAAATGTGTGAAGCCATCCTTGATTCCTCTCTCACCCCACTTCTAATCTGCCAGCTCTACCTTCAAATTATATCCAGAATTTGACCACTTTTCACTACCATCTCTCACCAAAATCACTGTAATAGCCTTTAACTGTACTCCTAGTCTTTGTCATTGGCCCCAGCCCCTTCTCCCCACCATCTGTTCTTAACAGCAGCAAATGGCTCTGTTAAAATATATGTCAGATCATTTTTTTCCTCCTCTGCTTCCACCTTACCCAGAGCAAACGCAGAAGATGCTCCTTTGACTCCAAGGCCTTACATGATACAGCCTCCATTTCCTCACTCTCCTCGCCACTGACGCCCCTGCACCACACTGCTACCTCGCCGTTCTGACAGGGCCAGCTGCCATTCAGGACTCCTGCACTCGCTGCTCCCTCCCTCTGCCTCGCCCCCTCCCCCCCATCTACACACTGGCTCTCACTTCCTGCTGCTCTTCACTCAAGGGTTACCTCAGGGAGGCCCGCCCTGCCCTCCCTTCTAAAATCTCATGCACACCTTGACACTTCATATCCCCATTCCCACCTTTATTTTTACCTTCTTAGCATTTACCAGGACATTCTTTTACTTATATGTCTGTTTTATAAATTGTCTCCCCTACTAGGGGTAAGTTCCATAAGGGTAGAAATTTATTACATCTGTTTTGTTCACTACCGTATCCTCAGTGCCTCAAACAGTACCTGGAATATACAGTTGGGGCTCGGTATTTGCTGAATAAAATTCAGGCTGCCTCCTCAAAGTTGACCAGCAGGTGGCACCATTGGCTCATACGAAATAGCTGGATTTCTAATGGGCCCCAAGAAACACCCATGCTCACTCAGGCTGGAAGGGCACCAAACCCTTGTTTTTAAAAAGAAACTGAGGTTCAGCAATGTGGAGAAACCCCCCATACTTATATTCCAGTTTGGTCATTTATGAGCTGTGTGACATTGGCAAGTGACCCAACCGCTGAGCTTCAGTTTCCTCAGATATATGATAAAGAAAATAGGATCTAGTTCTTAGGCTGTCATGAGCATTCAGTAAGATGACTATGCAAAGGGGCTTGTAATCCACGCAGGGCCTGGCATACTGGAGGAATGATGTGAGGGATGCACGGACAAGAACCCAGGCAGCCCGCTTCCTTCCCAGGAGGTCCCTGGGCTGGACTGCATAGGGCTAGACCTGGTTCCTGGACCTCCCAGTCAGGTGGTCTGAGCCTTAAAGATAGGAGGAGAGGACACGCAGGGACCACACCAGAGAGGGCTGCCCCTCTCCACTCAGCCTTGTCTACCCACCAAGATAGATGGGACAGTCCCCACATCAGGCAGCCAGTCCTAGGTTTCATGTCTAACTTGGAGATCAGAGACAGGACTCACGTAGCACACAGCTGCCAGCTCCTGACGCAAAGTTCCACTTTCCAAAGTAGAGGATGATGTCTTCTGAGGGTTGACTCCATTGTCATAAACAGTGAACTTGGTGCCCATAAGGTTGGACCTGAAGGAAAGACAAAATCAGTAGAGGTCATGCATTCTCTGCCCCAGGGCGGGGAGCAGCTCATGGTCTGTCCTATGAGAAGCCTGAGCGGCATTCTGGGGTGGGCCAGTGGGCACAATGCTCACTGAATCCACATCTTTGAAGGTGCTTCACGGGCAGAAGGTCTAGACCTGCTCTGAGTTGACTCAAAGAGCATCTCGGTCTCAGTGAGGGAAATTCAGGAAGGTAAATCTGGGTTCCACAGGTTTCCCTGGGAGAACAGGAGTGCCCCCCTCATGGAGGTGAGCAATCAGAATGGCATTTGGCAAGGCCATAGAGGGGATTCAGCACCCAATGGGGAGTGGATGAGATGATCGCCCCTGTCCCATCCAGCCTGTGAGTCTTGGTCCAGCCTCATCTCGCTTTAGTTCCACCTTTAGCTCCTTACCTCTAAGCTTTATTTATACTCCCCCAACCTGGTACTCTATTCCTCAGCAAACCCTACATCCTCCTTGAGGCCCAGCTCAGAGCCTCCCCCCATCCCCACCCCAAGGTCGCCATGAGTCTTCTCTCAAGGGCCCACTCTCAGCCCTGCCCCATGCACAGATCATGGAGGCAAGGCAGCTCTTCCACGGTGGCCTAAATCATCAATGACATCCTGGGGTTTGATCTGTCGCTCTTGGTGAGTTTGCTCCCTCCCAGCTGCCTGACAGCAATCTAGAGTACGAGGTGTGAGACCCAGCTCCAAGTCTGGCTCTAGACTGGGCATAGGCCTTGATTATGGTTGGATCTGATGGACAGAGAGGATCTTGGGAGAGGATCCTGAGACTCTGACCTAGGTCTCCTTCAGGGGCAGGAGATGCCTTCTACCAAGAACCCGCCCCCACCCTTCCCTTCCACCCCCATCTGCTTCCTGGGGGAGTGCTGGTACCGCAGTTTCCCGATGTAGCTGTCCCCTCCTCGAGACAAGTCTGTTGGGTCCACAGAGATGAGGTAATTGGAAGTTTTACTCTTCTTTCTCTTCCTTCCCGCCAGGAGGAACACCTTGGGGAGTGGAGCAAGGTCATGTTCCAGACCCAGTTTCTGGTCTGCACACAATCATGGGTGCCACTCATACACCCATGCTCACCCAAGTGACTCTCCCTTGCTTCAGCTCCCAAACGCACGTATGTGCACACACACGTATGCACTGGCAGACACAAAGGTACGCACTGACCAGGCATGGAGGCTTTCATCTCTCTGGGGAACAGAAAGGTCATCCGTGGCTTCTAGTCACCTTCCAGCCCCTAGGACAAGCCTGCCTAGGTGAGACGGCAGGCCCAGGCCAACCTCACCTTCTTTCCATCCTCACGGTCCATGTGCAGAAAGTAGGTGGGGTACATCCCCCGGTCCATCCCCTTCTTGTCCCGCGTAATGCGGCACTTGATGGTGATACCCTGGGGGGCTGGCCTCAGTGCGAACTCCTCAAGATCCTGGACCTCAACATCCACTGGTGGCTCTGGGGCTGTTGGGCTTGGGGCTGAGGCTGCCTCCTACAGGGTGGAGAGTAGGAGTCTGAGCCCCAGGGACTCTGAGCAGCTGAAACTGGTGGTCTGGGATCCATGGTGGGGAAGACAGGGAGGGATCTCCCGGATGTAGGCCTGCCCATCCTGGGGTCTGGGGCTACCGTCCCCACCCTTCCCTCACCCTCAGCAGTCCTGGGAGCAGGGCAGGGTTGTGAGCAGATTCTCAGAGGTCATCCTGTGCAACTTCGGCTCCCCCACCCTCCTGGTATGGCCGAAGAGGGTGGGGTGCAGGGTGGAAAAGAAGGGAAGCCTGGGCCAGAGAAGCTCTTGATAGGCCTCTGGGTCCAGCCCCTGGCTCCAGGAAAGCCAACTCCCCATCATTTCTTCACACACCCACTCCACTTCCAACATGGATGACCAGGAGAGCTCCTAACTCACCCTGACAGACTTCCTGCTAGTGGCAGAGCTGGGGCGGGTGTTGCTGTTTAGCTGAGAGGAGCTGGAGCTGTTCTCATCCTCATCCTCCTCTTCCTCGTCAAAGCTCATGCTGCTGGAGATGCCTGGGCCAGGCAAAGGAGCAGAAAGGGAGGAGTGAGGAGGAGTCTACCCCAGAAATATACATGGTCACATGTACATACCCAACAGACATTCACAGATGCTGGCTCACATGTGCCCAGACACACACGTACACACACAGAGCCATATGTATACACATACATTAACACACAGCTATCCAGATACATAAGGACACACCCATTCTCCCATGTACACCCACAGGCTGGGGCTGGTCAAGATCCTCATGATATGCCCCCCACCCCAACCACCCAGCTTCAGCTAGGTCACTCCCACAGCCCTCTCCTCTCTACAGTTACACTGCCCTCATCTCCCGTGTATCAAGGCCTACACTGAGGTGACCCTGCACTGGGAACCTCCTATTTCTAACCTCAAGCCTACGAGAGGCCTTGGCTGGCAGAGGCATGCAATCTGCTTGGGAAAAGGCCCAACTCCTTCCTCACCCTGGCATGCAGGGCCCGCTGACTCCTCATTGGGACCTTTGTCTGCCCTGTTCTCTCCATCTGGAATGCCATCTCCATCTTCACGTTGCCTCAACAGCCCTGTCTCTAGGAAGCCTTCCCTGATCAGATTCCTTAGAATGTGGGTGGCACTGTCAGGCTTCTTTCCCTCTGCCACCCACACCAGGGGCTCCCTAGGGCAGGGCTCACGGTGGGGCAACCGTTAGGGCAGCAGGTTTCCAAGGAGGATCTTCCCTGCTTCTTGGCCTCCTGACCCTGCTCCCCCCAGCCTAGCAGGCACATGGGAACTCTTTGCAAAGGGAGCTTTTTCTGTGGAACTGAGGGGAAAGGACATCTGCCCTCAAACCTAGGCCTCCCTGGGGGCAGGAGATAAAGGTGGGCTGGGCTGTGGAATGGTTACTCCAGTTCACACTGCTTTCCCTCAACGTGGCCTGGTCAGGGGCCCTGCCCAAAAGCTCCTCATTTGTCTCCAAGTATGCCTCCTACCACTGCCAGGGGGCTGGACCACACACAGGAAGACCCTACTCCTACAGAAGGGTGTATCTGGGAACCCGGGGCTGTGCTTTGGGGGAGTCACTGGGCCCCCACAGGGCTCACCCTTCCTCTGCATCGTGGCACGGAGGTCCTGCCCGCTGGGTGGCGTGCCCCCACCAGCTGCCATCTCCCCTGCATCCTGGGCGTGGTCTGACTGGCCCACAGTCAGGATCTGCACCGGGCCTCGGGCCTCAGACTTGTCTTCTGCCAGTGCTGCTGGCCCGCCGGTGCCTGCAGGCCATGGACACTCCTGAGTCCCGTCCAGGGGGGTGGGGGAGGGCCTGTGCCTGCATTCTCAGAAGTCCACGAAGGATGAGGGATGAGAGGGGGGCCCTCTGCAAAACTTTATTTGTAAAACTGAGTTTTAAAAACTAACAACTATTTTCAGCCTATTAATGATCAAATTTTTTTTTTTTTTAAGCTATGTTATGAAGGGATGTGAGCTTCATTTCTTTGGCTGTTCCCCAAATTAACTGCTGAGGGTTGGTTTGAAATGCCTCCCATCCCTAAGGCAGACAGGTGTCATCTAAAGAACCAAGTGCTCAATGGAGAAAACAAGATGGAGAACAACGATCAATCCAGACTGTAGCTGAGGCCAACGATCTTTCATAGACATGGCCAGATGCAAGTTCTCAATGCCAGTGCTCTCTCTCTCTCAGAGACAAGCACACACACAACACAGTAATTCACACACACCATTAAAACGGTCCACACATATGGGCCATCTTGAAAAAGACTGAGGTTGACATACACTTGCCTTCCCAAGTGGGTTACCTCCCACCCATGTCTACCTTCCTGTCCAAGTTGCCACATCTTCAGTAACAGAACCAAGGCGGGGACCACACATGTGCCGGCCACCCTGGTTGGGTAGGCTATGCCCAGAATGCTACCGTCAGCTCCAGAAGCCTGCAGACCCTGACACACCATTGTCCATCTGTGACCCAAAGCCTGGATATCACTGCCCCTGAACAAGGCTTGAGAAAATGGGATCTCTGACCAGCAGAGGCAGGACTCAGGGCAGGGCCACAGCCCGTGTCCTTGATCTCTGGGGGTCTTTTCTGGAGAGAGGAGTAGAAGAATAGACTGGTCTGTGGGCCCAGAGAGTAGAATCAGGACTAGGGTGGGAACAGAGGGAAGCCACATTATGAGGAATAGTGCACACTACACAAGAATGGGGCAGATTGCCTGGGAAGAGGAGAGGCCACCTGATGGGAGCGTCCTGGCCCAGGCTGGTGAGACCCTTGTGGGCCCAGGGTGGAGGGCACTCAGGTTAAGAACGGGGTCTGGGCCACAGCGGAGCTGGACTTCACTTTCTGATGGTATGGAGGGCCTGCCCACACCTACAGGTCAGTCCACACACCCTCAGTTAGACAAGGCCTGTGAGCCAGCTGTATGAGACCCTGCATGCCAGTCAGGGTCTTCACTGAGGCCACCCTCCCTGTCCCTCACCTCCAAGTCTGGGGAGATAGTCTTCCCACAACCCTACAGTGGGGAGGGCTGTAGAGAAGGCAAGCTAACCTTTGTGCTTCGCCTTCTTCTCCTTTTTAGAGGCCCCACCCTGGCCCCCTGCTGCGGCTGCTGCCTTGGTTCTTTTGGCTGAGGCTGGTGCTGTTGGGTGGGCAGCTCCCAGCTGCACACTGGCAAGTGAGTCGGCCTCTTGAACTGCTCAGGAGAGAAACCAAGACAGAGAGAGAGAGATGGTCACTGGGTGAGACCACAGCTCCAACACAAACATGTTTTTCAGCACAGTATTTCCCAGTCCCTTCCCCAAGCCCCCAGGGCCTCTGGACCACCTCCCTGACCCACAAAGCCAGGGCCCCACTCATCTCTACAAGGCCAACGTGCCCAGGGTAGGCCTGAGGTGGGAGAAGGTGGCAGCTCCAGCTCAGTCAGATACAGTTAAAAGTCTAGCTCAGACCAGGACCAACCAAGACACAGGCAATCAAAGCTCTCGGCCAACAAGCTGTTCTGAGCTTGGGTGGCGGGAGGCAGAGTGTGAGAATGTGGGCCATCCAAGACAGTGGATGAAGACAGAAAAGGCTCCATCTCCTGAAAGAAACCATAAGCAGAGCAAGCAAGCACTCTGGGGACCCTGCCCAAGGCCCTCATGGGATGAGACCATGGGAGCCTGAGGTGGGAGAGCGCCCTGAGAAAGGAATAAACTGTTGGCGTAAAAGGAGTTACAGAATCATAGCTGGTGGCCTCAAATCCTGCACACGTCGGAACTGCACAAATCTGCTCAGAAATCTTCAGTGCCTTCTGGTTGCTTTAAGACAAAGACCAGCATTCCCCTGTACATCTGGCTCCTCCATTTCCCTTTCCCTTGGCCTACCTCACACTCCCTGACCCCAGGTGCCACAAGTGCCAGCCACCCAGGCTCTGTCAGTGCCTTGCACATCCTGGACTCCCTCTTGCCCCAGGGCTCATATGCCACCTGTTACCATTGCCTAGACTGCCCTTACTACGCCCATTGTCTGATTAACTCCCACACATCCTGCAAATTTCAGCTCTGCTGTCACTTCCTCAGGGAGCCTTCCCTGACATCTCCAGTCTGAAAATGAGATCTCTGTCACCCACTCAGAGAACCTGTGACCATCTGTGTTTAAGTCTCTGTCCCCTCCTGGACTGTAAGGTCCAGGAGGAAGTAGAGACCACGCCTGTGTGTGCTCACGCTGGGACCCCAGCCTCTAATCCCGGGCCTGACACACAGTAGGCCCCAATAAATGTTAGCAAAATGAATTAACTCATAACATGAATGAGCAGGGCCAGTGGGTAGCAGTCAACGCATGTTTACTGGGGTAAACCATCAGTGCTGATTTATATCAAACTCCCTTAGCTTCCTCTGGAAATAATCCCTTTGTATTTCACACCACGAACCAGCAGAGGGCAGAGCAGAAGGCAGCTAATGCTGCAGGAGGTGTGGTGGCGGTGGTCAGGGTGGACTTGAAATCGCCAAGCCCCACGTCAGTCAGCTACGTGTGCAGCGGCCTCCCCAGGGCTTTGGGGGCTGAGATCACCACTGTGGGCTGGACAAAGACCGAGCCACGTGTACCTCTCAGAAGCCCAGATGTCACAAGTTCAAATGTCCTCTGTAGGAAGGGCCCCTGGAGACAGGCCTGGTCTGCAACGTCATCAGGGGACAGTAATCCCTGCTTTTGGACTCTGGGACATACCATAGCAGCTTCAATTTTTCAAAGCCCTGAGGCTGAGAGAATTTTCCTCATCTTAAAGGGGAAGAAACAGACCCAGAGAGAATAAGTGACTTGCCCACAGTCACACAGTGAGCAGGTGCCCGGCAGAGATATGACCAGAAACTGTCTTTGGCCTTCTGGTCATCCACCTCCCCAGGGGTGCTACTTCTCTTACTGTGTTCTTTCTGCAGCCTGACACTGCCCCGGCACAGAGCCCGTGTTCAAGAAACGCCTGCCAAAATAACTGAACATCAGTGAGATGTCTGCCTCTGGCACAAATGAGCAGGGTCAAAAGTCATGGGAGTAGGCTTCTACTCCACACACAGCCTCAGACGGTCAGGTGCCAGGTAGGGCAGAGCTGCATGGGGCTGTGATGCCCACACGGCGGCAGGCTGGCTCCACAGGACCCAGAACAGCTGGAGCCTTCTCTGCTGAGACAGCACTCACAGAGGAGGGGGCTGCCAGGAAAGAGTGGGGCCAGGGGCCAGTTCTGAGAGGAGCAGCTGGGACTGCCTCTCTGAGACACAGAGTTGGGTTGAGGTCCCTATCCTCCTCTTCTGAAGGGCCTCTCAGATGAAGTACAGACATACCAGGTGCTCAGCTGAGGTACATGTAGGGGAATTACCATGAAAGAGCTTTTTATCAGGCAGGCAACACAATATGGTAGAAAGACCCTTTGGAGTCAGACAGGCTTGGGTTCAAATTCTAGCCCTGTCGCTCACCAGTAGTAAACCATGGGCAAGTCACTGAACCCCTCAGAGTCCATCTCCCTGTGGATTATGCGGAGATAATCAGTTACTGTGTGGATTAACTCAGACAATGCAGGTAAAGTGCCTGGCACCCTGCTTAGTCAGCCCTTGGGAAATGCCCAAAGGCACCTTTTATTATTAGAAACAAGATGGATTTCCTCAGAGGGTGTGAGCATACACAGGGGGAACTGAGCTCCGATGGCGTGCCAAGCCACAGACTGGGCAGTAGATTGAGTAAGATTCAATCACTGCCCAAGGGCTGGGCTAGTGCAACAGAGAGAAGAGGAACCTGAGATGCTATGAGGGAGAAGAATGGGGAAGTCCCAGGAGCTAGATGAAAAAGGTCAGCCCTCAAGTGAAGCAGCTACCAGTAGTTCAATGTGGCTGGGGGCTCCAGGTCATCAGGAAGCCAAAGGAGAGGAGCATCAGGGTGGGTTCTAACTGCCATCTTCCTAACAGTGATTTGATGGAGCAGTGGCCTGGGTTATCAGCACCAGCAGGGGGCAGTGGTGACTGAGACTGAGTGGAGTCCCTCTTTCATGTTGAGACCAAAGCTCTTTCTGGCCTTGGATATTCTGACCCTAACCTAAGCTGGAGGGAGGTCCCAAGCCCAGGGATGCAACAAAGGCATCCGCTTCCCAGGATTAGCTGCAGAGAACTGTCCCCAAGTGGGCTCTGCTGAGAACTGGAGTGTGTAAGGAAGGAAGGCTACTGGTCAACACGCTCTAAAGGAGCCATGAGCCAGGGATGGGGACCCGCAGGCCAGAGCCAGACCAACTGAGGGTACAGAAAATCCATAGGGGGAAGGTAACAGGCACTTGTCACAAGGGACACTTGTCGGTATGCGGAAGGATGAGAGGGGCTCCTCTCAGGAGGTAGAATATTGGTGGGGGGCGTCGTCTCAGGAGGCCAGACTCTGTTCTGAAGCACTGCCTCCTGTTCTTACTGAAATGCTATGGATCAAAAACCTGGATTCGCAAAGTTTTAACTTTCCAGCTCCAACACCCGATTCAAGGGCCCAGACTACAGGTCCCACTGGCCCGCTCAGTTGTCCACTGGGGCTCAGAACCAGGACTAGCAGGAGCTTTCCTCCTCGGTACCAGCTGGGCACAGACTGACAGGTACAGGAACTCCTGAGGGCCTCCCCAGAGCAGTAGTGGGGATAGAGTCGCACTGCGGGGCTTCCCCAGGTTGGCTCACTGGGGCCAGTGGGCAGCAGACAGGGGGTACCTTGGTAGCTGGTGCTGCCACTGCTGCTGAGGTAGGACTCCACCAAAGGGGCCTGCTCCTCCGACTGCCGGGCCCGCCGGCTCCGGGGCCGCCCATCGGCGTTGGCCTGCACCATCAGGGGCTCCTGGCGCTTCTTCTTTTGCTTCTGCTCCAGCAGGGCCCGCTATAAAGGCACAGGGAGGCACAAAAGTTAGTGACCCCTGAGAGGGTGGCAACCAGCCTCTGAGACCAGGCAGGAGCTCCCAGAGCGGGACCAGGCAGAGAGCCCTGCTCGGTCAGCTGGGTTCTAGAGGTCACACCTACTCTGGACCAAGGCCCCATGTAACCTGGTTTCCCAAGACTCAGGGTCCAGGAAAGGGAGGTAAAGCTCAGCCAGGAGGTGCCCTGGCATGATCACACACTTCGACTGTGGTCACCCTGGGGGCCTTCCCAGCACAGGCCCCGTGTACCGTGTACTGTGGCAGGGCTAATGCTGGGCTGGTAATGGAGAGAGTGTGCCTCTCTTTTTCCAGGCGAGTCCCCTCTCCCCATCAGGCAGGATCGCCCTTGGGGACAGGGACAGTCCCTCCCCTCTGCCCAAACCCCAGCCAGGATCCCAGTGCTGATGGCCCTTCCCTCCACCCTGGCCTCACTTACCTGCCGGTCAAGCTTCTGCTGTCTGAGGCTGCTGCCCTCATCATCTAAGACACTGCAGAAGAGACAAGGGTATTCAGAGCCTGCTCACAAGATGCCAGGTTATCGTCCAGGGCCTGTCCCGAGCACACTGGGGTCCTTTAATCCCCCACCACCACGGCTCCTGGGCCAAAGTGAGCCTGCCTGGCAGAGGCTGCCATCTGAGAACCAGCTCCAGACAAGAGGGTTTAAGCTGTATTTCTACCATTTGGGGAGCTTATCCTCTGCTAGGATCCCTGCTGTCCTCGAAAGACTTCCCACCCAACCCGGACCCAGTAAATACAGGCTGAGACCCTCCCCGTGGGCCCCTGAGCAAGGCGTGGCCTGATTGAGATTCCAGAGAACCCATGCAGAAGCATCACCACAGCCAGGCTTCAAACCTAGTGGCCTGCTCCCTCCAGCCCCCTGCCAGGCAGCTCTTTCGCTCCTTTCCATCCTCTCCCTGTCAGCTCCTGGCTCTCCAGGTGGCAGAGAGCAGGTATCACCCAGCCTACTCCCCTTCCCACTTAAAGAGAGCTGAGGCTTCCCTTCTCATCTGGGAGGGTAAGGCTAAGACCAGTCCCTCGGGCAGGGCTAAGCTGGGTGGGAATGTCTGCAGGCAGCTCGGCACGTCAAAGCACAGGAGGCAGGTCTGCCACATGCAGCTCAGCAACCAGCCAGGTGGTGCAGGTGGCACCAGGGCAGCAAGCCCTTAAGTTCCACATCTTGAGCCTCATCTCATCCAGACTGGCTCTGCCACCCAGGAAGGCTGAGCACAAGCAGGGGGATGGCCACTCAGACCGCTTAGCTTTTTCCCAGTCTAAGGCATGTGTGTGAGGGCCAGGCCCAAATTCAGTCAAAGCCAAGGTCAGGACAGCTGCATGGGGTGGAGCTGAAGCCTGAGGATCGGAGCTCTGGGAACCCCCAGGCCCAGTTATACATCTGTGGGTGTCTGCACGGGCACACCCAGGTGCATTACATGGTTGTGTGAGCCTGTATGAAGTATATGAAGATATCTCGTGGGTGTGTACACGTGGGGAAAAGGGCTGCCCAAATGTCTGAGCACGTCTATCTAAATGTGGGTACACGTACCTGGGTACAGACACATGCAAACACCTGTGGAAGAAGTGGACATACTTGTGTGAAGGTGAGTAGAGGTGTATATATGGGGGAAAAAAAAGATAAGGTCAAATCACCAGAGGACAAGAAGAAGCCATTCCATCTCCTCCTGACAGCAGAAGCCCTTTCTAGCTGGAACAATCATTGACTTAGAAAGTCCCTTGAGCTCTTCCAAACTACTTAGTATCTCTGTGTACGAAGGGTATCAGCCAGAGGGTGTGAGAGTCAATGGATCAAAGGCAGTCCACCACCCCACCTGTGGCTTCACATACCCACCTCCCTTCCACAAATTATGAGTATATATATTTTTGACTGGCAGCTGTCTCAACCACTTGACATCTGGAAGGCCTTTTCTGGTCCCCATAAGCTACTCTTTACCCCAGAAGAGCCTAACAGTGATTTGGGTTCATGCACAGAACAGCCTCACGCACCAAACCCTCAGCTGCCTGAAGCAGGGACATCACTGCTCAGCAGACATGCCTCTGAGCCAAGCCCTCAGTCTGCTTAAGACAGCCCACCGGCCCAAGAGGGTATGGCTGCATCTGGGGCTCCCCGAGGGCAATGCTAGGGCCCAAGGGTAGGTAATCAGCTCCCTAAAAATGAGAGCTGGCTGCAAAGGTGAATGCCCCATCACTGAGGGCATGTGCCACTGACTGGAGGACTGAAGAAGAATGGGTTAAGGCACCAGGGTAAACAAGATGCCCAAGCAACCCTCCAGGTCTGAGAGCCTACAACTCTTCCACCTGTCTTGACACTTCAAGTCCAATGGCCTGACTGAATAACACAATGGCAGAGTATCTGATCACAGACCAGCTTCAAAGGGGAGGGTCCTTCAGACAGTCCCCAAACACCACTGTCCACCACAGTGTGGCTGCTGCTACAGTACACACTCACCCATTACCTCCAGGAGATGGATGAGAAATGCAGCCTGGGCCCTGCACAATGGAACCTGTGGGCAGAGCAACAGGGCCTGAAATGCAACCAGACTCCACCTGCCAAGCTCTGTGCATGCACACAGGGAAGCCCGAGGAAGGGGTGCTTTTCTATAATTCTCACAATCTTACAAGTGGTGGCGTGGCCCCAGGAGCCCTGAGTGACTGCCACAAGATTCAGTCTTCCCTTCACACCAGCAAGAGAGGCCATTTCACAGCTTTCTGGGATTTCATGAGCCACTTGCACTGTCGGGGGACAGTGCCAGGGACAGACAGTCATCTGGGTCATCCCTGGCACCATGCTTGGCTGAGCAGGACAAAGAAGATGACTTCCACGGTGCTGACACTAATACCTATGGTCATTTGGAAAAGGGGCCACCTAGCTGAGAGATAAGACTCACGTCAGCAAAGCCACCTCCAGAATGGCTGGGTCACAGTGGCCGCTCAACTGACAAAAGGGAGTTCCAACCCTGATGGCCTCACTGCCCAGTGCCCCCCGATGTCCTTATCCATGCACGGGGGACGCTTTGCTACCATAGGCCACTGTCCCACTGCCATGGACTTCCCCCATGGTTTCCATGAAAGCAGCACTACTTCCTCTTCCTCTGTCCCCAATTCCAGTCCCTGAAAAGCTACAGGCTTCAGGAACACTAATCACCAGGTAAGATTACAGGTAGAGTGGACTCAACCACCGGTCTTCAGAGAAAGATGAATGAATGTGAGAGTTAGACTTCTGAAAAGAAATTCCAGAAACCTCAGATACCCTGGAAGTGCCTAGAAGACCACCTACCACCTCACTCAGCACCAGGCATGCTCCAGCAGCTAGGAGGACTGGAGTTTGCAGGGCTGGGGGCGGCAGACGGGGAGAAACAACATGTGCCTAGGGGATAAAATGTGCCTGGCTGGGCAAGACTCATCCCAGAGGGCCTCCAATAAATGCACCTTATGCAGGCTCTGGGAGTGTGTAACAACCGTATGGAATAAAGCAGGGGTGTGGTAAAGCAGTGCTCCTAAGAGAGCCGCAACCAGCTGCAACTGCACAGCATGACCGACAACCATCCCAGGTGACCAACACCCTGTCAGTGATGAGCGTGTACTGGTGGGTGTTTCTGGCTAACGACAGTGCATCCAGAACACACAACATCTGTCTCTGGTGAGCAACAAAGAATTCCCTGCGAACTGGCAGCGTGCTGTGGAGAAGAGTGACAGCTACAGTGGCTGTCTCTAGAGAGAGCAGAACTACAAGCTCCTCTCATCCTCAGCAAGCCTGGCTCCTGTTTCTCCCTACCCCAGATGGCCCTGCCTCCTCACCTCCACTTTAGCACCATTCCTAGGGCACCATCCTCTCTCACCAGCACTTCCCCATCCTGCCTCTTTCTGAGGCACAGTTCTAGGCAGCACTAAACGATAACCATGCAAGGAGGTTGTAATGGCTTTTTAATGGCTCCTGCTCCCATTATGGAATCACTGCCAAGCCCAGACTGCCAGCTGCAGCCCCGCCAGGAGGTGCAGACAAGAGACAGACACTGACCGATGGGACTTCCAGGCTGACCCTGGCAGCTCCTTCATTACGGCTGTCTCCTGCTGAAGGCCAGACCAGGGAGGCCCAGTGAAGTACAAGCCACTGACTCAGGAGGGTCTGCAGCGTCCACCAATCCAGCCACTGTGCCCAGGATCAATGAGGTGGCAAATTTACCCTCCATGGGGGCAGCCCCTCCACATCCACTTCCCCAAGGCAAAAAAACCAGGTGCTATCAAGCTGACTCCAGCTCATGGCGACCCCATGAGTGTCAGGGTAGAACTGTGTTCCACAGGGTTTTCAATGGCTTAGTTTTCAAAAGTAGATCATCAGGCCTTTCTTCCAAGAAGCGTCTGGGTAGACTCAAAATTCCAACCTTTCAGCTGTCGACCAAGTGAGCAACCATTTGTACCACCCACGGACTCCCTCCCCCAAGGCAACCAACAGACTTTTGGGGAGTGAACCATGATGGACAACAAGGGGGAGGGGTGCAGGGGGCACTTCTCCCAAGGGCTGGAAAAGCCATGGACATGGTGAATATATTTAGGCCAGTTTTCCCTCCCTTTCGTAGAGTCTACCTTACATGCTCCAGCTAATCCACCAGAGCTTTAGCCAGGGGGTCGGGACAATCCAGGGACAGACCCAATCTCTGGACATATTCTTCATACCCACCTCACCTTCCTTCCTTCCTGCCCTTATTCTTTTCTCCCAGTCACGATGGGGGCTATGCCTGCTGGACTGTGGAAATCAGATGGAAGTGGCCTATCAGGGTACCTGGATGCAACCCCATGCAGTGCTCAATGCCAGACCCCCAGCCAGTCCAGATCTGTGGCTTCCATTGCCTTGGGCTGCTTGGGATGAAGGAGGAACATGGTGGCGTGGGAATGGGGACAGCTCCAGATGACAGAAGAGTCCCAGCCTCCCAGGACGGGCAGTCTCCATTACAGCTAATGGGTTCCAAACTTACCAGGCTCATTAAAACTGCTAGGGGCACTCAGGCCTGACCTGGGAATTCAGAAGACACCCCAGAGTCATCAACTCCCATCCTCACCTCTCCCTCTCTTTTAATGCAAAAGCTACAGGAGATTCTAATGCTTGGTCCTGCAAATAGAGACCTATAGAGCCACAGCTGGTGATCTCTAAGGAACAGAAGGGGACTTAGGGAGGTGCCATCAGACTGGAGAAGCCCTGGTGGTGCAGTAGTTAAGAGCTACAGCTGCTAACCAAAAGGTCAGCAGTTCGAATCCACCAGCAGCTCCCTGGAAACCCTATGGGGCAGTTCTACTCTGTCCTGTAGGATCACTAAGAGTTGGAATAGACTTGATGGCAATGGGTTTTTTTTTTTTTCCTGATCAGACTAGAAGATTGTAAATGCAGCCTTGATGTCCAGATGGGGGAAGAGAATACATGCAGTTTGAAGGGCAGTAAGTCCAATGTGGACCCTAGATGAGACTGTGGAAGGGGTTAGTAAAGGGGTGGTTTGAAGGACTAGAAGACTCGGTAATTCCCAGGAGCAAGTTCAGGCTCAAAGCAAGTCATGGCACACTGTCCTTAGGTCCATCAGAAAAAATGGGGAGAACACTACAGCCAGGCTTCCACATGGAATCTCATGTGATGGTAACTTATGGGCAAGATGCATCAATGTAAATAGCACGCCAGTCCAATGAGAAAAATTAGAAACCATTCAAAAAACCCTACCCAAGTTTCTTGAACAATGAGTGGAGGCCACAGTCAAGGAAGGTTTCCAGCACCATGCTTCTCTTGCTTAACGTGTTTATTGATGACTTGAAGACAACGCAGGCCTCTCAGTAAACTTTCAGCAAAATGAGCGAGATAAATTGTTGGCTAAGACAACGTGGATTCAGAAGACCAAGTCCTACATATGGATCCCAATATCCAGTTCTTCCCCACACAAGCAGAATTTGGGGAGACGGGGCTTGATATCAGCCTGATGAAAGACTCTGGGGGTTTTGTTTACAGACGGCTCCGACTAGTCAGTGCGGCGAAGCCATGCCACATGACGGTGAGGGCTTAAATAAGCAGAGGTCTAGAGCAAGAAGTAAGGACCTCACTCTGCTTGGTGCTGGACAGGCCACACCCAGGACATTGTATGCAGTTCCACACTGGAGAAGGCAGAGACCAATCTTAGGTCATCCAGAGGGTTTCCTCTATTCACGGACCCTCTTTTCTTTTTATGTATCCTATTCCCATTTTATTCCCATATTCTTCTCTCTCAACCTTGTTTCTTGCTCCTGTCATCCCAGGCAACAGCAAGAAGACACTCTGCAGGGGGCTTGGGATGGGAGCAGAGGATGATTTGCTGGGGGTTCAGGATCAGAGGTCCTGTTCACTTTCCTTGTGGCCAGAGGTGAAGCAGTGGACAAAGGAGTCCAGGGCACCTCTGAGGCTAAACCCAGAGGCAGAACTGAAAGAGTCCCCCTCCCCCATCTTAATCAGGGGTCATATTGCTCCCCACAAAGCAAACTGAGGAAGGGGTGAGAGGATTCTAATAACGGCCAAGAGGAGGGGGAACCAGAGACACATGTAGACTCAACCAAAGGAAGAACTTTCTAACAGTCACAACCACCTGATGTAGACAGGAGTGAACTCTCCGTTGTTGGAAGCACACAAGCAAAGGCAGATGGAAGGCCTCTTGGCAGGGATGCTACAGAGGGCATTGACTCAGAGGACTAGATGGCCTTTAAGGGCACTTCCAGCCAAAGATTCCTGTTCTATGATCTAGAGGAGCCATGCTTTTCAAACAGTGTTCCAGGAAGCCCAGTGAGGATCTAGTCCAGATGGGAGAGTGCTGTGTCCCTCAGGCGTGCCGAGAGCCCCAATGTGGGGTCAGGAAAGCCGAGGAAGCCCCAAAGGCTGCCTGGGGAAGCCACTTTGATTCAATATATTGGGTACCTTGTCTCTGCTGGGCCATGCTGGGGACACAGTCAGGAACCAGAACAGGTCCTTGCTCCCTCCCAAGGAGCTCACAGCTCAGTGATGGCAACATTAGGCAATGGCTGCAGACAAGAGCACTGAGGGCAGGGCCTCTATCACTCCCCAGCACCGCTCCTCCAACACACCTGTGGGCCATGCTCCTTCCTCACTCTCAAGCGTCCACCTTCAACTTATCAAAGGTTGCAAAGTCAGACATGAGAGGCATTTAATACTCGAGAACACAAGTAAAAAGAAAACTGGCAGAAACAGAAATTATTATCAGTAATAACAAGAAAAAAATAAAAGGCAAAAAATTGTCCCCATTATTAAACTTTATAAACAAAATGGCTCCCTTCTAAGTCAAAATCTGAGATTAATCCCTTATCATTATATCCTGAGCCAGAATTACTCATAAGGTTATTATCACCAACTGTCATTGTTTTTTTTTGTCATTGTATCAAAGAAAATCAAGGAATGCAAGGTGCAACCATCACAGAGGGAGCCAAAGCAGCAGCCCCACCAGACAGCCAACAAGCAATCTACTGACCTCTCTCCCCAAAACCAAATGCCACTTTCCAGCTCTGACATGCTGTGACGTTAGGGGAACCCCACACCAGTCACAGCACATGCCCGCCCGTGCCTCCCTCCGCCACCTGCCAGTTAAATGCCTGGCCTGTCTTCTGCCCCAGTTTTCTCTACCATCAGACAGGCATGTGGCTTTGACTGCAATCAGTAGCCCAGTTCCTGCCAGAGGTGGCTGAATCTCTCCCCCTTCGCCCAGGCCCTCCATCTTAGAAGTCCATACCCCAAGTCCAGTGCCTTCCTGGGCACAGTGCATACCTGGAAAGACCCTTGCAGGGCAGGGCAAAGTAAGAGGGATGTGGCTAGCCACCCACCTTCCCTACCATAGAACAAAAAGAGAAGAGGAGAGGGGCCATAGGCAAGGGTGTCGGCAAAGGCCATAAGCTACTTCTCAGGGCCAGGCTTTCAGGGTGGCAGGATCCTGTGCTTCAGGCAGAGTATGTGGGCCCAAGAAAGGAGTAAGAGGGGCCTGGGCCAGGGGAAGTGCCAAATCACTCTGCAGAATGCCAGTGCCCTGGGCACTTATGGAGGACACGGCTATTTCCCAGACACAATCCCCACCTCTTTGGCACCCCCTTCCTGGGGCAAACTTAAGTCTCCCCAGTTTGAACTAGATTTTCTCTAGGATTTATGTACTAACTCTACAAGTTGCTTCAGTTCTTGGATCTCTGGGAGAGGCTTCCTTGAACCGTGATCTGGCCTGGCCCAGAGCCCAGTTTGCCAGGTTCTAAAAGGACCATCATCTCCACAGCTCCTTTCTCAGTCTGTGGCCACTGTCTTGCCATCTCTACCTCCACACAGGTACTTCCACAGCACTGTGTGCCCCTCAGCCCAGTCGCTGCCCATGCAGCTGTGGGGCCTAGAAAACGTTCACGGTACTCCCTGTGGCTACACTGTCTTCTAAAAGGTCCTCAGCCTACATGCACCAAAAAGGCCAGGATACTCCAGGAACTACCTGTGCCCCAGGGTGAGTGGGGCAGCAGCTCTCCTGAGTCAGCACAGCCCTCTCGCCAGTCCCTGATGGAACTGTCTCCCTGTTCTATGTGACACTCTGAGGTATGACTGTGTTTGTCTGAGAAGATTCTGGGGGTGACTAGTGTGTGTGCATGTGTGTCGGGGGGGCACACAAATTCTAACCTAGGAAGCCCTGAAGCCTCCACAGGAGCTGAGATTAGAAACAATTCTCGAGAGAGGCCCTGAATTCCCAGGCCAGTGACAGAGGCCTGTTTGCAGAAGGATCTGCTTTTAACAAGCCTCAGGCGGTTGAGCTGCTTTCCATTTAGAAGGCTGTCTGGACAGACTCAGAGAAGACCTCTATCAGAATTATCTTCTGTCAGTGACTGGAAACAGGCCCCATCCCAAGAGCAGGATGTATTACGAAGGGGGCCCTGAGGATCTGATCCTGCCACCCACAGCACATGCACCTAGGCTGGCAATAAGGTAGTGGGCCTGAGCAGTCCAGCACCCTTTTTAGGAACAAGCCTCTCCAGGAGGCCTAGAGACAGCTGGGTAGCCCATGGCAACCAAAGAGCCAATGGGTGGCCAAGGAACTGGTGCTGCCATGGCGATGAGCTCCTTTCTGTGGTGAATGGAGAGAATGGAGTAGAGTGGATGGGAAAAGACCTGCACCTGTGTGAGGCCTCAGAGACCCCTCTCCCGCTCCCACGCCTTATGCTGGTAGGAAAGCCCAGCCATCTTTGGGACAAACTGCAGTGTCTGGGAAGAGGGTGGTGGGCTTCCCTGAGTAAGCTTGGGTTTTTGAGTATTTTTGTACATGTGAGGGTAGTTCTAGGTATTGTGAGTTGGTGTGTACCCAGGTACAGACCTGTTAGCAAGTAGATTACTGAATCGCTACAAAATATTGAAAGGTCGGTGGTTAGAACCCACCCAGAGACACCTTGGAAGATGGGCCTGGCGATCTGCTTCCGAAAGGTTATAGCCTTGAAAACCCTGTGGAGCAGTTCTACCCTGCACACATGGTGTCACCATGAATCAAAATCCACTCAGCTGTAACCAACACCACCACTTGACAGTGGGGAGCAGGTGGTAGGTATTGTGGCTGTGTGCGTGTATAGATAATTAGGGTGCACCTGTGTGTGCCCAAGGATAAGCATGTGTGTAGAGATGGATGCGTGTATGTGGATATGAGCACGGGAGTGCTCTTGGTTCACAGTAACTGTCTCCAGGAACCACGCTTTGAGTGTGTGAATAGAAAGCAGGAGCATCAGTGCCCACTGCGCTGACGTCCTGTGGGTGCATGCGTGCAGATGCATGGGTGTGTGTGCGCACGGCTACACGGGCGTGTGACCTGGGGTACCAGGCCTAGAAGGGGCTCGTAGCAGTGTGCGCTCCCTCTCTACACCGGCCACATGGAGCTGCGGGACCCAGCAAGGCCCACTCAGGCCCTGAGCACTGCCCTCCTTCAGCAGCCTCGGCGGATAAAGGCGGTTTCACAGTCTGCCAGATCCCCAAAGTCGGGGCAGTTAAGTCCAGCGCCTCCAACCCGTGTCCCCAGTGTTAGGAGATGAGGAGAGTGGAAGTGTCCCACGTCCCAGCCCGGCGTCCACAGTCAGCCCTGAGCCTCAAATTGAGGGGTGGTCGTTCGGGGGTGTCGGCGCCCCTGGCCCGGCGCCCTTGACCCTTAGAGTTCGAGGGTGGTCGGCCGAGCCCGCAGCCCCCGAGTTGAAGAGAAGGGGGGGCCGGAGCCTGCGTACCTGTAGGGAATCCAGTCGGAATGCGGCTTGGAAGTCATGTCTCTCGGGGGCGGGGCGGCGGCTGCGGCTCCGGAGGCCCGGGTCCGTGGGGGCCGGCGCGGGTGCCCTGCTCAGCTCCCAGGCCGCCCCGGGCCGCATCCTCCCGGGCGGGGGCGCTGGGCCCCGCCGAGGCCCGCCCTGCTAGCCAGGGACCCGGCAGCCAGCTCGGCGAGCGGCTGCCTGCGCGGCGCGGCGCCGAAAGCTAAGCGGCGGGAGTGCGCGGGGCTGCGGCGGGCGCGCGCGAGGAGGCGGGAGAGGCTGGAGCGCGGACTCCGCCGGCTCCGCGTTCCCGACACGCTCCCGGGCCACCTGCACCGCCCGGCGCCGCGCGAGGGGTTGAGTCCCGCCGCGAGAACGGGAGCGCGCTGTGTCAGCGGCGGCCAGCCCCCACCCCTTTCGCCCCGCCCCGGGCGGAGACCCCACCCCTTGGCCTGCAAGGTGCTTCCGAAACGCCCCCACCTTCCCTGAAGTCGCAGGAACCTGGGTTCCACACACGTGACCATGCCGGCGCTGGCCTGTGGCTTACAGCGGTGCTGCCCCTGGGTGGGTCCCTATACCACGGAGCCTCAGTTTCCTCCTCTGTGAAACGGGGATAATTCTAACACCTACCAGGCCTACTTATCTTCGCTGAGGGATAGGAAACCGCTACTCTGATTTGGCGGCGGAGGCGGGAGGGGCGGATCCACTGGAGGAAGGGCAGGTGCCAGCGCGCGCGCGCGCGCACATACACACACGCGCGCACACACACACACATACACGCGCACACACACTCTCACATGCCCCTTCTGGGATACACACACACCTCACATGCCCCCCCCCCCACACACAGCTCTCACATGCCCCCTCTGGGACACACATGCAGTTTTCACATGCCCCCTCTGGGACACACACACAGCTCTCACATGCCGTCTCTGGGATACACACACGCACACCTCACACGCCCACACACACACACACACACGCACAGAGCTCTCACATGCCCCCTCTGAGACACACACGCAGTTTTCACATGCCCCCTCTGGGACACATACACACAGCTCTCACATGCCCCCTCTGGGACACACACACACAGTTCTCACATGCCCCCTATGGAACACACACACACAGCTCTCACATGCCCCTTCTGGGACACACACACACACCTCACATGCCCACACACACACACACAGCTCTCACATGCCCCTCTGGGACACACACACACACGCAGTTCTCACATGACCCCTCTGGGACACACACACACAGTTCTCACATGCCCCCTCTGGGACACACATACACACACACACACCTCTCACATGCCCCCCTGGGACACACACACACATACACACAGTTCTCACACACCCCCTATAGGACACACACACACACACTCTCACATTTCCCCTCTGGGACACACACACACAGTTCTCACATGCCCCCTCTGGGACACACACACACACACACAGCTCTTACATGTCCCCCTGGGACACACACACACAGTTCTCACATGCCCCCTCTGGGACACACACACACACAGTTCTCACATGCCCCCTCTGGGACACACACACATACACAGTTCTCACATGCCCCCTCTGGGACACACACACGCACAGCTCTCACACGCCCCCCGGGACACACACACACATACACAGTTCTCACATGCCCCCTCTAGGACACACACGCACACAGCTCTCACATGCCCCCTCTGGGGCACCTGTGCCTCTGGCACGTGTTTCCTTACAGCGGTGGAGTCCTTCCCATCTGAGCTATAGTTATCTACTGCATCCCCAGCCCTTATAAATTTATATTACTTAATCTTCACACTAATCCTGAGAGCCAAGTATTTTATCATTTCCCAGAGGGAGCTGTGTGGCATGGAATCAATTCCGACTCATAGCAACCCTATATGACAGAGTAGAACTAACCCCACAGGGTTTGCCAGGCTGTAATCTTTACAGGAGCCTAGGCTTTTCCCCTGTGGAGCCGCTGGTGGGTTTGAACTGCAAACCATTCGGTCAGCAGTTGAGTACTTAACCATTTCCCCACCCAGTGATAAAGCCTCAGAAATGCTGAGATGCCCAAGGGACATAAAGCTAGCAAGTGATGGAGCTGAAATTGACCAGGATCTGTCCTCTAAAGCCCTTTCTAGAGACCACACTTAACAGAGATCATCTTAAATTCTCTGAGTGCGGATGAGGTCCTGGCTGTGACTAGGACCACTTTAAAGCAGGGCATGGGATGTGGAGGTAAAGAGTAGAGAATCCACAGCAGGGCTAGAGGAAACAAGGAGGAGAGACAAGCACCCAGCTAAGCAGCAAATTGAGCACCCAGGGGCCTGTTAGCATGGATGGAGCAGGTGATCATTGAGGGGCCTACTGCGAGCACAGTCCCTGCACTGCACTAGAGTGTACTTATGGGCACCCTGGTTTCAGCAGCTCCCACCCCCCATGCCAGAAGAGTGTCCATGTGGGGATCCCCTGGTGCTAAATAAACGTTATGACTGCAGGCACTGGGTGGGGCAGTGTAAGGACAGTCAGGTGGGCTGAAGGAGGGCCTTATCCTGCTGCCTGGGTCCACAGCCAGGAACCCCATTCCAGGGCTCTCCAAGCTTTTCAGCCGTGCCTTGACTTGCCCATTAACTACAAAAACAATAACCAAGATATTGGAGCATTTACTGAGCTCAGGAGCTATGGTAGTTACTATCTATATAACTCATTTAATCCCTACAACCACCCTAGAAGGTAGATACTATCATCATACCCATTTTACAGCAGAAGAAACTGAGACACAGAGAAGGCAAGGATCTTGCCCAAAATCACCCAGCTGTTCAGTGTTGGAACTAGGATTCACACATAAGCAGTCTGGTTCCACAGTCCTTGGCCTCACCGTCCTTTCTGCCTCTCTCTCTCTCACACACACACGCACACGCACACACACACACACACGCTGTGACCTCTGGTCATCAGCCTCTGAGAACTATCACTCTCATGGGGACAAAGACAAAATAAAACACTTTGGAGTGGGGCTCAGGGGCAGAAAGCACGGCTGTTTCCTTGCCTGCTGGGACGCTTGGCCTGGGCCTCTCTGCTTTTACCCCCGTCGGGCTCCCTGGAAATGCAGCAGAAAGGGATTTGTCCCAGCCTTGGAGGCCACAGCAGTGTGCCCCTGAGAGCCTTTGTCCTTCAGGACCCATGCACAGAAACCCTGCCTAGAAGCAAGAGGCCTGAACCTTTGGCCCCTGGAGGCCCAACCATTCAGACCATCCCTCCCAAAATTGCAATTAACAGCTAAGACTTCAAAGATGACTACAGCCTAGCAGATGTTTCCCTTCAAGAATCTGAGGCTGCTTTTCCCCTTTGTTCCCAAATTATCTGACACCTTACAGCAATCAGAATTAAGTTGGAAGGTCTCAGGAGCCCAGAGTAATTGAATCTGTTAAACAGACACTTTAGGTTCTGTCCTAAGGGAGCAAAATCTGGAAGCAGAATGAGATGCAGAAATAAAATGGTTTTCCATGCCTCTTCCTGTGGAGCCTGTGTGTGGGCGTCAGATGTGGGGAAGCCGCTGGGACTGTGTGCCAGTGTATGCACGAGCGTGAGTGTATATGTGTGTGCATGCGTATGAGTGTGTGTGCATGTGTGAGTGTGCACGTGTGAATGTGGGTGGATGTGTGTGCATAGAATGAGTACGTGTGTGTGCAGCATAAGTGTGCATGTGTGAGCGTGCTTGTGTGAACACGAGTGTGCATGTGTGAGCATGAGTGAGTGTGTGTGTGTGTGTGAGTGTGAGAGAGAGATGCCCTTGCTGTCTGGTGCCATCTGCACAAGAACATTTGTTGGATGGTGTGTTGATGAGTGTGCATGGGGATCTAAGTGTGAGCTTCCCGTGAGTTCTAAGGGGTACATGAGTATCCACACACAACTCAGAACTCGTGAAGGGATTTCTTGCTCAAGTGGCTTCCTGGCTGACATTTTAAGTTTATGCCCTTGGCTTCCATCAAAAAGCCACTCTGGAAAGCCATATGTAGGGTATTGTACTAGGCCATGGTTAAAATGCCACTCTGCTATACAATGACCCTTGAAGAGGGGCCCAAGTTTTTAAAATTTAGCCCCAGGAACAAGATTATCTCTACTGAAAAAGCTGTGACACACCAAGCCCAAAAGGCCTTTCTCACCACCTGTCCAAATCCTGCAAAGACGAGATATCTGCTGTGAATTTAAATTCTCCTCAATGCATTTCAGACAGTTTCTAACACAGCAATGGTTTTTGAGGAGGAATAAAGAAATGCATGGAGTCTGAAGCCCCAAACTGGCCACCCCCCGTATATACCCCCCTCAGCAAGACCAGTTTACCCAGGAGGCAGGTTAGCATTTTGGAACCTTGCCTACTTCCATGTGGAGTCTTATATTTTCTGTTTGTAATTTAACAGTTTTACTGAGTGGGGCCACCTCCAGTCAATTTTGGGAGCAAAGGGACATGAATAATAAATGAAAATCTATTCCGAATGGGCACTAATTCCCAAAACGCCCTGCCTGGTGGCTTGGCATTGTGACCTTGCAATCTAAGGGAGGCAATTCAAATCAATCAAATATCGACTATATCTGGCTGGGCTCACGGCCGATGCAGGGCTGTGGTGGCTTTGGAAGGGAGTCAGGTTCTCAGGAAGCTTTCAGTCTGGCAGGAGAGATGGAAAATGGCTGTGCCCGGTACCAAGGTGTGTATATTACTATACAGGGTCTACAAAGTGCTGAGGGGGCACAGAGGAGGAGGCAATGAATGGTACTGGAGGGGGAGGTCAGGCTAAGAGAAGTCTTCTCTGAGAATGCAAAAAGGACATTGAATTGGGCCTTGAAGAATGAGCAGGATTCTGACAGGCTGAAAAGAAAGGAAGGAGGGAAACTTAGCATTTACTGAGATTCTGCCATTGGCCAGGCACTGTGGTAGGGTCTTTACCAAAAGGTATCCCTAATAGAGAGAATGACTTGAGCAAAGGCATGAGGATATGAGAGCATATGGCAAATGCATTCAAAAATCAAGCTGCAAATTAGCATGGCTGGCCTGCAGGTGAGTGGTTTGGTGTGGCAGGATATGAGCCTAGGAAGCTAAGGTAGGGCCAGATCATATGTCACCCTGAACACCAGGCCAGGGGGTTTGGACTGTATTCTATAGACAATGGGCAACCACTAAAGGGGTTTAAACCAAGAGTAACCCACCGAGATGTACGTCTTAGGAAGATACAATTGGGAGTAATGTGGAGAAGAGAGGGGGACAAGGTTAGAGGTATTGAAAACTGTTAGGCAGCTACTGGAGAAGCCCAGGACAGAGATGATGCGGGCCTAAATCAAAGTCCAGTGCTTTTTCAAACTGTTGCACAGACATCAGGGCAAGATGGTAGCATAAGCGTGGGTGATCCACTAACCAAACCAAAAAACCAAACCCAGTGCCATCGAGTCGATTCTGACTCATAGCGACCCTACAGGACAAAGTAGAACTGCCCCATAGAGTTTCCAAGAGCGCCTGGTAGATTCAAACTGCCGGTTAGAAGCCGTAGCACTTAACCACTACGCCACCGGGGTTTCTGGTGATCCACTAAAGCGCCCTCCAAAATTCTCATTTAAATAACTGTAGAACATACAAGACCATTGCTTTATTATTGATGATTAAAGTGAGATAAATAGCCTTACAAATATCTTGAAAAATGGAGGGTAACCACTAGACAAATTAAAAAAAAAAAAATGCCTATTTTCCAAATAATAGCAGGAGATAACAGCAATAAAAATCTCCACAACAAAACAAAAACATAGTCTAAAGGGAACATAAAACTCAGAAAGCATGAAACAAGGTAACAGGAATAAAATCAAATATAATGGTAATGAAGTGAATGTAAATGAAGAGCCTGTGAGATTGGGTTGTTGCGATGCAATGAGTTACTTACTTAGTATGGCCCTTCTAGCCATGGTCTTTGTGACTCACACACAATGATTGAGTGGGACTATGCAAATATGGTATACAGAACATGTGATGGTCGCGGTTATGCTTCAACTTGGCTGGGGCGTTGATTCCCAATATTGCATGTTTGTCCTCCATTTTATGTGTTGTGGATCCTCACCTCTATGTGTTGAGGAGGCAGGATTGGTGCAAGGTGTGTCTTGGGTCCTTGGGTTGTTGCAGCCTTGCAGGAGGGTGTGACTCAAGTCCCACCCTTAATCAAGTTACTACCTTCCCTTGGGTGTGGCCTGCATCTAAGGTATATAAGTGGATGCCCTGGTGAGGGGCTCTTTCTCTCTCTCTCTGCATCTGAATCCCACCTATGATTCCTGCTCCATTGGCCTCCAGTTTTGGGGACTTGAGCCAGTGGCCTGATGTGTGACCTGCTGATTCTGGGATTCGGCCCCGTGGGCCAGGGATGTATTGTCTGATCCGACTCGCCAGCTTCTGCAGGCTTCTGAGCCAGCAGCCTGTGGTCTAAACTGCCAGTTTGGGTTCCTCAGCCCCTGCAGCCATGAGGGTGGGGAGAAGCCTACACCTGAGCCATGGATTTCAGACTTGCCAGCCTCCATGACCGCATGAGCCATTTCCTTTGTACATATGGTTCGTGAATTCTGTGAGACATTGCAGCAAATTAGGGAGCCCAAAGACAGGAGGGAGAGTACTGAGGGGAGACGGAACAGTTGATGTTAGAGATGATGGAGTGGTACAGCAGTTTGGAAAAGTTAGACATTTGGGACATCTTTAACCGCTGCCTCATAGGAACCAGATTTGTGCTGATCCTTATAAAATAAAATATGTCTAATTGCACATAACTACCATTTGTTGAGTGTGTGCTCTATGCCAGGCACTCTTCCACGTGCTTTAGAAAAACAAATATAGGCAACAGGATGGTGAAATGAAAAGCTTCTAGTCTAGGTCCAGCTAAGGCTTCGAGTTAATAGCACATTCCAGGGTAAGGTGAGATATCACCAAGCAGGGCTTTGAAAAGAGGTGGTGAAAACCTGTGCCTGTCCCATTAGCTGACATCCATCTCTAGTACATAAAAAATATGAGAGGGGCTGAAAATAGTTTTCTGGGGGTTTAAGAGGAATGTTAGAAAGAGTCATAGGGTCCAGTAAGCCTAAAGGGGAGAAGAAGGGTACTGTCACCTTCATCTCAAATCCAGAGAGTAGGGCTTTAGGAAGACCCCTTAAAAAACCCTTTCAGTTAACAGCTGAGTGAGTTAGTTGTTTGCACCACCCAGGGACTCCAAGGAGACCCCTAGGAGAGCTTAATATATGACTACAATGGTTTGGGGGCCACCGTGGACAAAGCATCTAATTCATGCCTGACAAATCCAAAGAGCAGGTGGAGGCTGGCTGCCCTCATGGGAGGGAGAGTGCTGCTGCCTCAGGGTCAACCTGCGCTCCTGGGCTTGTCTTTGTCAGTGCAAAGGATACACAAATGCTTCCAGTGGGCGAGTGTGTCATAATTGTCTTAGTTCCTCACCAAGAAGGCCCCTTGTCGGGGGAGGTGACGTTGGGGGAGGAGGGGAGCCACAGGATTCCCAGGGCCTAAGGAAGGACCCACAGGGTAAGCTACAGGGACAGTATCATCCACATCAGGGGAGCTGTACAGAGAGACCCCAGTGATGGTATGGTCTCCAAAGACCCCCAGGAAGATAGAGCCCAGAGATTGTGAGCCAGCTCATCAGGGTATTAGTCAGGGGAAAGCTTTCCTGCCCCTCTCTTCTTCTTTCCCTGCTCCTTCCCTCCCTCCACCTTGAACCCTATATATGGTCAGAACTGTGGTTTGCAAGCTGGACCCTTTCCCCACAGGCAGCTGGCCTGCAGCAGACTGCGCTGGGCAGGAGGAGTTGGTGTAACTCTGAATGAAGTTTAAAGACATTTTTATAACAATTAAAAAAAAAAAAAAAAGCTGTAATGGAGTCGATGCTGACTCCTGGTGACCCTATGTGTTTCAGAGTAGAACTGTGCTCCATAGGGTTTTCAAGGGTATGACCCCTGGGACCCCTTGGAAGGTTTTTTTGACCCCTTGGAAGCAGATCGCTAAGCCTTTCTTCTGAGGTGCCTCTGGGTGGGTTCAAACTGCCAACCTTTCAGTTAGTAACTGAGCGCTTACTAACCACCCAGGGACTCCTTTATAACAATAGTCAAGATATATTAATTACTAACAGGACAACCTTTGGTTACCTGAAAGTGGCCAGTAAAGTTATGAGACTCTATATTTCATCCAGGTTTAAGAGGGAAAAACAAGCCCCACAGAAGAAATTTAAAGAGGCTGTGGGAAACAAAAATAAGCCTGCTTTATGATTACATTTCATAAGTCATGCCTATTCAACCTAAGAGTTACACATGGCTTCTCTCATCTAGTCCTCACACCACCACCATGAGGTAGGTACTATTATTATCCCCATTTTACAGATGAAGAAATAAGAGGTTATATAACCTGCTCAGAGTCACACAGACAATAAGTGATGAAGTTCAAATTCAAACTCAGGCAGTGGAGAGTTCTAGAGCCCATAGACTTAACTACTGTGAATAGAGAAAACCCAATGATGAGAGCCTTAGCCCTCTGACTCACTGATTCTTGTTCTAGAAATCTAGCCAAAGGAAATAATACACAATACAGCCAAAAGTTTAAGCACAAAGACATTCATTGCAGTTTCATTTTTAATAGGGCAGTTGGGGGAGGAGGGCAGAGTGTCTATCAATTGGGATTTAGTTAAGTGAATAATGCAGTGTTCACAGGATGGGTCATTAAGCATCCTTTCCGGGGAATTCTAACAACCGAGGAACAGATTTCTGAGATAGGACACAATACTATAGGGAAGTATAGCATCCTATAACGGGGCTCCACGAGCTGACACACATATGAATGTTGTTGTTGTGTGCCGTCGAGTTGATTTTGACTCATAGAGACCCTACAGGACAGAGCAGAACTGCCCCACGGGGTTTCCTAGGCTGTAATCTTACAAGAGCAGATTGCTAGGTCTTTTCTCCTGAGAAACGACTGGTGGGTTTATGCCACTAACCTTTCAGTTAGCAGCTAAGCCCTTAACTACTGTGCCACCAGGGCTCCACATGTACCAATGGGCCCATAAAAAGTTACCCAGGGTGAAAAAGACACTGTCTAGTGGGCCATGTCTCAGGACGGATCATATTCTCCATTCCAGTGGGATCCTGCTTCCTTGTGCTTGGGTCTCCTCTTAGCTCCACCCTTTAGCTACTGAGACTCCCTGGTGACCCCTGAACAGCACAGACAACATCCCCACCCTCACAATGGGGAAGACAAGACAGTAAACAAACACTGCAGGTGCACAATGACTTTGGTAAATAAATCATATTTTAAAAGCCACACAGGTTGTAATATCATTAGTCACCAAGTATAATATGACATATATTAAAAAAAACCCAACCCATTGCCATGGAGTCGATTCTGACTCACAGTGGCCCTATAGGACAGAGGAGAACTGTCACATAGGGTTTCTAAGGCTGTAAATCCTTACGGAAGCAGACTGCCACATCTCTCTCCTACAGTGTGGCTGGTGGGTTTGAACTGCCGACCTTTCAGTTAGCAGCTGAGCACTTAACCACTGTGCCACTAGGGCACCTATATGACATAAAAAAAAAAAAAAAACACCAGTGCCGTCGAGTCGATTCTGACTCATAGTGACCCTATAGGACAGAGTAGAACTGCCCCATAGAGTTTCCAAGGAGTGCCTGGCGGATTTGAACTGCCGACCCTTTGGTTAGCAGCCATAGCACTTAACCACTATGCCACCAGGGTTTCCATATGACATATTACTGTATATTAAGCTCTGTAATTCTTATTCCGGTTATTTATCTCAGAAGGGAGCGGGGGAAGTTCAGGAAAGATGCTCAACCTTAATACCTGCTCTGCACCCAGTCTGCCCTGCTCCATTCTGAGTCTTTGCTAAGGGTTTCCTGCTCTGAGGACCTGGATAGGGGGCAGGGGGGACCCAGAGCTGAAGCACAGGCTCCCTGTCCTCTGGAAGCTTCTGTTCCTGCCAAGTCCTCTGCCCACTTTTCTACCCAACCCAGTGCCGTTGAGTCGATTCCAACACATAGCGACCCTGTAGGACAGAGTAGAACTGCCCCATACAGTTTCCAAGGAACGCCTGGTAGATTCAAACTGCCGACCCTTTGGTTAGCAGCCGTAGCACTTAACCACTATGCCACCAGGGTTTCCCACTTCTCTACAGGGTGGTCTAAACCCAGCTCTCCAAGGAGCAGAGGCTTGGGTTATAAATAGAAATAAGGCTTCAGAGGATGAGCATTTAGGCCCCTGTACTCGGTCAGGAAAGGTTTGTTTTACAAGCTTTATTGGGTTTGCAGATAAGCAACAAGGAGTTAAGCTGATCAGGAAGGGAGAGAAAGCTCTCATTTGTTCATAATGCAGGATTTATCTAGCAGAGCCCTCTCCTTTGTCAAACAGAGAGCCATTTCCTTTATATCCTCCAGCAAAGAACATTTTATTTTGTAACCTTTCAAAAAAGCCAGTGAGTTTGCATTTTTGACCTGTTTTTTTTTTCCCCCTCATCTAAGAAAGCCATGGTTACTTAAAATGTAAAATGCATTTTAAGCCATCTTACTCTGAATTCACAGACCAATCTCTCTAGCAAGAGGAATCATCCCTGAAATGCAATTTAAATTTATCTGCGAAGTTTATTACCCACCACACATCTTTTGGCTCAATGGCCCTTCTCTTTGCTGACGAGGGTTTATAAAAATATCAGACTTGAAAGACACCAGGTCACTGAGGAAAGGCACTTTATAGGATTGGAGTCAAGTCATTTTACCTTACTTACTGATTCAGTTCTCCCATCTCTGAAATGGGGATAAAAGTCCAAGACCTTCAGAGGCAGCAGGTGTAGAGAAAACACCACCAGTCCCAGGTTCTAGTCCTGGCTCTGGCACTAAATTGCTGTCTGACCTTGAGTGAGTATGTTGCCTCTTTGTGTCTCATCTGCAAAATCAGGGATGGGATGATCTCCAAGGCTCTTTCTAGCACTGACTTTCTCTGATATTTTGACTCTTTGCAACAGGGCTCTTAGGAGACAAAAGAAGGCGATTATAGTCTGCTCATCTCTGAGATGAGGATATAAATCTTGTATTTGTGGAAGAAAACACACAGCAGTGAAAAGATGCCAGACCTAGTTGGGAGAGCTGAATTCTTGCTCTCTCTGTGCTGCTAACTCACTGGTGATGCCTGCACTGGCCACTGTTTTCTCAGCTGTTAAATGGAGACAATGTGTGTCTTGCCTACTGAGGCTGAGCTGAGAACATGAACCTGTGAATGATGTGTCAAAAGTCCAAGCACCACAGAGATGTGACAACATTTAGCAGTTAGGGCTCCCACTTATCGAGCCCTCTCAGAGGGCAGGCACTGCGCTAAGCACTTACATGTATTATCTCAGTGATTGCTCACAGCAATCCTGAGGTGCTATTATGCAGAAGGAAACATAACCTCTGGGGGGTGGTCACAGCAGTAAGGATTATTCAGCCTCGACCAAAGTCTACGCCATGGGGCTGTGGCCCATCTCAGATGAGGATGAGGACAGATGGTCTCAACTGCTGCCACCCTGCCTGGGCTCTGGGAGAGGGGAGAGGAATGCACCCACCTCAGCAGCTCCCAGCTCCAGCACTGGGAGGAGGCAGAGGTCCATCCCTGTTATACTCTCAGGCCCATGAAAATTAGAATCCCTCAGATGACATGACTCCCAAGGGCTGGTGGGGTTGGGTGGGGAGTATCCACCTCTTCCTTTCTCCAGTTCCAGGCTCCTTTCTGTGGCTCTTTGAGTCTCTCTCCCTGACTCCCGGACCTCATCATAGTTCAATTTCTCTCCACATCTCTGTGTCACCTACACAGTCATCGCCATCCCTGCTGCTGCAGAGCCTGTCCCTTGCTGATCCTGCCACCCTGAGGCTGGCAGGAAGTGGGTGTCCTGGAGGCAAGGGCTCAGCTCAACAGGATGAGGTCCAGGATTCTGACATGGACATCCCATGCCACTTAGCCCTGTCCCAGCCCTCAATCTCACCATGACTTCTACAGTCTCCCTGGAGACAGGGTGAACTGGGCCAGAACTCAGATTGGACCTCAGAGGTCCCCATTCCCCAGTGGGCGGGGCCCTCAGAGGCAGAATGTGTTCTTCTAGCTCAGGACACCCTCTGCTCTGCCCCCTTACCACCTGCTCCAACCACCATTCCCCAGGTCTCTTTATTGTGTCCCATACTCACATCTCAGCCCGGCTGGTTTTTATGAGCTACCTGTATGCGTTTCTCTGGTTCAACTCAACCTATTCTTAACTTTGCCCCGCACCGCACCCTCTTGGCTCTCTGACACATTCTGGGATCCTTCCCTGAACCCCAAGCAGGACAAGTGACCAGCATTTGCTCTCATTGTTGGCCAGTGCTCTCACTCTTCTAAAGATGGCAGTGTCTTAGAAGTCAGGAACCCTGAGTTCTAGACTGACTAAGCCACCGGCCTCCTGTAGGACTGTAGACAAGCCCTTTCCTAGTTTTCCCAGCCTCAGTGTATCAATCTATAAAATGTGGGGGGAGTGGTTGGTAGATCGTTTCTGTTGTTAGGTGCTGTCAAGTCGGTTCCAACTCCTAGTGACCTTACAGGACAGAGTAGAACTGTCCCACAGGGTTTCCAAGGAACCTCTGGTGAATTTGAACTGCTGACATCCTGCTTAGCAGTCATAGTTCTTAACCACTATACCACCAGGGCTTCAGACAATTTCTAAAGCCCCTAATACTTCTACAGTTCCATTGTCTAGGGCCCCAGCTGATAATTTACATTAAAAGGACATGCATTTCCCAACTCCAACCCCCTACTTCCGTGGGAGAAGAGAGTAAAGAATACACAGACTAGACTCAGCTTCCTCTCACACCCCAAAGAGAAAGGTATGAAGAGCAGAGACCCAGCCTGAGACCCAGGCCCTGACCCAGTCACACTCACAGAAGGCAGATGGGAAGGAGAGGCAGGATGCACCATAGCACATGGATCTGAATTCCCTTCCTCCCTCCTTTTGAAAAAGAGTAGAGCTGATAAGCACATAAGAGCAACCCAATGGAAAAATAAACAGACAAGTCCCAGAAAAACTCCAAATGGCCAATAAATACGTTGAAAAATTGGTACCCCCCCGCCCCACACAATCCAGCCCATCACCAGGTTCTGTTGATTTTAAATCCTAAGTATTTCTTCATTCAGTCCCCTTCTCACCACCTTCAGTGCCGCTACCCTCATCCAAACTGCCTCCATCTGTGGCACGGGATCTCCTGTAATGGTTCATTCTGTGGTCTCCGGAGCCAGACCCGCTGGTTTCAAAACAGGCTCTGCCACAAACTAGCTGTGTTGTCCTGGGGATTTAATAGTTAATATATGTAAAATACTAAATCAGCACCCAGCACATAGAAATCAAGATGTATTTGTGTGAGTTAGCAATTGTTACATAATGAGCTACACCCCCTTTCCCTCTGGCCCCCCTGCAGTCTGTTCTCACATGGCACTGAGAGTGATCTTTTCATAATGCAAATCTTTCATGTACCTGCTGCTTAAAATGGACTTGCCTTGGTCACAGACCAAAATTTTAAAAAAGCATCTACAAAGCCAGTCAACTTTCTGTTCTCCAGCCTTGAAAGATTAAAAAAAAAAAAAAAAAACACAGCCGTTGTGTCATTTTGACTCACAGCGACCCCAGGTGTGTCAGAATAAAATTGTGCTCCACAGGGTTTTCAACAGCAATGTTTCAAAAGTACATCACCAGGCGTTTCTTTCCAGGTCCCTCTGGCAGGATTCAAACCTCCAACCATCCCGTTAGCAGCAGAGTGCATCAACCATTTGTACCACCCAAGGACTCCTTCTCCAGCTATACTTGTCTGCTCTCAGACAAGCCAAGCTTTCACTCTCTCCACCTTTGCAGATGCTGTCTCCTCGATCTGGAATCTACCTGCTACCCCCTGAACCAGTGGTTATGGTTAGGTGGCGGTGGAATGAGGCCCAACCACCTGTATATTTTAAAAGTTCCTGAGGCAGACTGTCTTAGTTATCTAGTGCTGCTTTGCTATAACAGAAATACCACAAGTGGGTGACTTTAACAAACCGAAGTTTATTCTCTCATGATCTAGTAGGCCAGAAGACCGAATTCAGGGTGCCAGCTCCAGGAGAAGGCTTTTTCTCCCTGTCGGCTCTGGAGAAAGGTTCTTGTCATCAATCTTCCCCTGGTCTAGGAGCTTCTCAGGCACAGGGACCCCAGGTCCAGAGGACGTGCTCTGCTCCCGGCGCTGCTTTCTTGGTGGTATGAGGTCCCCATGTCTCTCTGCTTGCTTCTCTCTTTTATATCTCAAAAGAGATTGGGTCAAGATACAACCAAATCTTTTAGATTGAGTCCTGTCTCATTAACATAACTGCCTCTAATCCTGCCTCATTAACAATACAGAGGTAGGATTTACAACACATAGGAAAATCACATCAGATGACAAAATGGTGGACAATCACTCAATACTGGGAATCACGGCCTAACCAAGTTGATGCACATTTTGGGGGGCACAGTTCAATCCATAAGAGGGACACTGATGAAGAGTCATCAGTCTACTATATTAGAAAGGAGGAGTCATAATTTATATTACAATCACTCGTTGATACCCGAGGGGGACTGGTTCCAGGACCCTCACGTATCCAAAATCTGTGGACGCTCAAGTCCCTTACATAAAATGGTGTAGTATTTGCCTATAACCTACGCACATTCTCCCGTATACTTTAAATTTTCTCTAGATTACTTACAATAACTAATACAATATAAAAAATGCTATGTAAATAGTTGTTTCATCACAATTGAAGACTTGCTCTGGCAGGTAGCCTTTCTCTTCTATGAGTTTCTTCAGCTCTTCTGAGAATGCTGATGCTGCCTGGGCATCCGAGATGCTGTCTCCCATGATCTTGAAGTTCTTGAGGCTGTAGTGCTTTAAGTGGCTAGCCAGCCGTCCCTTACTAGCCTGAAACTCTGCTTCTCGCTCTCCCCAACTCCCTCACCCTTAGCTTTTTGAGAGACTGCTATGACCACTTCATTGCTTTTTAGGAGCCATTTTTTCATGGAAACAAAAGGTGCGCACAACACAAGTGGCATGAGATGCGAAGCGAACAATGCTCAAACAAGGAGTGCTGGAGAGAGACCGAGGATTTGCAAAATGGCGGGAGGCTAAGGCAGGGGATGCCTGCACATCGCTTCATTCGAGTGGGCCTGGCACGTGGCCAATGCAAGTTTTGCTTTCGGACCTTTTTTTCTTTTACCGAATATTTTCCATCTGCAATTGGTTGACTCAGCAGATGCAGAACCATGGATACAAAGGGCCGACTGCACCTTCAGATGATATACTATACTGGGATCCCAAGAAAACTTAAGGGGATCAATGAGAAAACCACCATAACCAGAAAGTTCAGTAAAGCTGCCAGATAAAAAAGATAAAAAGGCAATAACATTCCTATATAAAATAATAATTTATAAAATGAAAAAGACATCTCATTTACAGTGGCAAGACTATGTAGAACACATTTAAAATAATATTAATGAGACTTATTTGTGATCCATGTGCAAAAAATTATAAACTATAATTGAGATTTGTAAAAAGAACTTGAATAAATGGAGATCCCTAGTATATTCCTACATGGTAAGAAGATTATTTTAAAGTCTATGATTCTTTTCAAATTGATTTATAGACTTCATGTAGTTCAAAGCAAAATTTCAACAGGATTCTGAAACCTGATAATGTACAGGGGTTTCTTAAATGTTCCTTTGGTAATAATTAAGGAAAGTCATCCTTATAAGGTGGTTTGTAAACACAGCTTCTATAATAAGAAAGCCAAAGTAACCACCTTGACTTGATGGTAGTATCAACCACCAGTGTCACCAAACTGTCTCACAAAGCTCTTGAGTCGGTGATAGAATTAGGTGTCCTACCCTGTACTTCTAGTGTTTTTCAGAGTAAATAGGCTAATAAAAGGTAAGTTGTTGCTTTTCAGCTAACAACTTTGGGAGAGTGGACAGCCTTTCCTGCTCCAACACTGATTTTAGGCAAATCCCCAAGCAAAAACGTGGGCTCTTCTCATTTCCTGTCCAGGCTCTCTCTGTAACAGCCCTGATAGTCACTAAGACCCAGAGATGAATAAGACATGGCACCGGCCCGTGAAGATCACAGGTCAGTGGAGGACACACTGAACACATACACAACAGTCGATGATCCCAGATGGAATGAAGTTGGCCCAGCAGAATGGAAGGTGCAGAGCCATAGAGACGCAGGGGAAAGAGCAATGGATTCTGGCTGAGGGATCAGGCAGGGCTTTGTAGCAGAGGTGGCACTTTAGGCTAGGGATTAAAGGACACAGAGTTTAATAATGGCAGTTGGGGTGAGGGGGCCACAGGAGGCAGGCAAGCGTTGGGGCAGGTGGTGTGGCAAGCAAGGAATGAGTGCAGGGAAGAAGGGTTTGGAGAAGTTATCTGGGGCCAGGGAAGTAAGTCTGGAACAGGGTCAGGCTGGGTGTTTGGTCCTGAATATCTTAGCAATGGGGAATTGCAGGGGCTTGATGGCACTGGGGCAATGACATGGCCCAGCCTTTTGAGGGAAGAGAGCACGAGTGGCCCTCAGAGGGAGCCTAACATGGAGAAAGGTACGCAGGGATATCAGTGAGAGGCGTCAATGTCCACATCTATCTATTTGTTCCCAAGACTGCTGAGTCCTTTGCACTACGATTTAGGCTGCTGCCCTCACACCCTGTGCTAGTTGCCCTGGCCCCACCCAGCCACGTCTGCCCTGACTTAATCTCCTCCCTCTTCTGGCCTGTCTGTTCGTAGATCCCAGGATGCCTCATGGCTCTGCCTACGACAGCCATGACACCCAGCTTCCACCACTGAGTTTCATGCCCCTGAACCTCACGATCTGAGATCATTGCTCAGCCACCCTGACATTACCCACAGGCCACAGTCTTAAACCCTGCTTAGGACAATGTTCCCTAATACCCTCCTTGTCCAAAAATACCCACTCTTCTACACCTCAGCCAAGACCCAAGGGCCCAGACCTCAACAAACATTACTGGCCTCACCCAGGTTGGTCCCTCTGACCACTGCCAGAACCTTGATTTGACAGGCACTGGATAAACTCTTGGTGCAGCTTGCCAATGACCATTAGGATGAAGACAACAGGCATGTGTACTAGGAAGCCCCAAATCTGGTTTATCCTCATGGTCACAGCCCCAAGTACAACATGGTAATGCACCCAGAAGGCCAGTCCATCAGCAGATCTCAAGCAGAGCCTGGCAGGCCAGGGACAATCATGGGCCACTAGCTTTCCCTCTCCCCTTTACCTCAGTCTTCCGCCTGAGACAAGTGATGCTCTTTTCAAACCACACTCATCACTCAGCCTCAGATCATCAGGAACTGTGTCCTTTGTGTACATGGTGACCTACTACTGAAAAACTGAGGACTGAGTAAGTCTAGAAACCCAAAACTATATTCGTTTCCCAGCCCTGGTCCAGCTCTTTGACTCAGGACAGATCGCACTATAATTCCTATGGGACAAATGATGCCCATCAGGTTCTTGAAGTCCTGCAGAAAATGCCCAATTTCACCAATCATTATGGCAATGCACATTTAAAGCAACATGCAGCACCTCTCCTGACCAATATGGCAAAACGGGGAAGAAAACAAGCAGCCACAAAATAAAAATGATAACCCTTAATATTGGAGGGCTATTTTTTTTATGGGGCAGTCATACATAATTGGTGCCATGGTAAATGGGTTCAATATTTCAACCATCTAGTAATATGCAACAAGAACTATAAAATTGCCCATGCCCTTTGACCTAGTAATTCCACTTGGGGAATGCTTCCCAGTAAAATACTAAGAAAGTAATTTGTACAAAGATATTCATAGCAGTGATATTTATAATAGCAAGAAACTGGAAAGAGCCCAAAGGTTTAGCACCCGGGGACCGACAAAGCAAACTGGGTCACATGAACACCTCGGGATGCTCTGCCGCCAGGAAGCAGGACGTGTGCAGATGTGGGTGAAATGAACGCATGTACCTGGGCAGGCCAGAAGGGAAGGAATCAGACCACCTCTGACTCTGGCTTCAACATGTAAAAGTACAGTCTGTTGCTAGAACATTTGTGTTAATTCTGAGGGCGTTAAAGGTCATTAGATTAACTGGATTCCCTTTTTTAAAAAAAACATTTAAAAATTTTTAAAGGAATACAGTATTCCATCAAGGAGATTTCATAACTATCCTTGGGTACGCTCACCTTCCAGGTGGTAAACCAACGAGTCCTCTCTAACATCTAATCTCTCTTTCCTCATGTCCATGCCAAAGAAGCCAGAATAATTCAAGTAACTGGGTAGGGGCTGGTATAGACCTGGGTACCTGGGCTCTGAGACCTCAGAAGGCCATAGGCCTCAGCGTGGGGCCCCAAACACTGTGATTCAGGGATCGTTTGTCTTTGACTTCCATCCCTCTCCTTCCCGAGTCTTTCCCCATCAATGGCCCACTCTGTGCACCATCCTTTCTCTTCTGTGCCCCAGTAAGAGATTACTGAAGAACATGTGGGACTCTCCCTTACATAAGATTCTAGATGACCACACATCTTCAACAGCCAAAGGGATGAGTGTCTAATGGTGGCACTGGGGGCGGAAGCCTGGGCTTCTACAATGCCTACAGTAGGACTGGCCCAGGGTAGGTGTCCCTCTAGAATCACAGCTGTCCATCAGAATCACCTGGACTCTCTGGGGTGGGGCCTGGGAATGTGTGTCTTTTTTAAAACCTCCCAGGTGATATGATTCTCATATTTGCAAACCACTGTTCTAGACATTTCATGCTGAGAAAGAAGCCTTTGGGCCTGTCTTCCTGGGCTCCTAAATTCAGAGGGCTCCTGCTGCAGTCAGCAGTCAGGGCCGAGACCATACCCGTTCACATGTACACATACACAGGGCCCTCCAGGAAAAGCCCTAGCTCAGGGACCCAGAACACTGAAGGGCCCTCCATAGGCTCCTGAGAGCACCTGGGCTCCCTAGCTCCCCAGAGGCCAAGAGCCAGCTTCTGCCTCAGCTCAAGCATTTGGGTTTCCCTGCCACCTGCAGCCTCCCAGTTCTCTGGGTATCCCCACTGCCTGCTACAGGGTTGCCTCCTGGTCCACGCCCACCATCCCAAGTGGGGCAGTGGGGCCTGTGGCCCCGCCTGCCAAGGCCATACTTACGGAGTCATTTTATAAAGCTGCATCCTCCTCTCAAACAGCGACCCTCCCCAGGCCCAGGGCCACAGCCCGGCCACGGGTGTGGCCTGGGCAGACTTGGTCTCACCGACCCCTGTCTCCACGACACTCTTCAGCTTCACATTGGTGCTTAAGTCCCCCAGCCTGTTGTCAGGAAACATGGAGAATCATCACACCTGCCCCCCATCCAACCACCCTGCCAAGTGAAGGTGGCCTCCAGGATCCTGGAGAGCCCAGCAAGCGCAGGGAGATGGAACACAGCAACTCCAGGGCATCCTGCCAAGGGCCTTGGAGGACCTTTCTAAACCCTATCTGGGGTGTTGATGAGGTTATAAAAGAGGAAGCCACTTTTGCTGAAATCTCTGAAGTGTTCCTGAGGCGTCCCTGGAGCCCCCCAAGAGCACTGTCTTGGAGTCTGGAATTCTGAGGCCCAGTGTGGCCTGATTTGAGGGATTTAGACCCCTTGAGGGTATAGATCTTATAGGGTAGCAACCTTCCCAGCAAGGAGGGCCTGGCATCTGCTGGGAATGAGCATGGGCTGAAGGGGCACAGGGTAAACACACATGGTCTCCAGCCCCTCCTAGCTGACTGCTCTCATCCTGCTCCCTTCCCACAGAATCCCAGAGCAAGGGCTGTGGGCAGGTGTCTTCCCTGACTCAGAGCCCTGCCCTGGGGAAAGGAAGCAGGCATTGGCTCTCTGGGATCTGAAGTGCACCAACTTGACGGATCTTTGTACTTCCTGTGGAGGCTCTGGAAGGACATTTCTGCTCCCATCTAGGGGCCTGCAGGGGCACACACACACATGCACACACACTCATATATTTTACATTTACTGACAGTACCCTGCTGTCAAGGAGGGTTTGGGGAAGCCCTGGGGTGGAGGGAAGCCAAGGTACTACCCCACCAAGTCCTTTAACACACAGTCGGCATCTCACTGATGCCAGGTTTTGGGAAGAACACAAAGGTTCTGCATCCTGTTCAGACAATCCCTGGCTTTGCCATTGTAGAGGCTGCTTCAGAGTCAATCCCACACTAAGTTTGTCCCTGGGAGCGCAGAGGCCCCATCCCAGGGCACGCAGATGGCTAAGGCTGGTGACCCACCAGCCAGGAGGAAGGAGCAAGTAGAGCTGCATCGACTGCTAAAATCATCCACAACTATAGAAGAGCTGAGTCTATGTAGCTGTGGGCACATCCATGACTATTCTACATGGGAAATGGTCACTCTGGTTCACACAGTATCTGTGGTGGGGATATCTGGTTTTCCTATGTTGCCTTATTACTTTTTGGTCTCCATCAGTGTCTATGTCGACAAAGGTTCACAGACCCCTAAATATGTAAGACAGTGTAAGGGATCATCCAGCCCAGCAGTTTTCAACTGGTAGCACACTTCTTCATGGGAGGCCAATATATACAACATAAGAGCAAGTGGCTCTGGATGAAGCTGGGGTGGGGCAGGAGGCTGGAGTTTCACCCCCTCAGCCTCCTCTTCCTTCCACCAATGCTTCCCTGGAAATACTTCTTGTGATCCTGGGCCTCCAAATGCCATTTGAAAATCACTGGTCTGGGCCAACCTTCTCCTTTTCAGATGACGAAACTGAGGCTCGGGGTGGGGAAAGATTTGTCAAAGGTCACAAAGCAAGTCGGCATAAGAGCCAGGAATGGACCTAAAACTGAGGCCCCAGGACTCCTAACCACTGTGACCTCCAGTCCCTAGCTAAAGGCTGCCACCACCGCCATGGTTCTGAACTACAACCTTCTTCCACCCACCTTCTGGCTCCCCTACATGGAGGGACCCTACATCTTGGCCACCATTTCCAGAAATGACCTTGAGGTCCTGGCCTTTTGGAACTGGGTCCAGATGCTTACTCTGAGTCTCTACTCATTCTCTGTGTTCTCGAGTGACCTCTCCATGCCCGTGGCTCTCCCCCACCCGTCCTCAGGGAATCCAAATCCACTTCCTGATGGTTTCCCTGAGCTCCGAATCCTCTGGGCCCCTCCAGGAGCACCTCTACCTTTCCAGGTCCAAAACTGAACTTATCTCATGCCAGGCCTGTATTTTCTCGCTACATAAATGGCACTGCTGTCCACTCATTTGCCACCCTAGGACCCAGATGCCACCCTAGCCCCTCTCTCCCAGCCCTGTGTATTGACCTCCAAAGCCTCCCATCCCCCTTCTCATCTTCCACAACTTCTCTGCCTGGGTCTAGGCTTCACATGTCTCCAGTTCCTAAAGTCTTCCTACCTCCAGTTCTACTCCCTCTAAGAGTGTCACACTTTCAAAGGTCAAATCTGAGCATGTAGACTGCTGACAATGTCCTTGTTTCAGAGGACAGAATCCAGAGCCCTTCAGGAAACTTGTGAGGCTGCACAATCAGCCCTACCTCTGTCTCCTGCTTCTCTCTGCCCCCTCTCCTCCAGGCTGGCCCATCTCCCCTTTGCTCCAAACACACCCTAAAGTCTCCTTACAGATCACCCAACTCAGCCTCATCTTTCTCATTTCCTCCTCTGCACACACCTTCTTCCCTCCCCAGGTCAATGTTTTCCCAAGTGTGGCCTGAGGGTCACCTGTCTCACGATCCCCTAGCACACTGCAGACTCCTGGGCATGGTTCTGCCCAGACCTACAAGAGAATCTCTACATTTTTTAACTGAGATCCCACGGGTGCTGCACACTGTGTTGAGAAGTAGTGCTCAGGCGGAACACCTCTATCAGGCCATCTACTCTTGTCCTGCCTCCCTTCTTCTCTATCTAGGCCAGTTGTCTCCTTTCTGACCCTACAACCCCCATGTCAGCATGTGACCGACTCTGACTGTGTCTCCTCCTCTGGGCCATGAGCTCTATGCAATTCTTTTTCTGTAACTAACATCTCGTACCTCTGGTTACAATTAAGGAATTAGTGTAGTTCTGGCTTGAGTTTTGGTTGATATTTTTATTTACGTTAACAAATAATATGAAAGTAGAACAAGGTAGTGGCCATGTCTTCTCCCCACCTGTTATTCCCCAGTGCCCAGCACAGAGAAGGTGCTTAGTTGGTGAGTGCTAAATGAATGGGACCTCCAGGTGAACCTGAATGCTCATAACCAATGAGAGGTCACAGCTGATCTAGTGACAAGCCACAGCTTGTCTGGAAACCTGAGAAGCTGCTCCCAGGGCCTGTGCAGATTGCACCTGCCCCTTCACTTCACCACATACAATAAAGGAGGCATGACGGGGGTCTGGGTGATGAAGGCCCTACTGAGTGCTGAAGGCCAGCTTTAAACAGTGGTGCACCGGTAAATGTTCAACAAACAGCTCTCTAAAAAATGTTTGCATATATATAGACATAAGTTTATTATAAATTTTACTTCCATGAAGGATGTGTAGCACTCAATTTATAAACAATAATAAAATTTCCAATGTTCATTATTATACACTCCATATAGCCAGTTGATTCTCACAGAATTCTTTCATGGATTTTCGCTGAATTCTTTCTCTGTAACTAACCTCTGATTACAAATGAAAAATGAGTGTAGTTCTGACTTGAATATTGGTTGATATTTTCATTTAAGTTAATAAGTAAAATAAAAGTAGAACAAAGAAGGCATGTCAGAACTTCACTCATTCGTCCGTGACTTGAGTGACTTCTTGGATGAATTGGTTAATAGTTTTTGGATCCTGGAATAATATTTCATCAGTGTTTTGTGCTATTCACAATGTAGCAAATATAGACATGATAAACTATTTAATTTAATCTGCATAATTAACATTTGTTCTATCACTTTCTTAAGTGTAGAGAATCAACAAAACAATAAATCAACTCTTATAGCACTTGCTGACATTCATGGTGCAAACCACTCCTTCCATGGCCAATTTTGTGATGTTCCAGAATGTAGATTTGGGAGAAATGCACAGTAGCACATAGTATTTCCATCAAACAGGTATGCTAGACATGAATAACATCAAGAGCAAGGATACAGTGAAATGTCATAAAAGAAGTTGGGAAATGGTGAGTTTTGAGTAATTATTGCCTTCTTTTTTAATATAATTTGTTCAATTATTGCCTTCTTTTTTAATATAATTTGTTCAATTTTAGAGTTAAATTCTGAATAATGGCTGTGTTTAACAAACGACTTAAAAAATTCCTAAATATTTAATAAGTGATTCTCCTAAGCCAATTCTAGCAAGCTCTAGTACAATACCTCTAAAGAACTAAACATGACCTGTCATGACCTACAGAGCCACCAGAGCGGCCAATTCCCTTCCCAGCAATCCAGTAGAGTCTAGGCTTCAAGCTGCCAGAAATGGGATCATAAGAGTCTAACAGACCCTACTGTGTGACCCCGACAGCTTGTTTCCACTATGTGAGCCTTGGAGTCCTCAACTTTGAGGTGGATAATAATATTCAACTCCCGAGGTGTAGGGAGTATAAATACCCATTTATCACTTCCCTACACACCTATGCACACTCATACTCTAGTTCATTTCCATCCAACACACACACACACACACATTACCTCAGACACATCGTGAACATATTTTGGACACATACCCCTCACCTTTCCAAACCATACTGCATATATTCACATGTCAACCCTCGCACAGCGCCCTCACATGCACACCCTTATCCACACATGCAAACCACCACACCACAAATACACAGGCATATGCACCCAGAACTCCTTCACATACTTCACACACTCAATCCCCCATCAAGTACACCTACTGCCCCCACATCAGTCATTTTGAATAGCCCATCCTACCCACCAGACACATACCTACCACTCCAGACACACTACACACATCTCCTCCCCTCTCCAGCACTTACACGTGCACCATGCACACATACATCCCAAACAACCAAACCTGCTGTCGAGTCAGTTTGGACTCAAAGCATCCCCATAGAACAGAGTAGAATTGCCCCACAGGGTTTCCAAGGCTGTAAATGTTTATGGAAGCAGATTGCTACATTTCTCTTGAAGCAGCTGGTAGGTTCGAACCGCCAGCTTTTCAGTTACCAGCCGAGTGATTAACCACTGCACCATCACTGTTCCTCACATACACACATACCCATCACCTATCTACATTTCTCTCCACACACTCACACATACAATCACTCACATACTCAAAGTATGTATGCCAGCCTCAATACACAAAGACCATACACTCAAAGCACTCCCACATTACCCCATGTCCCAAGAGGGGACGTGGACATGGGAGTACTGCAGAGGACAGGGGAGGGCTGGAAAGGGATGGGACTAGGAGGCCTGGCTAAACACCCTTGTTTCCTTCAGACCCAGATGGCTCCTGCAACCCACTCCCAACCCCAAAGATGCCCCACCTGCTTCCAGAAGCTCCTCCCACAACCGGCCAGAATAGGCCTCCACGGGGTGTGAGGGTCTTGCTCAGGCTGGAATGAATGCTGAGCTCTGGCTTTCCTGGGTCACTGGGAGGAGTCAGAAGGCAAGAGGTATAGGATCTAAGGGAGCGCTCCCAGCTGCAAACTTCCCAGATGCCTTTGGGACTCTGGGGGTATCCCTTTCCTGTGTTTTGTCCGGCTGAGGCCATGGCAGAGGCACACCTTCTCTTGGCTGTACAATCCCTCAGCTCTGCCTGAGTGTTGGGCCCTGTCAGTTCCCCTCTCCATCCTGCCTGCACTCCTGCACTATCCTTTGCTGCCTCGGCCCATCGGCAGCAGAGATGAGTCCTGGGGACTCTCAGGACCACACCTCACCCCTTCCACTCCCCAGTATCTGTGTGGCCTGGGTGAGGACTCTAGGTCCCGCCCATCATCTGAGGGAAGACGAGCTAGTGTCCAGCAGATGCTGGCTAGGCTCTGGGGCCCATGATGGCAGATGTGTAAGCACAGCCAACATGTCTGTCTACGTGGCCCCAGCCCACTCTAAGAGCAATATCTGACTGGACCCTGATGGACACAGGGAAACTACTATGTCAGTGAGTGCTTCACACCTTCTTACAGCACCAACCAGCCTTTCAGAACGATGGACGAGGTCTTGGAGGAGGAGGATGAGGCATGCTCCTCTTCCTCCTCCTCGTCTCTCTTTCTCTGACACACACACACACACACACGCCCAGAGAACTGCTCCAGCCTGGGCACAGAAAATTGCCATCTGGTCTAGCCCCAGACCAGCTACCCCACACAGGCCCCATCTGAACGCAGCCTGTTCTCTCTGGACTCTGTATCCTGGTCCTCTCAGAGGATGCTGCCTTCAGATTTCCACAGCAACAGCAGTCAGCTTCCCCAACTGGTGCATTACAACAAGGCTTTATCCTCTCTCTAGCTTAGGGGGTGTCCAGTGGACACCAGATTGAACACTTAGGTCTAGGCTCCAGACTTGACAAGGCCGTGACTTATTGTGTGGCTCAGGGCACGTTCTAACCCTCTGCACCTCAGTATGCCCATTGGCTCAGCAAGAGTGTTAGGCTATACCCTGACCCTTTCAGCTCTGACACACCAACTCTAGGCCAAGCCAACCTCTCCATGCTCACCCTTTCTTCCCACAGTCCGCCTTGTCTAAGCCCACCTCCTCTTCACCTCCTGGCCTTTTGAGAGCTTGTGTGAAATGATAAGAGAATAAGCCACATAAGCACCGAGGCTCCCTGGGACACTGTCCAATGACTCTACCCTCAGCCAGACGTACACAAGTTATGCTCCCTGTGCCATTTACACAGGCATACCCAGCCATGCATATGCATTTACACAGATACAGTAGATTATGGAACATGTACACAATGTTCACAAAAAGGGGAAATCTACATACCTGCGTAGACTATACATGCTTACTGGGACATGTAGAGAGACACATACCCCCCCACATATGCCTGGACATACATGCTAGTGTACACATACATATATGCCAGCACAGCTACACAGCTGGGACACACACAAGGCATGCATGTTAGGACACGTCTGCCTGCACATACATATGCCTCCCATTTGCAGGGATGGGGTTGCTATGCCCTAGAGCCACTCCCTATCCCTCATGTACACACACTTGCACACGCACACACACACATTCACATACACTCTGGCCCTTGCCTCTGCCCAGACCCAGGGAGAGGGATGTGGAATGTCAGAAGATTATGAAACAGTCAGACCCTTGAGAAAAGAATGTATAATCACAGAGAGAGACTGTAAACATTATCTAAATATCACTATATTTCTGGATTAACAAATTTAGAAATCTCAATAAAATAGACTATTTCCTAGGAAAATACAAATCTCTAAAATTAAAATTAAAAAAAGTAAACTAACAACCATGGGAGAAACTGAAAATATTGTCAAACAGCTCCAGACAAGAAGGGTGCCATATCCAGATGAGTTTTCAGGTGAGCTCTTTCACACTCTCAAAAATATATAATTATTATACTAGAGGAATCACACAATAATACATAAAAAAAAATTTATGTATTATTAGAAAAGATAAAATGCAACTAGCTGATCTTGCAAAATTAATGAAACGCTGATATACAAAATTCTGACTCACCCAAAACCTAAAACCCCTTACATAACAGCCTCACTTATTAAACATATATACAAAACCCTAAAAAGTACAAGGATATCAAATCCAGAAATAAATTAAAAGAATAGTATAACATGTACCAAAGACAGCTATCCCACAAATGGAAAGATGGTTTAATACTAGTAATTCTATTTACATAACATATCAATAAGTCTAGTGATAAAGGCCATCCATATTTTAATAAAAAATTTTTTTTTAGATACCAAAAATGCCTTTGATAAAATCCAACACTCATTTCTGACTAAAATACATCATTATTTGCATATAATGACTGCCCACCTAGCAAAATCCAAGAAAATTAACTGAAAAACTATTAGAACTAATAAATGGGTCAGTGAAGTTAATTAATACAAAATAAGTATCCATAAATACATGGTTTTCTTACATATCAGCAACATCCAATTAAAAATAAATCAAAAGATCCTATTAACAAAAGTGAGAGAAAATATAACATATCATGGAAAATGTCACAATAAATGTCTCAAACATACATGAAAACAAACTAAAATCCCAATAAAACAAATTACAAATCTTTACCTACACAAATTTCCTTGATAAAAAGAGATGCCTACTACATTCCTGTATGGTATTGTAATTTGTCAAATTAATTTGTAGTTCAATGCCATTCTAATCACAAGTGAATAGGATTTTTTTAACTTGACAAAATTCATCTGAAAAAGTAAGTCAATTTTTCAAGGTAGCCATGAAAATTTTGAAAAAGAATAAGAATGAGGAGGCACTTATCATACCAGCTCTCAAACTCTACTACGAAACTGCAACAACTAGAACAATGAAAAGAGCAGTAGTGGTGCAAAAATGACCAAATGGGCCAAAACGATACGGAAATAGTCCCACGTATACATAGGAAACTGGCTTATAATAAATACGGTTTTCAAAACATTAAAGAAATGTTGGATTATTTAATAAATGGTCTAGCAATCAATGTGATATCCATTTGGGGGAAAAGGATATATCCCTACCTCACAAAAAAAAAAATTTTTTTTTTTTACCTCACAACATATACAAATAACAGATGAATTGAAGATTTATTGTAAAAACAAAACAAAACAATAAAACCACAAGTTAGAAAATGTTAGAGAATATTTTTCTAATCATGTGGAGGGAGAGAGAAGGTTTTCAAAGCATGTTCCCAAATCTAGAAGCCAGAAAGATTTTATTAGGTAAAAAAGTGCTGTCTTCTATATGGCAAGAGACATGTAATTGAAATGAATGCAAAGTTGGCAAACATGCAGTGAGGGAGGGATTTCATATGCTGCTGGGGAGAGGGTAGATTGATACGATCTCTCAGGAAGAAAATGAGGTAATATGAATGATTAGCCCTTCATTTCACCTCTCTAAAGCTAGTCTAAGACAGTAATCATTTGAGCGTGGAGATTTATGCACAAAACTGCTCATCACTGAGAATTTAGGAATTACTGAAATAGGGGAACGTTTAAATAATTTCAATAAGTCCATAAGAAGAATTATTGCATAGCCTTTAAATTAATATCTGTTTAGTGATATTCAATAGTACAGAAAAATGTTACTTGGAAAACATAGATTACAAACCAGTTTATGCAACTTCATTAAAAATATATATGCACACACAAAGATAAAATTGTTAACAAACTCACAGTATATATTTTTTCAGATAGCACCTAAGAAAAATTTATAACAAATTTTCTCAATTAATAAACAGTTTTCTGCATTAACAAAGAACAGCAACAACACAACCTCAAACAAAAACAGCCTTATTTTCAGGATCTACTCGGCAGTGCTCACAGCTTTACTCCCTGGGCTCCCTCCTGTTCCCAGTGGAACAAAACAACAATAACTAGTTCTGGGCATTCACTACCAAAGGCTTCTTTCCTCATCCTGAGTTTGAGCTTTTACTTCATTATAGTGACTTGTCTTTGGAGAATATCTGTGCAATGCCTCATTAAAATGTGTGTCCAAAAAGAAAAGTTGGTGAAACACTTAATACAAATTATGTGCTTAGGGAAAGCATAGGGACAAAAGATGGAACAATAGCAGAATATATGTTTTCTTTAAAGTCTTATATAGTTACATAGAACTTATTTTATGATGAAAGACTTCAGTAAAAGGAAAAATAATATAGTACTTTACCCAGGATGTTTTTCTCATTATGGTACCAGCTTTTTGCCCTATTCCCCCCCCCCCAATGATTACGAGGAGTGGGCGCATAAGTACAAGATTAAAAAGAACTATATCAACAAAAAGATGCTCAACTTCATTATTCACACTAGGGAAATGCAAGGTAAAACTACAATGCCATTCATTATACGCTTCCCAGAATGGTTAAAACGAAAAGACAGAAGACACCAAGTGCTGGTGAGGATGAGGATATACAGCAACCAGAAATCTCATACACCACAGATGGAATTTACTGGTAGAACTACTTTGAAAAACTGTCAACATTTATACATGACTCGGCAATTCCACTCATAGAAACCTATCCCACAGAAAAGCAGGCACATGTACACCAAAAGACATGTGCGAGAACATTCATAGCAATACTATTCATAACTGCCAAGTATTGTAAGCTTCCCAAATGCCCATCAGCAGTAGAATGGATAAAATAAATTGTAGTATAGTCACACAATGGAATACTACACAAGAATAGATGATCTATAACTATATATATGACATAGATGAATCTCACAAACATAATATTGAGCAAAAGAAGCCAGACTCAAAGAGTAGGTATAAATGATCCAATTACATAAATGTCAGTCACAAACAAAATTAATCTATGATGTTAGAAGTCAGAATAACTGTTTCTGGGGAAAGGGTAGTGGAGTTACCAAAAGGAGATTAAGGGGAAGGTTCTGTTTCTTGGTCTGGGTGGGGTTAACATGACTGTGATCAGTTGTGAGAATTCATTGGGCTGTGCACTTGTAATTTGTGCACTTTTCTGTATGTTATACATCAATAAAAAGTTAATAAATGGAATAAACCAAAATGCAAAGAGGAATTAATGCCAGGTAATTCTATTTTTCTTCCTCAGATTGTTTTATATATTACAAACTTACTACAATTTTCTTAATGCTATTTTACAATGTATAGTCACACTACATGATGGCCACCATGATTCTAAAAGGTGTGAAGCTGACCTGGGCAAGAGGCAACCCACTTCTTTTCCTGAGGAGTGTCCACTGCCTCCTTCCTAAGCCTGGGCCAGTGGTTCCCAAATCTGTCTGGACATCAGGATCACTTGGGGAGCTGTTTAAAAATTCAGATTCTTGGGCCTCTCCCAGAGATTCCAATTTAGATAGTTTAGGATGGGCTTCGAGATGACACCCCTCAAGTTCTAAAATCCTAGGATTATAAACTACAAGACGTGGACTGCCAAAGCTTCAGCTCTCTTTACTGCACAGGGGTTAGGAAAGTCCCACTTGGGTTGTTGTTATTGTTGGGTGTTTTTGAGTAACTGTCGACTCATAGTGACCTCATGTGACAAAGGAGAACTGCCCTACAGGTCCCAGTCATCAAAGCTCTTCATCATGCCTTCTTTTAAAATCTCATTTCAGTAAGAATTCCCTGTGACATGCCAGGTCCCCTGTGGCACATTTTCTGACTTACATGCAAGACACAGTTCTGCTGAAAAGCGTAAAGCCCAGCCACTCCAAGGGCCTGCCCTGGTGTTCAGGCTCTGGCAGGCCTGGATGATACAGTGGGTCTCCTTTTGAAGTAGAAGGTGGCAATGCAACAATAGAAAGGCTCACATAACTCTAGCCCCTGTGCAGTAGAGTAAGGAGGAAGCATAACCCCTCAGGCCCAGCATTGCCCACCTTTGAGAGGGAGGTCCTGCTGCACTAAGCATTCTACTCTGGGCCTGACAGCTCGGAGGACATCCAGGCCATTGGAGGTCAGTTGGCCTTAGGTCTTCTCTTCTTGTTTCCACTAGATATACCTCCATACCTGGCTTTCATTCATTCAGTGCACTTATACTGAGCAGCTACTCTGTGTGTGATCTTCTGCTAAGTGTACAGAGGCCAAGTAAAATATGTAGTTACTCTCAGAGAAGTCACAATCCAGTGGTAGAATCAGATACAATCCATGATTGCAGTAATTTTTACTGAGACTCATGATAGAGTTTATCATCATACATGACTGAGGACATCTGAACAGGCTTCCTGGAGGAGGTAACATCAAATCCTAAAGGATGATGAGCAATCTAGTGCTACATATATAAGGAGCCTCACATGAAACCTAGAAACAGAAAGGAACAGGTGAATTTGGGGGAGCCCTGGTGTTTTTTTTTTGGTGGTGCAGCAGTTAAGTGCTACAGCTGCTAACCAAAAAGTCAGTAGTTCAAACCCACAAGCTGCATCTTGGAAATTCTATGGGGCAGTTCTACTTTGTTCTATAGGATCACTATGAGTCAGAATTGACTAGACAGCACTGGGCTTGGTTTTTTTGTTTTTTGGTATAGGGAGGAGAGAGGCAGGAGATGACAGGATACTGGAGATCATAACAGGGACCAGACAGTAAAGAGCTTTGTCTACACTAAGAATTCTGGGATTTATGCTGAAGCTTCAGAGAAGCCACTAGGAAACATTAAGCAAGGGTGATATCGCCTACGTGGTTTGGAAAAATAACTCTGGCTTCAGTGTGGCTAATAGATTAGAGTAAGACAGGGCTGGAGGCAAAGAGGCAGTATGAAGGCTGTTTTAGTAATTTAGACTGAAAACAGATAGGACCCAAACTAATCCGGTAGCCAGAGGGATAGAAAGACAAGCACATATTTGAGAATTACCAAGAATACAAAGCTAGAGGATTTAAATTAGATATTAGAGACAGATGAGGAAGAGGACTTGGTGGTCTCCAAGATTTGGGACTGGACTACCTGAAAGAGGGAAAAGTAAGAGGAGAGACAGGTTAAGGGGTAAGGAGGATGACTGTTTGAATTTGTTGGGTTTGAGGAGTCTGTGTGATATACAAGTGGGAATGTAGGGGAGGTAGTTAAATATGTGAACCTAAGGGAAGACTTCTGTTTTTAGCTACAAAGGACAAACAGGGACTATATTTACCTCCCTTTTTTAAAAATTTTAAAAAGGGATGAAATATATGAAATGAGATTTTCAGACACTGGACAAAAGGCAGTGCTGGAAAGTCAACCCTGAGAGAAGAAAGCAAAAAAGGTGAGCCCCACGATTGCCCTTATTATTGCCTAGAGGACATGAGTAATGGAACTACCAGAATAAAACAGAAAAAGTATTTGAAGAGATAATGCCTGAAAACTTTCCAAATTGATGATACACATTTAAGATGCTCAACAAACCCCAATCAGGATAAACACAAAGAGATTCACAAACATATAGTAAAAATTCTGAAAGACAAATAGAAATTTTTGAAAGGAGCAAGAGAAAAACAACCTTTCAGGGACAATAACCTTGATAATAATAACAGCTGACTTGTCATCAGAAACAACAGTGGCCAAAAGGCAGTGGAACATATTCAAGTCAATCAAAAATCTTATATCCAGCAAAACTATCTTTCATAAATGAAGACAAAATAAAGACATTTCTACAAAGAGGGGGGGAACCCTGAAAGAATTTGTTGCTAGCAAACCTGCCTTACGGGAGATATTAAAGGAAGCTCTTCAAATCATAATTCAAATCCGCACACACACGCACACACACACTCAAAATACCAGTAAGGTAATCATGCAACTAGAAAATACAGCACAAATACATATTTCTTCTTTCTTCTCTTGGCTAATTTAAAAAGCAATTGTGTAAAAATGGCATGTATATAATTGTATCGTTGGGCCTCCAAAATATATAAATGTATATATTTGACAATAACAGCACAAAGAAGGTGGGTGAAGTAAAGCTGGAATGGAGTAAAGAAATGACAACAGGTGGTAACTCAAACCCACAGCAACAAATGAAGACGACAAAAAATGGTAAATTACAGGGTTAATATAGCAAACTCTATATATATTTGCTCTCTTCTCTCAGCTTCTTTAAGAGACATTAAATTACACAAAGTGATAATTACAACAATGTATTACTGTGTAAGGTGCACCTGATGCAACCTATGGTGTTTTTAATTGCCTCATGCGCACATGAAAGCTGGATGATGAACAGAGAAGACCAAAGAATCTATGCCTTTGAATTGTGGGGCTGACGAAGGATACTGACTTTACCATGGACTGCCAAAAGAACGAACAAATCTGTCTTGGAAGAAGTACAACCAGAATGCTCCTTAGAAGCAAGAATGGTGACATTACGTCTCACATTCTTTGGATATATTATCTGGGGATCAGTCCCTGGAAAAGGACATCATGCTTGGTAAAGTGGAGGGTCAGCAAAAAAAGAGGAAGATCCTTGATGAGATGGATTGACATGGTTGGCTGCAACTATGGACTCAAGCATAACGATTGTGAGGATGGTGCAAGACTGGGCAGTGCTTCATCCTGTTGTACATAGGGTCGCCACGAGTTGGAACCTGCTTGACGGAACCTAACAGCAACAAATATATATACATAAACACACAAAAAAAAAAAGGGAAGAGGAAATAGAGCTATATAGAAGCAATGTTTCTGTATATCACTGCAATTATTAGTATAAATCTGAAAAAGATTTTAATTAGCTAAGATGTATATGATAAGCCCTAGAACAACCAATAAGAAAATAAGTTATATAGTGAAAAAAATCATTAAAGGAATTAAAATGTTACATTAGAAAATATCCACTTAATGCTAAAATAAGCAGCAAAGGAGGAATAGAGGAACAAAAAAGACATTAAACATATAGAACACAAAAAGTAAAATGGCAGATATAAATATGTTATTATATCAATAATATTATTATATCAATAATAATATCAATGTGAATGGATCAACCAATCTAATCAAAAGGCAGAGATTTTCAGACTGGATAAAATATTCAAGATCAAACTATATGCTGTCTATAACAGACACACTTTAGAAGAACCTTGGAAACATGCTAAGGAAAGAAGGCAGTCACAAAGACAACATATTGTATGATTCCATCTAGGTGAAATGTTCAGAATAGGCAAACGTATAGACACAGAAAGTAGATTAGTGGTTGTCTAGGGGTTTTTTTAGGGCTAGGGTGGGGGGAAGAAAGGAAAGCAGAGTGCTATGAATTGAATTGCATCCCCCCCCAAATATGTTGTTTTAGTCATCTAGCGCTGCCACAACAGAAATACAAGTGGATTGCTTCAACAAAGAGAAATTCATTCTCCCACAGTCCAGTAGGCTACAATTCCAAACTCTAGGTGCCACCTGCAGGTCCAAAGGACATGCTCTGCTCTTAGTGCTGCTTTCCTGGTGGTATGAGGTCCCCACGTCTCTCTGCTCGCTTCTGTCTTTTACATCTCAAAAAAGATTGGCTTAAGACACTATCTAATCTTATAGACCTCATCAACACAACTGCCCCTAATCCATCTTATTACATAATAGATATGATTTACAACACATAGGGAAATCACATCAGAGACAAAAATGATAGATAATCACACAATCATACAAGAGAATTGGGACCTAGCCAAGCTGACAAATATTTTGGGGGGACACAATTTAATCCATGACATATGTATTATAAATCCCAACCCTTATACCTGTGGTCGGAGCCCTGGTGGTGCAGTGGTTAAGCACTGGGCTGCTAACCAAAAGGTTGAATCCACCAGCTGCAACTTGGGGCAGTTCTACTCTGTCCTATAGGGTCAGTATAAGTCAGAATCAACTCAACGGCAACAGGTTTGGTTCTGTTTTTTTACAGCTGTGGTTATAATCCCATTTGGGAATGGGTTTTCTTTGTTATATTAATGAGACAACATTAATGTAGGATGTGTCTTAAATCAATCTCTTTTGAGATATAAAAGAGATTAAACAGATGGAAGCAACCAAGGTGCCCACTAATGGATGAATGGATAAATAAATTATGGTATATTCACACAATGGAATACTACGCATCGATAAAGAACAATGATGAATCCGTGAAACATTTCCTAACATGGAGGAATCTGGAAAGCATTATGCTGAGTGAAATTAGTCAACTGCAAAAGGACACATATTGTATGAGATCATTATTATAAGAACTCGAAAAATAGTTTAAACAGAGAAGAAAACATTCTTTGATGGTTACAAGACTGGGGAGGGAGGGAGAGGAGTTTTCACTAATTAGACAGTAGATAAGAACTATTTTAGGTGAAGAGAAAGACAACACACAATACAGGAGAGGTCAGCACAACTGGACAAAACAAAAAGCAAAGGAGTTTCCTGAATAAACTAAAGGCTTTGAAGGCCAGTGTAGCAGGGGCAGGTGTTTGGGGACCACGGTTTCAGGGGACATCTAAGTCAATTGGCATAATAAAATCTATTAAGAAAACATTTGGCACCCCACTTTGGAAAGTGGCGTCTGGGCTCTTAAACATTAGCAAGCAGCCGTCTAAGATGCATCAATTGGTCTCAACCCACCTGAAGCAAAGGAGAATGAAGAACTCCAAAGACACAAGGTAATTATGAGCCCAAGAGACAGAAAGGGCCACATAAACCAGAGACTACATCAGCCTGAGACCAGAAGAACTAAATGGTGCCTGGCTACAACCGATGACTACCCTGACAGGGAACAGAACAGAGAACCCCTGAGGGAGCTGGAGAGCAGTGGGATGCAGACCTCAAATTCTCATAAAAAGACCAGACTTAATGGTCTGACTGAGACTAGAAGGACCCCAGAGGTCATTGTCCCCAGACCTTCTGTTAGCCCAAGAAGGGAACCATTCCCAAAGCCAACTCTTCGGACAGAGATTGGACTGGAATATAGGATAGAAAATGATACTGGTGAAGAGTGGGCTTTTTGGATCAAGTAGACACGTAAGGCTATGTGGGCAGCTCCTGTCTGGAGTGGAGATGAGACGGCAGAAGGGATCAGAAGCTGGCCAAATGGACACAAAAATAGAGGGTGAGAGAAGAAGTGTGCTCATTAGGGGAAGTGCAACTAGGAGTATATAGCAAGGTGTACATAAATTTTTGTATGAGAGACTGACTTGATTTGTAAACTTTCACTTAAAGCACAGTAAAAATTAAAAAAAAAAACCCATTTACAGTATTTCTGTTACAGCAGCACTAGATAATTAAGACAGGGAGTGACTGCTAATTCAGGGTGTGGAAATATTCCAAAATTGATTGTGGTAATGGTTGCACAACTCTGAATATAGTAAAAGCCAATGAATTTTATGCTTTAAATAGGGAAATTGTATGGTATGTGGATTATATCCCAATAAAGTTGTTATTTTTAAAAAAGATAGTACTCTTTAAAGAAAAAGTAATAACAACATATTATGAAGTTTATAACACAGGAAGAAGGGAAATGTGTGACAATAAGTTATAGCTCAAAAGACAAGAAGGGTGAATGAGACTATACTGTTGTAAGGTTCTTATGGTATTCATGAAATGGTATAATATTATTTGAAGGTAAGCTGTGGTAAGCTGAAGATGTATTTTGTAAACCCTGGTGCAAGCACTAAAAACCATGAAACAAAAACAAAAAAGAGCCACAGTAAGCTAAGAATGGAGATAAAATAGCATCATAAACAATGCTCAATAAAAGGAATACAGGAAAAGAGGAAAAAGGAACAAAGAATAGATGTGACGAATACTAAAAAAAAAGATGGAAGAATTAAACCCTTTTGGTTTTCTAACTCCAGGTCTTTGCGTATTTCATTGTAATACTTTACTTTGTCTTCTCGAACCACGCTTTGAACTCTCCTGTTTAGCTCTTTTACTTCAAAATTTCTTCCATTTGCTTTAGCAACTCCATATTTGAGTACAAGTTTAAGAATCTTTTCTGACATTCATTTTGGTCTTTTCTTTCTTCCCTGTCTTTTTAAGGAACTTTTGCTTTCTTGGAAACCCTGGTGGCATAGTGGTTAAGAGCTATGACTGCTCTTGGTCAGGAGTTCGAATCCACCAGGCGCTCCTTGGAAACCCTATGGGGCAGCTCTATTCTGTCCTATAGGGTTGCTATGCGTTGGAATCGACTTGACAACAATGGGTTTGATTTTTTGGCTTGCTTTCTTCATGTATATCCTTAATGTCATCCCACAACTCATCTGGTCTTCGGCCATTAGTGTTCAACGCATCAAATCTGTTCTTGAGACAGTCTTTAAATTCAGGTGGGATATACTCAAGGTCATACGCTGGCTCTAATGGACTTGTTTTAATTTTTCCTCAACTTCAATTTGAACTTGCACATGAGCAATTAATGGTCTTTTCCACAGTCGGCCCGTGGCCTTGGTCTGACTGACGATATTGAGCTTCTCCATTGTCTCTTTCCACAGATGTAGCCATTTTGATTCCTGTGTATTCCATCTGGCAAGGTCCATGTGTACAGTCACCACTTATGTTGTTGAAAAAAAGGTATTTCCAATGACTACGTCATTGGTCTTTCAAAATTCTACCATGTGATCTCCGGTTATCATTTCTATCACCAAGGCCATATTTTCCAACTACTGATCTTTTTTCTTTGTTTCCAAGTTTCACGTTCCAGTCACCAGTAATTATCAATGCATCTTGATTGCATGTTTGATCAATTTCACACTGCAGAAGTTGGTAAAAATCTTCAACTTCATCATCTTTATAATGAAATACACAAAGACTTGGAGTTAGGAAACTAGAAGGGAAGAACATGCACGACATTTCTCAAACTGAAAGAACTAAGGAAAAAATTCAGGCCTTGAGCTGCAATATTGAATGATTCTATGGGGTTGCTATGAGTCGAACTGACTCAATGGCAATGGGTTTGGTTTTTTTGGTTTATGAGCAAAACATTGAATGATGCAGGAAGCATCAAAAGAAGATGGAAGGAACACACAGAGACACTGTACCAAAAAAGAATTGGTCTACATTCAATGATTTCAGGAGGCAGCATATGATCAAAAGCCGATGGTATTGAAGAAAGAAGTTCAAGCCACACTGATGGCACTGGTGAAAAACAAGGCTCCAGGAATTGATGGAATACCAATTGAGATGTTTCAACAAACAGATATAACACTGGAAGGGCTCACCCGTCTATGCCAAGAAATTTGGAAGACAGCTACCCCACCAATCGACTAGAAGAGATCCATATTTATACCCATTCCAAAGAAAGGCAATCCATCAGAATAAGGAAATTATCAAACAGTATCACACACAAGTAAAATTTTGCTGAAGATAATTCAATAATGGCACACCAGTACCTCTACAGGGAACTGCTAGAAATCCAAGCTGGATTCAGAAGAGGACATGGAATGAGGGTTATCACTGCTGATGTCAGATGGATCTTGGCTAAAAGCAGAGTATACCAGAAAGATGTTTACCTGTGTTTTATGGACTATACAGTGGCATTTGACTGTGTGGATCCTAACAAATTATGGACAACACCGAGAAGAATGGGAATTCCAGAACACTTAATTGTGCTCATGAGGAACCTGTATATAGACCAAGAGCCAGTTGTTTGAACAGAATAAGGGGATACTGAGTGGTTTTAGAAAACCCTGGTGGCATAGTGGTTAAGTGCTACGGCTGCTAACCAAGAGGTCGGCAGTTCAAATCCGCCAGGTGCTCCTTGGAAACTCTATGGGGCAGTTCTACTCTGTCACAGATGGTCGCTATGAGTTGGAATCAACTCGATGGCTGTGAGTTTGGTTTCGGTTTGAGTGGTTTAAAATTAGGAAAAGTGTGTGTCAGTATGTCAGGGTTGTATCCTTTCACCATACTTATTCAATCTGTACGCTGAGAAAATAATCCAAGAAGCCAGACTATACCAAGAAGAATGGCACATCAGGATTGGAGGAAGACTCACTAACAACCTGCATTATGCAGATAACACAACCTTGCTTGCTGAAAGTGAAGAGGACGTGAAGCACTTATTAATGAAGGTCAAAGACTACAGCCTTTAGTATGGATTACGCACCAACATAAAGAAAATAAAAATCCTCCCAACTGGACCAATAAGCAACATCATAATGAATGGAGAAAATACTGAAGTCAAGAATTTCGTTTTACTTGGATCCACAATCAACACCCATGGAAACAGCAGTTAAGAAATCAAACGACATACTGTAGTGGGCAAATCTAAAAAGCTAAAATGTCACTTTAAGGACTGAAGTGTGCCTGACCCAAGCCAAGGTGTTTTCAATAGCCTCATATGCATGTGAAAGCTGAACAATCAATAAGACAGAAGAATTGATGCCTAAGAATCATGGTGTTGGCAAAGAATATTGACTATACTATGGACTGCCAGAAAAATGAACAAACCTGTGTTGGAAGTATAGCCAGAAGGCTCCTTAGAAAAGAGGATGTCATGACTTCATCTCACGTACTTTGGACAGGTTATCATGTCCAAATTGAGGGACCAGTCCTTGGAGAAGGACATCATGCTTGGTAGAGTCAGCAAAAAAGAGGAAGATTTTCAAGGAGATGGACCAACACAGTAGCTGCAACAATGGGCTCAAACACATTAACAATTGTAAGGAAGGCGCAGGACTGGGCAGTGTTTTGTTCTGTTGTACCTAGGGTCCCCATGAGTTGGAACCAAGTCAATGGCACCTAACAACGGACTTAAATCCAAATATTTTTTTTATATATATATATATTTTTTAATTGTGCTTTAAGTAAAAGTTTGCAAATCAAGTCAGTCTCTCATACAAAAATTTATATACACTTTTGCTCTCCCCCTAATGACACAGCACACTCCTTCTCTCCACCCTGTATTTCCTGTGTTCATTCGGCCAGCTTCTGCCACCCTTTGCCTTCTCATCTTCCCTCCAGACAGGAGCTGCCCACATAGTCTCATGTGTCTACTTGAGCCAAGAAACTCACTCCTCACCGGTATCATTTTCTATCTTATAGTCCAGTCCAATCCCTGTCTGAAGAGTTGACTCTGGGAATGGTTCCAGTCTTGTTAACCCCAACTATGTTGATAGTAACATTAAATGTAAATGATCTAGTCCCTGTTTATTGGCCTAATACCATGTTTAGTGCTTCTGTTCTACTTCCTCATTTGTTGTGTAGTGTCTGGCATCTTAAAAGCTTGCAAGTGGCCATCCAAATTACAACAATTGCTCTCTATCTGCCTGTTACAGGCAGAAGGAAGAAGGAAAGTCAGGAATAGTAGGAGGAAACAGAATACGTGGCTAACTGCCTCCAGGAACAACAGTCCCCTTTGCCATGAGACCAGATGAACAGGGTGGTGCTCGACTACCACTGCCGAACATTTTGATCAAAGATTCAATAGAAGAATCCTGATTAAAAGGGGGAGAAATGTAGAACGGAATTTCAAATTCTCAGGGATTCTAGACTTTCTGGAGCCACGGAGGCTGGATGAACCCCTGCAACTACTGTCCTGAGATCATTTTTAAACTTTAAACCTTAAACCAAAAATATCCCCTGAAGTCTTCTTTAAACCAAATGGTTTAGCTTAACTAGTAAAGAATGTCTGTCTTGAGCTTTGTGCTCTTTTAAGATCTATCGATGTGGGATAAAGCTGACAATAGCAACTTGAAAGATGAGATAGGAAACTTAGGGGGCAGTGAGTTTATGTTAACAGCGGAGGAACGACTCAGAAAAGGAGGGTGAGAATGGTTGCACAACTAGAAGAATGTGATCAATGTCACTGAATTGCACATGTAGAAACTGTGGAACTGGTGTGTGTTCTGCTGTGTATATTCTCAACAACAGCAAAAATAAAATAAATTATTAAGAAAACATAAATGGTCTAAACACTCCAATTAAACGCCAAGCTCGTCGGACTGAATAAAAAAAATAAGATCTAATTATATGCTGTCTAAAAAAACCCACTTTACATTTATAGTCAGAAAGGTTAAAAGTAAAAGGATGGAAAAATATATGCCATACAAACACTAATGAATAGAAAGCTGAAGTGACCATATTATTCATACTAATTAGACTTCAGAACAACATCGCCAAGGATAAACAACAACATTTTCTATTGATGAAGGAGTTAACTCCTTAAGAAAACCTATCAGTCCTAAATGTTTATGCACCTAAGAGCAGAGCTTCAAAATACATGATGCAAAACTGACAGAACTAAAACTAAGGAGACAGATCTAGGGACAGAGGCATATCTAAGGCATCGTAGGTATTGCACCAGCCCTGGGTTCAGTCTCTATGAACCCAGTACAAACCACTGTCCCTCCTCAAGCACAGTAATGTGTAAATTAAAAAATTAATGAGCTGACTTGTATTTCTGAGCTGATATTATGGTAAAGTTACCTAAAAGATGGGTGTCAGATGTTTGGATAAGGGCACAATTTCAGTGCTTGCCATAGATGCCATTTTCCATAGATGCACCATTGACTGTACCAACTGCTCAGCAGTGCCATGCACTCAAAAAAACCAAAAACCAAACCCATTGCCGTCGAGTTGATTCTGACCACACGCCCAGTGCTGGTGAAATACCCTAGACAGGCGACTGTCTAGGGATCACCTGTACTTGTGAAGTCATAACTTAGAGACGGAAGGTGCAGTCACAGTAATCAATAAGATCACTTAGAAGTGGTATAAATAAGAAAAGAGACCAGGGCACAATCCTGGACCGTATCAGCATTTCCAGGTGAAGAGAGGAGGAAAATCTCACGAAGACTGAGAAAAAAGGAACATAATGGTAGGTGAAAGACCAGGAGAGTATGAGGTCTTGGAATGCAAGGGAAGAACGTTTCAAAAGAAAGTGTGATAGGTTATGCCAAATGCTACTCAGAGGTAAAATAGGAACTGAAAGGCTTCAGCTGAATTTATAATAAAACTCATTGGAGATGCTGGCAAGACAAGTGTCAATGGAGAAGTGGGGAACTGAAGCTGGATTGTAGTGGACTGAGGATTCAGCAGGAGGTGAAGAAGTGGGGATAATAAACACTGACTTTGATTTCAATAAGCTGGGCTGAGAAGCGTAGGTTGTACAGTGTTTTTTTTAACTGGGTTAGAGTGGAAGGAACCAGGAGAGATGGAGACAATGAAGATACAAGAGAAAGGTGATGCTATGGATTGAATTGTGTCCCCCAAAAAGATATGCTGACGTCCTAACCCCTGTACCAGTGAATGTGACCTTGTTGGGAGAAATACGGTTTTTCTTTGTACATGTTATCGGTTAAGTTAAATGAGGTCATACTGGAGTAGGGTGGGTCCTAATTCTAATCCCTTCTGAGTGGTTTCTTATAAAAGAGAAGAACAGGGCGAAGACAATTGTGTGAGGATCTGCCTGCAAGCAACGAAATGCCAAGAAATGCCCAGGGCCACCAGAACGGACAGAGCATAGCCCTGCTGATTCCCTGAATTTGGATTTCGAGCCTTAAGAATGGTGAGAAAAAATAAATTTCTGTTCTTTAAAGTCACCCACTTTGTGGCATTTTGTTATGGCAGCCCTAGGAAACCAGGACAGAGGGAATGAGCATTAGCAAGAGTGAGGTACTGGGTCGGGGCGGGGGAGGGTATGTGAAGTGGAGTGGCTAACTGGGAGAGGGACCTATCTCTCAATATGATGGGGCTGGAGACATGGATGGGCATGGGTGCAGGTAAGTTTGGAACTTGGTGAGGAGGGTGAAGGAATCTCTTCCCGTCAAGTTTTCTTTTCTCTGTGAAGGAGTCTAGGATGACTGCTGGGAATGAGTAGGGAGGCTGAGGTGTAGAAAGTTAGAGGGTTGTGTGAGAGCTTGGAAAAAGCTGGGTGGGGAATTGTAGTGCCTGGACACTGCTGTGGGCTCAGTTGAGGCTGTGGACCATGGATTTGGATTTGTATCAATTCATGAAGGGACCTCCCCCCCCATCATCTAGACTAGAGAAGGCAGGTGGTTACTGTGTTCAAGGGTTTGAGTGGGAGACTAAGGGGCCAAGTTGTGAATGGTGAACAGTTGAAGTGAAACACCACCAGGTCCAGATTAGACAGGATCAAGAGTTGATTCAGAGCAAGGAGAATAATTAGAAGTCAAGAGCCTGCAGGTCTCTATGAACAGCTACAGTGGAGGTGAGGGAGACAGAATGCACAGAAGGTGCAGAGACATTAAGATTTTAGAGGTGGAACAGTTTCAAATGATGAGTAGATCCCTAGGAATGAGTGACATTCAGTGAGTTGAAGACAAGAAACTCAGAGACTGTGGCATGGAGGAACTGTCCTCATGAACTTGGAAGCTCCCAATATGATGGCGGAACATAGGATGAAAACACTAAGTCAAGACCCAAGGTTCTCTTGCTTTGGCTGTGTCCCTAAGTGGCTGATCATCTAACTTTACCATTAATTATGACTAATCCCCAGGCTGTGGAGATATGTCCCTACAACCAGTTCCTCAACACTGAGGCTGCCTGGTTCCTCACCTTCCTTGTTCATCTGCTCATAGCCCTGTGTGCCCATACAGGATTGGCCACAGGTAAAATGTTACCCTTGTTGTCACCATCTTGAATTATGTAGTTTTGCCTGACATTCAGGGACACTGGAAGAGCCTTCAGGCATACTCAAAGTGGTGTTGGGAGCCCTGGGTGGAGTACAGAGGCACCAAATCCCAGAAATGAGACAGCTCAGAAACACAGTATGGCCAGGAGTCCCTGCCAGTCAGTCAACAGCTGTAAATATATGTACAGGCCATGCTATGCTCAAGGCCTCTCATACAAGGCAAGGTCATAACCGGGGGACCACAGCCTTCCAGTATTCTCATGACCCCCATTCAGTGAGGCTGGGTCCTACACCTTCACGGTAGGCAGCTGGGGCAGAAAAAGAGCCCTGAGCAGGGAGCTGGGTTCTAATCCTGACTCAGCCATGAACTTGCAGTGTGACCTTGCCCTGCCTGCCTCAGGCCTTAGTTTTCCCTGGTAAATAAGGGGTTAGATATGTGGGATCTCAAAGACTCTTGCAGCCTTGTCAGTCTATGGTGGTGAGTACAGGAAGGAGACTCACTAGCTCACATTACTCAAAAATGCAACAGCTGCAGAAGACAAATGAGCTGAAAGTCTTCAAGCCTCATTAAAATTGTCACGGCAGAGTCATCCCTCTGGGGTTCATTATTTGCACCCTTCCTACTCCAGCCCTTCTGCTCCTTCCCAATCGCCTCTGAATTAGGCTCAGTGATACTCCCCGGCCCCACCTTTCTCTTCATGAGATTTTCTTCAGGCTAAAAACTCGGCCTGATTTGAGGCTGTGTATAGAAAAGGAAAGGTACAGGGGGCACCTGCCATGGGGGCCATACCTGAGACCCATGGTTCTCCACAGAGCTTCTCTTTGAGGAGATCATCATCAGAAACCCGGGATCAATATCCATGAGGGGACACACCAGAGGCCCAGATGCCTCCTCCCCTCGTTTCTCTGACCTAGTCCTCGGAAGGGCAGACAGGTTCCTCAGGTTCTGGGGGCCCTCTGCAGCTAGAGAAGGGGTCCTACCATCTAGTCTTATCTGTAAACAGGGCTCAGACCCCTCCTTCACAGAGAAGCTGTTTCTGCCCATGTCCTGGGCCAAAAATACATCTAAGAGACCTCTGTCTCAGAAGAGAACAAATGAGGTCCTGGTTAGGAATCACTTGAGGAAAGCAAGACCCATCTTCTGACTGTGGAAGACAGGCCTGGGGCAGGAAGTACTCAGGCTGGGTGTTTGGACAATAGGAAGGCATGGAAACTGGATTTCCTCAGCCGTCTTGGGCAATGGCTTGGCCAAATGCAGAGGACGCCTCCCTGGGAAGGCCTGGCTGAGAGAATCCCAGCATAGGTTGTGGAATGGAGCTAGGACTCTGGGCCCTCATCAGCACAACTTGGCTAGAGTCAGGGCAAAAGAACCACAGGAGGACCAAAGAGAAACAAACCAAGGCCATGAGAGCCATAGTCAGTACAAATTTTGCCTAGTTGTCACATCTTCCCTTACACTTGATTACATATACACATACATGCACACACAAACACACGCACACACCCGTAGATATGGGATCCATGGCCACTTAGCCACCCACATCCCCCCACCACCTCCCTGCACAGTCTCCTGTGGGTGACTTTCTCCTCATAAGTTCTTTCTCAGGGCCAGCATACCCTCCTCCCCTGCCAGCTCACCGAGCGATCTCCCTTGCGTCCTTCAAGTAGTTTCTCCTCCTGGTTGTTCTCCTGAGGAGGAAAAGAAGGGGTGACTCCACGCCCTTACTTTCTTACCTGACCATCCCTGCCCCTTGCTTGGCCAGACTGTTGTCATTCAAGGCCTCCTTCAGTGCCCAGGTCTCAGCCACCTCAGATGGTGTGTTAAGTTATGGATCAGGTACAGGGATTTCCATGGGGTGTTCACTCAGAACAGCATGCAGGCAGTCCAGAATGAGGGCAGCAATGACCAGAGTGTAGGAATGGAATGAAGCATGGGGCGGGGTGGCATAGGACAGAAAAAGGATTCACCCAAAGAAGGCAGAGGGCAAGAAAGCGGAGCTGCCAGAGGGCCAGAGGGCTCGGGAAGAGGGGAGAGGCCCTCACGTGAACAATGGAGGAATCCCCTGAGATTCCAGGGCATGTGAAGCAGTGAAGCCTCCTGCTCACTTGCCCAGAGCCTGAGAGGCTTGGGGAAGGTGGGCTGTGGGACTCCATGAGGTGATGGGGAAACAGCACCAGAGGGAAGAGGAGGCCTTGGGACTGCAAAGGGGTGAGGTTGATGGCAGATAGGTGGAGTTGAGGCAGGGGTAAGTCCGGCTGAAGGCGGAGTGTTGAGTGCTTACCAATCTCTTTGGTGGCCCCGGTGGCCCTGTTTCAGGGGCCCAGGTTTTCTGTGCTGCTTTGAATGCGGAGCTCCCATGTGCCCGGGAGTGCCTCCTGGGAACAAAATCCCTGTCTTGGCAAAAGTGTGGAAACCCAGAAAGAAGGCAAAGGTGTCCTGGCCCCATGGTGGCCAGAGGATGGAGTGAGTCTAGGGATGATCCTACTTAAGGCTGAAATTTCCTTATATCATTTAGCTCAGTACTGAAGCTACCATGAGCCCACTTGTGTATCTTCCTTCATCACCATGGCAACAGTCGGATTAATAACAACCACCACTGATTAATTAGGACCTGGAAACCTTTGTGTTTGTCACAGCCTACCTTCCAACCCCTCTAGGACCAGGATGAATCCCCAAGGGCTCAGCAGCCATGCCACTGAGGGATACCCAACTGCTGGTTTCCACGGCAACACAGAGCCCATGCATCCCTGCATCCCTAGGTTACTATAGTAACCCAGGCAGAGCCAGGTGCACTAAGGCTCCAGTGGGAGGAACCGCAAGCCAGAGAACACATTCACTGACGGCCTATCTGTGGCCAGCTGTGTGCTAAGGGTCAGTGGTAGGCTCTGTGCTGGGAGGGACACACACATTCTGCCTTTTAGGGGCTGATGAGGGGCCTAGGATTTGCTCATCTGTGTCCTCAGCCTCTGGTCCTCTCACTCCACTCCACGTAATGCACCTGGGTCATCTGATCCCCTTGCAGGGCTTTACCTCCCATAACCCTTCTCAAGGGTTGAGAACTTCCAACCCTGCATCATGCATCCACTCCTCCTCTGAAGGCTAGACCCCTTTATCTACCTGCTCTCTGGACACATTCTCCCGGATGTCCCACAGCACCACACCCTGATGAATACAGTTCTGGACTTTGTGTAAGTCTGATCATTCATTCTATGTATTCTGCGTCAGTGAATACACCACCCAGCCCCCCCTCCCCCGCAAGGCACCTTCTTTTCCCTGACTACTGTCTTCTGCAAATCCAGATGATCATCAAGCACTTCTGATGCTATCAGCCAAGCATCTCCAACTCTACCCACCCCCTTCACTACACCCACTTCCTCATTTTGGGCCTCTGTGTCAGTTGCCCAAATCGATCTTGGCATCAGCTTCTGGGATGGTGTCTAACTCCAACTTGCTTCTCTCAAACCCATCCTCACACTAGCACCAGGGTGAGCTTTCTAAATGCAAATTTGATCATGTCCCCTGCCCTGCTTAAACCCTTCAGTAGCCACCCTGCCCCCTCCAACCACCCTACCTCCAGGACAGAATCTAAGCTACTTTACCTGGCCCAGAGGCTCTTGGTGACTTAGATCCTGTGAACAACTCCAGCCTCATCCATCAAGCCCCGCTCTAATTCCCTGATCATATCACCTTCTGTTTCTCCCTTCCCTACCTATAGCCCCACTGCTTCCCCTTCCTTTCCCATCCTCAGCCACATTTTTATAAAATTGATACTCAGATTTTCAATGAGAGCTTAGAATAATAATTAAGAACCTTTGGGATTCAATTTCAAATTTATGATGGAAAAATGGTGCCCAGGTGAAAAACTGGACATTGCTGACCCCACCCTGACAGGACCCTGGTCCCCAAGTCTGCCAAGAGGACAGGTAAAGGCTGACGGAGAGACTGTAAGTGGCATGGGGAGGAGGATGCAAAGGTGAGCTCATTCTATCAACTCTTACGGCTTCCAGAAAACAGAAGAATCACAAACTGTCAGCTGAGAAGGGCATCTCATCCTACTTCCTCATGTGACAGATGGAAAAATCAGGCTCACAGAGAGGAAGGGTCAGGCCAAGACCAGGTCTCCTGACACCTAGTCTGCCACTCTCTCCACTTCAGCACAATGCCTCAAAGCTCCAAAGCCAACCGCAGACACACTGCACATGGCAGCTCCCAGGTGGGGAAGAGCATGTGTGTGTGCGCTTGGAACTGGGACCCTCATCCCTCCATCTCTCACAGACTTTCAATGTCCTCTGTTTTGCTGCAGATGGGCTGGAACCTTTCGATCAGAGTCAAAGGGCATTTCAAAGCCAATGTTCCAATCAGCACTTGGTCAAGTGTGGGTGGCCACAGGAAGCATGGCGCCCTCCCTGGTCTCCTTCCTGCCCAAGCTCAGGGTTATACAATGGTCTATAGTATTAAACCAGGGAAAGTGAGCCAGGAAGATGTCATATCAACTGGAGGCGAAGCCACGTCCTCCAAGGAGGCCCATCCTCACCTTGAGGCTGGCCCGTGGTGCCCAGCTGGACTGAGGAAGGATGGTCAAAAAGCCTCACAGAACCTCAGGGCTGGATAAACAGCATCTCTGAAGGGTCACTCCCTCCCTGGGGAAAGGGAAGTGATGGACAGGTGATTATGAAAATCTCCCAGTGTCAGGGCACCCTCTCTTGCCAGAGTTGTCCCTCCACCTCTGCACAGCTGGCAATTTCTTCTTTACTCCTAGCCCAAAGACTCCTCTCTTTGGCTCTAATTCTGTCTTCTAGGGCCTCACAGAACATGACTCTCCAGTCTGCTGTTATGGGACAGCCGTTAGGGGTTTTGAATAATGGCCACATGGTCACAGCTCTTCATGGTGTCACAGCACTTTTATATACATTTGGCTTATTCAATGGCAAGCACACCCTCTAAGGAGGGCATTATTATCGACATATCACATATGGGGAAACTGAGGCTCAGAGTGGGGAAGCAGCTTGCCCAGGAAGTAGCAGAGCAGGGACTAATGACCTACTGCCAAGCTGGGTGGACGGAGGGTGTGCCAGCTCTGTGGTGCTGGGGAGTCCTCAGACGATGCTTCTGAACCATTCCACTGGAGACCCTTGGGCCTCCCACTGTGATAGGTGTCTAGACACTGAGTGGTCAAGTGGCTGTGGCCTGGACCTCAACGTGATAATGCCTCAAGCCCCAGATACAATTTGGCACTTTGGACAAGCGATAGCTTCAACACTGATATTTTTAAAATATTTGTTTAAGTCTTAGACAAGCCTGGTGGGAGGGCATGGGGGAGGATATTCTTTGGTGAGCAGCTTATCAAGATGCTGCTCAGCCAGACGAAAGCCCTTCAGTTCATTAGACCTATCCTCTGCAGAAGTCTGTTTAGCACGCATCCGTGTTTACTGTAGGGCTTCCCCTCCCCATTACAGACTATCACTGTCTTCCTTCAGCCACAGACTGTCCTCTTCCTGGGAGGAATTCAGACGAATGTCATTTTCCCCAGCTCCATACATTCTCTGCAATGTTTTAGTTCCCTTTTGGGTTAGTAAATCAGGGACTGGACGTGATATGGGAGTGGAGGAAGACCAGAATGTTCTGTCCTCTAATTACCACAGCAGTTACCATGGCAGCCTGCAGGCCCTCCTTGTGGTGTCTGAAGGCTGAAGCAGGGTCCAGAGGGACAGAGCAGGGGACAGGCACCTCGGAACGGCTGCCCAGGGTGGGGGCCCCCTGGACTCTCTGCTGCTCTGGGCCTCAGCTCAGAGAGAAGCTGAGCCACCCACCTGAGACAAAAGGACAGTGAGAGCTGCAGGGAAGGGGAGGTGTTTGGGCCCAGCAAGAAGGGAGAGGAGCAGAGCCAGGACTAGGGTGAGCTAAGTGAGGCACTCTCCTGGGGTGCACAATTTAAGGGGTATACTAAAAAAATTCAGTAATCAAGACAAATAATATAAAATAAAAATTAATGCAAAAACAACCTTGATAAACAAAATATCAAAATTTTTAAATAAGAACAGGATCCGATGGGGCTGGGATTAGTGTGAGGCAAGTGAGGCTGAGACTTGTAAATGCAAGGTTGGTTCCTGTCTATTCAAATTTTCATATTTTGTTCATTATGGATATTTCTGCATTACTTTTGATTCTTAAAAAATATTGCATCCAAAGGAAAAATGAAGAAAACTAAAGACACAAGGGAAAGATTACTCCAAAGGACTAATGGACCACAACTACCACAGCCTCCACCAGACTGAGTCCGGTACAACCAGATGGTGCCCGGCTACCACCTCTGACTGCTCTGATGGGGATCACAATAGAGGGTCCTGGACAGAACTGGAGAAAAATGTACAACAAAATTCTAACTCACAAAAAAAGACTAGATTTATCGGCCTGACAGAGATTGGAGAAACCCCAAAGTGTGGGCCCCGGATCCCATTTTAGCTCAGTAATGAAGTCACTTCTGCTGCTCAAACTTCACCCAAAGATTAGACAGGCCCACAAAACACGACGAGACTAAAGGAGCACACCAGCCCAGGGGCAAGGACTAGAAGGCAGGAGGGGACAGGAAGGCTGGTAATGGAGAACCCAAGGTCGAGAAGGGAGGGTGTCGACATGTTGTGGGGTTGTTAACTAATGTCATAAATCAATCTGTGTACTGTTTAACGAGAAGCTAGTTTGTTCTATAAATCTTCATCTGAAGTACAATTTTAAAAAATATTGCATCAAAATATTTATTTTGGAGTCCCTGGGTGGTGCAAAAGGTTAATGTGCTCAGCTGCTAAATGAAAGGTTGGAGGTTCGCGTCTACCCCGAGGTGCCTCAGAAGAAAGATCTGGAGAGCTACGTCTAAAATACCTGCCACTGAAAGCCCTATGGGACACAGTTCTACTCTGACACACATGGGGTCACCATGAGTTGGAGTCAACTCAATGGCAATTGGTTTGTTACTATTTATTTTCATTGCTGAGCTTTCATCGCATCTCCACCCTTAAATTTTGTGCCAAGGTGAATGCCTCACTTGCTTCACCTTAGTCCTGGCCCTGGAAGGGAGGGACAGCCTGAGTCTGGGTGGAAGGAACCTCAATGCAACTGAAAACGCGTAATATGACAAGAGCCGGGAAACATAGTTCCATGTCTGTAAACCGGGGATTCCTCTCAGTTCTGATAGAATCAGTTTAGATTTCATAAGGCTCTGCAACAGGAAGATTGCCGCTGGGGAGGGAGCACAGTGCCTAGCGTGTACGTGGACCCCCTACATACTGGGGTAACAGTGACTCATAAGGTGGCTCCCATCTCCTGCCCTTGCTCAGGCTGGCTGCTGGGGCGGGGTGGTGGCAGGGGAGAAGCTGGCAGTTGTGCACGACTGGGAGCAGGAATGGCAGATTAGCTGTAATTGCCTGAAGCTGAGAGCGGCTGTTGATAAACGTTACTAATAATCAACCTTCAGATCTGACATCCAGCTCAGGCTGGGATTACTGTTTTGAATGGAAATCGAACCCAAACCAGTAATTACCCCAGTGAGCAATGCCAGTCTCACACTGGAGCTTGTTCAAGGCAGGGAAATGTCACCTCCATGTTGGTGCCAGCCCATCAGGGAGAGGGTTCAGCCAGGAGCCCCTGCCCAGGGTCACATTCATGAGCACATGTCGACCTGGCCTCGGCCGAGTCAAAGGCACACAGTCAACAGGAATACCCACTCTTCTTCCTAGGTACTACAGTGGATGGGGGACCCCTACCCATTGCCCACAGCCTGTATGTAAGCAGTGTCCAGGCATCAGACCTCATGCCCACTGTCATCATCCCTGGGCTGGCTGGAGGGCCCCTGCTGACATCTTCCTGCTGTTAGGAGCAGTTGCTTGGGGCTGGGGGTGGGGGAGTGGCTTAGTCTCTCCAGCACAGGCGCAGCCCTTCAAGCCAATGTCTGAGACCCTTGGCAAGTCACAGTTTTTCCCTTTTAGACTGGGAGGCGACTAGAATGGCCTGAGCTGGGGCCAGGTGAGAAGGGCAAGGCCCCAAGAGGTGCTAGGTTCCAACCCTTGTCTCTGGTCCTGGACAAGCATGAGCTTGTTCCCAGGGCCAGTCAAGGGCCTGAAAACTCTACCTGGAAACAAGCAGCATTCTTCGGCCCTACCCTGTGCCTCCTCAGTGTCTCTCTTCCCATTTAGAAGAGCCTTAGTATGCTGGTACCGCTCAGAACAAGGCCAGAGAGAGGAAGGCTGCTCCTCTCTCTGAACCTCCCTCCACTCACCAGGGCACACGTCTGCTTGCATCCTTCTCCCTAGCTTCCCACCAGGGAAGCTGGAGACTAAAAAGCACCCACTAGACAAACTACCAGAAACCCTGGTAGAGTAGAGGCTAAGAGCTACGGCTGCTAACCGTAAGGTCTGCAGTTCGAATCCACCAGGCGCTCCTTGGAAACTGTGGGGTAGTTCTACTCTGTCCTTTAGGATTACTATGAGTCGGAATCAATGCATCAGGTTTTGGGGTGAACAGCGATGACAACTCTCTCCTGGCTGTACGTCATTTACCACCAAACACCCTCTGCTCAGGGCTCCAGAGGAGAATAAGACAGTCCTGCCCTCAAGGACAGCTTGAGGAGGAGAAGGGCAATTAGGCAGGTAATTACAGGTCATTACAGCTCCAGGTAGTCCCTGGTGGTCTCTCCCAATGATCTCCCTGGGAAAATGCCCTGAACTACAGAGTCTGAAGGGGGCAGAGAGAGCTGGTCAGGTCTGGTGGGATTCAGAGTGTGTGCGGCCACAGCCTTTGAGGCTGGAATAAAACGCATCACTGTGGAGTCAGTACAGATGCTGAGGCTGGAACAGGACCCGTGAATGGCCTGCAAGTGTCAGAAACACCCAGCGACCTCCAGAGCAGGAGTCAGCACCTGGAGAGTGCCACCTAGTGACAGTGCAGCAGGAATGCTGCTCTGTCTTCAGGACCCAGGGTTCCCTCTGCTCCTGACCTTCCCCTGAAAAGAACCCCTTAGCTCAGACGTGCAGAAGGAACAAAGAAAAAGGGTTTAGGTTTTGTTCACAAAGGTTTGGAGCCTGAAGGAAAGGGGGTACAATGTGTCCCTGGGCCTGGGTCTGAAACTGGATGGACAGCAGGCAGGAGAGGGGCTATTTCTTTGGGGCTTCCTGGCTCCCAGGCTCCCCTCAGGGCATAGCGGTGCCCTAGAATTATCTGCTCATTCAACAGCCCCCTCATCCCCACTCCACTGGGAGCGCAGCTCTGTCCCTAGCTCCTGGCCTGGCCATTCCGGGAAGTGACAGAAATCCCATGCCCAGACCGGCCTTCTCAATCTCTCAGGTCCCTAACAGATTTAGGGGTCCCAGGAAGCTATGCTCACCGTTAACTAACACCTTGTTCCCTTGGCCTAGGAAGGATCTCACAGCTTGGGGCCAGGTAAGGGTTCTGCTGAGACCAACCCTCGGGTATTTGTTGGGTTCTGGAATGTTTTCTGTCAGAGAAGAGTCCCCATGTATGGGAAGCACCCAGCCTGGGGTGAGCTAGATGTGTGGGAGATGCAGAGTCAGGAGGGAGGTGCACAGGTAAGGGAAGAGGGGAGAGGAAGGGCAAGTGTGGGGAATAGACAGCATGTATTAGGAATATCTCAGAGGGGTCAGCACACTTTTTCTTAAAGGGCCGGATGGTAAATACTTTAGACTTTAAAGTCATACTCAACTGTGAGGTTCTAGTGTGAAAGTAGCCATACGCAATATCTAAACAAACAGACCTGGCCATGTTCCAATAAACTATTCACAAAAACAGACTGCCAGCCCACTGGCTGTACCTTGCCAATCCAGTCCAAACTTTCTGCCCACCAGAGTGGCTCTCCATGCTCTACCACCGAGGCCACAGCCAAGTAATGACGGCACCCCAACTACTGCCAACCAGTACCAGATACTCAATGGGCTTGCGGCCCATTTCACAGGTGCCTCTTGGGGCAAAGCTTAGCAGGGGGTGCTGTGTGCTTGTGTCGTCTCAAGGCATAAGGAGTGGGTGCTGGAGTGGCAAATGTCTGGGAGGTAAGGAGCTTGGTCACTCTGGACCCTCAGGTCTCAGCCTGCCCTCCTCACCATTTCCTCTGCTTTGGTCACCAGAGGGACACTCACCCACAGTAGGAGCCTCCGCGAAGTGGCCGCTACTCCCCTTCCTTCCCTGAGGGGGTCTCTCTTGGTACAGCTGATGCCCCTCCAGCCTCTTCCCCAGCAGGAAGCCGTGGCCCCAAAGCCAGGCAGGGGGCGGGGGGGTGGGGGGGTGGGGGGACGGATGGGACTGAACTGCCACAAGGACGCGTGCGGCCAGACAGATGACACCCTGGAGAGGGTGAGGTGCCCCGAGGAGGGAGGAAGTGTAATCTGGCACCGGGGCGGTGGGAGGGGCAGCCCAGAATAGAACGGACCCGTTTCACAAGGCTAGGCCTGGCTGGCCGGCACCCACCCCGTTCCGGGGCGCACCACCACAGCCTGAGCTGGGCTTCCCTCCCCAGGTCCTGTCCCCCCGCAGGTGGCGCCGCCGCGAGAAGATAGAGAAGATCGTGGCTCAGGCTGGTTCCCGGGCTCCTCCAGTTACACTAGAAGTGAGACTGAGGAAGATGGTATCGAGGCGGCGTGGAGGCAGTGCGGGCTCATCCAACATTGATGCGGCCCCGGATTGCCCCAGAGCCCCTTGTAGCAGACGCAGGGTCCTGGCTCCCAGCTTTTGGGGATGAGCCTAGAGGGCAGAGAAAGGTCCCACACCCCTCTGCTCCCCACAATTCCTGACTAAGTGGACCCCTCCCAGCACTGCGAAAATCTGCTTTGTCCAGGATCGCTTTTAGGGTCCACCAGCGGCACAGAAGTTCGAAGGCAAAGCCAGCTGATGGAACAGGTTTATTGCTCTGAGCCAAATACACCTGGTCTTGGACCCAGGAAAGGGGTAGCATACCCATCCCCCTCCACCACCTGACCCCTCCCTCCCTCCCTCCACCCAAGCTCAGGGGTTAAAAGGGGAGGGAGAGTGCTCACCACACACACACACACACACACACACACACACACATACTCTCTCAACAGGCAGGTGATTCCTGATACTTACAATTTGCCTGTAAACCCATGTCCACTCACAGATACACACCACTCGCACACCCTACCCTTGGTGGCACATACACTGCTCACCTCCAAAGGTGCACAACTCACCCATATACACTCGGTAGAGCACACACTCCCTTGCACAACATGCATACACCCCAGATATACTCTTCCTGGTACACGCACTCAGATGCACACAGAAAATCATGTTCACTGAAGCCTTCTCCCAGGAAGCCTGACCCATCACTTATCATCTCTGACAGCTGGTGATGGAGAGGAAGGGATACTACCCAGTATGCCAAACCAGACTGCAGAGGGAGGACAGGAGCCAGGGGGTGGTAATCTCTTGATACACTGTGGGATTCTTGGCACAGGGTTTCGTTGAGCTGCAGTGGCTGAGAGAGCAGAGGCAGAGCTAGTTTCGGATTAAGTCTTTGCCAAGGAATATAACTTTATAAGAGATAATCCTAGGTTTCCATGATCCTAGTGTGGGCCCTCCCTGAACTCTGTGCCCCTCATTCTGACACTAGGCTCCAGTCTGCCTGGCACAGCTTTCTAGCATTGTTCCCCTGCAGAAATCTGCCTCTCCTGGGGCAGCGGCATGGGAGGTCATTCCCTAAAGCCTACTGGCACTCACTGACAGAACCCAACACACACACACACCCCTGCGGTTCTATTTGTTCATCCCCAGGTCAGAAGACCAGAACATTTGCCCAAGCCTGCACAGGGAAGTTAACCAGGAATGCACATCTGAGTCAGGAGATCTCACTGCTCCAACTTCAGGACAGCCCATGCTGCTCAGGATGAAGAGAATGGGTATGCATCTCTCCCACCAGAATCTTCCAGGTGGGATCCAGGCTTAGTTAGCACTTGTCTATCATCAAGGCACAGGACTTTCCAGAATGAAAGCATTAGATATCAACAGGTACCTGTGAGCACCTGCCTGGCAATTGTTCTCCAGGTTGTGGGCATAGCTGGCCCTTCCCTCCACCTTGGGTCACAGATATGTTGTCCCTGCCACAGGGCCTTTCTGCTTTTGCTTGAATTTGTCCTTTGACCCTACCTGGGAAACCACAGTGCGCGATGACTTCAATCCTCAGTGTGGGTAAATCCCAAAAAAAAAAAAAAAATCCCAAAGGAGCTGAAAAGTCCTTGTCTCACCTCCACAACTGACTCCCATCCTACAGGCACACTAGCTGCATGGGAGACACCCCCTCACCCCGCCACGCACTGGCCTCTAACAGTATTTCTCCATTGACCCTCTGTAATACCACTCCCACTGTCCCTACTCAGTCCAGTCATCTTGGCCCTGTCCCACTAAAAAGCCATCAGAAGAGGAGTAGCTGTAATCCAAAGGAGCTGTGGGATAAAGCAGGCCTGCCAGCCACCTGCCTCTGGTGGCTACCCCCTGCAACCCCTACACTGGCATTGCCATGGCCAGGGACTGCAATCCCAGTCTGCTCTAATCTCAACCCAGAATTTTTTTTTTATTGTGGTAAATAGATAGGTAAGAAAACATTCAGCACTTCAACAATCTTCACATGTGTGGTTCAGTGACATGAATTATGTCCATCATGTTGTTCAACCACCACCCTTATCGGTTCTCAGATTATACCATCACCTCTATGAGAATCTCAGTGTTCCCTAAGCATCATGCCCACCTTTCCTCCTCCCCCCAGCCCGCCCCTGGTAACCACCAATAAACTTTGGTTTTTATACATTTGCCTATTCTAAATATTTCATATAAATGGGACTGTATGATATTCGTTCTTTTGTGACTTATTTCACGGAGGATGTTTTCAAGGTTCACCCACGTGGCAGGATGTTCAGGACTTCATTTCTTTTTCGCCTGAATAATATTCCATAGTATGGATGGACCACATTTTGTTTATCCATTCCTCTGCTTACAAACACTTGTGTTGTTTCTACCTTCTGACTGTTGCGAATAATGCTGCAATGAATGTTACTGTATAAGTATCTGATTGCATCCCTGCTTCAATTCTGCTAGGAGTGGAAGTATTGGGTCATACAGGAATTCTATGTTTAACTTTTTGAGAAACGGCCAAACTGCCTTCCTCAGCAGCTGTACCATTTACAATCCCATCAGCAATGTACAAGTGTCACGATTTCTCCATACTCCTTCCCTTTTTATCAATGTTTCCCCCTCACTTCCCTCAATGGCAAACAAACTGACACTCCATGAAGGCGACGGAGACTTGGAAAGCATGTGGAGAGCTACAAGTCGGAATAGACTCAATACCAACAGGTTTAGAAAGGAGTGGTCCCTGGGTAGTACAAATGGTTAATGCATTTGGCTACTAACTGAAAGGTTGGAGGTTTGTGTCCACTCAGAGGCACCTCAGAAGAAAGGCTTAGTCATCTCCTTCTGAAAAAATCACCCACTGAAAAACCCTATGGAGGCAGTTCTACTCTTACACACATGGGGCCATGATAAGTCGAAATCAACTTGACACCAACTGATTTAGAAAGGAGAGTATGATTTTCAAACTGAGCTTCTGAGGAAGACTAGAGTTCCTAGAGACATTTAAAGCATTTATTAATAAAACGGCAACAATATGTGCCACATATTGCATGATTTTACCACTTGCCTGTCAGTCTGTCGTACTGGAGAAAGACAATGGTGAAGCACAACATCATCAGTCAGAACCAGGCCAGGGGTTGACCACGGAACAGACCACTAATTGCTTATATGCAAATTCAAGGTGAAGCTGAAGAATATTAAAACAAGTCCATGAGATCCAAAGTACAATCTTGAGTATATTCTATCCAAACTTAAAGACCACCTCCAGAGTAGATTTGATGCATTAAACACTAATGACCGAAGACCAGACACGTTGTGAGATGACATCAAGGACACCAAACATTAAAAAAGCAAAAGGTCATTAAAAAGACAGAAAACAAAAAAAGAGACCAAAATGGATGTCAGAAGAGACTCCCAAACTTGTTCTTGAGCGTCCAGTAGCTAAAGCAAGCAGAAGAAATGATGAAGTAAAAGAGCTGAATAGAAGATTTCACAGTATTATAATGAAATGTGCAAAGACCTGGAGTTAGAACACCAAAACGGAAGAGCATGCTTGGCATTTCTCAAGCTGAAAGAAATGGAAAGAAAATTCAAGCCTTGAGTTGGAATACTGAAGAATTCTATGGGCACTATGAGTCGGAGTCGAGTCAATGGCACACAACAATAACATGGGCAAAATACTGAACAATGCATGAAGCATCAAAAGAAGATGGAAGGAATACACAGAGTCACTGTACCAAAAATGATTAGTGGACGTTCAACCATTTCAGGAGGTAGCATGTGATCAAGGACTGGTAGTATTAAAGGAAGAAGTCCAAGCTGCACTGAAGGCATTGGTGAAAAATAAGGCTCCAGGAATTGACAGAATACTAATCGGGACATCTCAACAAACGGATGCAACACGGCAAGTGCTCATTCGTCTATGCTAAGAAATTTGGAAGACAGCTACCCAGCCAACTGACTGGAAGAGATACATATTTGTGCCCATTCCCAAGAGAGGAGATCCAACTGAATGCAGAAATTATTGAACAATATCATTAATATGACATGTAAGTAAAATTTTGCTAAAGATAATCCAAAAATGGCTGCAGCAGTACATCAACAGGGAACGGTCAGAAATTCAAGCAGGATTCAGAAGAGGATATAGAATGACAGATATCATTGCTGATACCAGATGGATCTTGGCTGAGAGCAGAGAATACCATAAAGATGTTTACCCGTATTTTATTGACCACGCAAACGCATTCAACTACGTGGATCATAACAAATTATAAATAACATTGAGATGAAAGGGAAATACAGAATACTTAGTTGTGCTCATGCAGATCCTGTACGTAAACCAAGAGGCAGCGGATCGAACAAAACAAGAGGATACTGTGTAGTTTAAAATCAGGAAAGGTGCGTGTTAGGGTTGTACCCTTTCACCATATCTATTCAATCTGTATGCTGAGCAAATAATCCGAGAAGTGGTCTATATGAAGAATGGGGCATCAGAATTGGAGGAAGACTCATTAACAACCTGTGATATGCAGATGACACAACCTTGTTTGTTGAAAGCAAAGAGGCCTTGAAGTACCTGCTGTTGAAGATCAAAGACTACGGCCTTCAGTATGGATTACACCACAACATAAAGAAAACAAAAATCCTCACAACTGGACCAATAAGCAACATCATGATAAACAGAAAAGCTTGAAGTTATCAAGGATTTCATTTTACTTGGATCCACAATCAACAGCCATGGAAGCAGCAGTCAAGAAGTAAAACGACATATTGAAGTGGGCAAATCTGCCGCAAACAACCTCTTTAAAGTGTTCAAAAGCTAAGATGTCACTTTTAGGACTAAGGTACGCCTGACCCAAGCCACGGTATTTTCAATCATCTCATGTATACGAAAGCTGGGCAATGAATAAAGAAGATCTAAGAACTGATGCCTTTGAATTATGGTCTTGGCAAAGAACACCATTGTGTTGGACTGCCAGAAGAACAAACAAATCTGTCTTGGAAAAAGCACAGCCAGAATGCTCCCTAGAAGTGAGGATGGCAAGAATTTGTCTCGTGTACTTTGCACAGGTTATCAGGAGGGATCAATCCCTGGAGAAGGACATTATGCTTGGTAAATTAGAGGGTCATCGAAAAAGAGGAAGACTCTCAATGAGACAGACTGACAAAGTGGCTGCAACAATGGGCACAAACATAGTAATGACTGTGAGGATGGCACAGGACCAGACAGTGTTTCGTTCTGTTGTATGTAGGGTCGCTATGAGTTGGAATCGACTCGACAGCACTTAACAACAACACTGCATGATTATCATGTCCCAGGCAGTAAGCTAAGCACTTTATATTTATTACCTCATTTACTACTCATTGCCACTTGCCCATTTACAGACAAGGAAACTGAGGCATAGAGGGGATGGAATTTGTCCGAGGTTAGCTAGGTGGAGCCAGGATTTGAAACTAGGTTGTCTATTTCCATAGCCTTGCTGTGTTTGTTTCTGCAGAAAACAAAATTTAGTTACAATATAGAGTTATCTCAATTTTAAGCTTGTCTTCTGTACACGTATTAGACCTTTGGCATATGCTACCTTGGTTTGAACTGAACCCACCTGGAGGTGCCTCAGAAGACAGGGCTGGCGATCTTCAGAAAGTCACAGCCTTGAAAACTCTATGCAGCAGTTCTACTCTGCACACATGGGGTCGCCGTGAGTTGGAATATACTCGATGGCAATTAACAACATCAATAATGGCTTGTTTATGCTATAATCTAGACTGTGAGCTCATCTGAGGGAAGGAATTATGTTATTATCTCATTTCCAGCACCCAGCACAAAATTTGCACTCGATGGACGTTTCTGAATAAGTGAATGTATGATTTGGGATCTGAACACAGACTTAAAAATTTTGTTGTTTTAAGCTTAATATTCCAATAATTTTTCAGGGTAGTAAGTTCACTGGAATTGTGAGGTGGGCAGAAGATTGCAATGGTTAACCAATGAAGGACTGATGAGGAAACAGAATCAACCAATTCAGACGATATTTTTCCCCAAAGAAGGCAATGAAAGCAAAAAACAAGTGCACTGGTTGCACCTATCTTGAGGAAGGAGACAGGAGAAACTTGCATAGGTTTATAGGCTCAGAAGAAATCAGTAAATATGGGATCAATGGTGAAAACACACCAATGGTAGGCGAGACCTAAAGAGGGTGTGAGGGTCCTAAGGGAATTAGCCTTGAGCAGAAGGACATCTGTTACTCTGGATCAAGGAAAACAAAGGCTGTCGAAGATGCAGGAAGACTTTCAGCAGAGTGGAGAGAAGGAATGCAGGAGGAACCAAGACTTCACAGAGGTGAGAACAGCCTGGTTCAGAGAATTTCCCTTCCAGTTTCTCTTCCTTGCCATTGAGCGCCAAGGATCAAAAAATTCAACTCCAGAATTCTAGACATCTACAGAGGGTTGCCAACTTAAAACATACATCTCACACGCACACGAACACCCGCGCGCACACACACACACACTCACACAAACTACTATCTACTACCACCACGGTTTCCTTTCAAAAAGGGGGGTGGCATTTAACCTACCAGAAAAGGTAGAAAAGACATCATCTCTGAATGAATCTACTCGGCTTTAAGACCAACTCACTCCGTTGCCCTTATTTTTCTCATTTCGCCAGGGAGGATGACTCTGTCTCCAGGACGAGTGCGTGGGAAGCGCTGCTCCAAGCCGCCCACGCGGACGGCGGCTTCCAGTCCCCGCGGGGAGGGCGCCCGGCCTCTCCCCGCCCCGACAGCCGGCCTCGGGCTGCCATTCCCGCCCCTCACAGCCAGGCAGTGACTCGCAGGTCCCGGCGGCGGCGAGAGGGACCACTCCGCCTCTGGACAACCTGCGCTGTCAAGGGTCCCGCGGGGCGCAGACCCCGGCGGCGACGGGCGTGCGCGGGCGGGGCGGGGCGAGGCCTGGAGTCTCCAGGGGCGTCTCTCCTCACGCCATCGGCTACCGGCCGCCCAGGCCCCGCCCCGCCCTGCAGCCCCCTATCGCGCCGGGCGCCCACGCACTCCCGCGGGGCAGCGGGGTCGTGGTGGGATGGAGTGGCGCCCCCCTCCCCCCCGCTCTCCTCCGACCGCGCTGCCCCGCAGGTGTGAGGACCCTGGCGCCGGCGCCCCCGCTATGCGACTCTCTAGGTCCCAGACGTCGGGATGATTGAGGGCCAGGTGCCGGAGATTCTGGTTCCCCTTCGGCGGTCTGGGCGCTCCCTCCCGCTCTTGGGATCGCAGCTTCTTGGACTAGCGTGCGAGCGTCAGTGGGCGCCCACGTAGGGCCACGGCAGGGGCCGGCTGAGCGCATCCTCCAGGCTCTCAGCCTACCTGTCGTAGCTCCAGCGGCTGTAGGACAGGGTCCGGTGGCTGCTGACTCCCTCCATCGCTGCCTCGGGGCTCCGCTCCGGCTCCACGCGCAGCGGCAGCACTGGGCGCCCGGACCTGCGGCGGACTCGGCGCTTGCAATCTCGCGGGCGGCAGGCTGGGGCGCGGGCGGAGGACTGTACCATTTTCTCCCCGGGGGGGCTACCCCCCTGCTCTGCCAATGGCGGGGATCCGCGGGCTGCTGGGCCCCGGGCCCCAGGGGCCCCCTCCTCGCTCGGGTCCCGCGGGGGCGCGGCTGCTGCAGCCTGGACTGTTTATTTATTTCCGATGTGCGCTCCTCGTTACCATGGCAACCGCTCCATGTTTTCTGGCATCGCTAGGATCCCGCTGCTTTCAAACCTTCCTGGGACAGAGACTGCTAAGATGCTATCCCTTCTCCTCGTCGCGTGATAGTCCCCGACACTTGTCCCCAACTCAGGTGCCCTCTGAAGAGATGCTTCCTTCTGTCCGGCGTGGGAGGCTTCATCCATCTGGCCCTCCAACTTCTCACCGTCAAGCCCACCCACCACCCCAGGAACGAGAATACCCCCTCCCGATCCCCCAAGGTCTTCCCGCCACTTCTTCCCCAGCGTGGAAGTATTTCTTTAACTACCGTCCCCACCCCGCTCCTCAAACTGCTGGACTCCGCTGAGTGAAAATCCACCCTTTCCTCCCTCTTCTCCCACTGAATTCCTAGGTCCCACCATCTAGTGTATCGTGGCCCTCTTGGATTCAGAAGGCCAAGCTTCCTAAACACTCCCATTTCTAGGCCATCGCTTTTTGGTTATTTCCCCTTGTTACTAATAAAAATCATTTGGAAAAATTCTAGCCTGCCTTGGGTCAATAGAGAATGTCTTCTTGTCTATACATGGAGGAGGGTGGCCCAGGGAAGGCTGTGGGAAGGGGCCCACCGCGGTGGGGGCTGGGAGGGTATGAGGGCTGGCAGGTGCCTTCCTGTCTAGCCCACCCCTCCTCCCTTCCCCCCACCCTGGGGAGCTGGCTGCAGGATTTACTGGCATAATCTTCTTAGAGAGGTCACAGTAGCCTAAGAAGATCCTTTCAGTGCAGTTGCTGTGGGGAGGCTGCAGATTTCACCCCGGGGTCAAGGTCAAGGTCTGGGTCCCGGTGGAGTGCCAAGAGGAGGGAGGCAGGGTTGGAGCTGCCTTAATCCAGCCACCACCTACAACCTCTGTGAAACTAGAGTTACCTGCTAAATCTGGGTTACCTGTTGAATTCAGTCCACAACTGTGTTTTATATGTCCCACAGTTTTTTTTTTTTTATTGAATGAATTGGCAACATTTAAAAATTAGGAGATTTAACATAAAGATCTAGCTTTCTGTCTGCTCTTGAAAACTAAGAACATCTGGTAACTCTTGGCCTGCCTTCAGGCATGGGAGGAATCACCTGGAGCAGAGAAGTATGTGCTGTCCTCAAAGGACAGCCAGCTTTTTCTCACTTACTTAACTTTCCTGACCTCTATAGCTTTTGAGTTGTCACCGCTGTGCAATACAATCATCTCTGTAACTACTGAAGTTTCCCAACTGGCCCTCAGATCTGCCCAAATGCATCATTAACTGATATTTACAGAGGGCCAGGTATTTGGTAAAATCCTATGTATACAAAGCAGACACTGTTACTGCCCTTGTGGAGTTTATAGACTGACATGCATGGACTGACTCCCAAGCAGGACCCCTATTTCTGAACCACTTCTTGGTAGTGAGTTTCTTGACATAGCCATGATCTCAGGAATAGTGGATTGGAACTCCAGAATCAACTTGTTGCTACTATGTGGGGCCTTATTTCATTTAGGTCATGAGTGCATGGCTACAGAATTAGAGGCAACATCCACGATAAATGACCCTTCATTCACACATTAAAAAACAAAACCAAACCATAAAGAATAGGAAGAAAAGAAGGAAGAATTAGAGAAAATGAAGTAATGCCATCCCGATACCTTGTTTTCTGCCCAGGTCAACTGAAAGGGTAGCAATGTGCAGCACAGTGACTGTGGGAGCAATCTAGCAGCTGTAGTAGCCAACTTGCTGCAAAATGGTTCTTGCACTGTAGTGGGTTGAATACTGTCTCCCCCAAATTCATGTCCACCTGGAACCTTAGAATGTAAAATTGTTTGGAAACAGGGCCTTTGCAGATGTAATTAGTTAATTTAAGATGAGGTCATACTGGATCAGGGTGGGCCCTAAATCCAGTGGCTGGTGTCCTTATAAGAAGGCTATGTGGAGATACAGAGACACAAGGGAGAACACCATGTGATGATGGAGACAGAGGCTGGGGTGATGCATCTACAAGTCAAAGAACACCAACAACTGCTGGCAACCACCAGAAGGCAAGAGAGAGGCATGAGGTAGATTCTTCCTTAGAGCCTCCGGAAGGAACACCTTGATTCCAGACTTCTACCCTCCAGAACTGTGAGAGAATAAATTTCTTTTGTCCTAAGCAATCTCCCAAAAGCTACTTAAATGATCTCTTGTAGATACTTGTAATCAAGTACCTATGGAAGATTAGGCTTTGGATGACCAAGTAGTGGCCGTCACAGCACACCTTAATGAAAATAAGGCATATGATGAGATTGTTTGCTTCTATGGGCACTAGAGAATTTGGGGGGAAAATGATAAGTTCAGGGCTTTAAATTCTCAAGGAACAACAACAAAAAAGTTTGTATAACTGTCCTGAAAGAAAATTGTTATCTCCTGTAGCTTCAGGGTCCAGATTTCAGAAAACCGAATCTAAATCCAAAATCTACTCCTGTGGGTAGTGAAATTATAATGCAAATGATACTATCAACCTCACAGGGTCTTTTATGTTAAAGGGACTGCAGAAAGTGGAACTCTAAAAAATTGTTGCTTCCTTACTAAGTACTGCCTAGAAGTCCAAATTCAGGGTATCTGCAGGGGTGTGCTCTCTCCAAAGGCTTTAGGGGAAGATCCTTCCTTATCCTTTCTAGCTTCTGGAAGCCCCAGTCATTCCTTGGGTTGTGGTAGCTCATCGCTCCATTTTCTGCCACGTGTGGTCATCACATAGTGTTTCCCTGTGTCTGTCTTCTCCCCTTTTTATGAGGACACCAGTCATACAGCCTTAGTGCCCACTCTGCTTCAAATTACATCTGTAAAGACCCTATTTAAAAATAAGGTCACATTAAGAGGTACTAGGGGTTAGAACTTCAAAAAAAATTTTTTGGAGGGACACAGTTCAACCCATAACAGGTGCGGACACATGGGAAGATTTTGATGGAGTTTGGAGCCTTGAGCCCCTAAATTATGCTGAGCCTTTTTTGGCAGTAGAAATAGCTCTTTCTCCCTTTGATATAAATTTGTGTATATTCCCCTCTCCCATTTCCCTACTATGACGTAAATAATGTAAGTGTATATAGTAATAGTAAATAGTAGTGAACGTCTCATCTCAGTATTTAACCAATAGGACATCAAAAGAGGGGTGTGACACAGCCAGAAGGGGTATGCACAGCACCCAAGATAGACAAAGGACTTTGTCCTCTTTTGGAGAGAGGGTCCTGCTTCTCTGATTGAACTCCATCTACACAATGTACTGGTAGAAACAGGGAAAACAAATGTGGGAGCAAATCTTGAAGACGCTGGGCTGAGTATGAGTTGGGGAGAGAGTATAAGGTTAGATAGGGGAGATTTATTGACCTGGGAGGACTCTCGCATGACTCAGCATTGAACGCCTTGGTAAGGACACCTGGAGCTGGTCTATCATAACAGTCAGTGTTTTCCCCTGGTGCTTGGATGGCCTACAGTAAATGAGGTGGTATAGAAGACAATGTTGGTGCTTCACCCAGAGACTTTTGGATCCCTTTTTACTGTTCTTATGCATACCTTCCCCACCTCCATTTTTGCCAACAGCTTTCATATACTTTTGCTTCTAAAACTGAGCACCTCTACTTCTTCTTCAGAAGGCTGCCTTCTCACTACTGGAGCTGCTTTGCTCAGCTACTCAAAGAGCCAGAGATAGGTAGCTAGGAATTTACTTCCACCCTGGGATGGCTCTTGACTAATAAGTGACAGGTGCGGGAGGATGACAGGCCAGCATCATTGCCTTGGGGGTGACAACCCTGAGGTATAACTTGTACTCCAGAGTTGCCCTGTAGGATCGGGTTGGCTCTTACCTGTGTAAGACTTCATCTGAGATCACACTCTTGCTTGATTTCTACCTATTTTTCACCTTTCTTCACCCATTTTCTTAATTGTCTACCCTAGAAGGACTTACTTTAGTGGTGTGCTGGAGCTGGCTAGTACCAACTCACAACTGACTGTTAGCATTTCTTCCAAATTCCCTGTTCAGAGATGTCATGTTGATAGCTTTACATTGGCCATGGTGGGAGTATTCATCATGGAGTATCTGTGGAAACTGACAAATGCTATGAATCAGAGCTGTTTTTTTTCCCTTTTCAGACAGCCAGCTGTTGAACATTAATCATCATACTACTGGGGCACTTCCTTAATAAATCACTTGTACATTAGTATTAACAATTAACTGATTAACAACCTGCAATATGCAGATGACACAACCTTGTGTGCTAAAAGCAAACAGAACTTGAAGCACTTACTCATGAAGATCAGAGACCACAGCCTTCAGTGTGGATTACACTTCAACATAAAGAAAAAAAAAATCCTCACAACTGGACCGATAAGCAACATCATGATAAATGGAGAAAAGATCGAAGTTGTCAAGGATTTCATTTTACTTGGATCCACAATCAAGGCCCATGGAAGCAGCAGTCAAGAAATCAAACGACGTATTACATTGGGCAACTCTGCTGCAAAAGACCTCTTTAAAGTTTCAAAAGCAAAGATGTCATTTTGAGGTCTAAGGTATGCCTTACCTGAGCCATGGTATTTTCAATTGTCTCATATTCATGCAAAAGCTGGACAATGAATAAGGAAGACTGAAGAAGATTGATGCCTTTGAATTATGGTGTTGGTGAAGAATATTGAATATAGCACGGACTGCCAGAAGAATGAACAGATCTGTCTTGGAAGGAGTACAGCCAGAATGCTCCTTAGAAGCAAGGATGGCAAGACTTCATCTCATGTGCTTTTGACATATTATCAGGAGGGACCAGCCCATAGAGAAGAACATCATGCTTGGTAAATTAGAGAGTCAGTGAAGAAGAGGAAGATCCTCAATGAGATGGACTGACACAGTGGCTGCAACAATGGGCTCAAACATTGTGAGGATAGCACAGGACCGGGCAGGGTTTCATTCTGTTGTACATAGGGTTGCTACGAGTCAAAACTGACTCGACAGCACCTAAGGACAACAACACATCAGTGTTCATTTCAGGGTCTATTTTAGGGGAACCCAACCCAAGGTAGGCACTTGGCAGTTTATTGAGGGTCAAGAGCCTCTGGGAGGTAGGCACATTGGAATAGACTTATTATACGAGACCAGAGGACCTACTACCTATTTATATTCCCTACAAGGGCCCAGAGTACATGCCCTTCACTATGACAATAAAGCATGAGCTGGTGATGGTGACACGAGCACCCTTGAGAAGTTTAGATGGCTGTCCTCTGTAGGTCCGAATTGACAGGAGATGCTGGTACAGAACTGGACTCTGTGAAGTAAATGTAAACGATATGGTTCTGGAAGCATCGAGGTAGCTAGGTGGGGCACTTTACTATTGGAGGCAAGGTGGAGATATTGCTGTAACTGACAGCAAGATTGGAATGAAAACTAAAGTGCCTTGATAGTCAAGCAGTTGACTAGGAAATTTCTTAATATGTTTAAAAAAATTTAGAGCTGATGAGAAGGCTGTTAGCCATCCCAATGAAAAATCACAATCTTTTACCCAGCTTCCTAATCTAAGCTAGTTCCCAGACCCAAGTCCTATTAATTGAAGAAGCCAGGTCTCTTTGAATAAATTTATAATTCCACTGCAAGTAAATATAAAATAAATGGTCCTTCTTCCCTAAGGAACCTATGGCCATTTACTTTGGAAAAAGGGCATACCTAAAGCATTTGAATTTAGTGCAAAATTAGTCGCCAGATCCTCTAGTGATGCTTCCGCTGGCCACATCTGAGACACAGAGTGATGGTACCAAGTCATCTTCCTCTATCTGCACCTGGAAATTCCCCCGAATAAACACAGTCTATTTCAAAACTTGCTCTGGAAACATACTTTCAAGGAAATCTGCGAGGGTCCACCCCCCCTTTCCAGACTGTCATCTATATAACCTTTTGAACAGAGATGCTGGAGCTTCCACTGACCAAGAAAAGCCCTGGTCCAGGCCTGATCACCAGATGAGGTTTTTGCAGATTTCCATCCAGAGAAAGGGTGGTGCCAAAGGTAGTATATGGCCCAGGGGCCCCTGGCCTTTACACTGGGTACTGGAGCTTTAGGGTGAGTGAGGGGCCCTCACTAGGAAACCCTGGTGGTGTAGTGGTTAAGAGCTACGGCTGCTAACCAAAATGTTGGCAATTTCAATATACCGGCTGCTCCTTGGAAACCCTATGGGGCAGTTCTACCCTATCCTATAGGGTGACTGTGAGTTGGAATCGACTCAGTGGCAATGGGTTTGGTTTGGTTTTTGGTCCCTCCCAAGCTGAAAGTGTCTTTTCTGGGCCAGGCCCTTAGGAAACTGCTCAGAAACTAAAGGAAGGTGGTTATTAGTAACCAGAGGCCTTTAAGTGGTGTACTGGAGCCCCCTAGTGGCCACGACTTAGAAATCCTCAGGCATAGAGTAGTGCTTAAAAAAAAAAAAAAGCGCTTATGGGTCTGATAATGGCCCATTACCTTGGGAAAGAACTACTACCCTGGGACAGAGAGACCATTGTTAAAACTGACAGGCCACCACCAAGAGAGAAAAAATAAACACAGGGTTGGCAGACCCCAGTGAGATAGAAGATATCTTCGTAAGACTGACAGACCAGGATGGACCAGACAGAACATTACAAACAGAACTAGATCTTCACAATAGGCAGCTGCTTTCCCTTCTGTGAGACCTCACTGGGGAAAAGTTGGACAACTGGGCTTTTGTTTGCCCTGTAAGGACTTGCATTACCAAGCATGCATGGATTCCTAGACATTACAATAAGCAAGTCAGTTTCAGAAATTGAATTCCTATCCTAAACAACTAGGGTTGTGCTTGAGTATTCCTGGAAATGCTGACTATGGCTGGTACGTGCTTATCAGATGTGCTCAGAACCTGACGTCATAATTACAGGCTGTGCCAAGTAAACTTACAGGAAGAACTGATTTCTTGGTGCTCCAAGGAGTGAGGCCAGCTCCATGACATCTAGGTCAGCGATTTCTGGAAATGCTGCGTACAGATAGGGCTGAAGTCAAATGTAGCAGAATAGACATCGCTTTGCTATACACGCTAGACATCCTGAGAGAAAGAAAGAGATCTGGGCCAGCTTATGGGAAACGTTGGTGTAGGCTCATTAAAAATTGAGGAATAACTGAGGCTAAGCTGAGATCCTAATCCTGAAGTGAGAATGACCAGTCCAGACATTCTCAAAAATACAGTCCTAAATCGAGGGCTGAAGTATTAAGAATAGGACGTGAAACTGTTTTCTGCACTAAAATCTGTGACCTGGATAAGCAGGGCGGATGTAGATGAATTTCCTGAATTTTCAAGGGCTTTCGGAGACAGGCAGACTCTAAATCATTCTTCAGAGAAGTGGAAGATTAACATCCCTTGGAAGTAGACTTGCGATTGGAAGTTTTGGGAATATTATATTTTTGCCTTCAGCAGGATTAAAGAGGATAATTTCTGACATCAGAGTAGGTAGCCACAAGAGGACAGTCTGAATTATGAAAGGATTTCACGGAGATGCAAATAGTTACCAAATGAAACTATTAACTGGTGAAATAGGAGCCGGATTTCAGAAACTTTTTCAGAATAAAAAGGTGGTGGTAATTATTTATTCATCCTAGTTTATTTGAATAGACATTTTACCAGAGAAAAAATACAGGTGGCCAACAAGCACATGAAGACACTCAGCACCCATTCCAGGGCTTTAGTTTCATCTCCTCGGTGAAGATCCTCCCCAATGACTCCTCTGAGCTCCTGTGCAGTTTAACTCCAAAGAGGTGTTTTTGCCACCGTCCCCCCTCGCCGCCCCCACCATGGCCACTGATTTGGACAAAGTAAGGTTCCTGAGAAATAAACAGTAAGGGTCCCATTTCTTTTTGCTGGCCCCTGTCCCATGCTTTTAAAGAAGCCAAAGCCTCTGTTCCCTATACCTGGGTTCTTATCAACCTCTCAGGGAAGGGGGTGGGTGGGGACTGGGTTTTGCACCCTGGGCCTAAAATGCTCTTAGGAGGTTGAACTGGAAAAGGATGAGGATGGAGGTAGAGACAGGAAGGGGAAGGCAACCAGGGCATAGGGGGCCAGCCCTATGACAGTGCATTCCCTGGAAATACAGAAGGGGTAAGCCCGAGTTCTAGTTTATTTCTGAGCCATTTCATGTAAAAATAGAAACCCATGTGGTAGCCCAACTTTCTGGGAATAACATAAATCAACATTCACATTTTTTTAAGATAAAGGTCAACCCTATTTTTAACATGATTATAGGCTTATGGAAAATAATGTAACAAATCTGTATGCATTAGTTTTATAATGACTTAATATTGTCACATCTTTTCTACTTTTTAAAGAAGTCACTACAGCCATAATTGAAAACACTCTGTATCCCTTGCCAATACCCTTCCCTCTCCCTCCCTCTTCAGAATTAGTCAATATCCTGAATTTATCATTTTCTTCCATGTTGTAAGGTACTGTTTTGTTTTTTCACATTTTAAATATTTACTTTTTTTTTTTGAAAAGGAACATAAACATGGGGTTTTTACTATGGTAGAGAGTAGGGTCAGGGTGAGGGTTCCTCCACACTGGAGGGGGCCTGTGTGATGTGAACCTCCTAACAAAGGAGGGAACACCCAGCCTTTCTTACCAGTTTGCTCAGATTTGGGACAGAAGGGGAAGGAGGGAGGATTAAGGCTTACAAGCCATCAGTAGCCAAACATCAAAAAAAGGAGCCAGACTTTATTACAGGCTGCTGTATTGTAAAGTTCAGTAATACCATAATACTTTTATTTTGAAGTCTGATTTGTCTGACAATAATATAGCTAAACCCACTTTCTTTTGATGAGTACATGCCTGTTACATATTTTCTCTCCATACTATTCCTTCCAACTTTCTATGCCCTTATACTTTAAGAATGTGGTGTCAGGATTGGAGGAAACTCATTAACAACCTGTGATATGCAGATGACACAACTTTGCTGGCCGAAATCAAAGAGGACTTGAAACACTTAACGATGAAGATCAAAGACTACAGCCTTCAGTATGGATTACCCCTCAACACAAAGAAAACAAAAATCCTCAGAACTGGACCAATAAGCAACACCATGATAAATGGAGAAAAGGCTGAAGTTGTCAAGAATTTCATCTCACTTGGATCTACAATCAAGGCCCATGGAAGCGGGAATCAAGAAGTCATATGATGTATTGCACTGGGCGAATCTGTTGCAAAAGACCTCTTTAAAGTATTCAAAACCAAAGATGTCAATTTGAGGCCTAAGGGATGCTTGACCCAAGCCATGGTGCTCTCAATCGCCTTACATGCATGTAAAAGCTGGACAATGAATAAGAAGGACCAAAAAAGAATTGATGCCTTTGAACTGTGGCGTTGGCAAAGAATACTGAACATACCATGGACTGCCAAGAGAATGAACGAATCAGTCTTGGAAGAAGTACAACCAGAATGCTCCTTAGAAGGAAGGATGGCGAGACTACATCTCACATACTTCGGACATGTTGTCAAGAGGGATCAGTCCCTGGAGGAGGAGGATATCATTCTTGGTAGAGGATCAGCACAAAAAAAGGGTTTCGTTCTACTGTGCAAACGGTCACTATCAGTCAGAACCGACTCGATGGTACCTAACAACATTACGTATCTTGGAACCAAAATTAAGATTCAGGCCTTTTTGCCTCCCACATTTGCCTTCATTCTACCTTTTCACTCCAATATACTCCTCAGTCACTAAATACCTTCTTGCTTTATCTTAGAAACCCTGGTGGTGCAGTGGCTAAGAACTACAGCTGCTAACCAAAAGGTTGACACGAATCCACTAGGTGCTCCTTGGAAACTCTATGGGGCAGTTCTGTTCTAACCTGTAGGGTTGCTATGAGTTGGAATTGACTTGATGGCAACGGGTTTGGTTCTTAATCTATCTTATAGTACCCTGGCAGAATTCCAAGGTCTTAGATAAAAATGGATGCTTGAAGTCACAAAGGCCTATATTCTACTCTACAATGTCTCTAGAAAATGCCATCTAGTCTTTGCTTAGATACAGCTGTTGGCTAACCTTGATATCACCTGACGTTGCTCTTAAAAGTGCCTGACAATTTTCTGAGGTTTTAGGAAAATCTTTAAGAGCCTTGGTGGTGAAGGGTTAAGCACTCAGCTTCTAACTGAAAGGTCAGTGGTTCGAACCCACCAGCCACTCTGTGGGAGAAAAAGACACGGCAATCCACTCCTATAAAGATTTCAGCCTAGGAAACCCTATGGGGGCAGTTCTACTCTATCCTATAGGATCACTATGAGTCAGAATTGACTCACCGGCACACAACAGGGAGATCTCTTTAAACTTTACACAGAGATACCAGTTCTGCCTCCCTAAACAACAGAGGCAAACAGCTTCATTCTACTGCTCAAGCACTTTAAGACATGACCGCTGATCACAAGCTTTTAGTTCAGATTTGGCATCCAATTCTCTATTTTCTCTCCATGGAGTCCCATTTTCATTCCCTGTGGAAGCCACATGACCTGTCACGACATGGTCAACAGTACTGCCAGTGGGCAACTTTCTAGACTGAAAACCAAAATAAAAAACTGGCAGAGCACAGTTAATTCCCACCTGGAGAAGGCTGTCTTTTTATAACCTGTCCTCAAGCATCCCAGGATGGAAATCTGTCTCCTCGCCTTCTTTTCTCTCCTCCCATTTGCTAGCACATTCTTTAGGTACTTTGTAAAGCAACACTTTGTACTGCCATCCATGTAAGATGCTAAGAAGTAGTGACGGAAAGAAATTTTTTTTTAGAGGTCCAGCTTGATCTCATCACAGGCAAAAGAGGGTGAAGAAAAAGGGCCACTGTAAAACTAGTGGGCCAAGAAGGCTATCAGGTCTGGGTTCAGGTGAAGCTAAGGTGGCCTGGGCTGTGAGTGTTCCGTTGGCAACAGTCATGTCCAACACACACCTAGCTTTTACCCAGAGTATTCACTACCGCGTTTCCTGCTGGGTTCTACAACAGTTCTTTCTCTTTCATCCACCAATAAACTCACATAAGATGGAGTCTGTTTACAAAAGTAGGCTATGTATTTATTTAGAATTGCAATCAGTTGACTGATTCAGTGTGACTCAAGACCACAAAGACTTCACTCCATTCTGAATTCCAGGGCTGGGGCCCAGATTGGCAGAAGTGCTGCTTGGGGCCCATTCACAGGTTTACAAGTTTCTCATTGAGGGCAATCTGTGACTGTGTGAGGTTGGCCAGGTAGGTCACCATCAGCAGGTCCTGGAAGAGAAAGAATCCATGAGTGAGTGGTTGGATGGAAAGGGCCCAGAAAACCCAGTCCTGGCTAGTCCCATGGTGGACGCTGAAAGTGAGGACTGTCCTGGATAAATGACAGCTGGGTGAGACCGAGCAAGAGTCAAAGATGGAAGATTGGAAGGAAAGAAATGCTTGAGAACACTTTCTCATCAATATTGTTACTCTTATAGACTAGGGGCTCTTAAGCGGAGATCCAAAGATAGAATATGGGGGGGGGGGGGTCTGTGAGCTCAGATAGGAAAATTAAGAAATCGTATTTTCATGCACCTCTAACTGAATTTTAGCATTTCTTTCAGTCATGTATCTAAGTAATAAGTCACCGTAGCACCCGGGACACTGAAATCATGAAGGAAGGAAGTGAATCCCCTGAACATGTATGCTATCTTGTCCTTCCTCCCAAGCTGGGCTGTAAGCGTGCCGCAGGTGAAGCCTGCTTCCTCTGCTCTACTCCAGACCATCCCACTCGACTCCCTAGCCGCCTTCACGTTCCTTCACATTCCTGTGGAAGTGCTGAGGTTGGGGAAGGACCCAGGCTCCCAGAATGATAGCACTCACATTGATGTTGCTGTTGAGCATGGTTTCAAAGTCATCAGGAATGATTTTGGGCACTTGGTTAACCAGACTCATCAAGAAGCGGCCCACAGTATTATCAGCTGACACCTTTCCAGACTGAGCACCAAAACAAAGATTCAATGAGGCACAGTTAATTCTCACCACTGAGAGGACTGTCATTTCACCAGCACATCCCTCAGTGACTCCAGAGCGGAGACCTGTGCCCTCCCCTTTGTCTGCCCTCTGCCCTCCTTACCAGTACATCTTCTGCATACTGCAACACTGTGCTTAGGGCATCCTGGATACGGGCTGATGCCCCTCCGACTTGCTGCAGGTCACTTGAGAGCCCGATAACCCGGTTGGGGCTAAAACAGGTCTTCATTATCAAGTCAACTGCGGGGGTGTTACGAAGAGACACAGGAAACCAAGTCATCCTATCCTGAAGAAGATGGTCTGCATCTAGACCTTCTGACTCTCAGCAACCCTCCCCTTGGACTCATTCTGCTTCCTCAAACTCACTGCTCTGCCCTTATAGCTTTCCTTCCTCCTGGTAGAGCCAGCTCCTTCACCTACTGCTGTGTTAATCATCGATTCTAGTCTCCTATGAATACCCACATAGCCTCTGGTGCTGATAATTTCCCACCTCTAACAATTTCTCAAAAAATTACCTTGAATTCCATTTACACAAGAGAATGTGACTTCTGATCAATACAAGCCTTACAATAACTTCTATTCCTGAATCCTAACACAGAATCATTGACAGAGTTAAAAAAAAAAAAAAAAAAAAAAAGCAATAAACTCTGGGTCCCACTCGCAATTTATAAAATCAGAATTTTGGCAGCGGGACTCTGGTACCTACATTAAGCAAAAGTTCCACGGGAGCTTCTGATAGATGCCCAGGGCTGAATACATTCTATTTAAACACAGAGGAAGTGTCTCTCCCTCACTTTGCCTCAGAAGCTCAGCATCCACATTCACATACATTCACGAGAAATCTGTTTTGTCTCTGAACCTCCTCCGTTCCCACCACTGCTATGAGGGCCCACTGTGAGTCATTTTCATGTAAGCCCTGATCACACCTGATGTAATATCCTGAAGGTCTCATAAGGATTGGGAAGAAGGCACCTGGTTAGGAGACATGCTAATACAAATAAAACGATTTAAGCTGACCTCTGCAAAGGAGAAAAACGGTTGTCTCACTTCTACGTATTAGCAAATGTGAGTGTAACTGTGACATTATAGGGATGGGATTTGTAAAAATGAGTAATTATAAGCCATCAATTTAATAACAAATGCTCTGATAAACCCCTCACAACAGAAGACGGACTAGTGGGTCAGGACAGACTGAGAAGGACCACACCAGCCCTGAATATGGGAAATAGACCTGCAGTAAACACTGGCGAACACATTTACCAAAGACACTGTGTGCTGTGCTCTTAAGAAAATCATCTTATTATAATCTTCACAGTAAAGAGCGTGCCACAATACAAAATCAATCCTTTCCTAGTACAGGCCATACCACCAAAAGAAAAAAGATGTAGTAAAGTTGGGGACATCAATTCATATGTAGTTGCTAGAAAATCTCATTCTGCCAAAATATTAGTATCTGAAAAATGAACTTGTCTTCATGACAATGTCATCCCTGAGAGAGAGAGAGAGAAACAATAGGGAAAATAATTCTAGCAACTTCCCAAGAAGGAAGAAGTGAAAACCACAAGGAAAATTACCAATGAGAGTAGAGGAAATGAGAGTAATGTGATTGTAAACCAAGCAAACTCAGTGACTGGTAGCCAATATGGCTGATTAATTTGTGGGAAGGTAAAATAAGTCTCTCATTACTGAGGCAAAACAGGAACACAAAACAGATTTTAGGGAAGGAGGGACTGGCTGAAGCAAGCATTAAAGGTCTGATAGGAAGAGCAGAGTTGAGGAGAGAGAAGGATTGGAGGGCAGGAAAAGGGCAGTCACTGTCAGTGCCCTAGTCTCACTGCCCTCAACCTACAGTAGCAGGGAAAGAGCAGAAAACAGAAAAAATGGGAAAGTGAGTACAGATGATTCATTTAGGAATAACCAAGATAGTTACTTCCAAGAAACAGGGCTGGAGATACCAGTAGGCCTCTCTACCATCACAATCTCACAGGGTCAATAAGCACCCAAGCCCTCCATCCCTTTACAGAGCAGCCACTCCCTTCCCCACAAAATGCCAGAGACCTCTGAGGAGGGTCTGGAAAGGTTACTCACCTCCGATGCGTTCGGTGTCATAATATGCATATCTCACTGTCAGAGGTGTGAACATCACCCCCATGGTCCTCCCAGGGACACCCATTAAAGTGCTGGGGAGAGAGAAGGTCAAGGTAAACAGACACCCTTGGGAGACGGCTTCCATGCCTAGTCTAGGCTGGAAAAGCAGCCACAGCAATGAGAAGCAAGAGTATGGAGCCAAGAGTATAGCTTCAAAGGTTCCAAGGTAAGAAGGGTAAGACCATTTGAACCTTAGAGGTCTCATGGGACCAAAAGTCACTTTCTCCCTTTACCTCATTCCACACGGCAAACCCTTGGCCTGTGAGGGGGGACTCAGCTTTTAGAGCTGGCCTGGTACCTTTTAGAAGATTAATTCATACAGTGCACAACCTTGGCGATGAGCAGGACAGAAGACTGGATTTCCCTGTGGAGCTGGCTGCCTATACACCACTCCCATGGAAAGAAGATATAGGGCTGGGTCTATTCTGGGACTGAGCCCTCCATCAATACCTTGGTTCACATAATGAAAAAACAAGGCTCTTGCCCACCAACACTACTGGATTGTGGGCTATAAATAATCTCACTAAAGGTGAGTGTCTTTACTAAATCAACCATACACTTTCAAGTCAATTTTGAGGAGTCTTAAATATAAGCAATCAGGCAACAGCCAGGGCTTAGTGCTACAGCCCACAAGGACTTAGCACCCACCATCTTTGCTGTAAACGTTAACAATTAACGTGTTACATTAGCAACAGACACAGAAACAGTACAAAATTCCACACTATAAGAGACGCACTAACAAATACCTTCATTGTAACGGGAAAATATAATCCTTCAACGCCCAAAGCAGCACCTTCCTCAGCATGCCACCAGGACCTTTCTCAACATCCCCCATTACCTGGAGTTTTAACTGGCAGCAAGCTCAGTGTGTCAGATGTTACTGCCACTCAATGCTGGGTTACTAGATGCCCTCAAAATAAGGACAGTCTCCCTTTAATCTGTATTACTCTGCATACTATGCTCAGTACTAGGGATAATGGCCAACTATGGGATAGCTCAGGAAAGCAATGAACATGGTGCAGAACTATGAAAAGAACACCATATAAGTATGTAGATTCTAGAAAAGATGACATGAAAGACACACAAGAGCTTCCTCAAACATCTAAAGGGCTGTCATCTGAAATTGGTTAAGAGTGACAAGTAGAACCTGAGGCAGAACTAAGGATCAGTGAGTGGAAATTACAGGGACAGATTTTGTTTCAGAGTAAAACCTTCCTTATGGTAACTGTTAAGAGGGAAGCAACGGGCTTCCTTAGAAGGCAGTGAGTTATACCATGAAGGAATTCAATTTGCTTGGGGGCAGGGTAGCATTAGCCAGGCTAAGCTATATAGTCTTTTGTGCCCTTGTGGCCCAAGACTGTGGTCACCTGACATAGGCCTTGATGCTCATGCGGCCATTCTGGAGGCTCGTGTCCACAGTGAGGTGAATGGGGTTGGGGGCCTCTCGGCTGTAGTACTCATGGATCAGCACAGAGTGCTCTGTGATGTCATGGCCCGTAGCATACCTGGGAAGTAGAACATAGTCATGGAGGTCAACAAATGGATTCATGTCTACATGTGACATAAATACCAATCTGGCGGTGGCAGCAGTGTTTAAAACGCTAGTATTCTCTCCCCACACTGGAAACTACACAAATCAAGTAAAAGGCCGACACAGAGTTGTCAATAAAATCTCACGTCACCAGTAAGGCAAAAAGACTTGCTCAGTAAAAGCTACAATTCAAAACAAACGTTTCTGGCCTCACAAGGATCAGACCTGCCAGCAAAATATATTAAATTCATGGTTCCTCAATGAAATATGGAAACCCTGGTGGCATAGTGCTTATGTGCTACAGCTGCTAACCAAAACGGTCGGCAGTTCGAATCCACCAGGTGCTCCCTGGAACCTCTATGGGGTAGTTCTACCCTGGCCTGTAGGGTCACTATGAGTCGGAATCGACTCAATGGCAATGGGTTTGGTTTTTGGCTTTGACGTAATGTGGAGTTCCTGGGTGGTACAAATGGTTAACATGCTCAGCTCCTAATCGACAGGTTGGAGATTTGAGTCCACCCAGAAAAGACTTCGAAGAAAAGCCTGGAGATCTACTTCTGAAAGATCACAGCCATTAAAAACTGTATGGACCACTCTGACAGCGTTCCAGTCTGAAACATATGGGGTCACCATGAGTTGGAATCAACTTGATGGCAACTGGTTGGTACTGGGGTGAGGTAACATACTTCCAATACAAGTCTGGTGGCAGGACACCCTGGCAGTCACTGGGAGACTTTCCATTTCCCCCTTCGACTTACCAGCCCAGGATGAGCTCATTTGGAGAGACTTTCTTGTGCAATTCATACATGTTCTTAGCAAATTCCATATCAACAGCCACCTAAGAAGGAACACAGTAAGGGAAGCTAAGAAGTCAGAAGCCTACAAAAAAATAGGTAGAGAGGCCACCCAAATAGATAGACCACACCCAGGAGAAGTACTATACAAATGGAACAAAGCTCCCCTGGCTGAAGGAGCTCTAGTTATGAGCACCACATATGGTATGGGCAGAGAAGCCCAGCAAATGAACAGCTAGAGACTACAGGGGGCAGCCCAGATACCCACTCACCTCATCTTCAGACTCATTGTGAGGCACTGAGAAGCAATTGGTAACTTCCACTGAGTGCTTGTCGACAGTTCCTGTGAAGAGAATCATTCATGTGTTATGTAATCCTAGGGCTCCAAACAGCCTCCAGCTACTTTCAAAAACACTTTAGGTCTCTTCAAAGTCCACAACGAAAGCCAAAGTCCACTCTTCACAACACCACACTGAACTTTCTAGTTCCAAGTTCAGCCATGTGCATCAATGAGACCAGGATTCTGCCAAGAGCTGAAACCCTGGAGCCATTGCCAACTCCTTCCACTAATCATTACCGAACAGGGTCTGTTCTTCCCTAACAGGGTCTCCTTCTGTGTGTTACTTTCCACTACTAGCCCTACTCCGCACCCTCATCCTATGACCTTAATATATACATATTTTTTCCATATATTTTGTTGTTGTACTTGAGAATGTGCAAAGCAAAACATATACCAATTCAACAGTTTCTACATGTACAATTCAGTGACGCTGATGACATTCTTCGAGTTGTGCAACCATTCCTCACCCTCCTTTTGAGTTGTTCCTCCCTCATCAACATAAACTCATTGCTCCTTATCTTTCAAGTTGCTGTTGTCAATCTGATCCTATACAGATAGTCCTTAAAAGAGCATAGTGCTCAAGACAGACATTTCTTTACTAGTTAAGCTAAACTATTATTTGGTTTTAAGATGACTTCAGGGGATATTTTTGGTTTAAGGTTTAAAGATAATCTCAGGGCAATAGTTTCAGGGATTTATCCAGCCTCTATTGCTCCAGAAAGTCTGGAGTCCATGACAATTTGAAATTCTGTTCTGCATTTTCCCCCTTTTATCAGGATTCTTCTATGGAATCTTTGACCAAAATGTTCAGTAATGGTAGCAGGGCGCCATCTAGTCCTTCTGGTCTCATGACAAAGGAGGCAGTTGTTCATGAAGGCAATTACCCACACATTCCACATCTTCCTCCTATTCCTGACTCTCTTTCTTCCTCTGTTGCTCCAGGTGAACAGAGACCAATTGTTGTGCCTTGGATGGCCACTTGCAAGCTTTTAAGATTCCAGACACTACACAAGAATTAGGACATAAAACAGAAGCACTAAACTCATTATTAGGCCAATTAATTGGGACGTCCCATGAAACTATGATTCTAAACCTTCAAAGAACCAAGTCCCATGAGGTGTTTGGGTGTATATATAGATTTTCAATTTGTAGTAAAAATATACATGCCAAATCTTTGTCAATTAAACATTTTTTACACATACAATTCAGTGACATTGATTATGTTCACCACGCTGTACAGCCATCACCCCGTTTCTAAATTATTCTACCACCATTAACAGAAATTCAACGCCTATTAAGCAAAACAACAACTTTCCTCCTCCCTCCCATCCCTGGTTACCACTAATAAACTTTGGTCTCCATATGTTTGCCTATTTCACATAAATGGGATCATACAGTATTCTATGACCTTGATTTTTCAGTCTCAAAGAGCCTTGGTGGCACAGTGGTTAAGCAGTGGGCTGCTAACTGAAAGGTTGGTAGTTCGAACCCACCTGCCACTCTGTGAGAGTAAGACGTGGCACTCTGCTTCCATAAAGATTACAGCATCGGAAACCCTACAGAGCAGTTCTACTCTGTCCTAGCAAGTTGTTCTGAGTCAGAGTCAACATGATGGCAATGGATTTGGTTTTGAGACTTTCTTCCTGTAATTTAATAGGCAGAGCTACCAGGAAGATTCTAACAGTGTCCACGCAGAGCACCTAGTAGCTTAGTCTCAAACACTTGAGCACAATTTTAGGAGTCTCATCTGTACCTCCCTTTAGTCATCTGGTCCCATGATCGTAGCTTTAACCCTATCATCATCCAGAAATCCTCTATCCGTAAACCTTAAACGTCAATGTCAATCTTCACCACTAACTCCGATCCTCCTAGTTCTGATTATTTACTCCCACTACATTTATTTCCTGACCTCACTAAATAAGATCAAAAGTGACTTGACTTCTCCATTATCTTATCTACTGGCACTTCCCAACCCAGACTTCCAAGTGCTTCCCTATCTACCACAGACCTCAATGCTGCCTATACCCACTAGTGAACGTCCAATTCTACTTCACTATGCTTTCTGTTCCCTTAGCTGAAAGTATGTTCCTAAACCCAAAGGATATGCATTCTTTCTTACTTGACCTCTCATCAGCACTCAACAGGCTTGGCCACCCCTTCCATCTTGAAATTTTCTTTTCCCTGGGCTTCCATGACACCAATCTCCTAGTTTCCTTCCTCCTTTTCTGGTTGTATCTTTTCAATCTTCTTTGCTGGCTACTCTACCTGACTTCTCAAGTTTTCAGGGTTCTGTCAGAGGTCTCTTATCTTCTCATTCTATACTCCTTCCCTACGTCAGGCACTACCACTGTTTTTGTAAATAAAGTTTTACAGAAATACAGCCATGCTCAATCATTTTACACGTTGTCTACAGCTACTCCTCACTCAGAGATGAGTAGTTACAACAGAGGCCTATGGCCCACAGAGCTAAAATATTCACTGTCTGTTTCTTTACACAAAGTCTGCCAACCCCTGCTCCAGGTGGCTGAATCCATTTTTATGGTTTATATTATCTTCTATATTCCAGTGACACAATTCCTAAAACTAGGAACTTGTCCACATCTCTCTTTTGTAGTCCAGATCTTTATATTCAGTTTTCTACTTGGTAACTCCACCTGGAAGCTCAATGGACACCTCAAAAGAAGTATGTCCCAGACAGAATTCAACCCCTACATTCTGTCTTTTTCCACACCCAACAAGGGATCTGAGTCATTCTTGATACTTTCTTCTCTGTAATCCCTCATTTCTGATTCATACCAAAGTCCTATAAATTCTATCTCCTCTCTCTCAACTCATCTGCTCCTCTTCACCCCCACTCACTACACTCTGGAATTACTAGAACAGCTTCTATCTGGTGTCCATGCATAGCTCGTGCCTGTCTCTTATCCGCTTTCCACAGAGCAGCCAGAATGATCTTTAATTCCTATTTAGTCTTGGCTGAAATTCCTACTGCTCAAGATCTTCCCCAACTTACCCCAAAGCAGGCTAGGCTGCCATTTTGTCCTCTCACAAAAATTCAGACCAAACCAAACCAGTCGCCATTGAGTTGATTCCAATTCATGAAGACCCCGTGTGCGCAGAGTAGAACTGTACTTCATACGGTTTTCAAGGCTGTGGCCTTTCAGAAGCAGACTGCCAGGGCTTTCTTTAAAAGCACCTTTGGGTAGATTCGAACCACTAATCTTTCAGTTAGTAGTTGAGCACTTAGCTGTTTACACCACCCAGGGGACTCCTTGCCGGCACCCCCCTCCCCGCCACAGTTGCCTGTAATTCTCCTTCACAGTACTTTACACATTTGCAGTTACTTAATACCACTTATGGCTCCTCACTTTGCTAGCTGTATTTCCTGCCACATCTCCTCTCTTTCCCACATCCCTGTAATAACAGAACTATTCAGATGCCTTTTTTTTTTTTAATGGCAATATAAATCGATATAATGTAAAATAAATTTGGGGTAAATTCCACCACCTTAACAAATGAATCATTTTCATTTTTCCACATTCAGTCTACTATTTTTTTTTAAATTGTGCTTTAGGCGAAAGTTTACAGCACAAATTAGTTTCTCATTCAAAAATTTATACAAATTGTTTTCTGTCATTGGCTACAATTTCCACGTTGTGTCAGCTCTCTCCCCCATTCCTTTTCCACCCCAGTTCCCCATGTCCATTCATCCAGTTTTCCTGTCCCTTCCTGCCCTCTCATCTTGCTTTTGGGCAGGTGTTGCCCATTTGGTCTTGTATACTTGATTGAACTAAGAAGCATGTTCCTTATGCATGTTTTTGTTTGTTTTATAGGCCTGTCTAATCTTTGGCTGAAAGGTGGACTTTGGGAGTGGCTTCAATTCTGAGTTAGCAGGATGTCTGGGGGCCAGAGTATTAGGGGTTCCTCCAGTCTGTCAGATCATTTTTTTTTTCTTGTGAATTTGAATTTTGTTCTACACTTTTCTTCTGCTTTGTCCAGTACCCTCTATTGGGAGCCCTGTCAGAGTGGTAGGTGGTGGTAGCTGGGCACCATCTAGTTCTTCTGGTTTCATGCTAGTGGAGGCTGTGGTTCATGTGGTCCGTTAGTTCTTTGGACTAGTATTTTCCTTGTGTCTTTGGTTTTCTTCATTCGCCTTTGTTCCAAATGGGATGGGCCCAATGGATGTATGTTAGATGGCCACTCACAAGCTTTTAAGAACCCAGGTTCTACTCACCAAAGTAGGATGTAGAACATTTTGTGAACTGTTATGCCAATTGTCCTAGATATTCCCTGAGACTATGGTCTCCAGCTCTCGGCCCCAGGAACTTAGCCCCTCAAAGTGTTTGGATGTGTCTAGGAAGTTTCTACAACTTCCCCTATATTGTGTGTTGCCTTTCCCCTCACCAAAGTTAACACTTTTCTACTATCTAGTTAGTGATTTCCCCTCCCCTCCCTTGTAACCACCAAAGATTGTTTTTTTGTGTGTGTAAACCTCTTCTTGAGTTTTTATAATAGTGGTCTCATACAATATTTGTCCTTTTGTGATTAACTTATTTCATTCAGCATAATGCCCTCCAGATTCATCTATGTTGTGAGATGTTTCAATGATTCACTGTTTCTTTACTGTTGCGAAGTATTCCATTGTGTCTTCATACCATAATGTTTATCCAATCATCTGTTGAGCATTTAGGTTGTTTCCATCTTTTTGGAAACATTATTCCATCTATTGCAAATAATACTGCAATAAACACAGGTGTGCATAAAGCTATTTGTGTGATGGCTCTTAAGACTCTAGTGTTTCACACTTCTTACATTTGCTGGAATGCCCAGCTCAAAATCCATCTTTTCTGTAAATCCTTTCCCAACCTTCCAAGATAGTCTCCTGTACTTCCACAGCACTTCGAACACCCTTCTATCAGATCACTCATCATGTTACATTCTTATTATTTGTATATAAGACTATTTGTCCATCTTAAGTTTAGAGTACAGCTCATTTTCTCAAACTTTGAATTCTAAGTATCTAACAGTTTCCAGTACTCAAAAGGCACTCGTAACTTCACTTAAACAAATGAAATATGTTTCTTGAATGAACGTGTACCTGGGAAAATTCCAAGTTTCTTACAGGCAGGATCTATGCTTTGTCCTTGTATAAGCACTGCCCCTATAACACTTTGTGCTATACCGCGATCTCCATCTGGAAGGGGACCTTCCAGAGGATTGCTGTGATATTTGGGGCACTAAGCATAAACCAGGAAGCCCTGGTGATGCAACAGTGAAAGCACTTGGCTGCTAACCAAAAGGTTCGAATCCACCAGCTACTCCATGGAAGAAACATGTGGCAGTCTGCTTCCACAAAGATTTCAGCCTTAGAAACTATGTGGGGCAGTTCTACTCTGCCCTATAGGGTTGCTATGAGTCAGAATCAACTTGACGGCAATTTTTTTTTTTAAGCATAAACTTTGGTTAAATAGTTCCACAGAGTTCAGAAACCTGGACAGTGTAGCTGAAGGAGTAAGTCAGTGTTTGTTGACTACCAAATCAGTGATGCAAAAATCATTTGTTACAGGACCTCAAAGCAGGGCACAGTCAAAGAATGCGCTCATGGTTAGAGAGGTTAAGAATGGGCTGAGGATGTGGTATGAGATGGAGGACTGGTACTGGACATTTGCCCTGGGAACCTGGCAGATGGGTACAACTTTAAAAAACAACTGAGGCACAGCAGGGATGGCATTTCTGACAAGGAGAATATAAACGTAAAGGCTTGGTTTGAGAAAAGCCATAGCTATGTTTGGAAGCCAATTGTTTAGTTTCTGTAAATACCAAGTGCTACACCCACAAAGATAAAAAGGAGAACTTGTGTGTGTGTGCTTTGGTGGTGCAGTGGGTGGTTTGAAACCACCAGCCACCCTACGGGAGAAAAATGTGGCAGTCTGCTTCCACAGCCTTGGAAACTCTATGGGGCAGTTCTACTATTCTACAGGGTTGCTATGAGTTGGAATGGACTCGCTGGCAATGAGTTCAGGCCTGATTTGGTAAAGCTGTTTTGCATCTAATGTATACCAGAACTGAGTTAGATGCTTTCTGTAATAACTTAGTTCTCACAAACACTAAGTCTAAAGTAGCCCTCAAAAGAACTAACTTTTGGGTAATTTGCCTCAAGGCACATGGCTAACATTTGGTGGTGTCTGCCTACAAATCTTGTCCTCACACCTTAGAAGACAATATATTGTCTTCTAAGGTGTAAGGACTACTACATTTTCAAGAGTAAGAAAGAGAAATGATGCACGGGACTGGAGTGGGTCCGCAAAGATGTCTAAAGCCTGCGATAAAATGGAGTGAAAATCAATCTCGTGGGACCAGCAGTCCCCAAAGAAAGACATTTATTATTAACAATACATCTTCAGTGATTTTAAGTTTTAAAATGATTTTAACATAAAACATCTATTCTCCAAACTTGGAACACGGGCAGGGAAAAGACTATTCTTTGATTTGAAGGACAGAGTCAATCATAAACAGATTAATACAATGGTTTTTATCCAAATAGAGAATCAGAGACAGCATTGGGAAAACGGTTTATCATATCAGAGATGGTGTTGAGGCAGACTCAGGGTTTAGGAAGACAGAATACTATAAAACCTTCAACAGGCTCCAGCCAAACTGGTTTACTTGTTAGGAAGAGTATCTTTTTATAGATGCCTCCACTCCTTGGCCAGCTGGTTAGAAACTTCTTTGTAAAAATTTGGAAAATAGAGGCATTTAGTCAGTGGATTAAAAAAAAAAAAAAGCCATTGTTATTAAGTCGGTTCCGATTTATAACGACCCTACAGAACGGAGGAGAATTGCCCACTGGGTTTCCAAGGAGCGGCTGGTGGATTCGAACTGCTGATCTTTTGGTTAGCAGCCGAACGTTTAACCACTGCGTCACCAGGGCTCCAGTCAGTGGTAAAGGAGGGAAACTTGGTCACTGGGCTTAGGGAATCAAGAGTGCTAGTTCCAACTTAATCACTTGCCAGTCGGCATATGAGCATATAAGCTCACTTTTGGTAGAATGGAGGTTATCATACTTGACGTGAAATGGTGTCGGAAATAAAATGTAAATCACTTGGTACCCAATATTTATCAGTTTTTTTTATCTATTATATGTGAGATACAGAGACAAGCAAAAAGTGGGGGTGGGAGGAGGGGGCGGCAGGACGCCAGAGACGAAAGGGTTTATGAGAAGGGGGAGCGATACATGGGAGGTGGGCGGTAGGAAAAGAGAACGTCGGTATTATCTCACCACTCACCCAGCAGGGTCCCGATTACTCGGGCAGCGCCCTCATTGCGTCGCTCATAGCTGTCCACGATGGAGGCTAAAATGACCGGGTGTAGCCGGACCACGCGGCCGCCGGGGAAGGGCCCTGGGAGAGCTGGACCAGGCGGCGGCGGCGCCGAGGTCTGCGCTGGGGCTTGCACTGAGGCCGAGCTCTGCGCCGAGGCCGAGGTTGTAGCCGCTGCTGACGCCGGGTCTGAGGATGAGGCGGGGGCAGAAGCAGGAGCCGGGACCGGTGCGGAAGCGGGAGCCGGAGCCGGAGCCGGAGCAGCGGCTGGACTTGGGGCTGGGGCTGGGGCTGGAGCCGGCTCCGTAGCCGGTGCTGGGGATGGAGTGGCGGGAGGAGTACTCGTTGGTGAAGGCGGTGTGGCCATCTTGTCGAAAGAGAAGAAGCCAAGAGCGGAAAGGAGTGACTTAGTGAATTTTACGACTTTGATAGGCTAAATGTGCACCACGTGAACTGTATCTTTCCACCTATTGGTTACTGATGGTGCTTCTCGGGGCACGAAAATTTCCTGCTCTGTTTGTAATTTCTTCCGGAGTTTGTGTGACTGCTTTCGGTCCGATGAGCACGCCATAAGAACCACGGTAAATAGTTCCGGGTAAATTTAAGACCGCGCTGGGAGATTAAAAATAGCTCCACTCAGTTTGCCCATGTGCCGCCAGGTGGAGCCAGAGAGCAGCGCAAGGTCGCAGTTCGTGTTTTCATTCTTAAATGGGAAAATGGATGTCAAAGTTCCATTAATAGGGCTTTGTTCTTGACCAGATCATAAAGTGTCAATAAGGTGGTTCATTCATTCAACAATTTGAGTGCCTACTATGTTTCAAACGCTCTTTTAGGGGCTTTGGATTTATCAGTGGACAAAGATCCTTGAATAGCTTACATTCTAGCATGGAAAAAAAAACTCAAAAAGGAAGATAAATAACTAATGCAGTTGTTGTTAGGTGCCCTTAGGGGTCAGCTTTCTCACTCTGTCGGCTCCAGAGGAAGATTTCTTGTCATCAATCTTCTCCTGGTCAAGGAGCCTCTCAGGCACAGGGACCCCATGTCCAAAGGATGTGCCCTGCTCCTGGTGCTGCTTTCTTGGTAATATGAGGTCCCCAGCTCTCTGCTTGCTTCCCTTTCTTTTTATCTCTTGAGAGATAAAAGGGGCCACACCCCAGGGAAACTCCCTTTACCTTGGATCAGGGAGGTGACCTGATTAAGGCTGGTATTACAATCCCACCCTAATCCTCTCAACATAAAATTACAATCACAAAGTGGAGGACAACCACACAATACTGGGAATCATGGCCTAACCAAGTTGATACACACATTTTTGGGGGGTCATAATTCAATCCATGACAGGCATGTCTACTTTGTCCTGTAGGGTCACTATGAGTCGGAGGTGACTCTTTGGCTACAGATTTGGTTTGGGGTTTTATTATCATTACTATAACTATGGGGAGGAACCCTGGTCCTAGCTTTCTGTGTGACTTTGGACAAGCTTCAATTTTTTTTTTTTTTTCAGAGCCTCAGTTCCTTTCTGGTATAATGGGGATGATAGCTCGGCTGCTAACCAAAAAGTCAGCAGCTTGAATCCACCAGCCCATTCTTGGAAATCCTATGGGGCAGTTCTGCTTGGTCCTGTAGGGTCGCTGTGAGTCGGAATCGACTCGATGTTAACCGGTTTGGTCTGGAACATCTGTCTATACCGAAACCTGTAAACTCCTAAATTAGGTTAAGTCCCAGCTAATCCAGCTGGCAAGGTGGGTGGATGAGGTTGGATTTCCTACGTCTGACTTTTATGCCCAAGACTCGCTTTCCCTTTGAGGTTACCATCTGTAATTAGAATTGTTATACCTGCTTCTGTCATGCTCTGTGTCAACACACATTCCTTCTCTGAATTCCCCAAAACACAGGTTAATAGCCCACCAGAGGTGGACTGAAAAGTGGCTTTTGTTTTTGATAACCTGATGTCTTTAGCAACCCCAGTAGAAAACTGGTCAGTGGAATTGGGTGGGAGGTGGACATATAAACCAGAATTCAGGTGTGAAAGAATGGTGAGTTTGAGGTGAAGGGTGTGTGTGCTGGCTATCTTTTCAAGGAAGTTGCCTGGGAAGAAAAAGAGACATTTAAGGAACAGCAGGGTTGAGAGGGGACAATTGAGGCCAGAAGAGTTTTAAGTGTACTTTAAATTGCAGGTAAAGATCTGAAAGAAAGAGAAAGATTGAATATATAAGAGTCAGCGGCAATATCTAATGAAATAAGGGAGGAAGGAGGGCCTGGATTGAGAAGCCTTGATGAGTGGGATGGCTTTACAAAGGATGAGGGGCGTGCAGGAGAGGCTGCCCTGGCCTGTTGGCCTCTCTTATGGTGCCTAGTGGCGGGGGGGCGGGGGGAGGGGATCTACCTAGGCCAGGGCTGGTTCCCTGACATCATCTCATGGGTCAAGGCCAGAGGAGACAACCAGCCCAAATGAGGTGTTACTGCCCCAAACTGAGCACTCACACCCGTGGGACCGCCTGTCAACGAGTTCATTTGACTTGGATGTGGATACTTCACCTTCAAGAACTCACTTTTGCCTTTATATCAATGACCATAGGACCTTTCTCTCTGGAGGGGGAAGGAGATGATGAAGAATCAGATAAATTTTGAGCTGGGGAGAGCAGAGAAGTAGTGGGGGGCTCCTCTCAAATGCCATTCCCCCCCTCCCAGGGAAGTGGAAGCAAGGTGATCTATTGAGAATGGCAATGCCAGAGCAGGGTTTAGGCTTGGAGGAATGGGCAGTGTTTGGAAGACGGGCTGAGGGTGAGCCATTAAAAGCCATACAAGGCATTGACAATTATGGGAGGGCTGCTGAGCCTGGAGAGCTCAAGTTGTACAAGGACCAGCTGGCCGACTTTCGTGATTTCTTTCCAGCAGCCATGTAGCCCAGGGGCAGGAGGAGATCATTGGCATTGTCTTTTCACAGGAGACAATTGGCAAGGATCAGGGAGTGTGTAGACACAGGCTACTGGCTTTCCAATGGCTGAGTGAGGGATCCAGGAAGGCTGCTCCCTTTGAACTGAAAGCTTGGGAGCCTCAAATTTTTCAGGTAAAGGGTGGAAGGAGTGGGGAGAGAGAACAATGGACTATCCCCCTTTTATATAGAATGTGTTGTACAGGGATTGCTCTAGGTTTCTGGTTGCTTGGGTACACGCTTAATGGTTCTGCCTGAAAAGACCAGGGTCATACTGCCTGCCTCATGATAAGACTGCGGCCTGTAGCTTGATAAATTTATCCCACCCTCTAGATCACTAACTGAAGTGAAAGGAGCTGGAGCTACAGCTCAGATTAAGGGAGGACAACAAGGGAGAGCCCCAGACTATCTCAAGTCTGTAGCAAGCGAGAAAAACAAACAAACCTATTGCCGTCCAGTCGATTCTGACTTATAGTGACCTTATAGTCAGTTCTACAGTGCAGAACTGCCCCAAAGGGTTTCCAAGACTATAACCTTCACAGACGCAGGCTACTACATCTTTCTCCTGCGGAGCAGTTGGTGGGTTCAAACTCCCTACCTTTAGGTTAGCAGCCAAATGCTTAACCACTTCGTCACCAGGGCTCTTTCGACAATAGCTGTTGGGGCCTAATTTGGGGAAGCTTTCCTCCTGAGAAAGTTTGCTTGATTTTTTTTCTGACGGGATTGGGGTGGCAGTGAGGTCATTTCAGGCTTTTTGGAAGATTTTGACTTAGAAATGGTGGTCATGCTTAGCTTCCCCATGCTTTTTAATGCTAATTGACTTTTAAAACTCTAAGCATGTTTGATAAAATAAAAGTTCAACAAAGAAAGAATGCGGCTAAGGAAGTAGAGGTAACACGTATAGACAAATCTTGCCAAAGCATGGCAGTAGAGAGGGAATGAGGTGACATGAGAAATGCAGGGTCAAGAGAAGGTTTCCTTTGTTTGAACATGGGAGGGAGTGGAATATATTTGAATGCTGTGGAAAGAGATCCAATAAAGGTGACACAGAGAGTAATTCCCTGCTCCAACCTTTCCCACTACCCACTAGTCCCTCTTCCCTGAGGGTGACTTCTCAGAAATCTCCTTTAGATTTCTTTTCTTACATCTTTCCATTTCTAAACAGTGTATGTATACTGCTACCTTTTGATTAACCAGTTTTAGGTGTTATCTAGGGACTGCCTATTCCAGCCCACAAGCATTTAACTCTTCCATCACCATCCTTTCAATATGGTTATGTTACCATTTTAGTTAGGTTGATACTCAGTGGTTACATCATTATTCCTATGTAAACATTATTCACACCTGAGTATTGTCGTTTACTATTATGTTTCCTTTCGTTTTGCTTTTCTCAGAGTTAGTAATTCCTTATTTTAGTTCCATTTGTCTAGTTTTGTTGGTGTTACCATAAATCACAGATTCGAGCGGCCTGCTGCAAAGCCAATACTGAGACAGGAGGGAGGTCAACAGCAAGAGGGCTTTACTGAATACCGGTATCCAAGAAACAGAGGGGATAGTTTACTCCTAAATTCTGTCTGTCTCGAAAGAGACGGCTGGGCGGTTTTATAGGGAAAGAAAAGCTAAGTCCAAGGAATCTGGAGAATTTTTAATTCCCCTTTGAGGTGGTCTTGCAAATCACCTTCCAGACGTGATGATCTTTTCCAGGTATTCTTAGGGTCCCTTCTGGAGTCATTGAAGTTTGGTCTTCTAACATCACTGTCTTCTGACTCCTCGGTTCCCAGATCCTATCAATTGTTTTTCATGTTGAGAGAGAACACGCAGGTTAATCTTAAGCCTATACAATGCTGAGAGAGAACAATCAGAAAAGAATCGCAAGGCATGCTATAGCTCACAGGGGTTTCATCAGTTCCCATAAACATTAACTTTTCTACCATCTGGATGTTCAAGCAATATTTGCCCACTTCATTGGCACTTATTGCCAGTTTTTCCCACAGTCTTCCAATAGCTCTAGTACAATTTTTCAGGTCAATCATAATAGTTGATCTATGAATCCTTTTTTTTTTTTCCCCCCCTTGGAGATATTCTTTCTGGAGAAATCCATTCCCTGTCAGAGACTTCAGAGCTCTCAGCTCTCTAGACGAGCTGCCTTCTAGGACTGTTTTTTCCTTGTTTGGATTCCTATTTCATGGATCTTGAGTCTTCCTCCTTCTATTGTTTTGGTGGAGGGCATCCTCCAGTAGTTTCAACAACTTAAAGATATGGTGCAAAGGTAAAAGTGGTCCATTTTCTTTGGAGTTTCTTTTCCTCTCTAGACAAATTTCCCAGTCTGGACTGCAATTGTAGAAGAGAGCTAGGGTCTTCAGACAGAGAGGTTGTGAATCTGCTGGACTCTTTTTCTCTTGGTGCCAGAATAGTTTATCCCTTTGGCCCCTCCTTTACTTTTCAATGTTAATATATGGAAGAATGAGGTTAAGCTTTCCTCTGGTGAGCACTTACTCTTCCTACTGACAGAATGTGTGGCTTTTCCTCTTCACAGTGCCCTAGGAGGGTTTTCATCTCTTCCAGGCCTGCATTGCACTAGGTAGGGTCTAGGTTCCAAAGGGTAGGTGTCTGGGTCGTCATACCTATCCTTTAATGCCAACACGCCCACACAGCAGTGATCTAGTACTCTTGGGTGTAAGTGGACCCTGGCTTGGGCTGGGGAACTATCTGGTCAGAAATAAAGGACTTATTCTGTCTCAATCTCAGGACCTTTGCTTGCCAGGCATCCAGCATCAGGGAGCTGAGTCACTCCCACCCCCTCTCCAGCTCCCCTCTCCAGCTCTCCACAGGAGACAGCAGAGATTTGCTCACGCAGACTGAGGCTTTATTACAAATTGCTCCTGCTCCAACAGAGCCTGATTTTCCCAACTGCCCCGTGACTCACAGCCAAAGTCCCTTTTGTCCTCACGTATTCCAGACATTTTCTCTCTCCTGCTAACCAAAAGGTTGGCAGTTTGAATTCACCAGGGCACTCCTTGGAAACTCTATGGGGCAGTTCTACGCTGTCCTAAATGGTTGTTATGAATCAGAATCAACTTGATGGCAATGGGTTTGTTTGTTTTTTTGGTTGGTGTCTAGTTGAAACATTGCTATTTGAGTCTCAGCAACCTTCCCCATTTCCAAATATCCCTTTGAGCACGCTCAGACATTGTGCTCTTGAGACGAATTCTCCATTGGTATTAGATCATAGGCATAATTCTGGATTCTGAAAACTTTCTATTAATTGTTGCTTCCTTTCATCTGAAGACAGCCACCCTAGCAACATTTTAATTCCATATTTAAACACTCAAGATCCTGTTCTTTCTTCCCTGCTACTTCAGCATCCACAAATGTCTCCAGTCAGGGATCGATTAACTAGTAGGTATGGTATACACTGGTTTACAGTAAGCAAGGTACGCATGGCTTAATTGTGTTTATCTACTAATCTGTAGCGCACAATTTCACCTTTGGGCCAGATAGAGACAGCCTTGCTTTTAAAAATTTAGAATATATATACCCAAACTGCCTGAGGAGGCAGACAGGGCCTAATAAACAACATGTGCAAGAGGGAAGGGGGGAGGGAAGGAGAGAGAGAAAGATCCACACATCCACACACCTCCCTACCGAAGCCTACACAATCACATGTCATCTGGCAAAGAGTCATAGAGGGAATGACAAGGAGGATTCCTCTGCTGTCTCATCACTCAGTTTGTTTGGGACTCTGCAAACACCCCTCTTACCCTAGGCTTCCCACAGCAGCTGGCCAAGCACCCAGAATGCAGGGCGGCTGAGGTGTTTTCACGTTGTCCTTCTCAGTGGGGGCCTCTCCTCCACCCCCTTCTCTAGGTCACTGGTCTGAAACTGACTCCACACCCTGATCAACATGGCCCTCACCCGTGACCCCCAGGATGCATTGCTGTTTGCCTTGAATGACTTTGAGGAGGAAAGCTTCAAGACTTTAAAGTTCGACTTGCAGGATATGACCCAGCGTAATGGTCATTGGCAGCTGGCCCAAGGGGAGCTGAAAAGCCAGAGTCCAGTGGACCTGGCATCTTGACTCATTCTAATATATGGAGCATATGAGGTTGTGAAAGTGGTGCTTAAGGGCTCAAAAAAGGTGAATCTGTTGGAACTCGTGGGCCCATTCAACCATGTTTGTCTGAATGGTGAGTGCAGCACGGGAGAGAGGAAGTCAGGATGGCAACAGGGCCCCTTTCCATGGCATTTCCTGGCACTCCGTATAATTTATATCTGTTCTCACCCCTGCCCTCTGACCTTGCCTGGGGAAACCCCAATGCCCTAGAGTCCTAGGTGGTCCCCAGCTGAGGTCTCTGACAACTATAGCGTGAAGGGCATGAGCTGCGGGCAAGAACTTATTTATAGAAAGAATACAGCATCGAAAGATCATGGTGCTCCCGCCCCCACCTCCAATTGTAGTGCCAGAGAAGGAAAGAGTATGAAAAAAGGGTTTAGAGATCTGGGATGGCATTGGTAAAGGGATTTCCACTAACCAGAAGAGATGGTGTCAGGGCATGTGGGTCACACCTTTCTAGTTCCTCTCGTGGTAGGCAACTCAGGCTGCTTCTAATGGAGGACCACCTTCTCCTGTGCTCCTGTTCGCTCAAAGAATAGTGGACTAAGGTCACCCCAGAGAGTGGGGTGGTCATGGAGCCTAAAGAGCCTCTTATTCCTTCTGGTGGGGTGCCAGGGGATCTGTCAGTACCTGCGCACCCTCCCATAGGTCTCCTTCCTTCTGAGAGCTCCTGTGAAATACAGAAATGGGAAGGTTGAATATACTCAACATCTGCTCCGAAGCTGGTCTATCTTTAGGACCTGGCCCATTCTTTACCAAGAACAGGCTCTTATAATCTCACCATTTCCCAGTTTCCCTTTCCATCACTTCTCGTGGCCTTCACCTCTTCAAATGGGGATATTTCACATGAACACTCAGTCACATGTTCTCACACACAGAGATTTTCATACATACACATGTTCTTATATACTTACACACTAATATGTCTTCCCTACACAGAAATACACATGCTTCTGTAGGCACACTACCATGAACACGTGGAGCAAGCATTCACTCACACTCCCCCAATGTCCACACACCCTTGCACACTTATACAGATGTGCATATGTGCAACACACATGCACACACACATGTATTTGTCCCTTTCCATGAAGCCAGAATTGTAATCTTTGGGGTGATACAACTTAGAGAGCATGGAAGATGAGTCAAAAGGACAGAATCCAGAGTCTGAGAGTCCCATTTTCTCCTTTTTCCTTTCCATCTCACCACTTAATACCCCACTTCTTTGGCTCAGAATACAGAGAAATATACCGAGAGCATGTGCACTGCCTAGAGGAGAGGCAAGAAAGGGAAGTCAATGGCAACTACAACCTGCTGTTCCTGGTGACCAAGCCCAGCTCAGGGAGCTCAGAATCACCTACCTGCCCTACCCTGGAGGAGCAGCTGGACTCGGTCATGATGAATGCTCTGTTCAATCCAGGGGAAAAGTCCCACAAGTCCACAGTGGTGCTGCAGGGGTCTGCTGGCACTGGAAAGAGAACCCTGGCAAGAAAAATCATGCTGGACTGGGTCACTGGTACCCTTGTTTTCAAGCCAATTTGATTATGTCTTTTATGTGAGCTGCAGGGAAGTGGTTTTGCTGGTAGAGTAAGAGCTGGACCAACTCCTCTTCTGGTGTCGTGGGGATAATCAAGCACCTGTCAAAGAGATTCTGAGGCAGCCAGAGCCTGTTCATCCTGGATGGCTTTGATGAGCTGTAGAGGCCTTTAGCTGGTAAGTTGATGAGGCCATGGTCCGGCCCCATGGAGGACCTGCTGCATCTTCTAATTAGGAAAAAGATACTTTATGAGTCCCCCCTTCTAATCACCACTCAGCCCCTGGCTTTGAAGAACCTGGGGGCGCTTTCTGGAACAACCATGACATGTCCATGTCCTAGGCTTCTCCGAGGAGGAGAGGAAAACATATTTCAGCTCATATTTCACAGATGAAGAGCAAGCCAGAAATGCTTTTGACTTTGTACAAAGAAATGACGTTCTCTACCAAGCATGCCAGCTTCCAGGTCTTTGCTGGGTGGTCTGCTCCTGGCTGAAAGAGCAGATGGAGAGAGGCAGCACAGTCTAAGACATACCCAGTAACAGCACTGACATCTACATGGCCTATGTCTCCACATTCCTGTTGCCCAGTGACAATGGGGACTGCTTGGATCTTCCCTGGCACAGGGTCATGAGGGGTCTCTGCTTCTTGGGAGCTGAGGGAATCCAGCACCAAAGGGTCCTATTTGAAGACGCTGACTTCAGGAATTACAACTTAGATGAGCCCAGCCTTGCCACTTTCATGAGCAGCAATGATCACCAAGAGGGGCTTGACATCGAGAAATCGTACAGCTTCCTCCATATTAGCTTCCAGGAATTTTTTTTTTTATTGTGCATTAAGTGAAAGTTTACAAATCAAGTGGGACTGTCATATAAAAATTTATAAACACCTTACTATATACTCCTAGTTGCTCTCCCCCTAATGAGAGTTCACTCCTTCCCTCCACTCTCTCTTTTTGTGTCCATTCAGCCAGCTTCTGACCCCCTCTACCCCCTCATCTCCCCTTCAGACAGGAGATGCCAACATAGTCTCATGAGTCCACTTGATCGAAGAAGCTCATTCTTCACTAGTATCATTGTCTGTCCCATAGTCTGGTCCAATCCCTGTCTGAAGAGTTGGCCTTGGGAATGATTCCCGTTTTGGGATAACAGAAGGTCTGGGGACCATGACCTCTGGGGTCATTCTAGGCTCAGTCAGACCATTAAGTCTGGTCTTTTTTATAAGAATTTGGGGTCTGCATCCCACTGCTCTCCTGCTCCCTCAGGGGTTCTTTGTTGTGTTCCCTTTTAGGACAGTCATTGGTTGTAGCTGGGCACCATCTAGTTCTTCTCGTCTCAGGATGATGTAGTCTCTCCTTTATGTGGCCCTTTCTGCCTCTTGGGCTCATAATTACCTTGTGTCTTTGGAGTTCTTCATTCTCCTTTGCTCCAGGTGGGTTGAGACCAAATGATGCATCTTAGATGGCTGCCTGCTAGCATTTAAGACCCCAGATGCCACTCTCCAAAGTGGGATGCAGAATGTTTTAATAGATTTTATTATGCCAATTGACTTAGATGTCCCCTGAAACCATGGTCCCCAAACCCCTGCCTCTGCTATGCTGGCCTTCAAAGTGTTCAGTTTATTCAGGAAACTTCTTTGCTTTTGGTTTAGTCCAGTTGTGGTGACCTCTTCTGTATTGTGTGTTGTCTTTCCCTTCACCTAAAATAGTCCTTATCTACTATCTAATTTGTGAAAACCCCTCTCCCTTCCTCCCTCCTCCATTCCTCCTGTAACCATCAAAGAATATTCTCTTCTCTGTTTAAACTATTTCTCGAGTTCTTAGAATAGTGGTCTTATACAATATTTGTCCTTTTGCAGCTGATTAATTTCACTCAGCATGATGCCTTCCAGACAGGAATTTTTTTTTTTTTACGCCATGTCCCAAATGGTGAAAAAGGACCACGGCCAGCTGGAGGAGGAGTCCCACAGAGAATTAGAAAGTCTGCTGGAGACAAAGAATGAGGATATGACCTTTGCTGGGTGGTTTTTATTGGACATACTGAAAAAAGATAGCTCAAAAAAAAAAAAAAAAACTTTTTTTTTTTTCCTTGAACTTGGAGCTCAATTTCAGTTTCAAAAGTTTCTTCCTGGATAATGCAGGATCTGAAGTATCTAAAAAAACAAACAAACAAACAACTGAAATCTGTATGGCATAAAAGCATCTGGGATTTGGAATTCTCCCTGTATGAGTCTAAAATCAAGAACCTGGTGAAGGGTGTTCAGATGAGTGAGGCATCATTTAAGACAGCACATTCAAACAAAAAGAAAGCCCACATGGGACACTCATTTTCTGTCAAAACCAGCTTGAGAAACGGGCAGGAATAGGAGCAAAAAAGTCCTCTTGTGGGCAAAGTTAACATAGCAGGGACACAAAAGAGGGGTTCTAATGGAAAAGGCACAGGGACTGAGGAATTACAGACAAAAAAGTTACGAGCAGTCAGATGGGGAAGAACAGAAGTGGGAACAAAAGAGCTGAAGGGTCAGAGGGATGGTGGGGTAGAGGGACAGGAGCATTAGGGAAAAACAGAGAAAGCAAAAAAGAATGGGGAGATGAGAGGTCAGACTAATGGGTTCTAGAAGGAGGGGGAGGACAGAGGAACAAATAGAAAAGAGAATTAGATACAGGCATACCTTGGAGATATTGTGGGTTCAGTTTCAGACCACCACAAGAAAACAAGTCACAAGAATTTTTTGGTTTCTCAGTGCATATAAAAGGTATGTTTAGACTGTACTGTGGTCTATTAAGTGTGCAGTAGCATTATATCTAAAAAAAAAAAAAAGGAACGTACCTTAATTAAAAAAAAACTTTACTGCTAAAAATGCTAACCATCACCTGAGCCTTCAGCGAATTGTAATCTTTTTGCTGGTGGAGGGTCTTACCACAATATTGATGGCTGCTGGATGATCAGGGTGGTGGCTGCTGAAAATTGGGATGGCTGTGGCAATTTCTTAAAATAACACAGCTGTGAAATTTGCCACATTGGTCGACTCTTCCTTTTGTGAAAGATTTCTCTGTAGCATGCAATGCTGTTTGATAGCATTTTACCCAGAGTAGAACTTTCAAAACTGGAGTTAGTCCTCTCAAACCCTGCCACTGCTTTATCAACTAAGTTTATGTAATATTCTAAATTATTTGTTGTCATTCAACAATGTTTACAGCATCTTCACCAGGAGTAGATTCCATACCAAGAAACCACCTTCTTTGCTCCTCCATAAGAAGCAACTCCTCACCCATGAGACTGCAGCAATTCAGTCACATCTTCAGGCTCCACTTCTAATTCTTGTTCTTTCGCTGTTTTCACCTATCTTGGATTGAACTGTGTCCCCCCAAAATACCCGCCAACTTGGCTAGGCCATGATTCCCAGCATTGTGTGATTGTCTTAGTTATCTGGTGCTGCTATAACAGAGGGTCCCTGTGCTGAGAAGCTTCTTGGTTCAGAGGATGTGCTGTGCTCCCGGTGCGTCTTTCTTGGTGGTATGAGGTCCCCAAGTCTCTCTGCTTGCTTCTCTCTTTTATATCTCAAAAGAGATTGATGACAAGGACCTTCCCCCAGAGCCAACAGAGAGAGAAAGCCTTCCCCTGGAACTGACTCCCTGAATTTGGACTTCTAGCCTCCCAGACTGTGAGAAAATAAATTCCTCTTTGTTAAAGCCATCCATTTGTGGTATTTCTGTTATAGCAGCACTAGTTAACTAAGACACCACCACATCTTCAGTTACTTCCTCCACTGAAGTGCTGAATCCCTCAAAGTCATCCATGAGGGTTGGAATTAACTTCTTCCAAACTCCTGTTAATATTGATATTTTGACTCTTCCCATGAATCGTGAAATGTTCTTAATGACATCTAGAATGGTGAATCCTTTCCAGGTTTTCAATTTACTTTGCCCAGATCGATCAGAGGAATCATTATCTATGGCAGCAATAGCCTTACAAAATGTATTTCTCAAATAATAAGACTTGAAAGTCAAAATCACTGCTTGATCCATGGGTTGCAGAATGGATGTTGTGTTAGAAGTCATGAAAACAACATTAATCTCCTTGTACATCTCCATCAGAGCTCTTGGGTGACCAGAAGCATTGTCAATAGCAGTAATATTTTGAAAGAAATCTTTTTTTCTGAGCAGTAGGTCTCAACAGTGGGATTGAAATATTCAGAAACCATGTTCTAAATATATGTGCTGTCATCCAGGTTTTGTTTTTCCGTTTATAGAGCACTGGCAGGGTAGAGTTAGCATAATTCTTAAGGGCCCTAGGATTTTCAGAATGATAAGTGAGCACTGTCTTCAACTTAAAGTCACCAGCTGCATTAGCCCCTAACAAGAGAGTCGGCCTGTCCTTTGAATATCCGAAGTCAGGCATTGACTTTTCTCTAGCTATGATAGTCCTAGACGGCATCTTCTTCCAAGATAAGGCTGTTCCGTCTACGCTGCAAATCTATTGTTTAGCGTAGCCACCTTCATCCATTATCTTAGTTAGATCTTCTGGATAACTTGCTGCAGCTTCTACATCAGCAGTTTTTCTTCACCTTGCACTTTTAAGTTATGGAGATGGCGTCTTTCCTTAAACCTCATGAACCAACGTCTGCTAGCTTCGAGCTTTTTTCCTGAAGCTTTCTCACCTCTCTCAGCCTTGTAAAATTGAAGAGAATGTTGTAGATAGTTTGATCTTCTATCCAGACCACTAAAACTTTCTCCATGTCAGCAACAAGGCTATTTTGCTTTCTTATTATTTGTGTGTTCACAGGAGTAGCACTTTTAATTTCCTTCAAGAACTTTTCCTTTGCATTCACAAGGTGGCTAACTGTTTCGGCCTATGTCAGCTTTTGACATGTCTTTCTTACTAAACTTAATCATTTCTAGCTTTTGATTTAAAGTGAAAGACATGTGATACTTCCTTTTGCTTGAACACTTAGAGGCCATTGTAGGGTTACTAAGTGGCCTAATTTCAATATTGTTGTGTCTCCAGTAATAGGGGAACAGTCGGTTGGTGGAGCAGTCAGAACACATTCAGAATTTTATCGATTAAGTTTGCAGTCTTATGTGGGTGAGGTTTGTGGCACCCCAAAACAATTATAGTAGTAACATCAAAGATCACTGATCACCGATCACCATAAGAAATACAATAATGACGAAGTTTCAAATATTGTGAGAATTACCAAAATGTGACACAGGGACACGAAGTGAGCACACGCTGTTGGAAAAATGGCATCGATAGACTTGCTCAACTCAGGATTGCCACAAACCTTCGATTTGTAAAAAAATACATCACCTGTGAAGCGCAATAAAGCGAAGTGCAATGAAACGAAGTGTGCCTGTATATAGAGGGTTGGAAGATGTGAAACAAACCCATTTGCCCTTAATACCTCAAGTTTAGTTATTCAGCTGTTTATAACCTCCTCTAATGCAGAATCGAGTTTTGTAATCCACCTGGAATTGAGTTTTGAGCCTATGAGAGGTAGGAAAAAAATTCCGTTTTTTCCAATACGGAAGTTTAGTTGCCTCGGCACCATTTATAAAAACGCCAGCGCTGAAGGCAATGATGCGGTGTCGCCTTTCCCATGTATCATGTGACCAGGTTGGCGTAGATCTGTTTCTGGACTCTGTTACATTCCACTGGTCAGCTTATCTGTCCTTTTTCCAATATCACATTCCTTTTCCCCATTCTTTTATTTAAACCTAGGCAAACCCTCAGTGAGATTGATGACACAGTAGGTACAACGGTGGACTCAGATATACCAACCGTCATGAAGATGGCACAGGGCTGGGCAACATATTGTTCTGTTACACATAAAGTTGCCAGGCATTGGAACCAATTCATTGGCAACTAACTATTACAACAAGCTGGCATTATATTTAAAGTGGGTTCTTGTAGACTGCATATAGTTGGATCTTGCTTATTTAATCCTGTCTGTCTTTTGGTTGCTATATTTAGACTTATACTTTTAATGTAATTACTGATATGGTTGGATTAAAATCTACCCCCTTGCTAGTTGCTTTTTATTTGTTCTGTCTGTTATTTAGAGCGTTTTCTTTTTTACTTCCTTCTTTTAAGTATTTTTTTATGATTCAGTTTTATCTCCACTATTGGCTTAGTATTTACACCCTCCTTTTAAATTTTTTTTTTTTTAATTTTAGTGGTTGCCCTAGAATTTAAAATATATTAAATTTTAGTGGTTGCCCTAGAATTTAAAATATATATGTTTAATTAATCACAGCCTACCTTCAAATAATATCAGACCATTCACGTGTAGTTTAAGAGCCTGACAACACTACACTCCCACTTCTTCCCCCATCTTTTCTGCTATTGTTGTCATACATTTTCTTTTGCAAATGATATCACACACAATACATAGCTATTATTTTTGCTTTAAATGGTCAGTTATCATTTAGAGAAAATAAAAACAAGAAAAGAATGTATTTTGTATTTACCTACATCTTAACCATATCTGGAAATCTTTCTTTCTGCAGTTCTAAGTTTCTGTTAGGTCTCCTATTCCTTCTGACTGATGAACTTCCTTTAGCATTTCTGCTGGTAATGAATTCTTAAGGCTTTTGTTTGTCTGAAAAAATTTTATTTTGCCTTCATTTTTGAAATATACTTTTGCTGAATATAGAATTCTTGGTTGACAATTGTTTTTTCATTCAGCACTTTAATGGTGTCTCTCTATTATCTTCTGGATTCCATAGTTTCTGATGAGAAATCTGCTGTTATTCTGTTCTCTGTATGTAGTGTAGCTTTTTTCTCTGACAGTCTTCAGGACTTTCTCTTTATTTTTCATTTTTAGACTTTGAATATGATGTGTCTAGGTATCCACTAAGTCAGCAGGGCCCCAGGTATTTATGTATGTATGTATTTATTTATTTACTTATTCATTCATTCACTCACTCATTTATTTATTTGGAAGATTATCCTCCATGGGGTTCTCTGAGATTCTTGGACCTATGGCTTGTGATGTATTTCATTATTATTATTTTTTAAATTCTTAGCCAATAACTTGCAAATAGAGTTTTAATCCTCCTGAAATCCAGATTTCTGGGGCCCATGGAGTTGGGGTGACCCACCGAGACCATTGCCCTGAGCAAACTGGTCTCCTACAAATCACCTTTAAGTCAAACGATAGTCTTGCTCGTTAGTAAAGACCATTTTGCCATGGGCATTGTGCTTTTTTGAAAAATTATTTTTGCGCAGTCGGTTTTGAGAAACTCCAGGGTTGGACTGGAAGCTGTGTTTTAGGGTAAATTGTTATTAAGAAACCACTGTTCTGGCCCCGTTTTCATGGCACTGTCAATAAGATGGGGTATAAGAATCTCTGAAAGTTCTCTCGTCTCTGGAACACTTTGACTCTCTAGTCAGAAGTGTTGCAACTGGATAAATGGACACAGGGAACCCTGGGTGGAAAGGGGGAGCATACTGTCATATTGTGGGATTGCAACCAATGTCACAAAACAATACATGTGTAAACTTTTGAATGAGAATTTAACTTGGTCTGTAAACTTTCACCTAAAGCACACACACACACACAAAGACTAGCTGGAACTCCTGAACGTGTATTTAGGGCTAGATTCCATTTTATTATGCTCCTCTTCCACTGATACAGGAGTTCTCATGGCCATTGTAGTAGGTGCAGCACAACATCAGAGGTGAGAGAATAAAGAGGCTCTTTTTCTTCCCCGACACTGTATTTTATTTGGAGATATTAACTGTAGAAGGAGAGGTTTAAAAGAAGGAGAGGTTTAAAAGAAGATCACTGTAGCAGATGATTTATATGAAAATCATATGGATTAAAATAATGGCAATCAACGTTTTAACCAGACTTTATCAATTTTTAAAATTAAATAGCTTTAAAAAAATTAACAACAGAAAAGTATTGCCCAATTTGCAAATTACATATTAAATAAACTTCAAGTCAATTTATATTATTGGCTTAATATGATTTTTGTTTTAACCAACTCATCAAATAATTCTTCTACCCAATTCTCTCTATTCTCTGAAGTGTCCATGTTTCCTGATTGTTATGGGTTGGGCTCCTCAAGGAAGCAGACTCTGAGATGGAGATCAGTTGCTCTTGGGATCAACACCTGTGGAAGGAAAGGGAACAAGGCAGGATTCAGAAAAAGAAGTTGACTGTGAGGCTGACTCACCAAAGGCCTCAACTGAGGCTGCGAGATGTCTTGAGCTGCAAAGAGGGGCCCGAAAAACCTGAGAGGGGCCGGGATCCTAAATTCTGCTGTTGATGAGTCAGCGGACGTAGCTGTTCCAGTTGAGGCAATCCCTTTAGCAGCTTACAGCTCAGGGATTTCTTCCAGTGGCGCTTCCAGGGTCTGCATTCCTGAAAGCAGATCTGGGCAGTTTATCACATAGTTCACCACATTCAGGCTTTCTTACCAATTCTATATCCCTCAGAGGTGTTAGAGAAATGACCTTCCTTTTAAAAAGTTTTCCTTGCTTTTTAATGACAGCCCCTTCTCCAAGACTCTGTCATTGAACACCTTGAGATGAGGACACAAATTGTGTTCACAATCTCAGTCTCAGCACTAACATTCCATCCCTCCCACCCTGTACCTTCTGGTCCCTCTCTGTCCTCAACTTTCAGAGCTCCCATTTTCTGCCTTCTTTTAGAAAGACTTCTTTTCCTGATGTCTCTTCTGTTCTTTGAATAAGTCCCTTCCAAGTGTACCAAGCTTTCAAACGTGCCCAGACTTGCCTGAATGCAAAGGTGAACTCAACTTAGAGCTGTAGTGATGTACCCATTTACTCTGCCTTCCCTTCTGTCACTATAGATAAACTGCACTTCTGTTTAAGGCAGAAGTATTCCAGATCTTATCCCTTCTGCCCATTCAAGTATGCCTCTGCAGGAATTCTCCCCTTCTTTTCTTAGTTTATAATTTCCCCTCTCTCTCCATCAGCATATGAACACTGTATTGTCTCTCTAATTTAAAAAAAAAAAAATCCCTCTTTTAAACCTATTTCCACTTCTAACACTTACTCTATTTCTCTGCCCACCTCGTCTACATCCCACCTTCTCCTCCCTGACAGCAAACTCCTTCAAAGATTTCTAAGCCTGCTCTCTTGTTTCTCTCCAAACATTTTCTTTTAAAACTCACTCCAGTCAGACTTTCATCCCCATGATTCCACTGTGTTATAGGGGAATAAACATCACAAAGTTTAGTAAAACAAAAAGAACGTTTTTTTTGGCATATATTCAAAAAGACAAAGAGGGAAGCGAACAAGCATGCTGCCAGAGATAATGTCTGCATGAATTCAAGGCAATATTACAGAGTAAGCAAGAAGGGGAAAAAGGACAAGCGTGCTGCCAAAGCCATGTCTGTCCGAGTCCAGAGAACATTACAGAATAGGCAAGAATGGGAAAACAGACAAGCATGCTGCCAGAGCCATGTCTGCCTGAGTCCAAGGAAATTACAGAATAGACGGAAGCGGGAAAATGGACAAGCATGCTGCCACAGCCATGTCTGCCGAGTTCAAGGAAGGTTACAGAGTCATCAGTATATACTACCATTGTTATTGTTGTCGTCAGGTGCTGTAGATTCAGTTCCAACTCATAGCGACCCTATGCACAACAGAACAAAACACTGCCCGGTCCTGAGCCATCCTTACAATCGTTATGCTTGAGCTCATTGTTGCAGCCACTGTGTCAATCTACCTCGTTGAGGGTCTTCCTCTTTTCTGCTGACTCTGTACTCTGCCAAGCATGATGTTCTTCTCCAGGGTCTGATCCCTCCTGACAGCATGTCCTAAGTATGTAAGACGCAGTCTCGCCACCCTTGCTTCTAAGGAGCCTTTCGGTTGCACTTCTTCCAAGACAGATTTGTTTGTTCTTTTGGCAGTCCATGGTATATTCAATATTCTTCGCCAACACTGCAATTCAAGAGCGTCAATTCTTTTCGGTCTTCCTTATTCATTGTCCAGCTTTCAGATGCATATGATGCAATCGAAAATACCATGGCTTGGGTCAGGCACACCTTAGTCTTCAAGGGGACATCTTTGCTCTTCAACACTTTGATGAGGTCCCTTGCAGCAGATTTACCCAATGCAATGCATCTTTTTATTTCTTGACTGCTGCTTCCATGGCTGTTGATTGTGGATCCAAGTAAAATGAAATCCTTGACAACTTCAATCTTTTTTCCATTTATCATGATGTTGCTTATTGGTCCAGTTGTGAGGATTTTTGTCTTCTTTATGTTGAGGTGCAATCCATACTGAAGGCTGTGGTCTTTGATCTTCTTTAGTAAGTGCTTCAAGTCTTCTTCCCTTTCAGCAAGCAAGGTTGTGTCATCTGCATAACGCAGGTTGTTAATGAGTCTTCCTCCAAACCTGATGCCCCGTTCTTCTTCTTATAGTCCAGCTTCTTGAATTATTTGTTCAGCATGCAGATTGAATAGGTATGGTGAAAGAATACAACCCTGACACACACCTTTCCTGAGCTTAAACCAATCAGTATCCCCTTGTTCTGTCCAAACAACTGCCTCTTGATCTATGTAAAGGCTCCTCATGAGCACAATTAAGTGTTCTGGAATTCCCATTCTTTGCAGTGTTATCCATAATTTGTTACGATCCACACGCCTTTGCATAGTCAATAAAACACAGATAAACATCCTTCTGGTATTCTCTGCTTTCGGCCAGGATCCATCTGACATCAGCAATGATATCCCTGGTTCCACATCCTCTTCTGAAACCGGCCTGAATTTCTGGAAGTTCCCTGTCAATATATAGCTGCAGCCGTTTTTGAATGCTCTTCAGCAAAATTTTGCTTGCGTGTGATATTAATGATATTGTTCTATAATTTCCACATTTGGTTGGATCACCTTTCTTGGGAATAGGCATAAATATGGATCTCTTCCAGTCAGTTGGCCAGGAAGCTGTCTTCCAAATTTCTTGGTATAGATGAGTGAGCACCTCCAGTGCTGCATATGTTTGTTGAAACATCTCAATTGATATTCCATCAATTCCTGGAGCTTTGTTTTTCACCAGTGCCTTCAGAGCAGCTTGGAATTCTTCCTTCAGTACCATTGGTTCCTGATCATATGCCACGTCTTGAAATGATTGAATATCGACTAGTTCTTTTTGGTATAATGACTCTGTGTATTCCTTCCATCTTCTTTTGATGCTTCCTGCATCGTTTAATATTTTCCCCATGGCATCCTTCACTATTGCAACTCCAGGCTTGAATTTTTTCTTCAGTTCTTTCAGCTTGAGAAACGCCGAGCGTGGTCTTCCCTTTTGGTTTTCCATCTCCAGCTCTTTGCACATGTCATTATAATACTTTACTTTGTCTTCTCGAGAGGCCCTTTGAAATCTTCTGTTCAGTTCTTTTACTTCATCAATTCTTCCTTTTGCTTTAGCTGCTCGATGCTCAAGAGAAAGTTTCAGAGTCTCCTCTGACATCCATCTTGGTCTTTTCTTTCTTTCCTTTCAGTGACCTCTTGCTTTCTTCATGGATGATGTCCTTGATGTCATTCCACAACTCGTCTGGTCTTCGGTCACTAGTGTTCAATGTGTTAAATCTATTCTTGGGATGGCCTCTAAATTCAGGTGGGATATACTCAAGGTCATGTTTTGGCTTTCATGGACTTGCTCTGATTTTCTTCAGTTTCAGCTTGAACTTGCACACGAGCAATTGATGGTTTGTTTCACAGTTGGCCCCTGGCCTTGTTCTGACTGATGATATTGAGCTTTTCCGTCATCTCTTTCCACAAATGTAGTCAATTTGATTGTCCATCTGGTGAGGTCCGTGTGTATAAAAAAAAAAAAAAATGTGTATAGTCGCCGTTTATGTTGGTGAAAGAAGGTATTTGCAATGAAGAAGTCGTTGGTCTTGCAAAATTCTATCATTCGATCTCCAGCATTGTTTCTATCACCAAGGCCATATTTTCCAACTACTGATCCTTCTTCTTTGTTTCCAACTTTCGCATTCCAATCGCCAGTAATTATCAATGCCTCCTGATTGCATGTTCGATCGATTTCAGACTGCAGCAGCTAATAAAATCTTCTATTTCTTCATCTTTGGCCCTAGTGGTTGGTGTGTAAATTTGAATAATAGTCGTATTAACTGGTCTTCCTTGTAGGTGTATGGATATTATCCTATCACTGACAGGGATATTACAAATGGGCAAAACCATTGAAAGCTTTACCTTTTCACAGATTGGCTAGAAATTGTGATCCTACATTTTGAATTGTCTTTCTTAATAATAATTGGTATAGGTTTCAGTAAGACAGTCAGGAGGATCTTCACTGGTCCAACAAATTTCTATTCACTAAAAGCTAATAGAAAATGATAAGAGAGGAAATTCTTTTTTGTTCTGGCTTACATGAAAGATTCCCTAAAAGATATTTTCCAAGATTATTTTAGCTGTTGTCTTTATACCTCAGGGCCTAGTTGATGTGTCCTCGTGAGTCCTTGTGAGTCCTTGTGAACCCATCTCCAGCTGGGCTGCATTCTCTATGCTCAAGGACAGGGAATAATGATTCCAATATTAATTCCTAAAGCAACTGAAACTGCTTTTGTCAAGGTCATCAATAACTTCCATGGTGCCAAATAAGTTTTCAGTCTTTGTCTTGTTTTACATATCAGTAGCATGAGGGAGTTGGTTATGCCCCCCTCATACACAGTTTTTCATTTGGCTTCCAGGTTGTCATGGATTGAATTGTGTCCCCCCAAAATATCTGTCAACTTGGCTAGGTCATTATTCCCTTGTATAATTATCTGTCATTTTATCTTCTGATGTGATTTCTGTATATGTTGTAAATTCTATCACTATGATGTAATAAGATGGATTAGCGGCAATAATATTGATGCAGTCTACAAGATTAGATAGTGTCTTAAGCCAATCTCTTTGGAGGCATAAAAGAGAGAAGAGAGTAGAGAGACACGAGGACCTCATATCACTAAGAAAGCAGCGCTGGGAGTAGAGCGCTTCCTTTGGACCCGAGTTTCCTGCACTGAGATATTCCCAGACCAAAGGAAGACTGATGACAAGGACTTTACTCTAGAGCTGACAGAGAAAGAAATCCTGGAGCCAGCGCCCTGAATTTGGACTTCCAGCCTACTGGACTGTGAGAGAATAAACTTCTCTTTGTTAAAGCCATCCACTGTGGTATTTCTGTTATAGCAGCACTAGATGACTAAGACACAGGTCAACACATTTTCTTGGTTTTTCTCCTTCCTCTCTGGTCACTCCTTCTCAAACTGCTCTGCTGGATCCTCTTCTCTCTTATCTTTTAATATTGGAGTGTCCCAGGGCTCAGTCCTTTTTACTCTTCTATTCTCTACCTAAGAAGCCCTGGTGGTGCAATGGTTAAGTGCTCAGCTGCTAACTGAAAGATCAGTGGTTCAAACCCACTAGCCACTCTGTGGAAGAAAGATGTGCCAGTCTGCTTTCATAAAGATTTACAGCCTTGGAAACCCTCAGTGGCAATGGGTTTTTTGTTTGTTTGTTTATTCTCTACCTACCTCACTCTCTTGGTGACTTCTTTAAATCTTATGCCTTTATTTACCATCTTTACCCTATTGACTCTCAAACTTTCATCTCCAGCCAGGATATCTACCATAACTCCAGACTTATTTACCCCTCTGCCTCCTCGACAGCTCCACTTGAACATCTCTTAGGTAACTCCAACTTAAGATGTCCAAAGCTGAGCTCCTTATGCCACCCCCAAACCTGTTCTATCCTTAAATTTTCGTCTTGATTTAGTGTAACTCTATCCTTACAGTTCTTAGACCAAAAGTCTCAGCACCATCACTGACTTTTCTCTTTCTCTGAACCCCACCATGCATCTTACCTAATCCATGATTAAATTCCAAGAGCTTTTCCTCAGAATATATCAAAATCTGACCACTTCTCATCATCTCTACTGGTAATATTTGAGTCCAAGCCACCATCATCTTTTGCCTAGATTATTGCAATAGTCTGCTAACTAGCCTCTCTGCTTTATCTCCTGTCCTCCCTTAGCCATCTCCTGTCCTCCATTCTTAACACAGCGACCAGGATGATACTTTAAAAAAACTTAGGTCATGTCACTCTTCTGTGTATTTTCCAATGGATCTCTGTATCACTCAGAGGAAAAGCTGAGTCTACAGGGGACCTCATTACATCTCCAACTTGTTCCTTCCTCCCTGCATTGTTGTTCCTCAAAAATCCTAGGCATGGTCCTGCACTGAGGCTGTCTGATTGGAATAGTCTTAACCCTGGCGGCTGCATGGTTAACTCCATCACTTTTTTCAAGTCTTAGCTCATATGTCACTTTCTCAGTGAGACTTTCCCAGACCATCCCATTTAAAACTGCAGCCGCCTTCCATCTTAAACCAAGAATATCCTATTTCCTTTCCCTATTTTCCCTCCAAATTACTTTTTTTTAAAATAATTTTTATTGTGCTTTAAGTGAAAGTTTACAAATCAAGTCAGTCTCTCACATATACACTTATATACACCTTACTAAAAAAAAAAAATACTCCCAATTGCTCTCCCCCTAACGAGTCAGGCTGCTCCCTCCTTCCAGTCTCCTTTCGTGACTGTTTTGCCAGTTTCTACCCCCCTCTCCCCTCCCATCTCCCCTCTAGACAGGAGATGCCAACACAGTCTCAAGTGTCCACCTGATACAAGTAGCTCACTCCTCATCAGCATCTCTCTCCAACCCATTGTCCAGTCCAATCCATGTCTGATGAGTTGTCTTCTGGAATGGTTCCTGTCCTGGGCCAACAGAAGGTTTGGGGACCATGACCGACAGGATTCTTCTAGTCTTAGTCAGACCATTAAGTCTGGTCTTTTTATGAGAATTTGGGGTCTGCATCCCACTGATCTCCTGCTCCCTCAGGGGTTCTCTGTTGTGCTCTCTGTCAGGGTATTCATTGGTTGTGGGCAGGCACCATCTAGTTCTTCTGGTCTCAGGATGATGTAAGTCTCTAGTTCATGTGGCCCTCCAAATTACTTTTAATCCTAATATACCGTATAATTTACTTACTTTGCCCAGACTGTTTCCCTTCTAGATTATAAGCTCCACTGGGGTGCCATTACTCCCTTTTGTCCACTTCGTTATTCCCAGGACTGAGAACAAGCCTAGAACAAAGCAGGTGAATCTTTGCTGAATGAATAAAGGAACGAGTGTGTTCTGCTCTTAGGTGGTTTGTGAGGAAATGAAAGCTCCAGTTGCCCAGCCTGAAATTTTATCATCTCATCATTCATAAAACTGTTCTAAGGAGGGCCGGCTGTTTGTTTGTTTTTTTCAGAGGCCTGATGACAGGTGCTTCCCAAGGGTTTCTTGCCTTCTCCAGCATCATAACTCTTCCTGATGCATCCTTTACCCCAAATGCTTGAAGGCAAATACTTAAGGTTCCCAGTAGCCTTGGTTGTTGGAGACAATTCTAAGTCACCTAAATGGCATGCAGACAGCTGCTACAGTCTGTCGTCTTAGCTTAGGCCTGTAAGGGTGTAGTCATCTCTATTAGCGGTAATGAAGCTAATTGTAGAATATTAAACACAAGTGCATATTGTTCTAAATTCTATTTATTAATTGTTGGACACCTTGGGTCTAGCAGGCTTAACCTCTAGGAAGCATTTGAAACTGTTCAGTACTTTTTTCTTTAAGTGCTTTCTTCCTTTGACATCTGTGATACTGATGCTCTTGTTTTCCTTCCATTACATTGCTCATTCCTGATTATCTGTGTTGAGTTTCTCTTCCTCTCCTTGTCCATTAAAGTCTCCTGTATCTTCAGGATTCTGTTCTAGGCCTCCTGTTTTTCTCACTCTGTGTATTGCCTCTGATGATCTAACTTACTTCTAAGGCCTCAGTTATTACCCATACCTTCCAAATCCTTGTCTCCAGGACATATGCCCTTTGAGCTTGAAAGCTATATATCCAACTACCTACTGGATTGTAGCCCTGATAGTGCAATGGTTTGAACCCACCAGTGGTTCTGCTGGAGAAAAGACCTAGGAATCTGCTCCCGTAAAGAAAAGGAAACCCTAAAGGGGCAGTTCCATTCTGTCATATAGGGTTGCTATGAGTTGGAATTGACTCAATGACATACAACAATAACAACTAAACTTTTCCACGTGGATAACCCCCAGAAACTTCAAACTCAACACATTCCAGACTGAAGTCTTCATCCATTCTTCTGCCAAAATTTAGGCATCCACTATGACTTTTTCCTTATTCTTAGTCTTCATATTTCATTCAGTCACCAATCTGATTGTACCTCTTATATTTTTCTGAAGCTCATTCACTGCTCACCTGGTTAAATTCAAACTCATTCTCTACAATGCTTCCATAGTTATTTTTCTAAACTGCAAATCCAAGGAGAGTATGGGGAACCTCTGCTCTATGCATGAGGTTTTGAAAGATCAGAATGGCCCTTAGGGATTGTTATGGGTTGGCTGTCCAGGGAGTTGCCCCTGAGGGCCCCCATGGCTTCAGGGCTGCTTCTTCAGGTACCCTTAAACATGGATGTCCCTGGAGGATCTTAAAACAGAAATTCACATTCTTCCTGGGAGTGATAGATATATTTACATATTATCATATAAAAGAAAAAGAAAGAGGGATTCTTTTGGCAAATATAAAATATAAGCTTCCTCCTTTAACCTGGCAGATAGGAAATATTTAATGACATAAGGTACTACTCAGGCTTTTTATGTGCATTGTACTGTTCCTGTTCTGACCCCTACCATCCTGCCATCACCATCCTCTCCTCAAAGTATAAATCAGATTCCAGTGTTCAAAGGGAACCCTGAGAGGCACAAGCAAGGAGGAGCCAATGTTTCTCTCCCCTGTTGGGTAGTTCTTTCTCAGTTGTTCCTTTAAAGTCCAGATATAATTAGATCATTTAGGTCTTCATGGACAGATTATTTACAGTGCAATAAATTACTTAATATGGCCCTTCTAACCATAGCTTTGTGAATCACACACAGTGATTAAGTGGGACTATGCAAATAAGATGTATGGAACCTGTGATGGTTGGGGTTATATGCCAACTTGGCTAGGGCATGATTCCCAGTATTGCGTGGTTGTCCTTCATTTTGTGATCTGATGTAATTATCCTCCATTTTTTGATGTGTTGTGAATCCTAGCCTCTATGCCTGTGGTTGTGTTAATGAGGCAGAATCAGGGATGTATACTGAGTCACCGGAAACCCTGGTGGTGTAGTAGTTAAGTGCTACAGCTGCTAACCAAGAGGTCAGCAGTTCAAATCTGCCAGGTGCTCCTTGGAAACTCTATGGGGCAGTTCTACTCTGTCCTATAGGGTTGCTATAGGGTAGCTATGAGTTGGAATCGACTCGATGGCAGTGAGTTACTGAGTCACTACCTTACTAGAGTGTGTGACTCAAGCCACCACTCTTACCCCAGTCACTACCCTTACTAAAGGGTGTGACTCAAGTCATCACCTTCTCAAGTAGGGGGAGTTTCCTTGAGGATGTGGCCTGCATCAAATATATATGAATGCTCTGGAGAAGTTCTCTTTTGTGTAGGTGTGTGCATGTGTGTGTGCACTCTGGATTCCACATCTGATTCATGATCATTTGACCTCCAGTTCTTAGAGCTTGAGCCAGCAGTCTGCTGTCTGAGCTGCTGATTCTGGGATTCACCAGCTTTTGCAGCCCCTTGAGCCTATTTTCTGACCTGCTGGTTTGGGTTGTCAGTTCCTGTAGCCATGTGGGTTGGGAGAAGCCTCCAGCCTAACATCTGACCCATGGATTTGGGACTTTCCAGCCTCCACAACCATGTGAGCCATCTCCTTGAGATATGGTTCATGAGTTTTGTGAGACATTGCAGCAAATTACAGAACCCAAAGATGAGAGGGAGAGTATGCAGGGGAGAAGGAGTAGCAGTTTGTAAAAACCAACATCTGGGACACCTTTAAACTCTGCCTAATAGGAACCAGCTTTGTGCTGATCCTTATAAAATAAATTATTCAAGAAATCATTCATTCATCATTTCATGTCATACAGGAGAGGAAGGTACCCAAAATTGTTTCAATCACATATTCTATCATTTTTCTGTTATTTCCCACCCTTCTCCTGTCTAGTACTTTTCTCATCTCCTGATGCTCTGGTTATTTAAATGTCCAGTGGAGCTTGTTGAAATCAAGCCTTAGCACATAAATTTAGTATCCCTGCTACCCTCACTTTTGGCCCCTGGCATAACACCATCATGGGCACCTATTAGACTCTAGTACTATCAATGCTACTACTGCTTATGTACCTCTAGGCCCCTCTGGCATTACGCCGAGGATTTTCTGCATCCACCTTCGTCATAGTTGTCAATGTCAATGCCCTCTCTCAGACAGGTTAGAAATTCTTCTTCCCTTTTTACATTAATTGCATAAATGCAACCCCATCCTCGCCAAAAGAAAAAAAATCCTTACTGGCCCCACTGTCCTCTGATGGGGATTACTCTGTTGCTTTTCTTCTTAGCTCCTACCAGACTCAGAAGGGTGATAACCTCTGTGTCATATTTCCCATTCCCCACATCAAGACTTCCAATGGGCTTTCTAACCTGGACAGAAGGGGGCTGGGTATTCATTCAGGACTCTTAGTAATGTTGTTTATGGTCAGACTTCCCGCCTGTTCCATGAGGAGATGGTTAGTTCAAAGAAGACTCTTGACTAGCAGAGCGTGTGACTATTTGCTTTACCCTCATTCCCGGACTCAGGAACCAATCTCTAAGGTTGGGCAAATCCTTGAAGCTATTCATTTATGGACTTCCCTGGTCCTGAGCTATTCACAATTGTGGGATTCTCAGTGACTCTATAGTTCTACCAGACATAAAAAAAAAAAAAAAAGTTCTACAGGGGCATCTAGGATTTCTAAAGAGACATCAGTCTACTTGCCTTAATTTTTTTCTCACTTTTGCACAGATTGTACATTCCATCCAACTCCAGGAAGTCTGCCTTTGCTCTCACCCTCACGTCTCCCTCCCTTCCTCTCTCTCCTTTCCCTATTTAGTAACATAGTCAGCCTCTGCATTCATGTCTTACTGGGAGATGTTGATGTTAGTTGCTGTTAACTCAATTCTGACTCATGACGACCTCATGTGTGCAGAGCAGAACTACTGCACAGTGTTTTCAAGGCTGTGACCTTTCAGATGCAGATAGGCAATTTTGTCTCCTGAGGTGTCCCTGGGTTCAAACCACCAACCTTTTGGCTAGCAGTCGAGCACTGAACGATTTGTGCCACCCAGTGAGTGCGACGTCATGGTGGAATTGAGTCTTTTGTGTGAAGAGGTATTTATTCCCTGTAGAAATCTTAAGGAATTGTGCTCCAAGTTTGTGCAATTGAGCTTTCTTATTTCCCTACAGGAAAGTCTGTATTAATTGAGTGTAAGTTCTCCAGGGAAGGATTCTCCCAGGGCATACAATTCAATGTCATTTAGTGTTATAAAACCAGTACATGGAATCACTAAGTTGTATTTATGGAAGAATTCTTTTTTTGTTTTTTTAACTGAAGAAGTGAAACATGTGATTAAGTGGGATGAAAATCAAAATGATAGAATCAATAGGTAAGGAGCTGAAGATTCTGTTTGTGTACTTGTTAGTGGGTTTACCATTTATAGTCATTCTCACTGATAATTGGGGTTGCTTGTCAAGTGGTAACTCAGTGCTCGGGAATCAACAAACACAGCTGATGTATTTGGTTTTGAAGCTACTTGAGCAATAATTAGAGCATAAATTACTTGCTTGAACTAATAATCAATTCATAGATATTTGTAAGGGGTGGGGAGAGGAGATGGTTGAGAAATAAGGTCAATCATGTAGAAAGATAAAATCCAGACCAGGAAGTGATTTGCCCAAGGTCCTACAGAAAGTCAGTCATGGAGCCAGTAGTCATGTCCGTGAATTAGCCAAGGCAGCGTTAGGGTATTTTGGGTTCAAGGGAAAAGATGAAGCGCTTAGATTTAGTTTTTTGTTCTTAAATCCCTCATGAAGGTGGTAATTTAGATTTGTTCCATAACTTTATTTTATCAGCATCCTGAAGTTTCTCTGTTTTTCTTTTAGAAGAGAGGCTGGTGATCTACTTCAGAAAAACCTGCGTTGTAAACCATGTGAAACACACTTCTGCTCTGACACACGTGGGGTCGCTATAAGTAGGAATTGACTTGACAGCAGCTGGTAGTACTGGTAAATTTTCTTACTTTAAAACATACTCTTTTTATTTTATTATTTTACATTTATAGCTGAATATATTCTTTTTCTATTAGAAATGGTATGTAAATGTTTTCTTCCTGCAGAGTCCATTTTACTGTCCGTTTTAGGAGGTTTTTTTTTTTTTTAATTGAACTTTAGATGGAGATTTACAGAACAAATTAGCTTCTGATTAAACAGTACACATATTGTTTTGCGACACTGGTTAACAACCCCATGACATGTCAACACTCTCCCTTTTTGACCTTGGGTTCCATATTACCAGATTTCCTGTCCTCTCCTGCCTTCTAGTCTTTGCCCTTGGGCTGATATGCCTCTTTAGTCTTGTTTTATTTTAAGGGGCTTTCTAATATTTGGATGAAGGATGAACATTAGGAATGCTTTCAGTACTGAGATAAAACCCTGGGGACCATACTCTTGGGGTTTCTCCAGTCTCGGTTAGGACAGTAAGTCTGGTCTTTTTTTTTTTTTTTTTGAGTTAGAATTTTGTTCTACATTTTCATCCAGCTCTGTCTGGGACCCTCTATTGTGATCCCTGTCAGAGCAGTCAGCGGTGCTAGCTGGGTACCATCTGGTTGTACTGGACTCAGTCTGGCGGAGGCTGTGGTGGTGGTGGTCCATTAGTCCTTTGGACTAATCTTTTCCTTGTATTTAGTTTTCTTCATTCACCCTTGCTCCCAAAGGCTTGAGACCAGTAGAGTATTTTAGGTAGCTGCTCACAGGTTTTTAAGACCCCAGACGTTACTCACCAAAGTAGCATGTAGAACATTTTCTTTATAAACTATGTTACGCCAATTGAGCTAGGTGCTCCCCAAGACCATGGTCCCCACAGCTCTCAGCCCAGCAATTTGGTCCTTCAGGGAGTTTGGATGTGTCTATGGAGCTTCCATGACCTTGCCTTGTACAAATTGTGCTGGATTCCCCAGTATTGTGTACTGTCTTACTCTTCACCAAAGTTACCGTTTATTTATTGTCTATTAAGTGTTTTTCCCTCACCATCCCTCCTCTCCCTCGTAATCATCTAAAAGATTGTTTCTTTTTGTGTGTAAACATTTTCATGAGTTTTTATAGTAGTGGTCATACAATAATTGCCCTTTCATGATTGACTTATTTCACTCAGCATAATGCCCTCCAGATTCAACCATGTTGTGAGATGCTTCACAGATTCATCACTGTTCTTTATCACTGCATTGCGCGTATGTACCATAGTTTGTTTATCCATTCATCTGTTGATGGGCGTCTAGGTTGTTTCACCTTTTTGCTATCATGAACAACGCTGCGATGAACATTGGTGTGCATATGTCTATTTGCATGATAACTCTTATTTCTCTAGGATATATTTAGGAGATTTTTTTGATCCTGCAAAATACCATTATTATAGTTAACCTAGATATTTGATTTTAATATATGACTCTGGTCAAATTTAGTTAGGAACTAAGTCAACTTGTCTTCTACTCTCAGCTAATGTCCTAATGATCTGAACTCAAAGCGACATTGTATGTCTTCAGCTTGATGTGTCCTCCTGACTTTCTCTTGCCCACTATGAAATTCTGCTTGTTTTCAAAGCATCATACAAAGGTCAACAGGCCTCCTTTCTATTGCTAAGGTGTCATGCACTGACTTTTGACCTGAGCAAGTCGACCTTCCTCCTTATGCTGTCCTTCTTCCTAGTGACCCTGCCACCTAAGACATCCTGTGATTATGGTTGTTCCCACTCCCTCCCCACTCAGAAGTAGTCTTTCCCTCATTTAAATTTCTAAAACACTTGTTATCACTCTGGTTTTCCTAAATGCTTGTATGGAGAAACCTTGAACGTTTTGGAGGGAGGGTGAGATTATTCTGGCAGAGATGTGAGGTATAGACTGGAGGAGAAGGTACAAAACACGGAGCAGCCAGTTTGGAGAAAAGGTAATAATAGGGGGAGGCTTTGGAATGGGGGGAGGGGGAGACAGTGAGCTAAGGCAGTGGCAGTGGCATAGATTTCCTGAGGACAGAGGGAGTCCAGATCTTAAAGGCATGTGGGCCTTGGCAAAGAATAAGTGGCTGGTGGCAAGGAGGAGTTGATCTGGGTGATTGAGAGGGAGAAGGGAGGTGCCCTGCTCAGAGGGTGCTTGCGAAGAGCAGCTGGGTTGGGAGGAAGATGGTCAATTCTGTTTGGACTGGCTTGCCCAAAGTGACCAGCCAGAATATCTGCCTCCCAAGTACCTACCCACTGCTATCCCATCCTCCCTTTAGCCCATCCCTTATCCTCATGGAGCAGTGGCCCTACAGCCTGTAGTTTTCTATGACCAAAATCAGCAAAACACCCACATCAGAGCCAACAGGGACATCGAAGGTTGTTTTGCTGCTTCTAAATATACAGATGAGGAAGCTGAGTGCAGGGAGGAGAGGCAGAGACGTATCTTGGAGGAGACAAAAACCTTTTTAGCTACATGATCAAAGTGACCCAAAATGGTATATTTTATAGCTCTAAAAGGCTACTTCCATACCACTACGGTCACAAAAATGCACCATGGAGGACTGGTCCCTAAAGTTTACCATCCAGACAAATTTCAATATAATTGGTCAGGTCCAACCTGGCCAGAAATCAATATGCTTGAAGCCAATTCATTTATGTTCATCTAAGACAAGTGCATCTAGAATTCAGCCTTTTTTGAGTGTTCTGTGCCTGTTTGAGTGTATTCTTATTTTTCATCTTTAACAAAGTAACAAATGCATTTTGAACTTAATTTGGTATTTCTAATACATTTTTATAAACACTTGTTTTAGTTTTCAACTGTTAGTTTGTATTTTAATTTTTATCTGGGCGTTTTCGTCTATTTTGAAACACTTTATTTTAAAATTCATACATAAATATACAATTGAATAGAACAGAGTGATACAATCATTAATGTAATGAACAGCGGATCTTAAATAATAAAATGTTTGTATATGTTTTAAGAATAGGTTTAATTTTCAGCCTACCTAGCAAACACATTGCCAGAGAAAACCTGCTGCTATTTTGTACTTTTCAAACAAGATTTCTGAGCCAGGATTCTTCAGTTCTTCATTTGTATTTGAAAGATTCATTATTCCAAGTTATTGGCCATTCTCCGTAATTACCAATCCAAATTTTCATCAGGATGGGCTCTTCATTACATCTACCAAGAATTCCAGACCTGAATTCTCAGCTATTGGATTGTGAATTCATAGTTTATATACTATGTCCATAAAAACAACATATGCTCTGCTACTGAAATGAAAAGGCAAAACCAAAGCTCTGTGGTTGAGTTCATCCTCTTGGGATTTTCTAACTTTCCTGAACTCCAAGAGCAGCTCTTTGGAATCTTCTTGGTTATTTATCTGGTGACCCTGATAGGAAATGCCACCATCATCGTTGTCATCTCCCTGGACCAGAGCCTTCATGTTCCCATGTACCTGTTCCTCCAGAACTTGTCTGTGGTGGAAGTGAGTTTCAGTGGAGTTATTATGCCTGAAATGCTGGTGGTCCTCTCCACAGAGAAAGCGACTATTCCTTTTGCTGGCTGTTTTGCACAGATGTATTTCATTCTTCTTTTTGGTGGGACAGAATGTTTTCTCCTGGGGGCAATGGCTTATGACCGATATGTTGCAATCTGCCATCCTCTGAGCTACCCATTGATTATGAATAAAATGGTCTTTACGAAGTTAGTAATGTTCTCGTGGATCTCAGGGGTTATGGTGGCCACTGTACAAACCACATGGGTGTTTAGTTTTCACTATTGTGGTCCCAATAAAATTAATCACCTTTTCTGTGAAACTCCGCCAGTGCTAGAGCTTGCATGTGCAGACACCTTCTTGTTTGAAATCTATGCATTTACAGGCACTATTTTAATTGTCGTGGTCCCTTTCTTGCTGATACTCTTGTCCTATATTCGAATCCTCTTTGCCATCCTGAAGATGCCATCAACCACTGGGAGGCAAAAGGCGTTTTCCACCTGTGCCTCTCATCTCATATCTGTGACCTTCTTCTATGGCACAGCCAATATGACATATTTACAACCCAAATCTAGCTACTCCCCAGAAACCAAGAAACTGATGTCACTGGCTTACACATTGCTTACTCCTTTGCTGAATCCACTGATATACAGCTTGCGAAACAATGAGATGAAAAGAGCCTTGATGAAATTGTGGCAAAGAAAAGTGGTCTCACACATAGTCTGAGTGTACTGAGAAGTCACGTGCTATCTGGTCACTGCACAATTGCCCTCTGTTTAAATTTAATAAATGATTAAAATAGATTATCTTTTTTGGTAATGAGTATGTTTAATTTGTTGAGTTCTTCAAGTCTGATAATATACTAGAGGTATCCTTCTCTTTCAGTAATGTACTCTTGTCATTTATTTTTCACAGATATACAAATTTCCATAACATGGTACAAGGATTCCTCTCTTATGGGCATCTAGGTTGTTACTACATTGTTGTCATTAAGACAGTGCTTCTATAAATACCTAGTCACATATGCTTATATGTACTGATGTTTTTTTAATTCTGTATGATAGATTCCTCAAGGTGGGACATATGGGACAAAGAGTATGTGTGCTTATAATTTCTTCTCAAAATGATACTTCAGACCTAAAGGTCTACTTGGCTCTGAATTGAGCATCAAGAGACCCACAAATAAAGACATGAGATTTTTTACTTCTGGAGGGAAAAATCTGTTTCATAAATAAGGAATAAAGTGCAGATATTTTTTGGAGGGAACAAAGTGGTTCTCATTCATGGACTCACACAGATTATAATCCAAAATTGTATTTCTCTGTGTATTGTGCCAAATATTCATCTATTGTTGGTGACCAGAGCACAACATGGGAACTTTCCTGAAATCTCTATTGATAACAATGCTGTCTTTTTCACTTATAGACCACTGTTTTTGGAGACTTTTGTCAACTTTCCCTTTGTAGGTCAAAAATAAATAATCTTGTTAACCACTGTCAAGTTAACAATGAGTGATTCTTTTTACTTTTGGGAAATGTGATTAACTCATTTTGTTTATTTTTTATAGTCCTTGAGTCACGATACTATGTACGCAACCTTTCCCAGAGCGAATCATTTCACATCCTGCAACATTTAGAACATTCTATTTTAGTATCGCTACTGGGTAGTGCAGAAGGATCGCTTTATTGAATCTATATCACAGGAGTTCCTACTGCTTTTAATTTCTGCCCCAGGGATGGTAATAAAGGGGTTAAAACACTATTCCTATATGAGGCTGTCATTCAGGTGTGGGTAAATCATTTTTTATATTTATATTGTTGTATAATATTTATACATGTTGTTAGTTGCCCTGAGTGAGCTCTGACTCATGGCAACCTTATATATAACAGAATAAAACATTGCCTGGTCTTGTGCCATCTTCACCGCCTTTGGTATATTTGAGCTCATTGTTGTAGCCACCGTGTCAATCTGTCTCAAGGAGGGTTTCCCCTGTTTTCACTGACCCATAACATCTGCCAAAAAGAGAAGTGGAGGTGCAGAGTTGATTGGATTGTCAGAAAAAGAAATTTTTGTTATCAGAAGTCTGAAACCAGTGTAGGTAATATCCAAATGTTGTGTAATATTTTTTTTCAGTAGGGCATTATCATGGATTGAACTGTGTTCCCAAAAAATACCTGTCACCTTGGCTAGGTCATGATTCCCTTGTATGGTTGTATGATTGCCTATCATTTTATCTTCTGATGTGATTTCCCTATGTGTTGTAAATCCTATAACTATGATGTAATAAGATGGATTAGTGGCAGTTATAGTGATGAGATCTACAAGATTAGATAGCGTCTTAAACCAATCTCTTTTGAGATACAAGCAGAGAGATATGGGGACCTTATACCACCAAGAAAGCAGTACTGGGAGCAGAGCGTGTCCTTTGGACCTGAGGTTCCTGCCCTGAGATGCTCCCAGACCAAGGGAAGACTGATGACAAGGAGCTTCCTTCAGAGCTGACAGAAAGAGAAAACATTCCGTTGGAGCCAGTGCTCTGAATTCGGACTTCTAGTCTACTGGACTGTGGGAGAATAAACTTCTCTTTGTTAAAGTCATGTACTTGTGGTATTTCTGTTATATCAACTAGATGACTAAGACAGGCATTAAACCAGTGTTAGCAAATCCTTTGATTGGGTTCTGTCTCTTGGTGTCCTGAAATTTCCATCTCATGTGGTCAGACTTTGCAACTGGGCGGTAAATCTTCCCTTGGAGAGAGTCTGAGCAGTGCATCTCTTTGCCATAATCTAACTAAAGGTTTTGGTGTATGGATGCTTTAAATTTGGGGAGGGATCTGTGACATAAATTTGACGTGACACACCAAGACTCTACTATTAGATGGAAATAAATGCCTCTTAGTATGGATTTCATCTGCAACAAAAGCAGGCACAAACAAAAGAACTTATATTGGTGTTACATACAGGTCAAAACCATAACAGAAACTTTTTAATGGGTAAGAAATTATAAATATAAATTAAGTTATTGTTGGTTGAATATGCATAAAATATCATTTGAGTGAAAAGCAGTATGGCTTAGTGGAAAAACTAAGGATGTCCCACAAGAGTTGAAAAAACCTGGTTTCAAATACTAATTCTGTCACCTTCTAGGTGTACGTCTTTGCTGAGTAATATATCTTCCCTGAGCATAAGCTTTTTCATTTATGAAAGGACCATAATGATGATGATATGCCCATTTAGGGGTACTATAAAGATCAATTATATAGACAATAATAGTAGTTGTAGTAGTAACAACAATAATAAAAGCTATCACAAGTTGGAGCTCTTGTGTGTCAGGCATGGTGTAAAGCATTTTACATGGATTCTCTCATTTAATCATCACAGCAACTTTGCGAGGTAGATATGATTCATATATAACTATTCACTGGTGTATATCATGTGGATGAGAAAGCTAAAGCATAGAGAAATTAAGTTATTTTCTCACAGTTATAGAGCCAGTAAGTGTTAGAGGTAGGATTATATATATTTTATGTGAGTGTATTTGTAATTTTCATTTTATTTATGTTTTATATTAGGAAATGTGTTGGGTGGGTTTATTAGGAAATGTGTTTTATATATATATATATATAATTTTATATAACATACATATGTTGTTGTTGTTGTTAGGTGCCGTTGAGTCGGTTCCGACTCGTAGTGACCCTATGCACAACAGAACGAAATAATGCCCGGTCCTGCACCATCCTTACAATTGTTGTTATGCTTGAGCTCATTGTTGCAGCCACTGTGTCAACCCACCTCTTTGAGGGTCTTCCTCTTTTCTGCTGACTCTGTACTCTGCCAAGCATGATGTCCTTCTCCAGGGTCTGATCCCTCCTGACAACATGTCCAAAATATGTAAGATGCAGTCTCGCCATCCTTGCTTCTATGGAGCATTCTGGTTGCACTTCTTCCAAGACAGATTTGTTTGTTCTTTTGGCAGTCCATGGTATATTCAATATTCTTCGCCAACACCACAATTCATGAGCGTCAATTCTTTTCGGTCTTCCTTATTCATTGTCCAGCTTTCAAATGCATATGATGCAATCAAAAATACCATGGTTTGGGCCAGGCGCACCTTAGTCTTCAAGGTGAGATCTTTGCTCTTCAACACTTTCAAGAGGTCCTTTGCAGCAGATTTACCCAATGCAATGCATCTTTTGATTTCTTGACTGCTGCTTCCATGGCTGTTGATTGTGGATCCAAGTAAAATGAAATCCTTGACAACTTCAATCTTTTCCCCTTTTATCATGATGTTGCTTATTGGTCCAGTTGTGAGGATTTTTGTTCTCTTTATGTTGAGGTGCAATCCATACTGAAGGCTGTGGTCTTTGATCTTCTTTAGTAAGTGCTTCAAGTCTTCTTCCCTTTCAGCAAGCAAGGTTGTGTCATCTGCATAACACAGGTTGTTAATGAGTCTTCCTCCAAACCTGATGCCCCGTTCTTCTTCTTATAGTCCAGCTTGTCGGATTATTTGCTCAGCATACAGATTGAATAGGTATGGTGAAAGAATACAACCCTGACACACACCTTTCCTGAGTTGAAACCAATCAGTATCCCCTTGTTCTGTCCGAACAACTGCCTCTTGATCTACGTAAAGGTTCCTCATGAGCACAGTTAAGTGTTCTGGAATTCCCATACTTCACAATGTTATCCATAATTTGTTATGATCCACACAATCGAATGCCTTTGCATAGTCAATAAAACACAGGTAAACATCCTTCTGGTATTCTCTGCTTTCGGCCAGGATCCATCTGACAACAGCAAGGATATCCCTGGTTCCACGTCCTCTTCTGAAACTGGCCTGAACTTCTGGAATTTCTCTGTCAATATACTGCTGCAGCCATTTTTGAATGATCTTCAGCAAAATTTTGCTGCATGTGATATTAATGATAACATACATATACACACATTTATATTTAAATATGTATATATACATACATATTATGTAATCATATATGTATAGAATGAAAACATGTTATACAGCTATCTGTATAATTATGCATATATGTATAAATATGTATATGCATAGATATCCTGCCCATGTATGACTCTGTTCTGATCCATCTTAAAAATTTTGTGTTGCTTGTTTTTTTCTTACGGATTTATAGGAGTCTTAAAAAATATTTGGCTATTGTGCCTTTCGTCAGTCACATGTGTTGCACCATCTTACTGTATGACTTCCTTTTTCACTCTGTTTTATTGTCTTCTGGTAGAAAGTGATTTTTAATTTAATATAGTTGAATTTCTCAATCTTTTTCTCTATGATTCGTGATTTTGAGTCTAGTTTAAGAAACTTTCCCAAGGTTATGAATTTATTCTCTCATGTTTACAGGCAGGCCTTGGGTTACGAATGAGAACCATTCCTAAATCTGTCTTTAAGAGGAATCGGTAGGTAAGTCGGAACAGGTACATACAGTTCTTATTTAGCTTCAGAGTATATAATAGTATTTTACATTTCTGTGCATATAAAACACTTCCAAACCATGCAATCTTTTCATGAGGGTGACAAAGTACTGCATACATATGTTCATTATTATGAATCATTGTATGTATTTAACTCAGATTTTAACATAATAGGTTTTATGGCAGTCTGTTCTTAAGTACGAGTTGTCCATAAGTTGGATGTTCGTAACCTGAGGACTGCTTGTACTTCAACACACACTTTACAACAAAATTTTGTTGTTTTATCTTTCATTTTTCATCTCCGATCCACCAGGAATTGGATTTTGTGAATGAAGTGAGAAAAGAGTTAAGATTTTTTTTTCCACGTGGATAAACTGTTGATTTATACCACTTGTTGAAAAACAATCTTTTCCCCACTCCTCTGCAGTGCCATCTTTGTTATAAAGATATATAAATAGTTTGGGGGGAAACCGATATATTTTCAGTAGTGAGTCTTCCAGCCCATACTCATGGTATATCCCTCCATTTTTAGGTCTTATTTAATTTCTCTCAGTAATGTTTTGTCATTTCCTATGTACTGGTACATAGGAAGTGCAGCCAGAATGCTCTCCTTAGAAGCAAGGATGGTGAGACTACATCTCACATACTTTGGACATATTATCAAGAAGGATCAGTCCCTGGAGAAGGACATCGTGCTTGGTACAGTAGGGGGTCAGCAAAAAAGAGGAAGACCCTCAATGAAAGGGATTGAAACAGTGGCTGCAACAATGGGCTCAAGCATAGCAGCAGTTGTGAGGATGGTGCAGGACCAGGGAATGTTTCCTTCTGTTGTATGTAGGGTCTCTATGAGTCAGAGCCAACCTGATGGCACCTAACAACAACAACATGTACGGGTCTTACCCATCTCTTTTTTCATATATTCCCTGATATTTGATATTTTTTTGATGCTATTGTAAATGGTATTTTCAACATTTCCTTTTCTAATAGACTGTTTCTGCTACATAGACATACAATTACTTCCTGTATATTGAGCAGGCAGGCTCTAAGTGGCTAAAACTTTGGCTATTTGGGCTATTTTTAAAACAATTGGATATGTAAAATCTGGAGTTTGGTGTTGGGCTTTTTGGGCTAACAGGCCTTAGCTTGCTATGAAGAAATAAATAGCCTGGGCCAAGATACAAAGGCCATCTTTGGTTCATTTATACAACACCTATTTCCCTGAGCTGGGCTCCTCTTTTGATTTGAAGATTTCTTCTGTAGCCTTGAAACCTTATGGGGCAGTTTTACTCTGCCCAACAGGGTTGCTGTGATTTGGAGTTGACTGGATGGCAAGGAGTTTTTTTTTTTTTTTTTTTTTTCCTGTAGCCTTGAATCCTGTTCCTGCCTACAAAGGTCATAGGAATCGCCCTCCCCTGTGGTTTCTTCCTCATTTGCGTGTGATGGGACCAAATGCGGAGCGACACATGCCTGAAGGGTCTCAGCAAAGGTATTAACTCACTGACCTAGATTTCAGTTGTGAGAACTCAGGAGAAATCAACCAGAACTAGCAATGTCTTTATTTCTTGGGTTTTCACTGCAACCCAGTTCAATTCAATCATTCCTGGATGGAGGAGACTCCTCTGGTTGTTATCCAGGGACAGGCTCCTTCTATCCCATGGCACGACCATATTCAGCACATGGCTCTAAGTTTTCCCCTGGGGATGGTCTCTGATCCAAATGAATCATTTTCTGAAGTGTGGTTGCCTTTTTGCAACGAGTAGGTCCTTCTTTTGGCTGAGTTTGACATCTTTTATTTTTTTAAATTTTTATTGTGCTTTAAGTGAAAGTTTACAAATCAAGTCAGTCTCTCTCACAAAAACTTACATACACCTTGCTATATACTCCTAGTTGCTTTCCCCCTAATGAGACAGCACATTCCTTTCCACCCTGTATTTCCGTGTCCATTCAGTCTGTTCTGTCCCCCTTGGTCCTCACATCTCCCCTCCAGACAGGAGCTGCCCAGATAGTCTCATGTGTCTACTTGATCCAAGAAGCTCACTCCTCACCAGTATCATTTTCTATCCTATAGTCCAGTCCAATCCCTGTCTGAAGAGTTGGTTTTGGGAATGGTTCTTGTGCTGGGCTAACAGAAGATCTGGGGACCATGACCTCCAGGATCCCTCCAGTCTCAGACCATTAAGTCTGGTCTTTTTATGAGAATTTGAGGTCTGCATCCACTGCTCTTCTGCTCCTTCAGGGATTCTCTGTTGTGTTCCCTATCAGGGCAGTCATCAATTGTAGCCGGGCACCATCTAGTTCTTCTGGTCTCAGGCTAATTGGTAAACTTTTCTTGAATAATCATTTCCTTATATATTTTTTAGCTCTTGCCTTCACGTACATCTACTATGCATGTATTGGATCCTTTTTGTTAGCCTTCCAAATCTAGATTTTTCACTATATTTCAGCAGTGTCTATTCTCCCTTTCAAAGCTTCCAATATGGACATTGCATTTGTGATTTTTTTTTTTTTAATTCAATGCCTTCTCTGAACTCTGCCGGGTAAAATTCCATCACTTTCTATCGTTTTGCAATGTCTTCCCCAAGCATATATATTTTTGTTTCGTGCTTTTCTTTTATAGAAGCAGTTACTTCATATGTTTTTAAAATTCTTGGCAATATTTTGGTGACAATTTTTATCTGCTCCATGGCAACATTGTTTTAATGAATGTTCTTTATATGCCATTTGCTTTTCCTGTTCTTTTTTTCTTTTAGTTTCTATTTGTTATTTTGATACTGACTTACTTTTAATTATCACCCATGTTTAAGCATGGTGAGTTCTTTCTGGACCAGCTATCTGCAGGATTTTTGTGTGAAGGAGGAGCCAGCCCATGTTGCAAGTCAGCAGGAATTTTCCATGGCTAAGAATAATTTTTTAAGAATAAAGTTCTTTATGAACTTGCTGCTCAATTGTGGTTTGTGGACCAGACACATAGTTTTCATTTGAGATGTTAAAAATATAGAATCTTAGGCCTCACCCCATACTAACTAAATTACAATCTGCCTTTGAATAAGATCCCCAGGTGATTTGTATGAACCTCAAAGGTTGAGGCCACAGATGTATAACACACTTAATTCTTTATAATACTGTTATTTTTTCCTGTACTGCTTTCCTGGCATCAGATAACTGCAGCTCATATTACCTGATATTATCTTATTGACAGATTACTTCCTGAAACCATGGCGTATTTGTGTGATTCTTGTTCATCCGTGCCTATCTGCTTCTCCTTTGTGTTAAAGCAGACCCAAGCAAGTCTTTACGGCTAGCCCACTAATCCCGTTCTCATTGTTGCAAACAAGTTTATTAATTTTGTCCGCCAAGGTATGCCACTTACAGTGATTCTCAAACTTTAGTGCACATCAGAATCACATGAAGGTCTGTTAAAACACAGATTGCCTGGCCCGGCATCAAAGCTTTCTATTTTGGAAGATTTATAGTTTGGCTTGAAAATTTGCATTTTTAGCAAGTTCTCTGATGATTCTGTTGCTGATCTAGGGACCACATCTCTAGATAGGCTCCTCTAGCTTTGTGTGAATTGTCCCTGTGGGCTCCCTTCTGAATCTTCACACACCACGTTTTGACCTCCACTGTGTTTGGCAGCTCATTTCATATATTGTAATGTAGGTTAAAATATGTCCTAGTTTTTTTTTTTAATATGAGGTTTAGGTTTCTCATTAAAATTGTTGTTTGGGGATAACTTCAAGGAGGACAGTGCTACCTTTACCTTGTGATTAAAAAATCTGATCTCATTTTCTATTTTTAAAAAGCTTTATTTTATTTTATTTTTCTAGAAAAATGAGTTCATTAATTTTAATTCTGAGAGGATATAGACATATAAACAAATGGCTAGGGTCTCTCAAGAATATCTCCACTCTGACTCCCAGTTCCAAGATGTGTTGTTGTTAGGTGCTGTTGAGTTGGTTCCTACTCATAGCAACGCTGTGTAAATGAGCATAGCAACTCTGCGTACAACAGAATGAACACTGTTCCATCCTGTACCATCCTCACAATTGTTGCAAGGTTTGACTCCATCATTGCAGCCACTGTGTCAATCCATCTCATTGAAGGTCTTCGTCTTTTTTGATGACCTTCTACTCTACCAAGCATGATGTCGTTCTCCAGGGACTGGCACCCCCTGATAACGTCCTAAGTACATGAAACAAAGTCTTGGCATCCTTGCTTCCAAGGAGCATTCTGGCTGTACTTCTTTTAAGACAGATTTGTTCATTCTTCTGGCAGTCCATGGAATATTCAATATTCTTCACCAACACCATAATTCAAAGGCATCAATTCTTTGGTCTTCCCTATTCATTGTCCAGCTCGCCCATACATATGAGCCAATTGAAAATACCATGGCTTGTGTCAAGTGAACCTTAGTTCTCAAAGTGACATCTTTGCTTTTTAACACTTTTAAGAGGTCTTTCGCAGCAGATTTTCCCAATACAATATGTTGTTTGATTTCTTGACTGTTGCTTCTATGGGGGTTGATTGTGGATCCAGGTAAAATGAAATCCTTGACAACTTCAATGTTTTCTTCACATGATGTTGCTTACTGGTCCAGCTGCGAAGATTTTTGTTTTCTTTATGTTGAGGTGTAGTCTTACTGAAGGCTATAGTCTTTGATCTTCATCAGTAAGTGCTTCAAGTCTTCTTCACTTCCAGCAAACAAGGTTGTGTCATCTATATGGCAGGTTTTAGTGAATCGGCCTCCAATCCTGATCTCATGTTCTTCTTCATATAGTATAGCTTCTCAGGTTATTTTCTCGGCATACAGATTGAATAAGTATGGTAAAAGGATACATCCCTGACACACCTTTGAACAACTGTCTCCTGCTCCATGTACAGTTTCCTCATGAGCACAATTAAGTGTTCTGGAATTCCCATTCTTTGCAATGTTGTCCATAATTTGTTATGATCCACATAATAGAATGCCTTTGCATAGTCAATAAAATACAGGTAAACATCTTGCTGGTATTCTCTTCTTTCAGCCAAGATTCATCTGACATCAGCCATAATATCCCTCATTCCACATCCTCTTCTGAATCTGGCTTGAATTTCTGGCAATTCTCTGTCGATGTCCTGCTGAAACCATTTTTGAATTATCTTTAGCAGAATTTTACTTTTGCGTGATATTAATAATGTTGTTTGATAACTTCCCCATTCTGTTAGATCACCTTCCTTTGGAATGGACACAAATATGGATCTTTTCCAGCTGGTTGGCTAGGTAGTTGTCTTCCACATTTCTTGGCATAGGGGAGTAAATGCTTCCAGCATTGCATTCATTTGTTGAAACATTTCAATTGGTATTCTGTAAATTCCTGGAGCCTTGTTTTTCACTGCAGCTTGGACTTCTTCCTTCAACACCATTGGTTCTTGATCACATGCTATCTCCTGATATGGATGAACATTGACCAATTCTTTTTGGTACAGTGATTCTGTGTATTCCTTCCATCTTCTTTTGATGCTTCCTATGTCGTTCAGTATTTTGCCCATAGAATCCTTCAATATTGCAAAATGAGGCTTGAATTTTTTTCTTCAGTTCTTTGAGCTTAATATGTTTTTTCTTCCCTTTCGGTTTTCTAACTCTAGGTCTTTGCACATTTCATTATAATACTTTGTCTTCTACAGCCAACCTTTGAAATCTTCTGTTCAGCTCTTTTACTATATCATTTCTTCTTTTTGCTTTAGCTACTGTACATCCAAGAGCAAGTTTCAGAGTCTCTTCTGAAATCCATTTTGGTCTTTTCTTTCTTTTATGTCTTTTTAATGACCTTTTGCTTTCTTCATGTATCACGTCCTTGATGCCATCCCACAACTTGTCTGGTCTTTGATCATTACTGTCCAATGTGCCAAATCTATTCTTGAGATGGTCTCCAAATTAGGAGGATATACTCAAGGTTGTACTTTGGCTTTCATGGACTTGTTTTAATTTTGCTCTGCTTCAACTTGAACTTGCATACGAGCAATTGATGGTCTGTTCTCCAGTTGGCCCCTGGTCTTGTTCTGACTAATGATACTGAGCTTCTCCATTGTCTCTTTCCACAGATATAGTCAGTTTGATTCCTGTGTATTCCATCTGGTGAAATCCACATGTATAGTCATCATTTATGTTGTTGAAAAAACATATTGGCCTTTCAAAATTCTATCATGTGATCTCCAGCATAATTTCTATCACCAAGGCCATATTTTCCAGCTACTAGTCTTTCTTCTTTGTTTCTAGCTTTTGTGTTCCAACCACCAGGAATTATCAATGCATCTTGATTGCATGTCTAATCAATTTCAGACTGCAGAACTTGGTAAAAGTCTTCAATTTCTTCATCTTTGGCATTTGTGGTTGATGCATAAATTTGAATAATAGTCGTATTAACTGATCTTTTTTATAGGCATATGGATATTATCCTATCACAGACAGCAGTGTAGTGTACCTCAGGATAGATGCTGAAATGTTCTTTTTGACAATGAATGCAATGCTGTTACTCTTAAATTTGTCATTTCCTTCATAGTAGACCATATTATTGTCTGATTCAAAATGTCCAATACCAGTCCATTTCAGCTCACTAATGTCTAGGATTTCAATCTATGCATTCCATTTCATTTTTAACAACTTCCGACTTTTCTAGATTCATACTTTGTACATTCCATGCTTTGATTATTAATGGACATTTGCAGCTGTTTCTTCTAATTTTGAGTTGTGCCTCATCATCAAATGAAGGTCCCAAGAGCTTTGCTCCATCCACATCATTAAGGTCAACTCTACTTCAAGGAGGCAGCTCTTCCCCAGTCATATTTTGAGTGACTTCCAACCTGAGAAGCTCATCTTCTGGCACTAATCAGAGAATGTTCTACTGCTATTCATAAGGTTTCCACTGGCCAGTTTTTTCAGAAGTAGATTGCCAGGTTCTTCTTGCTAGTCTGTCTTAGGAAGCACAATTGAAAACTGTCCACCATGGGTGACCCTGCTGGTATTTGAAATATTGGCGGCATAGCTTCCAGCATCACAGCACCAGGCAAGCCATCACTATATGACAAACTGAAAGGCGAGTGGTGGCACCTAGATGTAATCACTCTAAATTGTTTCATACTCATTATTCCTGATTTTTCCTATGTCTGTAAAAATGCTGGTGTGTGTACATATATTTTCTTTTCATAAAAATAGAAGGAGAGTTTGCATCCTGTTTGCCTCATTCACTATTTCAAGAATATCTTTTTATACTAGTATGCATTTTGCCTCATTTTTAAAAATAATTTCTTTCTCTCTTTTCAGGCATTTATAATTTATTAGACTTTTCAAAGAATAAACTTTTGACCTTTTTTATTTTCTATGTATGCTTATTTTTTATGTCATTAAATTATGTTTCTTTATTAGTAATTTCCCGTCTATTTTCTTTGAGTTTATTTTATTGATTGTATCTAATTTCTTGAGGTGCACATTTAGTTCATTACTGTTCAATCTTATTTTTGTGTCATATATGCATAATATGATTCATTATTATTCAGTGCAAAGTACTTTCTAATTTCCTTTTTTTCTTCATGACTTACAAGTTATTTAGAAATCTATTTCTTTGAAAAAATTTATTGTGGTAAAATATATGTAACACAAAATGTGCCATTTTAACCATTTTTAAGTGTTCAATTCTTTACATTCACTATATTGTGCAAACATTACCACTATTTCCAAAAGATTTTTTTATCAACCCAAACAGAAGCTCAGTATACCTTCAGGAATAACTTCTCTTTCTACCCTCCCTCCCACCTCTGGTAACCACTAATAATAAGCTTTTGACTCTATACATTTGCCTATTCTAGATATTTCACATAGGTGGGATCATACAATATTTTTATTTTTTGTCTGACTTATTTCACTTAGCATAATGTTTTCCAGGTTCATCCATGTCCTAGTGTGTATCAGAAATTCATTTCTCGTTATGGCTAAATAATATTTCCAGTGTATATTTACTCTGAAGTCCCTGGATAGTGCAAATAGTCAAGCACTTGTCTACTAACCAAAAGGTTGGTGGTTTGAATCCAGCCACAGGTGCCTCCAAAGAAAGGCCTGGCAATCCAGTCTAAAACATATGAGGTTGCCATGAGTTGAATTCAATGGCAACCGGTTTGTTTTTTGTTTTTTGTGTAGATACCACATTTTGTTCATTCATTTATCTGTTTGTTGATGATACTTGAGTTGTCCCCACCATTTGGCTATTTTGAATTATGCTGCAGTGAATATTGGTGTATAAGTGTCTGTTCAAGTCCCTGCTTTCAATTCATTTGGGTATATATTTAAGAGTGGAATAGCTGTGTCCTGGGGTCGCTATGAGTTGAAACTGACTCAACATTAACAGGTTTTTTAGTTTTTATGGTAATTCTATGTTTAACTTGCTAAGGTTCCATCAAACTATTTTCAGCAATGCATGAAGGTTCTAATTTCTCTGTATACTTGCCAACACTTGTTATTTTTTTTGTTTTCTGAAAATAGCCTTCCCAGTATATGTATGAAGGAGTCCCTGGATGGCGCAAATGGTTAAGCACTTGTCTACTAATTGAAAGGTTGTTGGTTTGACTCACCCACAGGAGCCTCAGAAGAGAGGCCTGACAATCTGCTTCTGAAAGTTCACAGCCTTTAAAACCTTAGGGAGTGCAGTTCTACTCTCTAACACATGGGGTCGCCATGAGTCAGAATCAACTTCACCACAACAGATTTGACTTTTTAGGTTTAGTATGTACAAAGTGGTATGTCATTGTGGTTATAATGTTTATTTCCCTAATGATCATAGATGTTAAACATCTTTTCATGTGCTTATTGGCTATTTATGTATGCTCTTTGGTGAAATGTCTATTTAAGTCCTTTGTCCATTTTTTGGATTGAATTGTTTGTCCTTTAGGTGTTGAGTTGTAAAAGTTCTTTGTGTATCCTAGATATTAAACACTTATCAGAATGAGGAAGTTATTGAACAATATCATTAATATCACACACAAGTAAAGTTTTGCTAAAGATAATTCAAAAACAGTTGCAGCAGGACATAAAGAAGGAACTGCCAGAAATTTAAGCCAGATTCAGAAGAGAATGTGGAATGAGAGATATCATTGCTGATGTTGGATGGATCTTGGCTAAAAGGAGAGAATAGCAGCAAGAAGTTTACCTGTGTTTTATTGACTATGCAAAGGCATTCTATTGTGTGGATCATAACAAATTATGGATAACATTGTGAAGAATGGGAATTCCAGAACACTTAATTGTGCTCATGAGGGAACTGTACATAGAGCAAGAGGGAGTTGTTCAGACAGAACAAGAAGATACTGGATGGCTTCAGATTAAGAAAGGTGTGTGTCAGGGTTTATCCTTTCACCATACTTACTCATATTTGTATGCTGAACAAATAATCTGAGAAGCTATACTATATGAAGTAGAACGTGGCATCATGATCGGTGGAAGACTCATTAACAACCTGCGATATACAGATGACACAACCTTGCTTGCTGGGAGTGAAGAAGACTTGAAGCACTTACTGATGAAGATCAAAAACTACAGTCTTACGTAAAGAAAACAAAAATCCTCACAGCTGACCAGTAAGCAACATCACGATAAATGGAGAGAATATTGACTTTGTCAAGGATTTCATTTACTTGGATTCACAATCAATGCCCACAGAAGCAGCAGTCAAAAAATCAAGCCACATATTGCATTGGAAAATTTGCTGCAAAAGACCTCTTTAACGTGTTAAAAAGCAAAGATGTCACTCTGAGGACTAAGGTTTACTTGATCCAAACCATGGTATTTTCAATTGCCTCATATGTATGGGAAAGCTGGACAATGAATAAGGAAGACCAAAGAAGAACAGATGTCTTTGAATTACTGTGTTGGTGAAGAGTATTGGATATACTATGGGCTGCCAGAACGAACAAATCTGTTTTGGAAGAAGTACGGCCAGAATGCTCCTTAGAAGTGAGGATGGTGAGACTTTGTTTCACATATTTAGGACACGTTATCAGGAGGGACCAGTCCCTGGAGAAGGATATCATGCTTGCTAAAGTAGTGGGTCAGTAAAAGAGAGGAAACCCTCAACAAAATGGATTGACAAGGTGGCTGCAATGATGGGCTCAAGCATAGCAACCATTGTGAGGACGGGCAGGGCTGGGCGGTGTTTTGTTTTGTTGTACGTGAGGTTGCTATGAGTCAGAACCAACTTGATGGTACCTAGCAAGAACAACAGATATATGTTGCCAAATACTTTCTCCCATTCTGTACTTTGTCTTTTCTCTTCCTTGATAAAGTCCTTTGATGCGTAAAAGTTTTTAATTTTGATGAAGTCTAGTTTACCTATTTTATCTTTTGTTGCTTGGATTTTTGTTGTCGTATCTAAGAATTTATTGCCAAAAACGAGGTCCCAAAGATTTATCCCTATGTTTTCTTATAAGAGTTTTATGATTCTAATTATATTTCAGCAGTATTTCCCATCCCAGGGTCACATGAATGGTTCAAACATTGCTGGGTAATCCCTTCATGGTGAATGATTTGGGGAGGGTCTCTTTGGATTGAATTCTGTGAATAAAAACCCATTTTCTTTGGGATAAATGGTACATTTTCCACTGGACACAGATAAGAGAGATGAGTGTTGTTCCCTAAGTGTTATTGGCAGCATTATTATCACCAGCAGTGGAGAGCTTCCTTGACAATGGAACCTACTCTAGGAAAGCAGAGATAAGAATTAGAAGACAGAAACGAGGTCCTGGCCACATTGAGTTCTGGATAAAACCAAGCCTGAAGATACATCCTTCCCTACACTCTGCTCAAGCCAGTTTAGACTGAGCCCTGAGTGCTTTGATTCTCACACATATCCTGTGAGATTAATAAAATTATTAACACACTAAATGCTCAAATTGGAACAGCTAGTCAGATCTTTTAACTCTAATTTAAATAGCTATAAGTCTGAAATCAACTGTAAGGACTTGTTTTTATCAAATATTTCCGGTGTCTCTACATTTCTACTAGAAAACATAAAGCTCTAGTGGGGACATCCAGACTCTCTACAAATAGGCTTCAATCTTGCCTTAACTTCTTTTCCTCTTTTGCACAAATTGTCCATTCTGTTGAATTCTAGGTTGCCTGTCTTTGCTCACCCCCTCACTTCACCTTCCTTTCTCCTCTTTTCCCCAATTTACTAACATTTATTCAGCCTCTGCCTTCATGTCCTACTGGGAGGTGTCACGGTGGAATTGAGTCTCTTGTGTGTAGAGTACTTTTTCCCTGTAGAAATCTTAAGGAGTAGTGCTCTAAGTTGGTGCTATTGAGTGTTTACATCTGAGAGTCCTAGTTCAAGACTCTTTGGTTATCATAAAATAATGCAGCAAATTGTCTACAGAGTGATCACAAGTTCTCCACGGAAGGATTCTCCAGGGCATATGATTTAGTCCTATGATGTTATAGAATCAGTGCATTGAGTCACTGAGTTGTACTTATGAGATGGTGGCTTTTAACTAGAGGTAAAAATTTGGATAAAATTGCAGGAAAATCAAAGAGGTAGGTCAGTAGGTAAGGAAGGAAAAATTCTACTTGAATACCTGTTAATGGGTTTTCTATTTACAGTTATCCTCACTGATAATTGGAGATGCTCTTTTTTTTTTTTTTTTTTTTGGAGGATGGAAGGCACCTTTAAGAAAGGAAAGGAAAGGGGCTGCTGCACAAAGAAAGGAAATTTTGGGGCTGCTGCCACCAAGACTGCTCAGTGAGGGTGAAAGGCAAGGTTATTTTTAAAGGATACACAAGTAGGAAGTTCATACAAGTTACATCAGCAACGCTCTTAATCACACTATGCAGGCACAATGGGGTTTACATGTAACTTCGCGCATCTCATGCTCAAAAAATGGTAGTTAAACACCTAGAGGAGAGGAAGTTACTATGTATGAGGTATTTAATGAGCAAAAAAGTTATCCTGAGCATCAACATGATGCCTAAACCGGTTTATGCCAATTTCTTCTAGTTTTGGGCAGCAGTTAAGGAGAGGCGAACCAGGATTTCAATGTAAAGCTACAGGGGGTGTCAAGCAAAGGAACCAGGATTTTAAAGTAAAGCTCCCAGGCATGCCAAGCAAACTGCTTGAGGCAATGGAATTTTTCACAGCCTGGGGACCTCTGTCTTAATTATACTAGGGCATGGAGATCACGGGGCCACCTGAGAATCTGTCCACCATAACTTGGTAAATGGCAGCCTGGCAGGTTTAGTGGATGGTGTCCTGTGACTAGAGGGCTCAGTGGCGTGTGACCCATCCATTTGGTTTGAGTCATCTCTGAGACAGTTGAGACTCCTACGTCACCGTCTCCTCTGGCTTCTCCAGAGCGAGTGGGTCTGTACTGTTATCTCTGAAGCACAGGGAATATGGCCTCCAAATAGCCACAGCCACAGCCATCATGGAGAGGACTGGAATCTGAGCCCTGGGGCAGGGGAAATACTACGTACCACTTCCCCAGCACTGACCGCACCCAAGGCTCCCTGCCTTTGCCCATGCTGTTTCTCCTGCCTAAGATACTTTTCCTCTCTTTTCCTGCCTTTCTCTCAAAACTCAAGGCCATACAACACTTCCTTTGTGAAAGCTTCCTTTACTACTGCTACCAGTTTCTTGTCTACCCTTCCAGAATTGTTCCAAGTATTTCTTACATATATGTGGTATGATGTACTTACTTTCTGCACCTTGCTTTTTTTTTTTTTTTAAATTAATTTTTATTGTGCTTTAAGTGAAAGTTTACAAATCAGGTCAGCCTCTCATACAAAAATTTACATACACCTTGCTATACACTCCTAATTGTTCTCCCCCTAATGAGATAGCACAGCCCTTGCCTCCATTCTCTCTCCTTACGTCCACTTGGGCAGCTTCTGGCCCCCTCTGCCCTCTCATCTCCCCGCCACACAGAAGAAAACAACATAGTCCCAAGTGTCTACTTGATCCAAGAAGCTCGTTCTTCACCAGTATCATTTTCCAACCCATAGTCCGGTCCAATCCATGTCTGAAGAGTTGGCTTTGGGAATGGTTCCTGTCTTGGGCTAACAGAAGGTCTGGGGACCACGGCCTCAGGGGTCCTTCTAGTCCCAGTCTGACCATTAAGTCTGGTCTTTTTACAAGAATTTGGGGTCTGCATCCCACTGTTCTCCTGCTCCCTCAGGGGTTCTCTGTTGTCTTCCCTGTCAGTGCAGTCATTGGTTATAGCCAGGCACCATCTAGTTCTTCTGGTCTCAGGCTGCTGTAGTCTCTGGTTTACGTGGTCCTTTCTGTCTCTTAGGCTCATAATTACCTTGTGTCTTCAGTGTTCTTCATTCTTCCTGGAGATACTCTTGAAGTGATGGCTCAGGGAGCAGGAATCACTAGCCACAGCTGAAACATTCATATCAGTAGTCTTTGGTTTTGATGCATACTAGTCAATTTCTCTTTCTTTGTTTACAGAGAAAAGTTTGGGTAATAATTAGATCTATAAGCATTTTGCATGCATTAATCACCAAATCTTACAAGTTTATAAGTGGAAGAGAGCTTAGTACTAGAAAAGGAAGTGATCTGCCCTAGTATTACATATCAGAGTTACCCGAGGCAGCATTAGGGTCTTCTAGTTATAGGGGAAGGATGGAGCATTTGTGGTCAGTTACTCTTTACCACTTATAAAGGCAATAATTTGGTTTTGTTCCATATCATTTTTTTAATCAGTTCTATGAAGGTTTTATATTTTTGTATAGAACCTTAAATTTTCCAACTTTCAAAATCTATATGCTTTTAAGTATTTTAAACTGAACATATGTTGTTCTTATTTTTTACCATTAGATGTAGGTTTTAACTATTTGGTCCTACAGAATCCATTTTACTAATTTTAGGAGATTTTGACATCTAAAATATAGTTATTACAGACCTTTGATGGTACAGTATAACTCTGGTCCAACTCAGGAATAAGTCAACTTGCCTTCTACTTTCTGCTAATGTGATGATGATCTGAACTCCAGACAACATTACATGTCTTCAGCTTGACATGTTCTTCCAGCCTCCTGACTGCCTCATGTCCCACCTTGAAATTCTACTTGTTTTTAAAGCATCATGCAAAGGTCAATAGGCCTCTATCCTATGCTAAGATGTCATCCAGTAACTTTTGACTTGAGCAAGTCAGCCTTCCTCCTCATGCCTTCCTTCTTCCTAGTGACCCTGCCACCCAAGACATTCTAGGGTTACAATTATTCACCCTCCCTCCCTATTCAGAAGCAAATCATTCCGTTCTTTAAATTTGCAAAGCATTTTTATTTGTCATGCTTCTTAATGGAGTTGTGTACTGGTTTTATTATTCTTTTGGATACTGTATTCCTTAAGGTAGAGTCTGGATTTACCTAATTTTTATTTTCATTTTTTCAACAAATATTGGTTTATCAGCTATTATGGGCCAGTGACTATTGTAAGCATTGTGAACATATTGCACATATATATATATAATGTCAGTTGGTGATAATGGGAAAAAATAGCAAGGCGTAAGAGGTCAGCGTTAGATAGACCTGGGTAGGGAAAGCGTTGCCATTTTATGATTGTTGTGTCAGGGAAAACCTCTTTGTTGAACTCAGGGCTCAGATGTATGTCTGAGAGTGCAGAGCTTCAAAAATGGTAATGATTAGACGAATCTCTTGATAAGAGGGAGAGAGGAGAGAGAGAGAACAAAATTTAAATCAGAGGTTTAGAACAACCAAAAAAGCAGTTTTCTACTAAGTTCTGCAAACCACTTTAATGTTGTCATGGTCACAAGGAAGGGCTGTAGAGAACTGGCACCAGAATTTTCTCATCCAGGCAAATCCAAATATAATTGGCCAGGTCCATCCTGGGCAATCAATAAGCCTGAAGCCAATTCGTACAGTTGTTAGATCACCTAAGATTGGTACACCCAAAATTCAGTTTCCTTTGTGTGTTTCTGCTGAGTATTGTCATATTTAACCAAGGAATGTACAAGTGTTTTGAACCTAATATTTGTAATAAATGTATATCAACTTTGCTGTAACTTTGAATTATTAGGTTGTTATAAATTTTTTGGTGGCTGCTTTTTAACACTTGCCTACTTTTTAACACTTTTTTTTTTTGTGGTCTTAAATTCTATATTAATATAAAATTGAGGAAAATAAATGATACATAGAGCAATGTTATGGGAATAAAACCTAAGTTGTCAAGTATTTGTGTTTGCTTTAATGATATGTTTAATTTTCAAACTACATAATCTACAACTCGTAGTAGAATTCTATTATTCTGTAACTGTCAAACAAGGTTTCTGAGCCAGAATTCTTCATTTATATTTGAAAGATTCATTAATCCTAGTAATTGGCCATCCTCCAAAATTGCCAACCTGAATTTCTGTCAGCATGGGCTTGTTATTACATCTTCTGCCAAGAATTTTGCTGGTGAATGCAGATGCGAACTCTCGCCTATTGGACTGTGACTTCATAATTTATATACTTTTTTTTTTTAGTCCATAGACTAACATATGCTCCGCTACTAAAATGAAAAGGCAAAACCAAAGCTCTGTGGTTGAGTTCATCCTCTTGGGATTTTCTAACTTTCCTGAACTCCAAGAGCAGCTCTTTGGGATCTTCTTGGTTATTTATCTGGTGACCCTGATAGGAAATGCCACCATCATCGTTGTCATCTCCCTGGACCAGAGCCTTCATGTTCCCATGTACCTGTTCCTCCAGAACTTATCTGTGGTGGAAGTGAGTTTCAGTGGAGTTATTATGCCTGAAATGCTGGTGGTCCTCTCCACGGAGAAAGCGACTATTCCTTTTGCTGGCTGTTTTGCGCAGATGTATTTCATTCTTCTTTTTGGTGGGACAGAATGTTTTCTCCTGGGGGCAATGGCTTATGACCGATATGTTGCAATCTGCCATCCTCTGAGCTACCCAATGATTATGAACAAAAGGGTTTTTATGAAATTAGCTATATCCTCATGGGCTTTAGGTTTCGTGGTTGCCACTCTGCAAACATCATGGGTTTTTAGTTTTCCTTTTTGTGGCCCCAATGAAATTAATCATCTTTCTTGTGAAACCCCTCCAGTGCTAGAACTTGCATGTGCTGACACCTTCTTGTTTGAAATGTATGCGTTTACAGGCACTATTTTAATTGTCGTGGTCCCTTTCTTGCTGATACTCTTGTCCTATATTCGAATCCTCTTTGCCATCCTGAAGATGCCATCAACCACTGGGAGGCAAAAGGCGTTTTCCACCTGTGCCTCTCATCTCACATCTGTGACCCTCTTCTATGGCACAGCCAATATGACATATTTACAACCCAAAGCCAGCTACTCACCAGAAACCAAGAAACTGATGTCATTGGCTTACTCAATGCTTACCCCTCTGCTGAATCCACTGATCTACAGCTTGCGAAACACTGAGATGAAAAGAGCCTTGATGAAATTATGGCAAAGAAAAATGGTTTTACACATAGTCTGACTGTTGAAAAATCACGTGCTATTTGGCCACTGCCCAACTGTCCTCTATTTAAATTTAATAAATGGTGTAAACAGATTGCCTTCTTAGTATGTCCAAAAACAAAACCCACTGCTGTTGAGTGGATTTCGACTCAAAGAGACCCTAGAGGACACAGTAGAACTGCTCCATAGGATTTATACGGAGTGACTGGTGGATTCAAACTGCTGGCCTTTTCGTTGGCAGCAGAGCTCTTAACCACCGCACCACCAGGACTTCTTCGTGGTATGAGTATGTTTAATTTGTTGAGTTCCTCAAGTCTGATAACATATAAGGGGTATTCCCCCTCTTTCAATAATAAATTGTGGCCATTCCTTTTCATAGACATATAATTTTCATATGTTGTTGTTTTAATCATTAGTTGTCATGGAGTAGGCTCTGGCACATGGCAACCTTATGTATGACAGAATGAAACCTTGTCCCATTCTGTGCCACCTCTGTGATAGTTGATATGCTTGAGCCCATTGTGTGGCTATTGTGTAATGTCTTTTAACCTAGGGCACTCATCTTTCACCATTATGTCAGACAATGTTCTATTGCTATCCATAAGATTTTCATTTGTTAATTTTTGGAAGTAGATCACCAGACCTTTCTTTCTGGTCTGTCTTGGTCTAGAGCTCCACTGAGACCTGTCCACCTTGGGTAACCCTGCAGGTATGTAAAATACTGGTGGTATAGCTTCCAGCATCATAGCACAGAAGCCACCACAGTATGACAGACTGACAGATGGGTGGTGGTAGCATATGATACAACAGTTTATTCACGCTTTCATTTTTACGGACATCCAGGTTGTTACTAGAGTGTTGCCATTAGACAGTGCTTCAATAAACACCTAGTTGCTTATGTTCATATGTCCTGATGCATTTTAATTCTATATGATAGATTTCTCAAAGTGATACATATGGGGCAATGAGTACATGTGCTTATAAATTTTGGTGGCTATTGGAGAATTCTTTTTCAAAATGAATGTAAGTAGTCCAGACTTACCTGATGACCCATTCAGTTTCACTAACTGGATAGAACTTCAAGAGACCTACAAACAGAGATAAGGCTTTTACTTCTAGAGTGAAAATCTGTTTCATAAATGAATAAAAATGTGCAGCTATTTTTTGGGGGGATGACCAAACTGGTTCTCATTAATGGACTTACACAGATTATAACCCAAAACTGTATTTCTCTGTGTACGTGCCAAATATTCATCCAATATTAGTGAGCAGAGAACAAATAAGAACTTTCTCGAAATCTCACTTGATACTTGTCAATGGATTGAATTATGTCCCCCCAAAAATGTGTGTATCAATTTGGGTGGGCCATGATTCCCAGTATTGTGTGATTGTCCTCCATTTTGTGATTGTAATTTTATGTCAAAGAGGATTAGGGTGGAATTGTAACACCCTTACTAAGGTCACAACCCTGATCCAAAGTAAAGGGAGTTTCCCCAGGCTGTGGCCTGCACCACCTTTTATCTTACAAGAGACAAAAGGAAAAGGATGCAAGCAGAGAGTGGGGACCTCATACCACCAAGGAAGCAGTGCTGGGAGCAGAGTGCATCCTTTGGACCAGGGTCTCTGTGCAGAGATTTGCCCAGACCAAGAGAAGAATGATGCATCACAAGGACCTTCTTCCAGAGCTGACAGAGAGACAAAGCCTTTCCCTGGAGCTGACACCCTGAATTTGGACTTCTAGCCTACTAAGCTGTGAGAAAATAAATTTCCCTTTGTTAAAGCCATCCACCTGTGATATTTGTTATAGCAGCACTAGATGACTAAGACAATAGTAATGTTGTTTTTTTCCGTGTATAGACTATTGTTTTTGGAGACTTTCATCTAATTATCCTTTGTAGGCCCAAAATTCCCCAAACACATCCTAAACAATGAATGATTCTTTTTCTGCCTTCCTTTGGTCCTTTTTTTCTTCCTCTTTCCCTCCCTCCTTCCTGTCTTTCCTTCCTTCTTTTCGTGGGAAGCAAATGTGATTAACTGATTGTTATTTTCTGTGGTCCTTGAATTACAACACTACTTGCACAACCTTTCCCAAAATGAATAACTTCAAATCTTGCAACATTTGGAACATTTCATGCTTGTTAACTATTTTAATAGTGTTATTAGGTAACAGTGAGTCCCTGGGTGGTGCAAATGGTTAATATGCTTGGCTGCTAACTGTAAGGTTGTTGGTTTGAGTCCACCCTGAGGTGCTATGGAAGAAAGCCTTGGTAATATACTTCTGAAAAACCAGCCACTAAAAACCCTAAAGAGCACAGTTCTGCTCTGACACACATGGGGTCACCATGAATCAGAATCAACGCAACATCACCTGACAGTGGTATTAGGTAATAAAGCCAGACCCCTTTATTGAATGTACATCGCATGAGTTCCTATTGCCCTTAATTTTTGCTCCAGGGATTGTAACAAAGGAGTTAAAATACTGTTCCAACATGAAGCTGTCATTCAGTTGTGGGAAAAACCATTTTTTATTTACAACTACTTCTGCCAAAAATGAGAAGTGAAGGTGCAAAACTGAATTTTTTAAAGAAAGAAATTTCATCATCACAGAGTTAAAACCAGTGTGAGTAATATCTGAATGTTGTATAACATTCTTTTCAGTAGGTCATTAAGCAGGCACTAGCAAATCCTTTAATTGGATTCTGTCTCTTGGTGTACTGAAATTTCTATTTCATTGATTTTAAAGGAACCGGTTCAATAGGGCCTTAGACACACACACATGATTATTTTGAAAAGCCTAAGGACCCAGCATTTGTTCATTCAGTCATTGATTCATAAGTTTTTGTTAAGCACGACTGTTAATGTGACCTGTACCTGGGGATCCACAGTTGACTGAAATAATCTCTGCTCTTGAGAGATTCATGCTTGTTGGGCTATCATTAGACTTTGGAACATCGCTGAAGTCCACCCTCACTTACGCCTTTTCTGGTGGTGATACAGAAGCTTGTATTGGCAAGGTTTGGTTGCACATATAATGATTTTAGAGGCATATCAATTTTCTATTTGGTAATAATCTTAACAAAAGACATCAGTCCAAACGGACCCAGTTTCTGATTCTACTCTGGGTAACATTGATTCTAACAGCAGCAGCTGTTATTTCATGCCATCTAGGAAAACTGATACTTGAAATCATGCTTTTTTGGCTTTGAAGATGACACTATAATTTCCAACCATTTTCAATGCGGACGGGGAAAAAATGATTTCTTTCTGTGTATAAGCCTTATTATGTCTCTCCCTGATTACAACATTGTAATTGGTTTCTGCTGCACTTAAGATTAAAAGATAAATCTTTTTTTTAAAATAATTTTTATTGTGCTTTAAGTGAAAGTTTACAAGTCAAGTCAGTCTGTCCCATATAAGCTTATATACACCTTACTACATACTCCGACTTACTCTCCCCCTAATGAGTCAGCCCACTCCCTCCTTCCACTCTCTCCTTTCGTGACGGTTTTGCCAGTTTCTAACGCTTTCTACCCTCCCATCTCCCCTCCAGACAGGAGATGCCAACACAGTCTCAAGTGTCCCCCTGATACAAGTAGCTCACTCTTCATCAGCATCTCTCTCCAACCCATTGTCCAGTCCCTTCCATATCTGATGAGTTGTTTTCGGGAATGGTTCCTGTCCTGGGCCAACAGAAAGTTTGGGGACCATGACTGCCGGGATTCTTCTAGTCTCAGTCAGACCATTAAGTCTGGTCTTTTTATGAGAATTTGGGGTCTGCATCCCACTGATCTCCTGCTCTCTCAGGGGTTCTCTGTTGTGCTCCCTGTCAGGGCAGTCATCGTTTGTGGCTGGGCACCATCTAGTTCTTCTGGTCTCAGGATGATGTAAGTCTCTGGTTCATGTGGCCCTTTCTGTCTCTTGGGCTCATAGTTATCGTGTGACCTTGGTGTTCTTCATTCTCCTTTGATCCAGGTGGGTTGAAACCGATTGATGCATCTTAGATGGCCGCTTGTTAGCATTTAAGACCCCAGACGCAACACTTCAAAGTGGGATGCAGAATGTTTTCATAATAGAATTATTTTGCCAATTGACTTAGAAGTCCCCTTAAGCCATAGTCCCCAAACCTCAGCCCTTGCTACGCTGACCTTCGAAGCATCCAGTTTATCCCGGAAACTTTTTTGCTTTTGGTCCAGTCCAGTTGAGCTGACCTTCCTTGTATTGAGTATTGTCCTTCCCTTCGCCTAAAGTAGTTCTTATCTACTAACTAATCAGTAAATAACCCTCTCCCACCCTGTCTCCCTCCCCACCTTGTACCACAAAAGTATGTGTTCTCGGTTTATACTATTTCTCAAGATCTTATAATAGTGGTCTTATACAATATTTGTCCTTTTGCATCTGGCTAATTTCACTCAGCGTAATGCCTTCCAGGTTCCTCCACGTTATGAAATGTTTCACACATTCGTCACTATTCTTATCGATGCGTAGTATTCCATTGTGTGAATATACCATGATTTATTTACCCATTCATCCATTGATGGACACCTTGGTTGCTTCCAGCTTTTTGCTATTGTAAACAGTGCTGCAACAACATGAGTGTGCATATATCTGCTCGTGTAAAGGCTCTTATTTCTCTAGGGTATATTCTGAGGAGTGGGATTTCTGGGTCGTATGGTAGTTCTATTTCTAACTAAAAAATAAATCTTTAAAATGGCCTATGAAACCCTTCTTGATTTGGCCCCTGCCTATACCTCCTATTGGAGCCCTGGTGGTGCAGTGGTTAAGAGCTTGGCTGCTAACCAAAAGATCGGCAGTTCTAATACACCAGCCACTCCTTGGAAACCCCATGGGTGCAGTTCTACTCTGTACTGTAGGGTTGCTATGAATTGGAATCGATCCAACAGCAAATTTTTTTTTTTGTAAATACCTCCTATGATTTCTTGCTATATTTCTGCTCATTCACTTATTCACTAACTCATTTACTAGCTTGCTCACTGACTCGTTTACTGTTTTCTGATACAAGGTTTACTTTCAGATTTATGGCGTCACTACCTCATTCTGACCTGGAGCTGTCAAAACATGTCTTTCTTTCCATGTAATATGCATTTCTCACTCTACTTTTCAACTGGCTAATTCCTACACTTTCCTCAGATTTCCTTAAAATGTTACTTCCTCAAGACAGTCTTCCTTGATTCTCCTCCCAGCTCTCCCTCATTATTCTCTCTCCAAATACTCTGTCATTATTCATCACCCTTTATCTACATTTTATTTGACGAAGCAGAATGAGCTTTTCTTCTCCTTAATGGTACCTTGTACCAGGTTGCTACCAAACAAGAGTGTTTGTAATGTAACTCAAAGTTGTGAAGGGGCAGACATTCTTAGCTTATGGAAAGCATAAAGTGCAGGAAATATGCCTCAAAGAAGTTAATCCTCACAACATAAATTCAGATTAAAAAAAGAAAAACTTCATCCTGAGGCTAGACCACCTTCCCGCCACATGAAGAGTCCCATCTGTCCCGTCTCCCCCCAACAGTGGGAAGCAGAAAAGAACTGTGGGAGAATGAAGAAAAGCACCTAAGTTGGGACAGCACCTTGTGGGAGGGAGTCCAGGGAGTTCCGTTTTCAGCCATAGAACTGGTTATGAGGTACCCCTGAGATTCTAAGCTCAAAACCCATACACATGGTTCAGAGACACTGGAATGTTATCTGCTTGATTGTTAAGTATTTGGAATGTATTGATATTTTCTTCATGACAAAGTACATAATCAGTTTGTGTAAACATTCCATAGATATTTTGGGAGAAAAATAATGATTATCAGGATAAAAGATGTTCTTTCTGTCTCCTATTTACTCTCTCATTACCATCTGCTATATAGGATTTTTTTTTTTTTTTTGAGGTCTTCCCATCTGTATTTCTTGGTCAAACCTTGAGAAAACTGTGTCAAAATCTTCATATTTTGGTTTTGTCAATGTTAGTTTTATATATATATATATATATTTTTTTTTCTGTGTTAAATCCTTTGACTGTTTTGTATAGAATGTGCATATATAAAATTCTTTTTTTTAGTTTAATACTTGTGGCTTTTAATTGCATTTTGATATTAATATTACTTCCTTTTTATCTCTTTAGCATCTGTCTGAAATATTTTTCATAAGCTTTTCATTGAAATCTAATATGCATATAGAAAGGTGTACAAATCATGATGGTACAACTTGATGACATCTCACTAAGTACACATAACCTATGCTACCATTACTAACATCAAAATATAGCACATGTCATCATGACAAAAGTCCCCAAGAGATTGCTGCTGTCTCCACTTATAGAACAGGAATCATGAAACCTACATATTAGGCAGCATTTCCCATGCCCAGATCACATGACTGTTTCATGGAAGGGTATGTAATTCCAACATCATGAGTGATTTGGAAGAGGTCCTTGGATTGGATTCTGTGATAACAACCCATTTTAGAGAGAGGTGTAGTGTTGTTGCATAAGTGTTGTTGGCAGCCTTATTGTCACCAGGGAGGGAGGGCTTCCTTAACAATGCAACCTTGTCAGAGATGAGAAGTAGGGGGGAAAAAAACAGGTCCTGGCCACATTGAGTTCTGGATAAAGCTAAGCCTGAAGATTCATCCATTCCTACGCTCTACTGGGACTGAGCCAGTAAGTTTCACGCATTGCTCAAGCCAGTTTAGACTGAGTCCCTTGATCCGCATACATATCCTGTGAGATTAATAAAATTATTACTAACATAATTAATGCTCGAAGTCAAACAGCTAATCAGAACTTTTTACTTTAAATTTTAAATTAAATAGCATTAATTATGAAATGGGGCTCTGGTGACACAGTGGTTAAGAGCTATGGTTGCTAACCAAAAGCCCGGCAGTTCAGATCCACCAGCCTCCTTAGAAAACCTATGGGGCAGTTCTACTCTGTCCTATAGGGTCGCTATGAGTAGGAATCGACTCAACAGCAATGGGTAAGTATGAAATCAACTGTAATGACTTTTCTCTCAAAAAATTTCAGTGCCTTTCTATTTATACTAGAAAAGATAAAGTGTTCCAGGGGGATATCCAGGCTTTTCACATATTAGGCCTCAATCTGCTTAACTTGTTTCCTACCATTGCACAAACTGTCCATTCTGTCCAGCTCTAAGTTGCCTGTCTTCGCTCACCCCCTCAACTCCCCTCCTCTCTCCTTTTCCCTCATCTACTAACATTTATTCAACCTTTTCATTCACGTGCTGTTGGGACATGTCAGGGTGAAACTGAGTCTCTTGTGTGAAGGATGTTTGTTCCCTGTAGAAATCCTAAGGAGTTGTGCTCCAGGTTGGTGCTATTCACTATCACACCTGAGGGACCAAGTTCAAGACTCTTTGGTTATCATACAATAATACAGCAAAGTGTGTATAATGTGATTGCAAGTTGTCCCGGGAGGGATTCTCCAGGGCATGTGATTCAGTGTCATATAATGTTCTAGAATCAGTGCATTGAATGACTGAGTGGTACTTATGAGATAGTGGCTTTTGATTAGAGGTAAAGCTTTGGATAAAATGGCATGAAAATCAAAGAGACAGAGTCAATAGGTAAGAGACAAAGATTCTGATTGAGTGGGCTGTTAGCAGGCTTTCTATTTACAGTTCCCCTCACTAATAATTAGAGATGCTTTTGAAGTGATGGCTCAGGAATCAGAAGCCACATCCGAAACATTCAAATCAGTAGACTCTGGTTTTGATGCGTGCTAGTTAATTTCTCTTTCTTTTCTTTACAGAAAAAAGTTTGGGTGATAATTAGACCTTTAAGCATCAACTATTACAAGTTCATAACTGGAAGAGAACTTAGTGCTAGAGAAGGGAGTGATCTGCCCTAGTATTACATGTCAGAGTTACCCAAGGCAGTATTAGGGTCTTCTAGTTATAGTTATAGAAAGATGGAGCATTTATGATCAGTTACTCTTTGCTTCTCATGAAGGCAGTAATATGGTTTTGTTCCCTAACGTGGATTTAATCAATCTATGAAGGTTTTATATTTTTATACAAAATTCTAAATTTTCTAATTTTCAAAACTTATCTGCTTTTAAATACAGTGAAACCTGTGAGAAACAGAACTCCATGGGACTGCTGTATTTTTCTGGGTCTCACAAGTTTTCTGCCTTTGATAGGATGTAATCTTACCACTTTTCTATTACTTGTTTTAGTGGAAAATATTTGAGTTTTCCTTCTCTGACAGATTTCTGCCTTATACAGTTTCTGGTTTTTGCAGGTTTTACTGTATTTGACAGTGAATATATGCTATTCTCTTTTCTCCCCCATTAAAAACCCCATTGCCTTTGGTTCAGTTCCAACTCATAGTGACCCTTTAGGACAGAGTAGAACTGCTCCATAGGGTTTCCAAGGAGTGGCTGGTAGACTTGAACTGTCAACCTTTTTGTTAGCAGCTGTAACTCTTAACCACTGTGTCACCAGGGCTCCTTTTTCCCCATTGGAGATGGTTTAAATATTTGATCATACAGAGTCCATTTTTTTATTTTTAGGAGATTTTTTGACATCTGAAATATAATTATTATAGTTAATATAGATAGTTGATTTTACAATATAACTCAGGTCAGACTCAGCTAGAGATAAGGCCAACTTGCCTTCTACTTTCTGCTAATGTGGTGATGGTCTGAACTTGAGACAACATTTTATGTCTTGACCTCGATGTGTCCTTCCAGCCTCCTGACTTCCTCATGTCCCACTATGAAGTTCTGGTTCAAAGCATCACACAAAGGTCAGTAGGCCTCTTTTCTGTGCTACGATGCCATCTACTACTAACTTTTGACTTTAGCAATTCAGCCTTCCTCCTCATGCTGTCCTTCTACCTAATAACCCTTCTATGCAAGACATCCTGTGATTGTGTTCATTCATCCTCCCTTCCCATTCGGAAGTAATTCTTCCTTCCTTTAAATTTCTGAAGCACTTGTTCTTATTCATGCTTCCCAATACAGTCATTTACTAATTTGGTTTTTCTTTTAGATACTGCATTTCTTCAGGAAGAGTCTGTACTTTCCTAACTTTTATATCCATTTATTCAAAAATTACTCGTTTAGCAGGTATTATTGACCAGGGATGGTTGTAGGCCTTGTGAATATATTGTTTGTACACATATACACACACACATATATAAACAATATATTGTACATCTATCAATAACCTATCATCTTTCTATATATATGTATACTTGTGTGTATACATATATATACACACATACATACACATGTATATATCTTGAATATACCACGGACTGCCAGAAGAAAAAATTTTTCTTGGAAGAAGTACAGCCAGGATGCTCCTTAGAATCGAGAATGGCGAGACTTCACCTCATGTACTTTGGACATGTAATCAGGAGGGATCAGTCCCTGAAGATGGACATTATGGTTGGTAAAATAGAGGGTCAGCAAAAAAGAAGACCCTCAAGGAGATGGATTGACACAATGGTTGTAACAATGGACTCAAACAGTAGCAATTGTGAGGATGGCACAGGACCAGGTGGTGTTTCATTCTGTTGTACTTAAGGTTGCTTTGAGTTGGAACTGACTCGATAACACCTAACAACAAATATTTTATATATATAAAACAAATATATATAGTATCCCCCACTGACATTATATACATATTACATATATTATACATTTATTTTATATACATAATGTTGGTTGGTGATAACGGGAAAAGTTAGAGCAAGGTATAAGAGGTAGGCATTAGAGAGACTTGGGTAGGGAGTAGGTTGCTATTTTATGTAGTGTTGTCTCAGGGAAGATCTCTCTGTTGAGCTTAGGGCCCAAATGCATGCCTGAGAGTACAGAGCCTCTAAAATGGTACGTGCTCACTCAGTGTTTGTTGCATAATTAATGATTAAATGAACTCCTTGATGCGGAGGAGAGTGGAAGAGAGAGGAAAGAGAGAGACAACTTTTAAATCACAGGTTCGCATGACCAGAAAACGGGCTTTTTATTTGGTTTTGAAAACCATCATGATCACAAGGAAGGGCCGTGGAAAATGGCCTTGGATATTTCCCATCCAGGCAAATTTGAATATAACTGGCCAGGTTCAGCCTGGGCAGAAATCAATAAGCCTGAAGCCAATTCTCATAAATTGTCAGATCACCTAAGATAAGTACATCTAAAATTCAACCAAACCCCCTTTGTGTGTTTCTACAGAGTGTTGTCACGTTTACCCAAGTAACATACAGGTGTTTTTACACCCTAATGAGTATTTATAATGAATAAATATCAACTTTGCTGCAACTTTGAATCATTAAGTTGTTATAAAATATTTTGGTGTTTATCTTTTTCCATTTTTCTACTTTTTAACACTTTTTTGTGGTCTTAAATTCCATGTTTATATATAACTGAGAAAAAAGATGATATAGCAATGTTATGGGAATAGAGCTTAAGTTTTCAAATATTCATGTTTCTTTTAAGAAAATGGTTAATAAAGAATATATTTAGTTTTGGAACTACATAGTGTACAACTTGCGATCAAACTCCACTATTATTTTGTAATTTTCAGACAATATTTTTGAGCCAGATTCTTTACTTCTTCCCTTACATTTGAAAGATTCATTAATCCGAGTAATTGGCCATCCTCCAAAATTGCCAACCTGAATTTCTGTCAGCATGGGCTCATCATTACATCTACCAAGAATTCCTCAGGTGAATGCAGATGCGAACTCTCGCCTATTGGATTGTGACTTCATAATTTATATACCATGTCCATAGACCAACATATGCTCCACTACTGAAATGAAAAGGCAAAACCAAAGCTCTGTGGTTGAATTCATCCTCTTGGGATTTTCTAACTTTCCTGAACTCCAAGAGCAGCTCTTTGGAATCTTCTTGGTTATTTATCTGGTGACCCTGATAGGAAATGCCACCATCATCGTTGTCATCTCCCTGGACCAGAGCCTTCATGTTCCCATGTACCTGTTCCTCCAGAACTTATCTGTGGTGGAAGTGAGTTTCAGTGGAGTTATTATGCCTGAAATGCTGGTGGTCCTCTCCACAGAGAAAGCGACTATTTCTTTTGCTGGCTGTTTTGCACAGATGTATTTCATTCTTCTTTTTGGTGGGACAGAATGTATTCTCCTGGGGGCAATGGCTTATGACCGATATGCTGCAATCTGCCATCCTCTGAGCTACCGAATGATTATGAACAAAAGGGTTTTTATGAAATTAGTTACGTCCTCATGGGCTTTAGGTTTCTCAATGACTACCCTACAAACCCCATGGGTTTTTAGTTTTCCTTTTTGTGGCCCCAATGAAATTAATCATCTTTCTTGTGAAACCCCTCCAGTGCTAGAGCTTGTGTGTGCGGACACATTTTTGTTTGAAATCTATGCATTCACAGGCACTGTTTTAATTATTCTGGCTCCTTTCTTACTGATACTTTTGTCCTATATTCGAATCCTCTTTGCCATCCTGAAGATGCCATCAACCACTGGGAGGCAAAAGGCGTTTTCCACCTGTGCCTCTCATCTCACATCTGTGACCCTCTTCTATGGCACAGCCATTATGACTTATTTACAACCAAAATCCAGCTACTCACCAGAAACCAAGAAATTGATGTCACTGTCTTATTCATTGCTTACCCCTCTGCTGAATCCACTGATCTACAGCTTGCGAAATAGTGAGATGAAAAGAGCTTTCATGAAATTATGGAGAAGAAAAGTGGTTGCGCACACAGTCTGACTGTGTTGAGAAAAGCCATGTGGTATTTGGTTACTACCCAACCATCCTCTATTTAAGTTGAATAAATGCTGAAACAGATTATTTTTCTTGGTATGAGTGTGTTTAATTTGTTGAATATCCATGTTCGATACTACATCAGGGGCATATTTATATATTTATGTTATTATTTTTCATAGATGCTCAATGTTCCTTAGTATCGGCTATAACACAGTTTCTTCAACCATTTGTTTAATGATGGTCATCTAGGTTGTTTTTAGTTTTTTGTCAGTATATACAACGCTAAAATAAAGAACCCAGTTTTACATGTTAGTAAATACTTGTGCTGTGGAATAGATTTCACCAAGATGGTTTGATGAGGCAAAGCAAATGTGTGCTTGAAAATTTTAATAGATATTGCCAAATTACTTTCTGAAATTGTTGGAATTACTGCAGACTGGCCTGAAGACCCACTTTGCCCCAAGAAGCCAACAAATAAAGGCATGGGATTTTTACTTTCGGAGTGAAAATATGGTCCATGATACAGTAGAAAATAAACAGTATTTACTGAGAAGACCACACTGACTCTAGTTCAGGGATCCTTAGAAATTATAATCCAAAACTGGATTTTATCTAGATAGCTTAGAAAATATTTATGAAGTGTTGTAACTAAAGACCAATTTGTGATGGTTTCTTAATTTATTATATTGATATGCTTTTCATTTGTAGGCCACTGTTTTTGGAAACATTGGTCCAGTTTCACTTACAGGGCAAAAACATATACCCAAAGCTTGCCAAAGAATGTATGATTTTTTTTTTTTCTTTTGGGAAACAAATGTAATCAACTAATTGTGTCTATTTTTTATTGCATCTGGGGCATATTACCATCTGTGCGCATTTTTCTTAGAATGACACCTTGATTTAGGATATCTAGCCTCCAGAACTAGGAGAGAATATATTTCTGTTGTTTTAAGCCACATAAACCAAAACCAAATGTATTGCCATTAAAGTTAATTCCGATTCATAGTGACCCTATAGGACAGAGTATAACTGCCCTATAGGGTTTCCAAGGTTGTAATCTTTCGGGAGGCAGATCGTCACATCTTTCTCCCACAGAGCCCCTGGTGGGTTTGAACTGGCAACCATTTGGTTAGCAGCCGAGCTCTTAACCACTGTAGTACCAGGACTCCTTTTACACCACAGAGCTTGTGGTAATTTATTATGGTAGCCCTAAACAAACAAAAAACCAAACCCAATACCGTCGAGTCGATTCCTAGGAAAGTAATATACTTCACACTATTATTTTTTTAAGACATCACACCATCAATGTGAAAATAGTGTTTTTGTAACTGTAAATTTATCTATAATTTTTTTTATCACGACTGATGCTGTCATTCCTAACTGCTTTTCATGCATTCTTATGACTTTTGTTATTCAGCCAATGTTAACCCAGTCTAGGAAAGGATCTGTTCCCCAATAGTCTTTCCCCTGCTCCCTCTATATAACCAACAGTAGTGATTGCAATGCAAACCATTTTCACTAATTAATTGGTTCTATTATATCCAGTGAATTAAAAATTCACACCATAGGAAAAAATGCCCATATAATAGATTAAGTTTGAGAGCAATTAATCTTTCGTCTTTTATGAGTTACAGATTTCTTTGAAAACTTGCTATCTGCTATTGAAACACTGTTCAGAAAAAGAAACATTCATATAGTTAACTTTTGTATATCAATTCGAGCATTCCCTGATCCCTTGAAGTCTACCCATTAAAAAAAAAAAAAAAAATAGGCCCAGATTAAGAAGCCTTGATCAATATTCATTAGTGTTGTGGTTTCTGCCAGGGATTGTACTATTTAAGTTTCCCCTTTCTTTTATAGTTAGGAACCAAGGGTGTGTATGTATTTTGAGAGGGAACCTGGTGGAGTTGCTGAGAGATGATTGAGGGACAGGTTTCCTTCCCACCCCCCTAGCAGTGAGTGGGTAGAGTCTATCCATAAGAGGCATTTCCTTTCAAGGTGCGCTGGCCAATAAAGTCCATGCAAGAGCCCCACCCTGTCCCCATAGGCAGGGAGCAGCTTGGGCTTGTGAGTTAAAGTCTTACTTTTACCCATGGTCTGTGACACATCAAGCTTGGGGTCAAATGCTATAGCCAGCTTCTTCATGCAAGGAATCCCTTGGGTTTCTAAAACTCCTCAATTTACTGCCTGCCATAAAGTCTCTTTTTTATAAAGTCTCAGGCCTGTCCTTTCCTTTGCATATTTACATAGGATCTTGGAAACGCCTGTGACTGGACACAGTCAGAGAGATAAAAAGATAAACATTACTTATTATGGAAGCTGAGAATCTAAGGAGTCATTGCTATTATACTAATTTTTCCTCTGTTTGTAGTGCAGCCTAATTGGTCTGATCCTACCACACATTAACAGACTGCTGAGTCAAAGCTACCTTTTTCTTAGTACACCATCCAGGCTGAGAGAAACTGTCAGGCTAGACTGTGCAAAGCCAGTGGTTTTCAAAGGCTGTCCTGGGGAAATTCCACCCTAAACGTCCAAGGGTGGCCTTTCCTTTCCCTTAGAGATCAAAAGAGGGCTGGTTTTGCAATGTATGAGGTGTAGAGGTTACCCTGTTTCATTAGCTAGGGCAGGAATCCACCCAAAGCTTTTTCACAAGGACATGTCAAATTGCAGAGGAAGGAAAGTAAAACAGTTACCCCTAGCTCCACAGTAGCCTGCAAAAGAGGGCAAATTCTGCAAGGCTCATCTCTTTAAGGCCTCCTGACGGACTTACATGCAAATGAGAAACTCAAAGAAATACCCCCCTTGTTGTGTTCTCAGTCAGCCAATGGTGTTATGGCAAATGTTGAGAATCTCTGCTGAGCAAATAAACTAAAATGACTAAGAATAGGACCAAATGGAAATTCTAGGGACAGGCTGCATTTTATGTCCAATCAATAAAAGTCGGCCAAGCCTAATGAAGTTCCTTATAGCAGTGAACCAGAACAACTGTGAGGTGGTGAGGGCCCAATTCCCTGAGTGGGCTACAGTGCCAAAGGCAGTCCTGTGGGGTCTGAATCCTGGGGAAATAGCAAGATTGTTGTTTCTTAATTCTGTCATCATTAATTAGGACTATTTAATTTCCCCATTTATCCTGATGCTGCTTATTGGTCCAGTTGTGATGATAATGGAGAAAATATTGAAGTTGTCAAGGATTTCATTTTATTTGTATCCAGAATCAATACCCATGGAAGCAGCAGTCAAGAAAGCAAAAGACACATTGCATTGGGAAAATCTGCTGCAAAAGACCCCTTTAAAGTGTTAAAAATCAAAAATGCCACTTTGAGGTCTAAGGCATGGTATTTTCCATCGTTTCATATGCATGTGTAAGCTAGACAACGAATAAAGAAGACCCAAGAAGAATTGATGCCTTTGAATTGAGGTGTTGGTGAAGAATAGTGACTAAACCATGGCCTGCCAGAAGAATGAACAAATCTGTCTTAGAAGAAGTACAGCCAGAATGCTCCTTAGAAGTGAGGATGATGAGACCTCGTCTCAAGTGTTTTGGACTTGTTATCAGGAGAATGACATCATGCTTGGTAAAGTAGAAGGTCAGTGAAAAAGAGGAAGACCCTCATCTAGATGGATTGACACACTGGCTGCAATGATGGGTTCAAACACAGCAATGATGGGCTCAAACATAGCAACGATTGTGAGGATGGCACAGGACAGGGCAGTGTTTCATTCCATTGTACATAGGGTTGCTATGAGTTAACGGCACTTAACGACAGCAACAACATTTAATTTCTTAAAAGAATCTTAAGTATACAAATATCTTGTGTATTTCTATATTTATTATTAAGATTTTGGAGAGTTATTAATTTCATTCATTGAAATGGTATTTGTTCATTAAAGAAACTTTATAGAAGCCTCATTACTTGAAGTCAACAATATTTTGGTATCTATAAATATATTTTAAAAGTACAATCTGAATCTGACAACAGATTGTGTCTGCAGGAAATGTTCTACCGAAGAAATTTCTTCTATGCAATCACAGGAATATTTTCGTAAGGAGGGATAACAACCTGCAATTAAATAATTTGCATTTAAGTTTCATTTAGATTCCATCATGAACATTAGAACATCCTACATACATTCTTAAGGAGTCCCTGGGTGGTGCAAATGGCTAAACACTTGGCTTCTAACTGAAAGGTTGGCAGTTTGAATCTACCCGGAGCTGGGTGCCTTGGAAGAAAGGTCTGGTGATCTATTTCCAAAAAGTTAGTCATTGAAAATCCTACGAAGTAGGTTAATGGAGGAGGAACAACTCAGAAAAGGAGGGTGAGAGTGGGTACACAACTTGAAGGATGTAATCAATGTAGAAATGGTTGAATTGGTGTATGTTTTGCTTTGTACGTTCTCAACAATAATAACAAAACCCTATGGAGTGCAGCTCTCCTCTGACACACGTGGGGTTACTATGAATCAGATTTTTTTTTTTAAACTTACATTCTTGAAGGTTCATTACTTTAGGGTTCTAAGTAGGTGCGGTTTGTTGAAAGGCGCCTGGTGGCACAATGGTTAAGAGCTTGGCTGCTAACCGAAAGGGTGGCATTTCTAACCTGTGGGATAAAGGACCTGGCAATCTGCTTCTGTAAAGATTACAGCCTCGGAAAGCCTATGCGGCAGTTCTACTCCGTCCTGGGGTCACTATAAGTTGGAATCGACTCAACAGCACAAAACGGTGGTTTGTTGAAGTACCATTACTCCTGAGGATTCTTACCATGAGTTGGGAGCTGGGTCAGTTCAAGTCCTGGCAGTTCTGTCAGAGAGCTGACAATTCACTCCTTCTCTTTTTAAACTGAATATAACTATTTTTGAGTTGTTAATTTTAATGGCTAACTATTTTTTTATAGAATATGATTCTGTTGCCTTCAAGCATGCATAACAACATGTCCTGGTACCGTTGCCTTTGATCATAATAATGTTTCTTCAAAAATCTGAAAATTCTCTGTCATATTTTTCTAATGCTCAGCTTTAAGGAGACTTAAGTCAGCCTCATTGTCATTCTTTTATTTGTGCAGTGGTTATTTGTTGAATGTGACTCTAATATTCAAACAAACAAACAACAAACAGCCATTCAAATAGTTCAGATGCTTGGGGCTCATGACTTACACTTGGCAACCACTGTGACTGGTTCAAGGGTAGAACAGGATGCAGCCTAATTCAATGAAAGGCAAGGAACCTCTTGTTTTTTTCCTGGATGTTCTAGAAAAGAGAGTCATGTTCATTCCTGCTGGACTTGACTGAGCGTGAATCTAAGGCCTAATGTCACTGGAGCCATTTTGCAATCACAAGGTCAAAACAAGTAGAAGAGAGCTAGTGTGCCATGAGTCAGAGCTGATAATTATAAATAAACTGAGAGACTGAATATACAAATGGACAGTGGTTAGACCATTTATGATAATAGAACTCTGACCTACAACCTGTGTAGCAACTGGCCCCAAACTGTTTGCACTTGATCAGTGACTGCCAGGCTCTGTACTTTTTCTTACCCCTTCCAACTCAGGTCTAACCAGGGAAAGTCAAATATGTTCCCAAACCAATCTTATAAGATGCCCTGTTTCTAGGTAGCCTCTGGAAACCCTGGTGGCATAGTGGTTAAGTGCTACGGATGCTAACCAAAGGGTCGGCAGTTTGAATCCACCAGGCGATCCTTGGAAACTCTATGGGGCAGTTCTACTCTGTCCTATAGGGTCGCTATGAGTAGGAATTGACTAGACGGCATGCGGTTTGGTTTGGTTTTGAGGTAGCCTCCTCCAGCTCCGTCATGCCATCAACCTCCAATCAGAACATACCTGAAGCCTTCCCTTTTTTGTATAAGTCAGTGTGGGCAAGTTCTCTGCAACTTGAAATGGAAAGAATTGTAACTGACACAGTAGATGATATCTGTGGCCTAACTGGGCAGGGGTGCAGATGGTGGAGACTACATTGGGTGACACTGTCAGAGGGGGTGACAGCAGGCGAGGCAGCTAGCAAGGCATGCTGGGTGGCGCTGGGGCCGCATGTCCTGTCACAGGTATGGACCAAAAATGTGGACACTCACAGGCAGCCACTTCCAAGAAACAGCCGAGATCCACACTCAAGCCTGGGGCTTTCGCACCATCCTCTGCCCCGCATACTATAGCTGCTCACCCCCATGGCTCCCATCAGGCATCTGAGCACTGGCTCGGCAGCTGATCTCTCTCTACCACACTGCCCTGAAGAAATGGTCTCTTTGAGAAGCCCACCCCCGACTGCCCTCCCCACTGGAGTGACTACACAGGGACCCTCGCAACTCCGGGGCACTTAATTGTACATGTACATTTGGGGCAGGGCGGCTGTGTGACCGCAGGCCCTGGAGGGATGTGCCAAAGGTGCACATGCTAGCCCGGGGTGCAGTGTGCTCCACACAAGAAGGGCCCTCTGTCCCATGGCCCCTTCCCCTGCCCGGCCTGATGGCATCACTCTAGACCCTTTCCATTGCCACCTGGAGCTAGCCACGCAGCCCTACTGCCTGCCCGATTTCCTGTCCCACCAAAGAGCAAAACCCTTGAGACGAAAGAGAACCTCAAAGGCCGGTGGGTCTCGGATGGAGGTACCTCCTGGTTGCAGTGTGCCTAAGGTGGCCTTAGAGGCGGCACCTAGGCGTTAGTGAGTACTCGCAGAACTGTGTGTCCACCATCCATTCCCGACCCTCTGTCAGGGAGCTGGAAATCTGGCCTTCCAGCCCTGCGACCTTGGGGCTGGGATTGCCTAGCATTTCACAGGAGCTGGAGCTCAGTAATTCGGGGGAAGGAAGTCATCACCTAGCAGCCGGGCCTCTGCCGGCCAGTCCCTGAGGGCTTGCCAGGAGGGGGAGGCACATGCACATCCAGGTAAATTATGATTTACAGGTAACATAAGAGAAAAAACATTACTAAGGGTTCCTTACCATCTGGTACAGGAGAAGGTCCATGGTGGGGGGGTGGGGGGGGCGGTGAACTGCTGTGAATTAAAGAAAAATGTGTTTGCACAACTGTGGGATACTTTATCTTTTTTAATTCATTTTTTTCCCTGAAGACATGTGCAGGTTTGGGTCACTCCTCATTAATTTTGCCTGGAACGTAATCTCTGTCAATTTGCAAATTCAGGTTTTTTTTTTTTTAATAGATAAAAAGTTTCCTTAAATATGTATGTGATTATTGTTTTTAATCTGATTATTTTGCTATGATCACCTGGAATGCCTACAAGTCTTGTTATCGACTGCTGGGCCAGAACAACTGAAATAGCTCCCTGTCTCACAATTCCGCCTTCTCTGGGAGAAGCTCCAACACACACCTCTTCTCCACTTCCGGTCATAACTGACTGATTTAGGAATAAACATCTGCAGCAATCAGATTCTTGGCAGTGTTCTGGAAAAAACATTCACAAACTCTACTGAGGTTACTTCTCTAATTTTTTTTTTCTTTTTATTTATTACTAATTCATTGGGCTTAACAGACAAGACTATGTTCAACCAGGCTGTGCTCGTCACAATGAAGGGAAGATATCAATAGAGTATCAGGTTAATCCTGCCCTCATCTTAAGAAGACCCGGCTCCCAGTTATTCATGATTGTTGAGCTTTTATATCTTCTTGGGACCTCTGCAATAGGTCAGAATTAATGAAATGAAGGCATTCATTAAGACATTTCTTCACTAGGCTGAACATTTACTCCCATTTCCCACCTCAAACTACATCTAGACACATCATCCAACCTAGTTCTCCAAAAGATTGTGCAATGAGGACAACAGCACAGCGTAGCCTAAATAACACACTGCGTGTAACCTGACCTTACCAATGCCAGTAAATTTCTATTGGTCCTTCAACTAGCCCAAATCAGATTTGGCCTGCCCCCCACTTGCAGAAGGGCCAGTTGTGACCACTAATTGACCTCAATAGAGGACACAGCAACAGAAAGAATGAATTAGAGGGAAAATCATCACCCAGACCCTATTTCGAAGGAAGGGGTCCAACAAGAACCATGTCATCCCTTGTTTCCTGGCCGCCTTCTAGAGTTTTTCCTCCCCAGAACACCTGCGTGGCTGCCATCTTGCTGCCCAAATCACACATAAGCCCTGCTTCCCTGTAGCTTGGGTAGCCTGGGGAGCCAGAACTGAGGAACTTCCTCCTGGCTCCTTGCTCTGCGCATTGCAGTAAAGGTACTTTCTCTTTCTCAAAGACTGGTGTACAGATAATTGGCAAGTGTGAGTACGCTGGACAAGGACCAACTTTCTGGATTCGGTAACATGCAGACATATAAAAATGTGTGGAAAAAAGATGACTTCAGGTTAAATAACATAAATTGCTCTTTTAATATTAATTTCATTCAGATTAAGAACCAAAACATCTATTTCCACACACGGCTTGGACACTGAGAACTGAAACTACCAAACTACCATGTAGGTTACTGTCTAGTTACATGGCATTATTATTCCATTGTCTTCATTAGCATAACTTTACCATTCCAGAAACTACCATCCAGGCCCCAGGCAAATAACTTGATTGTTCATTACAATAATTTCCTGGAAGATCCATCCGCTCTTCAATAGGACGCACCAACTGACACTTTATGCCTGAATATATTCAAACATTTTTTCTCCAAAATTGAGACACCCTGGAGTGAATGCGGAGCTCTGGTGGTGCGAAGTGGATAAGAGCTCAGCTGCTAACCAAAAGGTCCACGGTTTGAATCCACCAGCTGCTCCTTGGAAACCCTATGGGGTAGTTCTGCTCTGTCTGTAGGGTCACTATGAGTCGGAATGACTCTACGGAAATGGGTTTAGAGTGAGTCCTTCAATAGTCTGGAAGCTACCAGTCACTGAAGCCCTGTTCCAATAAACTGGCAGAGTGTTACTTTCACAGCATTCTGTTGTTCAAGCAGACACAGAGCTCTCAAAGATTCAAGGAGAGGGGACTTAGGCTCAGGGACGAATTACAAAATAAGCAAGTTACTCATGGGTTAACTTGTGCTTATGTACTAATCTGTAGTGAGAGAGAGAGAGATCTGTATTACTGAAATGGCAAGAAGCAGTGGCAGAGAAACGGGGGCAGAAGAGACTGGCAGGAGACATTTTGGTGGGCTTCCTTGTCCACGGAGCAAGAAAGCCAAGTGCCTTTGTGCAGGAGGCTTGCAGGCTGAGTAGAGTGTCTGTGGGCAGTTGGTGGAGCCAAGTTTGCTGACCAGTGGAGCTAGAGCTGAGTGCATTTGGGCCAAGGTTTACTGGCGGAGTGGGATGCTTGTGGGCACTTACTGGCAGAGCTAAAAGAGATTTGTATCACTTGCCTGAGAGGGGCAGAGGCTGAGGGCCAGAGAGAGGTGTGCCTGTGGCACGGCTGGGAAGATGCTGTTCAGATGGAAGAACTGTATCCTGAGCATTCCTGAACCTGAATTATAACCTGACACTTCCATAACGAACCCCATAATCATGAGGGGCCATTGTAATGAATTACCAAACCCAGCAGAGAAGTAGTGAGTGCTGTGGGAAGGATCTAAAAAAGCAGACCAAGCCCGTTGCTGTTGAGTCTATTCTGATTCATAGCCACTCTATAGGACAGAGTAGAACTGCCCCATAGAGTTTCCAAGGAGCGCCTGGTGGATTCAAACTGCCAATGTTTTGGTTAGCATCCATAGCACTTAAGCACTATGCCACCAGGGTTTCCATAGGAAGGACAGTTAGTGTCAAAATTGGTAAAGATGGAAAGAGGAGACAAGTCTGACCTCCGCCTCATAGAAATCAGCCTTGGGCTGTTGATGTTACTTCTCCTTCCCCCTTGTGAAGTTAAAGGAGGTCAGACACTCCCCTCCACCCCAAGCCATTTTTACAGTCTCATTTCATACTGAGTCTGTCCCTTTCAGTCCAAATTAATAATATTCCTTTAAAAACTTTATGGGTTTTATATGTATCAACTAAAAACTTTAGGTAAACACCAACATCACATTTCTTACCAAGATGAGCATTCTCTACCTTGGGCCATCCATGAGGCTGTTATGGGACAATTCCCTTAAAATTTCAGAAGCTTTATTGTCTGGCAAGGATGATCCATCAGGAAAGCCCTTAAGATTCTTAAAGACCCTTTTATTTAACTGAAAGGGTATATGAGGCATCATCTTAAATCTTTCTGATGTTTTAACAAAGGGTCTTACTACCATTCCCTGCATTTGATCTTAGTCCTAAAACCATTTCTTTTTTTCAAAATCTTTTGCAGGGAGAGACTGAGAATGAGAGAGTTTTATTTTTGAATCTAGGAAATCCTGGCTCCTTTACATTTCCTCTAAATTCTGTTGAAAACTTAACAGTTTATTTTATAGTGGGTTTGGTTTTTTTTTTTTTGACCTGAAAGAAAGCAGTTGACATTTTTAATATTCTGCTTATTCAGATTCACCACTTTATGGGCACATTTTCTGTTTTCTGTGTTGTTGCATGTGATAGTTTTGGTAACTATTCTACCCTTTTCTCCAGCATTCAATAACATTTTGTTCACTGTCTTCCTCCACCGTCATCAACGGTCTTCTTGAAGCCCTTCAAGCTTTCATTAATAGCATCCGTAAGACATTTCTGGCTTCTGCCCTCTGCGCCATCCCAAAGCCAATGCCAATTTTTAGTTTTTGGTTATGGTGACATACTGGCGTGATATTTTAATTAAGAACTAAAGGATAAGGAAGTGTTATCTTATTTGCATAAGGCAGTATGCATTGTGTGTGTTCTGGGCTGCAACTTTCCAGCATCATATATGTAAAGACAGTGGTGGTGGGGATAATGACCAGTTGGAGAAAGTAAAAGATCACTTAATCTTTATTCAGTAACATTTGCTGAGTGACTTCTATGTACCTGGCACTGTGCCAGGTGCTGGGAACGCAAAGACAAGCAAGATAAATTGAGAAAGATAACTATTAATCAAATAAGCACACAACAAAATTATAATTACAATTGTGATAACTGCTATAAAGGGAAAGTATATGACACCATGGGATTATAACAGAAAGACCTTATCTAACCCAGAGGGGGTTCCTGGGGAGCAGAGTGGCACTGGGAAGGACAGAGAAGGCCTCCCTGACAGATTGACATTTAAACTAAGTTCTAAATATTGATAGGCGTTAGAAAGGCCTAACTGCAGAGGGTGGAGTCATTCAGGTGGAAGGAGCAAAGTGTTTGAAGGTCTAAGTGTGAAGGAACTTGGTGTCATTCCAGGAGAGGGAGAAGGCTGGTGAGGAAAAGGGAGGAGTGAGATGTGGTTGGAAAGGTAGGCAGAAGCCAGACCATACAAAGCCTTATAAGTACAACAAGAATCTTGAACTTCACTAATTAGCAATAGGTGGTCGGTGAAAGGTTTTAAGCAAAATAGTGACATGGCCAGATTTGTGCTTTTAAAATATCACCTGGCTGCTTAATAGACAATGGATGGGAGGGGTTTAAGGATGGAAATAGGCCAGGAAGAGGCAATTGCAGTGGCCCAAGTGAGAGTGATGTGACTTGGACTAGAACGGTGGCAGTAGAAATGGAGCGATGTGAACGGATTTTACTCATATTTAAGAATTCAAATTGATAGGACTTGGTAGCATGTTAGACATGGGAGTGGGGGTGAAAAAAGGAGATATCAGATGAGCCTATGTTTATGGCTCCATCTGCTGAGATGTGGAACAGTGGAAGGGAACTCTTTTTGGGGTGAAACTCAGTTTAGGATGAATAAACTTTCAGATGCCTGTGTGAAATGCAACTCAAGAAGATAGCTGGGATATATAGCTCAGGTTCAGAATGAAGGTCTGAATTAGGGGAATAGAGCTACAGGGCAATAGCTACAGAAAGATGAATGATCTAGAATTTTTTTTTTTTTTTTTTTTAAAGCTGGGAGAGACTGCAGAATGTGTGAAGTCTCATGAGGAGGATCTGGTAGAGGAGAGAGGTTGAATCAGTGTGGCTCAGGCCCCATGATGATGTGGTTTCTATCTGAGGAAGAGGTAGACATGAACTGATAAAGCAGTGCGTGGATACCAGAGGGACGAGAGAGCTGTAGAGTCATAAGGATTTCAGGGATCAAGGAGCTCAGATTAGGAGACCAAGGTACCAGAGACAGAGGAAGTGGATATGGGTAGAGGCTTTAGGATGGAGTCTCCAGGCTCTAGTCCAATGAAAGCTCCAGGAAGGACTTGGTCAACTATGCTAAAAAAAAAAAAAAAAGATGGACTAAATTCTCACTGCCATCTAGTGGCGGTAGTATGTAACTGCTATAATCTCACTGTCCAATAGTCAGGGAGCTAAAGTTGTTCATGGTTCACCAACGTCATACCTTTGATGAGCTCACAAAAAGTGATAGAATCAATCACATCGGTTCTGGGCACAACAAACATGGGCAGGTGGCAGATGCAGTGGCACTTTCTGTCTCTTTAACAGGTGTATCTTTTACTGAGGCTTAGCAACAGGTCTGAGGTGCATCCCCCTTCCCTTTCCCAACGGCTTTCTCAGTCTTATCCTCTTCTCCTATTACCACCGCTGCCACCACCACTATTGCCACCACCACCATCATCATAACCATCACCGCACATCTGACCCACTACGCATTCACAGTGTTTTACAGAGTTCCAATGGAGCATGTCTGTTTTTGCTTTGGGGGAGTAAACAAGGGCAACTGTTTCTGGACAGCTCATACTTCCTCTAACCTTTGGATGCTCAGCCAGGTCTTTAGGAGGGGAAAGTCAGGCATTCATTGCATATAAAAAGTCTTCCCATCTCTGTTATTACTGTTCCCAGGTATTACCTGCTTCTTTAACATTGTCGCCTTTGCTTACAAACTCTGTGAACTTGTAGTATTTGGAAATCGTAGCAAATCCTTTATTTGGGATTAGGGCTTCTAGATGGGCCCATGTTATCCCGGTTATATCCAGAAATGGGGGCAGGTCGTCCCAGTCGTCATTGTAAGGATGCCCCAACGGAAGGCCAGGAGCTGCATGAAGGTCTGGATGGCCTCAAGCAGTTGGAAAACCAACAGGAGAGCACAGACACTTCCATCTTAATAACCGCAAGGCTGTCCCTTGGTCTATTGCAGTCCTCTATGTTTCAGTCAGAGATAAAGCTATTCAATAACCACTTTTACCGGAATTTTTGTTTCAAGTAGCGGTTCTTAAAGTTGGTTTGGGGATCCCTGGGAGGCTCTGAAACACTTTTAGGAGGGCTGTGAGGTCACAACTATTTTCATAATAATATTAAATGTTATTTGCCTCTTACTTATCATTCTCTCCTGAATGTACAGTAAAGCTTTCCAGAAGTACATGATGTGTTATATTGCAACAGACAGAATGCAGAAGCAGACACGAGAATTCGGCTGTCTTCTGGTAAGCGAGACATTAAGGAGATGTGCCAAAATGTAAAACAATGCCACTCTGCTCACTATTTTTGAAAATATAATTATTTTCCATCTAAATATGTGATCTGGGTTAACATGTAATGGGATTAGTATTGTTATTTTAAAATGGTGTAAGAAATACATATTTAAAAATCTTAGTTTTAATTTCTAATATTAACTAAACCAAACCAAACCCGGTGCCGTCGAGTCAATTCCAGCTCATAGCGACCCTATAGGACAGAGCAGAACTGCCCCATAGAGTTTCCAAGGAGCGCCTGGCGGATTTGAACTGCTGACCCTTTGGTTAGCAGCCGTAGCACTTAACCACTACGCCACCAAATTTCTAATATAGTAGACAGCAATTGCTATAACTTCCGTAAACAAAATCTCTTTGGGGTTTTCACTAAATTATAAGAGTTTAATGAGTTCCTGATACCAAAAAGTGTGAGAATACTGGCATAGGGCATTCACTACAGGCAATTTCTCAAAAAATTTAAGAGGGAGGAAGCATGTCCTGATTTACACGGTCCCCCTCCCGCTGAAAGAAAAAAAGACATAGCAGATACATATGTTTACAGGTCTCTTGGCGTCAAACACTCCTTGATGTACAGTTGCCCTGTTTCCTTGGTAACTGACTGTAACTGCCCCCCTGTGGCTTGCTAACAACCTCCCTTGGCTGGCCAGATTCTACAGGGCAATGGCCGTCTGGGGATAATTAAGGAACTTTGGATGGAAGTTTCTTCAAATGGGACATTGGTTCCTCTGGAGCTTGTTAGAACATTGACTCCACAGCCACGATTATGAAAACATTTACGGAAATTAGTAGTAGCATTCAGGTCCTCAGGGAGTGCTTCCCAAGGGCGAACAGTGTCAGGAATCAGGGACTCTGAGATTATTATTACTTTTTAATAAGATTTTATTGTGTTTCAGGTGAAAACTTACGGTGCAAATTAGGTTCCCCTTTGAAATTTTTATACAAATTTTTCTTTGACATTTTTTACAATTTTTACAATGTGTCAGCTTTCTCATGTTGTTTCCATTCTGTTTGCTCTGTTTTCATTGACCTACCTTCCCTTCCCGTCCTTGCCTTTTCATCTTTGCTTTTGGGTGAGTGTTGACCTTTTGGTCTCATACAGTTAACTGTTTAAGGGATCACATTACTCATGGGTGATATTGTTTATTTTATAAGCCAATCTATTATTTGGCTGAAAGGTGACCTGCAAAAACAGCTTCAATTCCAAATTCAAAGGGTATCTTAGGGTGATAGTCTCAGGGCCTCTAGTCTCTACAGGTCCAGTAGGTCCAGCTTCTTTTAGGAATTTGAGTTTTGTCTTACATTTTTCTCCCACTCTATCCAGGACCTTCTATTGTGTCCCTGGTCAGAACGGCCGCTAGTTGCAGCCAGGCACCATCTAGTTCTTCTGGTCTCAGGTTAGAAGAGGCTGTGGTTCATGTGGACTCTTAGCCCCTGGGACTAGTTTCTCCTTTGAGACTCTGATTTCCTTTATTCTCTTTTGTTCCATACAAGCAGACACCAGTAGTTGTATTTTAGTTGGCTGCTTGCAATCTTCTAAGACCCCAGAAGATATTATTCTTAAAAGTTTAGGTATCAGTTTTAAGCTGTGATGAGAGGGCAATTACATTAAAATGACTCCTGAGTTTCTAATGAAGCCACATTTTTAAGCCTCTCCCTGGGGTTAAATAGAAGTCTAGAGGAGGGGTTGGAGATGTATTTAGAGTCTACGTGAAATCCAGATGTTCCCCTCCTGCTATCACAAGCTTCAGGAAGAGTTACAAAGGCTGGTCAAACCTTGAGAAGTAGGCCAAACTTAAGATCATCTCAGTCAATTTTCAACTTCTGAAAGTTTTATGAGTTTCAATTCTGAGAAAAACACGATAGAGTTTGCCCTGTCTAATAATTTGAAAATCTAAGATCAGTGACATCTATGAGCCTGTTAATCTAAGGTAAAAACAAAACGAAACACATCTATAAGCAGAAAAAGAAACAACCAAAAAAAAACCCCAAAACCAAACACAAAACAAGCAAAGAAAAAGAACAAAGGAAAAAAAAAAAAATGCTGAGGACTCATAGAAGGGAAAGGAAAGAATAAGGGGCAAAGCACAGAGGCCTCCATCTGAGTGACACATCCTGTTGCCTCACAGAGGGTTCCTGGGCTGGCTACAGCCTGTGGATCCCTAGTCCTGGATCAGGCTAACCTGACCCCAGCCCTTTACAAGTGATGGCTAAGCAAAAAAGAATGTCTTTCCCCTCGCCTCCTCTTCCTAAGTATCATTCAAATACTTTGTAAATGAACAAACACCTGTTGCCATCTCTTTCTTCTTCTTCCTTGGGCAGAGTTGCCCAGGATGTGCCAATTATTGGTAATTTTAAAGAAGTAGATACTGTTTTCCCCTTAAATCAGGTATATGGTTTTTCTGTAATTCATTATGTCTTTATGTGCATGAATTTATTTCTACCTCTTTGTTTTTATTATTAAGAGTATTTTTAAAGCCTTTTTGGCTGAATACTTGATTTTAAAAATCATTCTAATTTTTAAGTAAAAACTTTTATGACTGCACATTTTCTTCAGTTTACTACTTTGGACAAATAGTGTGATATGCAATACTTTGGTGTGGTGACAATGACTCATTTCTCATTGTGTCATAAAACGGAAGTTATTTTTAAAAACTCTAGTCATTTGTAAGAGAGATATTTTTTTCCAAATGTGTTGAATCTTTCTTCTTCTTCTTTTTTTTTTAACTATTTTCTATCAATTTTAATTTACTTTGGTGAGACATGGTACTATATGATTTCTGTCTTTTGAAATTTGTCAAAGTTTTCTTTTGCAGCTAAATTATTATCACTTTATGTGTGCCACAGGCATTTAAAAAGAGTATGTGTCCTTATTGGTAACTAAAGTTAAGCACAGCTCGTATTCATTCACATACACTCTAGTGTTTCCTGCTTCCTCATGATGCTGGTTAATCACTTCACTTGCTCATCTGCCTGCTGCCACCTGCTGGCCAAGGGGAAATTCGGGCGCTGTTTGTACTGCCGCTGATCTAGACAGTCCCTAAGATCATCTTAGCAACTATAGTGCCTCGTCATGGTCTCTGCCAAAGAGGGCTTCATTGTTGCTGGAACCTGGCTAGTCTCGGAATTTCAGAATAAAAACGGAGTCAGGTGGAGAGATTCAAGAAGTGTTAGATAAAATTGACAGTCCTTAGTTTTTTTAGTATTTAATGGAAGGCGCCCTGGTGGTCCAGTGGTTAAGCGCTTGGCTGGTAACCGAAAGGTCAGTGGTTCCGCACAGCGGTGGAAAGATACGGCAGTGTGCTTCCATGAAGTTTTATAGCCTTGCAACCCTATGCTGCAGTTCTACTCTGTCCTATATGGTCACTATGAGTTGGGATCGACTCGATAACAATGGGTTTGGTTTGGTGTTTTGAGTATATAATAGGTCATGAGACATTAGCAAGAGAGAAGAATCAAGAATAATAATACATGATTTATGATTATTGTGGAATGAACCAGATTACAGAAAAATTATTTCTAAGTTGATTTTCTTAGATTTGACAGGCAAATAAACAATCATCAGCAAATAACGATAATTTGATCTGTTTCTTTTCAGTATTTATGGTGTCCTAAGTCTTTCCAAGGAAGCCGTGGTGGTGTGGCGGTGAAGAGCTTACGCCTGCTAACCAAAAGGTCGACAATTGAAACCCACCAGATGCTCCTTGGAAACTCTACAGGGCAGTTCTACTCTGTCCTGTAGGGTTGCTATGAGTCAGAATCGACCCGACTGCACCAGGTTTATTTTATTTTATTTTAAAGTCTTTCGATAGGGTCAGTATGAGTCGGAATGGACTCGATGGCAGCAGGTTTGGTTTTTTTGTTTGTTTTGGTGAATCTTTCATGGTAGCTAAAATTTCGGAGACTTATCCAGATCTCAAGGAGTAAGTCAGTCCCATTTAAGGTCTGGGTTAAAACAGGTCTGAACCCCAGTGCTTCCAAGGCTGTTGACATCATAGAGAATAACAAGACTAGTGTCATCTAGTTCTAGCCAGAGCTCAATGACTCACTTTTTCTGAGTTCACCAAAAAAAGATGTGATTGGGGGAGACAGGTTGTAGTCCTTAAATCTTGCGAATTTTTGATAACCTTGGATTCATCCACCCTGTCAGGGACTGGCAGGAAATGCAAGCTACACTTGGGGGGATTTCGAAGGGGATTTAACAAAGGGACTATTGACCAAGGTTTGATATGCAGGGTTAAGGGGACCCATAAGGGAGGTTGAGACACTCAGAGAGTAGTAACAGCAGAAAACTGTTAACACACCTAAGCTTGAAGTGGAAAAAGGAATGAGTGTTGCCAGAGCTCAGTGAAGATCAGAGTCTGATTTGAAATGCGTTCATTATTATATATTAAATACTTACATATAATAGGCTTAGTTTTTTTTTTTTCATTTGCTTATTGTTTCCATGGGCCAGCACACTATACTGCTTTAATTGTTACATCATTATAATATATTTTAAATCTAATAAATCAAATATTATTTCATTGGTCTTTTTATGTTTAAAATTTTTATTTTGTAGAATTAAAAGAAAGATACATAAAACCCACTGCGGTCGAGTCGATTCTGACTCATAGAGACCCTATGTATATCATCAAAAAAAAAAAAAATTAGAAAATACAGACAAGCAATACAAACATAGACAATACCCATACACTCTCTAACCTAGAAACATATTGATAATTGGAAGATCAATATGTAAAAAATATGTAAAAAAATACTCTTTTTTTAAGAGTCCTTCTAAACTTTATGTATATATATATTTTATTTACATTATTCAGATGATCTTATATACACTATTCTGAATCCTCTCTTTTTAATTTAATAAAAGACCACAGGCATCTTGCCATGTACTACCACATAATATTCCATTGCATGGATTTATTGATACATCTCCATTTGATGGAAAAGAAAATCGTTTCTATTTTACGTAATACTGCAATAAATATCCTTGCACTTGTATGACTTTTTTCCTTAGAATAAATTCTTAGAAGTAAAGTTTTTGCGTCAAGGGAAATTATATTTTTTACTTAGATAAAATATTGCCAGTTTACCCTCCAGAAAAGTTTTACTCCTACTATGTAAAGGCCCTTTTCTCCCTAGTCTCACCAGCACTGGGGATTTTCATTCTTAAATTTTAAATCTTGGCCAGATGACGTGAGCTTACACACAGAAAACCCTGAAGAATCCTCAAGAAAACTACTGAAACTAATAGAATAGAGTTCAGCAGAGTATCAGGATACAAGATAAACATACAAAAATCACTTGGATTCCTCTACACCAACAAAGAGAATACCAAAGAGGAAATCACCAAATCAATACCATTTACAATAGCCCCAAAGAAGATAAAATACTTAGGAATAAATCTAACCGGAGACATAAAAGACCTGTACAAAGAAAACTACAAGATGCTACTGCAAGAAACCAAAAGAGACCTATATAAGTGGAAAAAACATACCTTGCTCATGGATAGGAAGACTTAACACTGTAAAAATGCCTATTCTACCCAAAGCAATCTATAGACACAATACAATCTCAATCCAAATTCCAATGATATTTTTTAATGAGATGGGGAAACAAATCACCAACCTCATATGGAAGGGAAAGAGGGCCCGGATAAATAAAGCGTCACTGAAAAAGAAGAACAAAGTGGGGGGCCTCACACTACCTAACTTTAGAACATATTATACCGCTACAGTAGTCAAAACAGCCTGGTACTGGTACAACAACAGATACATAGGCCAATGGAACAGAATTGAGAATCCAGACACAAATCCATCCATATATGACCAGCTGATATTTGACAAAGGCCCAAAGCCTGTTAAATGGGGAGAAGGTAGTCTCTTTAACAAATGGTGCTGGCATAAATGAAATAAGACCCATACCTCACACCATACACAAAAACTAACTCAAAATGGATATAAGACCTAAATATAAAGTCTAAAATGATAAAAATCATGGCAGAAAAAATAGGGACAATGCTAGGAGCTCCCATACATGGCTTAAACAATATACAAAACATTACTAACAATGCACAAACACCAGAAGAAAAACTAGATAACCTGGAGCTCCTAAAAATCAAACACTTGTGCTCATCCAAAGACTTCACCAAAAGAGTAAAAAGATTACCTACAGACTGGGAAAAAGTTTTTGGCTATGAAAAATCCGATGAGCATCTGATCTCTAAAATATACATGATACTCCAAAAACTCAACAACAAAAAGACAAATAACCCAATTAAAAAATGGGCAAAGGATATGAACAGACACTTCACCAAAAAAGACACTCAGGCAGCTAACAGATACAGGAGGAAATGCTCACAAACATTAGCCATTAGAGAAATGCAAATCAAAACTGCAATGAGATACTATCTTACCCCAACAAGGCTGGCATTAATCCAAAAAACACAAAATAATAAATGTTGGAGAGGTTGTGGAGAGACTGGAGACCTTATATACTGCTGGTGGGAATGCAAAATGGTACAACCACTTTGGAAATTGATTCGGTGCTTCCTTAAAAAGCTAGAAATAGAACCGCCATATGATCCAGCAATCCCACTCTTTGGAATATATCCTAGAGAAATAAGAGCCGTACAGGAACAGATATATGCACACCCATGTTCATTGTAGCACTGTTTACAATAGCAAAAAGATGGAAGCAACCAAGGTGCCCATCAACAGATGAATGCATGAACAAATTATGGTATATTCACATAATGGACTACTACTCAATGATTAAGAAAAATGACGTATTCGAACCGCAAACCTTTCTGTCACAGCCAAGCATTTTACCTTTTGCACCACCAGCGCCCCTGCATGATTTTCTTTTAAAGCCAATATTTAGCTGGAGTTCCTACTCATCTTTATTTTTTCTGTTATGAACAGAACATGCCACTTTGACAATTCCTTAAAAATTAAACATGGTTACCATATGATCCCTCAGTTCCACTCCCAGGTATATACTCAAGACAATCAAGAACCTATGTTCACACAAAAACTTACACACAAATGTTCATAGCAGCATTATTTATAGCAGTCAAAAGTGGAACAACCCAAAGGCCCATCAACTGATGAGTGGTTAAATAAAATATGGTATATACACATACAATGTAATATTAACCCATTGCCACTGAGTCGATTACAACTCATCATGATCTTATAGGACAGAGAAAAACTACCCCATAGGGTTTCCAAAGCTGTAATCTTTATGGAAGCAGGCTGCCACATCTTTGTCCCAGAGAGCGACTGGTAGATATGAACTGCTAACTGAGAGGTTAGCAGCTAAGCACTTAACCACTGCATCACCAGGGCTCCCTAATGAGTTATTATTCAGCCACAAAAAGGAAGGAATGAACCTTGAAAACATTATGCTAAGTGAAAAAAGCCAGACACAAAAGGTTACATATTGTGTGATTCCATTTATATGAAATGTCCAGAATATTTAAATCCATAGAAACAGATAGTAGATTAGTGGTTGCCAGGGTCTAGGGGCAAGGAGGAGTGGTAAGTGACTGCTAATGGGTACTGAGTTTCTTTTTGAGGTGATGAAAATACTCTGGAAGTAGATAGTGGTGATGTTTGGACTATGTGGTAACTACACTAAAAATCACTGAGTTGTATGCTTTAAAATGGTGGATTTTATGGCATGTGAATTACATCTTGACATGGATTGAATTGTGTCCCCCCAGAATATGTGTCAACTTGGTTAGGCCATGATTCCCAGTATTGTGCAGTTGTCCCCCATTTTGTGACTTTCCTTTATGTTATAAATCATAATACCTGCCTGTGGTTGAAGAGGATTAGGGTGGGATGTAACACCCTTACCCAGGTCCCATCCCTGATCCAATGTAAAAGGAATTTCCCTGGGGTGTGGCCTGTGCCACCTTTTATCTCTCAGGAGAAAAAAAGGAACAGGAAGCAAGTGGAGAAGTGTACCTCATACCACCAAGAAAGAAGCACCGGGAGCAGAACATGTCCTTTGGACCCAGGGTTCAGCAAAACGTGTCCTTTGGACCCAGGTTCTTGCACAGAGAAGCTTCCAGTCCAGGGGAAGATTGACAAGAGGAACCTTCCTCCAGAGCCGACAGAGTGAGAAAACTTTCCCCTGGAGCTGATGCCCTGAATTTGGACTTTTAGACTGTGAGAAAATAAACTTCCTTTTGTTAAAGCCGTCGACTTGTGGTATTCTGTTATAGCGGCACCAGATAACTAAGACACACCTTGACTGGATAAAAAGCCCTGAAGAAATAACCTTGAAAAGTGACAAATCTAAAGTTTATCAGAAGAAGAGATGTAAGAGAAGATTCAAATTTTACATCTTCAATTATAATGACATATATGATGTATAACAAAACTTAGACCTACACTGACTAAATATGCTATATTGTCTTAGAAATTGAAAGATAAATCTATTAAAACAGAACTCATACAAGAAACCAACGTGGAGCTGGGAATTGAATATAAAATGAAGGAAGTATTTCAAATTATTGCAGAAAAAGTGTTATTCAAAAGTAATATAGGACTATTACCCACTCTTTTGGGGGAAAAGAATTGACCTCTAGCTCATACCATAGTCAAATGTAATGTAAACGTGTTTGTGTAAAAAATTAGGAAACACATTTTATAAACCTTGGGTAGGAAAGGTTTTTCTTAGGATAACACCAGGACTAGAATCCATAAAAAGAATGATGACACTTTTGATCACATGAAACAGCATACTCTTCCTCTCTACCCTGTATTCCCCATATCCATTCAGCCAGTTCCTGTTCCCTCCCCTCTGCCTTCTCATCTCTCCTCCAGACAGAAGCCGCCCACATAGTCTCCTGTCTACTTGAGCCAAGAAGCTCACTTCTCACCAGTATCATTTTCTGTCTTGTACTCCAGTGCAATTCCTGTTTGAGGAGTTGACTTTGGGAATGGTTCCAATCTTGGGCTAACAGAGGGTCTGGGGACCACGACTTCCAGGGTCCCTCTAGTCTCAGTCAGACCATTAAGTCTGGTCTTTTTACAAGAATTTGAGGTCTGCTTCTCACTATTCTCCTGCTCCACTGGGGATTCTCTGTTGTGTTCCTTGTCAGGGCAGTCATCGGTAGTAGCTGCACACCATCTAATTCTTTTGATTTCAGGCTGATGTAGTCTCTGATTGATGTGGCCCTTTCTGTCTCTTGGGCTCATAATTACCTTGTGTCTTTGGTGTTCTTCATTCTCCTTTGCTCCAGGTGGGTTGCGACCAAATGATTCATTTTAGATGGCCGCTTGCTAACGTTTAAGGCCCCGATGCCACTCACCAAAGTGGGATGCAAAACGTTTTCTTAATACATTTTGTTATGCCAATTGACCTAGATGTCTCCTGAAACCATGGTCCCCAGTCCCCCATCCCTGCTACTCTGGCCTTCGAAGCATTTAGCTGTATTCAGGAGACTTCTTTGCTTTTGGTTTAGTCCAGTTGTGCTGACCTCCCTGTACTGTGTGTTGTCTTTCCATTCACCTAAAATAGTTCTTGTCTACTATCTAATTAGTGAATACCCCTCTCCTTCCCTCCCCACCCGGGTAACCATCAAAGAATATTTTCTTCTCTGTTTAAATTTTTTCTTGAGTTCTTATAATAGTGGTCCCGTACAATATTTGTCCTTTTGCAACTAATTTCAGTCAGTATAATGCCTTCCAGATGCCTCCATGTTATGAGATGTTTCACGGATTCATCATTTTTCTCAATCATTGCATAGTATTCCATTATGTGAATATACCATAATTTGTTTATGCATTCATCCGTTGATGGGCACCTTGGTTGCTTCCATCTTTTTGCTATTGTAAACAGTGCTACAATGAACATGGGTGTGCATATATCTGTTCCTGTACGGCTCTTATTTCTCTAGGATATATTCCAAGGAGTGGGATTGCTGGATCATACGGTGGTTCTAGTTCTAGCTTTTTAAGGAAGCGCCGAATCAATTTCCAAAGTGGTTGTACCATTTTGCATTCCCACCAGCAGTATATAAGGTCTCCAGGCTCTCCACAACCTCTCCAACATTTATTATTTTGTGTTTTTTGGATTAATGCCAGCCTTGTTGGGGTAAGATGGTATCTCATTGTAGTTTTGATTTGCATTTCTCTAATGGCTAATGTTTGTGAGCATTTCCTCCTGTATCTGTTAGCTGCCTGAATGTCTTTTTTGGTGAAGTGCCTGTTCATATCCTTTGCCCATTTTTTAATTGGGTTATTTGTCTTTTTGTTGTTGAGTTTTTGGAGTATCATGTATATTTTAGAGATCAGATTCTGATCGGATTTTTCGTAGCCAAAAACTTTTTCCCAGTCTGTAGGTAATCTTTTTACTCTTTTGGTGAAGTCTTTGGATGAGCACAAGTGTTTGATTTTTAGAAGCTCCAGGTTATCTAGTTTTTCTTCTGGTGTTTGTGCATTGTTAATAACATTTTGTATATTGTTTATGCCATGTATGAGAGCTCCTAGCGTTGTCCCTATTTTTTCTGCCATGATTTTTATCATTTTAGATTTTATATTTAGGTCTTATATCCATTTTGAGTTAGTTTTTGTGTATGGTGTGAGGTATGGGTCTTATTTCATTTATGCCAGCACCATTTGTTAAAGAGACTACCTTCTCCCCATTTAACAGACTTTGGGCCTTTGTCAAGTATCAGCTGGTCATATGTGGATGGATTTATGTCTGGATTCTCAATTCTGTTCCATTGGCCTATGTATCTGTTGTTGTACCAGTACCAGGCTGTTTTGACTACTGTAGCGGTATAATATGTTCTAAAATTAGGTAGTGTGAGGCCCCCCACTTTGTTCTTCTTTTTCAGTGACGCTTTATTTATCCGGGCCCTCTTTCCCTTCCGTATGAAGTTGGTGATTTGTTTCCCCATCTCATTAAAAAATGTCATTGGAATTTGGATTGAGATTGTATTATATCCATAGATTGCTTTGGGTAGAATAGGCATTTTTACAGTGTTAAGTCTTCCTATCCATGAGCAAGGTATGTTTTTCCACTTATATGGGTCTCTTTTGGTTTCTTGCAGTAGCATCTTGTAGTTTTCTATGTACAGGTCTTTTATGTCTCTGGTTAGATTTATTCCTAAGTATTTTATCTTCTTTGGGGCTATTGTAAATGGTATTGATTTGGTGATTTCCTCTTTGGTATTCTCTTTGTTGGTGTAGAGGAATCCAAGTGATTTTTGTATGTTTATCTTGTATCCTGATACTCTGCTGAACTCTATTCTATTAGTTTCAGTAGTTTTCTTGAGGATTCTTTAGGGTTTTCTGTGTATAAGCTCATGTAATCTGGAAATAGAGATACTTTGACTTCTTCCTTACAAATTTGGATGCCCTTTATTTCTTTATCTAGCCTAATAGCTCTGGCTAGGACCTCCAGAACAATGTTGAATAAGAGTTGATCACATACATTTAAAAAATACTTATATGGGACATTACAAAGAAATTATAAGGCAACAAATTACAAAAAATATTTGAAACCTATGCAATATTAATATTCACATTTTGTGAAAAGCACTTGAAATCAACAAATTATAAATATCTAATTAGAAATATGTAAATAGATGCATCACAAAATATATATAAGAAATTCAACTTCATTCATAATCATAAAAATGCAAACAAAAGTAATAACAAGAAGTTAATGCCACCCATGAGATTGGCCAAGATTTAAAATTTAAGAATGAAAATCCCCAGTGCTAGCGAGACTAGGGAGAAAAGGGCCTTTACATAAGTAGGAGTAAAACTTTTCTGGAGGGTAAACTGGTAATATTTATCTAAGTTAAAAATAAAATTGAAAAATATAAGTTAAATCTAAGTTAAAAGTATAATTTCCTTTGATGCAAAAATTTTACTTCTAAGAATTTATTCTAAGGGAAAAAGTCATACAAGTGCAAGGATATTTATTGCAGTATTACGTAAAATAGAAGCCATTTTATTTTTCTTCAAATGGAGATTGTACCGATAAATCCATGCAATGGAATATTATGTGGTAGTACATGGCAAGATGCCTGTGGTCTTTTATTAAATTAAAAAGAGAGGATTCAGAACAGTGTATATAAGATCATCTGACTAATGTAAATAAAAATATATATACATAAAGTTTAGAAGGACTCTAAACAAAAAAGATTGGAAGAGTATACAGCTAGACGTTATCAATATGTTTCTAGGTTAGAGAGTGTATGGGTATTGTCTATGTTTGTATCGCTTGTCTGTATTTTCGAGTTTTTTTTTTTTAATGATATACATAGGGTCACTATGAGTCGGAATGAACTCCACGGCAGTGGGTTTTATGTATTTTTCTTTTAATTTTACAAAATAAAAATCTTAAACATAAAAAGACCAATGAAATAATATTTGATTTATTAGATTTAAAATATATTATAATGATGTAATAATTAAAGCAGTATAGTGTGCTGGCCCATGGAAACAATAAGCAGACAAATGAAAAAAAAAACTAAGCCTATTATATGTAAGCATTTTAATATATAATAATGAAGGCATTTCAAATCAGACTCCGATCTTCATTGAGCTCTGGCAACACTCATTCCTTTTTCCACTTCAAGCTTAGGTGTGTTAACAGTTTTCTGCTGTTACTACTCTCTGAGTGTCTCAACCTCACTTATGGGTCCTTAACCCTGCATATCAAACCTTGGTCAATAGTCCCTTTGTTACACTCCCTTCAAAATCCCCCCAAGTGTGGCTTGCATTTCCTGCCAGTCCCTGACAGGGTGGATGAATCCAAGGTTATCAAATATTCGCAAGATTTAAGGACTACAACCTGTCTCCCCCAATCACATCTTTTTTTGGTGAACTCAGAAAAAGTGAGTCATTGAGCTCCGGCTAGAACTAGATGACACTAGTTATTCTCTATGATGTCAACAGCCTTGGAAGCACTGGGGCTCAGACCTGTTTTAACTCAGACCTTAAATGGGATTTTCTTACCCCTTGAGATCTGGATAAGTCTCTGAAATTTTAGCTACCATGAAAGATTCACCAAAACAAACAAAAAAACCAAACCTGTTGACATCGAGTCCATTCCGACTCATACTGACCCTATCGAAAGACTTTAAAATTAAAAAAAAAAAACTAAACCTGGTGCGTTCGGGTCGATTCCGACTCATGGCAACCCTACAGGACAGAGTAGAACTGCCCTGTAGAGTTTCCAAGGAGCACCTGGTGGGTTTGAATTGTCGACCTTTTGGTAAGCAGGCGTGTAAGCTCTTAACCGCCACACCACCACGGTTTCCTTGGAAAGACTTAGGAGACTATAAATACTGAAAAGAAACAGATCAAATTATCGTTACTTGCTGATGATTGTTTATCTGCCTGTCAAATCTAAGAAAATCAACTTAGAAATAATTTTTCTGTAATCTGGTTCATTCCACAATAATCATAAATCATGTATTATTATTCTTGATTCTTCCCTCTTGCTAATGTCTCATGACCTATTATATACTCAAAACACCAAACCAAACCCATTGTTATTGAGTCGATTCCAACTCATAGTGACCATATAGGACAGAGTAGAACTGCAGCACAGGGTTGCAGGGCTATAAAACTTCATGGAAGCACACTGCCGTATCTTTCTCCCGCTGTGCGGAACCACTGACCTTTCGGTTACCAGCCAAGCGCTTAAACACTGAGCCACCAGGGCTCCTTCCATTAAATACTAACGACTGTCAATTTTATCTAACACTTCTTGAATCTCTCCACCTGACTCCGTTTTTATTCTGAAATTCCGAGACTAGCCAGGTTCCCGCAACAATGAAGCCCTCTTTGGCAGAGACCATGACGAGGCACTATAGTTGCTAAGATGATCTTAGGGACTGTCTAGATCAGCGGCAGTACAAACAGCGCCCGAATTTCCCCTTGGCCAGCAGGTGGCAGCAGGCAGATGAGCAAGTGAAGTGATTAACCAAGAGCATGAGGAAGCAGGAAACACTAGAGTGTATGTGAATGAATATGAGCTGTGCTAAACTTTGGTCACCAATAAGGACACATACTCTTTTTAAATGCCTGTGACACACATAAAGTGATAATAATTAGGCTGCAAAAGAAAACTTTGACAAATTTCAAAAGACAGAAATCATAGAGTACCATGTCTCACCAAGGTAAATTAAAATTGATAGAAAATAGTTAAAAAACAAAAAAAGAAGAAGAAAGATTCTACACATTTGGAAATAAATATCTCTGTTACAAATGACTAGAGTTTTTAAAAATAACTTCCATTTTATGCCACAATGAGAAATGAGTCATTGTCATCACACCAAAGTATTGCATACCAAACTATTTGTCTAAAGTAGTAAACTGAAGAAAATGTGCAGTCTTGAAAGTTTTTATTTAAAATTTAGAATGATTTTTAAAATCAAGTATTCAACCAAAAAGGCTTAAAAAAAATACTCTTAATAATAAAAACAAAGAGGTAGAAATAAATTAATGCACATAAAGACATAATAAATTACAGAAAATCCACATACCTGATTTAAGGGGAAAACAATATCTACTTCTTTAAAATTACCAATAATTGGCACATCCTGGGCAATTCTGCCCAGGGAAGAAGAAGAAAGAGATGTTGGAAAAGAGAGGGAAAAACACAAACAAAATGAGAATGAAGAAAAAGTGATACAACCACAGATAACCAATGATTTTCTAGGTTCAATATGAAACCATGTACCATTTTGCAACAAGTAATTTGAAAAATCTGAATGAAGGGGGTTATTTTCCACAGTGTCCTGGAGCAGTTTTTCCCAAAAATTTTCACACAATGGCATACTTACAAAATAATAATGTTTGGATGGCATAATGCTGTAAAAGGAAAATTTTGCTTGTTCCTGGAGAAAATAGGCATCAAAATGCTGGCCATCCCAGCACACCGGTAACCCATTTATGGCAGATTGGTTGGACGCTGTGTTCTAGAAGTCCTAGGCAATGCAAGGAGTAGACACGATGAGGGAAAAGAAATGAGAGAAGAAACAGAATTATCACTTCTGTGATTGTGATTATCATTTACCATTTTTACAGATATTAGTATCTAATTAGGCTAATTAGTCTGGTGGAGAAACCTAAAACCACAAGCAGAAGAGTTAGAAGTGGTGCAGGGGAAATCTAAGTTCAGAATCAATGGATACAGCCAGCAGGAAGGGGCATTAGAGATGATTGTCAGAGTAATTAAATGAGGAATTACCAGTGGGTGGCCAGTTCCTCTTCCCTGCTGGGTTGAACAGCCTGCCACAGTCTCATTTCCTCTGAGACTAAAGCAGTGAGTGTGGACTCAATAGTATCATTTATTGTAATTGCATACTTCTTTGTCTTCTTTTGTTGCAAATTTTTGGCAATGACGTGTTTCCCCTATGTGCTCACGCTCCTCTGAATGTAAACTGTTGATCTTTTAGACACTACTGAAACCGTTTTCATGACCAGCCATCTCTAACACATTTGAGAGTCCCTGGGTGGTGCAGTTAATGCATTCAGCCGCTAATCTAAAGGTGGGAGTTTTGAGTCCACCCAGAGGTACCTAGGGAGAAAGGTGTGGCAATCCACTTCCTAAAAATCAGCCCTTGAAAACCCTATGGAACACAGTTCTCCTCTGACACACATGGGTTGCCATGAGTTGGAGTCAACTCCGTGGCAACAGGTGTTTGTTCATTTACAAAGTATTTGAATGATACTTAGGAAGAGGAGGCGAGGGCAGTGACATTCTTTTTGCTGAGCCATCACTTGTAAGGGGCTGGGGTCAGGTTAGCCTGATCCAGGACTAGGAATCCACAGGCTGCAGCCAGCCCGGGAACCCTCTGTGAGGCAACGGGATGTGTCACTCAGATGGAGGCCTCTGTGCTTTGCCCCTTATTCTTTCCTTTCCCTTCTATGAGTCCTCAGCATTTTTTTTTTTTTTTTCATTTGTTCTTTTTCTTTGCTTGTTTTGTGTTTGGTTTTGGGTTTTTTTTTGGTTGTTTCTTTTTCTGCTTATAGATGTGTTTCGTTTTGTTTTTACCTTAGATTAACAGGCTCATAGATGTCACTGATCTTAAATTTTCAAATTATTAGACAGGGCAAACTCTATCGTGTTTTTCTCAGAGTTGAAACTGATAAAACTTTCAGAAGTTGAAAATTGACTGAGATGATCTTAAGTTTGGCCTACTTCTCAAGGTTTGACCAGCCTTTGTAACTCTTCCTGAAGCTTGTGATAGCAAGAGGGGAACATCTGGATTTCACGTAGACTCTAATTACATCTCCAACCCCTCCTCTAGACTTCTATTTAACCCCAGGGAGAGGCTTAAAAATGTGGCTTCATTAGAAACTCAGGAGTCATTTTAATCTAATTGCCCTCTCATCACAGCTTAAAACTGATACCTAAACTTTTAAGAATAATATCTTCTGGGGTCTTAGAAGATTGCAAGCAGCCAACTAAAATACAACTACTGGTGTCTGCTTGTATGGAACAAAAGAGAATAAAGGAAATCAGAGGCTCAAAGGAGAAACTAGTCCCAGGGGCTAAGAGTCCACATGAACCACAGCCTCTTCTAACCTGAGACCAGAAGAACTAGATGGTGCCTGGCTGCAACTAGCGGCCGTTCTGACCAGGGACACAATAGAAGGTCCTGGATAGAGTGGGAGAAAAATGTAAGACAAAACTCAAATTCCTAAAAGAAGCTGGACCTACTGGACCTGTAGAGACTAGAGGCCCTGAGACTATCACCCTAAGATACCCTTTGAATTTGGAATTGAAGCTGTTTTTGCAGGTCACCTTTCAGCCAAATAATAGATTGGCTTATAAAATAAACAATATCACCCATGAGTAATGTGATCCCTTAAACAGTTAACTGTATGAGACCAAAAGGTCAACACTCACCCAAAAGCAAAGATGAAAAGGCAAGGACGGGAAGGGAAGGTAGGTCAATGAAAACAGAGCAAACAGAATGGAAACAATGAGAATGCTGACATGTTGTAAAAATTGTAAACAATGTCAAAGAAAAATTTGTATAAAAACTTCAAAGGGGAACCTAATTTGTGGCGTAAGTTTTCACCTGAAACACAATAAAATCTTATTAAAAAGTAATAATAATCTCAGAGTCCCTGATTCCTGACACTGTTCGCCCTTGGGAAGCACTCCCTGAGGACCTGAATGCTATTACTAATTTCCGTAAATGTTTTCATAATCTTGGCTGTGGAGTTAATGTTTTAACAAGCTCCAGAGGAACCAATGTCCAATTTGAAGAAACTTCCATCCAAAGTTCCTTAATTATCCCCAGACAGCATTGCCCTGTGGAATCTGGCCATCCAAGGGAGGTTGTTAGCAGGCCACAGGGGGGCAGTTACAGTCAGTTACCAAGGAAACAGGGCAACTGTACATCAAGGAGTGTTTGACGCCAAGAGACCTGTAAACACATGTATCTGCTATGTCTTTTTTTCTTTCAGCGGGAGGGGGACCATGTGAATCAGGACGTGCTTCCTCTCTCTTAAATTTTTTGAGAAATTGCCTGTAGTGAATCCCCCATGCCAGTGTTCTCACACTTTTTAGTCTCAGGAACCGTTTAAACTCTTATAATTTATTGAAAACCCCAAAGAGATTTTGTTTACGGAAGTTATAGCAATTGCTATCTACTATATTAGAAATTTGGTGGCTTAGTGGTTAAGTGCTACGTCTGCTAACCAAAGGGTCAGCAGTTCAAATCTGCCAGGCGCTCCTTGGAAACTCTATGGGGCAGTTCTGCTCTGTCCTATAGAGTCGCTATGAACCGGAATTGACTCAACGGCACTGGGTTTGGTTTGGTTTAGTTTATATTAGAAATTAAAACTAAGATTTTTAAATATGTATTTCTTACACCATTTTAAAATAACAATACTAATCCCATTACATGTTAACCCAGATCACATATTTAGATGGAAAGTAATTATATTTTCAAAAATATTTAGTGAGCAGAGTGGCATTGTTTTACATTTTGGCACATCTCCTTAATGTCTCGCTTTCCAGAAGACAGCCGAATTCTCGGGTCTGCTTCTGCATTCTGTCTGTTGCAATATAACACATCATGTGCTTCTGGAAAGCTTTACTGTACGTTCAGGAGAGAATGATAAGTAAGAGGCAAATAACATTTTAATATTATTATGAAAATAGTTGTGACCTCACAGCCCTTCTTAAAGTGTTTCAGAGCCTCCTAGGGATCCCCAAACCAACTTTAAGAACCGCTACTTGAAACAAAATTCCGGTAAAAGTGGTCATTGAATAGCTTTATCTCTGAATGAAACATAGAGGACTGCAATAGACCAAGGGACAGCCTTGCGGTTATTAAGATGGAAGTGTCTCTGCTCTCCTGTTGGTTTTCCAACTGCTTGAGGCCATCTAGACCTTCATGCAGCTCCTGGCCTTCTGTTGGGGCATCCTTACAATGACAACTGGGACGACCTGCCCCCATTTCTGGATATAACTGGGATAACATGGGCCCATCTAGAAGTCCTAGTCCCAAATAAGGGATTTGCTACGATTTCCAAATATAACAAGTTCACAGAGTTTGTAAGCAAAGGCGACAATGTTAAAGAAGCAGGTAATACCTGGGAACAGTAATAACAGAGATGGGAAGGCTTTTTTATATGCAATGAATGCCTGACTTTCCCCTCCTAAAGACCTGGCTGAGCATCCAAAGGTTAGAGGAAGTATGAGCTGTCCAGAAACAGTTGCCCTTGTTTACTTCCCCAAAGCAATAACAGACATGCTCCATTGGAACTCTGTAAAACACTGTGAATGCGTAGTGGGTCGGATGTGGGGTGATGGTTATGATGATGGTGGTGGTGGCAGTAGTGGTGGTGGCAGCGGTGGTAATAGGAGAAGAGGATAAGACTGAGAAAGCCGTTGGGAAAGGGAAGGGGGATGCACCTCAGACCTGTTGCTAAGCCTCAGTAAAAGATACACCTGTTAAAGAGACAGAAAGTGCCACTGCATCTGCCACCTGCCCATGTTTGTTGTGCCCAGAACCGATGTGATTGATTCTATCACTTTTTGTGAGCTCATCAAAGGTATGACGTTGGTGAACCATGCACAAGTTTAGCTCCCTGACTATTGGACAGTGAGATTATAGCAGTTACATACTACCGCCACTAGATGGCAGTGAGAATTTAGTCCATCTTTTGGCATAGTTGACCAAGTCCTTCCTGGAGCTTTCATTGGACTAGAGCCTGGAGACTCCATCCTAAAGCCTCTACCCATATCCACTTCCTCTGTCTCTGGTACCTTGGTCTCCTAATCTGAGCTCCTTGATCCCTGAAATCCTTATGACGCTACAGCTCTCTCGTCCCTCTGGTATCCACGCACTGCTTTATCAGTTCATGTCTACCTCTTCCTCAGATAGAAACCACATCATCATGGGGCCTGAGCCACACTGATTCAACCTCTCTCCTCTACCAGATCCTCCTCATGAGACTTCAAACATTCTGCAGTCTCTCCCAGCTTTAAAAAAAAAAATTCTAGATCATTCGTCTTTCTCTAGCTATTGCCCTGTAGCTCTGTTCTCCTAATTCAGACCTTTATTCTGAACCTGAGCTATGTATCCCAGCTATCTTCTTGAGTTGCATTTCACACAGGCACCTGAAAGTTTATTCATCCTAAACTGAGTTTCACCCCAAAAAGAGTTCCCTTCCACTGTTCCACGTCTCAGCAGATGGAACCACAAACATAGGCTCATCTTTGATATCTCCTTTTTTCACCCCCACTCCCATGTCTAACCTGCTACCAAGTCCTATCAATTTGAATTCTTAAATATGAGTAAAATCCGTTCACATCGCTCCATTTCTACTGCCACCGTTCTAGTCCAAGTCACATCACTCTCACTTGGGCCACTGCAATTGCCTCTTCCTGGCCTATTTCCATCCTTAAACCCCTCCCATCCATTGTCTATTAAGCAGCCAGGTGATATTTTAAAAGTACAAATCTGGCCATGTCACTATTTTGCTTAAAACCTTTCACCGACCACCTATTGCTAATTAGTGAAGTTCAAGATTCTTGTTGTATTTACAAGGCTTTGTGTGGTCTGGCTTCTGCCTAACTTTCCAACCACATCTCACTCCTCCCTTTTCCTCACCAGCCTTCTCCCTCTCCTGGAATGACACCAAGTTCCTTCACACTTAGACCTTCAAACACTTTGCTCCTTCCACCTGAATGACTCCACCCTCTGCAGTTAGGCCTTGCTAACGTCTATCAATGTTTAGAACTTAGTTTAAACGTCACTCTCTCAGGGAGGCCTTCTCTGTCCTTCCCAGTGCTATTCTGCTTCCCAGGAACCCCCTCTGGGTTAGATAATGTCTTTCTGTTATAATCCCATGGTGTCATATACTTTCCCTTTATAGCAGTTATCACAATTGTAATTATAATTTTGTTGTGTGCTTATTTGATTAATAGTTATCTTTCTCATTAATTTATCTTGCTTGTCTTTGTGTTCCCAGCACCTGGCACAGTGCCAGGTAGGTAGAAGTCGCTCAGCAAATGTTACTGAATAAAGATTAAGTGATCTTTTACTTTCTCCAACTGGTCATTATCCCCACCATCACTGTCTTTACATATATGATGCTGGAAAGTTGCAGCCCAGAACACACACAATGTGTATTGCCTTATGCAAATAAGATAACACTTCCTTATCCTTTAGTTCTTAATTAAAATATCACGCCATTATGTCACCATAACAAAAAACTAAAAATTGGCATTGGCTTTGGGATGGCGCAGAGGGCAGAAGCCGGAAATGTCTTATGGATGCTATTAATGAAAGCTTGAAGGGCTTCAAGAAGACCGTTGATGACAGTGGAGGAAGACAGTGAAGAACATGTTATTGGATGCTGGAGAAAAGGGTAGAACAGTTATCAAAACTATCACATGCAACAACACAGAAAACAGAAAATGTGCCCATAAAGTGGTGAATCTGAATAAGCAGAATATTAGAAATGTCAACTGCTTTCTTTCAGGTCAAAAAAAAAAAACAAAAAACCAAACCCACTATAAAATAAACCATTAAGTTTTTACAGAATTTAGAGAAAACGTAAAGGAGCCAGCATTTGCTAGATTCAAAAATAAAACTCTCTCATTCTCAGTCTCTCCCTGCAAAAGATTTTGAAAAAAAGAAATGGTTTTAGGACTAAGATCAAATGCAGGGAATGGTAGTAAGACCCTTTGTTAAAACATCAGAAAGATTTAAGATGATGCCTCATATACCCTTTCAGTTAAATAAAAGGGTCTTTAAGAATCTTAAGGGCTTTCCTGATGGATCATCCTTGCCAGACAATAAAGCTTCTGAAATTTTAAGGGAATTGTCCCATAACAGCCTCATGGATGGTCCAAGGTAGAGAATGCTCATCTTGGTAAGAAATGTGATGTTGGTGTTTACCTAAAGTTTTTAGTTGATACATATAAAACCCATAAAGTTTTTAAAGGAATATTATTAATTTGGACTGAAAGGGACAGACTCAGTATGAAATGAGACTGTAAAAATGGCTTGGGGTGGAGGGGAGTGTCTGACCTCCTTTAACTTCACAAGGGGGAAGGAGAAGTAACATCAACAGCCCAAGGCTGATTTCTATGAGGCGGAGGTCAGACATGTCTCCTCTTTCCATCTTTACCAATTTTGACACTAACTGTCCTTCCTACGGAAACCCTGGTGGCATAGTGCTTAAGTGCTATGGATGCTAACCAAAACATTGGCAGTTTGAATCCACCAGGCACTCCTTGGAAACTCTATGGGGCAGTTCTACTCTGTCCTATAGAGTGGCTATGAGTCGGAATAGTCTCAACAGCAACGGGCTTGGTCTGGTTTTTTAGATCCTTCCCACAGCACTCACTACTTCTCTGCTGGGTTTGGTAATTCATTACAATGGCCCCTCATGATTATGGGGTTCATTATGGAAGTGTCAGGTTATAATTCAGGTTCAGGAATGCTCAGGATACAGTTCTTCCATCTGGACAGCATCTTCCCAGCCGTGCCACAGGCACACCTCTCTCTGGCCCTCAGCCTCTGCCCCTCTCAGGCAAGTGATACAAATCTCTTTTAGCTCTGCCAGGAAGTGCCCACAGGCATCCCACTCCGCCAATAAACCTTGGCCCAAATGCACTCAGCTCTAGCTCCACTAGTCAGCAAACTTGGCTCCACCAACTGCCCACAGGCACTCTACTCAGCCTGCAAGCCTCCTGCACAAAGGCACTTGGCTTTCTTGCTCCATGGACAAGGAAGCCCACCAAAATGTCTCCTGCAAGTCTCTTCTGCCCCTGTTTCTCTGTCACTGCTTCTTGCCATTTCAGTAGTACAGATCTCTCTCTCTCTCACTATAGATTAGTACATGAGCACAAGTTAACCCATGAGTAACTTGCTTATTTTGTAATTCGTCCCTGAGCCTAAGTCCCCTCTCCTTGAATCTTTGAGAGCTCTGTGTCTGCTTGAACAACAGAATGCTGTGAAAGTAACACTCTGCCAGTTTATTGGAACAGGGCTTCAGTGACTGGTAGCTTCCAGACTGTTGAAGGACTCACTCTAAACCTGTTGCTGTAGAGTCATTCTGACTCATAGCAACTCTACAGACAGAGCAGAACTACCCCATAGGGTTTCCAAGGAGCAGCTGGTGGATTCAGACTGTTGACCTTTTGGTTAGCAGCTGAGCTCTTATCCACTTTGCACCACCAGAGCTCTGCATTCACTCTAGGGTGTCTCAATTTTGGAGAAAAAAATGTTTGAATATTTTCAGGCATAAAGTGTCAGTTGGTGTGTCCTATTGAAAAGCAGATGGATCTCTAAGGAAGTTACTGTAATGAACAAACAAGTTATTTGCCTGGGGCCTGGATGGTAGCTCCTGGAATGGTAAAGTTATGCTAATGAAGACAATGGAATAATAATGCCATGTAACTAGACAGTGACCTACATGGTAGTTTGGTAGTTTCGGTTCTCAGTGTTCAAGCCGTCTGTGGAAATAGATGTTTTGGTTCTTAATCTGAATGAAATTAATATTAAAAGAGCAATTTATGTTATTTAACCTGAAGTCATTTTTACATGTCTGCATGTTACCGAATCCGGAAAAGTTGGTCCTTGTCCAGCGTACTCACACTTGCCAATTATCTGTACACCAGTCTTTGAGAAAGAGAAAGTACCTTTACTGCAATGCGCAGAGCAAGGAGGCAGGAGGAAGTTCCTCAGTTCTGGCTCCCCAAGCTACCCAAGCTACGGGGAAGCAAGGCTTATATGTGATTTGGGCAGCAAGATGGCAGCCACGCAGGTGTTCTGGGGAGGAAAAACTCTAGAAGGCGGCTAGGAAACAAGGGATGACATGGTTCTTGTTGGACCCCTTCCTTCGAAATAGGGTCTGGGTGATGATTTTCCCTCTAATTCATTCCTTCTGTTGCTGCGTCCTCTATTGAGGTCAATTAGCGGTCACAACTGGCCCTTCTGCACGTGGGAGGCAGGCCAAATCTGATTTGGGCTAGTTTAAGGACCAATAGAAATTTACTGGCATAAGTAAGGTCAGGTTACACGCAGTGTATTATTTAGGATACGTTGTGCTGTTGTCCTCGTTGCACAATCTTTTGGAGAACTAGGTTGGATGATGTGGCTAGATGTAGTTTGAGGTGGGAAATGGGAGTAAATGTTCAGCCTAGTGAAGAAATGTCTTAATGAATGCCTTCATTTCATTAATTCTGACCTATTGCAGAGGTCCCAAGAAGATATAAAAGCTCAACAGTCGTGGATAACTTGGAGCTTGGTCTGTTTACGGTGAGGGCAGGATTGACCCGATACTGTATCGATATCTTCCCTTCTTTGGGACAAGCACAGCCTGGTTGACCATGGTCTTGTTTCTTAAGCCCAATGAATTAGTAATAAAAAAAAAAAACAACAAAAAAACTAGAGAAGGACCTTCAGTAGAGTTTGTGAATGTTTTTTCCAGAACACTGCCAAGAATCTGATTGCTGCAGATGTTTATTTCTAAATCACTCAGTTATAACTGGGAGTGGAGGGGAGGTGGGGAGTAGATAGATAGCAAAACCTACCCGTGTGTGTGTTGGAGCTTCTCCCAGAGAAGGGGGAGTTGTGAGACGGGGAGCTATTTCGGTTGTTCTGGCGCAGCAGTCAATAGCTTAAGACTTGTAGACATTCCAGGTGATCATATCAAAATAATCAGAATAAAAACAATAATGACACGTATATTTAAGGAAACTTTTTATCTATTAAAAAAAAAACCTGAATTTGCAAATTGAAAGAGCTTACACTCCAGACAAAATCAGTGATGAGTGACCCAAACCTGCACATGTCTTCTGGAAAAAAAAAAAAATGAATTAAAAAAGAAAAAGTATCCCAAAGTTGTGCAAACACATTTTTCTTTAATTCATAGCAGTTCACTGTCCCCCCGCCCACCATGGACCTTCTCTTGTACCAGTTGGTATGGAACCCTTAGTAATGTTTTTTCTCTTATATTACCTGTAAATCATAATTTACCTGGATGTGCAAGTGCCTCCCCCTCCTGGCAAGCCCTCAGGGACTGGCCGGCAGAGGCCCGGCTGCTGGGTGATGACCTCCTTCCCCCAAATTGCTGAGTTCTAGCTCCTGTGAAATGCTAGGCAATCCCAGCCCCAAGGTCACAGGGCAGGGAAGGCCAGATTTCCCGCTCCCTGACAGAGGGTCGGGAATGGATGGCGGACACACAGTTCTGCGAGTACTGGTTAGCGCCTAGGTGCCGCCTGTAAGACCACCTTAGGCACACTGCAACCAGGAGGTACCTCCACCCGAGACCCACTGGCCTTCGAGGTTCTCTTTCATCCCAAGGGCTTAGCTCTTTGGTGGGACAGAAATCGGGCAGGCCGTGGGGCTGCGTGGCTAGCTCCAGGTGGCAATGGAAAGGGTCTAGAGTGATGCCATCAGGCCTTGCAGGGGAAGGGGCCCTGGGACAGAGGGCCTTTCTTGTGAGGTGCACACCACACTATGGGCTAGCATGTGCACGTTTGGCACATCCCTCCAATGCCTGTGGTCACACGGCCGCCCTGCCCCAACTGTACATGTACAATTCAGTGCCCCGGAGTTGCGAGGGTACCTGAGTAGTCACTCCAGTGGGGAGGGCAGTTGGGGGTGGGCTTCTCAGAGAGACCATTTCTTCAGGGCAGTGTGGTAGAGAGAGATCAGCTGCCGAGCCAGTGCTCAGATGCCTGGTGGGAGCCATGGGGGTGAGCAGCTATCGGATGGGGGACAGAGGATGGTGCGAAAGCCCCAGGCTTGAGTGTGGATCTCGGCTGTTTCTTGAAAGTGGGTGCCTTTGAATGTCCACATTTTTGGTCCATACCTGTGACAGGACATGCAGCCGCAGCACCACCCAGCATGCCTTGCTGGCTGCCTCACCTGCTGTCACCCCCTCTGACAGTGTCACCCAGTGTAGTCCCCACCATCTGCACCCCCCACCCCCAGTTAGGCCACAGATATCATCTACTGTGTCAGTTACAATTCTTTCCATTTCGAGTTGCAGAGAACTTGCCCACACTGACTTATACAGAAAAAGGAAGGCTTCAGGTATGTTCTGATTGGAGGTTGATGGCATGACGGAGCTGGAGGAGGCTACCTCAGAAACAAACCAAACCCCATGCTGTCTAGTCAATTCCTACTCATAGTGACCCTATAGGACAGAGTAGAACTGCCCCATAGAGTTTCCAAGGAGCACGTGGTGGATTCAAACTGCCGACCCTTTGGTTAGCATCCATAGCACTTAACCACTACGCCACCAGGGTTTCCAGAGGCTTCCTAGAAGCAGGGCATCTTATGAGATTGGTTTGGGAGCATATTTGACTTTCTCTGGTTAGACCTGAGTTGGAAGGGGTAAGAAAAAGTACAGAGCCTGGCAGTCACTGATCAAGTACTAACAGTTTGGGGCCAGTTGCTACAGAGGTTGTAGGTCAGAGTTCTATTATCATAAATGGTCTAACCACTGTCCATTTATATATTCAGTCTCTCAGTTTATTTATAATTATCAGCTCTGACTCATGGCACACTAGCTCTCTTCTACTTGTTTTGACCTTGTGATTGCAAAATGGCTCCACTGACATTAGGCTTTAGATTCACGCTCAGTCAAGTCCAGCAGGAATGAACATGACTCTCTTTTCTAGAACATCCAGGAAAAAAACAAGAGGTTCCTTGCCTTTCATTGAATTAGGCTGCGTCCTGTTCTATCCTTGAACCAGTCACAGTGGTTGCCAAGTATAAGCCTTGAGTCCCAAGTAGTTGAACTGTGGGTGGCTTTTTGTTTGTTTGTTTGAATATTAGAGTCACATTCAACAAATAGTCACTGCACAAATAAAAGAATGACAATGAGGCTGACTTCAGCCTCTTTAAAGCTGAGCATTAGGAAAATATGATGGAGAATTTTCAGATTTTTGAAGAAAAATTATTATAATCAAAGGCAACGGTACCAGGACATGTTGTTATGCATGCTTGAAGGCAACAGAATCATATTCTATAGTTAGCCATTAAAATTAACAACTCAAAAATAGTTATATTCAGTTTAAAAGAGAAAGAATGAATAGTCGGCTCCCCAACAGAACTGCCAGGGCTTGAACTGACCCAGCTCCCAACTCATGGTAAGAATCCTCAGGAGTAATGGTACTTCAACGAACCATCATTTTGTGCTGTCGAGTCGATTCCAACTCATAGTGACCCCAGGACGGAGTAGAACTGCCGCATAGGCTTTCCGAGGCTGTAATCTTTACAGAAGCAGATTGCCAGGTCCTTTACCCCACAGATTAGAAATGCCACCCTTTTGGTTAGCAACCGAGCTCTTAACCATTGTGCCACCAGGCTCCTTTCAACAAACCGCACCTACTTAGAACCCTAAAGTAATAACCTTCAAGAACGTAAGTTTTAAAAAAAAAATTTGATTCATAGTAACCCCACGTGTGTAAGAGTAGAATTGCACTCCATAGGGTTTTGTTATTATTGTTGAGAACGTACAAAGCAAAACATACACCAATTCAACCATTTCTACATTGATTACATTCTTCAAGTTGTGTACCCACTCTCACCCTCCTTTTCTGAGTTGTTCCTCCTCCATTAACCTACTTCGTAGGATTTTCAATGACTAATTTTTTGGAAATAGATCACCAGACCTTTCTTCCAAGGCACCCAGCTCTGGGTAGATTCAAACTGCCAACCTTTCAGTTAGAAGCCAAGTGTTTAGCCATTTGCACCACCCAGGGACTTCTGAAGAATGTATGTAGGATGTTCTAATGTTCATGATGGAATCTAAATGAAACTTAAATGCAAATTATTTAATTGCAGGTTGTTATCCCTCCTTATGAAAATATTCCTGTGATTCCATAGAAGAAATTTCTTCGGTAGAACATTTCCTGCAGACACAATCTGTTATCAGATTCAGATTGTACTTTTAAAATATATTTATAGATACCAAAATATTGTTGACTTCAAGTAATGAGGCTTCTATAAAGTTTCTTTAATGAACAAATACCATTTCAATGAATGAAATTAATAACTCTCCAAAATCTTAATAATAATTATAGAAATACACAAGATATTTGTATACTTAAGATTCTTTTAAGAAATTAAATGTTGTTGCTGTCGTTAAGTGCTGTTAACTCATAGCGACCCTATGTACAATGGAATGAAACACTGCCGTGTCCTGTGCCATCCTCACAATCGTTGCTATGTTTGAGCCCATCATTGCTGTGTTTGAACCCATCATTGCAGCCAGTGTGTCAATCCATCTAGATGAGGATCTTCCTCTTTTTCACTGACCTTCTACTTTAAAAAAAAAAAAAAATTTTTTTTTTTTTTTTACTTTACCAAGCATGATGTCATTCCCTGATAACATGTCCAAAATACCTGAGACAAGGTCTCACCATCTTCACTTCTAAGGAGCATTCTGGCTGTACTTCTTCTAAGACAGATTTGTTCATTCTTCTGGCAGGCCATGGTTTAGTCACTATTCTTCACCAACACTGCAATTCAAAGGCATCAATTCTTGGGCCTTCCTTATTCATTGTCCAGCTTACACATGCATATGAAACGATGGAAAATACCATGGCTTGGGTCAGGCACACCTTAGTCCTCAAAGTGGCATGTTTGCTTTTTAACACTTTAAACGGGTCTTTTGCAGCAGATTTTCCCAATGCAATGTGTCTTTTGCTTTCTTGACTGCTGCTTCCATGGACGTTGATTGTGGATCCAAATAAAATGAAATCCTTGACAACTTCAATGTTTTCTCCATTATCATCACAACTGGACCAATAAGCAGCATCAGGATAAATGGGGAAATTAAATAGTCCTAATTAATGATGACAGAATTAAGAAACAACAATCTTGCTATTTCCCCAGGATTCAGACCCCACAGGACTGCCTTTGGCACTGTAGCCCATTCAGGGAATTGGGCCCTCACCACCTCACAGTTATTCTGGTTCACTGCTATAAGGAACTTCATTAGGCTTGGCCGACTTTTATTGATTGGACATAAAATGCAGCCTGTCCCTAGAATTTCCATTTGGTCCTATTCTTAGTCATTTCAGTTTATTTGCTCAGCAGAGATTCTCAACATTTGCCATAACACCATTGGCTGACTGAGAACACAAAAAGGTGGGTATTTCTTTGAGTTTCTCATTTGCATATAAGTCCCTCAGGAGGCCTTAAAGAGATGAGCCTTGCAGAATTTGCCCTCTTTTGCAGGCTACTGCTTTTTTGTGGAGCTAGGGGTAACTGTTTTTCTTTCCTTCCTCTGCAATATGACATGTCCTTGTGAAAAAGCTTTGGGTGGATTCCTGCCCCAGCTAATGAAACAGGGTAACCGCTACATATCATACATTGCAAAACCAGCCCTGTTTTGATCTCTAAGGGAAAGGAAAGGCCACCCTTGGAAGTTTAGGGTGGAATTTCCCCAGGAGAGCCTTTGAAAACCCACTGGTTTTGCACAGCCTAGCCTGACAGTTTCTCTCAGCCTGGATGGTGTACTAAGGAAAAAGGTAGCTTTGACTCAGCAGTCGGTTAATGTATGGTAGGATCAGATAAATTGGGCTGCACTGCAAACAAAGAAAAAATTAGTATAATAGCAATGCCTCCTTAGATTCGCAGCCTCCATAATAAGTAATGTTTATCTTTTTATCCCTCTGGCTGTGTCCAGTCACAGGCATTTCCAAGACCCTATGTAAATATGCAAAGGAAAGGACAGGCCTGAGACTTTATGGCAGGCAGTAAATTGAGGAGTTTTAGAAACCCAAGGGATTCCTTGCATCAAGAAGCTGGCTATAGCATTTGACCCCAAGCTTTATGTGTCACAGACCATGGGTAGAAGTAAGATTTTAACTCACAAGCCCAAGCTGCAACCTGCCTATTGGGAAAAGGCTGGGGCTCTTGCATGGACTTTTATCAGTTGGCCAGCGCACCTTGAAAGGAAACGCCTCTTATGGATAGGCTCTGCCCACTCACTGCTATGGGGGTGGGAAGGAAACCTGTCCCTCAATCACCTTTCAGCAACTCCACCAGCTTCCCTCACAAAATACATACACACCCTTGGTTCAGAACTATAAAAGAAAGGGGGAACTTAAATAGTAGAAACCACAAAACTAATGAATATTGATCAAGGGTTCTTAATCTGGGCCTATGGGTAGACTTCAAGGGATCAGAGAATGCTCGAACTGATATACAAAAGTTAACCATATGAATGTTTCTTTTTCTGAACAGTGTTTCTATAGCAGATAACAAGGTTTCAAAGAAATCTATGGCTCAACGAAGGCCAAAGATTAATTGCTCTCAAACTTAATCTATAATATGGGCATTTTTTCCTACGGTGTGAATTTTTAACATTCACTGAATATAATAAAATCAATGAATTAGTGAAAATGGTTTGCATTGCAATCACCACTGTTGGTTATAAAGAGGGAGCAGGGGAAAGACTATTGGGGAACAGATACTTTCCTAGACTGGGTTAGTGTTGGCTGGATAACAAAAGTCATAAGAATGCATGAAAAGTAGTTAGGAATGACTGCATCAGTTGTGATAAGAAATTATAGATAAATTTACACTTATAAAAACACTGTTTTCACATTGATGGTGTGATGTCTTAAAAAAAATAATAGTGTGAAGTATCTTACTTTAAATTACCACAAGCTCTGTGGTGTAAAAGGAGTCCTGGTAGTACAGTGGTTAAGAGCTCAGCTGCTAACCAAATGGTTGCCAGTTTAAACCCACCAGGGGTTCTGTGGGAGAAAGGTGTGGCAATCTGCCTCCCGAAAGATTACAACCTTGGAAACCCCATAGGGCAGTTATACTCTGTCCTATAGAGTCGCTATGAATCGGAATTGACTTAATGACAATAGGTTTGGTTTTGGTTTATGTGGCTTAAAACTACAGAAATATATTCTCTCCCAGTTCTGGAGGCTAGATGTCCAAAATCAAGGCGTCACTCTGAGAAAAATGCACACAGATAGTAATATGACCCAGAGGCAATGGAAAATGGACACAATTAGTTGATCACATTTGTTTCCCAAAAGAAAAAAAAAAATCATACATTCTTTGGCAAGCTTTGGGTGTACGTTTTTGCCCTGTAAGTGAAACTGGACCAATGTTTCCAAAAACAGTGACCTATAAATGAAAAGGATATCAATATGATAAATCATTTTAAGAAACCATCACAAACTGCTCTCTAGTTACAACACTTCATGAATATTTTCTAAGGTTCCGAGATAAAATCCAGTTTTAGATTATAATTTCTAAGGATCACTGAACTAGAGTCAGTGTAGTCTTCTCAGTAAGCACTGCTTTTTTCTACTGTATCATGGACCATATTTTCACTCAGAAAGTAAAAATCCCATGCCTTTATTTGTTGGCTTCTTGGGGCAAAGTGAGTCTTCAGGCCAGTCTGCAGCAGTTTTAACAATTTCAAAAAGTATTTTGGTAATATCTATTAAAATTTTCAAGCACACATTTGCTTTGCCTCATCAAACCAACTTGGTGAAATCTATTCCACAGCACAAGTATTTACTAACATGTAAAACTGGGTTCTTTATTTTAGCATTGTATATACTGACAAAAAACTAACAACCACCTAGATGACCATCATTAAAAAAATGGTTGAAGAAACTGTGTTATACCCAATACTAAGGAACATTATGCATCTATGAAAAATAATAACATTAATATATAAATATGCCCCTGACGTAGTATCGAACATGGATATTCAACAAATTAAACACACTCATACCAAGAAAAATAATCTGTTTCAGCATTTATTCAACTTAAATAGAGGATGGTTGGGTAGTAACCAAATACCACGTGGCTTCTCAACACAGTCAGAGTGTGTGCGCAACCACTTTTCTTCTCCATAATTTCATGAAAGCTCTTTTCATCTCACTATTTCGCAAGCTGTAGATCAGTGGATTCAGCAAAGGGGTAAGCAATGAATAAGACAGTGACATCAATTTCTTGGTTTCTGGTGAGTAGCTGGATTTTGGTTGTAAATAAGTCATAATGGCTGTGCCATAGAAGAGGGTCACAGATGTGAGATGAGAGGCACAGGTGGAAAATGCCTTTTGCCTCCCAGTGGTTGATGGCATCTTCAGGATGGCAAAGAGGATTCGAATATAGGACAAAAGTATCAGCAAGAAAGGAACCAGAATAATTAAAACAGTGCCTGTGAATGCATAGATTTCAAACAAAAATGTGTCCGCACACACAAGCTCTAGCACTGGAGGGGTTTCACAAGAAAGATGATTAATTTCATTGGGGCCACAAAAAGGAAAACTAAAAACCCATGGGGTTTGTAGGGTAGTCATTGAGAAACCTAAAGCCCATGAGAATGTAACTAACTTCATAAAAACCCTTTTGTTCATAATCATTGGGTAGCTCAGAGGATGGCAGATAGCAGCGTATCGGTCATAAGCCGTTGCCCCCAGGAGAATACATTCTGTCCCACCAAAAAGAAGAATGAAATACATCTGTGCAAAACAGCCAGCAAAAGAAATAGTCGCTTTCTCTGTGGAGAGGACCACCAGCATTTCAGGCATAATAACTCCACTGAAACTCACTTCCACCACAGATAAGTTCTGGAGGAACAGGTACATGGGAACATGAAGGCTCTGGTCCAGGGAGATGACAACGATGATGGTGGCATTTCCTATCAAGGTCACCAGATAAATAACCAAGAAGATTCCAAAGAGCTGCTCTTGGAGTTCAGGAAATTTAGAAAATCCCAAGAGAATGAATTCAACCACAGAGCTTTGGTTTTGCCTTTTCATTTCAGTAGCGGAGCATATATTGGTCTATGGACATGGTATATAAACTATGAAGTCACAGTCCAATAGGCGAGAGTTCGCATCTGCATTCACCTGAGGAATTCTTGGTAGATGTAATGATGAGCCCATGCTGACAGAAATTCAGGTTGGCAATTTTGGAGGATGGCCAATTACTCGGATTAATGAATCTTTCAAATGTAAGGGAAGAAGTAAAGAATCTGGCTCAAAAACATTGCCTGAAAATTACAAAATAATAGTGGAGTTTGATCGCAAGTTGTACACTATGTAGTTCCAAAACTAAATATATTCTTTATTAACCATTTTCTTAAAAGAAATATGAATATTTGAAAACTTAGGCTCTATTCCCATAACATTGCTATATCATCTTTTTTCTCAATTATATATAAACATGGAATTTAAGACCACAAAAAAGTGTTAAAAAGTAGAAAAATGGAAAAAGATAAACACCAAAATATTTTATAACAACTTAATGATTCAAAGTTGCAGCAAAGTTGATATTTATTCATTATAAATATTCATTAGGGTGTAAAAACACCTGTATGTTACTTGGGTAAACGTGACAACACTCTGTAGAAACACACAAAGGGGGTTTGGTTGAATTTTAAATGTACTTACCTTAGGTGATCTGACAATTTATGAGAATTGGCTTCAGGCTTATTGATTTCTGCCCAGGCTGAACCTGGCCAGTTATATTCAAATTTGCCTGGATGGGAAATATCCAAGGCCATTTTCCACGGCCCTTCCTTGCGATCATGATGGTTTTCAAAACCAAATAAAAAGCCCGTTTTCTGGTCATGCGAACCTATGATTTAAAAGTTGTCTCTCTCTTTCCTCTCTCTCCCACTCTCCTCCGCATCAAGGAGTTCATTTAATCATTAATTATGCAACAAACGCTGAGTGAGCACCTACCATTTTAGAGGCTCTGTACTCTCAGGCATGCATTTGGGCCCTAAGCTCAACAGAGAGATCTTCCCTGAGACAACACTACATAAAACAGCAACCTACTCCCTACCCAAGTCTCTCTAATGCCTACCTCTTATACCTTGCTCTAACTTTTCCCATTATCACCAACCAACATTATGTATATAAAATAAATGCATAATATATATAATATGTATATAATGTCAGTTGGTGATACTATATATATTTGTTTTATATATTTGTTGTTATATATATAAAATATTTGTTGTTAGGTGTTATCGAGTCAGTTCCAACTCTAAGCAACCTTATGTACAACAGAATGAAACATCACCTGGTCCTGTGCCATCCTCACAATTGCTACTGTTTGAGTCCATTGTTACAACCATTGTGTCAATCCATCTCCTTGAAGGTCTTCTTTTTTGCTGACCCTCTATTTTACCAACCATAATGTCCGTCTTCAGGGACTGATCCCTCTTGATTACATGTCCAAAGTACATGAGGCGAAGTCTCGCCATTCTCGATTCTAAGGAGCATCCTGGCTGTACTTCTTCCAAGAAAAATTTGTTCTTCTGGCAGTCCGTGGTATATTCAAGATATATACATATGTATGTATGTGTATATATATATATATACACACACACACATATACATATATATAGAAAGATGATAGGTGATTGATATACAATATATTGTTTATATATATGTGTGTGTGTATATGTGTACAAACAATATATTCACAATGCCTACAACCATCCCTAGTCAATAATACCTGCTAAATGAGTAATTGTTGAATAAATGAATATAAAAGTTAGGAAAGTACAGACTCTTCCCGAAGAAATGCAGTATCTAAAAGAAAAATCAAATTAGTAAATGACTGTATTGGGAAGCATGAGTAAGAACAAGTGCTTCAGAAATTTAAAGGAAGGAAGAATTACTTCTGAATGGGAAGGGAGGATGAATGAACACAATCACAGGATGTCTTGCATAGAAGGGTTATTAGGTAGAAAGGCTGAATTGCTAAAGTCAAAAGTTAGTAGTAGATGGCATCGTAGCACAGAAAAGAGGCCTACTGACCTTTGTGTGATGCTTTGAACCAGAGCTTCATAGTGGGACACGAGGAAGTCAGGAGGCTGGAAGGACACATCGAGGTCAAGACATAAAATGTTGTCTCAAGTTCAGACCATCACCACATTAGCAGAAAGTAGAAGGCAAGTTGGCCTTATCTCTAGCTGAGTCTGACCTGAGTTATATTGTAAAATCAACTATCTATATTAACTATAATAATTATATTTCAGATGTCAAAAAATCTCCTAAAAATAAAAAAATGGACTCTGTATGGTCAAATATTTAAACCATCTCCAATGGGGAAAAAGGAGCCCTGGAGACACAGTGGTTAAGAGTTACAGCTGCTAACAAAAAGGTTGACAGTTCAAGTCTACCAGCCACTCCTTGGAAACCCTATGGAGCAGTTCTACTCTGTCCTAAAGGGTCGCTATGAGTTGGAACTGACCCAATGGCAAAGGGGTTTTTAATGGGGGAAAAAAGAGAATAGCATGTATTCAGTGTCAAATACAGTAAAACCTGCAAAACCCAGAAACTGTATAAGGCAGAAATCTGTCAGAGAAGGAAAACTCAAATATTTTCCACTAAAACAAGTGATAGAAAAGTGGTAAGATTACATCCTATCAAAGGCAGAAAACTTGTGAGACCCAGAAAAATAAAGCAGTCCCATGGAGTTCTGTTTCTCACGGGTTTCACTGTATTTAAAAGCAGATAGGTTTTGAAAATTAGAAAATTTAGAATTTTGTATAAAAATATAAAACCTTCATAGATTGATTAAATCCAAGTTAGGGAACAAAACCATATTACTGCCTTCATGAGAAGCAAAGAGTAACTGATCATAAATGCTCCATCTTTCTATAACTATAACTAGAAGACCCTAATACTGCCTTGGGTAACTCTGACATGTAATACTAGGGCAGATCACTCCCTTCTCTAGCACTAAGTTCTCTTCCAGTTATGAACTTGTAATAGTTGATGCTTAAAGGTCTAATTATCACCCAAACTTTTTTCTGTAAAGAAAAGAAAGAGAAATTAACTAGCACGCATCAAAACCAGAGTCTACTGATTTGAATGTTTCGGATGTGGCTACTGATTCCTGAGCCATCACTTCAAAAGCATCTCTAATTATTAGTGAGGGGAACTGTAAATAGAAAGCCTGCTAACAGCCCACTCAATCAGAATCTTTGTCTCTTACCTATTGACTCTGTCTCTTTGATTTTCATGCCATTTTATCCAAAGCTTTACCTCTAACCAAAAGCCACCATCTCGTAAGTACCACCCAGTCATTCAGTGCACTGATTCTAGAACATTATATGACACTGAATCACATGCCCTGGAGAATCCCTCCCGGGACAACTTGCAATCACATTATACACACTTTGCTGTATTATTGTATGATAACCAAAGAGTCTTGAACTTGGTCCCTCAGGTGTGATAGTGAATAGCACCAACCTGGAGCACAACTCCTTAAGATTTCTACAGGGAACAAACATCCTTCACACAAGAGACTCAGTTTCACCCTGACATGTCCCAACAGCACGTGAATGAAAAGGTTGAATAAATGTTAGTAGATGAGGGAAAAGGAGAGAGGAGGGGAGTTGAGGGGGTGAGCGAAGACAGGCAACTTAGAGCTGGACAGAATGGACAGTTTGTGCAATGGTGGGAAACAAGTTAAGCAGATTGAGGCCTAATATGTGAAAAGCCTGGATATCCCCCTGGAACACTTTATCTTTTCTAGTATAAATAGAAAGGCACTGAAATTTTTTGAGAGAAAAGTCATTACAGTTGATTTCATACTTACCCATTGCTGTTGAGTCGATTCCTACTCATAGCGACCCTATAGGACAGAGTAGAACTGCCCCATAGGGCTCCTAAGGAGTGGCTGGTGGATCTGAACCGCCAGGCTTTTGGTTAGCAGCCCTAGCTCTTAACCACTGTGTCACCAGAGCCCCATTTCATAATTAATGCTATTTAATTTAAAGTAAAAAGATCTGATTAGCTGTTTGACTTCGAGCATTAATTATGTTAGTAATAATTTTATTAATCTCACAGGATAAGTATGTGCATCAAGGGACTCAGTCTAAACTGGCTTGAGCAATGCGTGAAACTTACTGGCTCAGTCCCAGTAGAGCGTAGGAATGGATGAATCTTCAGGCTTAGCTTTATCCAGAACTCGATGTGGCCAGGACCTGTTTTTTTCCCCCTACTTCTCATCTCTGACAAGGTTGCATTGTCAAGGAAGCCCTCCCTCCCTGGTGACAATAAGGCTGCCAACAACACTTATGCAACAACACATCACCTCTCTCTAAAATAGGTTGTTATTCACAGAATCCAATCCAAGGACGCCTTCCAAATCACTCATGATGTTGGAATTACATACCCTTCCATGAAACAGTCATGTGATCTGGGCATGGGAAATGCTGCCTAATATGTAGGTTTCATGATTCCTGTTCTATAAGTGGAGACAGCAGCAATCCCATGGGGATTTTGTCATGATGATATGTCCTATATTTTGATGTTAGTAATGGTAGCATAGGTTATGTGTACTTAGTGAGACGTCATCAAGTTGTACCATCATGATTTGTACACCTTTCTATATGCATATTAGAATTCAATGAAAAGTTTATGAAAAATACTTCAGACAGATGCTTAAGAGAGAAAAAGGAAGTAATATTAATATCAAAATACAATTAAAGCCAAAACTATTAAACTAAAAAAAAGAATTTTGTATATGTGCATTCTATACAAATCAGTCAAAGGATTTAACACAGCAAAAATAAAAATGTAAAATATATAAAACTAACACTGGCAAAACCAAAACATGAAGATTTTGACACAGTTTTCTCAAGGTTTGACCAAGAAATACAAATGGGAAGACCTCAAAAAAAAAAAAAAAAAAAAAAAATTCGATATAGCAGATGGTAATGAGTAAATAGGAGACAGAACATCTTTAATTCTGATAATCATTATTTTTCTCCCAAAATATCTATGGAATGTTTACACAAACTGATTATGTACTTTGCCATGAAGAAAATATCAATACATTCCAAATACTTAACAATCAAACAGACAACATTTCAGTGTCTCTGAGCCATGTGTATGGGTTTTGAGCTTAGAATCTCAGGGGTACCTCATAACCAATTCTATGGTTGAAAAGAGAACTCTCTGGACTCTCTCCCACAAGGTGCTGTCCCAACTTAGGTGCTTTTCTTCATTCTCCCACAGTTCTTTTCTGCTTCCCACTGTTGGGGGGAGACGGGACAGATGGGACTCTTCATGTGGCGGGAAGGTGGCCTAGCCTCAGGATGAAGTTTTTCTGTTTTTAATCTGAATTTATGTTGTGAGGATTAACTTCTTTGAGGCATATTTCCTGCACTTTATGCTTTCCCTAAGCTAAGAATGCCTGCCCCTTCACAACTTTGAGTTACATTAGAAACACTCTTGTTTGGTAGCAACCTGGTACAAGGTACCGTTAAGGGTGATGAATAATGACAGAGTATTTGGAGAGAGAATAATGAGGGAGAGCTGGGAGGAGAATCAAGGAAGACCGTCTTGAGGAAATGACATTTTGAGGAAATGACATTTTAAGGAAATCTGAGGAAAGTGTAGGAATTAGCCAGTTGAAAAGTAGAGTGAGAAATGCATATTACATGGAAAGAAAGACATGTTTTGACAGCTCCAGGTCAGAATGAGGTAGTGACTTCATAAAACTGAAAGTAAACCTTGTATCAGAAAACAGTAAACGAGTAAGTGAGCAAGCTAGTAAATGATTTAGTGAATGAGCAGAAATATAGCGAGAAATCATAGGAGGTATTTACAAAAAAAAAATTTGCTATTGAATCGATTCCAACTCATAGCAACCCTACAGTACGGAGTAGAACTGCCCCCATGGGGTTTCCAAGGAGTGGCTGGTGTATTAGAACTGCCGACCTTTTGGTTAGCAGCCAAGCTCTTAACCACTGCACCACCAGGGCTCCAATAGGAGGTACAGGCGGGGGCCAAATCAAGAACAGTTTCATATCGAGCTGTTGTTGTTAGGTGCCATTGAGTCGGTCCCTACTCATAGCAACCCTATGCACAACAGAATGAAACACTGCCCGGTCCTGCGCCATCCTTACAATCGTTGTTATGCTTGGAGATCATTGTTGCAGCCACTGTGTCAATCCACCACATTGAGGGTCTTCCTCTTTTCCACTGACGTTGTACTTTGCCAAGCATGATGCCTTCTCCAGGGACTGATCCCTCCCGACAGCATGTCCAAAGTATGTAAGATGCAGTCTTGCCATCCTTGCTTCTGAGGAGTATTCTGGTTGCACTTCCTCCAAGACAGATTTGTTCGTTCTTTTGGCAGTCCATGGTATATTCAATATTTTTCACCAACACCGCAATTAAAAGGCGTCAATTCTTCTTTGGTCTTTCTTATCATTGTCCAGCTTTCACATGCATAAGATGTGATTGAAAATACCGTGGCTTGGGTCAGGCGCACCTTAGTCTTCAAGGTGACAGCTTTGCTTTTCAACACTTCAGAGAGGTCCTTTGCAGCAGATTTACCCAATGCAATGCGTGTTTTGATTTCTTGACTGCTGTTTCCATGGCTGTTGATTGTGGATCCAAGTAAAATGAAATCCTTGACAACTTCAATCTTTTCCCCGTTTATCATGATGTTGCTTATTGGTCCAGTTGCGAGGATTTTTGTTTTCTTTACGTTGAGGTGCAATCCATACTGAATGCTGTGGTCTTTGACTTTCATTAATAAGTGCTTCAAGTCCTCTTCACTTTCAGCAAGCAAGGTTGTGTCATCTGCATAACACAGGTTGTTAATGAGTCTTCCTCCAATCCTGATGTCCCGTTCTTCTTCACATAGTCCAGCTTCTCCTATTATTTGCTCAGCATACATATTGAATAGGTGTGGTGAAAGGATACAACCAAGACACACACTTTTCCCGGCTTTAAACCAATCAGTATCCCCTTGTTCTGTTGGAACAACTGCCTCTTGATTTATGTAAAGTTTCCTCATGAGCACAATTAAGTGTTCTGGAATTCCCATACTTCGCAATGTTATCCATAATTTATTATGATCCATGTGGTCGAATGCCTTGGCATAGTCAATAAAACACAGGTAAACATCCTTCTGGTATTCTTTGCTTTCAACCAGGATCCATCTGACATCAGCAGTGATATCCCTGGTTCCACGTCCTCTTCTGAAACCAGCCTGAGTTTCTGGCAGTTCCCTGTCAATATACTGCTGCAGCCATTTTTGAATGATCTTCACCAAACTTTTGCTTGCACGTGATATAAATGATATTATTCTATAATATCCGCATTCGGCTGGATCACCGTTCTTGGGAATAGGCATAAATAGGGATCTCTTCCAGTCAGTTGACCAAGAAGTTGTCTTACATATCTCTTGGTATAGATGAGTGAGCACCTCCAGTGGTGCATCCGTTTGCTGAAACATCTCAGTTGATATTCTATCAATTCTTGGAGCCTTGTTTTTCACCAATACCTTCAGAGCTGCTTGGACTTCTTCCTTTAGTACCATTGGCTCCTGATCATATGCTACCTTTTGAAATGGTTGAACATCGACTAATTCTTTTTGGCATAATGACTATATAATGAAACATTATGGATCACCTTTATTACCTAAAATTTGAAAAATCTCTAGTGCCAAACATCTTAACTGAAAGGAAAAGGCAAACCACAAACATGTGACATGTATGGCCTAATATCTTTTCTAATAAAAAATCTCTTTCAAATTTCTTGGATATTCTGTTTTTCCCACTAGATCCACATCTCCAGCTTGCTCTGTGCCCTGAGAGGCTAAACTTTTATGGACCTCATCAACAAGGCTCCCTTGCCCTCTGTCTTCCAATTAGGTTCAGCCAATGGAAGGCATGGCAGGAGGGTGGGAAGAAAGAAGGGCCAGGGTATTTTTTCTTCTGGCTTCTCCCCTGAAGGGTTGCATGTTTGCAGTGGTGTGTTCCTCTTCTGAAAGCCATGGCTATCCCTTTTGTAAAGCTACTGATCTTGTTGGATTCTCGTCCCCACTCTTACTCCATGTCTGTCAGGCTTAGAGGTTGTAATGGCTTTCCAGAATTGCTAACCCTTTGAGCTTCATCTCTTGTTTATTTTCCCTTAACTCTGCCCATACTAGCTTTGCAAATAGTTCCTTCAGTTAGCTTTATTCAGGCTCTCTTTTGTGTGTGCTGTGTCCTTCCTCACCCTGACTGTTACACAAATCTCCAAGAAAGACACTAAAACTGCAAAGCAGGACATGCATAGGTAAAAGCACGCAAATCTATTTGCTGTTGAGCTGATTCAACCTTATGGCAATCCCATGTGGGTCAGAGAAGAACTGTGCTCCATTGGGTTTTCAGTGGCTGATTTTTTGGAAGGAAGTCTTCAGGATTTTCTTCCTAAGTGCTTCTAGATGGACTCAAATCCCTTCATTAGCAGGTGATTGCATTAACCTTTTGAAATTGCTACCCAAAGTTTTGAAAGTGTTCAGTCACACTAGCGATGCCATTTCACAAAGTAATGAGACAACATTTTTTTAAACCTATCAAATTGACTACTCCTAAGGCAAATGACTGTTAAAGAGGCCTGCAAGGCACCATCAGGCTGTTCTGTTCAGAAGACAAATTGTTACATCCTTTTTGGATAGCAATGTCAGTACGTATGAAAGGTCCTCACAAAATAGCTTACTTTTTGACCTAGGAATTTTGTTTCTCGAAATCCAAAATACAGATAATAATCAGAACTATAAATGAAGAGCTACATCCCAAAATGTTATTAATAACAATGAAAAAGATGGAAAAGACCCAAGTAAATTACAATAAGGCACTGGCCGTGTCTCAGGAAATGACGACTTTCAGTGTAGTCAGTGAGACAGAGGCTTAACATGCTGACCATGCTATCTAATTTTAATCTGGATTCAAGACTAACATCTATGTTTTTGAGACAAACATGTTCTTCCTTGGTGGTCAAAACCAGGATGTGAAACAATGTGCCCTGAAGGGTCTAAACTAAGTGACCATCTGTGCTCCTCAAAATAAACGCACTAAGGAAGAGTGCTGTCTGGGTGCTGTTGCCAACAAGATATTTTTTGCAAGATAGACAAAGAAAATACATGTAAGCATCTCGTGACCATGATGTAAGCATCCTGTGATGCTATCTGTAGTCACTAGTTATACTATTAGTAATCCGTTACCAATTAGAGCGTGATTATTATTTTTTTTTATTACAATATTCACCAATTTTCCTGTAATTACCCTCCCTATGGTTCGGTTCCTCTTTTTACCCCATAAGAATACTTGTATAATGAAACTGCTTCAGGACTACCTGGCTCCGTTTTCAACGGGCTATGTGCTTCCCCAGTTGCAATTGTTTAAAACCCTTCATAAACCTCTCTGTTTTAACTTGAAAAAGCACTCAAGTTTTTCTCTACAACAGCTATATGAAATTAAAAATATCCACATAATGGATAGATTGTATAGTCCTATAGAATTTTTTAATGACGTGGTAGAACGCTCACAAGAGAATGTAAAGTAATGTAGCAGAATGCAAAGAATATATAAATTTATGTACTACATAATCTGTTCTTGAGGCTTGACAGCCACTGAGTCACTCTGGTTAAATTTGATCTTTCCTCAGAGTTATAGCACTGCTACCTCTTCCTGTATTCTTCAATGCACTTTAAGTGTAAAGAAATAGATTGAATAAATGAATAAATCCATGCCATACTCACCCTGGGGTACCACAAAACATTGAACTTGGACAAAACTGCTCCATTGCATGTCGGTATCTGCAGATGCCCGGGAGAAGCTGGGGTATGTCTTTGAGATGCTCTCTTACTCTGTGAGTAATTAATTCACTCAAAAATGAATTTCATGGGTACCACATGGCCTATATTTTAAACAGACCATCCCAAACACTTCCTCCAGATTTGGTGAGAATCCTTTCAGCTAGTTTTATATGATGCCATACCAGAAAAATATATTTAATTTATTTACATTACCAAAAAAAAAAAAAAACCAAACCCAGTGCCGTGGAGTTGATTCTGACTCATAGTGAACCTATAGTAGGACAGAGTAGAACTGCTCCATAGAGTTTCCAAGGACTGACCCTTTGGTTAGCAGCCGTAGCACTTAACCACTATACCACCAGGGTTTCCATTTACGTTACATGCATTTTTTTTTTTTTTTTTTAGGGGTACAAATTCAAATTTTCAAGTGTCATGCAGGTATAAATGAAAGAGGAGGATGGGAATTAGGATAATAAGGAGTGAACTAGAGAGAGCTTGCCCCTTCCAAAAAGAAAAAAATACTACCCTTGTATTAAACCAATTATTGCTGTGCAGAAATTCCAGGCTGTTGTGGATAGTCAGGCAGTTCAGACTCACAGTGACTCTATACACAACAGAACAAAATACTGCCAAGTCCTACGCCATCTTCACAGTCGTTGCTATGTTTTAACCCATTGTTGCAGCCACGTTATCAATCCATTTCATTGAAGGCCTTCCTCTTTTTCACTGACTCTCTACTTTACCAAGCACGATGTTTACATGCACATTTTAAGGAATCTTTAGTGGATGGTGCAACAATTAAGTGTTAGGCTGCTAACTGAAAGGTTGGCAGTTCAAATCCACTCAGCGGCTCTGTGGGAGAAAGGCTGGGCAATTTGCTCCTGTAAATACTACAACCTTGAAAACCCTATGGGGCAGTTCTACTCTATCACATGGGGTCGTTATGAGTAAAAAATTGACTCAATGGCACCTAATGACAACAACAACACGCTAATTTTTTGAAAAAAAAAGTAATTATCCCAATATCATCTACATGGTTTCTTCTGAGCTGATGAGATCATTTATATCATTTAAAAATACTTTCTGGTATTTTTAAGTTTTTCTAATGAGTACGATTAACTATTGCAGTATGAAATAAAACTATGAGAGATGTAGACGGGAAAAAAATTAAGAGTAACTGAGGGAGGCGGGGACAAGATGGCTGACTAGGCAGACACTACCTCGGATCCCTCTTGCAACAAAGACTCGGAAAAACAAGTGAATCGATCACATACGTGACAATCTACGAGCCCTGACCATCAAACACAGATCTAAAGAGTTGACCTGAGTGACAGGTGAGCGAAAAGCTGGGCCCTGAACCAGTGACTGCTTCTGGAACCCCCGAATCACCCCACAGCCTTGAGCCCCCACGGTTCCCTGGTGCGGAGTGGCGGGGCTGATTGCGGCTTGCTGAGGCGGGGCAGGCACAGGACACAGCCCTAACCCCTAGCCCCCTGGGGTAACCTCTGTAGAGACTCAGCCAGCTCAAGCAGGCTGCACACTGATGGGGTTAATGAGAGAACGAACTACCACGGGGAAGCAGCGACTGTTTTCGGAGCCTGGACCCAGCGTCCCAGTCAGAAAACCTTGGCGCCGGGCTTTGGATTGGGCGCAGGGGAGCTGAGCACGGCATCCTGAGATGGTGCAAACATGGGGCACAGCCCTAGCCCCCTGAAATGACCCCAGGGGAAGCCCAGCCAGTGCACACAGGCAGTGCAGCTATGCGGCTGACAGGAGGAGAAGTCACTGGGAGGCAGCGACTGATTTTGGAGCTGGGAGTGTGGCATCCCAGCCGGGGAACCTTGGCGCTGGGCTTTGGACTGGGAGCAGAGGAACTAACCACAGCCTCTGGGACAGCACATGCGCAGGACACAGGCCTGACCCTCGGGAGCAACCTCTACCCAGCCAGTGCACGCAGTTGACACGCTCCTTGGGAATCTCAGATAAAACGGCCATCCCAAGCAAGATAAGTAACTTTGTCTATATTCCTGGGTGTACTCTCTCCTATCTATCTGATCCCTCCCCTCCCCTTCCCAGGAGGCTTCATTAACATTGGAATTTCCTGGGCCAGAGAGTGAAGTGCTCTGCGTTTTTTTTTTTTTTTGTTTGTTTGTTTGTTTTGTCTTTTCCTAACCCATTCTCCTGGCTTGAGAGAGGCAGCTACAAAAAACCCAGGGACCAAGAATCCTTCCTTGACTTCCCAAAATTGGACTAAAAATACAGAACCAACTCCAGCCAAGCATTTGTGATCCACAATCTTGGGCTTTCATCCCTACAGGGAACAAGGTGGCTATTATAATGCAAAGCCAATTCTGATAGTGATCTGACTGTAATTGTTTTAGTGGATTACTGGAAAGACAAATTTCCCAGGTCTGATATCTCTGCATATTCAACAGAGCCCTCACTGACCCACAACGGGGAACTGAGTGCTGAAGCTCCACCCAAACCACCTAACCTCCTGCCACAGGGGTCTGAGGATAGTGACATCTACCAATCTGTAGAGGTACATGCACTGGGTGCCTAAGGTACAGCTGCAGAGTACACCCGCCAAAGTGTTTTAGGAATAGAGGCACACCTACCTCACCGGCACTTGGGGGAAGCCTGTCAGCAACCTGCCCCCTCCGGAATGTGACCCCCTGCTGCTATTAGAATCTGGTGCACACAACTATCACGACTACTCCTCTAAGCAAGTAGGTGACAGTCTACCCCACACACTTGGTGACCCAAAATCAGATTCTACTCAAGAATAGTAAATGGACTCTTAGGCTTATATTTCTGGTACCAGCCCAAACCAGCTGGTAAGAGGACATAAGTGATTCAAAGCCTACAACAATCAAGACAGAGCAATCTAGTAGCCCATCTACGTATATTGAAAGAAAACAAAACAAGATAAGACTCAGTGAGCAAATATCAAATAAATCATTACAATATCTTATAGATGGCTCGGAGACAACAGTCAATATCAAAACACATAAAGAAGCAGACCATGATTGCTTTATAACTCCCCAAATTAATGAATCAAAATATTTTCCAAATGAAGATACAATCCTGGAATTGCCAGATACAGAATATAAAAAACTAATTTATAGAATGCTTCAAGACATCAGGGATGACCTCAAAAATGAAATAAGGCAATCTACAGAAAAAGCCAAGGAACACACTGATAAAGCAGTTGAAGAAACCAAAAAGATTATTCAAGAACATAGTGGAAAAATTAATAAGCTGCAAGAATCCATAGAAAGAGCATTCAGAAATCCAAAAGATTAAGAGTAAAAATACAGAATTAGACAACTCAATAGGAAGTCAGAGGAGCAGAATCGAGGAATTGGAATGCAGAGTGGTGAGGTGGAGGATAAAGCAATTGACACCAATATAGCTGAAGAAAAATCAGATAAAAGAATTAAAAAAAAAAAAATGAAGAAACCCTAAGAATCATGTGGGACTCTATCAAGAAGAATAACTTGCATGTGATTGGAGTTCCAGAACAAGGAGGGATAACAGAAAATATAGAGAGAATAGTTGAAGATCTGTTGGCAGAAAACTTCCCTGACATCATGAAAGATAAAAGGATATCTATCCAAGATGCTCATCCAACCTCATATAAGATTGATCCAAAAAGAAAATCACCAAGACATATTATCATCAAACTTGCCAAAACCAAAGATAGAGAGAAAATTTTAACAGCAGCCAGGGATAAAAGAAAGGTCTCCTACAAAGGAGAAGCAATAAGAATAAGTTCAGACTACTCAGCAGAAACCATGCAGTCAAGAAGGCAATGGGATGACATATATAGAGCACTGAAGGAGAAAAACTGCCAGCCAAGGATCATTTATCCAGCAAAACTCTCTCTCAAATATGAAGCGAAATTAAAACATTTACAGATAAACACAAGCTTAGAGAATTTGCAAAAACCAAACCAAGCTACAAGAAATACTAAAGGAAATTGTTTGGTCAGAAAATCAATAACATCAGATAACAACACAACACAAGGTCACAGAACAGAACATCCTGATGTCAACTCAAATTAGGAAATCACAAAAACAAATTAAGATTAATTTTAAAAAGAAAAAAATGCTCAAAACAGGGAATCTTTGAAGTCATTATGTAAAAGATCATAATAATCTAAAAGACGGACTAAATACAGGAGGCATAGAACTGCCATATGGAGAGGAAAACAAGGCGATGTAGGACGGCACAAATTAGGTTTTCACTTAGAAAAATAGGGGCAAGTATTAAGCTAACCACAAAGAGGTCTAAGAATTCCATAACTCAAAATAAAAACCAAGAAAAACATAATGACTGAGCAAACGTAAATTCGACTACTATGAAAAAGAGGAACACACAATTTACAAAGAAAAACGTCTCAGCACAAAAATTAAGTGGAAAAATGAAATTGTCAACAACACAGACAAAAAGGCATCAAAATGACAGTACTAAACACATTCTTATCTATAATTACGCTGAATGTAAATGGACTAAATGCACCAATAAAGAGACAGAGAGTCTCAGACTGGATAAAGAAACACGATCCATCTATATGCTGCCTACAAGAGACACATCTTAGACTTAGAGACACAAACAAACTAAAACTCAAAGGATGGAAAAAAATATATCAAGCAAACAACAATCAAAAAAGAGCAGGAGTAGCAATATTAATTTCTGACAAAATAGACTTCAAAGTTAAATCCACCACAAACGATAAAGAAGGACACTACATAATGATTAAAGGGACAATTGACCAGGAAGATATAACCATATTAAATATTTATGCACCCAATGACAGGGTTGCAAGATACATAAACCAAACTTTAACAGAACTGAAAAGTGAGATAGACACCTCCACAATTATAGGAGGAGACTTCAACACACCACTTTCGGAGAAGGATAGGACTTCCAGTAAGAAGCTCAATAGAGACATGGAAGACCTAATTGCTACAATCAACCAACTTGACCTCATAGACCTATACAGAACACTCCACCCAACAGCTGCAAAGTATACTTTTTTTTCTAGCGCACATGGAACGTTCTCTAGAATAGATCACATATTAGGTCATAAAACAAACCTTTGTAGAATCCAAAACATTGAAACATTACAAAGCATTTTCTCAGACCACAAGGCCATAAAAGTGGAAATCAGTAACAGAAAAATCAGGGAAAAGAAATCAAATACTTGGAAACCGAACAATACCCTGCTCAAAAAAGACTGGGTTATAGAAGACATTAAGGAGGGAATAAAAAAACTCATAGAATGCAACGAGAATGAAAACACTTCCTATGAAAGCCTCTGGGACACAGCAAAAGCAGTGCTCAGAGGTCAATTTATATCGATAAATGCACACATACAAAAAGGAGAAAGAGCCAAAATCAGAGAACTGTCCCTATAACTTGAACAAATAGAAAGCGAGTAACAAAAGAATCCATCAGGCACCAGAAGAAAACAAATAATAAAAATTAGAGCTGAACTCAATGAAATAGAGAACAGAAAAACAATTGAAAGAATTAACAAAGCCAAAAGCTGGTTCTTCAAAAAAAATTAACAAAATTGATAAACTATTGGCCAGACTGACTAAAGAAATACAGGAAAGGAAACAAATAACCCAAATAAGAGACGAGATGGGCCATATCACAACAGAACCAACTGGAATTAAAAGAATCATATCAGATTATTACAAAAGATTGTACTCTAAGAAATTCACAAACCTAGAAGAAATGGATGAATTCCTAGAAAAACACTACCTACCTAAACTAACACAATCAAAAGTAGAACAACTAAATAGACCCATAACAAAAAAAGAGATTAATAAGGTAATCAAAAAACTCCCAACAAAAAAAAGCTCTGGCCCGGATGGCTTCACTGCAGAGCTCACCAAACTTTCAGAGAAGAGTTAACACCACTACTACTAAAGATATTTCAAAGCATAGAAAATGATGTAATACTACCTAACTCATTCTATGAAGCCACCATATCCCTGATACCAAAACCAGGTAAAGACATCCCCCCAAAAATTACAGACCTATATCCCTCATGAACATAGATGCAAAAATCCTCAACAAAATTCTAGCCAATAGAATTCAACAACATATCAAAAAAATAATCCACCACAACCAAGTGGGATTTATACCAGGTATGCAAGGTTTTTAAAAAAAAAAAAAAAATTTTTTTTATGCAAGGTTGGTTTAATATTAGAAACACCATTAATGTAATCCACCATATAAATAAAACAAAAGACAAAAACCACATGATCTTATCAATTGATGCAGAAAAGGCATTTGACAAAGTCCAACACCCATTCATGATAAAAACTCTCAGCAAAATAGGAATTGAAGGAAAATTCCTCAACATAATAAAGGGCATCTATACAAAGCCAACAGCCAACATCATTCTAAATGGACAGAGCCTGAAAGCATTTCCCTTGAGAACGGGAACCAGACAAGGATGCCCTTTATCGCCACTCTTATTCAACATTGTGCTAGAAGTCCTAGCCAGAGCAATCAGGCTAGACAAAGAAATAAAGGGCATCCGGATTGGCAAGGAGGAAGTAAAATTATCTCTATTTGCAGATGACATGATCTTATACACAGAGAACCCTAAGGAATCCTCCAGAAAACTACTGAAACTAATAGAAGAGTTCAGCAGAGTCTCAGGTTATAAAATAAACATACAAAAATCACTTGGATTCCTCTACATCAACAAAAAGAACATCGAAGAGGAAATCACCAAATCAATACCATTCACAGTAGCCCCCAAGAAGATAAAATACTTAGGCGTAAATCTTACCAAAGATGTAAGAGACCTACACAAAGAAAACTATGAAGCACTAGTGCAAGAAACTAAAAGGGCCCTACATAAGTTGAAAAACATACCTTGCTTATGTATAGGAAGACTTAACATAGTAAAAAATGTCTATTCTACCAAAAGCCATCTATACATACAATGCACTTCCGATCTAAATTCCAATGACATTTTTTAAAGTGGTGGAGAAACAAATCACCCTCTTCGTATGGAAGGGAAAGAAGCCCCGGATAAGCAAAGCATTACTGAAAAAGAAGAAGAAAGTGGGAGGCCTCACTCTACCTGATTTTAGAACATATTATACAGCCACAGTAGTCAAAACAGCCTGGTGCTGGTACAACAACAGGCACATAGACCAATGGAACAGAATTGAGAACCCAGATATAAATCCATCCACGTATGAGCAGCTGATATTTGACAAAGGCCCAGTGTCAGTTAATTGGGGAAAAGATAGTCTTTTTAACAAATGGTGCTGGCATAACTGGATATCCATTTGCAAAAAAATGAAACAGGACCCATACCTCACACCATGCACAAAAACTAACTCCAAGTTGATCAAAGACCTAAACATAAAGACTAATACGATAAAGATCATGGAAGAAAAAATAGGGACAACCTTAGAAGCCCTAATACAAGGCATAAACAGAATACAAAACATTACCAAAAATGACAAAGAGAAACCAGATAACTGGGAGCTCCTAAAAATCAAACACCTATGCTCATCTAAATAAAGACTTCACCAAAAGAGTAAAAACACCACCTACAGATTGTGAAAAAATTTTCAGCTATGGCATCTCTGACCAGCACCTGATCTCTAAAATCTATATGATTCTGTTAAAACTCAACCACAGAAAGACAAACCACCCAATCAAAAAGTGGGCAAAGGATATGAACATGCACTTCACTAAAGAAGGTATTCATGCAGCTAACAGACACATGAGAAAATGCTCTTGATCATTAGCCATTGGAGAAATGCAAATTAAAACTATGATGAGATTCCATCTCATTCCAACAAGGCTGGCATTAATCCAAAAAACACAAAATAATAAATATTGGAGGGGCTATGGAGATTTTGGAACTCTTATACACTGCTGGTGGGAATGTAAAATGGTACAACCACTTTGGAAATCTATCTGGCATTTCCTTAAAAAGTTAGAAATAGAACTACCATACAACCCAGAAATCCCACTCCTCGGAATATACCCTAGAGAAATAAGAGCCTTTACACGAACAGATATATGCACACCCATGTTTATTGCAGCACTGTTTACAATAGCAAAAAGCTGGAAGCAACCAAGGTGTCCATCAATGGATGAATGGGTAAATAAATTGTGGTATATTCACACAATGGAATACTATGCATCGATAAAGAACAGTGACGAATTTGTGAAACATTTCATAACATGGAGGAACCTGGAAGGCATTGTGCTGAGTGAAATTAGTCAGATGCAAAAGGACAAATACTGTATAAGACCACTATTATAAGTTCTTGAGAAATAGTATAAACTGAGAAGAACACATTCTTTTGTGGTTAAGAGAGGGTGGAGGGAGGGTAGGAGAGTGTTATTTACTGATGAGTTAGTAGATAAGAACTACTTTAGGTGAAGGGAAGGACAATACTCAATACAGGGAAGGTCAGCTCCACTGGACTGGACCAAAAGCAAAGAAGTTTCCAGGATAAACTGGATGCTTCAAAGGTCAGCGGAGCAAGGGCGGGGGCTTGGGGACTAGGGCTTAAGGGGACTTCTAAGTCAATTGGTATAATAAACTCTATTATGAAAACATTCTGCATCCCACTTTGAAGTGTGGTGTCTGGGGTCTTAAATGCTAACAAGCGGCCATCTAAGATGCATCAATTGGTCTCAACCCATCTGGATTAAAGGAGAATGAAGAACACCAAGGTCACATGATAACTATGAGCCTGAGACAGAAAGGGCCACATGAACCAGAGACTTACATCATCCTGAGACCAGAAGAACTAGATGGTGCCCAGCCATAACCGATGACTGCCCTGACAGGGAGCACAAAAGAGAACCTCTGAGGGAGCAGGAGATCAGTGGGATGCAGACCCCAAATTCTCATAAAAAGACCATACTTAATGGTCTGACTGAGACTAGAGGAATCCCGGCAGTCATGGTCCCCAAACCTTCTATTGGCCCAGGACAGGAACCATTCCCGAAGACAACTCATCAGACACGGAAGGGACTGGACAATGGGCTGGAGAGAGATGCTGATGAAGAGTGCGTTACTTGTATCAGGTGGACACTGGAGACTGTATTGGCATCTCCTGTCTGGAGGGGAGATGGGAGGGTAGAGAGGGTTAGAAACTAGCAAAACGGTCACGAAAGGAGAGACTGGAAGAAGGAGCGGGCTGACTCATTGGGGGAGAGTAAATGGGAGTATGTAGTAAGGTGTATATAAGCTTATACGTGACAGACTGACTTGATTTGTAAGCTTTCACTTAAAGCACAATAAAAATTATTAAAAAAAAAAAAGAGTAACTGAGGCACTTGTGTGCAGTGACTCCTGAGGCACTGCTTTAGTCTAGCTGACCACACAGCTCCTTATCTATCACTTTTAGCTCCTCTCAGAATAGGTCTGGGTTCATTTCTCTCCTTTACTTTCTGTCTTGTTTTTTCCCTTTGTCTCTTTTTCAGTTTCCTGTTTGTTTATTTGTTTGATTCCCTTCATTTCCTTTCATACTCGCACACAAGTCCTTTTCTTTTCATGCCATTATTTTTGTCATTTCATTTTCTGGCAGTCAAGAGTCCCAGTGGGAGAGAAAGAAAGAAGCCTGTTCATTGACTTGCCTGGTCTCTTGCTCTGTAATCTGCAGGATCGTGGAGGCAAGCAGCTGTCCCATGTGTAGAGTTAGCACTGACTGAGTGCCAGGCACTGTTCTAAGTGGTTTACACACGTTCTCTCATTCAATCCTCAGCAAACCTATGCAGTAGGGACTATTGTTGACCCCATTGTATGAGGTCGAATCAGAGAGCTTAGATAATGGTGGAGTCAGGATTTGAATGCAGGCAGCCTGGCTCCTGGCTCTTCAACCATCGTGCAATCCTGCTGCTTATTCAGGCCAGTGGGCTGCTGATTGCTGGGCCCAGGCCTGACAGGTTGCTGTGGCCTTCACCCCAGTCAAGGGGAAGGTCTGTTGTTTTAGGGTAAAGAATTCTACATTCTTATTCTTTTGATGTCCTCTATTAACATAATAAAGGAGGTTCTTCAAAATATAAAGTAAAGGTATTTATAGACCCCCAAAGTATATTACTACACATTCACTCAATATGCATTTTCTGAGGTTATTTAATGCACTCACCTTCAACTAGTCAGCCCTGTAAAAACATTATTTAACCAATAAGATCAGTCAGCCTTAAGGCTCCCTGATGTTTTCAGTGGCTCCTTATGTTTTCTTCAGTTCCAGTATGCCCTGTTATTCCCTTTCTAATGAATCTTATTCCATTTCTTGAGGATGTTTCTGGCAAACATATTTGTCTTCCAAAATGCACATGAACTAACAGTTCCCTTCCTTTGCTTCTACAGCACCCTGTACAATCTTCTATCATAGCACCAAAAAACCAAACCAGCTCATAGCGACCCTATAGGGCACAGTAGAACTCCCCATAGGGTTTCCAAGTAGCAGCTGGTGAATTTGAACTGCTGACCTTTTTTTGGTTAGCAGCTGAGCTGTTAACCACTGTGCCACCAGAGCTCTACCAAAACACACAGGATATATTCCCCCCTGCTTTTGCCTGCTAAACTCTGAGACCCTGCAGTCAGGGATCATGCCTAATTCAATCTTATCCACTCAGTACTCAGCCTGGGGCTGAGGAAGTACAAAAAAGAATACATTTTCAAGGTAAGTGTGCCACCCAAGGGGGCCAACTTGTGAATTCACAAAGGTCTGGTATTTGGCCTCCCATGCAGAGTTGGTTCTGTCCCAGAGTTGGTCTGATTCGGGGATGCTGAGTAACCCTAACCAAGCTCACAAGAGACTTACGGACACAGCCAGATGCCACTTCACTCAATTATAACAAGAAACCATAGAAATCTAGGGTTAAGTGAGCTGGATACCCCTACCTGCTTAGCCAGTGAGCCTGGAATCAGAACGGGGGAGCTCTGCTGTGATGTTGCTTGAAATGGTAGCAGCTTCTGGTGTGTTGGTGAGTCCATTCCCATAACCTGGAGGACCAGGCATTTGAGTTGGACCCATAGGGCACCTGCTTGGATGGCACTGCTATCTGTTGCTTCTGTCCCTTCAGCCTTCCTATTTCCTTTGCCGACCCATTCTCCTTCTTAAAGGCATTTTATTTCTTAAGTAAAAAACCCTGCATACTGTTCTGTAAGGACCAGGACCATCATATATGGATGGAAGATAAAATGAAGACCAACAAAAATGAGATGATTAAGACATATTTCCTGTCCTCAAGGAGCTTACAGTCCAGTGAGGGCAGCAGACACAAGAACAGCGACTTTCAGCATAGGCAGTGGGTTTGGTAGAGGAGGGAGGTGAGCAGTTTCCTTTCGGACTGATTTACTTTTGCAGTATTTCAATTAGGCTTGTAGTTTTCAGGCTGACACTACTTTTGTGACTAAGGAAGGTATGCAAATAAAACCACCTACTGAAAGTTAAAATAACATGCAGTTTATGTAGTGCTTACGAAGGCTAGATTGCACTTTGACCACAATGCTCATGTTTTGCTCAGTAACTGCTGTAACTTTCCTAATAATATCCTCATAATTTTCTCAATAATAGGATTAGTGTTAAATCCCAGGGGAAAGTTGTAAGAACCTATTTTCTCAAGTTATTTAAAACTCAGACTCACTGAACTCCCCCCATTTATACCACAGCAGGAACCTGGTAACAAGATATTAAAAACAGCAAGGATATACAAGTAAGTGCCTTCTATCTCTAATGCCTCAGATATTTTAAAAAAATTTTGTTTCAAAATTATAACACGTAGGCATTATATTTGGCTTAAGGATGTTTAAAAAGCTAGACCTGAATTCATCAGGAATGCGTAATATATCTGACAATTTGGTTCAACTCAGTTAGAAGTGTAGAAAAGGAACCTACCCTATCTTTAAAGCAACATTCTAATATACTTGAATTCTGCAAAGTTTTTTTTTAAGGTGTCCTAACTCTGAACATTATTTTTTAAAAAGCTTTAAAGACAATTAAAATGTTTCTTTTTGTCATTATGTTTTTTCCAGGGGTTTATGAATTATTTGTTGCTCCTTTACCAATCGAGCAAACGTTTGCAAAGTTTTAGAGGCTGGTCCTTTCTTCTCTTTTATTCTTATTCCAGAATTTTAACAATTATTAGGTCATATATCACATCTCAAAAAATTGGTTTTCACTACAAAACTGAGAGGTTCAGATAGGATTTAAATTGTCAAAAAAATTGGGTCCACTCTAGTGCTTTTTGAATCATGCCAGTAATTTGATCCTGTAGCTTAAGAACATAGAGAATATGGAAATAAAAGGGCTCAGACACTTACTCTGATAGGAATGATATACCAGGATGGCACACAAGACAGGAGCCACTGACCGTTCACCCAGAGCCTCAAATGTAGGTCCCATGGAAAGAATGTATAAAGCCTGAAAGAAGTCTACAGATGTGCTTTATTCAATTCCTTATATTTATGTCCATGAGAACACTTTGGACAAAAGCAAGCTAGGCTTCTGATGCAGATGGCAGAGTGAGAGTGAAAAGCTTGACTGGGCTAGGATAACTGCTGAGAACAGTCTGCCGACCAGGCCAGCCTCATACTCAGCGATCCTGCCAAGCCCAGTGCTGGGCTCTCCCATGCTGAGAACTGTGGGGGAATCAGTGCAGTTCCAGTGGGCACCGGAACAATAGGCCACAGTCCACCAAAGTGCTCCAGAGAAGTGATTTGGAGCCTGATCCCAACCCCATCATTTAGACATGCAGAGTGGGTCAAAGGGCTTTTGGGCTATAGCCAGCCTCACCTCCAATAATAAGCCAGCCAGGTCATTACATTTCCCATTGTTTTTTAAAAGAAAAGTTAAATGTTTAGTGAAGAAGGCTGTAAATCCTCTCAGGATGGCTTCAGATCCTGCTGCAGTGTCTGGACCTCTGTATGTAAGGATAGATGAACACTCCCTTGCCAATTCCCTCTTTGAGTCTGGCCTCCCATTTGCATACATGTGATCCAGGATACATTACACCTTTCTCTAAGTCCCTCTTTGCTCTTCTGTGTATTACGGTAAACCACTCAGCATCTGCTATTGTGATGGTGAAGTGAGATACAACCATGTATGCAATGTGCTTAGTGTAGCCCCTGAAGGGAAGTAAGAGCCCAGTGCAAGCTACATGCATGGATTAAGACCCTTTATAGTGGCCCAGCTCATTTGGGCTGATATCTTGGGATATTCTGAGCAGACTCTTTGGTGTTATGTCTGTTAAATCCAAATCTTGGAAACTAAGTATGGCAAGACCCTTTATAGTGGCCCAGCTCATTTGGGCTGATATCTTGGGATATTCTGAGCAGACTCTTTGGTGTTATGTCTGTTAAATCCAAATCTTGGTAACTAAGTATGGCAGTGGCAAGACCTAGACAAGAAGGGGGAGATTTCTGTGAAGTTCCTAGGCACCATTCGAATTCTGACAACCAGACAGGTGAGAACTGGAGGATTCAGCTTCTAACTATTTCTTGAAGATTGAAAGACAGGGAAGATGTCTCTGAAAAAGTAGCTTTTAGATACCTGTGCAGAATGGGAAGAATCTTAGGCAGAGGAAAAGGTAAATTGACTTGCCGAGAAACAGAGCTAGTTGGTAGGTGAACCACGTCTCATGACTTCTATTTCGGTGTTTTCTTTATTGCATCAAACTACATCTATTAGTGTCTACTGACTATAGTGAGAGTAATATGGAATCATATTAATCCATTAAAAGAACAATGAATGATTCTAGGCTTAAGGCTGTAAAAACCCAGCATATTTCTGCTAAACCAACTTCCCTTTTGATCGGCAACCTCCAGACAGACAAATCTGAACTCCTAGTATCAGCTTTGGCTCCTTCAATGTCTCATTCCTCTCTCTTCCCACTGTCATTATTCACTCATATGGCAGCATCCATCGAACTTGGCCCCCTGCCTCTAGGCTTTGTACCAGCCATTTGGTGGAAAGGGTAGAATCTTGACTGAGAATTTAAGGCTGTTTCCTGAATGGGATTCATTTCTTATTTATCTATTTTTGTTTATTTCTAAGTAAATCAGTCAAAAGTATCTGGGATCCTATCACCCAGAAATAACCAATACCAACCTACCAGCAATCTATACCTCTCTCTAGATTTCATATGTAATATATTAAAAAATAAAATGATGTCATGTGCTTATTTGAAGTCGTTTTCACACGTCATGAGCATTTTAATGAAAATAAAATTTATCTACATCATCATTTTAATTGATGTGTTATATGTTACTGTATTTGGTTAAGAGCTATGGCTGTTCACCAGAATGTTGGCAGTTCAAATCCACCAGCTGCTCTTTGAAACCCTATGGAGAAATTCTACTCTGTCCTGTAGGGTTGCTACGAGTTAGAACCAACTTGATGGCACCTAACAGGAACAACAACAAAAACATTATTTAATCAACTTATTGACGTATGATTGCATCGTTACGGATGTTTTACTGTTACAAACACTATTTCCGCAAATTTCTAAGTGCTTTGAATTTGTGCACTTGTTGAAGCATTTTCATCAAATAATTTCTTGTAAAGAGAATTGATGGATCAAAAGTCATGCATAATTTTTAAGGTTTTTGGTGAATATTGTCAAAATTCCCTCTGGAAATTTTATTCCAATTTACACTCCCAAAAGCAGTCTGTAAATATGCCTCTTTCCATACACAATTATCAAAGAATAGTTATTAATATTCTTTTAAATTTTTGCCAACCTGATAGGTGAAATATAACCTCATATTGTATTAATTTGTATTTTTTTGGTTACTTATGAGATTGAATGAACCATTTTTGAAGATTTACAGGCCATTTATGTTTCTTCTTTTGTGAGTTATTTACTCATATGTTGCAGTTATTTTTCTGTTGATTTTTTTTGTCTTCACTAATTCTGTCATATTCATAGCGAATTTTTTTTCCCACATGATGTTTATCTGTGTTTATTGATTATTGTAATGGAAATTTTTAATTTTGATTTCATCAAATCTGTCAATATTTTTATTTACAACCCCTGGCTCTAATTCTTTTCTTGGGAAAGCTCTTCTGAATCAAAGACTAGCAAAATATTAACCTATATTTTATTCAAGTATTTTTAAGGTTTTAATTTATTACTTAAGATTTAATTATTTTTTAATTTTTTAAATCTTTTTGAATTGTATCTTAGATGAAGGTTTACAGAACAAACTGGTTTCTCATTAAACATTCAGTACACACATTGTTCTATGATGTTGGCGAACAACCCCATGACATGTCAACACTCTCCCTTCTCAACCTTGGGTTCCCTGTTTTGAATTAATTTTGATGTAAGGTAGGAGAGTAATGATTTTGGTAATGATTTTCATTTGTTCTACTTTACTGATAAATCCATCCTTTTCCCACCGATATGAAATACTAGTTTTATCATATCCTATACTCTTATATGTATTTGAGTCAACTGTGGATGTTTAAGGTAGGAAGATTAGAAGCAGAGACAGCAGGGAGGTCCAGGTGCAAGTTAATGATAAAGTGGGTAATAAGAATGGAAAGGAAGGGGAGTAATGCAAGAAATCTTGCATTAATGCATAATGGCGAAATCTTGGTTCCTCCTTGAAATGTGAGGGTAACAAAGAGAGGTCAAAAGTAACTGTAATCAGAGAGCCTGACACCTTTAAGCCAAAGTCATATGGTCAGTAAATGGTTACGGCTGAAAATGCAAATTTGGGCATCCCCTGCATACTCATGACAGCTGGATTCTATGACAGTAGATGTGATGCTGCCTGTGACAAGGCAGAGAGAATTAAAGAAAAAGAAAAGGAAAGGAGGACTGAGAAAGAAAGGATTCTGGAAACACCTGCAGATAGAAAGTGGGAACGAAAAAAGCCAGACAAAGATAAGAATAGAAGACTTGGAGGTACAGTGTCACAGGAGCTAGGGGAATAAGGAGATTTAAGGAAGAGAGTTTTGTAAACAGTGTCGTAAGCCAAAGAACAGATGGCTTGGAAAAATCCGTTAGAAGATCTTTGGCAATCTTCAAGGACACAGTTTCTGTAGAGTTGGGACAGAAGAAAATGTTTGTAAGGAACTGATGTGAAGGAAAGCAAGCACATAAAAACAATATATATTATGCTTTTGAGAAGTGAGTTGTAAAGGAACAGTTATAGTGAGTAAATTAAGGTAACAACAGTGTGTGTGTGTGTGTAATATTGACTTTTTTTTTAATGAGTAAAGAATGCTGGGCATTTCTGCAGGCTGTAAGGATTAAGCAGAGACTGAAAGATTGATGACAGATGAGAAGGGGAACAAATGAAGGAGGAAATGTCCCAGAAGATGTTTAATAGACAGCACTTTGCACTTTCTTGGAGGTTTCATCAACACTTGAGAGGTTTTTCGAACCCTCTTTCCTCAAAGAAGTAAAGGGATAGGCAGCACCTCCATGGAGTCTCAGAAATGGCATGTTTGATGCCCCCTAATCCTCTCTCCTACCCTCTTTCCTCCCTAGCCTTAGAACCTCACCCTACTGCCAGTGTGAGAGAAGGTAGAATTACCCAGTGGGGGCAGGTAGAGGGCACTGGAGGTGAAGAAGGCAAGGGGCTTCTCCAGAACCTTTACCCCATTATGTTGTTTCCTTTGGACTTCCCATAAGTATATGGGTAGTTCTACTCAGAGACCAGAAGATTTTAAAACAAAAGCTTCATCCAGGACCATTAATTTTTTCAGACCCAACATGATTTATTTTGTTTGCTTGGGATGCAGGTATCTGCTAATGCACTCTACTACACGGTTCCTAAATGTGCTTTTATGGATATGACCAGGAGTCAAAGGTTTTGTAAAATAACCACACAGGCACAGTCTACTTCTGATGAATTTAACAGTTTAATGCACAGGGAAATATGAACAGGCCAGGAGATAAGAGCTTAGCAGACAATGTTTTAACACCTACTTAATTACAGTGGTACAGAGAACTGTATCCTTAGACTATAAAAGTCCATAGAGTTGCTATTTCATGCCAACGTTTATAAAAGATATTTCAATATATCTTCATGAAAATGACTGCCCCTCCCCAATACATATATCATTAGTTAAATTTTCCTTTCAATTTGCTGCCCTATTATAACTAACACTGTTGTGAATTTAAACCCTGTATCTGAAAGATTTCTAAGGAGAGCCAGTTGCTAGTTTTGCTAAGGCAAAGGGTAAGACAGGTAAACATACTACTTATAATAACAACTTTCAGATAGAACAGGAGGTGATAGAGGAAGGAGGGTTAGAAGTATCTCTTTCTAAGGTGGAAGACAAATAATAAAAAATGGAATAAAAACCTGTGAGGACCCCAGAGATGGACATAGGAGCCCTCTCTACTCTTTCTCAACTGTGAGAAGCCTGCAGTCGTGTAGCATCCCTAGCTGAAGGTGAGCCAGTGATGGGCTGGAGAGTGCCTCAGCCTGGCTGGCTCATCCTATCCCTCCTCCTCTACCACACCCAGTGTGGTCAGCAAACATGGTCACCAGTAAAGTGGAACCAGAAGCTACAGGTTAGTAGGTGTCCAGGTGTCAGAGTGGTCCACATACCCAAGCAAAGAAAGTAAGCTTGTGGGAGTAAAACGAATATTTTTTTTCAGGCCATAGATAGAACCTTCTGGGAACTGCCTAGCAGGATCAGTTAAGCCGCTGCATAATCCTAAGAGATATTTCTTTAAAAATAAAGGTTATCTTTTTCCTTCTCCGCTTTGCCTTATCTTTCCAGAGAATGGAAGTTCTAACTATTTATAAAATGTTTACATTTTTACAGCAGCCTGGCTTGGAAGAGTAGGCTAAATCTGTCACCTTCCCTGGAGCCTAAACTCCCCAAGTCCTGACATCATTGTCTCTCCATCTCTCTGGTGGATGCATCACTTAAATGCAGGTGGGAGCTACCCTTGAGCCCTGAATTAACACTTTCCTAACCCCGTTGCTCCCTATTGGATGCTAAAACTACCCATCCCGGACAGAGTTGAAAATGTGGGGACACACATTTTAGATTTTAAAATGAATGAGTTCCTGAAATGCTTATATATTAAATAATGTGAAAGAAAGTGGAAAAGAACAGTATTTACTTTCTTGTTCCCTTATTATGATTAATATGATAAAAAAAATCCTTTTAGCTTGTTTCCAAGCATGGAAAATTCAACAGAGCATTAATTGAGCAGAAATAAGGAATTTAAATCTGAGCTCCCTGAAAAAATTCAGCATTTCATATGCAAATTTGTATAAATTTTTACGTATATGTGTATGTCATATTAGATGTGTTACATATTAGATGTGTCAATGAAAATTGCTTATGAGATGAATGCTAGCAAATAACATTTATCTGTAGGGTTATCATGAGGAAAATGAATTTATATTTCATTTATATGTGAGAGCAATTTTCTTTTCACTTTCCATGAAATGTTGACTCTTAAGGCCCAGTAAAGGTAAAATGTCCTTACTCTGGTAATATTTGAATACTCAGATGATATTTGTTTACATTTGACTGAAAACGGTATAATTATTATGTTCATTGAACGAAATAGCCTCACTGTATAAGTGAACAAAATTGCATAACCACATTTCTCTTATGGCTTAAATATTATCATTTTAATACTATCCATGTGTATAGTGCTCTGTATGTTTTGTTTTTTAATGTAGATAATTGATTGGAGAATTTTGCACCTGAGGTCTTTTCTTACTTTATAAGACCAGATTCAGGAGATGAATTTTTAAGACTAAGGAGTTCCAATGGGAAAGAAAAAGAGATAATATAAACTCAAAATTTAGCTAGTTGAAACCCTTCTTCACACATCTTTGCTTTTCAGGTTTGGAAAATTTAGGAAAACATGGATTCATCTACCTCATAATTTATAAACACAACATTCTCAATTTTCTGCTTTGTTTTGCAGGGGAATCAAGTGTGCACATTGAGTAAAGGGCATAAATTCAGCAGCTGGGGAGGCATTATGGAGAGGTCCCTTGACATATTTTTTTCTGAAAAAAGCAGAATTGATGAAGTGTACTCTAAGACTCTTCAGAGCATCTTCCTTTAAAAACATGAGTGTAATTCATTGGCTGAGAGACATATTGAAACAGATGATGTATATTTACTGATTTTTTTCTGTCTTTAAACTAAAATGACATGAAAATAGTTTGATAAAAATATTCAAGAAATGGCTATGGCTTTTGATTGAAAACACAATTTTCCATTTACATATTGGTACCTGATCATCTTCCTTATCTCAATTAGTGCCAATCTCTTTCTACTGTAGTGGCCACTTGCCTAGACTGGTCTACTGACAGCTCCAGCTACTACCGTCTTCCCAATATAACAATTTCTCAAATGCATCTCCTTCCCTGGCCAGGCTGTACTGTTGCCTTCATTACATTTTCCTGCCTTACAGATGTTAGCCTCTTTGAGGGGATACTGAAAAACAGTCTTCCTGTCATAACTTTAGTGACTTCCTTCTACCTGTTCCTTCTGAACCACAGTGCCATTACTGGGCTTCATGTCCACCCATTCGTTTGGAATTTTGAATAAATACAGAAGAGTTCAAGTTATTTCAGCAAATAGTTGTGGTGTGTCTGTTCTGTGCTGGGAACTGTGGTAGGTGCTGGGGTGCAAAAGCGAAGAGCCATTCTACATTGATTCAAGGAGCTGAAGGTCTAATATAGAGTCTCCTGTTCTCCCTCAGCATTTTCCTATCCACTTTGCTTACTCCCCTCTTGTTCATTACCTGTGCAAGCTTCCTTTCCTCTCCTACTGCCCAGGCTTGCTTCACACCTTTTCTTACTCTTCCTTTATCCTGGTAGTATCTTTCTTTTTAGTCACAGCCAATTTTCCACTTCAATCGCTTAAGAATATGATTGTAACTCAATTCTCCAGAAGAGCTTTCTAGGATAAGTTAAGAGAAGTTGTAAGTATCCAACTATTTTTATTTTTCTAAATTACTAGATCATAAGCAACAAGAAGTTTTTTTTTTAAGCAACGAGAAGATCCCATCGTACTATCTGAAGATTTCATTTGTGGGCAACAGGGACTCCTTAGTTTCTCGATTAATTGAGTTTATTTTTTAATCAATTTGTGGTCTATTTCTTAGCTGTTTAACAAAACCACATAATTAATAATCATATTTGAAAACAGTTTAGGGAGAAAATCTAACAGTTTATGTCATAAGAATTATTTTGGAAGAAGTGTTATAATTGAGGCTTGGGAAAATTATAGTGTGCTCATATCAGTGCATAAATAAAAATACTAAAGAGATTTTTCTTTTACTTATACCCACCAAAAGAAAGAACTCATCTCTAAGAATATTGGAATATTAAATATGTGAAAACAGAAATAAAGAATATGGAAATGATGTATAACTATTCATCTAGATCATTCAAATTATTTAAAACAGATAGTTTTATTTCTCTGGAACATACATCCCCTGGCCTAATCACTGCAGGAAATCCTCTTTTCCCTTTCTTTTTCTCCCTACTTCTATTTTCTTTTCTAAAATTCATGTATGAGTCAGGAAAAAGAAAAAAATCACTCTGGCTGCACTTTCTAGAGACTAAATCAAACCAAACCTGTTGCCGTTCAGTTGATTCCTACTCATAGTGACCCTATAAGACAGGGTAGAATTGCCCCATAGGGTTCCCAAGGAATGGCTGGTGGGTTCAAACTGCCAACCTTTTGGTTAGCAGCCATAATTCATAACCAATGTGCACCAGGGCTCCTTCCAGAGACTGGAAGAATTCAACTTTGACTACAGACCCTTTTTTTAAAAAAATCTTCTAATTTAACTTTATTTTCTGAACAAAGTAAAATCATGCCCTGTATTTAACTGAAGTTTTCTCCCTGCTTATTATTGCTGCAATACTATTTTTTCTATTGCCCATTTTAAGCACACAGTGTTTCAACTATATTTGTATTAAATAAACTTTTTGTGATCTGATCTTAAAACATAATCACCAGCTATAGAAATGTTTTATGAAGAAATATGCTCTAAGACCAGCAAATGACTTCTATAATATTGTCCAGTTTAAGCTGCAAAATGTGTATAATAACATAGATTTTCATGTGTGGGTTTTGTATGCAGCTTCATTAATTTGTAGTTTCACCCAGAATCTTGTTTTTCAGGTTTTTTTTTGATTTTGGGGGTCATATTACTACCTAATTGGCAGTAAGCCACTTCATATTCAATGTATGAAGGACATAGTTATTGACATTCTAGCTTGTTAATCAATTCTTATTAGTCCATGATAATTGATTGGATAAAATATTACTATGAAATACTAGTGGCCCAGTTCTTTTAGTCGTTAAAACACCCAAATTGGATTAACTGTTTGCTTTTTGATTGGCTAGCGAATGGTCTGCTAAATTTCAATCAGATTGGTTATATACACTCTGATAACTCACTATGACTCTTTGCTGTCTAGCATCTTTTTCAGGGTGTCCTTTACTTCCGTGTTCCTCAGGCTGTAGATCAGGGGGTTGAGCATAGGAATTACAAGACTATAAAACACAGAGACCACTTTGTTGTACTTCCAAGAATTTCCTGTTATAGGTTGCCGTAGGTACATGAAAAACAATGTTCCATAGAAGATGATGACCACGGTGAGGTGGGAGGCACAGGTGGAAAATGCTTTGCACTTGCCCTCCGAAGACTGGATTTTGGTAATGGAAAAGAGGATGCAGGTGTAGGAGATGAGGACAGTCAGGAGGGACCCAGTGAGATTCACAGCAGAGAAGATTAAGAGCTGCTCTTCTTTGTTGTGGGTGTCAGAGCAGGAGAGGGCAAGGAGAGGGGGGTCAGCACAGTAGAAGTGGTGGATGATGTTGGAATCACAGAAAGACAACTGGAAAGTCAGAACGGTCTGTATCACAGAGTTCAGAAAACCATAGGTATAGACCCCTATCACCAACTCCCTGCAGACTCGCTGAGTCATAATGGCTGTGTAAATCAGGGGGTTGCAGATAGCCATGTAGCGGTCATAAGCCATTGTTGCCAAGAGGAAGCATTCGGTGGTGGCCAAGGCACTGGAGAAGTACAGCTGAGCAAAACAGCCTGAAAAGGAGATGGTTTTTTTCTTCACCATTAAATTTTGCAGCATCTTTGGCCCAATGGAAGAGGAAAAACAGAGATCAATGAATGCCAGATGACTGAGGAAATAGTACATGGGAGTGTGAAGCCGTGAATCCACCTTGATGAGCAGGATCATGCCAAAGTTTCCCACCAGAGTGATGAGATAAATTACCAGGAATATCACAAAGAGGGGGAGCTGAAGCTCAGGACGGTCCGTGAATCCCATGAGGACAAATTCTGTCACTGTGGTACGATTGCCTCTTGCCATTTCGTTCTCTCATCTGTTGCAAAAAGAATATGCCTTAAAATGAGTAGATACTTTAAAAAAAAGCTTATCAAGTCTTGTTCCAGTCCGAGATGACAAGAATTTGGCTTCAAATACCTAATGGCTAAAGGCTGCCATCAGCCACAAGGCTTCATTCTGCTAAAATAGAAAAATATGAGTTCATCTCTTTTTTGGAGTAGGAAAGATGATAGTGTTTCCCTAGGATAGGTCCTATTTCATGTTAACAGTGGAAGTCTTTTCAGTTCAATTCAGCACACATTTTTGGGCCCCACCTGGGGCCAGGTAATGTGTTTTGTGCTGGGATAAAGAGATGTGTACAGCATTACCCTTGTTGTCAAGTCTATTGGAAGAGTTGATAATGCAACTCCTATTTTGTGTTATTAGGTGATAACACAAAGAATTATTTCACAAGGGGAAGTGATGTAAGTACTATACGAGATATACAGACTGTTGTGGGAGGGAAAGATGAATATGGATAGTAGAAAGAGGAAAAGTTTTATTCATTCATTCTTGTTCATTTATTGAACATATCAAGAACCTATAATGTGCCAGATACTAAGCTAAATGAGAGAAATACATTTCTCCCTTCAATGAGCTCACAGGCTCTAGGAGAAACAAATATGTATATAACTAGTTACAGTTAAACATGTGTAATGGCACAGTGGTTGAGAACTTGGCTGCTAAACAAAAGGCCGGTGGTTCAAATCTACCAGCTGCTCTTTAGAAACCCTGTAGGGCAGTTCTACTCTGTCCTATAGGGTCACTAGGAGTCGGAATCTACTCAATGGCAACAGGTTTGGTTTTGGTTTTTGGTTAGTGTTGTGAAAGGAGGAATATGCTAACTCAGGGGTGCCTGAGTGGTGCAACTTGTTAACGTGCTCATCTGCTAACCAAAAGGTTGCAAGTTCGAGTCCACCCTGGCAATCTAGGCCTGGTGATCTACTTCTGAAAAATCAGCCATTGAAAATCCTATGATCACAGTTCTACTCTACACACATGGGGGTTGCCATGAGTCAGATCAGAATCCACTCTGTGGCAGCTGGTAACTCTTACCCTAACTCAACCTGTGGGTCGTGTGTGTGAACTATGGGAGTTAGGGATCAGAAAATCTTTAAAGAAGTGATATGGAATTGTCCTAAATAATTTTAGACTGGATATTCTAATTACAAATGTAGCACAACTACTTGGTGAAATTTTCAAATAAGATAGAAGAATATAAATTAAAAAAAAAAAGCCTTCTTTACCTACAATATCATTACTTGATAGTATACAATGTTAAAATAGTTTTTTCTTCTTTTTTTCAGTATACCTTCTAGAAAATGCTTAAGTAAAATAAGCAAGTATGACTATACACACACACATTCACTAAGTACAAATGAGATCACAGTTTTGCACCTTGTTTTTCTTAGCAAGTATTTCCAAAGCAACCCTTTTCATAGCCATATTATAATTTGTTAGTGAATTCCCTCTTAATGGATGTTTTCAATTTTTTGTTGTTTTTTTCTTCCTATTTTGAATAAAGCTAGAGTACATATCCACATGCACATATGTAGATAAAAGATAAACCAGTAGAAGAGAAATTTGGGTCAAAAGGGACATTCATTTTCTCATTTGATGAAGATTGACAAAGTAACCTCCAAGAAAGTTGTACCAAGTTATACTCCCAACAATATGACAAAGAATAGCAGTTATCCCCTCTCTTATCCAAAGTTTTAGCAAATTTTAAACCTTTGCCAATATAATAGGTGAATATTGGTGACTCATGTCCTTTAGATTTGTGTGTTTTTAAAAAATTGTGAATAGGTTTTAACATTTTTCAGACACTTATTTTTGCATGTGTATTTTTTTTTTTTTCAATGAACTGTCAGTTTATTCCCTTGGTTAATTTTTCTTCCAGGTGTTTGGTCTTCTAAACATTTTATTTATAATGGCTCTTCATTTATTAAGGAAATCAGCCCTTTGATGTATGTATTGCAAATTACTTTCAGTTTGTCACTTGTCTCCTAGCTTTGTAATGCTGTTTTTTTCCTTTGTGCTGTGCAGTAAGTTTTAAATGGTATGATGCCAGGTTTTTCAGTCTTTTCCTTTTTGAATTCTGATCCTTGTGAGATGGTTTGATAGACCTTCCTCAGATCGAAATCACTTAAAACATTCTCTTTTTTTATTCTAGAGCTTTTCTGGATTTCATTTTTACATTACAATCTTTGATTCATCTGGAACTTAATTTTGACATAAGAAATGAGACAGTCATCTGTCTTTGTGTCTCCAAAAGGCTAGCCAGGTTTCCTTAAAGAATTTATTGATGAAATAATTTTTTCTGCTGATTCTTTCAATTTAAAATACCAGCCTTATTGTATACTGAAGCATCCCTGAATAGTTGGGTCTTTTTCTGATTCTTTCTTTCTTTGCAGTCTCTTCTATAGCTAGAACCAAACATTTAAATACGATAGCTGTATGACTCATTTAATATCTGGTAGCAAAATTTCTATTTTCTATTCTCACATGTACATTTTTCCAGACGAACTTCAGCATTATTTCATCAAGCTCCAAAAATAAAAGTAGCCCTCTTTGTACTTGAAATGCTATTTCATTGAATTGATACGTTAATTTTGGGAAAATGGACATCTTTATAATGGAAACTTCTTTTCTAAAACTAAGATATGTATTTCATTTTTAAAGACTTTCCTCCATAGAGTCTTAAAGTTTTCTTTAAAATTTACAGATATGTATCTTATGTAGTTCTTTTAAAATTTATTTTATCTTTTTGTCACAGGTATTTTACCTTTTTGTCACTGTTATAAATGAAACCTTTTTTAAGTTACATATTCTATTTCAATATTGTTTATATACAAGGAAGCTATTGATTTCTGTAAATTACTTCCGTAATTTCTTCCTTATCATAGTCTCTTATAATGTAAAAGCAATTTTTAGTTGATTGTCTTGGGTTTTTCAGATATACATTCATATAATATGAAAAAAATGTGAATTTTCTCTGTCATTTCTATGTAGTATCTCTCCTTCCTTTCTCATCTCTGATTATATTGGCTAGTACCTGTACAACAATATTAAAAATGGTGAAAATGGTGGGAGTTTGTATCTTTCTACTTCTTGAAGGATGAGTTCTTTAGTGGTACAAGGAGACTCTCAGACACCATAAGACAGATGGATAGCCTGTGCACAGCTACTGAGGTCTGAGAAAGGCAAGGCGTTAAAGAACAGCAAACATTTGGTGTGGTGAGAAACCCGGGTCCCTAGGAGCAGGGCTGTCTTTGACGTTGGCAGGTCCAGGGCAAGAATGACAAATGCAGGCACATACCATAGGCCTAAATATTTAAAAGTTATAAATTCAGCTAATGAATTAATATGTTTTATTCTCCGGCCTTAACAAATACACCTGATATAACAAATAATGACCTGGAAGGTAGGTTTTTGGAATCCTTGGAGTTCCACATTGGAATGAGGTGGTGAGGAGACCCTGTCTCCACCCCACACACATGGCTGCACATGTGTGGACATGGCATCCTATGTATGAGCTCTGTCACTCCCTTGCTAACAACCCTCCCTTGGCCACCCTGAAGGCCTAGGGCTGTGAGTATCAGCAGCATGGTTCACTCCTACAAGGGTGATCTGGGAAAGAGACCCTTGCAGACTCTGGGTGTAAGCTGGGGCCTATTTAGGCAAGGAATTCTAGGGTCTTGGCATGTTTGGGGACTGTGTAGGAGCAAGTGTATATGAAAGAGATTAGTGGAAGACAAGCTGGATGGGAACAGAATGGTGCTGTATTGTGAGAAGCTTTGAATACTGGGGAGATTTTAATAACTATTTCAGTAGTGAATGTGGACTCATTAAACATTTAAGCGGTAGAATGACTTGACCAGTGCTCAGGTTTCAGGAGGTAAATCTGGTAGTGTGGGGGGGATGGTATGAAGGGAGAGAGCTGTCAGGAGAGACACCAGGTAGGATGTTTGCCATATAAGAGATGATAAGGATTTGAAGCAGGGGAATGATGGTAGGAGTGAAGAAAGGAGATAGGCATGAGAGATACTCCAAAAGAAGAGTTTTAGTCACTTGACAATTGACTGAGATTGAGTTTTCAAGTCTGGGAGAACAGGATAATGATAATGTAAGAACTGATAGTCTAATTTTACCTTGTCTGTTTCCTAAGAAGATGTGACACAGTTTAAACACACACAGATATATGAACCAAAATTAATATCATAGAATTCAAAAGTAGAAAATGTAATTGAGGGAAAAAAAGAAACAAATTTTCCTAGTGTATCTATTTAATAACACTTTTGTGAGGTAGAGTTTTTAGCAGCAACAGAAAAGCTGGGCAAGGAGTGGGTTAGGAGGGAAGTGCATTGAATTCAGTTTGAGGGAATAATGGATGTCCATCACAGAGTGGAGATAGTGGATGTCCATCACAGAGTCAGAGCTAGAGATACTGACTTGAGAATCAGCAATGTACAGACGATGGCAAAAGCTGTGGGAATCAATAACATCATTTGGGGGAGAGGAAAAGGTGAAAACAAGGGTTCAAAAACAGACTTTTGGGAAAAGTGTATCTTTAAGGTCTGGGGAGAAGAGTCAGGAGGAAAGAAAAAGTACCTTAAGATGTTCAGGGTAGCTCAGATCAGAAAACAGTAAAAACCAAAACTAAACCAAATCCATTGACATCAAGTTGATTCCAACTCATAGAGATCCTATAGGACAGTAGAACTGCCCCATAAGGTTTCCAAGGAACGGCTGATAGATCCAAACTGCTGACCTTTTGGTTAGCAGACAAGATCTTAACCACTGCACCACTAGGGCTCCAGAAAACAGTAAGGAGCGTTTTAAATATAAACATCTCTGACACTCCTGGTTTGTGGTAGATGTGATCTGTTTTGTTGTGGTCCTATCTCTCACATAACACCTTAAAAGAAAACAAAACTCTGTGATCTTCAGGCATTGAACTTAAACAGTCTTACTCAGTAAAATATTTGCTGTTGTTTTCTGCGGTCTCTGCCATCTAAATGCAGCAAAACATTCTTTTAGGGTCATTTCTAGAGTTGCTCAACTCTTCCCACCTCCATTAGTTTCTGGCTATAATGGTTCCCACTCAAACTGAGATATGAAAATGTTTATGAACTCTGAAAGGGTTCAAAATCCTGATATGCAGATTCTGGCTTCAATTAACAGCTTTTGCATAATAAAGGATTCTTGCTATGTTACCTATTATTGATATGATTTCTCATTTGCCCATAACATTTCTAAAACTTGGTTAATGCATTATTATTTCTAGGTTAAAGAAATTTTCTATTCTATCAGGTATTTATTCATCATTTATCATATGGAAATGTTTGTCTGTATTACAAAGAGCTTCTAATTGAATGCTTTTTCTGAATAGGTTTCACCCAAGCATATAATTTTATTTTCTTCTGCACAGCTAAGTATGAAGCTTACTGATAACTTGATGTTTACTCTATTATTTCTTAGACTATAACTGTATCAGGTGATAAATTTTAAGGAAAAAATAAATCATTAATATTAAATCTTAAATTTAAAATAACATAATAAACCTTTACATTTTAATCTTTATTTAAATAATAAATCTTTAAATATTTGACTTTTGATTTTCTACCTTAGAGAAAATTCGTGGTTACCTTTAAAAATAAATACTGAGTGTTGAGATTTTATTTCTCCCACATTTTTAATAATAATAACCAGTAAGTATCTGAGTAATTTCAATGTGTCAAGATTGGTTCTAAGTGTTTTATATATATTATTTATTTAATACGTAACTATTATTATCCTCATTTTCTAAACTGAGACATAGAACTGTTTAGTAGCTTTCCAAACTCATAAGGACAGTGAGTGAGGATTTGAAACCAGGTAGGCTGACTCCTCTTTTGACATCTTTAAAGTATTAAGAAGCAAAGATGTCACTTTTGAAGACTAAAGTGTGCCTGACCCAAGCTATGGTATTTTTAATAGCCTCATACACATGTGAAAGCTGGACAATGAATAAAGAAGACTGAAGAATAATCGATGCCTTTGAATTATGGTGTTGGCAAAGAATGTTGAATGTACCACGGGCTGCCAGAAGAATGAACAAGTCTGTCTTGGAAGAAGTGCAGCCAGAATGCTCCTGGGAAAAGGATGGAGAGACTTTGTCTCATGTCCTTTGGACACGTTATCACGAGGAACCAGTCCCTGGAGAATGACATCATGCTTGGTAAAGTAGAAGGTCAGCAAAGAAGAGGAAGACCCTCAATGATATGAATTGACACATTGGCTACAACAATGGGCTCGAACATGGCAACAATTGTGAGGATGATGCAGGACTGGGCAGTGTTTTGTTCTGTTGTACGTAGGGTTGCTATATGTTGGAACTGACTCGATGGCACCTAGCAACAATAGGCTGACTCCAAAGCCCTAGATCTAAAGTATACTGCCTTCCCATTTCTGATTTCTGAATATTTATTTATTTCATGATTTTCTTATTCCTATTTTTTCTTGCAATGTTAGACTCCTACGAGAAAATTTTAAACATATTGGAATGAGCTCAATAATACTTCCTTTTAATTTGTTACAGACACATTTAACATTTATTGTTGTGTTTAACTATTACATTGAACTTTTGGCAATCCAGAGTGTTGTTTTGTTCTTTACCATCAATCAATATGGCTGAACAATTTAACTTTGTTAAATGATCTAAGAAAAATTCTTAACTCCTGGCAAGGGAGGGGGACATGAACTACTTAAAGCATCTAATGAAAGCTAAGTATCTGTCCCCAGGAAAGTTTCTTTCATACAAAATTTTGTGTGCAATTTCAGGGGCTTCAGGAGTTTATCAGGTCACTGTTATGGTTTCCTCATAGAATAATACATTGAAAAAATTATCCCAGATTTCCCAAGTAACTCATCTAAACCTTCTCCACTTCATCTCTGACAGAATCAAAGCACACTTGTCCTAAAGTCCTGTCTTCTTCGCAGTCCCAGAACTGGAACTTTTTTTTGGCTACCTGATAGTTTTGCTACGACAGCCTTAGAAGTGAATACAACTTACCTGTACCTATTGGACAGTCAGTCAGGATTCCCAATGCCCTCAAAGCATCCACTTAGTGAATTTCCAGTCAGACAAACAGGATTCTTCATATTTGACTGAAAGGCGTGGTTTCTGTGTTCCACATGGACAAACCCTCGAGTATTTATAAAGTTAAACTGTAATGAGACCATTACCTCTTGTTATTCCAAAGCTTCCTGGGTACCAAGGGAACAGTTTACACACAGTTTCTGTGAGATATTTTACCTTTGATTTAAATCACCCTTGGGAATTGAAATCTCTGAATCATCCCGGTAACTAATGATGACTCGGGTTATGATGCTTTGGTGCATGTTCTCAGATGACTCCCAAGTCCAGAGACTCTGGTGTGATGCCAGGAGATAGCCTTCCTGCCTTTGGCAGGACATCATCAGCAGGTGACACTGAAGTTGTGTCTGGGGGAGTGGTTAAGAGCTCCAGCTGCTAACCAAAAGGTCAGCAGTTCGAATCCACCAGGTGCTCCTTGGGAACCCTATGGGGCAGTTCTACTCTTTCCTATAGAGTCAAGATGGTAACAGATTTTTTGTTGTTGTTGTGGTTGCTTGTTTGTTTTTAGGTAAGATTATGCAAATGCTGTATGAGTGGGATGCACATATGGGCTATTTTTGCTTATGAGGAAATATGGTCTTGGCTAGAATATTTATCACAGTGGATAATGTAAGAGAAAAATAGTCTTGTTTCTTCGACTGTTATGTATTTCCCATTGAGCTAAATTAAGGAATAAAATCATAATCAAAGCCAGATCAGAGACTTAAGTATTCTAATGATCCCATATGTCTCCTTCCCATTCTCCTTCCTCATCCACCTCTGGACTGAAACTGGGACAATCAGTAGTATAGCTGGTGGGGCCAGGGTTCATTTTGCAATGCATCTTGTCTTTCCTTAGGGTCACTAGAGGAAAGGGATTGAACCTGGCCCTCTAGGTCATTAATTGCAGCAATTTAGTACAACCCTTAAAGTATCACTACAAACAACACTGTTCTCAACTTCAGCATTCAAGGTAAGGCAGAGCTAAGGGGGAGCATTCTCAAAGTAGAAAGTGCATTTTCTATCTCTTAGCATTTCCCCAAGTTCATTCATTCATATCAAAAGAGAGGAAACTGCAAGAGAAGTTTGTTCATGTCAGACTCAGAGACATGGTTACAGTGGTCATTCCTTGTCAATTTTACCATATTAAATCACTTGTAGCAGGTAAATCTATGACTTTTCCTTCTGATTATAGGAGAGAATCTCTAGGCAACTTAAGGTGTAGAGTGAAATTTGAGTTTGACTTGCTAATTGAAGAAGTCCAGGATTTCACAAATGCCATATTTGATCACAGCTAAGTTACCTTGAAAATAATCAATGGGCCTTTTATTTCTAGAGTTTCTAGGATTGTACACCTTTCTTAAGTAATGACTAAAAGGGCTAGAGTAAGGGACAGATGCAGAAAGTCAGGTGAACTACTGTCATTTATGTCACATTTCATGTCTAGTCCCAGTTCAAATGATAACAATATACTGTTACCAAGAATTGGTTTTTCTGTGGAATTCTCATCAGTAATGAATCAATTTTAGGAAATGAATATCAGGGAGAAAACCAGTCAGACTTTGTAAAGGCTGGACTTGCAGAAAGCAGATGACATTGTGCATCTTGTCTGAGTTAGTGTGTAGCAGGGAGAAGATGGGCGGAGGGGAACTGATGCTGTGGGTCTCACCGAGCTAAGGAGAACTGACCATGGCACCTTTGAGCCAGTATTTACACTATGACCAATTGCTTAGCCAAAGTGGGAAAGAGAAGTTCTAAGCCAGAAGTGTTAGATAGTCTCCAGTGAGACTCTAAAGAGGAGGAAGGTGTCCTTAAGGATCCACTGAGTCATGAGGTTTACTTCTAGTTTTCAGAAAGAACTTATATTAAAGGGAGGTGACACAGTGGCTGCAACAATGGGCTCAAATATAACAACAATTTGAGGATGGTGCAGGACCAGAGGTGTTTCATTCTGTTGTACACAGGGTTGCTGTGAGTCGGAACCGACTCCACAGCACCTAACAACACGTGTGATTCATGCATTTGGCTGGGGGCAGGGTTTGAGAAAACATTCTCAGTGTCAGGGGCATAACTCAAAAAACAAAAACAAAATGAAACAAACAAAAAGCCTGCTGCTTTGTTCTACCACAGCCAGGAACTCATCTGGATTTGATGGTCCTTTCATAGAACTGTGAGTTGGTGGGTGCTCTGAATTATTGGCAATAGCTTCTGTGCCGTTACATTTGGTTTGTGGCTTAATTATAAACTTAGATTTCCCTTGGTGAATTGTTCCGATATTAATAGAGGGTAGACTCCGTTAAACAGCTAGTAATGTCTGCCACTTATAGATCTGCCCTAATATTACCAAAAGAACCCCGGGTGGCACAATCATTAAAGTGCTTGGCTGCTAACCTTAAGGTCAGCAGTTGGAACCCACCAGCTGCTCCATGCAAGAAAGGACCTGGTGATCTGCTCCTGTAAAGATTATAGCCTTGGAAACCCTATAGGGTGGTTCCCGTCTGTTCTGTAGGCTAGCTATGAGTTGGAATTGACTTGATGATACACAACAATAACAACATTACCAAAATTCGAACAAGGCTGGAAGGAATGTTGGTGTCATTTAAATGGCTAAGTTCAATCTTTAGAGTAAAGGAAGGCAGCCATTTTTGCTCCCATATTAACTATGATCCGTGTTTATGCTGTGACTTCCCATGCAACAACTTAGCTGTCTGGTCTGAGGAAGGTCTCTGCTCTTTATAACCTGAGAAAAGAGACACTCTGGGTTGTGATTACATTATGGATCTAGCCTTTCAAATGTCCAACTGATTGCACCTGTGCGTTTCTAACCCATCTAAGATTGATTTTGACTGATACTGACATAATGACCTACAGGATTTATTCAATAACATTTGCTATAACAAAATTCTTTTCCAAGAAAATGACTCACGTAGTACTTAGAAAGTATAATTAACTTGATGTGTTTTTTTTTATTTCAGAGAGAAAATCTCATGGATAAGAGTAACTCAGAACTTTCAGTGTTTACTAAGTTCCAAATAAACCAGATGTATTATATGGTATGAGAAATAAATGCCTTTTGTGTTCACTACCTGTAGACCCCTCAAACTGTAACAGAGAAAAAAGGAATGGCATGAAGAAAAATTTTATTTGCAAAAACAACAATAAGTAATCACTTAAGCAAAATTTTCTAATATGAACTGTTACTCTTGTTTTATGTGGAATGTTTTGGTTTTCTGCATTTGGTATATAATAATTTTTGTAACTCAAACATATTAGCTTAGTTCCCAAGGCCAGATGACACGCAACAGACTGGGCTCTACTTTTAGCTTAATTGTTTTTTCTTTTCAGATTTTATCGTGTTTTAGGTGTATTTAGCTTAGTTATTAACAGCAGAAATACGTTTTCCTTTGATGTACATTCAGAAGTCTTTTTTTTTTTAATGCCGTTTCTGGGAAATTCTTTTCCTCAAAATGCCTTAAGGTGTGTGATGAGAATTCGGTGTGCATATGGCCGTGGTTATCTGGTCCAAGTTAGGACAAGACTTGAGGCCGGATACCTGGGAGATGAAGACAGTTCTAATAAGCACTGTGTATCTTTACAGACACACTAATAGAGCAGTGGATTCTCTTTTGAGTGAAATTCGTAATAGGTGAGAGCTAGAGTCTGCCAGACTGTACGACAAGACACGGATCATGGCCCAGTAGGCAAGCAGCAGCAGAGCGGTGGCCATCATGGGTGTCCTTGGACTCAACTGAGCCCAGGCCAGGAGGTTGTGTTGAACTCCCTTAGGCACCATGACTGCATAGCTCAGAGGGTGACCAGTGGACATGGATTGGACATAGCACATTCTGGCCAGGAGACAGTGATCCTTGGTGGGTGGAGCATGTAACAAATGAATTTGAATAAAGATGCTTATCTTGCCAATGGCTGTTCACTGCAAGAGGACAGTGTGCCGTATCCTGATAGCCCTCCATACAGACTAAAAAGCATATGGGACAATGGAAATTTCAACCAAATTTGGGTACTGGAATTGTCTCCTATTTCCATACAAGGATGATGATGTTCAATGTTACGGAAAAAATAAAGACGAACCCTTGATCTTCTTGATTTTCTGAGAACATGAGGAGGAGCTTGGGTCTGGTGAACTGACTTTGTCCAGTCGTTTTGTCCTTTGCTGTTTTCTTCTAGGGGAAAAATGAGAAATTAACAGACATTGAGGAAAACAATTAAAAATCAGAGAGATTGAGATTAGATATAAAAAAATGGCCCTTCCCTCAGCACATTTTTGGAGTTAGTTCTGCAAACATAACTTTAATATGCATTGTGAGTTCAAACAACCCTGAACATGATCAAAAACCAAACAAAAAATATTTGCTCCTGTGTATCACCTTCCCACAAGCCATTTTGAGTCCTCTTTGTGTTCTACCCTGCCTTGAATTTCACCATTATAGGCATGTATTTGATAATATCCCACCTTGCATTTGACCCTCATTTTAGCAATTAATTTCTGAAGAATAAAAATGTCTTGGTAAAAGGGTGGTCTATATTAGTGTTCAATTGAAGGAATTATGATGACACATCGTGGATTGGTCTTTCTATTTAAGAAGATATTAAAGTGTGACAGACACGGGCATTTTTGACATCTTCATATTACTTAAAGAATGATGATAAGAGGAATGAATGGATGAAAAGAGAGTAAGATGTTGGTATTTGACTGGTACCCCAGGTGTGTCCTCTTTCCACGCAGACAGACAAGACATTCACAGAGCTCACAAAATGCCTGATTGCTACACTGCATCCTCAGATCCTTTTGCTTCGTGCTCTTTTCAGTACAACTTTATGTGAAACTGGTCATTATCTGCCAACTGAATGCCTAGAACTAAAAAAAAAAAAACAGCATCAATTAATTAACTCATGTGTCAAAGCTATTGTTACATGCTAGGCTTTATAAGTGATTGTTTCCAGTCATTCTATTTTCAGAATTATTTTCACACATTCTCAGGCACATTAAATTGGCTAAGGGGATCTTTTTGCTTCAATCCATGTACTTACTTTATGATCAACTTGAAAATTTAGATTCCTTTTTTTACATGTTTTGTTTTTGCATTTGCTATTGTACTACTATTAATATTCATTTGGATACTCTTTCCCCAAGTACTTAGTTTGTACAAGCTAAAACATTCTTCGTATGTAATTTGGAAACAACTGAAATAGCCATTACTCTAATTATTACAGAACTTAGATGAGAAAAGCAAGGTAGAAGATGAAGTGAAGCTAATTCTCTTAAGCATTTTACTTAGTGAAAGATTCTGGTATGTTTTTGGTCATGAGTTATTCTACAAAGGCTATTTTTGTATGTGAGGATAAAAATGACTTCTTTAGCCTCATTCCTGCTCTTCTAGCATTCTTTCACCATTTATAATTCAGATTCGATTTGTTTGAAACCTGGATCCCCACCATTCCAAGGATATTTTTGGTCTCTCACTTGGTCAATGTGTACCCATTTACTCAGAAAGTGACTGACCTAGGATATTACTTTTAAGCCTATTGTTGTTGATTCCTGATGGCCCCTCTCAGTGGTGGGGCAAGCTACAGATTCAGATGGTACTCACCAGTCATCCATAAAGCAGTTAGCAGAGATTTTAGAAATTTTATTAAAATGCCGGTTTTGTTTTATTTCAAAGAGCCAGGTAGTTTCAGGACTGAAAGGGCGAAAAGGTATATTTCTCTAGTATTTGTCATTGCTGTTTGAATATATATAAGGTTAAGAATTAACGACTTTTCTCTAATGCCCCATTATGTGGGAATGTACCCTGTCTTGCAGCTTAAGCTGTTGGGGAGGCAGGTGTAGGTAGAGATGGTGTCTCACCTATGAGACCTCTAGGGCTTTGTCTTCAATTCTGCACCTTATCTTCAGTTCCAGACATAGGAGATGTGAGTCCCTGGATTAATCCTCAGACTCGATGCGGCCTCTAAAATTGACCCTGAGCAAAGGCTTCTTTGCTCCCTGAGGAGTCATTAAACCATCTACTCTGAGCCAACTAATCCAAACCCAAAGTCTAGTTTCAGGTAAACATCTTTTGGATAAAAAGGCAGTATTTTTTCTAATGAGCTTGAAAATGTACTTGCTTATGATTGCAATAAGATAAATCAGCCTTGGTTTCAGATCAAAGCCAGCATGCAGTTGGGCTGAATAATAATGACAATACAAAATAAGGGTAGTAGTTGTAGGAAACCCATAACTCATTGCTGTAGAGTTGATTCTGACTCATAGCAACCCTATAGGATAGAATAGAACTGCCTCATAAGGTTTCTAAGGAGCAGCTGGTGGATTCGAACTGCCAACCTTTTGGTTAGCTGCCTGAGCTCTTAACCACTGCACCACTAGGACTCCTTGTAGGTAGTAATGTTGTTGTTGTTGTTAGGTGCTGTCAAGTCAATTCCGGCTCATAGCAACCCTATGTATAACAGAACCAAACACTGCCCAGTCCTGCACCATCCTCACAATCGTAGGTTTGCTTGCACCCATTGTTGCAGCCACTGTGTCAATCCATCTCTTTCAGGGTCTTCCTCTTTTTCGCTGGTCCTATACTTTGCTACACATGATGTCCTTCTCCAGGGACTGATCCCTCCTGATAACATGTCCAAAGTATGTGAGAGGTAGTCTCGCCATCCTCGCTTCTAGGGAATATTTTGACTGTGTGTCTTCTTCTAGGTAGTAATAGTAGCAAATCAATTCCAGCTTTGTGATTAGTGGTAAAGACTTAAGAGCCATACCAGCAGGGTTGGAATTCAGAGTCATCTGCTTACTAATGATATAATCTTGGGAAAATTACTTAATCTTTCTTTGCTTCTATTTCCTCACCTGTGAAGTGGGGACAAGAATACCTTCTTCAGAAGGTTGCTGAAAGTATTAACTCAATTAAAACTTCAAAAAAATTTTTTCCTTACATTATTGTTTTCATAATATGAATGGTGCCTAATCTTTATTGAGCGCTTGATGTGTACTAGGCACTATTCTAAGCTCTTTACACATATTATCTCACTGAATCCCCAACAGTTGTTTTATTTCCACTTTATAGATGAGGAACCTAAGGCTTATTAAAGTTAAATAACTTGATTACAAAGCAAGAAATAGGTGGTTGATGTGGGATTTGAAACAGACAGACTCAGATCTTTCTCCTTAATGCTGTTCTGCCTCCTGCCAACGACTAGGTGCTTTTTGAATGATGCCATCTACTGCATATGCATTTATATTGCATATTTAGACATGTAAATACTGACTCCATATGTAATGATGTTATTTAAATGAAAGAGGGCCATCTAAGTAAAAACCTTATCAGGTATCAGTACCTATTGGTTTTATTCCAGTGAGCATGTTGTTGTTATTCTGCACACTTTGGTAATTTGTTAAAACATTAATTAACAGTGTGTGCATATCAGTGAAGGTCTTCGATTGCTAGCCACAGAAATAGACTCTGGATATTTTCAGCAGAACAGAAGTTATAAGGAATAATGGAAGGTCAGGCTTAAAGTTATGCCCCAAAACCCTGTGAAGAACTGTCAAGAGAGGATACCACTGGAGCTGCTGCTGAGAATGAGGACCAGCAGCCTGTACCATAAGTGCCACCGGGCTGGACACTAGACACTAAGGGCACTAACAACAGCACTGCTACCCCAGAAGCTTGATTGCATTGCAACAGCAATGCTGTCAGAGTCTTATGCCACAGATTCGGTGGATGGATTTATTTCTGTAGTATCCTGAAGAAAGCAATGTCCCTTTGATCTATCATTTTGGCAAGGAGTAGATCTAGAGGCCTCTACTTAGAATTTCTAGTATAATAATTGTCCTATTCCATGGGTCAGGGAGCTAATATGAGGGGAACCTGGCAATTGCTGACCAAAAATAATCCAATGATAAATCTGGATCCTATTGGGCCCACATTAAAGTGAAATTAGGTAAAAATTCCACTTACAACCTGATTCCTGTTAGGTTCTTCTCCGAAGAGTAGACCACAGTGGAGTTCTGGACCCCCAAAATTAGTGTAGCTCAGATCCCGTGTGTAATAACCCCTGAAAGATCTTGATATTTCCCTTTTCTCATTACATATTACCAAAATAAATCCATTTGGGATATTTGAGGTATAATAGCCCAAATTCTGTACATTCTGTATAGCACAGAGTATACATGTGATATTATTGCAAGGTTTTCCCTCAAGGGTACACGGCCTCTCCTTAACCCAAAGAACTCTACTTTCTTTAATCGATTCAGGGAATTGTTTGAGGAGCTCTCACTATATTTCATGGTATTTCATATCAGGCCCCTGTTCTCTGACCCTAGAGTATTTCAAGTCATGCATATCAAGTAGAGCCCTATTGGATTGCCCATCCATGGTTCTAAGAATTCTCATGCTCAATTTGCCACCTCCGAAGATCCCTCTAGGTCAGACTTTTTGGATACTATATTATGATTGCTTTATCAATCTTGGTATGGTGCTTTTAACACACTATAGCCTCTGCCACTCCTGGATTTTCGTATCATTATAGAAATTAGATACAATTCCAAATTTGATATCTCCCACCCACATCTCTGGGTTACAGATAACAGCCATTTTAGTACTAATTAAAAAAATTGGTGCCCCTTCACCAATGAATTCCTCTATTCCCTGAGCTCTCCTTGGAGGATGCATACACAGGTTACATACGTGGGCTACACATGATAAACTCAGCCCAAAATTCCATATTTTCCCAAGCTTTGATTCCTTTCTCTGCATATACCAAAGAAGTTCTTCTGGCTTCTCAGTTTCACTTCACTTGTTGCTGTTAGGTGCTGTCGAGTTGGTTATGACTCGTAATGACCCTATGTAGAACAGAACGAAACACTGGCTAGTCCTGCACCATCCTCACAATTGTTGGCATGCCTGAGCCCATCGTTGCAGCCACTGTGTTAATCCATCTCATCGAGGGTCTTCCTCTTTTTCACTGACCCTCTACTTTACCAACCATGTTGGCCTTTACCTAGGATGATATCCTTTACTTGGGCAACCCCTTAGTCTAGGTTTCAGTCAACCAACTAAACAAGCAATGAGTACTATATCCAGATGTTCTAGCCAGCATATTATATCTCAAATCTTTAGTAAGTGCAACTATACCATAAATTTAAATGATATATTCTTTCTTCCTACACACAAGAATGAAATAAATTAGGAAAATGTTGAAATTCTCTGATGTGAAAACTTTCTATTCTCAGGTTTGATTTCTTAATGTCCCCCAAATAATGCTGAGATCTGAGAAAATAGGCACTACATATGTGGTGTGAGGAGCATTGATTTCCCTTGCACGTTAACTTCCTTAGGTCATTAAACGGTCTTCAAGCAAGGCAGGAACAGCTTCATCAGGCAGGCAAAGAGGAGTCTCTTTGGTTGGCAAAGGAGGCTCAAGGAGAGGTTTGGGTTCAAGATATTTTGAGTCATCAAGATCTTTCAGTGTACTTCCATTTCCATTCTTTCCTAATCAATGTTTTAACTTTCACGTTACAGATGCATGAAGAGCCTGAATTCAAGCAATGTAATACATTATTGGCATGATCAGAGTTTGCCCCTAGGATTTTGGCTATCTTAGTCACTGATAGTCTTGGTTTCATTTCATTTCTTAAGCAGAGAAGTTTCAAATATGACCCTGTCACTCTTCTTGAATGGTTTTCAGAAGGATTAGAAGAAATCATCCAACACCATGGTTAATGAATTTTGAAAGCTCTTCAAAGACTTTCCTTCAATGAGTACTTCATTTTAGGTGACCTCATGTGATATTCACTGCCAGAAGAACTATCAAATCTGTCTTGGAAGTACAACCAGAATGCTCTTTGGAAGCAAAGATGGCGAGACTTTGCTCACATACTTTGGACATGTTATCAGAAGGGACCAGTCCTTGGAGAAGGGCATTATACTTGGTAAATCAGATGGTCATTGTAAAAGAGGAATACCCTCAGTGAGATGAATTGACACAGTGGCTGCAACAATGGGCTCAAGCATAACAATGATTGTGTGGATGATACAGGGCCTGGCAGTGTTTTGTTCTGTTGTATATAGTGTCCCTATGAGTCATAATCAACTTGACGGCACTTAACAGCAACAATGTGATATTCGCTTAACTGTTTTAAACCATATGCCCTAAAAGTCCTGATCCCCTCTTTTCGTATTACTTAGCTATTCACTGCCTTCAGCTTCAACCAGCCCCTCTATTATGTCAATGTTTGTTTCATTCACGATTCTCGAAGCAAGAAGTAGAAAAAAACTGGTTAAATTAAGCAGAATTGGACTAATTGTTCATGACAATCTTAGAACCATAGGTGAGTAACTCAATAAGGATTAACTTCTGGGAATCAAATTAAATGTATGTTTGATCTTTTGACTGTATCCTTTAGGCAACATCATTTTTGTTTTGTGCTTTTTATCTTTTTATTTCTCCATGTGTCATTATGGACATTTTATTCTGACCTATTCTTGATTTTACTAATTCTCTCTTCAACTGTGTCTAATATGTTATTTAAATCATCTATTGGGCTCTGAGTTTTTTTTTATATTGTATTTTCAGTTTTACAGAGTTTCTTTTTGAGTTTTTAAAATCTGTATTGAAATTTTTATATAATTTTCACTTTTGTGCTAAAATTTGAATTTTTTGTGTTATTCAATATATTATGGATAATCATTTAAAAATCTTTGTTGGATTATTCCAACATCTGTATCCCCTTGCATCTGTTTCTATTGTCTCTTGTTTCTACTATTTCTTGTTATATTGTCTTGTCTCTTCTCCTCTCCCCTATGAGGCTACCGCAGTTCCTGGTAAGTGATTCAGCCTCCTCTTTGAAAGAATCTTCAAAAATTCCCAGAGGAAAAGCAGTTCCAAATGTGAGGCCCAACCTTCTGTGTTTGTGTCTTTGCTCAGATCTTGGCCTGAAACTAGTTCACTACCTTGTTAGTTCTCTGATGCCTTCAAGCAGTTAATTTTCTTATTTATTTAAACCAGATTCTAGTTGTACTCCATGGGAGGATTGGTCTGAATTGCCTAATTAATCATCAGGAAATGTGGTTGTATAGTTGTATTTTCTTTTAAATAATATTTTATTGTGTTTTCGGTCAAGGTGTATAAAGCAGTTTAGGTTCCCATGCAACAATCTCTATACAAGCTGTTTAGTGAGTGACATTGGTCATGTTCTTCATAATGCATGATCATTCTAATTATTCCATCCTGGTTGGTCCATTTTGTATAGTTACACTTTTGTTTTGCTTTGTTTTTATTTGCTTTGTTTTGGTTTCTCCAACACTGAAACATAAGCTTTGTGAGTGCGGGGACCATGTTTGTCATACCCACTTTTTTTATGTTGTTGTTTTAAGGTGTGCCAAATCGTGTCAGTTCCGACTCATAGTGACCCCGCACACAACAAAACAAAACATTGCCTAGTCCTGTGCCATCCTCACAATCATTGGTATGTTTGAGCCCGTTGTTGCAGCCACTGTGTCAATACATCTTGTTGAGGGTTTTCCTCTCTTTCACTGACCCTCTACTTTACCAACCATGATGTCCTCCTTCAGGGACTGGTCCCTCCTTAAAACATGTCCAAAGTATGTGTAACAAAGAAGACTTTGTTGCTTCTAGGCAAATTCTGGCTGTACTTCTTCCAAGAAAGATTTGCCTATTCTTCTGGCAGTCCACGGTATATTCAATATTCTCTACCAACATAATAATTCAAAGGCACCAATTTTCTTTGGTGTTCCTTATTCATTGTCCAACTTTCAAATGCACATGAGAGGATACAATGCAAAACTATAAAATTCAATTGTATTGCTATACACTAGCAATGAACTCATGAACACTGAAATTAAAAACATGATCGCATTTATAATTGTTCAGAATAATGAAATGCTTAGGTGTAAATATAACAAAAGATGTACAGGACTTGCATGCTACTAGATGTTGATGAATGTAACCAAAGAAGAAATAATAAATGAAGAGACATACCAGGTTCATGAATTGGCCAACTCATCATAGTAAGATGTTCTTTTTTTCCAAATTGATAATGCAGCTTCTGTCAAAATTTCAGCAATTTTTTTTCGTGCAGAAATAGAAAAGATTAAGATTGTGTGGAAAGACAAAGGAACTAGAAGAGCTAAATTCTGAAAAAGAAGTAGAAAGTGAGAGGAATCAGTTTACCTAATATCAAGACTAACTATATAGCTATAAAAATCAAGACTGTTGTACTGGCAGGGAGACAGACACACAGCCCAGTGAAACTGATCAGACAAACTAGAAGTAGACTCACACAGGTATGACCATCCAATTTTTGATTAAGCTGTAAAAGCAACTCAGTGAAGGAAAGAGCCTTTCCAACAAATGGTGCTGGAGCGATTGGACATCCATTGGCAAATAAGTGAATCTTGACGTAAGTCTCATACCTTACACAGGAAGGAGCTCAAAATGGATCATGGAGTTAAATGTAGAACCTGAAAGTATAAAACTTGTAGGAAAAAAAAAAGAGAAAATATTCCAGTCTAAAAAAAAAAAAATTTTTTTTTTTTTTTAGGGCTAGGCAAAGAGTTGACACCAAAGCATGAACTGTAAAAAGAAAATTAGATAAACTAGACTTCATCAAAATTAAATTATATTTGCTCTGTGAAAGGTCCTGTTAAGAGGATAAAAAGACAAGCTACAAAGTGGGAGATGTATTTTCAAGCTACGTATCTGACAAAGGACTAGAAGCTAGAATATATTAATAACTCAAAACTCAACAGTAAACAAAACAAAACAAAACAAAACACACACCAATTAGAAAATGGGCAAAAGCCATGAAGAGACATTTCAGTGGATAGGATATGAAGATGGCAATTAAGCTCTTGAAAAGATGCTCAACGTCCTTAGCAGTTAGGGAAATGCAAATTAAAAGCACGAGACATCACTAAACACTTAGAAGAACTGACAAAATTTGAAAAAATAACAATGACAAAAAAAAACTGGGGAGAATGCGGAGAAACTGGATCACTCATACATTGTTGGTGAGAATGTGAAGTGGTACAGCCGCTCTGGAAAATGGTTTGACGGTTTCTTATAAAACTACGTATGCAATTACCATGAGTCAGAAATTATAGTCCTGTACATTGATTCTAGAGAAATGAAGACTTAAGTTCACACAAAAACCTGCAAATGAATGTTTATAGCAGCTTTCTTTGCAATAGAACAAACTGGAAATGACCAGGTATCCTTCAACGGATGGCCTAAACTAACAGCGGTACATTCACGTCATGGGCTAATGCTCAGCAATAGAAAGGAATGAAGTATTGATACACACAGCATAGATCAATCTCCAGAGAATTATGCTCAGTCAAAAAAGCTAATACCAATAGGTATATACTGTGTTTTTCCATTTATATAATATTCTTGAAGTGACAAAATTATAGAAAAGGAGAACATATCAAGGGTTGCCAGAGTTTAAGGAGTGGATGAGAACAAGAGGGAAGTGGTTGTGCCTATAAAAGGGTTAAAACGAGGGATCTTTGTAGTGATGGAAATGTTCTGACTGTATCACTCTCAGTACACTGATTTGATATTATACTATAGTTCTGCAAGTTTCCCATGGGGGAAGACTGAGTAAAGGGTACATGGAATCTATATTACTTCTTACAGCTTCATGTGAATCTACAATATCTCAAAATAAAAAAATTAGTAAAAAAATAAAGGTGGAATGGCAAATATTCTTTTACCTATATACTTATTATGATAGGAAAGTAAAAATGCTATCATTTAGAAATATATATAAAAAGCAAGCACTGATTTTTTTTCCCAGAAGGATTTCCATTTTTGTATTGAAATTATGCCTAATACTCTGTATCCTTCTTTATTTTTGTGAGCCCTAATACAGTTAGAATGTTTTTAGTAAACCTTCAAAAGGTTTAATGAAAAATTCTAAAGCACACAAAATATAAATGGAGTTCTAAAGAATTTATAGATGTTCTTAGATACCACATATTTATATAAGGATGTGTACTTGTAATTTTCTCTGTCCTGAAGGATTTTCAGTGGGATTTTCACAAACAAGTAATGTACTCGAGGGGTTATATCCCCAAAGACCCCAAATCTCATATAAATATGGCTGTGCTTTACAGGGACAGTTTTTTGGGATTTGTTCTCATTGTTGAGGTAAAAACATCTGCAGGTAATAATTTTCTTCTTCTATTGATACAGATATACTTGTTTTTCATTTTTGTATTAGAGGGTAAAGTTTGGTTATTTCAAGGAAATGATCATTTGTTGAGAATCCACTTCTATGAGCAGTGATTGGTGTCATTATGTACATCACCTTATTCAGTATAAGAACGCTGTGAGGCATTTATCTAGTTATTTATATAGATATAGATAGATACAGGTACATAAAATGAAGAGTTGGATAGTTTATGTAACTTGGCTAAGATCCCATAGACAGTCACTGACAAAGCTGGAATCTGGTTTCAGGCCTATATGGCTCATGGCACTTCTACAAAACACTTTGCTTTATGCCATAATGAGACTCATAAGCAACTCTGAATCTGTGCTTACAGACATCTACTTTCTTTAAAATTTTAAGCTTTCATTCAGTCTATGTCTATGCCTAGTTAATAAGGTCTATGCCTAGTTAAGAAAACCCTGGTGGTGTAGTGGTTAACAGTTCAGCTGCTAACCAAAAGGTCCGTGGTTTGAATTCACCAGGTGCTCCTTGGAAACCCTATGGGGCAGTTCTACTCTGCTGTCCTATAGGGTCACTATGAGTTGGAATTGACTTTAGGGCAATGGGTTTTTTTTTTTGATTTATGCCTAGTTAATAAAGTTCCTAGCTCTGTCCTGTGCTAGCACATGGCTGCTGATGCCAGAGTATTTATGTGTGCACTTGCGTGTGGGCACGCGTATACACACACATGTGCAGGCGAGTGAGTTTAATCTGCATGACACTGAATTCTTAAAGGAAAAATAAATTACTCTGACACTAGGTTGATCTTTAAGAAACAGAATTCTTGTGGTTGCTATTGTTGAGGAGTTTTGACAATGATAAAGAAGGGAAGTTTCCAAGAGTAAATAACTTTATATTAAATGATACAGGAAAACATTGCGTGATTCTAATTCTTTTCTAGCAGAAGAGTGAAGGATATAATTGACAAATGTGGAATGAAATTTTTGACACGTGGAATAGAAATTGTCTCTCTTATTCTTTTGGCTTCAGCACCTCTTTCTGCTCCTTCTGAATAGCCTGTCCTTTGTCTTCCTTTGCTGCGTTCTTTTCTTCTCTGCTAATTTTTATACCACTTTTCTTCTTTTCCCTTCTTAAATCTCTTATAGCATCAACTGCATATGTAAAATGCATAAAGCAAAGTGGTTGCAGACTCCAGAGCTATTCGATAGAGAAACTTAAAGCATTCTCTTTATATGTATGGACTATGGATGTTCTAGTTATCTAGTGCTGCTATAACTTCAATACCACAAGTGGGTGGTTTTAACAAACAGAAATTTATTCTCTTACAGCCCAGGAGGCTAGAAGTCCAAATTCAGTGCACCAGGCCCTGGGGAAGGCTTTCTCTCTCTGTTGACATTGGGGGAAGGTCCTTGTTATCAATCTTTCCCTGAGTCTAGGAGTTTCTCATCACAGGGACACCAGTCCAAAGGACATGCTCTGCTTCTGGCTCTTTATTCTTGGTTGTAGAAGATCCCTCTCCTCTCTGCTCAATTCTCTCTTTTGTATCTCAAAAGAGACTAACTCAAGATACCTAACGTGTAGATTGAGCCCTGCCTTATTAACATAACTGCCTCTAATCTTGCCTCGTTAACATCAAAGAGGCTAGGATTTACAACAGGTAGAATAATCACATCACATCACAAAATGGTGGACTAAAAAAAGGGTGGACAACCACACAATACTGGGTATCATGACCTAGACAAGTTGACACACATTTTTAGGGGATACAATTCAGTCCATACAAATGGGCTGCTGTGATTTGATTGTAAAAGGTCAGAGAGTCACATTAGCTCAGGCAGACCAACAATGCCCAAATCTCTTTTCTAATGTTCATACCAGTTCTCAGGCAGAAGCTTTTTGGCTTTGAGGGCAGCTCATTCAAAAGGAGCACAGTTGTGACTGTTTGAAATACCTTCCATGCACTGAACAAATACTTTATGTATCCTTAGAACTTCTAAGAATTGACCACTGGAGTAGTATGAAATAAATAAAATATAACACTACTTCCCTCATGAGTCATTTCTAACCTAAGCTAAACTATGTTTCTTCATCTCCTTTAAGACTCCTGTACCTTCTGCTCCTCGCTACTCAATGTCCTCACTCAATTAACACAGAATGCTATTCACCACCCCATTTTTGGAACAGTCATTTCCACAATCTCCCCCATCTTTTCATACCCCTTTTTCCATTTTGGAGCCTTGGTTGTTCGCCCAATAGTTAAGAGCTCAGTTACTAATCAAAAGGCCAGCAGTTCAAGTCCACCAGTCACTCCTTGGAAACCCCATGGGGCAGTTCTACACTGTCCCATAGGGTCCCTGTGAGTTGGAATTGACTTGAGGACAACAGGTTTGGTTTTTTGGTTTTTGTTCCATATTGGTCTTTCTATCTGTGTTAAAATCCTAAATTCTATTACCAATAAATGCTGCCCTCTCAGTCACCAGACCCTACAAATACAGGTTCAAAATATATTCACATATTTATGACTAAGGATTCTATATTTTATTTTGATTTTCCCGAAAATCTTTCCGCCCTTTGTAAAATCCAATTTCTCATTTTGAGAATTTTCTCTCTTTTCCATGTTAAATTTAAATATTTTGGGTAATGTCTGCTCATCTTTATCCTGCCCTGTCCTTGTGAGATGTGCTCTATTTTAGCTAGAGGACCATCATGGGCCATTATTATGGTCAAGCTCCATTTTCTCCCACCCTCTTGGCTGACTGGATTTTCATGTCTTTTACAACAACCCTTCATCTCTCAATTTGCTACAATTGCTTATAAGGACTGGTGAAAATACAATTTGCAAAACCCATGCATTCAGATCCTTTATTTTACCTTATGCTCTGGGCCATAGAAAAAGGATTCCTGGTCCCTTCTCACAATTTTATGTAACCTCATATAAAATAGCAGGTATAGGTAGAGGTGATAAATCTTGGCAGACTGTATGTCAAAACTAGTGTGTGTACCTCATGAAGATTAACCAGGATTACAATAGGCAATTTTGGGTCTATGTGACATTTCCCCTGCAGCAATGACTATCACTGGGATGCAATTTTTTTTTTTTAACCTAGGAACTTTGACCCTTGATTTTATCTACTAATTCTCCTTATTGGTTTTTAATTTTCCAATATGATTGGCTTTTTCCCTGGTGGGATGCTGGGGTTGCCTGGAAACTGTTCAATCATTCTAGGTTAGGTAAGTCATTTCCCCATCACCTCCATCCCCAATTTTAGGATTATCCTTCACTCTGTCTTCTGTTCACTAAGCTATTAACCACAACATAATAATATATTTTCAGTATTCTTAGTGTACGATCTCTATTCTCTCTTGGAATGTCATCCTCATTCATCTAGAGCTAAGAAAGTTGTTTTCAAGTCTCCTTATCTTCTCTTGAATCAGAGGCCCAACTTTCACCTCTATTTAACTCCTGAAGCCCTTTTTCTGGGTCCTTTGGAACTCATAGTTACCGACACATCTCCAATGTCCTCACTATCCCTCTTGAACATTCCTTGCACTGTCCTTTTCAATGCATTCATGGTTCTTATCTGAAGACGATATTTTCTCTGGCATCTCCTGAAGTAATGATATTTTTGTCTTACCATTCATACACCTGGGGCTGCTGGTGGGTAGAATCTTCTCTCTTCCCTATTACTACTTATAAACCATTCTCTTTCCTAACTACAATGCCCGTAATGATTTTATGTCCTCAGACAATACTAACCAATCCTTCTTACCTTCTTCTATCTTCTCCTCCTTTGTAATCGTGTCCCCTCATCCTTGGATATTTACTTATTTTTGGCCATGGTTTACTCTCTTTTTTCTTCAAATGGTATTCCTATCACAATCCTGATGGTTTAGTATCTCCACATAGAAGATCCTTCCAGCATCTTGGCCTCTTAATTTCTTGAACTCTCCTCCTCGATGGCACTGGGTTTGGTTTTTTTTTTTATTTGTTTTCTTCTCCAAAGATTTTCTCTTCTTCCCCATTATAGCCATTCACTCCCATTGTCAGTGTTTAGAGTTTAGACACTATCATTTGCCAGTTACATTAGTCTCTCCATAACCTCAATGTCTTAGTTATTTAGTGCTGCTATAACAGAAATGGAAACCCTGGGGACATAATGGTTAAGAGCTATGGCTGCAAACCAAAAGGTTGGCAGTTGGTATCCATCAGGCACTCCTTGGAAACTCTGTGGGCAGTTCTACTCTGTCCTATAGGGTCGCTATGAGTCAGAATTGACTTGGTGGTAACAGATTTTTTTTTTTTTAATAACAGAAATATCACAAGTGGATGGCTTTAACAAAGAGAAATTTATTCTGTCATAGCCTAGGAGGTTAGAAGTCTGAATTCAGGGTGCCAGCTCCAGGGGAGGGCTTTCTCTCTCTGTGGGCTCTGGGCGAACCTCCGTGTCATCAATCTTTCCCAGTTGAGGAACTTCTCAGCTCAGGGACCCGGGGTTCAAAGGACGAGCTATGCTCCTGGTGTTTCTTTCTTGTGGTATGAGGTGCTCTGTGTCTCCACTTGCTTCTCTCTTTTATATCTCAAAAGAGATTGGTTTAGGATACAACCTAATTTTGTAGATTGAGTCCTGTCTCATTAACATAACTGCCACTAAACCCACTTCATTAACATCACAGAGACAGGATTTACAAGACAGGAAAAATGGTGGGAAATCAAATAGTACCAGGAATCATGGCCTAGCCAAGTTGAGAAACATTTTTTGGGGACACAATTCAGTCCACGACACTGAATTTTAAGCATTCCAAACTGTAATCACTGCTAGTTCCTATCTTTTCAGCTCATTCCTTCCAGTAGACTAATTACAGCAAATCTTCATGTTTGCCTAGGTTAAATTTAATGGCTAATTATTTTACTTTCTACCATATACCAAAAACAATATGAAACAAAGGAAAACAACAAAAAACCCAAACCCGCTGCCACTGAATCAGTTCTGACTCATAGTGACCCTATAGGACAGAGTAGAACTGTCTTATATGGTTTCGAAGGAGTGACTGGTGGATTCGATCTGCCGACCTTTTGGTTAGCAGCTGAGTTCTTAATGTCTGTGCCACCAGGGCTCCTTCTACCATATATATACTCTCAAATGCCTTTCTCTTGCTCTACAAAAACACAATCCTAGCTAAGTCCATTTCCTCATCTACTAATCACCCATAACTGTTCAATTGAAAACAGAGGCACATCAATTCCCAGGGTTCTGAGCACTGAAAAAGGCTCTTTATCACCTGACTCACAGACTTGCCATTATTTTGTGCCCACTTCTTTAAATGAATTGCAAAATTGTCCTTTCAGGAGTATTATTTATATATAAACTTAATTAAAGCAAACGTTTTGAACATACAATGAACTAAGCTTACTTTTTGGTGTTCTATCTTCTTTAGATATTATAGAGATTTTTGTTGTATAAACATGGTAATGAATTAGGAAGGGCAATACTTTTTGGACAGGGAGTCCAGGAATATGGCTTTGAGTCTCACCTCACTTACTGGAAGCCACTTTACCTAAAACTAGTTACCGTTTCAGATCTTGGTTTATAACTTTGTAAAATGAGAGAAATGGAGTAGAATATTTTGAGGGCCTTTTGAAACTGGACATCTTGTGAGTCCATGAGAGAGCTCTTATGCTGAAATAACTACCGTGGTGGCCATGTCCAAATGTAGCTACAGAAAAGAAGTAGAATCCTAAAGTCCACAGTCCGACCCTCCACAGCTTATTAATGAAACTTGGACACTCCTACGCTCAGGAGGAACTCCTGTGGGCTGTTTCAGAGGTATTGCCACTCTCTGACTGAACTTGATTCTCAAAATCCCAGGCTAAGGAAGGTGTCCCTCTGAGCCATTCCCAGGGTGTGATAACCTCTCCTGGCTTTTTACATATATGTCCTAAAGATGTGGCTTTTTAGCAATGTCTGTCTCTCCAATCAGGTTGAGACTGTCATATGGAGAGGGACAGGGTGGGATTCACCTTGGAGACCTATGTTTCACTAAACTTGACAATTTGGATTCAGTACATATTCAACTAACATTTGAATGCACGAATAATACACAGTCAGTTTATTCCCGCATTCATGATTGCTTTTAAGTACAATCTAAGATATTCTCTCATCAGCATAGCACAAGAGTTTTGCCTGAGTTGAATCCTGTTTCCACCACTTGCTGATTGTGTTATTTGTGGCAAGTTATCTATGTCTGTGAGTCTCTTTTTTTCTCATGACTAAAATGATAATAATATTAATAACAACGACTTCATGGGTTATTATTCCTAACATAAAAAAAACTAGTAGATCATTTATATATATTAATTCCCCATTTTTGTCTAATTAGGATTTTGATGATGGCATGAGAGGCAATGGCTTTAGAAATAAGTATGGGGCTGGGCAAGTTGGTATGGGGAAGAGCTTTCCAGAAGCTGACCTAGAGATGTGATTTTTCTCAGACAGTGACAGTTCACATGGTGCTGGAAAACTGAGAGAAGTAGGGAGATGGAGCCCTCTGCTGGCAGCCCCAGCTCATACAGAGTTCCAAGCATCTGAGGAGCATTCTAAGACTTCCAGAAGTAGCCTGATCAACATATCTGGATTGCCCTTAAACTGGCCTCACACATGAATCAGAAATCTTGATCCGGAGATGGTTCTCTGTCCTATTCCAAATCTCCTTCTTTTTACTTGTTATGATTTGAGCGTCTTAGCCTATATCCTGCCACTGTCCAAACTTCTTGGATTTTGGCTATGCATTCCTTATGAAAGCTTGTGTGGAGATCTAGCCCATGGCTCAGTTACTGACCTCTTCTTTGTCCTCAAGGTTAGCATGCAGCTCCACCCTTTGACTTCAGCATTGAAATAAGGATTCATAATGACTGCACATCCTCTCATATAAGAAATGATACCCTCAGACATTATTTTGAACAGCAGATCTTTTCCATGGACCTTGACCCATTCTGACATTTCTGTCTTTCTTTGATCATGTCTTTGGCCTGAGAAGATTCAGTTACTAGGTTCCTTGTATCATCTAATGGACATCTCTGGGACATGTTCATATGAGAGATTATTCCTCTTAGAAGAACTAAACTAAGCATATAATGCAAATTTAAATTTATTGCGTTATGTTAAAAAAATAAATTTTTCTGAATGTTCTCGAACATATGTATTCTCAGCTAACATGAGAGATTGTGTGTGAAAGCATTTTATGAAACTGAAAATTTAAACGTAATTGTCTATGTTGTAATTTTCTTCACATATCTATAGTAAAAAGAAGTATCCAAATTATAAACTGTATTTCTCTTCTAATCTCCACTTGTTTTGCTTTCAGCGGGCACCATTCCCAACCACTATGGCAACTGGAAACTACACAACTGTGACAGAGTTCATTATTTTGGGGTTAACAGAGGATCCTATAGTTTGTTTCATTTTATTTGTTGTGTTTTTAGGGGTTTACGTTGTCACTGTAATGGGCAACATCAGCATTATCACGTTAACCAGAAGCAGCCCTCAGCTCCATACCCCAATGTACCTTTTTCTCTGCCATTTGGCCTTTGTAGACATGGGGTACTCCTCATCAGTCACTCCTGTCATGCTCATGGGCTTCTTAAGGGAGGAAACTTCTCTCCCTATTGCTGGCTGTGTAGCTCAACTCTGTTCTGCTGTCATATTTGGGACAACTGAGTCCTTCCTGCTGGCTGCCATGGCCTATGATCGCTATGTGGCCATCTGCTCACCCCTGCTCTACTCCACCCACATGTCCCCCAGAATCTGTATGTTCTTACTGGGGACATCCTACCTAGGTGGGTGTGTGAATGGTTGGATATTTACTGGCTGTTTACTAAGCCTGTCCTTCTGTGGGCCAAATAAAGTCAATCACTTTTTTTGTGACTATTCACCACTTTTAAAGCTTTCTTGTTCTCATGATTTTAATTCTGACATTATTCCAGCCATCTCTTCTGGCTCCGTCATTGTGGTCACTGTGTTTGTCATAGCCGTCTCCTATATCTACATCCTCATCACCATCCTGAAGATGCACTCCACTGAGGGCCGCCACAAGGCCTTCTCCACCTGCACCTCCCACCTCACTGCAGTCACTCTGTTCTTTGGGACTGTTACATTCATTTATGTGATGCCCAAGTCTAGCTACTCTACTGACCAGAACAAGGTGGTGTCTGTGTTCTACATGGTGGTAATCCCCATGTTGAACCCCCTTATTTACAGTCTGAGGAATAAAGATGTTAAAGAGGCCATGAGAAAACTGATGGCTAGAACACACTGGTGGTCCTGAGCAAATCTGAGTTTACCACAATCTGATTTTAATAATAAACCATGTATAGTGAGGATCTCTCCTGCAGATGAATAGATGATGTACTAAGTAAATTTCAGTATATTTTCGTAGTATTCTCGAGTCACAAATTTCATTGTGTCATTTTCAAGAAACTTTTAGTGTAAAAAAAAATACGGATTCATTAGGATAGGAATATTTCGTAAGACTTACTTGCTTTATACTTGCTCCAGTTACCAATACCCACATCTCTAAGTACATATATTTTCAAATAATACCACGCTCTTTGAATGTCATCTTTGGAATTAACATCTGTGTACACATCTGAAACTCTTTGAATGGGAAATGAACAGTAGCGTGCTACCTAAGACCTGTTCATTTCAAAAATATGGTCTTCATGGTTTACAGATGCTCTAAAGGTTGAACTCAGTGATGGTGGTGGTGAAAAAGCTTCCGTTACCCTGTGATCCAAGCCTGACCAACAGGGCCGCTTCTGCAGTACCTACAAGTGAACCTGGTCCAGCCAACTCAGAAGATATCTGAATCTCCCTTCTAATACCAGCTCTTTCTTTTTGGAAATCTCTTCCACAAAATACCTTAAGAAGCCCCTGAAGGACAGCCTAGAGTGGGTTAATAGGGATGATCTAGCTCAATGTGGGGTGAAGAATTAAATGATGTCAGTATGGGTTATTGTTAGGTTTCAGACTTGGAAAATATATGATGTAATGTCTACTGAGCCATTTTTCCCCTTTGTATTCCTATTGTTTCTGATACTGAAAAGTTCAGATTTCTTACCCATAACCTCACTGGAACTATTGCAAGAGCCCTGAAAGTGCTCTCCCTCAAACAGGCTAATTCTCATTTTTAGAACTTAAAAATTTTTGTATTATTACAGGCTACTTTTTGTTTATTCTCCTATTTATTTTTTCCATATGAATACTTATTTTAATAAAAAAAGAGATAATTTCTTAGGAACTTGATTTTTTTCCCTTAATAAAAATGCAAGCACGAGATTACTCTTAATACAAGTTAGATTAGATTGTACAATTTTTATTTAATCATCAACAATGATTCTACTGACTTCAAAATCAAGGCCGATTTCTTTAGTAGAAAAAGTAGCATCCCTCATTTCCTATCCTCTGAATTGCAGCTACATTGATAGGGCCATGAAATTAAAAGTTTGATTGTATTCCCTGAATTCAACTTCTCCAGGCCCTTCAGATAAGTTTTGAGTATCAAATTCTGAGTTAAATGATTTTCTATCCCAAATAACTGGGAGTTGTGTCTATTTCCTGCATTAACTCTGACTGATACACCACAGGCCACATTTAAAACCAAGCAATTCATACTGATTTAGAAAGTAATATTGAAGTCATTATTCCCCGTCTTGGAGCCCTGAGATAAAGACAGTAGATAGAATAATCTTGGAAAACATCCTTTAGGGAATCTTTCACATAAGCCAGAACACAAGAGTTTCCACTCTTATCTTTTTCTATTAGCATTTAGTGACTAGAAAATTCATTGGACCAGTGAAGACCCTCCTGCCTGTCAGTCACTGAAACCTGCACCAAAGATAGTTAAGAAAGAAAATTCAAAATGTAAGATCACAGTTTCTAGCCACTCTGTGAAAAGGTGAAGTTTTCAATGGTTTTGCCCATTTGTAATGTTAATGTAAACTGAGGACTCTGTAACCTTCCTTGGACTTGGGCAGACATGGCTTTGCAGCATTCTTGCCTGTTTTCCCATTCTTGCCTATTCTGTAATATTCTCTGGACTCGGGCAGACATGGCTGTGGGCAGCATGCTTGTCCGTTTTCCCATTCTTGCTTATTCTGTAATATTTCCTTGGACTCGGGCAGACATGGCTCTAGCAATATGCTTGTCCACTTCCCACTTTTGCTTTTTGAGTACATGCTCAATAAAACTTTCTTTTTGCTCTACTAAACTTTGTGATTTTTTTCGTGCTACAATACTCAAATGACATGAGAATATCATGAAATCTGCTGGAATCCTTTACCTTTATCAAGAGAGAGGAAGAGGTCACGCTTGCCTCCTGGAAGCTTGTCCAGCATTCAAGGAAATTAACTGACTTCCTTATTTGAGTGCATGTGATGATTTTGTATTCCCTTTAGAGCTTATAAATGGCAGGAAACAAGAATTTTAAACCTTAAGTTATTTTTCTTAAAGATTATCAAAAGTTATACAAGGGAGGATTCTTTCCACATGTCTTAAATAACCCTGGAAGTCAACCTCAACATGATCGTCCTTAATATGCAATTTGGAGCCTCTTATAGATTGAACTGTGTCCCTCCTAAACATGTATTGTAAATCCTAACCCCTATACCTCTGGTTATAAACTCATTTGGGAATGGGTTTTCTTTGTTATGTTAATGAGACAGTATTAGTGTAGGGTATGTTTCAAGTCAGTGTCTTTAAGATATAAAGGAACAGAGGTGGAGCCAAGATGGGGAAATAGACAGACGCTTCCGTCGAGCCCTCTTTACAACAAAGACCCCCAAAAACAAGTGAAACGAGTATATTTGTGACAAGCTGGGAGCCCTGAGCATCAAAGGCAAGCTTAGACAATGAACTGAGGGGCAGGAGAAGGAAGAGACTGTTCAGAAGTGGAGAGGAGTTGCAGGACCTGAATAGCGGGGATCCCTCAGGCACCATTCCCGGAGTGGCTGCGGTGGCGGCAGCGGCCGCGGAGGGCTGGTCCTAGCGTTCGGCCGCAGTTTCCTCAGGGAGAAGCAGCCAGTCACACAGCCCACTCACACCTCTGGAACCTGAGCAGAAGTGCACTCTCAGCAAAAGCTAAGTACTTGCGTATATTTTACTGCGCTCCCCCACCCCCAAGCCAGCTTCAGTGGCTGAATCCCTAGGCCTCAGATAGACCCTGGTGAGCACCTGGAGCCGTCCTCCCAGCCTTGGGGAAGGAAAAAGTTTCCAACTGGGGGGAAAAGATAATTTGCTTGCTCCATTAACTGGGGGAGCTCAGGACAGAAGCGGCTCCTGTCCAGGCATAAATCATCTGTGGACCTTGAGTACCTTTCCCTTCTGCATGGACCTGTGTGGGCCTCTTTTGGGAGAATAGGCCCTTGTTGGCAAACTCCAACCATTTCAGCAGTGTGGTGGAGAGGTGGGTGTTTGATGTTTGACATTGCTTTGTCTATTAAACAAGGTCCTCACCTACCCACAACAGGAACCTAAGGACTGGTGGCTCCACTTGGGTAGCCCAGCCATCTGCGACAGGGGCCCAGGGATAACTGGTACCTCCCAGTCCTTACAACAAAAACTTTGGGTGCCCATGGTCCCTCTGCAGAGCCCACCCACCGGCACGCTCTAGGGAACAGACATGTTTTCCTCAGAGACACTTGGGGGTCGGTTCTCAGCCCCCTGCCTTGTTCAGAGCGTGACCCCCTGCTGCAATCAGATACAGGTATGTACGCCAATCACCCCTGCCCCTCTAAGACTGTAGGACAGAGCCTGTACCATGCACTTGATATCAGCTACCTGGAAACCTGAGCTGAATTCATACAAGAAAACTGAATGGACTCCTAGACTGATATACCTGATAATAGCTCTAGCCAGCTGGGAACAGGACACCAGAGCTCCAAAGGTGAAAATAATAAAGCGTGCTCACTGAAGCAACCCATAGGGGTATACCAAAACAAAACAAAGCAAGCAGCTACGACACAGTAAGCAAGCATAAACTAATACAATAACTTATAGATGGCTCGGAGACAACAGTCAATATCAAGTCACATAAAGAAACAGGCCATGATCACCTCAACAGGCTCTCAAAACAAAGAATCCAGGTATCTTTTAGAAGAAAATGCATTCCTGGGATTACCAGATGCAGAATACAAAAGTTTAATATACAGAACCCTTCAAGACATCAGGAAGGAAATGAGGCAATACACAGAACAAGCCAAGGAACACACAGATAAAGCAACGGAAGAACTCAGAAATATTATTCAGGAACATAATGAAAAGTTTAATAAGCTGGAAAAATCCATAGACAGACAGCAATCAGAAATTCAGAAGATTAACAATAAAATTACAGAATTAGATAACTCAATAGAAAGTCAGGGGAGCAGAATTGAGCACGTGGAAGGCAGATTTTCTGAACTCAAAGATAAATCACTTGGCACTAATATATTTGAAGAAAAATCAGATAAAAGAATTTTAAGAAATGAAGAAACCTTAAGAATCATGTGGGACTCTATCAAGAGAAATAACCTACGAGTGATTGGAGTACCAGAACAGGAAGGGATAACAGAAAATACAGAGAAAATTGCTGAGGATTTGTTGGCAGAAAACTTCCCTGATATTGTGAAAGATGAGGAGATATCTATCCAAGATGCTCATCAAACTCCACAAAAGGTAGATGTTAAAAGAAAGTCACCAAGACATATTATAATCAAGCTTGCCAAAACCCAAGATAAGGAGAGAATTATGAGAGCAGCAAGGGATAAAAGAAAAGTCACCTACAAGGGAAAGCCAATAAAATAAGCTTGGACTACTTGGCAGAAACCATGCAGGCAAGAAGGAAATGGGATGACATATTTAAAAAAACTGAAGGAAAACATTTGCCTGCCAAGAATCATATATCCATCAAAACTGTCTCTTAAAATGAAGGTAAAATTAAGACATTTCCAGATAAACACAAATTGAGGGAATTCATAAAAACCAAACCAAAACTACAAGAAATACTAAAGGGAGCTCTTTGGTTAGAAAATCAATAATATCAGGTATTGAGGGCAGAGCAACCAGCAGTCAACCCAGACAGGGAAATCAAAAAAACAAACAAAGAACAAAAAAAAAAAAACAAAGAAAGGTTAAAAAAAAAAAAACAAAGAAAGTTTAAAAAAAAAAAAAAAAAAAAGCCCAACACAGGGTTAACGGCGATGTTATTATATAAAAGAAGACAACACTAAAATAATAAAGAGGGACAAAGAAATGTAATCATATACCTTCCATATGGAGAGGAAGATATGGTGATACAAAGAAATAAAAGTTAGTTATAAATTTAGAAATATAAGGGTAAATAATAAGGTAACTACAAAGGAGACAAACTATCCTACTCATCAAAATAAAATACAAGGGAGAAATACAGACTCAGCAGAAACAAAATCAACAACAACAAATATGAGGAAATGACAACACATAAAGAAAATCTACTCAGCACATAGAATCAAGTGGGAAAAGAAGCTGTCAACACACACAAAAAGACATCAAAATGATATCACTAAATTCATACCTATCCATAATTACCCTGAATGTAAATGGACTAAATGCACCAATAAAGAGACACAGAGTGGCAGAATGGATTAAAAAACAAGATCCGTTTATATGCTACCCACAAGAGACACACCTTAGACTTAGAGACACAAACAAACCAAAACTCAAAGGATGGAAAAAAATATATTCAGGAAACAACAATCAAAAAAGAGCAGGAGTGGCAATATTAATTTCTGACAAAATAGACTTTAAAGTTTAAATCCATCAGAAAGGATAAGGAAGGACACTATATAATGATTAAAGGGACAATACACCAGGAAGATATAACCATATTAAATATTTATGCACGCAATGACAGGGCTGCAAGATACATAAAACAAACTCTATCAGCATTGAAAAGTGAGATAGATGGCTCCACAATAATAGTAGGAGACTTCAACACACCACTTTTGGTGAAGGACAGGACATCCAGAAAGAAGCTGAATAAAGATGCAGAAGATCTAAATGCCACAATTAACCAACTTGACCTCATAGACATATACAGAACACTCCACCCAACAGCAACTAAGTATGCTTTCTTTTCTAGTGCACATGGAACATTCTCTAGAATAGACCACATATTAGGTCATAAAGCAAGCCTTAAAAAAAACACCACCGTTTCTCTGACCATAAGGCCATAAAAGCGGAAATCAATAACAGGAAAAGCAGGGAAAAGAAATCAAACACTTGGAAACTGAACAATACTCTGCTCAAAAAAGACTGGATTATAGAAGACATTAAGGATGGAATAAAGAAATTCAGAGAATCCAATGAGAATGAAAACACCTCCTATCAGAACCTTTGGGACACAGCAAAAGTGGTGCCCAGAGGCCAATTTATATCAATAAATACACACATCCAAAAAGAAAAAAGGGCCAAAATCAAAGAATTATCCCTACAACTTGAACAAATAGAAAGAGAGCAACAAAAGAAACCCACAAGCACCAGGAGAAAACAAATAATAAAAATCAGAGCAGAACTAAATGAAATAGAAAACAGAAAAACAATTGAAAGAATTAACAAGACCAAAAGCTGGTTTTTTGAAAAAATCGACAAAATTGATAAACCACTGGCCAAACTGACAAAAGAAAAACAGGAGAGGAAGCAAATAACCCGAATAAGAATGAGATGGGCGATATTACAACAGACCCAACTGAAATTAAAAGAATCATATCAGATTACTATGAGAAACTATACTCAAACAAATTTGAAAACCTAGAAGAAATGGATGAATTCCGAGAAACGCACTACCTACCTAAAGTAACACAAACAGAGGTAGAACAACTAAATAGACGCATAACAAAAGAAGGGATCGAAAAGGTAATCAAAAAACTCCCCCCTCCCAAAAAGCCCTGGTTCGGATGGCTTCACTGCAGAGTTCTACCAAACTTTCAGAGAAGAGTTAACACCACTACTACTAAAGGTATTTCAGAGCATAGAAAAGAATGGAATACTACCAAATTCATTCTACAAAGTCACCATATCCCTGATACCAAAACCAGGTAAAGACACCACAAGAAAAGAAAATTATAGACCTATCAATGGCTCTGGGGTTTGTTTGATCCCTCATGAATGTAGGTGCAAAAATCCTCAACAAATTTCTAGCCAATAGAATTCAACAACATAGCAAAAAAATAATTCACCATGACCAAGTGAGATTCATACCAGTTATGCAGGGATAGTTCAACATTAGAAAAACAATTAATGTAATCCACTACATAAATAAAACAAAAGACAAGAATCACTTGATTTTATCAATTGATGCAGAAAAGGCATTTGACAAAGTTCAACACTCATTCATGATAAAAACTCTCAGCAAAATAGGAATAGAAGGAAAATTCCTCAACATAAGAAAGGGCATTTACACAAAGCCAATGGCCAGCATCACCCTAAATGGAGAGAGCCTGAAAATATTCCCACTGAGATCAGGAACCAGACAAAGATGCCCTTTATCACCACTCTTATTCAACATTGTGCTGGAAGTCCTAGCCAGAGCAATTAGGCTAGATAAAGAAATAAAGGGCACCTAGATTGGCAAGGAAGAAGTCAAAGTATCTCTATTTGCAGATAACATGATCTTATACACAGAAAACCCTAAGGAGTCCTCCAGAAAACTACTGAAACTAATGCAAGAGTTCAGCAGTGTATCGGGATACAAGATAAACATACAAAAATCTGTTGGATTCCTCTATACCAACAAAAAGAATATCGACGAGGAAATCACCAAATCAATGCCATTTACAGTAGCCCCCAAGAAGATAAAATACTTAGGAATATATCTTACCAGAGATGTAAAAGACTTATACAAAGAACACTACAGTACACTTCTGCAAGAAACCAAAAGAGACTTGCATAAGTGGAAGAACATACCTTGCTCGTGGATAGGAAGACTTAACATTATAAAAGTGTCAATTCTACCAAAAGCGATCTATCCATTTAATGCAATTCCGATCCAAATCCCAACGACATTTTTTAATGAGATGGAGAAACAAATCACCAATTTCATACGGAAGGGAAAGAGGCCCTGGATAAATAAGGCATTACCGAAAAAGAAGAACAAAGTAGGTGGCCTTACCTTACCTGATTTTAGAACCTATTATATCGCCACAGTAGTCAGAACAGCCTGGTACTGGTACAACAACAGATACATGGACTAATGGAACAGAATTGAGAATCCAGACATAAATCCATCCATATACGAACAGCTGATATTTGACAAAGGCCCCAAAACAATTAAATGGGGAAAAGACAGTCTTTTTAATGAATGGCGCTGGCATAACTGGATATCCATCTGCAAAAAAATGAAACAAGATCCATACCTCACACCATGCACAAAAACTAACTCAAAATGGATTAAAGACCTAAATATAAAATCTAAAATGATAAAGATCACGGAAGAAAAAATAGGGACAACGTTAGGAGCCCTAATACATGGCATAAACAGTATAGAAAACATTATAAAGAACGTAGAAGAAAAACGAGATAACTGGGCGCTCCTAAAAATCAAACACTTATGCTCATCCAAAGACTTCACCAAAAGAGTAAAAAGACTACCTACAGACTGGGAAAAACTTTTTAGCTGACATTTCTGATCAGCGCCTGATCTCTAAAACCTACATAATACTGCAAAAACTCAAGTGCAAAAAGACAAATAACCCAGTTAAAAAATGGGCAAAAGATGTGAATAGACACTTCACTCAAGAAGACATTCAAGTAGCTAACAGATATATGAGGAAATGTTCACGATCTTTAGCCATTAGAGAAATGCAGATCAAAACTACAATGAGATTTCATCTCACTCCAACAAGGTTGGCATTAATCCAAAAAACAGAAAATAATAAATGTTGGAGAGGCTGTGGAGAGATTGGAACACTTCTACACTGCTGGTGGGAATGTAAAATGGTACAACCACTTTGGAAATCGATTTGGCACTTCCTTAAAAAGCTAGAAATAGAGCTACCATACGATCTAGCATTCCCACTCCTTGGAATATATCCTAGAGAAATAAGAGCCTTTACACGAACAGATATATGCACACCCATGTTTATTGCAGCACTGTTTACAAAAGCAAAAAGATGGAAACAACCAAGGTGCCCATCAACAGATGAATGGATAAATAAATTCTGGTGTATTCACACAATGGAATACTATGCATCGATAAAGAACAGTGAGGAATCTGTGAAACATTTCATAACATGGAGGAACCTGGAAGGCATTATGCTGAGTGAAATTAGTCAGTTGCAAAAGGACATATATTGTATAAGACCACTATTATAAGAACTTGAGAAATAGTTTAAACCACATTCTTTTGTGGTTACGAGAGGGGAGTAGGAGAGGGGCATTCACTAATTAGATAGTAGATAAGAACTACTTTAGGTGAAGGGAAAGACAGCACACAGTACAGGGGAGGTCAGCACAATTGGACTAAACCAAAAGCAAAGAAGTTTCCAGAATAAACTGAATGCTTCGACGGCCAGTGTAGCAGGGGTAAGGGTCTGGGGACCATGGTTTCAGGGGACATCTAAGTCGATTGGCATAATAAAATCTATTAAGAAAACATTCTGCATCCCACTTTGAAGAGTGGCGTCTGGGGTCTTAACTGCTAGCAAGCAGCCATCTAAGATGTGTCAATTGGTCTCAACCCATCTGGATCAAAGGAGAATGAAGAACACCAAGGACACAAGGTAATTACGAGCCCAAGAGACAGAAAGGGCCACATGAACCAAAGACTACATCATCCTGAGACCAGAAGAACTAGATGGTGCCCAGCTACAACCGATGACTGCCCTGACAAGGAACACAACAGAGAACCCCTGAGGGAGCAGGAGAGCAGGGGGATGCAGACCCCAAATTCTCATAAAACTAGACTTAATGGTCTGACTGAGACTGGAAGGACCCCATTGGGCATGGCCCCCAGACCTTCTGTTGCCCCAGGACAGGAAACATTCCTGAAGCCAACTCTTCAGATATGGATTGGACTGGACAATGGGTTGGAGAGGGATGCTGGTTAGGAGTGACCTTCTTGGATCAGGTGGACACTTGAGATTATGTTGGCGTCTCCTGCCTGGAGGGGAGATGAGAGGGTGAAGGGGGTTAGAAGCTGGAGAAAAAGGACATGAAAAGAGAGAGTGGAGGGAGAGAGCAGGCTGTGTCATTAGGGGGAGAGTAATTGGGAGTGTGTAGCAAGGTGTATATGGGTTTTTGTGTGAGAGGCTGACTTGATTTGTAAACTTTCACTTAAAGCACAATAAAAATTATTTCAAAAAAAGATATAAAAGAACAGATTAAGGAAGCAAGCAAAGATGGGGAAAATAGATACCAATCACGTGAAGATCACTAGAGCCTACAGAGAGAGAGAAAGTCTTCCTCTATCGTGGTCACCCTGAATTCTGACATTTAGACTCCAAAACTGCGAGAAAATAAATTTTGGTTCATTAAAACCACCGATTTGTAGTGCTTCTGTTATGACAACACTAGATAACTAAAGACAGAGCCCTTGTCCTTCTACCACCCAAAACATAATCATCTGAGGTGACTCCTGAGGTAGCTTCATGTTCTATATTTCAGGGTGATAGCAGGTAGTAAGCTGGGTATATTAAATGTTTGATTCATATGTAATCCTGACTCTACTTCTTCCTCATTGTTTAGCACGTTGTTTCAATTGTTTTCCCAAGCCAACCACCCTCCCACTAAAAAAGAAACCCACTGCTGTCAAATTGATTCTGACTTATGGTGACCTCAAGTGTTAAAAAGTAGAACTGCTCCATGGAATTTTCTTGACTGTAGTCTTTACAGAAACAGATCACTTGGTCTTTCTTGTGGAACTACCAAACATTATATTAGTTTAAAAAAAAAAACCTTGTTGCCATTGAGCCAATGCCGATTCATAGCAGCCCTGTAGGACAGAGGAGAATGACCCCATAGGGTTTCCAAGGAGCAGCTGATGAATTCAAACTGCCAGCCTTTTGGTTAGCAGCCAAGCTCTTAACCAGTGTGCCAACAGGGCTCCTTTACTTTTACATGAGCACAAACTACTTGTGCCAGCTAGGGACCCTGGGACATGCTCAGGGTTTTGAAGTTGATAAAATTCAAAATTCATCCATGACAAAAACTTTCAGCAAATTAGGAATAAAGGAAAAATTCCTCAGCTTGATAAAGAACACCTACATAAAGCTAACAGTTAACAGTATACTTAAAGATGAGAAACTGGGTGCTTTCCTCCTGTGATCAGAACCAAGGCGATGATGTCTTCTCTCACTACTCTTATTCAACATTGTGCTGGAAGCCCTAGCTAATGAATTAAGACAGGAAAAGGAAATAAAAGGCATACAGATTAGGAAGAAAGAAAGAAAATTATCTCATTTCTACATGATTATCTACGTAGAAAATCCCAAAGAACTGAGAAAACAAAAACCCCAAAACTAAACTAATAAGTGATTATAGCAAGGTAGCAGAGTACATGGTTAATATACAAAAGTCAGTTGCTTTCCTGTACACCAGTGATGAACAACTGAAAGTTAAATTTAAAAACATAACACTATTTACTACAGCAACACCAAAAAATGATTTAGATATAAATATAACATAATATGTTATTGTTGTTGTGTGCTGTTGAGTTGATTCTGACTCATAATGTCCTTATATGATAGAGTAGAACTGCCCCATAGGGTTTCTGAGCAGATTAAAAAGAGCAGATTGCCAGGTCTTTTTTCCCATGGGGCTGCTGGTGCATTTGAATTGTCAACCTTCCAGCCAGGTGCTTAACCATTGTGCACCGGGGATCCTTAACAAAATATGTATAAAATCTACATGAGAGATACTGCAAAACCCTGATGAAAGAAATGAAAGAAGATCTAAATAAATGGAGAGATATTCCATGTCCTTGGATAGGAAGACTCAGTATTATTAAGATGTCAAAATTCTAGGAATTCATTTTGTTGACATTAATAACCTGATTCTAAAATTTATGGAAAGACAAAAGACTCAAAATAGCCAGCTGAAGAAGACAAAGTTGGAGAAACTGACACCACCTGACTTCAAGATTCACCATAAAGCTACAATAATCAAGACAGTGTGGTATTGGCAAAAGAATAGTCAAATAGATCAATGGACCAAAAAATAGAGTCCTGAAATAGACCTGCACAAATGTAGTCAACTGATCATTGACAAAGAAGCAAAGGCAATTGGATGGAAAAAATATAATCTTTTCAACAAATGCTGCTAGAATTGAACATCCACATGCAAAAAAAAGGAAGAAGAAGAAAAAAGCTGGATATTGACCTACATCATTCACAAAATGATTCTAGACCTAAAATTAAAATGGTAAACTATAAAACTTCTTGAAGGTAAAGTAGGAGAAAATCTAGGTGACCAGGGATTGGCAATGAGTTTTCAGATACAAAACAAAGAGAAAGCACAATCTATGACAGAAAACACTGGTAAGTTGGACTCCATTAACATTAAGCACTTGTGTTTTGTGAAACACACTGTTAAGAGAATGAAAAAGCAAGTCGTAGACTGGGAGAAAATAGTTGCAAAACACATATGCGATAAATAATTTGTTTCTAAAATATGCATAGAACTCTTAAAACTCAACGAGAAGAAACAAACAATCCAAATAAAAAATGTACAAAATATCTGAACAGAGACATCATCATAGAAGATAGACAACTGTGAAAGAAGCCCATGACATGGTGCTCAACATCATATGTCATTAGGAAGTTGCAAAGTAAAACAACCAGGAGATACCACTACATACCTATTAAAAAAACAGTTGCAATCAAGTTGATTCTGACTCATGGTAACCCATGTGTATTAATTAGAGTAGAACTGTGCTCCACAGGGTTTTCAATGTCTGATTTTCAGAAATAGACCACCAGGCCTTTCATCTGAGGTGCCTCTGGGTGGACTCAAGCCACCAACCTTTTGGTTAGTAGCGAGTGCATCAACCATCTGCACCACCCAGGAACTTCCACACAGCTATTAGAATGGCTAAAAACCAAAACACTGACAACACCAAATGCTGGAGGGAATGTGTTAGCAATAAGAATTCTCATTCATTGCTGGTGGGAATGCCAAGTGTTACAGCCACTGGAAGACAGTTTGGAAATTTCTCACAAAGCTAAACACACCCTTTTTATAGGATCCAGCATTCACACTCCTACGTATTTGCCCAAATGAGTTGAAAACATGTGTTCACACTAAAACCTGCACACAAATGTTTATATGAGCTCTATTCATAATTGCCCAAAACTGAAAGCAACTGAGATCCTACTCAAATAGGTGAATGGATAAACAACTGTGGTACATCCATATAATGGAATACTACTCTGTGATAAAGATGAGTTGTTAAGCCATGTAAAACACAGAGGAACATTGAATGCATTTTGCTAAGGGAAAGAAACAAGTCTTACAGGGCTGCATATTTTATGATTCCAATTATATGACATTCTGGAAAAGGCAAAACTATAGAGACAGAAAAAAGGTCAGTGGTTGCTAGGGGCTGGGGGGTTGAGCTTGGAACAAATAGAGGGGATGAATAAATGCAATATATGGGATTTTTGAAGGCAATGAAACTATTCTGGATGATAGTGTAATAGTGGGTACATGGAGTTATGCATTTGTGAAAACTCATAGAATCGCACAATACAAAGAATGAATCTTAATGTAAACTATGGAGATTAGTTGCGTATGTGTGAATTTTAAAACTGAGTTGCTAGCACAGCTAAAAATGGGCGACTTCAGGCCTAAATTAAAACTCCATTTGAATCAAACTGCAGTCTGACCTAGAAAATTCTGATTTTGCTGAAAAACAATTCAGCCTTTATGTCAAAGTTTAATTTCTTATAAAAGAAAGGGGGTAAGACTCAGAAATTCTGGCTTAGGTGAGGTATTGTTGAAGGTGTCTGTTAAGAATATTTACTCAGCTTGGTCTAAAAGAATATAAGGGGAATGAAGAAAACCAAAGAAACAAGGGAAAGATTAATCCAAAGGACTAATGGACCACAATTATCACAGCCTCCACCAGACCGAGTCCAGCACAACTAGATGGTGCCTGGCTACCACCACCAACTGCTCTAATAGAGATCACAATAGAGGATCTCTGACAGAGCTGAAGAAAAATGTAGAACAAAATTCAAACTCACAAAAAAAAAAAACCAGGCTTACTTGTCTGGCAGAGACTGGAGAAACCTCCATGGCATGTCCCCTGGACACCCTTTGAGCTCAATACTGAAGTCAGTCCTGAGGTTCACCCTTCAGACAAAGATTAGACAGGCCTATAAAACAAACAATAATGAGTGTAGTTCAACCATGTGGTTCAACCAGGTGCAAGGACAGGAGGGCAGGAGGTGACAGGAAAGCTGGAGGAATGGAAATGGGGAATCCAAGGTCGACAAGGGGAAGATTCTATGAATTTGCCTTGGTCAAGTTGTGCTGACTTCCCCAGTATTGTGTACTGTCTCACCCTTCACCTATGTTACCACTTATCTATTGAATAGTGTTTTGCCCTCCCCAACCCTCCCTTCCATCATAACCATCAAAGATTGTTTATGTATGTAAATCTTTTCTTGAGTTTTTGTAATAGTGGCCTCATACAATATTTGTCCTTTTGTGACTGACTTATTTCACTCAGCATAATGCCCTCCAGACTCACTTGTGTTGTGAGATGTTTTCCAGATTCATCATTGTTCCTCATTTGATTTTCTGGCTCCTGTTTCCATGGGCGTTGATTGTGGGTCTAAGTAAAATGAAATCCTTGACAGCTTCAATATTTCCTCCATTTATCATGACGTTGCTTATTGGTCTACTTGTGAGGATTTTTGTTTTCTTTATGTTGAGGTGTAATCCATACTGAAGCCTGTAGTCTTTGATCTTCATCAGCAAGTACTTCAAGTCCTCTCCATTTTCAGTAAGCAAAGTTGTGTCATCTGCATATCACAGTTCGTTAATTAGCCTTCCTCCAATCTTGATGCCACATTCTTCTTCACATAGTCCAGCCTCTCAGATTATTTACTCAGCATACAGATTACATTAGTATGGTGAAAAGATACAACTCTGACACACACTTTTCCTGATTTTAAACCACACAGTATTCCCTTGTTTTGATCTTGGACTATATACAGGCTATTCTCCTAGATTCTTATAACGTTTCTAAATTATTTGCCATCTTCACAACAAATCTTTTCCTTTTTTGAGACCAATATTATACGGCAATAAAAAAATACACTGTCATGGATTGAATTGTGTCCCCCCAAAATATCTGTCAACTGGGCTAGGTAATGATTCCCAGTATTGTATGATTGTCCACCATTTTGTCATCTGATGTGATTTCCCCATGTGTTGTAAATCCTGTCACCTACAATGTTGATGAGACGGGATTATTGGCAGTTATGTAACCTTAATTTACAAGATTAATCTACAAATTAAGCCAATTTCTTTTGGGATACAAAAGAGAGAAGCAAGCAGAAAGACAGGGAACCTCAAACCACCAAGAAAGCAGTGCTGGGAGCATAGCGTGTCCTTTGAACTTGAGTTTCCTACAGGGAGAAGCTCCTAGACCAAGGGAAATTGATGACAAGGACCTTCCTGCAGAACGAACAGAGAGAGAAGCCCTTCGCTTAGAGATGGTGCTCTGAATTTGGACTTCTAGCCTCCCAGGCTGTAAGAAAATTAACTTCTGTTTGTTAAAGCCATCCACTTGTGGTATTTCCGGTATAGCAGCACTACATAACTAAGACTTATACTATTCTCTCCAAAGTGCTTTATGACCACCTTCTGCATTTATTGATAACATTTGCCATTTTGCTTTCAGTCTGTTTTAACTTCCCAGTCCTGCAATGGCATAGTTATTACTCACCATTAGAGAATGTGACAACCTGATCCTAAACTTTACGGAAAGGCCTTGAACTCCTTATATTGCCTACAGTCTACTTCACAAACTCACTACCATGGCCATAATCAGATTGCAGTAAGATATAGCACTTCCCATCTATGCATGCTTCATGAATCAGGAAGTGTATTTATTTATGCTGCAACTCAGTTAATCTCCTTATTATAATTTTCTTCCTTCCCCAAAGTCAATTGATAGCATGTAAATACTTTGTCCCAAAACATGTTTTGAAACATATTAGGAAATTAGACAATACTTTAATTGCTTTTACACAAAGTGAGGATTTTTATTGGAAGTACTTCAATTGCTCATATATGTTTATCAAAACTATGTATGTTTTTTGAAGGTTCAGGCCTCTTTTATTTACACTCTGACTGTTAAACCTATTTGCATTGCCTAGTACTTTCCTTAGGGCTATCTGCATTTCTTTGTTTCTTTGACTGTAAGCAACAGGACTAAGTAGAGGTGTCAGCACTGTGTATGTCACAGCCATCGGTATATCTTCAAGCAATGAGTTATTGTTCTTGGGCTTCAAAAAGACTTAGCAAGCAAATCCATAGTGTAGGGACACCACAGTGAGGTAGGAGAGAAAACTGAGAAGGCCTTATATGGGTAGTCCCCAGTTTACGATGTTTTCATGTTACAATGAAAGAACTTATGGCCATCTTTTTTTTGTACATCTTATCATTAGTAATATGTATTATATACAATGTTGCAGGGCTTTATAGGCTGAAGTTATCATTCTCAGATGTTCACTCGCAGATGTAAAGATCTGATTTATAAAGACACTGATAATAAAGGGAAATAATAAAGAAAACTAAAAAAAAAAAAGAGGTATTGGACTTATGTCAGAACCAACTTTTGATGGAGTTGTCTGAACAGAAACCTGTCGTAAGTCAGGAACTACCTGTACCTCCCCTTTGCAGAGGGCATCTTCACAACTATAGGTATAATGAAGATACGGGAAATCACCGTCAAAGCTGTCCACTAACACAAGGGCACAGAGCACAAAATAACCATTGCATGAATAAAAGGGCAATCACACCCAAGGGAGATCACGAGCGAGATGTCACAAAAGAAGTGTTGGGTAATTTTGGAGTCATAAAAAGCCAAGCTGAATACTATGCTGATGATGCACACAGATACCAGAAACCCAACCACAGAAGGGGCCATTATCAAGTGAAAGCAAATCTTTAAGTCATTAAGATGGGATAGTGCAGTGGGTCTTGGATGGCAATATAACAGTCATAGGATGCGGGAGCCAAGATGAAACAGTTATTGCCTCTCAAGCCAAAAAAAGGCAAATAGCCATGTAGCACACTCAGGGAGAGAAAGCGTCTGTTTGACTAATGGCAAGTCCATCCACATTCAAGGGATGATTTCAAGGGTTTCAGAGAAGGACAGGATGCAGAGGAAGAAGTATATCAGGGTGTGAAGGCTTGTGGCTGAGCCTTATGGCCACCATTATGGACCACATTTGCAGTAGAATGTCGTTGGGTTTCTGGGTCACAAGGGAGAGAAAAATCACTATAAAGAAAAGAACCTACAGGTCTGGGAAACTGGAAAATCCCAACAAAAGGAATGTGGTCACTGCCTTATGGTTGCCCACTCATCTGGTGGGTCAGCAACTTTGTCCTGAAAGTCTTGAGATCAAGACTTTGAGATGATTGTAAATGTTCCTTCCACATTTATATCACCTGGCCTAATATCAAGGTCCCTGTGATGATTAAAATTATGTGTCAACTTGGATGGGCCATGATTCTCAGTGGTTTGGCAATAGTATGATATTGTGATCACCCCCATGATAGGATATGCTGTGAGTAGTCAATCAGTTGAAAGGGAGTTTCCTTGGGAGTATGGTCTGCATCCAATTTAGGTGGACTTTCTGGCAAGATTTATGGGCTTTTGCTCCATCTTGATCCTGCAGCTGGGTCCTGTTTGTCTGATGTCTGGTTTTTGGGACATGAACTAGCAGCTTCCCTCCCATCTTGCCTGCTGATGTTGCAGCCTGTAAGCCAGAGCCCTGCTATCCAACTTGCTGATCTTGGGTTTACCAGCCCCTGAGGCTATGTGAATCAGGAGAAGCCTCCAGCCTGACCCACAGGCATGGGACATTCCAGCCTCTAAACCTGCATAAGGCATTCCCTTGATATAAATCTCTCTCTATATATTTACAAGCTTTAATCGTTTTGCTTCTCTAGAGAACCCAGCCTAAGACACTTTCTTACATTATCTACTCTGTGTGTGAGAGGACAGCATGAAAGTTGACTTGAGGGCTTTCTATACAACTTGTGTTTCATCTTCAGGCACTATTGTAAGGGAAAGTAAAGGAAGACAGTGAAGAGACATAAGTGTGGTATCAGAGGTCAGAGACAGAAAGACATAGAAACAAAAAGCTAGAAAATCTGTAGGATACCCAAAGCTAGAAAAACAAAGAAAAAATTTTTATACCTTTAATTGAGGAGTTTTTGTGTTAAGTACTAAATTTTTGAGCAAAGAATATAAGAGGAGGCAACTTAAGTAACCAACATTTACTCAGCGTATGAAATATGCTGGCCAATATGCTGTGTGTTTGATTGAACTATCATCTTTGTCCTCCCAACAACTCGATGAGGCACTATTTAATCATGATGTTACAAACGATAAAGCCAAGGCACAGAAAGTGACTATCCAAGGCCAGTCTACTAATAAAAAAATATTGATTTAATGCCTATTATGTGTCAGGCTGTTTTAAGCATGGAAAATACAATTTAGAGTAAGATACATATAAGCTGTTCTGTCTCTTTTAAGGATACACATATTATCTGTCTCATTTTACAACTCTGTATCCCCAACTTGCGGATTACATGGGAGTTCCGGGGGCACATGAGAACAATATCCCTAGAAACTACTTCAAGTTTCTTCCTTTCCATTAGATAGTAGGAGGAGTGGTCTCTGTAGACCTAGAACTCATCATGATACTCTTAGGTGATCTTTCAATTTTGACATATCATTGTGAGAGTTCAGTGAAGTTTTTCTTATAACTAATAAAAGAATTGAATTAGACTTGCTAGAATGTTGTAGATGATATTCTTAGGATATTTTAATTTTTATTCAATACCATTTAATTTATACTTCTGAAAATTTGCTAAGTCCCCCAGGTATCATTTGATGCATAGCCACAGGGCTAGAGATAGGGCCAATCATAAGAGACTGTTAAACAGGGAATCAGTAAAAGGGTAGAAGAAAGAAAATAAGCAGACAGTATGATAATAAGAAAAATAAAAAGAAAGGTTTGAGTTCAAGGTATTTTGAGTCATCCAGATCTTTCAGTGTATCTCCATTTCTATTCTTTCCTAATCATGTTTTAACTTTCACATTGCAAAGTATGAAGACCCTGAATTCACCAATATAATGTATCAATTGACATGATCAAAGTTAGCCCTAGGAATTTAGCTGTATTAGTCATCGATAGTCTCTAGTTTCATTTCATTACGCAGGCAGAGAAGTTTCAAATATGAACCTGTCATTCTTCTTGAATGATTTCTAGAATGATTAGAAGATATCATCCAACATCACAGTTAATGAATTCTGAAAACTCTTCATCTTGATTTAGGGCATTGTGTCACCCAAAAACTTGCCTTCAATGAGCACTTTATTTTAGATGACCTCATGTGATATTTACTGCCAGAACTATCAAATCTGTCTTGGGAGAAGTCCAGCCAGAACACTCTTTAGAAGCAAAGATGGCGAGACTTTGTCTCACATACTTTGGACATGTCATCAGGAGAGACCAGTCCTTGGAGAAGGACATTATGCTTGGTAATTAGATGGTCAGCGAAAAAGAGGAAGACCTTCAATGAGATGGATTAACACAGTGGCTGCGGCAATGGGCTCAAGTATAACAATGATTGTGAAGATGGTGCAGGACCTGGCAATATTTTGTTCTGTTGTACATGGGGTCACTATAAGTCAGAACATACGCAACAGCACTTAACAACAGCAATGTGATATTTGGCTAACTGTTATAAAACATGTGTCCTAAGAGTCCTGATCACCTCTTTTGATATTATTTAGATATTCACTGCCTTCAACTCCAACAAGCTCCTCTATTATGTCACTTTCTGTTACATTCATGGTTCTTGAAGCAAGAAATAGAAAAAAACTGGTTATATAAAGCAGAATTGGGCTAATTGATCATGACAATCTTAGAACCATAGGTGGGTAACTCAATAAGGATCTACTCCTGGGAATCAAATCAAATGTATGCTTGCTCTTCTCACTGTATCCTTTAGGTGACATCCATTTTTGTTTTGTGCTTTTTATTCTTTTATCTCTCCATGCTTCATTATGGATATTTTATTCCTTTTTTTAAATTTTTATTATGCTTTAATTGAAAGTTTACAAATCAAGTCAGACTCTCATACAAAAATTTATAAACACCTTGCTATATACTCCTAATTGCTCTCCCCCTAATGAGACAGCACACTCCTTTCTTCTACTCTCTCTTTTTGTGTCCATTTGTCCAGCTTCTGACCCCCTCCACTCTCATCTCCCCTTCAGACAGGAGATACCAACATAGTCTCATGTGTCTACTTGTTCCAAGAAGCTCATTCTTCACTAGTATCATGGTCTATCCCATACTCCAGTCCAATCCCTGTCTGAAGAGTTGGCTTTGGGAATGGTTCCTGTATTGAGCTAATAGAAGGTCTGGGGACCATGAACTCCAGGGTCACTCTAGTCTCAGTCAGACTATTAAATCTGGCCTTTTTATGATAATTTGGGGTCTGCATCCCACTGCTCTCCTGCTCCCTCAGGGCTTCTCTGTTTTGTCACCTGTCAGGACAGTCATTGGTTATAGCTGGGCACCATCTAGTTCTTCTGGTCTCAGGCTAATGTAGTATCAGCTTTTTGTGGCCCTTTCTCCCTCTTGGGCTTATAATTACCTTGCATTTTTTGTTCTTCATTCTCCTTTGGTCCAGGTGGGTTGAGACCAACTGATGCATCTTAGATGGCCACTTGCTAGCTTTTAAGACCACAGAGGCCACTCTCCAAAGTTGGATGCAGAATGTTTTCTTAATAGATTTCATTATGCCAGTTGACTTAGATGTTGGCTGAAACCATGGTCCCCAAACCCCCGCCCCTGCTACACTGGCCTTCTTTGCTTTTGGTTTAGTCCAGTTGCGTGTTGTCTTTCCCTTCACCTAAAATAGTTCTTATCTACTATCTAATGAGTGAAAACCCATCTCCCTCCCTGCCTCCCATCACCCTCTTGTAACCATCAAAGAATATTCTCTTCTCTGTTTAAACTATTTCTTTAGTTCTTGTAATAGTGGTCTTATACAATATTTGTCCTTTTGCAGCCGACTAATTACACTCAGCATAAAGCCTTCCAGATTCCTCCATGTTATGAAATGTTTCACAGATTCATCATTGTTCTTTATCGAGGGGTAATATTCCATTGTGTGAATATACCATAATTTATTTGTCCATTCATCTGTTGTTGGGCAACTTGGTTGCTTCCATCTTTTTGCTATTGTAAACAGTGCTGCAATGAACAAGGGTGTGCATATATCTGTTCATGTAAAGGCTCTTATTTCTCTAGGATATATTCGAACGAGTGGGATTACAGGATCATATGGTAGTTCTATTTCTAGTTTGTTAAGGAAGTGCCAAATCAATTTCCAAAGTGGTTGGACCATTTTACATTCGCACCAGCAGTGTATAAGTGTTCCAGTTTCTCCAGTTTTTTGCATTAATGCCAGCCTTGTTGGAGTGAGATGGAATCTCTTTGTAGTTTTGATCTGCATTGCTCTAATGGCTAATGATCCTGAGCATTTCCTCATGTATCTGTTAGCTACCTGAATGTCTTCTTTAGTGAAGTGTCTGTTCCTATCCTTTGCCCATTTTTTAATTGGGTTATTTGTCTTTTTGTTGTTGAGTTTTTGCAGTATCATGTAGATTTAGACATCAAATGCTAATCGGAAATGTCATAGCTAAAAACTTTTTCCCAGTGTATAGGTAATTTTTTTACTCTTTTGGTGAAGTCTTTGGATGTGCATAGGTGTTTGATTTTTAGAAGCTCCGAGTTACCTTGTTTCTTTTCTGCATTTTTAGTAATGTTTTGTATACTGTTTATGCCATATATTAGGGCTCCTAGAGTTGTCCCTATTTTTTCCTCCATGATCTTTATCACTTTATATTTTATATTTAGGTCTTTGATCCATTTTGAGTTCGTTTTTGTGCATGGTGTGAGGCATGGGTCTTGTTTCATTTTTTTGCAGATGGATATCCAGTTATGCCAGCACCATTTGTTAAAAAGACTGTCTTTTCCCCATTTAACTGACTTTGGGCCTTTGTCAAATATCAACTGCTCATATGTGGATGGATTTATGTCTGGATTCTCAATTCTGTTTCATTGGTCTATGTATCTGTTTTTGTACTAGTGCCAGACTGTTTTGACTACTGTGGGGGTATAATAGGTTCTAAAACCAGGTAGAATGAGGCCTCCCACTTTGTTCTTCTTTTTCAGTAATGCTTTACTTATCCGGGGCCTCTTTCCCTTCCATATGAAATTGGTGATTTGTTTCTCCATCTCATTATAAAATGTCTTTGAAATTTGGATTGGATTTGCATTGTATCTCTAGATCACTTTTGGTAGAATAGACATTTTTACAATGTTAAGTCCTCCTATCCATGAGCAAGGTATCTTTTTCCACTTATGTATGTCTCTTTTGGTTTCTTACAGTAGTGTCTTACAGATTTCTTTGTGTAGGTGTTTTACATCTCTGGTAAGATTTATTCCTAAGTATTTTATCTTCTTGGGGGCTACTGTAAATGGTATGGATTTGGAGATTTCCTCTTTGATGTTCTTTTTGTTGGTGTAGAGGAATCCAACTGATTTTTGTATGTTTATCTTGTATCCTGACAGTCTGCTGAACTCTTCTATTAGTTTCAGTAGTTTTCTTGAGGATTCTATAGGGTTTTCTGTAAATAAGATCATGTCATTGGCAAATAAAGATGCTTTTACTTCTTCCTTACCAATCTGGATGCCTTTTTTTTCTTTATCTAGCCTAACTGCTCTGGCTAGGACCTCCAGGACAATGTTGAATAGGAGTGGTGATAAAGAGCATCCTTGTCTGGTTCCTGATCCCAGGAGGAATGCTTTCAGAATCTCTCCATTTAGGATGATGTTGGCTATTGGCTCTGTATTAATGCCCTTTATTATGCTGAGGAATTTTCCTTCTATTCCTATTTTGCTGAGAGTTTTTATCATGAATGGATGCTGAACTTTATCAAACGCCTTTTCTGCATCGATAGATAAAATCGTGTGGTTCTTGTCTTTTGTTTTATTCATATGATGGATTACATTAATTGGTTTTCTAATGTTGAACCATCCCTGCATACCTGGTATGAATCCCACTTGGTTATGGTGAATTATTTTTTTGATATGTTGTTGAATTTTATTAGCTAGAATTTTGTTAAGGATTTTTGCATCTAAGTTCTTGAGGGATATAGGTTTGTAATTTTCCTTTTCTGTGGTGTCTTTACCTGGTTTTGGTATCAGGGATATGGTGGTTTCATAGAATGAGTTTGGGAGTATTCTGTCCTTCTCTATGTTCTGAAAAGTTCTGCAGACTTAGTTTCAATCTTTTTTTTTTAATTAGTCTTTTTTATTGAAAAAGTAATACTTAAACATGGTAAATTCTGTAGTACAAATTCTACAGCTTTTGATATTGTTAACTCTTTCAATTGTTTTTCTGTTTTTTGTTCCATTTATTTCTGCTCTAATTTTTATTATTTCCTTTCTTGGAGTGGCTGAAGGTTTCTTTTGTTGCTCTCTTTCTATTCGTTCAAGTCGTAGGGATAATTTTTTGATTTTGGCCCTTTCTTCTTTTTGTATGCATGCATTTTTTGATATAAATTGAACTCTGAGCACTGCTTTTGCTGTGTCCCAAAGGTTCTGATAGGAAATGTTTTCATTTGCATTGGATTCTATGAAATTCTTTATTCCATCCTTAATGTCTTCTATAAATCAGTCTTTTTTGGGCAGGGTATTGTTCCGTTTCCAAGTGTTTGATTTCTTTTCCCTGCTTTTTCTGTTATTGACATCTACTTTTATGGCCTTATGGGCAGTGGAGGTGCTTTGTAATTATTTGATGTTTTGGATTCTGCTAAGGCTTGCTTTATGACCACGTATATGTGGTCTATTCTAGAGAATGTTCCCTGTGCACTAGAAAAAAAGTATTCTTGGCTGCTCTGAATATGTCTATGAGGTCAAGTTGGTTGATTGTGGCATTTAGATCTTCTGTGTCTTTATTGAGATTCTTTCTGGATGTCCTGTCCTTCACCGAAAGTGGTGTGTTGAAGTCTCCTACTATAATTGTGGAGCTGTCTATCTCCCTTTTCAGTGCTGTTAGAGTTTGTTTTATGTATCTTGCAGCCCTGACATTGGGTTCATATATATTTAATATGGTTATATCCTCATGGTATATTGTCACCTTAATCATTATATAGTGTCCTTCGTTATTCTTTGTGGTGGATTTGACTTTAAAGTCTACTTTTTCAGAAATTTGTATTGCCACTCGTGCTATTTTTTGGTTGTTGCTTGCTTGATATATATTTTTCCATCCTTTGAGTTTTAGTTTGTTTGTGTCTCTAAGTCTAAGGTGTGTCTCTTGTAGGCAGCATATAGACAGATCATGTTTTTTTATTCATTCTGCCACTCTGTCTCTTTATTGATGCATTTAGTGCATTAACATTCAGGGTAATTATGGATAACTATGAGGTTTTTTTTTATGAGTTTAGTGCTGTCATTTTGATATCTTTTTTTGTGTGTTGTTGACAGTTTCTTTTTCCCACTTAATTTTTTGTGCTGAGTAGTTTATATATTGTCTTTTCCTCTTATTTGTTGTTGTTGATTTTTTTCTGCTGAGTCTCTATTTATAGCTTGTATTTTATTTTGATAAGTAGGATAGTTAGTTTCCTTTGTGGTTACCTTAATATTTACTCCTGTTTTTCTACAAGTAAACCTAACTTCTATTTCTTTATATCACTTTGTCTTCCTCCCCATATGAAAGATCTATGACTACATTTCTTAGTCCCTCTTTATTATTTTAATGTTGTCTTCTTTTACATAATGACATCACTGTTTCCCGGTTTTGAGCATTTTCTTTATCTTGATTTATTTTTGTGATTTCCCTGTCTGGGTTAACATCTGATTGCTCTGTCCAGCGTTCTAGTCTTGTGTTGACACCTAATATTATTGATTTTCTAACCAAAGAACTTCCTTTAGTATTTCTTATAGTTTTTGTTTGGTTTTTATGAATTCCCTAATTTCACCTTCATATTTGAGAGATAGTTTTGCTGGATATATGATTCTTGGCTGAGAATTTTTTTCCTTCAATGCTTCATTTAAGTCATCCCATTGCCTTCTTGCCTGCATGGTTGCTGCCGAGTAGTCTGAGTTTATTCTTATTGACTGTCCTTTGTAGGTGACTTTTCATTTATCCCTTTTTTTTATCCCTAGCTGCTCTTAAATTTCTCTCTTTATCTTGGTTTTGGCAACTTTGATTATAATATGTCTTGGTGACTTTCTTTTAAAATCTACTTTATGTGGCATTCGATAAGCATCTTGGATAGATATCTTCTCATCTTTCACAGTATTAGGGAAGTTTTCCGCCAATAAATCTTCAACAATTCTCTCCGTATTTTCTGCTATCCCTCCCTGTTCTGGTACCCCAATCACTGGTAGGTTATTTCACTTGATAGAGTCCCACATGATTCTTAAGGCTTCTTCATTTTTTAAAATTCTTTTATCTGATTTTTCTTCAGATATATTGGTGCCAAGTGATTTATCTTCAAGGTCACCAATTCTGCCTTCCACTTGCTCAATTCTGCTCCTCTGACTTTCTATTGAGTTATCTAATTCTGTAGTTTTATTGTTAATCTTCTGAATTTCTGATTGCTGTCTGTCTATGGATTCTTGAAGCTTATTAAATTTTTCATTATGTTCTTGAATAACCTTTTTAATTTCTTCAACTGCTTTACCTTTGCTTTCCCTGGTTTGTTCTGCATATTGCCTGATCTTCCTGACGTCTTGAGGAGTTCTATAAATTAATCTTTTGAATTCTGCATCTGGTAATTCCATGAAGGCCCTTCATCCAGAAGATCCTTTGATTCTCTGTTTTTAGAGCTTGTTGAAACAATCATGGTCTGTTTCTTTATGGGGTTTGTTATCGACTATTGTCTTTGAGCCATCTATAAGTTATTGTGTTAGTTTATTTTATGTTTGCTTACTATATCCTAATTTCTTGCTTCGTTTTGTTTTGATATGCCTGGGTGGGTTGCTTGAGTGAACTAGCTTGATTATTTTCACTTTTGGAGCTCTGACGTCCTGTCACCAGATGGCTAGATCTGATATCAGGTATATGAGCTTATGAGTCCATTCACTTTTCTTGTGTGGATTCAGCTCAGGTGTCCAGGTAGCTGGTCATCAAGTGTGTAGTAAAGGCTCTGCCCTACAGTCTTAGAGGGGCAGGGTGTTTGGTGTAGGTACTGGTATCTGGTTGCAGCAGGCGGTCACGCTCTGAACAAGGCAAGGGGCTGAGAACTGTACCCTGAGTGTCTTTGAGGAAAGCGTGTCCCTGTTCCCTAGTGCGTACATATGGGAGGTTTCTGCAGATGGACCATTGGCACCCAATGTTTTTGGTTGTAAGGACTGGGAGGTACCAGTTTTCCTTGGACCACTGTCACAGGTGGCTGGGTGACCTGAGTGGAGCCACCAGTCCTTAGGGCACTGATGTGGGTAGGTGAGGACCCTGTTTAATAAGCAAAATGGTGTCAAATATCAAACACCCACCTCTCAATTGCACGGCTGAAACAGTTGTAATCTGCCAACAAGGTCCTATTCTCCTGAAACAGGCCCAACCAGGTCCATGCAGGGGGGAAAGGTATTCAAAGTCCATGGACTATTTATGCCTGGACAGGAGCCTCTTCTGTCCTGAGCTCTCCAGGTTAGTGGAGCTGGCAAATTATCCTTTCCCCCGTTGTGAATTTATTCCCTCTCCAAGGCTGGGAGAATGGCTCCAGGAGCTCAGATGGGCCTGTCTTGGGCCCAGGGAAATCAGCAGCCACTGCAGCCAGCTTGGTGGCCAGGACTGCAGTAAAATATATGCAAGTACTTAGCTTTTGCCAAGGGCACTGTTCTTCTCTGGTTCTGGAGTTATGAGTAGGCTGTGTGGCCGGCTGTTTCTCCCTGAGGAAACTGCAGCTCAATTCTACCACCAACCCGCTGCAGTCCCTCCCGGGAATGGTGCTTGAGGGAACCCAGCGATTCAGGTCCGGCAACTCCTCTCTGCTTCTGTACTGTCTCTCTCTCCGCCTACCTCTCAGCCCATTTTCTAACTTTGCCTTTGATTTTCAGGGCTCCTAGCTTGTCATAAATATAATCGTTTCATTCATTTTTTGAGTCTTTGTTGTAAGAGGGATCACCGGAAGCATCTGGCTGTTCTGCCATCTTGGCCGCACCTCTGGATATTTTATTCTTGAGTTCACTAATTCTCTCTTCAACTGTGTCTACTATGTTATCAAAATCATCTATTGGGCTTGGTTTTTTTAATACTGCATTTTCCGTTTTACTGAATTTCTTTTTGAGTTTTTAAAAATTTGTATTAAACTTTTTATACAATTTTCACTTTTGTGCTAAAATTTGAATTTTTTGTGTTCTTCAATATTTTCAGTATAATGATCTAAAAAAATGTGTTGTATAATTCCATCTTCTGGATCTCCTTGCATCTGTTTCTATTGTTTCTTGTTTCTGCTATTTCTTGTTATGTTGTCTTGTCTCCTCTCCTCTCCCCATGAGACTATCACAATTCCTAATAAGTGATTCAGCCCCCTCTTTTAAAGAATCTTCAAAAATCCCCAGAGGAAAAGCAGTTCCAAAGGTGAGTCTCAACCTTTTGGATTTCTGTCTTTGCTCAGATCTTGGCCTGATACTAGTTCACTACCTTGTCAGCTCTCCAATGTCTTCAAGCAGATGATTTTCTTTTTTATTTAGATCAGATTCTAGTTGTACTTGATGGGAAGATTCGTCTGAATTGCCTAATTAACCATTAGGAAATGTGGGTTTATAGTTGTATTATTATTATTTTTTATAGTGCTTTAGGTCAAAGTTACAGCTCAAGTCAACTTATCATACAAAAATTTATACACAAATTGTTCTGTGACAGTAGTTGCAATCTCCACAATGTGACAGTACACTATGCTTTTCTACCACAGGTTCCTTGTGTCCATTTAACCAGTTTCTGTCCCTTCGTGCCTTCTCATTCTGTTTTTGGACAGGAGCTGCCCATTTGGTCTCGTGTGCCTGACTGAACAAAGAAGCACATCCCTCACGTTATTATTTTTTATTCTATACTCCTTTCTAATCTTTATCAGAAGAGTGGGCCTCGGGAATGGTTTCAGTTCTGGGTTACCAGTGCATCCAGGGGTCATAGTGGTGGGGCTATTTTTTTTTTAAGCAATATTTTATGGTGTTTTTGGTGAAGGTTTACACAGAAGTTGAGGTTCCCTTGCAACAATTTCTATACAGGTTGTTCAGTGACATTGGTTACGCTCTTCATAATGCAGAAAGATTCTCATTATTTCCATTTCAGTTGGTCCATTTTTTATAGTTGTATTTTTGTTTTGTATTTGTTTTTTCTTTGTATTGTCTTCTCCAATACTGGAACATAAGCTTTGTGGCTGCAGGGACCATGTTTGTCAGGTCCAACTTTTTATGTTGTATTTGGAACCATTGTGTCTGTTCCAACCCGTAGTGATCCCATGAGCAACAGAACAGAACACTGCACTTTCTGTATCACCCTCACAATCATTTCTATGTTTGAGCTGATTGTTGTAGACACTGTGTCAATCCATCTCATGTAGGGTCTTCCTCTCTTTCACTGACCCTCTGCTTTACCAAGCATGACATCCTTCTCCAGGGACTGATCCCTCCTTATAATATGTCCAAACTATGTGAGACAAAGTATCACTATCTTTACTCCTAAGCAGCATTCTGGCTGTGCTTCCAAGACAGATTTGTTCATTCTTCTGGCAGTCCATGGTATATTCAATATTCTTTGCCAACACAGTTTTCAAACGCATCAATTCTTCTTTGGTCTTCTTTATTTATTGTCCAGCTTTTGAACGCATATGAGAGATTACGATATAAACCAAAAAAAACCAAACCTAACCTATTGCTCTCAAGTTAATTCTGACTCATAGTGACCCTATAGATACAATATAAGACTATAAAAATCAATCATATTGCTATATAGTAGCAATGAACTCATGAACATTGAAATTAAAAATATAATGACATTTATTTATTTATTTTTAATATATTTATTGGGCTTTAAGTGAAAGTTTTCAAATCAAGTCAGTCACTTGTCCAAAAAGCCATACACACTCAGCTGTGCACTCCCAGCTGCTCTCCCCTTAATAAGACAGCACTTTCCTCCTATCCAACATGTATTCCCCGTGTCCATTCAACCAGCTCCTGATTCCCTCTTCCTTCTCATAGCGCCACCAGACAGGAGTTGCCTGCATAGTCTTATGTGTCTACTTGAGCCAGTAAGTTCACTCCTCACCAGCATCATTGTCTATCTTATAGACCAGGCCAATCCCTGTCTGTAGAACTGGTTTTGGGAATGGTTCCAATCTTGGGCTATCAAACACTCCAGGTACCTTGACCATCAGGGTCCCTCTGGTCTCAGTCAGACCATTAAGCCTGCTCTTTTTATGAGAATTTAATATCTGCATCTTACTATTCTCCTGCTCCTTCAGGGATTCTCTGTTGTGTTCCCTGTCAGGGCAGTGATTGGTGGTAGCCGAGCACCATCTAGTTCTTTGGGTCTCATTGTTGTTGTTGTTAGGTGCCGTCAAGTCGGTTCCAACTCATAGCGACCCTATGCACAACAGAAGGAAACACTGCCCGGTCCTGGACCATCCTTACAATCATTGTTATGCTTGAGCTCATTGTTACAGCCACTGTGTCAATCTACCTCTTTGAGGGTCTTCCTCTTTTCTGCTGACCCTGTACTCTGCCAAGCATGATCTCCTTCTCCAGGAACTGATCCCTCCTGACAATGTGTCCAAAGTATGTAAGACACAATCTCGTCATCCTTGCTTCTAAGGAGCATTCTGGTTGTACGTCTTCTAAGACAGATTTTTTCATTCTTTTGGCAGTCCATGGCATATTCAATATTCTTTGGGTCACAGGCTGATGGAATTTCTGGTTTATGTGGCCGTTTCTGTTTCTTGGGCTCATATTTACCTTGTGTCGTTAGTGTTCTTCATTCTCCTTTGGTCCATGTGGGTTGAGACCAATTGTATCTTAGATGGCTGCTTGCTAGCATTTAAGACCTCAGACACCTCTCACCCAAGTGGAATGCAGACAGTTTTCTTAATATATTTTATTATGCCAATTGACCTAGATGTCCCCCGAAACCACTGATTCCCTGGCTCCCGTTCCTGCTTCTCTGGCCTTTGAAGCTTTTGGTTGTATTGAGGAAATTTCTTTGCTTTTGGTTTAGTCCAATTGTACTGACTACCCCTGCATTATGTCTTGCCCTTTCCTTCACCTGAAAAAATTTTTGTCTACTATCTAGTTAGTGAATATCCCTTCCCCTTCCTCCCTCCCCTCGTAACCATCATTGAATATTTTATTTTGTCTTTAAACTTTATCTGGAGTTCTTATAATAGCAGTCTCATACAATATTTGTCCTTTTACAACTGACTAATTTCACTCCGCATAATGTCTTCCAGATTCCTCCATGTTATGAAATGTTTCATTGATTCATCATTGTGCTTAATCATTGAGTAGTATTCCATTGTGTGAATATACCATAATTTATTTATCCATTGATGGGCATGTTGGTTGCTTCCATCTTTTTGCTATTGTAAACAGTGCTGCAGTGAACATGGGTGTGCATATATCTGTTTGTGTAAAGTCTCGTATTCCAAGGAGTGGAATTGCTGGATTGTATGGTAGTTCTATTTCTAGCTTTTTAAGGAAGCACCAAATCGATTTCCAAAGTGGCTGTACCATTTTATAGTCCCACTAGCAGTGTATAAGTATTCCAGTCTCTCCACAACCTCTCCAACATTTATTATTTTGTCTTTTCTTTTTTTATTATTATTAATGCCAGCCTTGTTGGAGTGAGATGGAATCTCATTGTAGTTTTGATTTGCATTTCTCTAATAGCTTTTTTTTAATAGCTAATGATCATGAGCATTTCCTCACGTATCTGTTAGCAGCCTGAATGTTGTCTTTGGTAAAGTGCCTGTTCATACACTTTGCCCATTTTTTTTTTTTTTTTTTTAACTTTAACAAAGACAAATTTATTTTCTCACAGTCTGGTAGGCTAGAAGTCCAAATTCAGGCTGTCTGCTCCAGGGAAAGGCATTCTCTCTGTGTCAGTTCTGGAGGAATGTCCTTGTCATCAATCTTCCCCTGGACTAGGAGATTCTTCACGCAGGAACCCCGCGTCCAAAGGATTCATCATTGTTCTTTATCATTGCATAGTATTCCCTCATGTGTATATACCATAATTTGTTTATCCATTCATCCGTTGCTGGGTACCTAGGTTGTTTCCATCTTTTTGCCATTATGAACAGCGCGGCAGTGAACATGGATGCGCATGTATCTATTCGTGGGATGGCTCTGAGTTCTCTAGGATACATTCAAAGGAGTGGGACTGCTGGATCATATGGTACTTCTATACCTAGCTTTTTTTTTTTTTTAATAACTTTTATTAAGCTTCAAGTGAATGTTTACAAATCCAATCAGTCTGTCACATATAAGTTTACATACATCTCACTCCCTACTCCCACTTGCTCTCCCCCTCTTGAGTCAGCCCTTTCAGTCTCTCCTTTCTTGACACTTTTGCCGGCTTCCCTCTCTCTCTATCCTCACATCCCCCCTCCAGACAAGAGTTGCCAACACAATCTCAAGTGTCCACCTGATATAATTAGCTCACTCTTCATCAGCGTCTCTCTCCCACCCGCTGACCAGTCCCTTTCATTTGTGATGAGTTGTCTTCGGGGATGGTTCCTGTCCTGTGTCAACAGAAGGTCTGGGGACCATGGCCGCCAGGATTCCTCCAGTCTCAGTCAGACCATTAAGTTTGGTCTTTTTATGAGAATTTGGGGTCTGCATCCCACTGATCTCCTGCTCCCTCAGGGGTCCTCTGCTGTGCTCCCTGTCAGGGCAGTCATCGATTGTGGCCGGGCACCAACTAGTTCTTCTGGTCTCAGGATGATGTAGGTCTCTGGTTCATGTGGCCCTTTCTGTCTCTTGGGCTCTTAGTTGTCGTGTGGCCTTGGTGTTCTTCATTTTCCTTTGCTCCAGATGGGTTGAGACCAATTGATGCATCTTAGATGGCCGCTTGTTAGCATTTAAGACCCCAGACGCCACATTTCAAAGTGGGATGCAGAATGTTTTCATAATAGAATTATTTTGCCAATTGACTTAGAAGTCCCCGCAAACCATGTTCCCCAGACCCCCGCCCTTGCTCCGCTGACCTTTGAAGCATTCATTTTATCCCGGAAACTTCCTTGCTTTTGGTCCAGTTCAATTGAGCTGACCTTCCATGTATTGAGTGTTGTCTTTCCCTTCACCTAAAGCAGTTCTTATCTACTGATTAATCAATAAAAAACCCTCTCCCACCCTCCCTCCCTCCCCCCCTCGTAACCACAAAAGTATGTGTTCTTCTCAGGTTTACTATTTCTCAAGATCTTATAATAGTGGTCTTATACAATATTTGTCCTTTTGCCTCTGACTCATTTCGCTCAGCATAATGCCTTCCAGGTTCCTCCATGTTATGAAATGTTTTACAGATTCGTCACTGTTCTTTATCGATGCGTAGTATATCATTGTGTGAATATACCACAATTTATTTACCCATTCATCCATTGATGGACACCTTGGTTGCTTCCAACTTTTTGCTATTGTAAACAGAGCTGCAATAAACATGGGTGTGCATGTATCTGTTTGTATGAAGGCTCTTGTATCTCTAGGGTATATTCCTAGGAGTGGGATTTCTGGGTTGTATGGTAGTTCTATTTCTAACTGTTTAAGATAACGCCAGATAGATTTCCAAAGTGGTTGTACCATTTTACATTCCCACCAGCAGTGTATGAGAGTTCCAATCTCTCCGCAGCCTCTCCAACATTTATTATTTTGTGTTTTTTGGATTAATGCCAGCCTTGCTGGTGTGAGATGGAATCTCATCGTAGTTTTAATTTGCATTTCTCTAATGGCTAATGATCGAGAGCATTTTCTCATGTATCTGTTGGCTGCCTGAATATCTTCTTTAGTGAAATGTGTGTTCATATCCTTTGCCCACTTCTTGATTGGGTTGTTTGTCTTTTTGTGGTTGAGTTTTGACAGAATCATGTAGATTTTAGAGATCAGGCGCTGGTCGGAGATGTCATAGCTGAAAATTCTTTCCCAGTCTGTAGGTGGTCTTTTTACTCTTTTGGAGAAGTCTTTAGATGAGCATAGGTGTTTGATTTTTAGGAGCTCCCAGTTATCGGGTTTCTCTTCATCATTTGTGGTAATGTTTTGTATTCTGTTTATACCTTGTATTAGGGCTCCTAGGTTGTCCCAATTTTTTCTTCCATGATCTTTATCGTTTTAGTCTTTATGTTTAGGTCTTTGATCCACTTGGAGTTAGTTTTTGTGCATGGTGTGAGGTATGGGTCTTGTTTCATTTTTTTTGCAAAGGGATATCCAGTTATGCCAGCACCATTTGTTAAAAAGGCTATCTTTTCCCCAGTTAATTGACACTGGTCCTTTGTCAAACATCAGCTGCTCATACGTGGATGGATCTATGTCTGGATTCTCAATTCTGTTCCATTGGTCTATGTGTCTGTTGTTGTACCAATACCAGGCTGTTTTGACTACTGTGGCTGTATAATAGGTTCTGAAGTCAGGTAAGGTGAGGCCTCCCACTTTCTTCTTTTTCAATAGTGCTTTGCTTATCTGGGGCTTCTTTCCCTTCCATATGAAATTGGTGATTTGTTTCTCTATCCCCTTAAAATATGACATTGGAATTTGGATCGGAAGTGCGTTAAATGTGTAGATGGCTTTTGGTAGAATAGATATTTTTACTATGTTAAGTCTTCCTATCCATGAGCAGGGTATGTTTTTCCACTTAAGTATGTCCTTTTGAATTTCTTGTAGTAGAGCTTTGTAGTTTTCTTTGTATAGGTCTTTTACATCCTTGGTAAGATTTATTCCTAAGTATCTTATCTTCTTGGGGGCTACTGTGAATGGTATTGATTTGGTTATTTCCTCTTCGGTGTTCTTTTTGTTGATGTAGAGGAATCCAAGTGATTTTTGTATGTTTATTTTATAACCTGAGACTCTGCCAAACTCTTCTATTAGTTTCAGTAGTTTTCTGGAGGATTCCTTAGGGTTTTCTGTGTATATAATCATGTCATCTGCAAATAGTGATAACTTTACTTCTTCCTTGCCAATCCGGATACCTTTTATTTCTTTGTCTAGCCTAATTGCCCTGGCTAAGACTTCCAACACGATGTTGAATAAGAGCGGTGATAAAGGGCATCCTTGTCTGGTTCCCGTTCTCAAGGGAAATGCTTTCAGGTTCTCTCCATTTAGAGTGATATTAGCTGTTGGCTTTGCATAGATGCCCTTTATTATGTTGAGGAATTTTCCTTCAATTCCTATTTTGGTGAGAGTTTTTATCATAAATGGGTGTTGGACTTTGTCAAATGCCTTTTCTGCATCAATTGATAAGATCATGTGGTTTTTGTCTTTTGTTTTATTTATGTGATGGATTACATTAATGGTTTTTCTGATATTAAACCAGCCTTGCATACCTGGTATAAATCCCACTTGATCAGGGTGAATTATTTTTTTGATGTGTTGTTGGATTCTATTGGCTAGAATTTTGTTGAGGATTTTTGCAGCTATGTTCATGAGGGATATAGGTCTATAATTTTCTTTTTTTGTAATGTCTTTACCTGGTTTTGGTATCAGGGAGATGGTGGCTTCATAGAATGAGTTGGGTAGTATTCCGTCATTTTCTATGCTTTGGAATACCTTTAGTAGTAGTGGTGTTAACTCTTCTCTGAAAGTTTGGTAGAACTCTGCAGTGAAGCCATCCGGGCCAGGGCTTTTTTTTGTTGGGAGTTTTTTGATTACCTTTTCAATCTCTTTTTTTGTTATGGGTCTATTTAGTTGTTCTACTTCTGAATGTGTTAGTTTAGGTAGGTAGTGTTTTTCCAGGAATTCATCCATTTCTTCTAGGTTTTCAAATTTGTTAGAGTACAATTTTTCATAATAATCTGAAATGATTCTTTTAATTTCATTTGGTTCTGTTGTGATGTGGTCCTTCTCATTTCTTATTCGGGTTATTTGTTTCCTTTCCTGTATTTCTGTAGTCAGTCTAGCCAATGGTTTATCAATTTTGTTAATTTTTTCAAAGAACCAGCTTTTGGCTTTGTTAATTCTTTCAATTGTTTTTCTGTTCTCTAATTCATTTAGTTCGGCTCTAATTTTTATTATTTGTTTTCTTCTGGTGCCTGATGGATTCTTTTGTTGCTCAGTTTCTATTTGTTCAAGTTGTCGGGACAGTTCTCTGATTTTGGCTCTTTCTTCTTTTTGTATGTGTGCATTTATTGATATAAATTGGCCTCTGAGCACTGCTTTTGCTGTGTCCCAGAGGTTTTGATAGGAAGTATTTTCATTCTCGTTGCTTTCTATGAATTTCCTTATTCCCTCCTTAATGTCTTCTATAACCCAGTCTTTTTTCAGAAGGGTGTTGTTCATTTTCCAACTATTTGATTTCTTTTCCCTAGTTTTTCTGTTATTGATTTCTAGTTTTATTGCCTTGTGGTCTGAGAAGATGCTTTGTAATATTTCGATGTTTTGGATTCTGCAAAGGTTTGTTTTATGACCGAATATGTGGTCTATTCTAGAGAATGTTCCATGTGCGCTAGAAAAAAAAGTATATTTTGCAGCAGTTGGGTGGAGAGTTCTGTATAAGTCAATGAGGTCAAGTTGGTTGATTGGTGTAATTAGATCTTCCGTGTCTCTGTTGAGCTTCTTACTGGATGTCCTGTCCTTCTCCGAAAGTGGTGTGTTGAAGTCTCCTACTATAATTGTGGAGCTATCTATCTCGCTTTTCAATTCTGTTAAAATTTGATTTATGTGTCTTGCAGCCCTGTCATTGGGTGCATAAATATTTAATATGGTTATATCTTCCTGATCAATTGTCCCTTTTATCATTATATAGTGTCCTTCTTTATCCTTTGTGGTGGATTTAAGTCTAAAGTCTATTTTGTCAGAAATTAATATTGCTACTCCTCTTCTTTTTTGCTTATTGTTTGCTTGATATACTTTTTTCCATCCTTTGAGTTTTAGTTTGTTTGTGTCTCTAAGTCTAAGGTGTGTCTCTTGTAGGCAGCATATAGATGGATCGTGTTTCTTTATCCAGTCTGTGACTCTCTGTCTCTTTATTGGTGCATTTAGTCCATTTACATTCAGGGTAATTATAGATAAATAAGTTTTTAGTGCTGTCATTTTGATGCCTTTTTATGTGTGTTGTTGACAATTTCATTTTTTCACATACTTTTTTGTGCTCAGGTGTTTTTCTTAGTAAATTGTGAGATCCTCATTTTCATAGTGCTTGACTTTATGTTAGTTGAGTCGTTACGTTTTTCTTGGTTTTTATCTTGAGTTATAGAGTTGTTATACCTTTTTGTGGTTACCTTATTATTTACCCCTATTTTTCTAAGTAAAAACCTAACTTGTATTGTTCTATATCGCCTTGTATCACTCTCCATATGGCAGTTCAATGCCTCCTGTATTTAGTCCCTCTTTTTGATTATTGTGATCTTTTACCTATTGACTTCCATGATTCCCTGTTATGTGTATTGTTTTTTTTTAATTAATCTTAATTTGTTTGTTTTTGTGATTTCCCTATTTGAGTTGATATCAGGACGTTCTGTTTTGTGACCTTGTGTTGTGCTGATATCTGATATTATTGGTTCTCTGACCAAACAATATCCTTTAGTATTTCTTGTAGCTTTGGTTTGGTTTTTGCAAATTCTCTAAACTTGTGTTTGTCTGTAAATATCTTAATTTTGCCTTCATATTTCAGAGAGAGTTTTGCTGGATATATGATCCTTGGCTGGCAGTTTTTCTCCTTCAGTGTTCCGTATATGTCGTCCCATTCCCTTCTTGCCTGCATGGTTTCTGCTGAGTAGTCAGAACATATTCTTATTGATTCTCCCTTGAAGGAAACCTTTCTTTTCTCCCTGGATGCTTTTAAAATTTTCTGTTTATCTTTGGTTTTGGTGAGTTTGATGATAATATGTCTTGGTGTTTTTCTTTTTGTATCAGTCTTAAATGGGGTTCGATGAGCATCTTGGATAGATATCCTTTCGTCTTTCATAACGTCAGGGAAGTTTTCTGTCAGGAGTTCTTCAACTATTTTCTCTGTGTTTTCTGTCCCCCCTCCCTGTTCTGGGACTCCAATCACCCGCAGGTTATCCTTCTTGATAGAGTCCCACATAATTCTTAGGGTTTCTTCATTTTTTTAAATTCTTTTATCTGATTTTTTTTCAGCTATGTTGGTGTCGATTCCCTGGTCCTCCAGATGTCCCAGTCTGCATTCTAATTGCTCGAGTCTGCTCCTCTGAGTTCCTAGTGTGTTGTCTAATTCTGTTATTTTATTGTTAATCTTTTGGATTTCTACATGCTGTCTCTCTATGGATTCTTGCAACTTATTAATTTTTCCAGTATGTTCTTGAATAATCTTTTTGAGTTCTTCAACAGTTTTATCAGTGTGTTCCTTGGCTTTTTCTGCAGTTATCCTAATTTCATTTGTGATATCATTAAGCATTCTGTAAATTAGTTTTTTATATTCTGTATCTGATAGTTCCAAGATTGTATCTTCATTTGGGAAAGATTTTGATTCTTTTGTTTGGGGGGTTGGAGAAGCTGTCATGGTCTGCTTCTTTAAGTGGTTTGATATGGATTGTTGTCTCCGAGCCATCACTGGGAAACTAGTTTTTCCAGAAAATCCGCTAAAAAAAAATGCAGTCAGATCCCTATCAGAGTTCTCCCTCTGGCTCAGGCTATTCAGATGTTAATGAAGCCGCCTGGGGAGGGTGGGGGAGGGAACAGAGAGATAGGAGAGTAGCACCTCAGAATATAGCCAGAGTTGCTTCTCTTGCTTGGAATGACTATTATATCTGAGACTCCCGTGGGGCGCGTCGCCTATGTGTGCTGGCTGTGTGGAGATTGCCCGGGGAGGGGTCTGGCCCGCTGGAGTCACGGTCAGATCCTCTGCTTCCAGCCCCATGCCCAGCGTCAAGGCTCCCCTACTGGGACAGTGCACTCTTGACTCCAAAATCAGTTGCTGCCTCCCGGGGACTTCTCGTCCCTCCAGCCGCGTGGCCGTGCCGCCTCCGAGAACCAGTTGGGCCTCCTCCCGGGGTTAGTTCAGATGGGTGGAGCAGGTCCCCGTGCTTGTGCCGTGACCGAGTGTTCCGGCTGGGACGCTGTTCTCCCCGCTCCAATACCAGTCGCTGCCTCCCAGGGACTTCTCCTACCGGCTGCGTTCCACGCCGCCCGCGCGACCCGGCTGGTCCCCTTCCCGGGGTTAGTTCAGGGGGGTGGAGCAACTCTCCGTGTTTATGCCGTACCTGCGTCCAGTCCAAATCCCTGCGGGACGGTTCCCTGGCTCGGACGCTGCTCTTTCTGCTCCAAGACCAGTCACTGCCTCCCGGGGACTTCTCCTACCGGCTGCGTCCCACGCCGCCCGTAGAACCGGCTGGTCCCCCTCCCGGGGTAAGTTCAGGGGGGTGGAGCCGCTCTCTGTGCTTGTGCCGTACCTGACTGGTACGCTGGCTCCAGGCTCTGGAAACAATCGCTGCTTCCCCGTATTAGTTCGTTCTCCGTCTCTAAATCTGTGTTTGTTGTTCAGGGTTCGTAGATTGTTATGTATGTGATCGATTCACTTGTTTTTCTGTGCCTTTGTTGTAAGAGGGATCCGAGGTAGCGTCTGCCTAGTCCGCCATCTTGGCTCCGCCTCCTCACTTTGCCCATTTTTTAATTGGGTTGCCTTTTTGTAGTTGAGTTTTTGCACTATCATGTAGATTTTAGGGATCACATGCTGATCGGAAATATCATAGCTAAAAACTTTTTCCAAATCTGTAGGTAATCTTTTTACTCTTTTGGTGAAGTCTTTGGATAAGCATAGGTGTTTGACTTTAGGAGCTCCCATTTATCTAATTTCTCTTCTGGTGTTTGTATAATGTTAGTAATATTTTCTATACTGTTTATGCCATGTATTAGGGCTCCTAGTGTTGTCCCTATTTTTTCTTCCATGATCTTTATCATTTTAGATTTTGTATTTAGGTCTTTGATCCATTTTGAATTGGTTTTTGTGCATGGTGTGAGATATGGGTCTTGTTTCGTGTTTTTGCAGATGGGTGTCCAGTTATGCCAGCACCGTTTGTTGAAGAGGCTGTCTTTTCCCCATTTAACAGACTTTGGGCCTTTGTCAAAGATCAGCTGTTCATATGTGGATGGATTTATGTCTGGATTCTCAATTCTGTTCCATTGGTCTATGTGTCTCTTGTTGTACTAGTACCAGGCTGTTTTGACTACTGTGGCAGTATAATAGTTTCTAAGATCAGGTAGTGTGAGGGCTCCCACTTTGTTCTTCTTTTTCAGTAATGCTTTACTTATCTGGTGCCTCTTTCCCTTCCATAGGAAGTTGGTGATTTGTTTCTCCATCTCATTAAAAAATGTCTCTGGTATTTGGATCGGGATTGCTTTGTATCTGTAGATCACTTTGGGTAGAATAGATATTTTTACAATGTTGAATCTTTCTATCCACGAGCAAGGTATGTTTTTCCACTTATGTAAGTCTCTTTTGGTTTCTTGCAGTAGTATCTTATAGTTTTCTTTGTATAGATCTTTTATGTCTCTGGTTAGATTTATTCCTAAGTATTTTATCTGCTTAGGGGATATTTTGTAAATGGTATTGATTTGGTGATTTCCTCTTCGATGCTCTCTTTGTTGGTGTAGAAGAATCCAACTGATTTATGTAAGTTTATCCTGTGTCCTGATACTCTGCTGAACTCTTCTATTAGTTTTAGTAGTTTTCTGGAGGATTCTTTAGGTTTTTCTGTGTATAAGATCATGTCTTCTGCAACCAGAGATATCTTTACTTCTCCTTTGTCAATTTGGATGCACTTTATTTCTTTATCTAGCCTAATAGCTCTGGCTAGGACTTCCAGCACAATGTTGAATAAGAGTCATGATAAAGGGCATCCTTGTCTGGTTCCTGTTCTCAAGGGGCATGCTTTTGGTCTCTCTCCATTTAGGATGATGTTGGCTGTTGGCTTTGTATAATTGCTCTTTATAATGTTGAGGAATTTTCCTTCTATTCCTGTTTTGCTGAGAGTTTTTATCATTAATGGATGTTGGACTTTGTCAAGTGCCTTTTCTGCAACAATTGATAAGATCACGCGGTTCTTGTCTTTTGTTTTATTTATGTGATGGATTACGTTGATTGTTTTTCTAATGTTGAACCATCCCTGCATACCAGGTATGAATCCCACTTGGTCATAGTGAGTTATTTTTTTGATATGTTGTTGAATTTTATTGGCTAGAATCTTGTTGAGGATTTTTTCGTCTAAGTTCATGAGGGATATTGCTCTGTAATTTTTTTTTTCCCCTGTGGTGTTTTTACCTGGTTTTGGTATCAGGGTTACCTGGCTTCATAGAATGGGTTTGGGAGTATTCCATCTTTTTCTATGCTCTGAAATACCTCTCTCTTCTCTAAAAATTTGGTAGAATTCTCCAGTGAAGCCATCAGGGCCAGAGCTTTTCTTTGTCAGGAGTTTTTAAGTTAATTTTTCAATCTCTATCTCTGTTTGTGTTAGTTTAGGTAGGCAATGTGTTTTTAGAATTTTGTCCATTTCCTCTAGGTTTTCAAATTTGTTAGAGTACAACTTTTCATGGTATTCCATTATGATTCTTTTAATTTCAGTTGGGTCTGTTGTGATATCACCCATCTCATTTCGTATTTGGGTTATTTGTTTCAACTCCTGGTTTTCTTTTGTCAGTCTGGTCAAAGATTTATTGATTTTGTTAATCTTTTCAAAGAGCCAGCTTTTGATCTTGTAAACTCTTTCAATAGTTTTTCTGTTCTCCATTTCATTTAATTCTGCTCTAATTTTTATTATTTGCTTTCTTCTGGTGCCTGAGGGTTTCTTTTGTTGCTCTCTTTCTATTTGTTCAAGTTGCGATAATTCTTGGATTTTGGTCCTTTCTTTTTTTTGAACGTGTGCATTTATTGATATAAATTGGCCTCTGTGCACTGCTTTAGCTGTGTTCCAAAGGTTCTGATAGGAATTTTTTCATTCTCATTGGGTTCAATGAATTTCTTTATTTCATCCTTAATTTTTTCTATAATCCAATCGTTTTTGAGCAAAGTGTTGTTCAGTCTCAATGCGTTTGATTTGTTTTCCCTGTCTTTTCTGTTATTGACTTCTAGTTTTATGGCTTTATGTTCAGAGAATATGCTTTGTAATATTTTGATGTTTTGGATTCTGTTAAGGCTTGCTTTATGGCCTAATATGTGGTCTCTTCTAGGGTGTGTTCCATGTGCATTGGAAAAGAAAGTATACATGGCTGCTGTTGGGTGGAGTGTTCTGTATATGTCTATGAGGTCAAGTTGGTTGATTGTGGCATTTAGTTCTTCCATATCTTACTGAGCTTCTTTCTGGAGGTTCTGTCCTTCACTGAAAGTGGGGTGTTGAAGTCTCCTACTATTATTGTGGTGCGGTCTATCTCGCTTTTCAATGCTGTTAGGATTTGCTTTCTGTATCTTAAGTCCTTGTCGTTGGGTGCATAAACATTTAATATGGTAATATCCTCCTGGTACATTGTGTCTTTAATCATTACATAGTTTTCTTCCTTATCCTTTTTGGTAGATTTAAGTTTGAAGTCTGTTTTGTCAGAAATTAATATAGCCACTCCTGCTCTTTTTTGGTTGTTGTTTGCTTGATATATTTTTTTCCATCCTTTGAGGTTTAGTTTGTTTCTGTCTTTAAATCTAGGGTGTGTCTCTTGTAGGCAGCGTATAAATAGACCATGTTTTTTTATCCATTCTGCAACTCTTTGTCTCTTTATTGGTGCTTTTAGTCCATTTACATTCAGTGTGATTATAGATAGGAATGAGTTTCGTGCTGCCATTTTGATGTCTTGTTTGTGCGTGTTGTTGACAGTTTCATTTTTCCACTTTTTTTGTGCTGAGTAGTTTTTCTTTGTAAATTGCGTATTCTTTTTCATTGTTGTTGATTTTGTTTTTGCTTAGTCTTTATGTTTTTCTTGTATTTTATTTTGATGTGTAGGATTGCTAATCTCCTTTGTGGTTACCTTAATATTTCCCCTCATATTTCTAAATTTAATCCTAACTTGTATCTCCCTGTACCGTCTTGATTTCCTCTCCATATGGAATATCTACGACTACTTTATTTAGTCCCTCTTTATTGATTTAATGCTGTCATCTTTTACATAATGATATCGATGATTCACTGTTTTGAGCCTTTTTCTATCTTGATTTATTTTTGTGATTTCCCTATCTGGGTTGATATCTGGTTGCTCCATCCTGAGTTTTAGTGTTGGGTTGACATTTGGTTTTATTGATTTTCTAACCAAAGAATTCTTTTTAGTATTTCTTGTAGTTTTGGATTGTTTTTTGCAAATTCCCTAAGTTTCTTTTTATCTGGAAATGTCTTAATTTCACCTTCATATTTGAGAGACAGTTTTGCTGAAATATGATTCTTGGCTGGCAATTTTTCTCCTCCAATGCTTTCTATATGTCATCCCATTGCCTTGGTGCCTGCATGGTTTTTGCTGAGTAGTCTGAGCTTACTCTTATTGATTCTCATTTGTAGGTAACTTTTTGCTTATCCCTGGCACCTCTTAAAATTTCCCTCTTTATCTTTACTTTTGGCAAGCTTCACCATAATACGTCTTGGTAATTTTCTTTTGGGATCTACCTTGTATAGGGTTTGATGAACATCTCAGATAGGTATTCTTTCATCTTTCATGATGTCAGGGAAGTTTTCTGCCAACAAATCTTCAACAATTCTCTCTGTATTTTCTGTTATCCCTCACTGTTCTGGTACTCCAATCACTCTTATGTTATTCTTCTTGAAAGAGTCCCACATGATTCTTAGAGTTTCTTCATTTTTTTTTAATTCATTTTTCTGATTTTTCTTTGAATATATTGTTGCCAAGGTTTTTTCTTCAATCTTCACAATTTTGACTTCCATCTCCTCAATTCTGTTCTGCTGACTTTGTACTGCATTGTCTAATTCTGAAATTTTATTGTTAATCTGAATTTCTGATTGCTCTCTCTCTATGGATCTTGCAGCCTATTAAACTGTTCATTGCATTCTTGAATAATCTTCTTAATTTCCTCAACTGCTTTTTCTGTGTGTTCCTTGGCTTGTTCTGCATTTTGCCTGATCTCCTTCCTGATGTCTTGAAGAGTTCTGTATAGCAGTCTTTTGTATTCTACATCTGATAATTCCAGGAATACATCTTCATTGGGGAGGATCCCTGATTCTTGGTTTTGGGAGTTTGTTGAAGGAGTCATGGTCTGCTTCTTTATGTGATTTGATATCGACTGTTGCCTCCGCACTCTCTATAAGTTATTGTATTAATTTATTTTATGTTTGCTCACTAAGTCCTAGCTTCTTGCTTTGTTTTGTTTTGATATACCCAAATAGGCTACTAGAGTGAGCTAACTTGATTATTGGAATCTTTGAAACACTAATGTCTTATTACCAGATGGCTAGAGCTGTTACCTTGTATATGAGTCTAGGAGTTCATTCACTATTCCGAAACAGATTCAGCTCAGGAGTCCCAGTAGTCAGTCACCTAGTGTGTCATGCAGGCTCTCACCTATGATCTTAGAGGAGCGGTGGTGATTGGTGTATACACAGGCTTCTGGTAGCAGCAGGGTGTTACACTCAGGAAGGCAGGGTGCTGACAACCTTCCCCCGAATGTCTGTGAGGAAGGCATATCCCATTCTCTAGAGTGCTCTGGTGAGTTGGCTCTGCAGCCGTACCATAGGCATCAAATGCTTTTAACTGTAAGGACTGGTAGGCACCATTTATCCTTGAAGCCCTGTCACAGGTGGCTAGGTGGCATGGGTGGAGCCTCCAGTTCTCAGGCCCCTGCTGTGGGTGGGTGAGGGCCCTGTTTACTAGGCAGAGTAGTATCAAACATCAAAAACCTGCCTCTGCATTGCACAGCTGAGACAGTTACAGTCGGACCTCAAACAGATTCTCCCTTGCAATGTAACAGCCAGATCCTATCAGCTGTAGCAGGGCCACGTGGATCTATGCAGCAGTGAAGGCAAAGTCTATGGGCCACTTGTGGCTGGACTGGAGGTGCTTCTGCTCTGAGTTTCCACATTAGGGGAGTCAGCAGAGTATTTTTTCCCCATTTGTTAATTTGTTCTTTCTCCAAGGCCAGGGGAATGGCTCAGGAAGCACAGAAGGACCAGGGAAATCAACTGTTAATGAAGCCGGCTGGGGCAGAGGGAGTAGGGATCAGATAGATATAGGAGAGAATTTTTTCAAAAGAGGCACTGTTAGATCCTCACACAGTAAATTAGACAAAATCACGAATCTTGTGCTGAGAGTGCTGTTTTATCTCAGATTCAGAAGGTATGTGTAGGCTGTGTGCACTGGCTCCACGGTCGTGACAGGGGGTAGGGCTGCGGCACCTTATTGGCCTTCTTTTGCTGAAGGATTCAGGTCCTAAATGCCATCACCAGCCCAGCCGCTGTCACAGCAAGGGGTCAGGGGTGCACCACTTCACTTGCCTTCTTTTGCTGAAGCAGCTGCATCCTAAATGTCACTGTCAGTCCCACTGCAGTCACACCAGGGGGTCAGGGGTGCGCCACTTCACTTGCCTCCTTTCGCTGAAGCAGCTGTGTCCCTGAACACTACCACCAGCCCTGCCACGGGGAATAGGGGCTGAGGTACTGCCACTGACTCAGCAACTCCTCACTGCTTTTGCACCGTCTCTGCCTCCCAGTCACTCAGTCTGATTTCTTAACTTTACCTTTGATGCTCAGGGTTTGTAGATTGTCATATATAATCGATTCGCTTGTTTTTTAAGGTCTTTGTTGTAAGAAGGACCACTGGAAGCATCTGACTACTCTGCCAACATGGCCTCCCATGATCACATTTATAATTATCCAAAAGAAGGGAATAATTAGGAGTAAATATAACAAAAGATGTACAGGACTTGTGTGTTAAAACTACTAGATGCTGATGATGTAATCAAAAAAGAAATAATAAACAAAGAGACATACCAAGTTCATGAATTGGACGACTCATCATAGTAAGATGTTCTTTTTCTCCAAATTGATACACATGTTTAATGCAACTTCTGTCAAAATTTCAGATTTTTTTTGTAGAATAGAAAAGATTAATATAAGTTTCCATGGAAAGACAAAGGAACTAGAAGAGATAAAACAATTTGGAGAAAGAAGAAAGTGAGAGGAACAGTTTATCTAATATCAAGACTTATTATATAGCTATAAGAATCAAGTCCGTCTATTATTGGCAGAGAAATAGACACATAAATCAATGAAACATATCAGAGACACCAAAAATAGACTCACACAAAGATGTCCAATAATTTTTGACAGAGGTATAAGAGTAACTCAGTGGAGGAAAGAGCCTTTTCAACAAATGGTGCTGGAGTAATTGGATGTTCTGTGGCAAATAAATGGATCTTGAGTTTAGTTTTGTACCTTATAAAGGAAGGAACTCAAAATGGATCATGGAGTTAAATGTAAAACATGAAAGTATGAAACTTTCAGAAAAAAAAAAAGAGAAAATATTCAGGTCTAGGGCTAGGCAAGGAGTTGACAGCAAAGCATGACCTAGAAAAAGAAAAATTTGATAGATTAGACTTCATCCAAACAAAACATTTTTGCTCTGTGAAAGATCCTGTTAAGAGGGTAAAAAGACAAGCTACAGAGTAGAAGAAAGTATTTTAAAATCACATATCTGGCAAAGGACTAGAAGCTAGAATATGTTAATAACTCTAAACTCAACAGTAAAAAAAAAAGAAAAACAATTAGAAAATGGGCAAACGACATGAAGAGACATTTCACTGGATAGGATATGCAGATGGCAATTAAGCTCTTGAAAAGATACTCAACATCCTTAGCTGACAGGGAAATGCAAATTAAAAGCACAATGAGACATCACTAAACACTTATAAGAATGGATAAACTTGAAAAAATAACAACGATGAAATAAAAACTGGTGAGGATACACAGAAACCGGATCACTCATACATTGTTGGCAAGAACGTAAAGTGGTACAGCCACTCTGGAAACTGATTGACAGTTTCTTATAAAACTAACTATGCATTTAACATGAGTCAGAAATTGCACTCCTGTACATTGATCCCAGAGAAACAAAGACTTAGGTTCATACAAAAAACTGCAAACGAATGTTTGTAGCAGCTTTCTTTGCAATAGCCCGAACTGGAAATAACCAATGTCCTTCAGCAGATCAAAGGGTAAACTCTCAGTGGTACATTTAAATCGTGGGCTAATACTCAGCAACAGAAAGGAATGAACTATTGATACACACAACAACATAGATCAATCTCCAGAGAATTATGCTCAGTGAAAGAAGCCTATCCCAATAAGTACATACTGTGTTTTTCCATTTATATAATATTCTTGAAGTGGCAAAATTATAGAAAAAGAGAACATATCTGGGTTGCCAGAAGTTAAGGAGTGGATGAGGAAAGGAGGGAAGTGGTCATGCCTATAAAAGGGTTAACATGAGGGATCCTCATAGTGATGGAAATGCTCTACATCTTGACTGTATCACTGTCAATACACTGGTTCGATATTATACTATAGTTCTGTAAGTTTCCCATTGGGGGAAACTGAGTAAAGGGCATATGGAATCTCCATATTACTTCTTACAGCTTTATGTGAACCTACGATTTCTCAAAATAAAAAATTTTGTAAAAAAGAGGGGGGCCAAGATGGCTGACTAGGTAGACGCTACCTCGGATCCCTCTTGCAACAAAGACTCGGAAAAACAAGTGAATCGATCACATACATAACAATCTACGAACCCTGAACAAGAAACACAGATTTAGAGACGGAAAATGAACAAATACGGGGAAGCAGTGATTGTTTTCGGAGCCTGGAGCCAGCGTCCCAGTCACATAACCTTTGGCGCCCAATTTAGGGCATAGCCCAGGGGGGCTGAAGGCGCAAACAAGGGGCCCAGCCCTACCCCCCTGAACTCACCCCGGGAGGGGGCCTAGCCGGTTCGTGCGGGCAGCGTGGTGACGTAGCCGGTGGGAGAAGTCCCCGGGAGGCAGTGACTGGTATTGGAGCTGGGAGAGCAGCGTCCCAGCCGGGGAATCGTGCCGCCGGATATTTGACTGGGCACTGTTACGGCACGAGCACAGGAGCTGCTCCACTCCCCTGAACTAACCCCGGGAGGGGGCCCATCCTGTTCGCGGGAGTGGGCGCGGCGACGCGGCTGGTGGGACGAGAAGTCCCCGGGAGGCAGCGACTGATTTTGGAGCCGGGAGTAAAGCGTCCCAGCAGGGGATACTTGATGCTAGGATTTGAACCGGCAGCGGAGGATCTGACCGTGCCTTCAGCGGGCCAGACCCCCGGGGGCAATCTCCACACAGCCAGCACACATAGGCGACACGCCCCGTGGGAATCTCAGATACAATAGTCATTCCAAGCAAGACAAGCAACTCTGGCTATATTTTGAGGTGCTACTCTCCTACCTCTCTGATCCCTCCCCCACCCTCCCCAGGCAGCTTCATTAACATTGGAATTGCCTGAGCCAGAGGGAGAACGGCTCTGGCTCCGTGGCGGCTTTGCTTCCACCCCCTTTTTTTTTTCTTTTGTTCTTTTCCTAACCCACTCTTTCGGCCGGAGAGAAGGAAAAAAAAAACAAAACAAAACCCAGGGACCAAAAATCCACCCCTAATTGGACTAAAAGCACAGAACCAGCTACAGCCAAGCATATATGATCCAAATCTCAGACTTTCATCCTTACAGGGAACAAGGTGGCGGTTATAATCCAAAGGCAATTCTGATAGGGATCTGACTGCATTTTTTTTAAGCGGATTTTCTGGAAAAACTAGTTTCCCAGTGATGGCTCGGAGACAGCAGTCCATATCAAACCACATAAAGAAGCAGACCATGACAGCTTCTACAACCCCCCAAACAAAAGAATCAAAATCTTTCCCAAATGAAGATACAATCCTGGAATTATCAGATACAGAATATAAAAAACTAATTTACAGAATGCTTCAAGACATCACAAACGAAATAAGGCAAACTACAGAAAAAGTCAAGGAACACACTGATAAAACAGTTGAAGAACTCAAAAAGATTATTCAAGAACATAATGGAAAAATTAGTAAGTTGCAAGAATCCATAGAGAGACAGCATGTAGAAATCCAAAAGATTAACAATAAAATTACAGAATTAGACAACACAATAGGAAGTTAGAGGAGCAGACTCGAGCAATTAGAATGCAGACTGGGACATCTGGAGGACCAGGGAATCGACACCAATATAGCTGAAAAAAAATCAGATAAAAGAATTAAAAAAAATGAAGAAACCCTAAGAATTATGTGGGCCTCTATCAAGAAGGATAACTTGCGTGTGATTGGAGTCCCAGAACAGGGAAGGAGGACAGAAAACACAGAGAAATTAGTTGAAGAACTTCTGACAGAAAACTTCCCTGACGTCATGAAAGACGAAAGGATATCTATCCAAGATGCTCATCGAACCCCATTTAAAATTGATCCAAAAAGAAAAACACCAAGACATATTATCATCAAACTTGCCAAAACCAAAGATAAAGAGAAAATTTTAAAAGCATCCAGGGAGAAAAGAAAGGTTTCCTTCAAGGGAGAATCAATAAGTTCAGACTACTCAGCAGAAACCATGCAGGCAAGAAGGCAATGGGATGACATATATAGAGCACTGAAGGAGAAAAACTGCCAGCCAAGGATCATATATCCAGCAAAACTCTCTCTGAAATATGAAGGCGAAATTAAGATATTTACAGACAAACACAAGTTTAAAGAATTTGCAAAAACCAAACCAAAGCTACAAGAAATACTAAAGGATATTGTTTGGTCAGAGAACCAATAATATCAGATATCAGCACAACACAAGGTCACAAAACAGAACGTCCTGATATCAACTCAAATAGGGAAATCACAAAAACAAACAAATTAAGATTAATTAAAAAAAAACAATACACATAACAGGGAATCATGGAAGTCAATAGGTAAAAGATCACAATAATCAAAAAGAGGGACTAAATACAGGTGGCATAGAACTGCCATATGGAGAATGATATAAGGCGATATAGAAGGATACAAGTTAGGTTTTTACTTAGAAAATTAGGGGTAAATAATAAGGTAACCACAAAGAGGTATAACAACTCCATAACTCAAGATAAAAGCCAAGAAAAACTTAACGACTCAACAAACATAAAGTCAAACACTACGAAAATGAGGATCTCACAATTTACTAAGAAAAAAGTCTCAGCACAAAAAAGTATGTGGAAAAATGAAATTGTCAACAACACACATACAAAGGCATCAAAATGACAACACTAAACACTTATTTATCTATAATTACCCTGAACGTAAATGGACTAAATGCACCAATAAAGAGACAGGGAGTCTCGGACTGGATAAAGAAACACGATCCGTCTATATGCTGCCTACAAGAGACACACCTTAGACTTAGAGACACAAACAAACTAAAACTCAAAGGATGGAAAAAAATATATCAAGCAAACAATAAGCAAAAAAGAAGAGGAGTAGCAATATTAATTTCTGACAAAATAGACTTTAGACTTAAATCCACCACAAAGGATAAAGAAGGACACTACATAATGATAAAAGGGACAATTGATCAGGAAGACATAACCATATTAAATATTTATGCACCCAATGACAGGGCTGCAAGATACATAAATCAAATTTTAACAGAATTGGAAAGTGAGATAGACACCTCCACAATTATAGTAGGAGACTTCAACACACCACTTTCGGAGAAGGACAGGACATCCAGTAAGAAGCTCAATAGAGACACGGAAGACCTACTTACAACAATCAACCAACTTGACCTCATTGACTTATACAGAACTCTCCACCCAACTGCTGCAAAATATACTTTTTTTTCTAGCGCACAGGGAACATTCTCTAGAATAGACCACATATTAGGTCACAAAACAAATCTTTGCAGAGTCCAAAACATCGAAATATTACAAAGCATCTTCTCAGACCACAAGGCAATAAAACTAGAAAACAATAACAGAAAAATGAGGGAAAAGAAATCAAATACTTGGAAACTGAACAATACCCTCCTGAAAAAAGACTGGGTTATAGAAGACATCAAAGAGGGAATAAGGAAATTCATAGAATGCAATGAGAATGAAAATACTTCCTATCAAAACCTCTGGGACACAGCAAAAGCAGTGCTCAGAGGCCAATTTATATCAATAAATGCACACATACAAAGAGAAGAAAGAGCCAAAATCAGAGAACTGTCCCGAGAACTTGAACAAATAGAAAGTGAGCAACAAAAGAATCCATCAGGCACCAGAAGAAAACAAATAATAAAAATTAGAGCCGAACTAAATGAATTAGAGAACAGAAAAACAATTGAAAGAATTAACAAAGCCAAAAGCTGGTTCTTTGAAAAAATTAACAAAATTGATAAACCATTGGCTAGACTGACTAAAGAAATACAGGAAACGAAACAAATAACCCGAATAAGAAATGAGAAGGACCACATCACAACAGAACCAAATGAAATTAAAAGAATCATACCAGATTATTACAAAAAATTGTACTCTAACAAATTTGCAAACCTAGAAGAAATGGATGAATTCCTGGAAAAACAAAACTAACACATTCAGAAGTAGAACAACTAAATAGACCCATAACTAATAAAGAGATTGAAACGGTAATCAAAAAACTCCCAACAAAAAAAAGCCCTGGCCCGGACGGCTTCACTGCAGGGTTCTACCAAACTTTCAGAGAAGAGTTAATACCACTACTACTGAAGGTATTTCAAAGCATAGAAAATGACGGAATACTACCCAACTCATTCTGTGAAGGCACCATCTCCCTGATACCAAAACCAGGTAAAGACATTACAAAAAAAGAAAATTACAGACCTATATCCCTCATGAACATAGATGCAAAAATCCTCAACAAAATTCTAGCCAATAGAGTTCAACAACATATCAAAAAAATAATTCACCACGATCAAGTGGGATTTATACCAGGTATGCAAGGCTGGTTTAATATCAGAAAAACCATTAATGTAATCCATCACATAAATAAAACAAAAGACAAAAACCACATGATCTTATCAATTGATGCAGAAAAGGCATTTGACAAAGTCCAACACCCATTTATGATAAAAACTCTCACCAAAACAGGAATCGAAGGAAAATTCCTCAACATAATAAAGGGCATCTATGCAAAAAAAAAAAAAAAAAAAGCCAACAGCTAATATCACTCTAAATGGAGAGAACCTGAAAGCATTTCCCTTGAGAATGGGAACCAGACAAGGATGCCCTTTATCACCACTCTTATTCAACATCGTGCTAGAAGTCCTAGCCAGGGCAATTAGGCTAGACAAAGAAATAAAAGGCATCTGGATTGGCAAGGAGGAAGTAAAATTATCTCTATTTGCAGATGACATGATCTTATACACAGAAAACCCTAAGGAATCCTCCAGAAAACTACTGAAACTAATAGAAGAGTTTGGCAGAGTCTCAGGTTATAAAATAAACATACAAAAATCACTTGATTCCTCTACATCAACAAAAAGAACACCGAAGAGGAAATCACCAAATCAATACCATTCACAGTAGCCCCCAAGAAGATAAAATACTTAGGAATAAATCTTACCAAGGATGTAAAAGACCTATACAAAGAAAACTACAAAGCTCTACTACAAGAAATTCAAAAGGACATACTTAAGTGGAAAAACATACCTTGCTCATGGATAGGAAGACTTAACATAGTAAAAATGTCTATTCTACCAAAAGCCATCTATACATATAACGCACTTCCGATCCAAATTCCAATGTCATTTTTTAAGGTGATAGAGAAACAAATCACCAATTTCATATGGAAGGGAAAGAAGCCTCGGATAAGTAAAGCATTACTGAAAAAGAAGAAGAAAGTGGGAGGCCTCTACCTGATTTCAGAAGCTATTATACAGCCACAGTAGTCAAAACAGCCTGGTACTGGTACCACAACAGGCACATAGACCAATGGAACAGAATTGAGAACCCAGATATAAATCCGTCCACGTATGAGCAGCTGATATTTGACAAAGGACCAGTGTCAGTTAATTGGGGAAAAGATAGTCTTTTTAACAAATGGTGCTGGCATAACTGGATATCCATTTGCAAAAAAATGAAACAAGACCCATACCTCACACCATGCACAAAAACTAACTCCAAGTGGATCAAAGACTAAAACGATAAAGATCATGGAAGAAAAAATAGGGACAACCCTAGGAGCCCTAATACAAGGCATAAACAGAATACAAAACATTACCAAAAATGACGAAGAGAAACCAGCTAACTGGGAGCTCCTAAAAATCAAACGCCTATGCTCATCTATAGACTTCACCAAAAGAGTAAAAAGACCACCTACAGACTGGGAAAGAATTTTCAGCTATGACATCTCTGCCCAGCGCCTGATCTCTAAAATCTACATGATTCTGTCAAAACTCAACCACAAAAAGACAAACAACCCAATCAAAAAGTGGGCAAAGGATATGAACACACACTTCACTAAAGAAGATATTCAGGCAGCCAACAGATACATGAGAAAATGCTCTCGATCATTAGCCATCAGAGAAATGCAAATTCAAACTACGATGAGATTCCATCTCACTCCAGCAAGGCTGGCATTAATCCAAAAAACACAAAATAATAAATGTTGGAGAGGCTGCGGAGAGATTGGAACACTTATACACTGCTGGTGGGAATGCAAAATGGTACAACCACTTTGGAAATCTATCTGGCATTATCTTAAACGAAATAGAACTACCATACAACCCAGAAATCCCACTCCTCAGAATATACCGTAGAGAAACAAGAGCCTTCACACAAACAGATATATGCACACCCATGTTTATTGCAGCTCTGTTTACAATAGCAAAAAGCTGGAAGCAACCAAGGTGTCCATCAACGGATGAATGGGTAAATAAATTGTGGTATATTCACACAATGGAATACTACCCATCGATAAAGAACAGTGACGAATCTGTGAAACATTTCATAACATGGAGGAACCTGGAAGGCATTATGCTGAGCGAAATTAGAGGCAAAAGGACAAATATTGTATAAGACCACTATTATAAGATCTTGAGAAATAGTAAAAACTGAGAAGAACACATACTTTTGTGGTTACGAGGGGGGAGGGAGGGAGGGAGGGAGAGGGTTTTTTATTGATTAATTAGTAGATAAGAACTGCTTTAGGTGAAGGGAAAGACAACACTCAATACATGGAAGGTCAGCTCAATTGGACTGGACCAAAAGCAAAGAAGTTTCCGGGATAAAATGAATGCTTCAAAGGTTAGCGGAGCAAGAGCGGGGGTTTGGGGACCATGGTTTAAGGGGACTTCTAAGTCAATTGGCAAAATAATTCTATTATGAAATCATTCTGCATCCCACTTTGAAATGTGGCGTCTGGGGTCTTAAATGCTAACAAGCGGCCATCTAAGATGCATCAATTGGTCTCAACCCACCTGGAGCAAAGGAGAATGAAGAACACCAAGGTCACACGACAACTAAGAGCCCAAGAGACAGAAAGGGCCACATGAACCAGAGACCTACATCATCCTGAGACCAGAAGTACTAGTTGGTGCCCGGCCACAATCGATGACTGTCCTGACAGGGAGCACAACAGAGAACCCCTGAGGGAGCAGGAGATCAGTGGGATGCAGACCCCAAATTCTCATAAAAAGACCAGACTTAATGGTCTGACTGAGACTAGAGGAATCCCGGCAGCCATGGTCCCCAGACCTTCTGTTGGCACAGGACAGGGACCATCCCTGAAGACAACTCATCAGACATGAAAGGGACTGGACAGTGGGTGGGAGAGAGATGCTGATGAAGAGTGAGCTAATTATATCAGGTGGACACTTGAGATTGTGTTGGCATCTCCTGTCTGGAGGGGGGATGGGGGGATAGAGAGAGTGGGAAGCTGGCAAAATTGCCACGAAAGGAGAGACTGGAAGGGCTGACTCATTAGGGGGAGAGAAAGTGGGAGTAAGGAGTAAGATGTATGTAAACTTATATGTGACAGACTGACTTGATTTGTAAACATTCACTTGAAGCTCAATAAAAGTTAATAAAAAAAAAATCAAATAGGGCTGGCAAACTAAAAAAAAAAAAATTGTAAAAAAATAAAGGTGGATTGGCAAATATTGTTACCTATATACTTATTAGAATTAAAAAAAAATAAAAATGCCATCAGCTACAAATATATATAAAAAGCAAGCACTGATTTTTTTAATCCCAGAAAGATTTCTATTTTTGAATTGAAATTATGCCTAATACACTGTGTTCTTCTTTATTTTTGTGAGTCCTAATACAGTTTTTTTAATACAGTTATGATATTTTTAGCAATTCATCAAATTTTTAATAAAAAAATTCTAATGTGCACAAAGTATAAATGGAGCTCTAAAGAATTTATAGATGCTCTTAGACATCACATATTTATATGAGCATGTATTCTTGTAATTTTCTCTGTCCCGAAGGATTTTCAGTGGAATTTTCACAAACACTGTACTCAAGAGGTTATACCCCCAAAGACCCTGAACCTCATATAAATATCACTGTACTTTACAGTGACAGTTTTTTGGGGGATTTGTTCTCATTGTTGAGGTAAAAACATCTGTAGGTGATAATTTTTTTTCTTTTGATACAGGTATGTTTGTTTTCATTTTTGTATTAGAGGATAAAGTTTGGTTATTTCAAGGAAATGATCATTTGTTTAGAATCTAATTAATTCTGTGGGCAATGATTGGTATCATTACATACATCACTTTATTCAACATAAGAACACTGTAAGGAGTGTGTGTGTATGTGTGTGTGTATATATATATAAAATGAAGAGTTGGATAAATGAAGAGTTGGATAGTTTATGTAATTTGGCTAAGATTCCATAGCGAGTCACGGACAAAGCTGGAATCTGATCCCAGGCCTATACCATTCATAGCACTGCTACACAACACTGCTTCTATGCCATAAAAGCATGCATAACAAACTCTGAATTGTGCTTATAGACATCTACATTCTTTAAAATTTTAAGCTTTCATTCTATGTCTATGCCTAGCTAAAATGGTCTATGCCTAGCAAAAGAGATCCTAGCTCTGTCCTGTGCAAATATAAAGAAGCTAAGACTTTGGAGTTCAGACATGTAATTGTATCACGTTCAAAACATGGCATTCTACTGTTCAATTAATTCACATATAACATTATTCAGGCACCTCTGTTCAGAATAAAAGTGTAACAGCATGGCTGGCTGAGCACATGGCTGCTGATGCCAGAGCATTTGTGTGTGTAGGCCTGCGGGGACGTGCATACAAACACACCTTCAGGGAGAATGAGTTTAATCTGCTTGATACTGAATTCTTAAAGGAAAAATAAATTACTCTGAAATTTAGGTTGATCCTTAAGAAAGAGAATTCTTGTGGTTGCTATTGTTGAGGAGTTTTGACAATGATAATGGTATAATAAAGAAGTGAAGTTTCCAAGAGTAAATAAACTTCATACTAAATGATATAGAAAAGCATTGAGTGATTCTAATTCCTTTCTAGAAGAAGAGTGAAGATATAATTGATAAATATGGAATGAAAATTCTGACATGTGGAATAGAAATTGTCTCATATTCTTTTGCCTTCAGCACCTCTTTCTGCTCCCTCTGAATAGTCTGTCCTTTGTCTTCCTTTGCTGCATCCTTTCTTCCCCACTAATTTTTATATCACTTTTCTTCTCTTCCCTTCTTAAATCTATTAAAGCATCAGCTACATATTTAAAATACATAAGAGCAAAGTGTTTGCAGACTCTACAGCTATCCTACAGAAAACTTAAAGCATTCTCTTCGTATGTATAGACTATGTATGTCTCAGTTATCTAGTGCTGCTGTAAGAGAAATACCACAAGTGGGTGGTTTTAACAAACAGAAATGTACTCCCGTCTAGTCTGGGAGGCTAGAAGTCCAAATTCAGGGCCCCGGCTCTTAGGGAAGGCTTTCTTTCTCTACTGGCTCTGGGGGAAGGTCATTGTCATCAATCTTCCCCTGGTTTAGGAGCTTCTTAGCACAGGGAGCTTGAGTCCAAAGGACAAGCTCTGCTCCTGGCTCTTCATTCTTGGTGGTAGGAGGTCCCTCTCCTTTCTGCTTGCTTCTCTCTTTTGTATTTCAAAAGAGAGTGACTCAAGATACAACATAATCCTATAGGTTGAGTCCTGCCTTATTAACATAACTGCCTCTAATCCTGTCTCATTAACATCGTACTCACTGCCATGGATTTGATTCAGACTCATAGTGGCCCCACGGGGTTTCTAAGACTATAAATCTCTAGGGAAGCTGACTGCCACACCTTTTTTCCCATGGAGCTGGTTGTGGACTTGAACTGTGGACTTTTTGGTTAGCAGTTGATCGCTTTAACCACCATGCCACCAGGGTTCCTTCATTAACATCGTAGACACTAGGATTTACAACATGTAGGATAATCACATCAGATCACAAAATGATGAACAACCACACAATACTGGGAATCATGGCCTAGACAAATTTACATAACTTTGGGAGGACACAATTCAGTCCATAAAAATGGGTTAATCTATAATCCCAGAATATCAGATGTAATTTGATTGTAAAAGGTAACAGAGTCACGATAGCTCAGGCAGACTGACAATGACTGGATCTCTTTTACAATGCTCACACCAATTCTCAGGCAGGTTATTAACTCTGAGGGCACCTCATTCAAAAGGAGTACAGTTGTGACTGCTTGAAATTTCTTCCCTGTACTGAACAGATATTTTATATATCTTCAAGACTTCTGAGAATTGACCACTGGAGTAGTACAAAATAAATAAAAGATAACACTACTTCCTTCATGAGTCGTTTCTTGCCTAAGGTAAACTATTTATGTTCCTTTTTTTACTTTAAGACTTTTGTACCTTCTGTTCCTCAGTACTCAGTGTCCTCACCCAATTAACACAGAATGCTATTTACCACCCCATTTTTGGAACAGTCATTACCATATTCTTTCCCATCTTTTCATATCCCTTGTTCCATATTGGAGCCCTGGTGCCCAGTGGTTAAGAACTTGTGCACTAACCAAAAGGTCAACAGTTTGAATCCATCATTCACTCCTTGGTAACCCTATGGGGCAGTTCTACTCTATCCTGTAGGGTTGCTGTGAGTTGGAATCGACTTGATGACAACAGGTTATCTATGTTACAATCCTAACTTCTATTACCAATAAAGACTGCTCTCTCGTAGTTAACCAGATACTACAAATATAGGTTCAAAACATATTCTCAAATATTTTCTCGTATTTATGACTAAGGATTCTATATTTTATTTTTATGAGAATCTTGCTGTCCTTTGTAAAATCTAATTTCTCATTTTGAGAATTTTCTCTCTTTTACACGTTAAATTTAAATGTTTTGGATAATGTCTGCTCATCTTCACCTTGTCCTGTCCTCATGAGATGTGCTGTATTTTAGACAAAGGACCATCATGGGCCATTATTCTGGTCAAGTTCCATTTTCTCCCACCCTCTGGCTGACTGGATTTTCATGTCTCTTACAACAACTCTTCATCTCTCAATTTTCTACGGTTGTTTATAAGAACTGGTGAAAATATAATTTGCATAACCCATACACTCAAATTCTTTAGTTTATTTTCCATTATGCTCTGGGCCATAAAAAGGGGATTCCTGGTTCCTTCTTGTAATTTTATGCAAGCTCACATAAAATAGCATGTGTAGTTAGAGGTGATAAGTCTTGGCAGAGTGTATGTCAAAACAAGGATGTAAACCACATAAAGATTAACTAAGATTACAACTGGCAATTTTGGGTCTATATGAAATTTCTCCTGCACCAATCACAGAAACGACTACAGCTGGGATGTGATTTTTTACCTAGAAACTTTGACCCTTGATTGTAGTTACTAATTCTCCTTTTGGTTTTTAATTCTCCTTTGGTGGGATGCTGGGGCCTGCCTCAAAACTGTTCAGTCAATCTAGGTTAGGTGAATCATTTCCCCATCACCTCCATCCTCATAGTTAGGATTATCCTTCACTCTCTCTTCTGTTCATTAAGCTATTAACCATGACATAATAATATATTTCCAGTATTCTTAGTGTATGATCTTCTCTATTTTCTCTTGGAATGTCATCCCCATTCAACTAGAGCTGAGAAAACTTGTTTTCAAGTCTCCTTATCCTCTCTTGAATTAGAGGTCCAGCTTTTACCTCTATTTAACTCCTGAAGACCTTTCCGTGTATCCTTCGGGATTTACAGTTATCAGTAAATCTCCAATGTCCTCAGCATCTGTTTTCAACATTTCTTGCACTGTCCTTTTCAGTGGATTCTTGGTTCTTCTCTGAGAACAATATTTTTTCTGGAATCTCCAGAAGTGATGATGTTTTTTGTCTTACCATTCATACCCCTGGGGCTGCTGGTGGTAGAATCTTCTCTCTTCCCTGTTACCACTTATAAACCATTGTGTTTTTTAATTATAATACCCATAATGATTTTAGAACATCCGACAATTCTTCTTAACTTCTTCTATGTGTGCTCCTCCTTGGCAATCATGTCCCCTCATCCTTGGTAATTTATTATTATTATTTGGCTATGGTTCACTCTCTTTGTCCCTTAGATAGCATTCCTATAACAATTCCTGATGGTTTTAGTCTCTCCCCATAGAAGATCCTTCCAACATCTTGGACCCTTAGTTTCTTGACCTCTCCTCCAAAGATTTTCTCTTCTTCCCTACTATATCCATTCACTCCCATTGTTAGAGTTTAGACAGTCATTTGCCAATAACTTTAGTCTCTCCATAACCACAATGTCTTAGTTATCCAGTGCTGCTATAACAGAAATACCACAAGTAGATGGTTTTAACAAAGAGAAATTTATTCTCTCACAGTACAGGAGGTTAAAAGTCCAAATTCAGGGTGCCAGCTCCAGGGGAAGGCATTCTCTCTCTGTTGGCTCAGGGGGAAAGTACTTGTCATCAATCTTCTCTGGTTGAGGAGCTTCTCAGCACAGGGACCCTGGATTCAAAAAATGTACTGTGCTTCTGGTGTTTTTTTCTTGGTGCTCTGAGGTCCCTATGTCTCTCTGCTTGGTTCTCTCTTTTATATCTCAAAAGAGATTGGTTTAGGACACAACCTAATCTCTTCTATTGAATCCTGTCTCATTAACATAACTGCCATTAATCCCACTTCATTAACGTCATAGAAGTAGGATTTACAACACATAGGAAAATCACATCAGATGACAAAATGGTGGAGAATCATGCAATACTGGAAATCATGGCCTAGCCAAGTTGACAGACATTTTTTTGGGGACACAATTCAATCCATGACATTCAATTTTAAGCATCCCAAACTGTAATCACTGCCAGCTCCTACTTTAGCACCTCATTCCCTCCAGTAGACTAATTACAGCAAATCTCATCTTTCCCTAGCATAAATTTAATGACTAATTATTTTACTTTGTACCATATACCACACACACACACACACACACACACACACACACCCCAAACCCATTGCCATCCAGTCAATTCTGACTCATAGTGACCCTATAGGAGAGAGCAGAATTGTCTCATGTGGTTTCCAAGGAGCAGGTGGTGGATTCAAACTGCTGACCTTTTGGTTAGCACCTAAGCTTTTAACTACTGCACCACCGGGGTTCCTCATACCATATTAAAAAAAAAAAAACCCTTGCCATCAAGTCGATTCTGACTCATAGCTACCCTATACATCCACCCTTAAATGTCTTTCTCTTGCTCTACTAAAAGACAATCCTAGGTAACTCCATTTCCTCACCTACCAAGCACCCATAACTGTTCAACTGAAAACAGAGGCACATCAGTTCCCAGGGTTCTAGGTACTGAAAAAGGCCCTTTATCACCCGACTCACAGACTTGCCATTACCTTGTGCCCACTTCTTTAAATGAATTGCAAAATTGTCCTTTCAGTAGTATTATTTATATATAAACTTATTTAAAGCAAATTTTTGAACATGCAATGAACTAAATTTACATTCTGGTATTCTATCTTCTTTAGATAGTACAGAGATTTGCATTATATAAATATGGTAACGAATTAGGAAGGAAAATACTTTTTGGGTATGGAGTCCAGGAATATGGCTTTTAATCTCAGCTCACTTACTGGAAATCACTTGACCTAAAATTTGCTACTTTTTCAGATCTCAGTTTATAACTTTGTAAAATGAGAGAAATGAAGTGGCATATTATGAGGGCCTTTTGAAACTGGACATCCTGTGAGTCCATGAGAGAGCTCTTATGCTGAAATAACTACCCTGGTGGCCATGTCCAAATGTAGCTATGGAAGGAAATAGAATCCTAAAGTCCACGATCTGACCCACCACAGCTTGTTAATGAACTCTGGAAACTCCTGTGCTCAGGAGGAACTGCTGCGCACTGTTTCAGAGGAACTTGCCACTCTTTGATTAAACTTGATTCTCAAAATCCCAGAGTAAGGAAGGGGTCCCTCTAAGCCATCCCCAGGTTGTGATACCCTCTCATGGCTTTTTACATACATGTCCTAAAGATGTGGCTTTTTAGCAATGTCTGTCTCTCCAATCAGGTTGAGACTGTCATACGGAGAGGGACAGGGTGGGAATTCACCTTGGAGACCCATGTTTCACTAAACGTGACAATTTGCATTCAGTGCATATTCAACAAACATTTGAATGGACAAATAATACACAGTTTATTCCCCATTCATGATTGTTTTTAAACATAATCTAAGATATTCTCCCATCAGCATAGCACAAAAGTTTTGAAACCAGATATGCCTGAGTTGAACTGTTCCCACCACTTGCTGATTGTGTTACTTGTGGCAAGTTATCTTTGTCTTTGAGTCTCTTTTTTTTCCTCATCACTAAAATGATAATAATATTACTAACAACTACTTTATGAATTATTATTCCTAACTTTATGAATTATTATTCCTAACATAGGCCCTGACATATAGTAGGTCACTTATATATACTAATTCCCTATTTCTCTCTGTATAAAAATAAATCATTCATGATGGGATTAGGATTTTGATTGTGGTATGAGAGGCAACTGCTTTAAAAGTAACTATGTGACTGGGCAAGTTGGTATGGGGAAGAGCTTTGCAGAAGCTGACCTACAGGTGTGATATTTCTCAGACAGTGACTTTTGAGATGGGGGCTGGAAACCTGTGAGAAGAGGAGAGATGGAGCCCTCTGCTGGCAGCCCAGTTCATGCAGCGTTCCAAGCATGTGAGGAGCCTCCCAAGACTTCCAAGAGTAACCTGACCTACAAGTCTCGCTTCCCCTTAAACTGACCTCGCTCTCCATCATGAATGAGAAATCTTGATCCTGAGATGATTGTCTCTCCTCTTCCAAATCTCCATCTTCCTCTGTTTGCTTGTTACGATTTGAGCACCTTAGCCTGTATCCTGCCACTGTCCAAACTTCTTGGATCTTGGCTATGCATTCCTCGTGAGACCTTGTGTGGAGACCTAGCCCATGGCTGAGTTACTGACCTCTTCTTTGTTCTCTGGGTTAGCATGCAACTCCACCTTTGACTTCTGCTTTGAAATAAGGGTTCATAATGACTGCACATCCTCTTTCATTTAAGAAATGACACCCCAGACATCCTTTTGAACAGCAGCTCTTTTCCATGGACACTGACCCATTCTGACATTTTTGTCTCTCTTTAATCATGTCTTTGGCTGAAGAAGATTCAGTTACTGGGTTCCTCATATCATCTAATGGACATCTCTAGGATATGTTCATGTGACAGATTGTTTCCCATGGAAGGACTAAAATAACCACATGATGCAAATATAAGCTGAATGTGTTATATTAAAAAAAAAAAAGTTTTCCGAGTATTTTTGGCCTTATATCAATGAACATATGTATTCTCAACTCACATGAGAAATTGTGTGTGAAAGCATTTTATGAAACCAAAAATTTAAACATAATTGTCTATGTTGTAATTTTTATTACATATCTATAGTAAAAATAAACACCCAGATTATAAGAGTATTTCCATTCTAACCTCCATGTGTTTTGCTTTTAGTGGGCACCGTTCCCAGCCACCATAGATGGCAACTGGAAACTACACAACCATGACAGAATTCATTATTTTGGGGTTAACAGACGATCCTACAGTTTGTGCCCTTTTATTTGTTGTATTTATAGGGATCTATGTTGTCACTATAATGGGCAACATCAGCATAATCATGTTAATCAGAGGCAGCCCTCAACTTCATATCCCAATGTACCTTTTTCTCTGCCATTTGGCCTTTGTAGACATGGGGTACTCATCATCAGTCACTCCTGTCATGCTCATAGGCTTCTTAAGGGAGGAAACTTCTCTCCCTGTTGCTGGCTGTGTAGCTCAACTCTGTTCTGTGGTCACGTTTGGGACAACTGAGTGCTTCCTGCTGGCTGCCATGGCCTGTGATCGCTATGTGGCCATCTGTTCACCCCTGCTCTACTCCACCCACATGTCCCCCAGAATCTGTATTCTCTTAGTGGGGATATCCTACCTAGGTGGGTGTGTGAATGGTTGGATATTTACAGGTTGTTTACTAAGCCTGTCCTTCTGTGGGCCAAATAAAGTCAACCACTTTTTCTGTGACTATTCACCACTTTTGAAGCTTTCTTGTTCCCATGATTTTACTTCTGACGTCATTCCAACCATCTCTTCTGGCTCCATCATTGTGGTCACAGTGTTTGTCATAGCCATCTCCTACATCTACATCCTCATCACCATCCTGAAGATGCCCTCCACCCAGGGCCGCCACAAGGCCTTCTCCACCTGCACCTCCCATCTCACTGCTGTCACTCTGTTCTTTGGGACCATTACATTCATTTATGTGATGCCCAAGTCCAGCTACTCAACTGAACAGAACAAGGTGGTGTCTATGTTCTATACAGTTGTGATCCCCATGTTGAACCCCCTTATTTATAGTCTGAGGAATAAGGACGTTAAAGAGGCCATGAGGAAACTGATGGCTGGAACACACTGGTGGTCCTGAACAAATGTGAGTTGAACAAAATCTGATTTTAATAACAAACTCTGTATAGTGAGGACCTCTCCTGCAGATGAAAAGATGATGTACGAAGTAAATTTCAGTTCATTTTTTATATTCATAGTATTCTAGAGTCACAGATTTCATTGTGTCATTTTCAAGAACATTTTAGTGTAAAAAATAAATGTGGATTTATTAGGATAGGAATATTTAGTAAGACATGTTTGCTTTATACTTGTTCCACTCACCATTACCTGCATCTGTAAGTACAAGTATTTTCAAATAAGTTCTGTGCTCTTTGAATGAAGTCTTTGAAATTAACATCTGTGGACACATCTGAAACTCTTTGATTGGGAAATGAATAATAGTGTGCTACTCAATATTATTGGTTCATGACAAATATATGGTCTTCGTGGTCTACAGACACTCTAAAGGTTGAACTCAGTGATGCTGGTGGTAAAAAAGCTTCTGTTACCCTGTGATCCAAGCCTGGCTAACGGGGCCCCTCTGCAGTACCTCTGCAGGCGAACCTGGTCCAGCCAATTCAGAAGATATCTGAACACCTCTCGGCTACCAGCTCTTCATTTTCAGAAATCTATTCCACAAAATGCCTGAAGGACAGCCTACTGTGGGCTAATAGGGATGACCTAGCTCTATGTGGGGTGAAGAATTAAATGATGTCAGGATGCTTTCTTGTTAGGTTTCAGTCTTGGAAAATGTATGATGTACAAGTATATACTGTCTGCTGAAGCATTTTTCCCTATTCTCTTCTTATTGCCTCTGATACTGAAAAAGCTCAGATTTCTTACCCACAATCTAACTGGAACTGTTGCAACAACCCAGAAAATGTTCTGTCTGCACCACACTAATCCTCATTTTTAGAACTTAAAATTTTTTGTATTATTACAAACTCTTTTGTGTTCACTCTCCTAGTTATTTTTTCTATGTGAGTACATACTTTAATAAACAAGAAATAATTTTTCAGGAACTTGATTTTTTTTTCCTTAATAAAAATGCGAACACCAGGTTACTCTTAATATAAGGAATATAAGCTAGATTGTACAATTTTATTTAATCTTCCACAATGAATCTACTGGCTTCGACATTAAGACCAATTTCTTTAAGTAGTGGAAGAAGTAGCATCCCTCATTTTCTAAGGTCTGAATTGCAGCTACAGTGATAGGATCTTGAAGCTACAAGTTTGATTGTAGTTCCCTGAATTCAACTTCTCCAGGCCCTTCAGATAAGTATCAAATTCTCTGAGCTAAATGATTTTCTACCCAAAATAACTAGGATTTTTTTTTTTAAAATTTTTCTGCATTAACCCTGACTGATACATCAGAGGGCACTATAGGACCAGACAATTGAGAATATCATGACGTCCTCTGGGAGCCTTTACCTGTATCAAGGGAGAGGGGGCGGTTGCTCTTGCCTCCTGGAAGCTTGTCCAGCTTTCAGGGAAATTAACTAACTTCCTTATTTGAGTGCATATGATGATTTTGTACTTACACTAGAGTTCAGAAACAGCAGAAAAGAAGAATTTTAAGCCTCAAGTTATTTTTCATAAAGATTATCTAAAATTATAAAGAGGAGGCTTCTTTCCACATGTCTTAAATTATGCTGGAAGTCAACCTCAATATGATTGAGCTTCCTAAACTGTGAGAAAATAAATTTTGGTTTGTTAAAGCCATCCACTTGTAGTATTTCTGTAACAGCAACACTAGGTAACTAAGACGGAACCCTTGTTTGCCAAACACTCAAAACATGTCTATCTTAGGTAACTCCTGAGGTAGGTACATGTTCTATATCTCAAAGTGACAACAGGTAGTAAGCCTGGCATATTAAAAGTTTGACTCATATGAAATGCTGACTCAGCTTCTTCCTCATTATTTAGCACACTGCTTGAATTATTTTCCCAAGCAACCACCTTCCCCTCTCCCTGCCCCACAAAAAAACAAAAACAAAACCACTGCTGTTGAGTTGATTCCAATTCATGGGAACCTCAAGTGTTACCATCAACCTTTACATTGTGGTTTTTGTTAGGTGCCGTCAGGTTGGTTCCAACTCATAGTGATCCCATAGGACAGAGTAGAACTGCCCCATAGTGTTTCCAAGGAATGATTCGTGAATTTGAACTACTGACCTTTTTGTTAGCAGCTGAGCTCTTAACTACTATGCCACCAGGGCCCCACCTTTACATTAAAAAAAAAAAAAAAAAAAAAACAAACCTGTTGCGGTCAAGTTGATTCTGACTCATAGTGACCCTATTAAAAAAAAAAAAATTATAGGACAGAGTAAAACTGTGGCTGGTGGAATGGAACTGCTGACCTTTTGGTTAACAGCCAAGATCTTAACCACTGAGCCACCACGGCACCTTTAATTTTGGATAAGTATAAACCGCTTGTGCCAGCTAGGGACCCTGAGACGTGCTCAGGGTTTTGAGGTTGATAAAATTCAACATTCATTCATGACAAAAACTCTCAGCAAATCAGGAATAGAGGAAAACTTCCTCAGCTTGATAAAGAACACCTACATAAATCCTACAACTAGCATTATACTTAATGGTGAGAACTAGATGCTTTCCTCCTGTGATCAGAATCAAGGCAATGCTGTCTCCTCTTACCACTCTTATTCAGCATTCTGTTGGAAGCCCTAGGCAATGAATTCAGACAGGAAAAGGAAATAAAAGGCATACAGATTAGGAAGAAAGAATTAAAACTATTTTATTTCTACTTGATTATCTATGTAGACTATCCCAAAGAATTGGCAAAACAAAACAAAACCCCCAAAACTAAACTAATAAGTGATTATAGCAAAGTAGCAGGATACAAGGTTAATATACAAAAAGTCAGTTTTTTCCTATACACCAGCAATAAAAATTAAATTAAAAAATACAACACTGTTTACTACAGCAACAACAAAAAAATGATTTAGATATAAATGTAACAAAATATGTTGTTGTTGTGTGCTGTTTAGTTGCTTCTGACACATAACATCTCTTATAAGTCAGAGTAGAACTGACTCATAGGGTTTCCTAGGCTGTAATTTTTATAGGAGCAGATCTTTTTCCCCATGGGGCTGCTGGTGGATTTGAACTGTTAACCTTGCAGTTAGCATCCAGGTGCTTAATCATTGTGCCACCAGGGATCCTTAATAAAATATGTAAATCTATGTGAGAAACACAGCAAAACCGTGAAGAAAGAAATCGAAGATCTACATAAGTGGAGAGATATTCCATGTCTATGGATAGGAAGATTCAATATTGTTAAGATGTCAAAATCCCAGGAAGTTACTTTGTTGATATTGACAACCTGATTCTAAAGTTTACAAAAAGACAAAAGACTCAAAATAGCCAGCTGAAGAAGACAAAGCTGGAGAACTGACACCACCTGCCTTCAAGATTTACTCTAAAGCTACAATAATCAAGGCTGTGTGGTACTGCCAAAAGAATGGACATATAGATCAATGGAACACACTACAGAGTCCTGAAATAGACCTACACAAATATAGTCAACTGATTATTGACAAAGGAGCAAAGGCAATTGGATGAGAAAGTACAGTCTCTTCAACAAATGCTGCTAAAATTGGACATCCACATGCAAAAAAGAAGAAGAAATCTGGATATCGATCTACATCTTTCACAAAATAATTCTAGACCTAAAAGTAAAATGGTAAAGTATAAAGCTTCTCGAAGATAATGTAGGAGAAAATCTAGGTGACCATCGGTTGGCAATGAGTTTTCAGATTCAAAACCAAAAGAAAGTACAATTTAAGACAGAAATAATTTGTAAGCTGGACTCCATTAAAAGTAAAAACTTACGTTTTGTGAAACACACTGTTAAAAGAAGGAAAAAGCAAGTCATAGACTGGGAGAAAATATTTCCGAAACACATATGTGATAAGTAACTTGTTTCTAAAATATACGTATAACTCTTAAAACTCAACAAGAAGAAACAAACAATCCAAATAAAAAACAATGTACAAAATAGCTGAACAGACACATCAGCAAAGACAATAGACAACTGTCAAAGAAACGTGAAATTGTGCTCAACATTATATGTCATTAGGAAATTGCAAACTAAAACAACCAGGAGAAACCACTACATACCTATTAAAAAGCCAGCAGTCATCAAGTCAATTTCTGACTCATGGTAACCCATATGTATCAGAGTAGAACTGTGCTCCATAGGGTTTTCAGCTGCTGATTTTCAGAAGCAGATCACCAGGCCTTTCATCTGAGGTACCTCTGGGTTGACTTGAGCTACCAGCCTTTTGGTTAGAAGGAATTACATTAACCATCTATATCACCTAAGAACTTCCACACACCTATTAGAATGGCTAAAAACTGAAACACTGACACCGGGAACTGCTGGTGGGAATGTGTTAGCAATAGGACCTCCCATTCCTTGCTGGTGGGAATGCAAAATGTTATAGCCAGAGGAAGACAGTTTGGTAATTTCTTACAAAGCTAAACATAGCCTTATTACAGAATCCAGCAATCACACTCCTAGTTATTTGCCCAAATGAGTTGAAAACTTATGTCTACACATAAACCTACACACAGATGTTTATACAAGCTCTGTTCACAATTGCCAAAAATTGAAAGCAACCAAGATTCCCTCAAATAGGTGAATGGATAAACAACAGTGATACATTCATATAATGGAACACTACTCTGTGATAAAAATGAGCTATTAAGTCTTGTAAAACACAGAAGAACATTAAATGCATATTGCTAAGTGAAAAAAGCAAGTCTTACAGGGATGCATATTTTATGATTGCAACTATATGACATTCTGAAAAAGGCAAAATTATAGAGACAATAAAAAGATCAGTGATTTCCAGGAGCTGGGGGGTAGAGATTGGAACAAGTGGAGGGGGTGAATAAATGGAATGTAGGGGATTTTTAAGGAAGTGAAACTATTCTGTATGATAGTGTAATAGTGTGTACATGGCATTATGCATTTGTGAAAACTCATAGAACTGTATAATACAAAGAATGAATCCTAATGTAAACTATGGAGATTAGTTGTGTGTATGTGAATTTTAAAACTGAGATACTAACCCAACTACAAATGGGTGAATTCAGGCCTAAATGAAAACATTTGAATCAAACTGCAGTCTGACCTGGAAAATTCTGAGCTTGATGAAAAAGAGTTCAGTCTCTTTTTAATTTGTGTTGAAATTTAGATGAAGGTTTACAGAACAAACTAGTTTCTCAATAAACAGCACACACATTGTTGTATGACATTGGTTAACAACTCCATGACATGTCAGCACTCTCCCTTCTCAACCCCGGATTCCCTATTACCAGCTTTTCTGTTCTCTCCTGCCTTTCAGTCCCTGCCCCAGGGCTGGCGTGCCCCTTTAGTCTTGTTATGTTCCATGGTCCTGTTCAATCTTTGGCTGAAGGGTGAACCTCAGGAATGACCTCATTACTGAGCTGAAAGGGTGTCCTGGAGGATACTCTCAGGGTTTCTCCAGTCTCTGTCAGGCCAGAAAGTCCGGTATTTCTTTTTGAGTTAGAATTTTGCTCTACAGTTTTCTCCAGCTCTGTCCAGGGCCCTCTATTGTAGTTCCTGTCAGAGCAGTCAGTGGTGGTAGCCAGGCACCATCTAGTTATACTGGACTCAGTCTGGTGGAGGTCATGGTAGATGTGGTCCATTAGTCCTTTGAACTAATCTTTTCCCTTGCGTCTTTAGTTTTCTTCATTCTTCCTTGTTCCAGAAGGAGAGAGACCCGTGGAGTATCTTAGGTGGCCACTCACAGGCTTTTAAGACCCCAGACGCTACTCACCAAAGTAGAATGTAGAACATTTTCTTTATAAACTATGTTATTCTAGTTGAGCTAGATGTGCCCTGAGACCATGGTCCCCACAGCCCTCAGCCCAGCAATTCGGTCCCTCAGGGAGTTTGGATGTGTCAGTGGAGCTACCATGACCTTGCCTTGTACAGGTTGTGCTGGCTTCCCCAGTATTTTGTACTGTCTTACCCTTTACCAAAGTTACCACTTATCTACTGTCTATTATCTATTGTCTATTAAGTGTATTTCCATTCCCACCACTCCCCTCTCTTGTAACCATCAAAGATTGTTTCTTTTTGTATATAAACCTTTTCATGAGTGTTTACAGTGGTGGACTCATACAATATTTGTCTTTTTTGTGATTGACTTACTTCACTCAGCATAATGGCCTCCAGAGCCATCCATGTTATGAGATGCTTCACAGATTCATCAGTGTTCTTTATCCTTGTGTAATACTCCATTGTGTGTATGTACCACAGTTTGTTTATCCATTCATCTGTTGATGAGCATGTAGGTTGTTTCCATCTTTTTGCTATAGTGACCAATGCTGCAATGAGCACGGGTGTACATATATCTATTCGTGTGACGACTCTTATTTCTCTAGGAGTGGGATTGTATTCTAGCTTTCCAATAAAGTGCCATATCATCTTCCAAAATGGTCGTATCATTTTGTACACCCACCAGTAGTGCATGAGAGTTCTGATCTTCCCGCAGCCTCTCCAACATTTGTTACTTTCTGTTTTATTGATTCGTGCCTGTAATGCCAGGGTAAGATGGTATCCCATTGTGGTTTTGATTTACATTTCTCTGATGGCTAGAGTTCGTGAGCATTTCCTCATGTGTCTGTTGGCCACTCGAATGTCTTTTTTGATAGTGTTCATTTCCATTTCTTAATTGGATTATTTTTCCTTTTGTTTTAGAGGTGTTGGATTTTCTTGTAGATTTTAGAGATTAGACCTTTGTCTGATTTGTAATAGCCCCAATTTTTTTCCCCTGTCTGTATGTTCTCTTTTTACTTTTTTGGTGAAATCTTTTGATGAGCATAAGTGTTTAATTTTTAGAAGATTCCAGTTATCTAGCTTATCCTCTGGAGCTTGTGGATTGTTGGTTGTGGTTTATATCTTGTTAATGCTGTGTATGAGGGCCTCTAGTGTGATCCTATTTTTTCTTCTATGAACTTCATAGTTTTTGGCTTTGTATTTAGGTCTTTGACCCATTTTGAGTTAGTTTTTGCATATGGTTTGAGGTATGGGCCCTGTTTCATTTTTTTGCAGATGGACATCCAGATTTGCCAGCTCCATTTGTTAAAAAGACTGTCTTTTCCCTATTTGTTGGACTTTGGGCCCTCATTGACAATCACGTGACCATAAGCAGATGGATTTACATCTGGGCTCTCAATTTTGTTCCATTGGTCAATGTATCTGTCCGTGTACCAGTACCAAGCAGTTTTGACTATAGTGGGAGTCATGTTACTTCATTCTGCTACTTCAAAAGTTCTTTAGGGAGATGCAGGGCCAAGATGGCAGAGTAGTCAGATGCTTCCGGTGATCCCTCTTACAACGAATATCAGAAAAAAACAAGTGAAACAATTATATATATGATAAGCTAGGAGCCCTGCACGCCAAAGGCAAAGTTAGGAAATCAAACTGAGCAGCAGGGGGAGGGAGAGACAGTTCAGAAGTGGTGAGAATTGCTGGACTTGACTCAGCTGGAGCTGGTGTCCCTCACTCACAATCTCCTGGAGCAACTGCGACAAGGCTGCTGGTAGTGCTTGGGACTCGGCTTCCTCAGGTAGAAACAGCAAGCTGCACAGTCTACTCACATGTCTGGGCCCCAAGAATAACAGCACTCTCAGCAAAAGCTAAGTACTTGCGTTTATTTTACTGCTCCCCCAGCCCCCAAGCCAGCTTCAGTAGCTGTCAGTTTCCATGAGCCTGAGATAGGTTCCGCTCCATGTCCTGAGCCATTCCCCCGGCCTTGGAGAAGGAATGAATTAACAATTGGGGGAAAAGATAATCTGCCAGCCCCATTAAGCTGGGGAGCTCAGGACAGAAGGAACTCCTGTCCAGGCAAAAATGGTCTGCGGACTTTGAATGCCTTTCACCCCTGCATGGACCTGTGTGGGCCTATTTCAGGAAATTAGGCCCTTGTTACTACAACTGCTTATGTGATTGAAATCTGACTTCAACTGTTTTAGCTGTGCAGTGGAGAGGTGGTTTTTCAATGTTTGTCACCACTTTACCTATTAAACAGGGTCCTTACCTACCCGCATCAGGGGTCTGAGGACTGGTGGCTCCACCCATGTCATCTAGCCACCGGCGACAGAAGTACAAGGATAAGTGGTGCCTCCCAATCCTTACAATCTCAAAAGCATTGGCTGCCCATGGTCTGGCTGCAGAATCCACCCAACTGTGTGCTCTAGAGAGCAGGGATTCTCTTTCCTCACAGACACTCAGGTAATGGTTGTCAGCTCCCTGCCTTTGCTCAGAGCATGACCCCTGCTGCAACCAGATACCTGTTACTACACCAATCACCCCTGCCCCTTAAGACTATGGGACAGAGCCTGTACCACACACTTGATGACCAACTAACTGGGCACATGAGCTGAATCCATACAATAAAAGTGAATGGACTCCTATGCTTATATAACTGGTAACAGCTCTAGCCATCTGGTGACAGGACGTTAGTTCTTCAAAGCACAAATAATCAAGCAACTCATTCAAGCAGCTTATTTGGGCATATCAAAACAAAACAAAGCAAAAACCTATGATACAGTAAGCAAACATAAAATAAATCAACACAATAACTAATAGATGGCTTGGAGATAACAGACAATGTCAAATCACATAAAGAAGCAGGCCATGATTGCTTCAACAAGCTTTCAAAACAAAGAATCAAGGAATCTTCCAGATGAAGGTATATTCCTGGAATTATCAGATGCAGAATACAAAAGATTAATATACAGAACTCTTCAAGAAATCAGGAAGGAGATCAGGCAAAACACAGAACAAGCCAAGGAACACACAGATAAAGCATTTGAAGAAATAAAAAAAAAAGTTATTCAAGAACATAATGAAAAATTTCACAGGCTGCAAGAATCCATAGAGAGACAGCAATTAAAAATTCAGAAGATTAACAATAAAGTTACAGAATTACACAACTCAATAGGAAGTCAGAGAAGCAGAATTGAGGAAGTGGAAGGCAGAATTAGTGAAACTGAAGATAAAACACTTGGCACGAATATATTTGAAGAAAGATAAAAGAATTAAAAAAAATGAAGAAACCCTAAGAATCATATGGGACTCTATCAAGAGAAATAACCTACCAGTGATTGGACTACCAGAACAGGGAGGGATTCCAGAAAATACAGAGGGAATTGTTAAAGATTTGTTAGCAGGAAACTTTCCTGATACCTTGAAGGATGAGAGGATATCTATCCAAGATTCTCACTGAACCACATACAAGGTAGACCCCAAAACAAAATCATCAATACATATTATAATCAAACTTGCCAAGACCAAAGATAAAGAGAGAATTCGAAGAGTGGTTAGGGATAAACAAAAAGTCACCTACAAAGGAGAGTAAATAAGCTTGGATTACTTAGCAGAAACCATGCAGGCAAGAAGGCAATGGGATGAATTAAATAAAGCATTGAAAGAAAAAAATTGCTAGCCAAGAATCATATATCCAGCAAAACTTTCTCTCAAATATGAAGGTGAAAATAAGACATTTCCAGATATATAGAAGTTTAGAGAATTAGTAAAAACCAAACCAAAACTACAAGAAATACTAAAGGGAGTTCTCCGAATAGGAAATCAATAATATCAGATATCAAACCAAGACTAGAACAGAGGACAAAGCAACCAGGTATCAACCCAGATAAGGAAATCACAAAAATAAATCAAGATAAAAAAACCCTCAAAACAGGGAAAGAGCATTGTCATTACATAAAAGATGATAACATTAAATAATAAAGAGGGACTAAAAAATGCAGTCATAGATCTTTTATATGGAAAGGAAGTCAAGGCAATATAAAGAAATAAAAGTTAGGTTTAAACTTAGGAAAATAGGGGTAAATATTAAGGTAATCACAAAGGAGACTAACAATCCTACACATGAAAATAAAATACAAGAAACACATAAATACCCAGCACAAACAAAATCAATGACATGAATAAGACGAAAAGACAATATATAAAGATAAGCTACTCAGCACACATTATTAAGTGGTAAAAAGAAACTATCAACAACACACAAAAAAGACATCAAAATGACAGCATGAAACTCACACCTATCCATAATTACACTGAATGTAGCTGAACTAAAAGCACCAGTAAAGAGACGGAGAGTGTCAAATGGATTAAAAAAACATGATCCGTCTATATGCTGCCTACAAGAGACACACCTTAGACTTAGACTTAGACTGGGTTATAGAAGAAATTAAGGATGGAGTAAAGAAATTCACAGAATCCGATCAGAATGAAAACACTTCCTATCAGAACCTTTGGGACACAGCTAAAACAGTGATCAGAGGTCAATTTATATCAATAAAGGCACACATTCAAAAAGAAGAAAGGGTCAAAAACAAAGAATTATCCCTACAACTTGAACAAATAGAAGGAGAGCAACAAAAGAAACAATCAGGCACCAGAAGAAAGCTAATAATAAAAATTAGAGCAGAATTAAATGAAATAGAAAACAGAAAAACAATTGAAAGAGTTAACAAGACCAAACGCTGGTTCTTTGAAAAAATTAACAAAATTGATAAACCACTGGCCAAACTGACAAAAGAAAAACAGGAAAGAAAGCAAATAACCCAAATAAGAAATGAGGTGGGTGATATCACAACAGACTCAACTGAAATTAAAAAAATCATATCAAATTACTATGAAAAATTGTACTCTAACAAATTTGAAAACCTAGAAGAAATGGACAAATTTCTAGAAACATACTACCTACCTAAACTAACACAGAGACAGAACAACTAAATAAACCCATAACAAAAGAAGAGATTGAAAAAGTAAAAACTCCAAACAAAAGAAGCCCTTATCCTGACAGCTTCACTGGAGAGTTCTACAAAATTTTCAGAGCAGAGTTAACACCACTACTACTACAGGTATTTCAGAGCAAAGGATGGAATATTCCCAAACTCATTCTATGAAGCCAGCATATCCCTGATACCTACCAAAACCAGGTAAAGACACCACAGACAAAAAAAATTACACACCTATATCCCTCATGAACTTAGATGCAAAAATCCTTAACAAAATTCTAGCCAACAGTATTCAACAACTTATCAAAGAAATAATTCACCACAACCAAGTGGAATTCATACCAGGTACGCAGGGATACTTCAACATTAGAAAAACAATCAATGTAATCCATCACATAAATAAAACAAATGACAAGAACCACACAATCTTATCAATTGATGCAGAAAAGGAATTTGACGAAGTTCAACATCAATTCATGATAAAAACTCTCAGCAAAATAGGAATTGAAGGAAAATTCCTCAACATAGTAAAGGGCATTTATACAAAGCCAACAGCCAACATCATCCTAAATGGAGAGAGTCTGGAAGCATTCCCCTTGAGACTGGGATCCCGAAAAGGATGCCCTTTATCACCACTCTTATTCAACAATGTGTTGGAAGTTCTAGCCAGAGCAGTTAGGCTGGATAAAGAAAAAAAGAGTATACGGATTGGTAAATAAAAGTATCTCTATTTGCAGATGACATGATCTTATACACAGAAAACCCTAAAGAATCCTCAAGAAAACTACTGGAACTAATAGAAGAGTTAAGCAGAGTATCAGGATACAAGATAAACATACAAAATTCACTTGGATTCCTCTACACCAATAACTAGAACATCAAAGAGGAAATCACCAAATCAACACCATATACAGTAGCCCCCAAGAAGATAAAATACTTAGGAATAAATGTAACCAGAGGTGTAAAAGACCTATACAAAGAAAACTACAAGCAGCTACTGCAGGAAACCAAAAGACACCTACATAAGTGGAAAAACATACCTTGCTCACAGATAGGAAGACTCAACCTTGTAAAAATGTCCATTTTACCAAAAGTGATCTGTAGATACAATGCAATTCCAATCCAAATTCCAATGACATTTTTTAATGAGATGAAGAAACAGATCACCAACTTCATATGGAAGTGAAAGAGGCCCCAGATAAGTAAAGCATTACTGGAAAAGAAGAACAAAGTGGTAGGCCTCACACTACCTGATTTTAGAACATATTATACCGCCACGGTAGTCAAAACAGCCTGGAACTGGTAAACAAGGGACATATAGACCAATGGAGCAGAATTGCGAATTTAGCTATGAATCCATCCACATATGAGCAGCTAATATTTGACAAAGGCCCAAAGTCAGATAAATGGGGAAAAGACATGTATCTTTAACAAATGGTGCTGGCATAACTGGATATCCATCTGCAAAAAAATGGAACAAGACCTATACCTCATACCATGCACAAAAATGAACTCAAAATGGATCAAAGACCTATGTATAAAATCTAAAATGGTAAAGATTATGGAAGAAAAAATAGGGACAGCACTAAGAGCCCTAATATGTGGCATAAACAGAATACAAAACATTAGTAACAATACACAAACACCAGAAGAGAAACTAGACAACTGGGAGCTCCTAAAAATCAAACACTTATGCTCTTCCAAAGACTTCACCAAATGAGTAAAAAGATTACCTACAAACTGGGAAAAAGTTTTTAGTATGACGTTTCCAATTAGTGTCTGATCTCTAAAATCTACATGATACTGCAAAAACTCAACTACAAAAAGACAAATAACCCAATTAAAAAATGGGCAAAGGATGTGAACAGACACTCACCAAAGAAGACATTCAGGCAGCTAACAGATACATGAGGAAATGATCACAAACTTTAGCCATTATAGAAATGCAAATCAAAACTACAATGAGACACCATCTTACCCCAACAAGGCTGGCATTAATCCAAAAAACATAAAATAATAAATGTTGGAGAGGTTATGGAGAGACTGGAACACTTACACACTGCTGGTGGAAATGTAAATTGTTAAACCCCTTTGGAAATCGATTTGTCACTTCCTTAAAATGCTAGAAATAGAACTACCATATGATCCAGGAATCCCACGCCTTGGAGAAAAAAGAGCCTTTACACAAGCAAATATATGCACATCCATGTTCATTGCAGCACTGTTTATAGTAGCAAAAATATGGAAGAAATGAAGGTGTCCATCAACAGATGAATGGATAAATTATGGTATATTCACACAATGGAATAATACAAATTGATAAAGAACAATGATGAATCTGTGAAATATTTCATAACATGGAGGACTCTAGAAGGCATTATGCAGAGTGAAATTAGTCAGTTGCAAAAGGACAAATATTGTATGAGACCACTATTATAAGAACTAAAGAAATAAACACAGAAGAAAATATTCATTTGTGGTTACAAGGATGGTATGGGAGGGTTGGAGAGGGGTATTCACTAATTAGATGGTGGACAAGAACTATTTTAGGTGAAGGGAACAACAACACACAATACAGGAGAGGTCAGCACAACTGGAGTATATCAAAAGCAAAGAAGTTTCCTGAATAAACCGAAAGCTTTGAAGGCCAGAGTAGCAGGAGTGGAGGTCTAGGGACCATGGTTTCAGGGGACATCTAGGTCAATTGGCATAATAAAATCTATTAAGAATAAATTCTGCATCCCATTTTTAGAGCGTGGCATTGGGGTCTTAAGCACTAGCAAGCAGCCATCTAAGATGCATCAATTGGTCTCAACCCACCTGGAGCAAAGGACAATGAAAAACACCAAAGACACAAGGTAATTATGAGACCAAGAGACAGAAAGGCCACATAAATCAGAGACTACATCAGCCTGAGACCAGAAGAACGAGATGGTGTCCAGCTACAAGCAACGTCTGCCCTGACAGGGAACACAGCAAAGAATCCCTGTTGGAACAGGAGAGCAGTGGGATGCAGACCTCAAATTCTCGTAAAAAGACCAGACTTAATGGTCTGACTGTGACCAGAGGTACCCCAGAGTTCATGGTCCCCAGAACTTCTCTTTGTCCGTGACTGGGACCATTCCCAAAGCCAGCTCTTCAGACAGATTGGAGTGGACTATGGAATAGAAAATGATACTGGTGAGGAGTGAGATTCTTGGCTCAAGTGGACACATGAGACTATGTGGACAGCTCCTGTCTGGAGGGTAGATGAGAAGGCAGAGGGGGATAGAAGGTGGCTGAATGGACATGGGGAATACAGCATGGAGAGAAGGAGCGTCCTGTCTCATTAGGGGGAGAGCAGCTAGGAGTACACTGGAAGGTGTACACAAATTTTTGTGTGAGAGACTGACTTGATTTGTAAACTTGGACTTAAAGTACAATAAAAAAAATAGTGCTTTAGTTATCCGGGCTTCTTCACTTTCCATATAAAATTAGTGATAACTTTTTCCATCTCTTTGAATGATGTTGGTATTTGGATCAGTATTGCATTGTATTTGTAAATCACTCTGCGTAGAATTGTCATTTTCACAATATTGAGTCTACCTATCCAGGAGCATGGTATGTTTTTCCATTTCTGTAGATTTCTTGGTTTCTTGCAGTAGTATTTTGTAGTTTTCTTTGTATAGGTCTTTTATATCCTTGGTTAGATTTATTCCTAAGTATTTTATTTTTTTAGGGGCTATTATAAAGGGTATTGTTTTTGTGATTTCCTTTTCATTATTCTCTTTATTGGTGTATAGGAATCCAACTGATTTTTGCATGTTTATCTTGTATCCTGCAACTCTGCTGAATCTTCCCATTAGTTGTAGTAGTTTTCTTGTGAAATCTTTTGGGTTTTCTATGTATAGTATCATATCATCCACAAATAGGGACAGTTTAACTTCTTCATGACCAATTTGGATGCCCTTTATTTCTGTTTCTTGACTTATTACTCTAGCGAGGACTTCCAACACAATGTTAAATAGGAGTGGTGATAAAGGGCATCCTTGTCTTGTTCCTGTTCTCAGGGGGAATGTTTTCAGCCTCTCTCCATTAAGAATGATATTGGCTGTTGGTTTTGCATAGATGCTCTTTATTATGTTGAGAAATTTTCCTTCTATATGTATTTTATTGAGAGTTTTTTTTTTTTTTTTAATCAGGAATGGGTGTTGGACTTTGTCAAATGCCTTTTCTGTGTTGATTGAGATGATCATGTGATTCTTTTCTTTCCTTTTATCTATGCGGTGGATTATATTGATTGATTTTCTAGTGTTGGACCATCTTTGCATACCTGGTATGACTCCTACTTGGTCGTATTGTATTATTTTTTTGATATGACACTGAATTCTATTGGCTAGAATTTTGTTGAGCATTTTTGCATCTATATTCATGAGAGATATTTTCTGTAATTTTCTTTTTTTGTGGTATCTTTGCCTGGTTTCGGTATCAGGGTTATGCTGACTTCATAGAATGAATTCAGAAGTATTGCTTCCTTTTCTGTTGTTCTGAAATATTTTGAGTGGTGCTGGTCTAAGCTCTTCTCTGAATGTTTGGTAGAATTCTCCAGTGAAGCCCTCTAGGCTGGAACTTTTTTTGGGGGGGGGAAGTTTTTTTTTTAATTACCTTTTCAATCTGTTCTGTTGTTATGGGTCTGTTCAGATTTTCAGCATCATTTTGTGTTAGTTTGGGTCGGTAGTGCGTCTTCAGAAATTTGTCCGTTTCCTCTAGGTTTTCAAATTTGTTGGAGTATAATTTTTTATAATACTCTGTTATGATCCTTTTTATTTCAGTTAGGTCTGTTCTAATGTCCCCCATTTCTTTTCTTATTTGGGTTATTTGCATTCTTCCCTGTTTTTCTTTTGTCAATTTGGCCAGTGGTTTGTCGATTTTGTTGATCCTTCCAAAGAACCAACTTCTGGTTTTGTTGATTCTTTCTATTCTCTATTTCGTATATTTCTGCTCTGATCTTTATTATTTCCTTTCTTTGGTGGTGTGGGCTTCTTTTGCTGTTCTCTTTCTATTTGTTCTAGTTATGTAGCTAATATTTTGATTTTGTTCCTTGTTTTTTGATGTGTGCATCTACTGCTATAAATTGACCTCTGAAGACTGCCTTTGCTATGTTCCAAAGGTTTTGTATGATGTGCTTTCATTCTTATTTGATTATAGGAATCTTTTGATTCCATCTTCGATTTCTTTTATTACCCAGTGGTTTTTAAGCAGGGTGTTCTTCAGTTTCCATGTAATTGATTTTTTTTTCCCTTACTCTTTCTGCTGTTAATTTCTACCATTTTGGCATTGTGGTCAGAGCAGATACTTTGTATTATCTCAGTGTTTTTGATTTTGTTGAGGGTTGGTCTGTGGCCTAAGATGTCATCTATTCTGGAGAACGTTGTACGTGCATTGGAAAAGTATGTGTACTTTTCATTCCCAAAGCCAACTCTGCAGACAGGGATTGGACTGGACTATGGGATAGACAATGATATTGGTAAAGAATAAGCTTTTTGGTGCAAATAGACACATGAGACTATGTTGGTATCTTCTGTCTGAAGGGGAGATGAGAGGGTAGAGGGGGTTAGAAGCTGGCCAAATGGACAGGAAAAGAGGAAGTGGAGGGAAGAAGTGTGCTGTCTCATTAGGGGGAGAGCAATTAGGAGTATATAGCAAGGTGTTTATAAATTTTTGTATGAGAGTCTACTTGATTTGTAAACTTTCACTTAAAGCACAATAAAAATTAAAAAAAAGAAAGAATGTGTACTTTGCAGCTACTGAGTGGAGTGTTCTATATATGTCTATGAGATCAAGCTAGTTGATTGTGCCCTTTAGTTCTTTATTTTTGCTGAGTTTCTTTCTAGATGTTCTGTCGTTATGGTTAAGCCTTCATGATGGATCATCCTTTTAATTATTATGTAGTCCCCTTCTTTGTCTTTTATGGTTGATTTTGTTTTAAAGCCTATTTTATCTGAGATTAGTATTGCCACTCCTGATGTTTTTTGGTAGTTACTTGCTTGATATGTCTTTTTCCAACCTTTGATTTTTAATAAATTTATGTCCTTTGCTTCTAAGGTGTGTCTCTTGTAGATAGCATACTGACGGATCCTGTTTTTTAATCCATTCTCTCGCTTTCTGTCTCTTTATGGGTGCATTTAGGCCATTTACATTCAGAGTAATCATAGATAGGTGGGAGTTTATTGCTGTCATTTTGTAGTGCTTTTTTTGTGGTGCTGACATTTTCTTTGTTCCTCTTACTATTCTGTTCTGAGTTCCTTTTGTGTGTGGATTTCTTCTGTTTTTGTAGTTTTTTTTTTTAATTGAGACTTTATGTTTTTCTTCTTTATTTTGATGAGTAGGTTTGTTCACTTTCTTTGTGGTTACCTTGAGATTTACCCTTATCTTCCTAGGTTTAAACAAGTCTATTATTATTATTACTTGGTATCACCTTGCCTTCCTCCCCATTAGAAAATTCTATACCTACACGATTTATTCCCTCTTTTATCGTTCTGATGATGTTGTCCTTTACAGATTAACCTATCTGGTTCCCTGTTGCAATTCTTTTGATTTTGGATAGTGCTTGAGAGTTCATTTCCTAGATTGGTATATGGCTGGTACAATCTTTCATTCTACCTTCAGGCTGTGGTCTGATGTTTATTCTCAGATCGAGGGACTCCTTTTAATAATTCTTGTAAGTTGGGTTTGTTTTTTACATATTCGACCAATTTCTGTTTATTTTCAAATGTCCTAATTTCACCATCAAATTTGAACAAGAGTTTTGCAAGATACATTATTGTTGGCTGGCAATTTTTTCTTTCAAGGTTTTGTATATGTCATTCCATTGCCTTCTTACCTGCATGGTTTCTGCTGAATAATCAGAGTTTTTTTTTTTAGTCTTATTGTTTCTCCTGTGAATGTGACTTTTTGTTTTTCCCGAGGTGCTCTCAGGATTTTTTTCTTTGTCTTTGGTTTTAGTGAGTGTGAATATGATATGCCTTGGTGATTTTCTTTTGGAGTCTATCCTACATGGGGTTCGTTGAGTTTCCTGGATGGTCAGCTTTTCATCATTCATGATATTAGGGAAGTTTTCTGTTAGCAGTTCTTCAATGATCCTCTCTGTGTTTTCCATTTTCTGCCCCTGTTCTGGAATTCCAATCACTCACAGATTTTTGTTTTTGATTGTTTCCCACATAATTCTCAGGGTTTCTTCATTTCTCTTGGTTCTTTTTTTCTGACTTTTCCTTAAACAGAGTTGGATCCTAGTATTTGTCTTCAGTTTCACTGATGCTGTCTTCCATCATTTCAAAGCCGGTCCTCAGCCCTTCTATGACACTATTTGTGAAATCTTGTTGTTTGTCTTTTGGATTTCTAAGTGTTGTTTTTGTATGATTTCTAGTTGTGAATCTATGTTGGCATTTTGCTCCTGTATTGCTTTCCTGAATTATTCCATTTTTTGGTCTGTATTTTCCATGAATTTGTCTGCTTTTTCCATAAATTTGTCTATTTTTTCCTCATTTTTGACTGCTTTTTGCTTCAACTCTTGGATAGGTCTGAATATTAGAGACCTGAATTTCCTGTCAGGTAGTTCTAGTGACTTTTCTTCTGATGGAAAGTCATTTTGTGTTTTATTTAGGACACCTGCTGGTATCATCCTATGCTCTTTTTAAAAAATATGTTTTGATATTGTCTGCTGTCTTCAGGACATTCAGTAGTTATTTCCTTCGTTTTACTGATTGTAGATCCATTTGTTTCATCCTGCTTTTTGTTTTATTTGGTTATGTCTGAGCAGGTTAGCTGTGGATTCTTTATTGTTTACTCATCTAAGGTCACGATACTTTTCACCACCTTATCCGGTGGGCAGGTCCAGTCACTCAGCCTTGGTGCAGCAGTTCAGCCCCCTCTTTTAAAGAATCTTCAAAAATTCCTAGAGAAAAAGCAGTTCTAAATATGAGGCTCAACCTTCTGGATTTCTGTGTGTGCTCAGATCTTGGCCTGATACTAGTTCACTACCTTTTTAGTTCTCCGATGTCTTCAAGCAGTTAATTCTCTTTTTTATTTAAACCAGATTCATGTTGTACTCAATGGGAGGATTGATGCAAATTGCTTAACTAACCATTAGGAAATGTGGGTGTATAGTTGTATTATTATTGTTCTTTTTTATTGTGCTTTAGCTGAAAGTTTAGAATTCAAGCTAATTTATCATACAAACATTTATACACATATCATTTTGTGACATTAGTTGCAATCCCCACAATGTGAAAGCACACTCTCCCTTTCTTCTATGGGTTTCTTGTGTCCATTTGACTAGTTTTTGTCCCTTCTTGCCTTCTCATCCTGTTTTTGGACAGGAGCTGCCCATTTGGTCTTGTGTACCAGATTCAACTAAGAAGCACATTCCTCACATTATTATTTTTTTTGTCTTGTAGTACTGTCTAATCTTTGTCTTAAGAGTGGGCCTCAGGAATGGTTTCAGTTCTGGGTTAACAATGCATCCAGGGGTAATAGTGGCAGGGGTATTTTTTTTTTTAAATAATATTTTATTGTGGTTTCGGCAAAGGTTTACACAGAGTTTAGGTTCCCATGCAACAATTTCTGTACAAGTTGTTCAGTGACATTGGTTATGTTCTTCATAATTCAGTAACATTCTCATTATTTCCATTATAGTTGGTCCATTTTGTATAGTTATATTTTTGTTTTGCTTTGTTTTGTGTTCTCCAACAGTAGAATATAAGCTTCATGAGTGCAGGGACCATGTTTGTCAGGCCCATCTTTTTATGCTGTTGTTATGAGGTGCCATCATGTCAGTTCCAACTCACAGTGACCCTGTGCACAACAGAATGGAACACTGCCCTGTTCTGCACCGTCCTTACAATCATTTCTACTTTTGAGTCCATTGTTGTAGGCACTGTGTAAATCCATCTCAGTGAGGGTCTTTCTCTCTTTTGCTGACCCTCTACTTTACAAAGCATGATGTTCTTCTCCAGGGACTGGTTCCTCCTTATAATGTGTCCAAAGTATGTGAGACAAAGCCTCATCACACGTGCATCAAGGAGCATTCTGGCTGTACATCTTCCAAGACAGATTAGTCCATTCTTCTGGCAGTCCATGGAATATTTAACATTCTTTGCCAACACAATAATTCAAAGGCATCAATTCTTCTTTGGTCTTCTTTATTCATTCCCCGGCATTTGAATGCATGTGAGAGGATACAATGTAAGTCTATAAAAATCAATTGCATTGTATACTAGCAATGAAAAAAATGCAATGAGCACATGAAAATTAAAATACAATTACATTTATAATTATTCAAAAGAATGAAATAATTAGGTGTAAATATAACAAAAGATGTCTAGGACTTCCAGGCTGAAACTACTAGATGTTGATGAATGTAAGCAAAGAAGAAATAATAAATGAAGAGACATAGCAGGTTCATGAATTGGATGACTCATCATAGTAAGGTGTTCTTTGTCTCCAAATTGACATACAAGTTTAATGCAACATGTCAAAATTTCAGCATTCTTTTTCTTTTTTTGGAGAATAGAAAAGTTTAATGTAAGTTTACATGGAAAGACAAAGGAACTAGAAGAGGTAAAACTATTTGGAGAAAGAAGAAGAAAGTGAGAGGAACAGTTTACCTAATATCAAGACTTATTATACAGCTATAAGAATCAAGACTGTGTGGTATTGGCAGAGAGACAGACACATAAATCAATGAAACAGATTAAAGAAACCAAAAATAGACTCACACAAATATACCCACTAATTTTTGGCAAAGGTGTAAGAGCAACTCAGTGAAGGAAAGAGCCTTTTCAACAAATGGTGCTGGAGTAATTGGACGTCCAATGGCAAATAAATGAATCTATATGTAAATCTCATACCTTATACAGGAAGGAACTCAAAATGGATCGCAGAGTTAAATGTAAAACATGAAAGCATAAAACTTTTAGGAAAAAAAAGACAAAATATGCAGGTCTAGCACTAGGCAAAGAGTTGATACCAAAGCATGACCTATAAAAAGAAAATTTGATAAATTAGACTTCATCAAAACTAAAACTTTTTGCTCCATGAAAGATCCTGTGAAAGGGATAAAAAGACAAGCTACAGAGTGGGCGAAAATATTTCCAAATCATGTATCTGACAAAGGACTGCAATCTAGAATGTATTAATAAGTCAAAACTCAACAGTAAAGAAAAAAAAAAAAAACAGCAGTTAGATAATGGGCAAAAGCCATGAAGAGACATTTCAGTGGATAGGATATGCAGATGGCAATTAAGCTCATGAAAAGATGCTCAACATCCTTAGCTGACAGGGAAATGCAAATTAAAAGCACAATGAGACATCACTAAACACTTATAAGAATGGATAAACTTGAAAAAATAACAATGAAACAAAAACGAGTGAGGATGTGGAAAAACTGGATCACTTGTACATCGTTGGTGAGAATGTAAAGTGGTACAGTCACTCTGAAAAACAGTTTGACGGTTTCTTATAAAACTAACTATGCAAGTAACATGAGTCAGAAATTGCACTCCTGTACATTTATACCAGAAAAATGAAGACTTAAGTTCACACAAAAACCTGTAAATGAACTATTAGAGCATCTTTCTTTGCAATAGCACAAACTGGAAATGACCAGATGTCCTTCAATAGGTCGGTGGGTAAACTCTCAGTGGTACATTCATATCATGGGCTAATACTCAGCAATAGAAAGGAATGAACTATTGATACACACAGCAACATAGATCAATCTCCAGAGAATTAAGCTCAGTGAAAGAAGCCTATCCCAATAGGTATATACTGTGCTTTTCCATTTATATAATATTCTTGAAGTGACAAAACTATAGAAAAAGAGAACATACCGGGGTTGCCAGAGTTTAAGGAGTGGATAAGGACAGGAGGGAAGTGGTCGTGCCTATAAAAGGGTTAACACGAGGGATCCTGGTAGTAATGGAAATGTTCTACATCTTGACTGTATCCCTGTCAATACACTGGTTTGATGTTATACTATAGTTCTGTAAGTTTCCCATTGGCGAAACTGAGTAAAGGGTACATGGAATCTGTATTATTTCTTACAACTTCATGTGAATCTACAGTTTCTCAAAATAAAAAAAATTAGTAAAAAAATAAAGGTGGATTGGCAAATATTGTTACCTCTATACTTATTACAATAAAAAAAAGTAAAAAATGCTTATTACAATAAAAAAAAGTAAAAAATGCTATCTTCTAGAAATATATACATAAAAAGCAAGCACTGGGTTTTTTTTCCTAGAAAGATTTCTAGTTTTGAATTAAAATTATGCCTAATACACTGTATCCTTGTTTATTTTTGTAAGTCCTAATATAGTTAGAATGTTTTTAGTAATCTATCAAAAATTTTAATAAGATATTCTATAATGCACACTAAATATAAACAGAATTCTCAAGAATTTATAGATGTTTTTAGATATCACTTATTTATATGAGCATGCGTACTTATAATTTTCTCTGTCCTGAAGGATTTTCAGTGGGATTCTCACAAACAAGTAATGTGCTCAAGGGATTATATCCCCAAAGACCCCAAATCTCATATAAATATGGCTGTGCTTTATGGTGACAGGTTTTTTGGGATTTGTTCTCATTGTTGAGGTAAAAACATCTGCAGGTAATAATTTTTTTCTTCTTTTGATACAGGTATACTTGTTTTCATTTTTATATTAGAGGATAAAGTTTGGTTATTTCAAGGAAATGATCATTTGTGGAGAATCCACTTATTTCTATGAGCAGTGATTGGTATCATTATGTACATCACCTTATTCAACATAAGAACGCTGTGAGGAACCTATCTATCTAGCTATCTATATAAATATAGATAGATATAGATATGTAAAATGACGAGTTGGGTAGTTTATGTAACTTGGCTAAGATCCCATAGACAGTCACTGACAAAGCTGGCATCTGATCCCAGGCCTGTGTGGCTCATGGCACTTCTACAAAACACTTTGCTTCTATGCCATAATGGCACTCATAACCAACTCTGAATTTGTGCATATAGACACCTACATTCTTTAAAATTTTAAGTGTTCATTCAGTCTATGTCTATGCCTAGTTAATATGGTCTATGCCTCGTTAAGGAAACCCTGGTGGCGTAGTGGTTAAGACTTTGGCTGCCAACCAAAAGATCACTGGTTTAAATCCACCAGGTGCTCCTTAGAAAACCTATGGGTCAGTGCTACTCTGTCCCGTAGGGTCCCTATGAGTTTGAATTGACTCTATGGCAACTGGTTTGTTTTTTTTTTTCTTTTTGGCTTATGCCTACTTAATAAAGTTCCTAGCTCTGTCCTGTGCAAATAGAAAGAGGCTAAGACTTTGGAGTTCAGACATGTAATTGTATCATGTTCAAAACATGGCATGCTACTGTTCAGTTAATTCCCGTATAACATTATTCAAACATTTCTGTTCAGAGTAAAAGCTTGACAGCGTGGCTGGCTGCTCACATGGCTGCTGATGCCCGAGCATTTATATGTATACTTGCTTGTGGGCATGTGTATATACACACATCTGCAGGTGGAGTGAGTTTAATCTGCTTGACACTGAATTCTTAAAAACAAAAACAAAAAACCAAACCTGTTGCCATCAAGTCGATTCCAACTCATAGTGACATTATAGGACAGAGTAGAACTGCCCCATAGAGTTTCCAAGGAGCGCCTGGTGGGTTTGAACTGCTGACTCTTTGGTTAGGAGCTGTAGCACTTAACCACTAGGCCACCAAGGTTTCCTGAATTCTTAAAGGGAAAATAAATTACTCTGACATTAAAAAAAAAAAAGAACCAGTGGTTGACCTTTAAGAAAGAGAATTCTTGTGATTGCTATTGTTGAGGAGTTTTGACAATGATAAAGAAGGGAAGTTTCCAAGAGTAAATAACTTTATATTAAATGATATAGGAAAACATTGAGTGATTCTAATTCTCTAGCAGAAGAGCAAAGATAAATATGGGATCAAACTTTTGACACGTGGAATAGAAATTTTTTTCTTATTCTTTTCGCTCCCTCTGAAGAGTCTGTCCTTTTTGCTCCGTTCTTTCTTCTCCACTAATTTTTATATCACTTGTCTTCTCTTCCCTTCTTAAATCTATTACAGCATCAACTACATATTTAAAATACATAAAAGCAAAGTGGTTGCTGACTCCAGAGCTATCCTGCAGAGAAACTTAAAGCATTCTCTTTATATGTACAGATTATGGATGTCTTAGTTATCTAGTGGTGCTATAACTTAAATACCACAGGTGGGTGGTTCTAACAAACAGAAATTTATTCTCTCACAGTCCAGTAGGCTAGAAGTCCAAATTCAGGGCACCAGCTAATGGGAGAGGATTTCTCTCTCTGTTGGCATTGAGGGAAGTTCCTTGTTATCATTCTTCCCCTGGGTCTAGAAGTTTCTCAGCACAGGGGCCCCAGGACCAAAGCACACGCTCTGCTCGTGATTCTTCACCCTTCGTTGTAGAAGATCCCTCTCCTCTCTGCTCAAGCCTCTCTTTTATATCTCAAAAGAGACTGACTCAAGATACGACCTATTCCTGTAGGTTGAGCCCTGCCTTATTAACCTAACTGCCTCTAAGCTTGCCTCATTAACATCAAAGAGGCTACGATTTACAACAGGTAGGATAACCACACCATGTCACAAAATGATGGACAACCACACAATAATGGGTATCATGACCTAGACAAGTTGACACATATTTTTAGGGGACACAATTCAGTCCATAAAAATGAGTTAATCAATAATCCCAGAATATCAGCTGTGATTTGATTGTAAAAGGTCAGAGAGCCTCATTAGCTCAGGCAGACCAACAATGCCCAAATCTCTTTTATAATGTTCACACCAATTCTCAGGCAGAAGCTCTTTAACTCTGAGGGCAGCCCATTCAAAAGGAGCACAGTTTTGACTGTTTGAAATTTCTTCCACGTACTGAACAGATATTTTATGTATCCTCAGAACATCTAAGATTTGACCACGGGAGTAGTACAGAATAAATAGAAGATAATACTACTTCCCTCATAAGTCATTTCTTGCCTAAGCTAAAGTATTTATGTTTCTTCTTCTACTTTAAGACTCCTGGGCCTTCTGCTCCTCACCACTCAATGTCCTTACCCAATTAACGTAGAATGCTATTCACCACCTCATTTTTTTGAACAGTCCTTACCATATTATTCCCCATCTTTTCATACCCCCTGTTCCATATTGGAGCCCTGGTTGCCCAGTGGTTAAGAGCTCAGCTACTAGCCAAAAGGCCAGCAGTTCTAATCCACCAGTCACTCCTTGGAAATTCTGTGAGGCAGTTCTACACTATCTTATAGGGTCGCTGTGAGTTAGAATTTACTTGACTGCTACAGGTTTGGTGTTTTTGGTTTTTGTTCCATATTGGTCTTTCTATCTATGTTACAATCCTAACTTTTAATTACCCTTAAACACTGCTCTCTCATAGTCACCAGACCCTACAAATACTGGTTGAAAACATATTCTCAGATATTTTCTCATATTTATGACTAAAGATTCTATATTTTATTTTTATTTTCACAAGAATCTTGCTGTCCTATATAAAATCCAATTTCTCATTTTGAGAATTTTCTCACTTTTCCATGTTAAATTTAAATGTTTTGGATAGGGTCTGCTCATCTTTATCCTGTCCTGTACTGTGAGACGTGATCTATTTTAGCCAAAGTCACATAGTAGGCGATTATTCTGGTCAAGTTCCATTCTCTCCCACCCTCTGGGTGATCAGATTTTCATGTCTCTTACAACAACCCTTCATCTCTCAATTTGCTACAGTTGCTGTTAAGGACTGGTGAAGATATAATTTGCATAACCCATGCACTCAAATCCTTTAGTTTATTTTACATTATTCTCTGGGCTATGGAAAAGAGATTCCTGGTCCATTCTCACAATTTTATGCAACCTCATATAAAATAGCAGGTATAGGTTGAAGTGATAAGTCTTGGCAGACTGTATGTCAAAACTAAGATGTATACCCTATAAAGATTAACCAAGATTACAATTGGCAATTTTGGGTCTATATGAAATTTCCCCTGCAGCAATTGCAGAAATGACTACCACTGGGATGTGATTTTTTTTTTTTATCTAGGAACTTTGACCATTGACTCTAACTACTAATAATCCTTAAAAAAAAAAAAAAATTATCCTTTTTGGTGTTTAATTCTCCAATATGATTGGTTTCTCTCTTGGTGGGATTCTGGGGTTGCCTCAAAACTGTTTAATCAATCTAGGTTATGTGAGTGATTTCCCCATCACCTCCATCCCCAATTTTGGGATTATCCTTCACTCTGTCTTCTGCTCGTTAAGCTATTAACCACGACGTAATAATATATTTCCAGTATTCTTAGGGTATGATCTTTTCTATTCTCTCTTGGAATGTCATCCCCATTCAACTAGAGCTAAGAAATGTTGTTTTCAAGTCTCCTTCTCTTGAATCAGATGTCTAGCTTTCACCTCTGTTTAACTCCTGCAGTCCTTTCCCTGTGTCCTTTGGAATTTACATTTACCAAAACATCTCCAATGTCTTCACTATCTCTTTTGAACATTCCTTGCACTGTCCTTTTCAATGGATTCTTTGTTCTTATCTGAGGACAATATTTTCTCTGGAACCCCCTGAAGTGATGATTTTTTTGTCTTACCATTCATACCTTTGGGGTTGCTGATGGGTAGAATCTTCTCTCTTCTCTATTACCACTTATAAACCATTCTCTTTCCTAACTACAATACCTATAATGATTTTATACCACCAGACAGTACCAACCAATACTTCTTACCTTCTTCTATCTCCTCCTCCTTCGCAATCATGTCCCCTCATCCTTGGAAATTTACTAATTTTTTGGCAATGGTTCACTCTCTTTTTCCCTTAAACAGCATTCCTATCACAGTCCTGATGGTTTTAGTATCTCTGCATAGAAGATCCTTCCAACTTCTTGGCCTTTTAGTTTCTTGACCTCTCCTCCAAAGATTTTATCTTCTTTCCTACTATAGCCATTCACTCCCATTGTCAGTGTTTAGAGTTTAGATACTCATCTGCCGATAACATTAGTCTCTTCATAACCTCAATGTCTTAGATATTTAGTACTACTATAACAGAAATACCACAAGTGGATGGCTTTAACAAAGAGAAATTTATTCTCCAACAGTCTAGGAGGTTAGAAGTCTGAATTCAGGATGCCAGCTTTAGGGGAAGACTTCCGGTCTTTGTTGGCTCAGGGGAAGGTTTTTGTCATCAGTCTTCCCCAGTGGAGGAACTTCCCAGCACAGGGACACCAGATACATAGGCTGAGCCATGCTCTTGGTGCCTCTTTCTTAGTGTTATGAGGTCCCACTGTCTCTCTGCTCACTTCTCTCTTTTAAATCTCAGAAGATACTGGCTTAAGATACAACCTAATCTTGTGGATTGAGCCCTATCTCATTAACATAACTGCCAATAATCCCACCTTATTAACATCATAGACATAGGATTTACAACAAAGAAAAATCACATGAGATGACAAAATGGCAGACAATCACACAATACTGGGAATCATGGCCTAGCCAAGTTGACATTTTGGGGGGATACAATTCAATCCATGACACTCAATTTTAAGCATCCCAAACTGTAATCACTGCCAGCTCCTATCTCTTCAGCTCATTCCCTCCAGGAGACTAAGTACAGCAAATCTTCATTTTTGCCTACCTTAAATTTAATGGCTAATTATTTTACTTTTTACCACATACCCAAAACAATCCAAAACAAACAAATAACAATAACACACGCACACACACACACACAAAACCTGACAAAATACCCAAATCCATTGCCATTGGATCGATTCTGACTCATAGTGACCCTATAGGACAGAGTAGAACTGTCTCATATGGATTCCAAGGAGAGGCTGGTGGATTCCAGCAGCTGAGTTCTTAATCTCTATACCACCAGGGCTCCTTCTACCATATATCTACCTTCAAATAACTTTCTCTTGCTCTACAAAAAGACAATCCTAGCTAACTCCATTTCCTCACCTACCAAGCACCCATAACTGTTCAACTGAAAACAGAGGCACATCAATTCCAAGGGTTCTGGGCACTGAAAAAGGCCCTTTATCACCTGACTCACAGGCTTGCCATTATCTGGTGCCCACTTCTTTATAGGGATTGCAAAATTGTCCTTTTAGGAGTTTTATTTACATAGAAACTTAATTAAAGCAAAGGAATGTGAGTTTTTGTCTTAACTCACTGAAAACCGCTTGACCTAAAACTACGTACTTTTCAGATCTCATAACTTTGTAAAATGAGAGAAATAGATTGGCATATTATGAGGGCCTTTTGAAACTGGAAATCCTGTGAATCCATAAGAAAGCTCTTATGCTGAAATAATAACTACCCTGGAAGCCAGGTCCAAATGTAGCTATGGAAGGAAACAGAATCCTAAAGTCCACAGTCCCACACTCCACAGCTTATTAATGAACCCTGTAAACTCCTGGGCTCAGTAAGAACTCCTGCGGACTGTTTCAGGGGAACTTGAAACTCTCTGAACTTGATTCTCAAAATCCTGGACGAAGGAAGTAGTCCCTCTGAGCCATCCCCAGGTTGTGATAACCACTCACGGCTTGTTACATATATGTCCTAAAGATGTGGCTTTTTAGGAATGTCTGTCTACCCAACTTGATTCTCAAAATCCTGGATGAAGGAAGTAGTCTCTCTGAGCCATCCCTAGGTTGTGATAACCACTCATGGCTTTTTACATATATGTTCTAAAGATGTGGCTTTTTAGGAATGTCTGTCTACCCAATCAAGTTGAAACTTTCATATGGAGAAGGCCATGACTGGACTCACCTTGGAGACCTATGTTTCGCTAAACTTGGCAATTTGGATTCAGTACCTATTTGTAAAACATTTGAATGGACAAATAATACACAGTTTATTCCCCATTCATGATTGTTTTAAAACACAATCTAACATATTCTCCCATCAGTTGAATCCTGTTTCTGCTACTTGCTGATTGTGTTATTTGTGACAGTTATCTATGTCTTTGATTCTTTTTTGTTCTCAACAGTAAAATGATAATAATATAATAACAGCAACTTCTTGGATTATTATTCCTAACACAGGCCCTGAGAGACATGCATTAATTCCTCATTTCTCTCTATATAACAATAAATCATTCATGGTGGAATTAGGATTTTGGTGATGGCATGAGAGGCAATTGCTTTAGAAATAACTATGGGACTGGGCAAGTTGGTATGGGGAAGAGCTTTCCAGGAGCTGACCTACAGGTGTGATTTTTCTCAGACAGTGGCTGTTCAGATTGGGCTGGAAACCTGTGGGAGTGGAGAGGTGGAGATCTCTGCTGGCAGCCCCAGCTCATGCAGAGTTCCGAGCATCTGCGGAGCATCCCAAGACTTCCAAGAGTAACCTGACCTACAAGTCTCCCTTCCCCTTAAACTGACCTCACTCTCCATCATGAATGAGAAATCTTGATCCTGAGATGATTGTCTCTCCTCTTCCAAATCTCCATCTTCCTCTGTTTGCTTGTTACAATTTGAGCATCTTAGCCTGTAGCGTGCCACTTCTTGGATCTTGGCTGTGCATTCCTTGTGAGACCTTGTGTGGAGACCTAGCCCATGGCTGAGTTACTGACCTCTTCTTTGTTCTCTGGGTTAGCATGCAACTCCACCTTTGACTTCCGCTTTGAAATAAGGATTCATAATGACTGCACATCCTCTTTCATATAAAAAATGATACCCCAGACATCCTTTTGAACAGAAGCTTTTTTCTATGGACTTTTTTTTGACTCATTGTGACATTTCTGTCTCTCTTTAATAATGTCTTTGGCCAAAGAAGATTCAGTTACTGGATTCCTTGTATCATCTAATGGACATCTCTGGGGTATGTTCAAGTGACAGATCTTTCCTCATGGAAGACCAAAACTGATGACATGATGCAAATATAAGTTCAGTGTTTTATGTTAAAAAAATAATGTTTTTCTGACTATTCTTGGTCTTACACCAATGACCATATGTATTCTCAACTCACATGAGAAATTGTGTGTGAAAGCATTTTATGAAACCAAAAATTTAAACATAATTGTCTATGTTGTGATTTTTATTGTATATATATAGAAAAATAAGTATCCAAATTATAAAATTTATTTTATTCTAACCTCCACTTGTTTTGCTTTCAGTGGGCGTCATTACCAACCACTATAGATGGCCACTGGAAACTACACAGCTGTGACAGAGTTCATTATTTTGGGGTTAACAGAGGATCCTACAGTTTGTGTCATTTTGTTTATTATGTTTTTAGGAGTCTATGTTGTCACTGTAACAGGCAACATCAGCATAATCATGTTAATCAGAGGTAGCCCTCAGCTTCATACCCCAATGTACCTTTTTCTCTGCTATTTGGCCTTTGTAGACATTGGGTACTCCTCATCAGTCACTCCTGTCATGCTCATGGGCTTCTTAAGGGAGGAAACTTCTCTTCCTGTTGCTGGCTGTGTAGCTCAACTCTGTTCTGTGGTCACGTTTGGGACAACAGAATCCTTCCTGCTGGCTTCCATGGCCTATGATCGCTATGTGGCCATCTGCTCACCCCTGCTCTACTCCACCCACATGTCCCCCAGAATCTGTATTTTCTTACTGGGGACATCCTACCTAGGTGGGTGTATGAATGGTTGGATATTTACGGGCTGCTTATTAAGTCTGTCCTTCTGTGGGCCAAATAAAGTCAATCACTTTTTCTGTGACTATTCACCACTTTTGAAGCTTTCTTGTTCTCATGATTTTACTTCTGACATCATTCCAGCCATCTCTTCTGGCTCCATCATTGTGGTCACAGTGTTTATCATAGCTGTCTCCTACATCTACATCCTCATCACCATCCTGAAGATGCGTTCCACCGAGGGGCGCCACAAGGCCTTCTCCACCTGCACCTCCCACCTCACTGCTGTCACTCTGTTCTTCGGAACCATTACTTTCATTTACGTGATGCCCCAGTCCAGTTATTCAACTGAACAGAACAAGGTGGTGTCTGTGTTCTACACGGTGGTGATACCCATGTTGAACCCCCTTATTTATAGTCTGAGGAATAAAGACGTTAAAGAGGCCATGAGGAAACTGATGGCTAGAACACACTGGTGGTCCTGAACAAATCTGAGTTGAACAAAATCTGATTTTAGTAATAAACCACGTATAATGAGGACCTCTCCTGCAGAAGAAACGACGATGTACTAATTAGATTTCAGCTTATATATTCATAGTGTTCTAGCATCACAGATTTCATTGTGTCATTTTCAAGAAATTTTTAGTTGCAAAAATAAGTGTGGATTCATTATGATAGGAATATTTAGTAAGACTTATTTGCTTTATCCTTTCTTCACTCACCATTACCTGCATCTGTAAGTACAAATATTTTCAAAAAAGTTTGCCCTCTTTGAATGAAGTCTTTGGAATTAACATCTGTGGACACATCTGAAACTCTTTGAATGGGAAATGAATAGAGTAGTGTGCTACCCAATGTTCATGTCAAAAATATGGTCTTCATGGTCTACAGACACTTTAAAGTTTGAACTCAGTGATGCTGGTGGTGAAAAATTTTCTATTACCCTGTGATCCCTGATCCCTGCTGGCCAGCAGGGCTCCTTCTGTAGTAGCTCTGCAGGTGATTTTGGCCTAGCCAACTCAGAAGATATCTGAAACCACTCTCAGCTATCAGCTCTTCATTTTTAGAAATCTATTCCACAAAATACCTTCAGAAGCCCCTGAAAGACAGCCTAGTGTGGGTTAATAGGGATGATCTAGCTCAATGTGGGGTGAAGAATTAAATGATGTCAGTATGCTTTCTTTTTAGGTTTCAGTCTTGGGAAACGTATGATGTACACGTATATAATCTTTGCTGAACCTTTTTTCCCCATTCTATTCCTGTTGCCTCTGATACTGAAAAAGCTCAGATTTCTTACCCATAATCTCATTGGAACTATTGCAAGAGTCCTGAAAGTGCTCTCCCTCAACCAGGCTAATTCTCATTTTTAGAACTTCAAAATTTTTGTATTATTACAAAATCCTTTGTATTTATTTTTCTAGCTATTTTTCTATATGAATACATATTTTAACAAAAAAGAGATAACTTTTTTGGAAGTTGATTTTTTTCCCTTAATAAAAATGCAAACACCAGATTACTCTTAATGTAAGTTAGATTGCATAATTTTTATTTAATCATCAACAATGGTTCTACTGGCTTCATCAAGGCCAATTTCTTTAAGTAGTGGAAAAAGCAGCATCCTTCATTTCCTGACCTCTGAACTGCAGCTACAATGATGGGATCATGAAACCAAAAGTTTGATTATAGTTCCCTGAATTCAACTTCTCTAGGCCCTTTAGATACATTTTAAGTATCAACTATTGAGTTAAATGATTTTCTAACAGATAACTAGGAGTTATTTCTATTTCCTGCATTAACTCTGACTGATACACTAGAGGCCATTATAGGACCAGGCTCTTTATACTCAAATGACATGGGAATATCATGATGTCCTCTGGAATCCTTTACCTGTATCAAGGGGGAGGAAGAGGTCACCCTTGCCTCCTAGAAGCTTGTCCAGCATTCAGGGAAATTAACTGACTTCCTTATTAGAGTGCATATGATGATTTTGTATTTCCATAGAGTTCAGAAATAGCAGGAAAGAAGAATTTTAAGACTCAAGCTATTTTCATAAAGATTATCTAAAATTATACAGAGTGGATTCTTTCCACATGTCTTAAATTGTGCCGAAAGTCAACTTCACCATGATTGTCCTTAATATGCAATTTGGAGCCTGTTATGGATTAAACTGTGTCCCTCCTAAATATGTGTTGTAAATCCTAACCCTTATACCTCTGGTTATAATCTCATTTGGGAATGGGTCTTCTTTGTTACACTAATGAGACAGAATTAGTGCAGAGTGTGTCCCAAGTCAATCTCTTTAAAATATAAAAGAGTAGATTAAGAAAGCAAGCAAAGATGGGGGAAGATAGACGCCAATCACATGAAGATCACCAGAGCCTCCAGAGAGAGAAAGCCTTCCTCTAGCATTAAAAAAAAAAAAAAAAAAACTTTTTTTTTTTTTTTAGCATAGTCACCCTAAATTCTGAATTCTTGCCTCCAAAACTGTAAGAAAATTAATTTTGGTTCATTAAAGCCACCGATATGTAGTGTTGTTGTTATAGCAACACTAGATAACTAAAGACAGAGCCCTTGTCATCCCATCACCCAAAACATAACAATCTGAGGTGACTCCTGAGGTAGCTGCATGTTCTGTATTTCAGGGTGATAGCAGTTAGTAAGCTGGGTATATTAAATGTTTGACTCATCTGAAATCCTGACTCTACTTATTCCTCATGATTTAGCACATTCTTTCAATTGTTTTCCCAAGCAACCCACCCCCCACCCCAAAAAAACCCACTGCTGTCCAGTTGATTCTGACTCATGGTGACCTCAAGCATTACACAGTAGAACTGCTGTATGGAATTTTCTTGACTACAATCTTTACAGAAACACATCACTGGGCCTTTCTTCTGTGGAATCACTAAACTTCATGTTAGTAATCAAAAAGAAAAAAAAAACGTATTGCTATTGAGTTAATTCTGATTCACAGCAACCCTGTAGGACAGAGTAGAACTGCCCCATTGAGTTTCCAAGGAGCAGCTGATGGATTCAAACTGCCAGCCTTTTGGTTAGCAGCCAAGCTCTTAACCACTGTGCCTACAGGGCTCCTTTACATTTATATGAGCACAAACCACTTGTGCCAGCTAGGGACCCTGGGACATACTCAGGGATTTGAGGTTGATAAAATTCAAAATTCATCCATGACAAAAACTTTCAGCAAATTAGGAATAAAGGAAAAATTCCTCAACTTGATAAAGAACACCTACATAAAGCCTACAGTTAAAATCATACTTAAGGGTGAGAAACTAGGTGCTTTCCTCCTATGGTCAGAATCAAGGCAATGATGTCTTCTCTCACCACTCTTATTCAACATTGTGCTGGAAGCCCTAGCTAATGAATTAAGACAGGAAAAGGAAATAATAAAGCATACAGATTAGAAAGATACAAATAAAATTATCTTATTTCTGCATGATTATCTATGTAGAAAATCCCAAAGAACTGACAAAAGAAAAAAAAAAAAAACCCAAAACTAATAAGTGAGTATAGTAAAGTAGCAGAATACAAGGTTAATATATAAAAGTCAATTGCTTTCCTGTACACCAGCAATGAACAACTGAAAATTAAATTTAAAAACACAGCCTTATTTACTACAGCAGAAACACCAGAAAATGATTTAGATATAAAGGTAACAAAATATGTTGTTGTTGTTGTGTGCTGTCGAGCTGATTCTGACTCATAATGTCCTTATATGACAGAGTAGAACTGCCCCATATGGTTTTCTAGGCTGTAATCTTTACAGGAGCAGATTGCCAGGTCGTTTTTCCCATGGGGCTGCTGGTGGGTTCCAACTGCCAACCTTCCCCTTATCAGCCAGGTGCTTAACCATTGTGCAACCAGGGATCCTTAACAAAATATGTATAAAATCTACTTGAGAGATACTGCAAAACCCTGATGAAAGAAATAAGAGAAGATGTAAATAAATGGAGAGATATTCCATGCCCATATATAGGAAGACGCAGTATCGTTAAGATGTCAAAATCCCAGGAATTAATTTTGTTGATATTGACAACCTGATTCTAAAGTTTATGGAAAGACAAAGGACTCAAAATACCCAGCTGAAGAAGAAAGTTGGAGAACTGACACCACTTTACTTCAAAATTTACTATAAAAACCCAAAAACCAAACCCACTGCCGTCAAGTCAATTCCAACTCATGAGCTATGAGATTTACTATAAAGCTACTGTAATAAAGACAGTGTGGTACTGGCAAAAGAACAGACAAATAGACCAATGGAACACAATAGAGGGTCCTAACACAGACCTATACAAATACAGTCAACTGATCATTGACAAAGGAGCAAAGGCAATTGGACGGAGAAAGTACAGTCTTTTCAACAAATGCTGCTAGAATTGGACACCCACATGAAAAAAAAAAAATAAAAAAAGAAGAAGAAAAAAAATGGATATTGACCTACATCTTTCACAAAATGAATCTAGACCTAAAAGTAAAATTGTAAACTATAAAACTTCTCAAAGATAACTTAGGAAAAAATCTAGGTGACCATGGGTTGGCAATGAGTTTTCAGATACAAAACAAAAAGAAAGCACAATCTATAACAGAAAACATTGGTAAGTTGGACTCCATTAACATTAAACACTTGTGTTTTGTGAAAGACATTGTTAAGAGAATAAAAAAGCAAGTCATAGACTGGGAGAAAATATTTGCAAAACACATATGTGATAAATAACTTGTTTCTAAAATATACATAGAACTCTTAAAACTCAACAAGAAGAAACAAACAATCCAAATAAAAAATGTACAAAATATCTGAACAGACACATCAGCAAAGATGATAGAGACGACTGTCAAAGAAGCATATGAAATGGTGCTCAACATCATATGTCATTAGGAAATTGCAAATTAACACAACCAAGAGATACCACTACATACCTATTGAAAAACCAGTTGCCAGCAAGTGAATTCTGACTCATGGTAACCCATGCGTATCAGAGTAGAACTGTGCTCCACAGGGTTTTCAACGGCTCCTTTTCAGGAGTAGATTGCCAGGCCTTTCATCTGAGGTGCCTCTGGGTGGACTCGAGCCACCAACCTTTTGGTTAGTAGAAAGTGCATTAGCCATCTGCAGCACCCAGGAACTTCCACACACCTATCAGAATGGCTAAAAACCGAAACACTGACAACACCAAATGCTGGTGAGACTGTGTTAGCAATAGAACTCTCATTCATTGCTGGTGGGAATGCAAAGTGTTAGAGCCACTGGAAGACAGTCTGGCAGTTTCTTACAAAGCTAGACATAGCCTTATTATAGGATCCAGCCATCGCACTCCTAGGTATTTGCCCAAAAGAGTTGAAAACTTATGTTCATGCTAAAACTTGCACATAAATGTTACACAAGCTCTATTCGTAATTGCCAAAAATTGAAAGCAATCAAGATTCCGCTCATATAGGTGAATGGATGAACGACTGTGGTAAATCTATACAATGGTATACTATTCTGTGATAAAGATGAGCTGTTAAGTCTTGTAAAACACAGAGGAACATTAAATGCATATTGCTAAGTGAAAGAAGCAAGTCTTATAGGGACACATATTTTATGATTCCAACTATATGACATTCTGAAAAAGGCAAAACTGTAGTGACAGTAAAAAGATCAGCCAGAGGCTAGGGGGTGGAGATCGGAATAAGTAGAGGGGATGAACAAATGGAATATAGGGGATTTTTAAGGCAGTGAAACTATTCTGGATGATAGTGTAATAGTGGGTGCATGGCATTATGCATTTGTGAAAACTGATAGAACTGTACAATAGAAAGAATGAATACTAATGTAAACTATGGAGATTAGTTGTGTGTATGTGAATTGTAAAACTGAGATGCTAGCACAAATAAAAATGGTGACTTCAAGCCTAAATTAAAACTCCATTTGAATAAAACTGCAGTCTGACCCAGAAACTTCTGAGTTTGCTAAAAAAAAAAACAATTCAGTCTTTTTGCCAAAGTTTACCTGCTTGTAAAACAAAGAGGGTAAAAGTCAGAGTTTCTGGCTTGGGTGAGAAATTGTCGAGGGTGCCTGTTAAGAATATATATTCAGCTTGTTCTAAAAGAATGCAAGGGGGGATGATGAAAACCAAAGACACAAGGGAGAGGTAAGTCCAAAGGGCTAATGGACCACAACTACCACAGCCTCCACCAGACTGAGTCCAGCACAACCAGATGGTGCCCGGCTACCACCACAGACTGCTCTGACAGGGATCATAATAGAAGATTCCCGACAGAGCTGAAGAAAAATGTAGGACAAAAGTCAAACTCACAAAACAAGACCAGACTTACGGGTCTGACAGAGACTGGAAAAACCTCTAGAGTATGGCGCTTAGACACCCTTTAAACTCAGTACTGAAGTCACTCCTGAGGTTAACCTTGCAGACAAAGATTAGACAGGCTTATAAAACAAAAAATAACGTACGTAGTGCAACCATGAAGTTCAACGAGGGGCAAGGACCAAGAGGGAGAAAGGGAGAGGAAAGCTGGATGAATGGACATGGGAAACTCAAGGTCAAGAAGGGGAAGTTTCTGTGAACTTGCCTTGGTCAAATTGTGCTGACTTCCCCAGCATCGTGTACTGTCTTACCCTTCACCAATGTTACCACTTATGTATTGTCTAGTTAGTGTTTTGTCCTCCCCAACCATCCCCTCCCTTGTAACTATCAAAGATCGTTTATGTGTATAAACCTCTTCTTGAGTTTTTATAATAGTGGTCTCATTTGTGATTGACTTATTTCACTCAGCATAATGCCTTCCAGATTCATCCATGTTGTGAGATATTATGCAGATTCATCATTGTTCGTCATCTGATTTCCTGACTGCTGCTTCCATGGGCATTGATTGTTGATCTAAGTAAAATGAAATCCTTGCCAACTTCAATATTTCCTCCATTTATCATGATGTTGCTTATTGGTCCACTTGTGAGGATTTCTGAATTCTTTATTTTGAGGTGTATTCCATATTGAAGGCTGTAGTCTTTGATCTTCATTAGCAAGTACTTCAAGTCTTCTCCTTTTTCAGCAAGCAAAGTTGTGTCACCTGTGTGTCACAGATTGTTAATGAGTCTTCTTCCAATCTTGATGCCACATTCTTCTTCATACAGTCCAGATTCTTGGATTATTTACTCAGCATACAGATTGAATAATTATGGTGAAAAGATACAACTCTGACACACACTTTTCCTGATTTTAAACCACACAGTATTCCCTCGTTCTGATACTGCCTCTTGGTCTATATACAGGATATTCTTCTTGATCCTTATAATATTTCTAAATTATTTGCCATCTTCATGACAAAACCTTTCCCTCTTTGAGACCAATATTATACAGCAATGAAAAAAAAATACTGTCATGGATTGAATTGTGTCTCCCAAAAATATCTGTCAACTTGGCTAAGTCATGATTTCCAGTATTGTATGATTGTCCACCATTTTGTCATCTGATATGATTTCCATATGTGTTGTAAATCCCATCCCTATGATGTCGATGAGATGGGATTACTGGCAGTTAAGTAAACTTAATTTATAAGATCATTCTACAATTTAAGCCGATCTCTTTTGAGATACAAAAGAGAGAAGTGAGCAGAGAGACAGGCGGAATCTCATACTACCAAGAAAGCAGTACCGGGAGCAGGGTGTGTCCTTTGGACTTGAGGTTCCTGTGTGAAGAAGCTCCTAGACCAAGGGAAGATTGATGACAAGGACCTTCCTCTAGAACCAACTGAGAGAGAAAGCCTTCCCTTAGAGATAGCACTCTGAATTTGGACTTGTAGCCTCCCAGACTGTAAGGGAATTAACTTCTGTTTGTTAAAGCCATCCACTTGTTGGCTCTGTTCTAGAAGCACTAGATAACTAAGACATGTACTATTCTCCCCAAGTGCTTTATGACCACCCAGGTACTTCTCCACTTATTGATAACATCTGCCATTCTGCTCTCAGTTTATTTTATCTTCCCAGTCCTGCAACAGCATAGTTATTACTCACCATACGAATTTGCCATAAGAAAATGTGACACCCTGATGCTAAAGTTTATGGAAAGGCCTTGAACTCCTTATATTGCCTAATTTCTCCTAAAATCTACTTCAGAAATTCGCTACCATTGCCATAATCAGATTGCATTAAAATACAGCACTTTCCACCTATGCTGGCTTCATAAATTAGAAAATATATTTATTTATGCTGCAACTCAGTTTAAATAGCATTTAAAATATTTGTTTCTTGAGAATTTGAACAAATTAATTTGAAACAATCTTGTTTAATCCTTGTGGGGAATGAGGAGCATAGCACTCATCGATTTCTCAATTTTTTTTCCATGGAAATTGTTATGTTAAAAATGTTTATTTCTTTTGGGGTGAATTTTGTCAGTTTACTTTTTTCCAGAAACTCATCAGCAAAGTATTATCTCAAAATCTTTTAATTTTTTTTATATCTGTCTTTTTGATTAAGTAAACTGGTAATATTTTTTCTTTCTTTTCCTTTTTCCCTCCCTCCCTTTCTTCTGTATTTCTCTTTCTTTCCCCTTTTTTCCTTCAACCTGCCTCTCTGTTTTTTCCTTCATACAATTTTCTTCCTTTCTGAAAGTCAATTGATATCATGTAAATACGGTGTCATAAAACGTGTTTTGAAACATATCAGGAAATTAGACAATACTTTAATTGCTTTTACACAAAGTGATGATTTTTATTGGAAGTACTCCAATTTCTCATTTATATTTAACAAAACTATATATGTTTTTTCAAGGTCCAGGTCTCTTTCATTTACACTCTGACTGATAAACCTATTTGCATTGCCTAGTACTTTCTTTAGGGCTACCTGCATTTCTTTGTTTCTTAGAGTGTAAACAATAGGACTAAGCAGAGGTGTCAGCCATCAGCATATTTTCAAGGAATGAATCATTGTTCATGGGCTTCAAATAGACATAGCAAGCAAATCCATAGTGTTTGGACACCATAGTGAGGTAGGAGGAACAAATTGAGAAGGCCTTATACATGTAGTCCCCAATTTGCAATGTATTTGGGTTACTATGAAGGAACTTACAACCATTTATTTTTGTTTTTTGTATATCTTATCATTAGTAATACGTACTATGTACAGTGTTGCAGCGCTTTATAGGCGGATGTTATCCTTCTCAGATGTTCACTTGCAGATGTTCAAAGATCCAGTTTATAAAGATGCTGATAATAAAGGAAAATAATCATGAAAACTAAAAAGAAAAAAAAAAAAAAAGAAGAAGTATCTGACTTATGTCAGAACCGACTTTTGATCGAGTTGTCTGAATGGAACCCCATTGTAAATCAGGGACTGCCTGTACCTCCTCTTTGCAGAAGGCATCTTCACAACTATGAAGACATGAGAAATCATAGTAAAAATAAAGCTGTCCACTAACACAAAGTCACAGAGCACAAAATAACCATTTCATGAATAAAAGTGCAACCACAACCAAAGAAGACCATGGGCGAGATGTCACAAAAGAAATGTTGGATAATTTTGGAGTCACAAAAAAGTCAAGTTGAATACTGTGCTGACGTTGCACAGAAAAACCAGAAACCCAACCACAAAAGAGGCCATTATCAACTGAAAGGAAATCACCACAAAGAGGAGACCCTACAGGGCCATAGTTGTGGGGGTATTTTTTTTAAATAATATTTTATTGTGTTTTTGGTGAAGGTTTACACAGAAGTTTAAGTTCCCATGCAACAATTTCTATGCAACTTGTTTGGTGACATTGGTTATGCTCTTCATAATGCAGGAACATTTTCATTATTTCCATTCTAGATGGTCCATTTCGTAGAGTTATATTTTTGTTATGCTTTCTCCAAAACTGAAACATAAGCTTCGTGAGTGCAGAGACCATGTTTATCACACCCACCTTTTTATGTTGTTGTTGTTAGGTGCTATTGTGTCGGATCTGACTCTGTGACCCACGCACAACAGAACAGAACAGATCGCTGCCCTGTTCTGCATCATCCTCACAATCATTTCTATGTTTGAGCCCATTGTTGTAGGCACTGTGTCAATCCATCTTATTGAGGGTCTTCTTCTCTTTCACTGACCCTCTACTTTACCAAGCATGACGCCCTTCTCCAGGGACTGGTCCAAAGTATATGAGACAAAAATCTCACCATCCTTGCTTCTAAGGAGCATTCTAGCTAAGTATTCTTCCAAGACAGACTTGTTCATTCTTCTGGCAGTCTGTGGTATATTCAATATTCTTTGCCAACACAATACCTCAAAGGCATTTATTCTTCTTTGGTCTCCTTTATTCATTGTCCAGCTTTCAAATGCATATGAGAAGATACAAGACTATAAAAATCTATTGTATTGCTATATACTAGCAATGAACACATGAACATCAAACTTAAAAATACAATTACATTTATAATTATTCAAAAAGGATGAAATACTTAGTTGTAAATATAACAAAAGATGTACTGGGCTTCCATGTTTAAACTACTAGATGATGATGAATGTAATCAAAGAAGAAATAATAAACGAAGAGACATACCAGGTTCATGAATCCGATGACTCATCATAGTAAGATGTTCTTTGTCTCCAAATTGATATTCAAGTTTAATGCAACTTCTGTCAAGATTTTAGCATTTTTTTTTGTAGACTAAACAGATTAATATAAGTTTATGTGGCAAAACAAAAGAACTAGAAGAGGTAAAACAATTCAGAGAAAGAAGAAAGTGAGAGGAACACTTTACCGCATATCAAATCTTATTATATAGCTATAAAAATGAAGACTGTGTGGTATTGGCAGAGAGATAGCCACACAAATTAATTAATGAGACCAGAGAAACCAAAAATAGACTCACACAAATATGCCCAATAATTTTTGGCAAAGGTGTAAGAGTAACTCAGTGAAGGAAAGAGCCTTTTCAACAAATGGTGCTGGAGTAATTGGACATCCTTTGGCAAATAAATGAATCTTGACATAAGTCTCATACCTTATACAGGAAGGAACTCAAAGTGGATCATGGAGTTAAATGTAAAACATGAAAGCATAAAACTTTTAGGAAAAAAGACAAAATATGCAGGTCTAGGCCTAGGCAAAGAGTTGACACCAAAGCATAACCTATAAAAAGAAAATTTGATAAATTAGACTTGATCAAAACTAAAACCTTTTTGCTCTGTAAAAATCCTGTTAAGAGGATAAAAAGACAAGCTACAGAGTGGGAGAAAATATTTTCAAACCACATATCTGACTAAGGACTAGAATCTAGAATATATTAATAACTCTAAGCTCAACAGTGAAAAACAAACACACCAATTAGAAAATGGGCAAAAGCCATGAAAAGACATTTCACTGGATAGGATATGCAGACAGCAATTAAGCTCTTGAAAAGATGCTCAACATCCTTAGCTGATAGGGAAATGCAAATTAAAGGCACAACGAGAGATCGCTAAACACTCGTAAGAATGGATAAAATTTGAAAAAATAACAATGACATAAGAAAAACTCCTGAGGACGTGGAGAAACTGGATCACTCAAACATTGTTGGCGAGAATGTAAAGTGGTACAGCTGCTCTGGAAAACAGTTTGACAGTTTCTTATAAAACTACATATGCAATTAACATGAGTCAGAAATTGCACTCCTGTACATTGATCCCAGAGAAACAAGGACTTAGGTTCACGCAAAACTTGTAAATGAATGTTCATAGCAACTTTCTTTGCAATAGCCCAGACTGGAAATGACCAGTGGTACATTCCTATCATGGGCTAATATACTCAGCAACAGAAAGGAATGAACTATTGATACACACAGCAACATAGATCAATCTCCAGGGAATTATGCTCAGTGAAAGAAGCCTATCCCAATAAGTATATACTGTGTTTTTCCATTTATATAATATTCTTGAAGCGGCAAAGTTATAGAAAAAGAGAACATACCGGGGCTGCCAAAAGTTAAGGAGTGGATGAGGAAAGGAGGGGAGTGGTCATGCCTATAAAAGGGTGATGGCGAGGGATCCTCGTAGGGATGGAAATGTTCTACATCTTGACTGTCAATATACTGGTTTGATATTATACTACAGTTCTGTAAGTTTCCCATTGGGGGAAACTGAGTAAAGGGGATATGGAATCTCTATATTACTTCTTACAGCTTCATGTGAATGTATAATATCTCAAAATAAAAAATTTAGTAAAAAAAATAAAGGTAGATTGGCAAATATTCTGTTACCTGCTATCATCTAGAAATACATATAAAAAGCAAGCACTGATTTTTTATCCCAGATTTCTGTTTTTGAATAGAAATTATGCCTAATACACCATATCCTTGTTTATTTTTGTGAATCCTAATGCGGTTAGAATGTTTTTAGTAATCCATCAAAAGTTTTAATAAAAAATTGTAAGGCACAGAAAATATAATCAAAGTTCTAAGGAATTTATAGATCTTCTTAGTCATCGCATATTTGTATGAGCATGTGTACTTGTAATTTTCTCTGTCCTGAAGAATTTTCAGTGGGATTCTCACAAACAAGTAATGTACTCAAGGGGTTATATCCCCAAAGACCCCATATCTCATATAAATATGGCTGTGCCTTACTGTGACAGTTTTTTGGGAATTGTTCTCATTGTTGAGGTAATAATTTTCTTTTTCTTTTGATACAGGTATGTTTGTTTTTCATTATTGTATAAGAGGATAAAGGATAAAATTTCATTATTTCAAGGAAATGATCATTTTTTGAGAATCCATTTATTTCTATGAGCAGTGATTGGTATGATTACGTACATCACTTTATTCAATGTAAGAACACTGTACGGTGTGTGTGTATATATATATACATATATATACACACACACACACATAGTGAGGACTTGGATAGTTTATGTAAATTGGCTAAGATTCCATAGAGAGTCACTGACAAAGCTGGAATCTGATCCCAGGCCTGTGTGGCTCATGGCACTTCTACAAAACACTTTGCTTCTATGCCATAATGGCACTCATAACCAACTCTGAATTTATGTTTATAGACATCTGCACTCTTTAAATTTAGTTTTAAGCTTTCATGCAGTCTATGTGTTTGCCTAGTTAATATGGCCTCTGTCCTGTGCAAATGTGAGGAAGCTAAGACTTTGGAGTTCAGACATGTAATTATATCATGTTCAAAACATGGCATGTTATTGTTCAATTAATTCACATATAACATTATTCAAGCAACTCTGTTCAAAGTAAAAGCATGACAGTGTGGCTGGCTGAACACATGGCTGCTGAAGCCAGAACATTTGCATGTGTGAGGGCCTGCGGGTACGTGTATACAAACACACGTGCAGGATGAATGAGTTTAATCTGTTTGCTATTGAATTCTTAAAGGAAAAATAAATTACTCTGAAATTTAGGTTGATCTTTAAGGAAGGAATACTTCTGGCTGCTGTTGCTGAGGAGTTTTGACAATGATAAATCTACAATAAAGAAATGAAGTTTCCAAGGGTAAACAACTTTATATTAAATGATATAGGAAAACATTGAGTGATTCTAATTCTCTTCTAGCAAAAGAATGAAGATATAATTGATAAATATGGAATGAAATTTCTGACATGTTGAATAGAAATTGTCTCTCTTATTCTTTTGGCTTCAGTACTTCTTTCTGCTCCCTCTGAATAGTCCATCCTTTGTCTTCCTCTGCTGCATCCTTTCTTCTCCACTAATTTTTACATCACTTCTCTTCCTTTCTTACATCTATTTATAGCAACAACTGCATACTTAAAATACATAAGAGCAAAGTGTTTGCAGACTCTAGAGCTATTCTACAGAGAAACATAAAGCATTCTCTTTAGACGTATAGACTATGGATGTTTCTTTATCTACTTTAAGACTCCTGTGCCTTCTGCTCCTTGCTACTCAATGTCCTCACCCAATTAACACAGAATGGTATTCGCCACCCCATTTTTGGAACAGTCATTACCATATGCTCTACCATTTTTCATACCCCTTTTCCATATTGGAGCCCTGGTGGTACAGTGGTTAAGAACTCAGCTACTAACCAAAAGGTCAGCAGTTCGAATCCACGAGTCACTCCTTTAAAACCCTATGGGACAGTTCTACTCTATCCTACAGGATTACTGTGAGTTGGAATCGACTTCATGGCAACAGGTTTGGTTTTTTGGTTTTTGTTCCATATTGATCTATCTATGTTACAGTCCTAACGTCTATTACCAATAAAGACTGCTCTCTCATATTCACCAGACCCTACAAATACATGTTCAAAACATATTCTCAAATTTTCCTCATATTTATGACTAAGGATTCTATATTTTATTTTTATTTTGATGAGAATTTTGCTGTCCTTTGTAAAATCCAATTTCTCATTTTGAGAATTTTATCTCTTTTCCACATTAAATTTAGATGTTTTGGATAGGGTCTGCTCATCTTTATCCTGCCCTATCCTTGTGAGATGTGCTCTATTTTAGCCAAAGGGACATCATGGGACATTATTCTGGTCAAGTTCCATTTTCTCCCACCCTCTGGGTGACCAGATTTTCGTGTCTCTTACAACCCTCCATCTCCCAATTTGCTAAAGTTGTTTATAACGACTGGTGAAAATATAATTTGCATAACCCATGCACTCAAATCTTTTAGTTTATTTTCCGTTATTCTTTGGGACATAGAAAAGGGATTCCTGGTCCCTTTTCACAATTTTATGCAACCTTATATAAAATAGTAGGTTTAGGTAGAGGTGATAAATCTTGGCAGACTGTATATCAAAACCAGGATGTGTACCATATAAAGATCAATTAAGATTACAACTGGCCTGCAGCAATCACAGAAATGACTATCGCTGGGATGTGATTTTTTTACCTAGCAACTTTGACCCTTGATTGTAGCTATTAATTCTACCTATTTATTTTTAATTCTCCGATATGATTGCCTCCTCCCTTGGTGGGATCCTCGTGGCTGCTTCAAAACTGTTCAGTCAATCTACATTAGGTGAATCATTTCCCCATCACCCCTATCCCCAAAGTTAGGATTATCCTTCACCCTCCCTTCTGTTCATTAAGCTATTAACCATGACATAATAATATATTCCCAGTGTTCTTAGTGTATGATCTTCTCTGTTTTCTTTTGGAATGTCATCCCCATTCAACTAGAGCTAAGGAAAGTTGTTTTCAAGTCTCCTAATCTTCTTTTGAATTAGAGGTCCAGTTTTCACCTCTATTTAACTCCCAAAGCCCTTTCCTTGTGTCCTTCAGAATTTACAGTTGTCAATAAATCTCCAATGTCCTCACCATCTATTTTGAACATTCCTTGCACTGTCCTTTTCAGTGGGTTCTTGGTTCTTACCTGAGAACAATGTTTCTTCTGGAACCTCCTAAAAAGTGATGGTGTTTTTTGTCTTGCCATTCATACCCCTGGGCTGCTGGTGGTAGAATCTTCTCTTTTCCCTGTTACCACTTATAAACTGTTCTCTTTCCTAACTTCTACACCCATAATGATTTTATGTCATCAGACAATACTAACGAATCCTTCTTCCCTTCTATCTCTTCCTCCTTTGCAATCGTGTCTTCTCAATCTTGGGAATTTAGTATTATTATTTTTATTTCGCTGTGGTTCACTCTCTTTGTCCCTTAAACAGCATTCCTATCACAATTCCTGATGGTTTTAGTATTTCTGCATAGAAGATCCTTCCAACATCTTGACCTCTTAGTTTCTTAACCTCTCCTCCAAAGATTTTGTCTTCTTTCCTACTATATCCATTCACTCCCATTTTCAGAGCTTAGAGTTTAGACACTGTCATTTGCCAATAACTTTAGTTTCTCTATAACCTCAATGTCTTAGTTATCTAGTGCTGCTATAACACAAATACCACAAATGGATGGTTATAACAAAGAGAAATTTATTCTCTTACAGTCTAGGAGGTTAAAATCCAAATTCAGGATGCCACCTCCAGGGGAAGCCTTTCTCTTTCTGTTGGCTCTGGAGGAAGGTTCTTGTCATCAATCTTCCTCGGTCAAGGAGCTTCTCAGCATAGGGACCCCCAACTCCGAAAGACACACTATGCTTCCAGTGCTTTTTTCCTTGGTGTTCTGATGTCCCTATGTCTCTCTGCTTGCTTCTCTTTTTTATATCTCAAAAGAGATTGGTTTAGGACACAACCTAATCTCTTCAATTGAGTCCTGTCTCATTAACATAACTGCCATTAATCCCACCTCATTAACATCATAGAGATAGGACTTACAACACATAGGAAAATCACATCAGGTGACAAAATGGTGGAAATCACACAATACTGGGAATCATGGCCTAGCCAAGTTGACAGACATTTTTTGGGGGACACAATTCAATCCATGACCCTCAATTTTAAGCATCCCAAATTGTAATCACTGCTAGCTCCTGTCTTTTCAGCTCATCTCCTCTAGTAGACTAATTACAGCAAATCTCACCTTTGCCTAGCTTAAATTTCATGACTAGTTATTTTACTTACTACCACATACCAAAACACACACACACACAAAACACTAAACCCATTGCCATCCAGTCAATTCTGACTCATAGTGACTGTATAGGATAGAGTAGAATTGTCCCATATGGTTTCCAAGGAGTGGGTGGTGGATTTGAACTGCTGACATTTTGGTTAGCAGCTAAGCTGTTACCTACTGTACCACCAGGGTTCCTTGTACCATAAAAAAGAAAAGAAACCCTTGCCATTGAGTCAATTCTGACTTCTAGCTACCCTATACAACCACCCTTGAATGCCTTTCTCATGCTCTACAGAAAGACAATCCTAAACTAAAAAAAAAAGCTAACCCCAATTCCTCAGTTACCAAATACCCAAAACTGTTCAACTGAAAACAGAGGCACATCAATTCCCAGGGTTCTGGGCACTGAAAAAGGCTCTTCTTCACCTGACTCACAGACTTGCCATTACCTTGTACCCACTTCTTTATAGGAATTGAAAAATTGTCCTTTTAGGAGTCTTATTTATAGATAAACTTAATTAAAGCAAACTGCGGAGCATCCCAAGACTTCCAGGAGTAACCTGACCAACAAATCTGGCTTCCGCTTAAACTGACCTCACTCTCTATCATGCATCAGAAATCTTGATCCTGAGATGATTCCCACTCCAATTCCAAATCTCCATCTTCCTCTGTTGACTTGTTGTGATTTGAGTGTCTTAGCCTATATTCTGCCACTGGCCAAACTTCTTGAATCTTGGCTGTGCATTCCTTGTGCGACCTCATGTGGATACCTAGACCTGAGTTACTGACCTCTTCTTTGTCTTCTGGATTAACATGCAGCTCCACCTTTGACTTCTGCTTGAAATAAAGATTCATAATGACTGTACATTCTCTTTTATATGAGAAATGATGTCTCAGACATCTTTTTGAACAGCAGCTCTTTTCATGGACGTTGACCTATTCTAGTGTTTTTGTCTCTCTTTAATCATGTACTTGGCCTAAGAAGATTCAGTTACTAGGTTCCTCATATCATCTAATGGGCATCTCTGGGATATGTTCAAGAGAGAGAGCATTCCCCCTGGAAGACCTGAGCTAACCGCATAATGCAAATATAAGTTGAGTAGAGTATGTTATGTTAAATAGAAAAAAAGTTTTTCGGAGTATTTTTGGCCTTACATTAATGAACATATGTGTTCTCAACTCACATGAGAGACTGTGTGTTAAAGCATTTTATGAAATCAAAAATTTAAACATAATTGTCTATGTTGTGATTTTTATTATATATCTATAGTAAAAAGAAGTATCCAAATTATAAAATTATTTCCATTCTAATCTTCACTTGTTTTGCTTTCAGTGGGCATCATTCCTAACCGCTGTAGATGGCAACTGGAAACTACACAACTGTGACAGAGTTCATTATTTTGGGATTGACAGAGGATCCTACAGTTTGTATCATTTTATTTATTGTGTTTTTAGGGGTCTATGTTGTCACTGTAATGGGCAACATCAGCATAATCATGTTAATCAGAGGCAGCCCTCAGCTTCATAACCCAATGTACTTTTTTCTCTGCCATTTGGCCTCTGTAGACATTGGGTACTCCTCATCAGTCACTCCTGTCATGCTCATGGGCTTCTTAAGGGAGGAAATTTCCCTCCCTGTTGCTGGCTGTGTAGCTCAACTCTGTTCTGTGGTCACGTTTGGGACAACTGAGTGCTTCCTGCTGGCTGCCATGGCCTATGATCGCTATGTAGCCATCTGTTCACCCCTGCTCTACTCCACCCACATGTCCCCCAGAATCTGTATTTTCTTACTGGGGACATCCTACCTAGGTGGGTGTGTGAATGGTTGGATATTTACGGGCTGTTTACTAAGCCTGTCCTTCTGTGGGCCAAATAAAGTCAACCACTTTTTCTGTGACTATTCACCACTTTTGAAGCTTTCTTGTTCTCATGATTTTACTTCTGACATAATTCCAGCTATCTCTTCTGGCTCCATCATTGTGGTCACAGTGTTTGTCATAGCCGTCTCCTACGTCTACATCCTCATCACCATCCTGAAGATGCACTCCATTGAGGGCCGCCACAAGGCCTTCTCCACCTGCACCTCCCACCTCACTGCTGTTACTCTGTTCTTTGGGACCATTGCATTCATTTATGTGATGCCCCAGCCCAGTAGCTCTACTGACCAGAACAAGGTGGTGTCTGTGTTCTATACAGTGGTGACTTCCATGTTGAACCCTCTTATTTATAGTCTGAGGAATAAGGAGGTTAAAGAGGCCATGAGGAAACTGATGGCTAGAACACACTGGTGGTCCTGAACAAATCTGAGTTGAACAAAATCTGATCTTAATAATAAATCATGTATAGTGAGGACCTCTCCTACAGATGAAAAGAGTATGTACTAAATAAATTTCAGTTCATGTATTCATAGTATTCTAGACTCACAGATTTCATTGTGTCATTTTCAAGAACATTTTAGTGTAAAAAACATGGATTCATCAAAGAAAAAGGAATATTCAGTAAGACATATTTACATTATACTTGCTCCACTCACCATTACCTGCATCTGTAAGTACAAATATTTTCAAATAAGTTCTGTGCACTTTAAATGAAGTCTTTGGAATTAACATCTGTGGACACATCTGAAACTCTTTGAAAGGGAAATGAATAGTAGTGTGCTACCCACCATATGCTTTTATAAAAAATATGGTCTTCATGGTCTACAGACACTCTAAAGTTTGAACTCAGTGATGCTCATGGTGAAAAAGCTTCTGGTAGCCTGTGTTCCAAGCCTGACCAAGAGGTCCTCTTCTGCAGTACCTCTGCAGGTGAACCTGGTTCAGCCAACTCAGAAGATATCTGAACACCCCCTGGCTACCAGCTCTTCATTTTTAGAAATCTATTCCACAAAATACCGTAGGAAGCCCCTGAAGGATAGCCTGGTGTGGGCTAATAGGGATGATCCAGCTCAATGTGGGGTGAGTAATTAAATGATGTCAGTATGCTTTCTTCTTAGTTTTCAGTCTTAGAAAATGTATTCCTATTGCCTCAGTTACTGAAAAAGCTCAGATTTCTTACCCATAATCTCATTGGAACTGTTGGCAACAACCCTAAAAATGCTCTCCCTGAACTAGGCTAATTCGTATTTTTAGAACTTAATTTTTTTTTTTTTTTGTATTATTACAAACTCCTTTGTGTTTACTCTTCTAGTCATTTTTCCTATGTTAATATATATTTTAATAAAAAAGAGATAATTTTTTAGGAACCTGATTTTTTTTCTTAATAAAAATGCTAACACCAGATTACTCTTAATACAAGTTAGATTGTACAACTTTTACTTAATCATCAACAATGATTCTACTGGCTTCAACATTAAGACCAATTTCTTTAAGTAGTGGAAGAAGTAGCATCGCTCATTTCCTATCCTCAATTGCAGCTACTGTGATAGGATCTTAAGACCAAAGTTTTATTATAGTTCCCTGAATTCAACTTCTCCACACCCTTCAGATTAGTTTTAAGTATCAAATTCTCTGGGTTAAATGATTTTCTACCCAAAATAACTAGGATTCGTTTCTATTTCTTGCATTAACCCCGACTGATACACCAGAGACCGCTATAGGACCAGGCAGTTCACACTCAAATGACATGGGAATATCATGATGTCCTCTGGAATCCTTTACCTGTATCAAGGAAAAGGAGGAGGTTGCCCTTGCCTCCTGGAAGCTTGTCCAGCATTCAGGGAAATTAACTGACTTCCTTATTTGAGTGCATATGATGATTTTGTATTTCCACTAGAGTTCGGAAATAGCAGGAAAGAAGAATTTTAAGACTCAAGTTATTTTTCTTAAAGATTATCTAAAATCATACAGAGGAGGATTCTTTCCACATGTCTTAAACTGCCCTGGAAGTCAATCTCAACATGATCATCTTTAATATGCAATTTGGAGCCTGTTATGGATTGAATTGTATCCCTCCTAAATATGTGTTTTAAATCCTAACACCTATACCTGGAGTTGGAGCCCTGGTGGTGAAGTGATTAACAGCTCAGGCTGCTAAGTAAAAGGTTAGCAGTTTGAATCCACCAGCCACTCCTTGGATACTCTATGGGACAGTTCTACCCTGTCCTATATGTTACTATAAGGCGGAATTGACTGGATGGCACAAAATAACAACAACATACCTATGGTTATAACCTCACTTGAGAACAGGTTTTCTCTGTTATGTTAATGAAACAGTATTGGGGTATGGTGTGTCTCAAGTCCATCTCTTTTGAGACATAAAAGAGCAGATTAAACAAGCCAGCAGAGATGGTGCAAAATACATGCCAATCACATAAACACACCAGAGCCAACAGAGAGAGAAAGCCTTCCTCTAGAGTTTGTACCCTGGATTCAGACTTCCAGCCTCCTAAACTATGAGAAAATAAATTTTGTATCATTAACGCCACCCACTTGTAGTGTTTCTGTTATAGCAACACTAGATAACTAAGACAGAGCCTTTGTCCTCCAGTCACCCAAAACATACCTATCTGAGGTGACTCCTGAGGTAGCTAGCTGCATGTTCTATATTTCAGGGTGACAACAAGTAGTAAGCTGAGTATATTAAAGGACTGACTCGTATTTCTTCCTCATTATTTAGCACACTGCTTGAATTGCTTTCCCAAGCTACCACCCTCCCCCCACCTTAAAAACAAGAAAACAAAAAAACTCTGCTGTTGAGTTGATTCCAACTCATGGCAACCTCAAGTGTTACAGTGTAGAACTTTTCCATAGAGTTTTCTTGGCTGTAATCTTTACAGAAACAAAATATCAAGCCTTTTTTTCTGTGAAAACACCAACCTTTACATTGTGGTTGTTATTAGGTGCTGTCGAGTCATTTCTGATTCATAGCAACCCTATAGGACAGAGTAGAACTGCCCCATAGGGTTTCCAAGCAGTGGCTGGTGCATTTGAACTGCTGACCTTTTGGTTAAGGGCCAAGACCTTAACCACTGCACCACCAGGGTTCCTTTATATTTAGGTGAGTACAAACCATTTGTGGCAGCTAGGGACCATGAGACATGCTCAGAGTTTTGAGGTAGATAAAATCCAACACTCATTAATGACACAAATTCTCAGCAGATCAAGAATAGAGGAAAAGTTCCTCAACTTGATTAAAAAAACACCTGCATAAAGCCTACAGCTAACATTATACTCAATGGTGAGAACTAGATGCTTTCCTCCTATGATCAGAATCAAGGCAATGCTGTCTCCTATTACCAATGTTATTCAGCATTGTGTTGGAAGCCCTAGCTAATGAATTAAGACAGGAAGAGGAAATAAAAGGCATACGGATTAGGAAGAAAGAAATAAAACTATTTTATTTCTACATGATTATCTACGTAGAAAATCCCAAAGAACTGGCAAAACAAAACAAAACAACCCCCCCCCAAAAAAAAACTAATAAGTGATTATAATAGCAAAGTAGCAGGTACAAGGTTAATATACAAAAAGTCAACTGTTTTCCTCTATACCAGCAATGAAAAATTGAAGATTAAATTTAAAAACACAACACTATTTACTACAGCAACAACAAAAAATGATTCAGATATAAACATAACAAAATATGTTATTGTTGTTGTTGAGTGCTGTTTAGTTGAATCTGACTCATAATGTCTTTATATGACAGAGTAGAACTGACTCATAGGGTTTCCTAGGCTGTAATCTTTATAGGAGCAGATTGCCAGGTCTTTTTTCCCACAAGGCTGCTTGTGGGTTCGAACTGCCAATCTTCCAGGTAGCAGCCAGGTGCTTAATCACTGTGCCACCAGGGATCCTTAATGAAACATGTATAAAATTTACATGAGAAACACTGCAAAACCCTAATGAAAGAAATCAAAGAAGGTCTAAATAAATGGATAGATATTCCATGTCCATGGATAGGAAGACACAGTATAGTTAAAATGTCAAAATCCCAGGAAGTTATTTTGTTGGTATTGACAACCTGATTCTAAAGTTTATGGAAAGACAAAAGACTCAAGATAGCCAGCTGAAGAAGACAAGGTTGGAGAACTGACACCACCTGCCTTCAAAATTTACTATAAAGCTACAATAACTAAGATAGTGTGGTACTGGCAAAAGAATAGACAAATAGATCAATGGAACACAATAGGGAGTCCTGATATAGACCTCTACAAATACAGTCAAACTGATCATTGACAAAGAAGCAAAGGCAATTGGATGGAGATAGTATAGTCTTTTCAGAAAATGCTGCTAGAACTGGACATCCACATGCAAAAAAAAAAAAAAAAAAAAAACCCGGATATTGACCTACATTTTTCTCAAAATGATTCTAGACCTAAAAGTAAAATGGTAAACTATAAAACTTTTTGAAGATAATGTAGGAGAAAATCTAGGTGACCAACCGTTGGCAATGAGTTTTCAGATATAAAACAAAGCACAACTGACAACAGAAAAAATTGGTAGGTTGGACTCCAGAAAAATTAATTTCTTGGAGGTGGAGCCAAGATGGCAGAATAGACAGATGCTTCCAGAGAGCCCTGTTTACAACAAAGACCTGGAAAAACAAGTGAAATGAGTGTGTTTATGACAAGCTACGAGGCCTGAACATCAAAGGCAAGCTTAGAAAATAAACTGAGAGCCAGGGGAGGAAGAGACAATTCAGAAGTGGAGAGGAGTTACTGGACCTGAATCACGGGGAGCACGCAGGCACCATTCCCGGAGTGGTGGTGGTGGGCTGGTACTAGCATTCGGCCTCAGTTTCCCTAGGGAGAAGCAGCCAGCCACACAGCCTACTCACACCTCCAGAACCAGAGAATAATGGTGCTCTCGGCAAAAGCCAAATACTTGCATATATTTTACCACACCCCCTTCCCGCTCCCAAGCCGGCTTCAGCGGCAGACTTCCCTGGGCCTGAGATAGGCCCTGTTGAGCACCTAGAGCCATCCTCCCTGCCTTGGACTAGGAATAAATTTGCAATAGAGGAAAAGAAAATTTGCTAGCTCTACTAACTGGGGGGGTTCAGTACAGAAGCGGCTCCTGTCCAGGCATAAATGGTCCATAGACTTTGAGTACCTTTCCTCTCTGCACGGATAGGCCCTTGTTGGCAGACTCCAACTGTTTCAGCTGTGTGGTGGAGAGGTGGGTGTTTGATGTTTGACATTGCTTTGCCTATTAAACAGGGTCCACACCTACCCACATCAGGGGCCTAAGGACTGGTGGCTTCACTCAGGTCACCCAGCCACCCATGACAGAGGTCCAGGGGTAACCGGTACCCTCTGATCATTACAACCAAAAGCATTGGGTACCCATGGTCCATCTGCAGAACCCACCCACCTATATGCCCTAGGGAACAGGGACACACTTTCCTCAGAGACATGTGAGGGATGATTCTCAGCCCTCTGCCTTGTTCAGAGTGTGATCCCCTCCTGCAACCAGATACTGGTAACTACACCAATCAACCCTACTGCGCTAAGACTGTAGGACAGAGCCTGTACCATACACTTGATGATCAGGTACCTGGACACCTGAGCTGAATTTACATAAGAAAACTGAATGGACTTCTAGACTGATATACCTGATAACAGCTCTAGCCAGCTGGGGACAGGACTTCAGAGCTTCACAGGCAAAAATAATCAAGCTAGTTTACTCAAGCAACCCACTGGGACTATCAAAACAAAACAAAGTAAGAAGCTACGACACAGTAAGCAAACATAAACTAATACAATAACTTATAGGTGGCTTGGAGACAACAGTCAATATCAAGTCATATAAAGAAACAGACCATGATCACCTCAACAAGCTCTCAAAACAAAGAATCCAGGGATCTTCTAGATGAAAGTGCCTTCCTGGAATCACCAGAGGCAGAATACAGAAGATTAATATAAAGAACACTTCAAGACATCAGGAAGGAAGTGAGGCAATATGCAGAACAAGCCAAGGAACACACAGATAAAGCAACTGAAGAAATTAAAAAGATTATTCAGGAACATAATGAAAAACTGAATAAGCTGGAAAAATCCACAGACAGACAGCAACCAGAAATTCAGAAGATTAACAATAAAATTACAGAAGTAGGCAACTCAATAGAAAGTCAGGGGAGCAGAATTGAGCATGTGGAAGGCAGATTTTCTGAACTTGAAGATAATGTACTTGGCACTAATTTTTTGAAGAAAAATCAGATAAAGAATTAAAAAAAATGAAGAAACGTTAAGAACCATGTGGGACTATATCAAGAGAAATAACCTGTGAATGATTGGAGTAGCAGAAAAAGGGTAGATAAGACAAAACACAGAGAGAATTCTTGAAGATTTGTTGGCAGAAAACCTCCCTGACATCATGACAGATGAGAAGATACCTATCCAAGATGTTCATTGAACTCCACATAAGGTAGATGTTAAAAGAAAGTCACCAAGACATATTATAATTAAATCCGCCAAAACCAAAGATAAAGAGAGAATTTTAAGAGCAGCTAGGGATAAATGAAAAGCCACCTACAAAGGAGAGTCAATAAAATAAGCTTGGACTACTTGCCAGAAACCATGCAGGCAAGAAGAAGGCAATCACGCAATGGGATGACTTATATAAAAAATTGAAGGAAAAAATTGCCGGCCAAGAATCTTATATCCAGCAAAACTCTCAAATATGAAGGTGAAGTTAGGACATTTCCAGATAAACAGAACTTTAGGGAATTCGTAAAAACCAAACCAAAACTACGAGAAATATAAAGGGAGTTCTTTGGTTAGAAAATCAATTAAATCAGGTATCAACCCAAGACTAGAACTCTGGGCAGAGCAATCAGAAGTCAACCCAGACAGGGAAATCACAAAAATAAAACAAGATAAAAAAACTGCTCAGAACAGGGAAACAGCGATGTTATTATTTAAAAGAAGTCAACATTCAAACAATAAAGAGGGACTAAGAAATGCAGTCATAGATATTCCATATGGAGAGGAAGATGTGGCGATACAAAGAGAACATCAAAGAGGAAATCACCAAATCAATACCATTTACAGTAGCCCCCAAAAAGATGAAATACTTAGGAATAAGTCTTACTGGAGACGTAAAAGACTTATACAAAGAAAACTACAGTACACTTCTGCAAGAAACCAAAAGAGACCTACATAAGTGGAAAAATATACCTTGCTCATGGATAGGAAGACTTAACATTGTAAAAATGTCTATTCTACCAAAAGTGATCTATAGCTATAATGCAATTCCGATCCAAATTCCAACGACATTTTTTAATGAGATGGAGAAACAAATCACCAACTTCATACGAAAGTGAAAGAGGCCCCAGTTAAGTAAAGCATTACTGAAAAAAAAGAACAAAGTGGGAGGCCTTACTCTACCTAATTTTAGAACCTATTATACCACCGCAGTAGTCAAAACAGCCTGGTACTGGTACAGCAACAGATGCATAGACCAATGGAACAGAATTGAGAATCCAGACATAAATCCATCCACATATGAGCAGTTGATATTTGACAAAGGCCCCAAACAGTTAAATGGGGAAAAGACAGTCTTTTTAACAAATGGTGCTGGCATAACTGGATATCCATCTGCAAAAAAATGAAACAAGACCCATGCCTCACACCATGCACAAAAACTAACTCAAAATGGATCAAAGACCTAAATACAAAATCTAAAATGATAAAGATCATGGAAGAAAAAGTAAGGATAATGTTAGGAGCCCTAATACACGGCATACGCAGTATACAAAACACTACTAACAATGCAGAAGAAAAACTAGATAACTGGGAGCTCCTAAAATCAAACATCTTTGCTCACCCAAAGGCTTCACCAAAAGATTACCTACAGACTGAAAAAGTTTTAGCTATGACATTTCCGATCAGCACCTGATCTCTGAAACCTACATGATACTGCAAAAACTCAGCTATAAAAAGACAAATAACCCAATTAAAAAATGGGCAAAAGATATGAAGAGACAATTCACTAAAGAAGACATTCAGGTAGCTAACAGATACATGAGGAAATGTGCACGATCATTAGCCATTAGAGAAATGCAAATCAAAACTACAATGAGACTTCGTCTCACTCCAACAAGGCTGGTATTAATTCAAAAAACAAAATAATAAATGTTGGAGAGGCTGTGGAGAGATTGAAAAACTTATACACTGCTGGTGGGAATGTCAAATGGTCCAACCACTTTGGAAATCGATTTGGTGCTTCCTTAAAAAGCTAGAAATAGAACTATCATATGATCCAGTAATCCCACTTGTTGGAATATATGCTAGAGAAATAAGAGCCTTCACACGAACAGATTCATGCACACCCATTTTCACTGCAGCACTGTTTACAGTAGCAAAAAGATGGAAGCAACCAAGGTGCCCATCAATGGATGCATGGATAAATAAATTATGGTATATTCACACAATGGAATACTGAGCATAGATAAGGAACAGTGATGAATCTATGAAACATCTCATAACATGGAGTAATCTGGAAGGCATTACGTTGAGTGAAATTAGTCAGTTGCAAAAGGACAAATATTGTATAAGAGCACTATTATAAGACCTCAAGAAATAGTTTAAACAGGAAGAAAATATTCTTTGATGGTTATGAGAAGGGGGAGGGAGGAGGGTGGTAGAGGGGTATTCACTAATTAAATAGTAGATAAGAACTCATTTAGGTGATGGAAAAGACAACATCCAATACAGGCAAGGTCAGCACAACTGGACTAATCCAAAAGCAAGAAGTTTCCTGAATAAACTGAATGCTTGGAAGGCCAGCGTAGCAGGGGCAGGGGTTTAGGGACCACGGTTTCAGGGAACATCTTAGTCAATTGGGGTAATAAAATATATTAAGAAAACATTCTGCATCCCACTCTGGAGAGTGGTGTCTGGGGTCTTAAATGCTAGCAAGCAGCCACCTAAGATGCATCAATTGGTCTTAACCCACCTGGATCTAAGGAGAATGGAGAACACCAAGGACATAAGGTAATTACGAGCCCAGGAGACAGAAAGGACCACATAAACCAGAGACTACATCACCCTGAGACCAGAAGAACTAGATGGTGCCCGGCTACAACTGATGACTGCCCTGACAGGGAACACAACAGAGAACCTCTGAAGGAGCAGCATAGCAGTGGGATGGAGACCCCAAATTCTCATAAAAAGACCAGACTTAATGGTCTGACTGAGACTGGAAGGACCCTGGTGGTCATGGCCCTCAGACCTTCTGTTGGCCCAGGAGAGGAACCATTCCCGAAGCCAACTCTTCAGACAGGGATTGGACTGGACGATGGGTTGGAGAGGGATGCTGGTGAGGAGTGAGCTTCTTGGATCAGGTGGACACTTGAGACTATGTTGGCATCTCCTGCCTAGAGGGGAGATGAGAGGGTAGAGGGGTTAGAAGCTGGCGAAGTGAACAGGAAAAGAGAGTGGAGGGAGGGAGGGGGCTGTCTCATTAGGGGGAGAGGAATTGGGAGTATGTAGCAAGGCGTATGTAAGTTTTTGTGTGAGAGACTGACTTGATTTGTAAACTTTCAGTTAAAGCACAACAAAAATTAAAAAAAAAAATCTTATGTTTTATGAAAGGCACTGTTAAGAGAATGAAAAAAAAGTCATATACTTGGAGAACATATTTGCAAAACACATACATGATGAATAACTTGCTTCTAAAATATACATAGAACTCTTAAAACTCAACAAGAAACAAACAATCCAAATAAAAAATGTACGGAATACCTGAACAGATACATTAAAAAAGAAGACAGACAACTGTCAAAGAAGCGTATGAAAAGGTGCTTAAAAAAAATTTAGGAAACTGCAAATTGAAACAACCAGAAGGTACTGCTACATACCTCTTAAAAAACCAGTTGCCAGCAAGTTGATTCTGACTCATGGTAAACCAAGTGATTTCAGAATAGAACTATGCTCCCTAGGGTTTTCAGTGGCTGATTTTCGGAAGCAGATCACCAGGCCTTTCATCTGAGGTGCCTCTGAGTGGACTCGAGCCACCAACCTTTTGGTTAATACCAAGCACATTAACAATCTGCACCACCCAGGAACTTCCACACACCTGTTAGGATGGCTAAAAACCAAAACACTGACACCATCAAATGCTGGTGAGACTGTGTTAGCAATAGAACTCTCATTCATTGCTGGTGGGAATGCAAAGCGTTAGAGCCACTGGAAGACGGTTTCACAATTTCTTACAAAGCTAGACATAGCCTTATTATAGGATCCAGCCATCGCACTCCTAGGCATTTGTCCAAATGAGTTGAAAGCTTGTGTTCACACTAGAGCCTGCAAACAAAAGTTTATGCAAGCTCTATTCATTACTACCAAAAACAGAAAGTAACCAAGATTCCCTTCAAATTGGTGAACGGATAAACAACTGTGATACATCCATATAACGGAATACTATTCTGTGATAAAAAGGAGTTATTGAGTCTTGTAAAGCACAGAGGAACATTAAATGCATATTGCTAAGTGAAAGAAGAGAGCCTTAGAGGGACGCATATTGTATAATTCCAACTATATGACATTCTGAAAAAGGTACAAATATAGAGACAGTAAAAAGATCAGTGGTTGCCAGGGTCTATGATGGTAGAGAGTGGAACGAGTGGAGTGGATGAATAAATGGAATATAAGGGATTTTTAAGGCAGTGAAACTATTCTGTAGTGTAATAGTGGGTACATGGAATTATGCATTTGTGAAAACTCATAGAACTGTACAATACAAAGAATGAGTCCTAATGGAAACCACGGAGATTAGTTGTGTGTGTGTGAATTGTGAAACTGAGATGCTGCCCAAATACTGAGATGCTAGCTCAACCAAAAATGGGCGACTTCAGGCCTGAATTAAAACTCCATTTGAATCAAACTGCAGTCTGACCTAGAAACTCCTGATTTTGCTAAAAAAAAGAAAATTCAGTCTTTTTGTCAAAGGGCGAGAGACAGAATTTCTGGCTTGGGTAAGGAATTTTTGAAGGCGCCTGTTAAGAATATTTACTCAGCTTCATCTAAAAGGAGGCAAGGGGGAATGAAGAAAACCAAAGACACAAGGGAAAGATTAGTCCAAAGGGCTGATGGACCACAACTACCACAGCCTCCACCAGACTAAGTCTAGCACAACTAGATGGTACCCGGCTAACACCATGATCTGCTCTGACAGGGATCACAATAGAGGCAAAATTCAAACTCAAAAAAAAAAAGACCAGACTTACTGGTCTGACAGAGACTGGTGAAACCCCCAGAATATGGCCCTTGGACACTCTTTCAACTCAGTACTGAAGTCACTCCTGAGGTTCACCCTTCAGACAAAGATTAGACAGGCCTATAAAACAAGCAATAAGGCATGTAGGTCAACCAGGGTCAAGGACAAGAGGCAGGAGGGGACAGGAAAGCTGGATGAATAGAAATGGGGAATCCAAGGTCAAGAAGGGGAAGATTCTATGAATTTTTCTTGGTCAAGTTGTGCTGACCTCCCCAGCATTGTGTACTATCTTACCCTTCACCAGTGTTACCACTCATCTATTGTCTGGGTGGTGTTTTCCCCTTCCCAAAACTCCCCTCCCTCATAACCATCACAGATTGTTTCTTTCTGTGTGTGAGACTTTTCTTGAGTATTTATAATAGTGGTCTCATACAATATTTGTCCATTTGTGACTGACTTATTTCACTCAGCATAGTGCCCTCCAGACTCATTCATGTTGTGAGGTGTTTCCCAGATTCATCGTTGTTTGTCATGTGATTTCCTGACTGCTGCTTCCATGGGCATTGATTGTGGGTCCAAGTAAAAAGAAATCCTTGACAACTTCAATGTTTCCTCCATTTGTCATAATGTTGCTTATTGGTCCAGTTTTGAGGATTTTTGTTTTCTTTTGCTGAGGTGTAATCCATATCGAAGGCTGTAGTCTTTGATCTTCATCAGTAGGTGCTTCAAGTCCTCTCCATTTTCAGCAAGCAAAGTTGTGTCATCTGTATATCACAGATTGTTAATGAGTCTTCCTCCAGTCTTGATGCCACATTCTTCTTCATATAGTCTAGCATAAAGATTGAATAAGTATGGTGAAAACATACAACTCTGACACACACGTTTCCTGATTTTAAACCACATCGTATTCCCTTGTTCTGATCAAAGGACTGCCTCTTGGTCTATGTACAGAATATTCTCCTAGATCGTTATAATATTTCTAAATTATTTGCCATCTTCATGACAAAACATTTCCCTCTTTGAGGCCAATATTATTATGCTAGCATGGATTGAATTGTGTCCCCCCAAAATAACTGTCAATTTGGCTAGGTTATGATTCCCAATATTGTATGATTGTCCACCATTTTGTCATCCGATATGATTTTCATATGTGTTATAAATCCTATGTCTATGATGTTGATGAGATGTGATTAGTGGCAGTTATGTAAACTCAATTTATAAGATTGACTTACAATTTAAGCCAATCTTTTTTTGAGATATAAAAGAGAGAAGTGAGCAGAGAGATAGGCGGACCTCTACCACCAAGAAAGCAGTTTCGGGAGCAGAGTGTGTCCTTTGGACTTGAGGTTCCTGTGTGAAGAAGCTCCTGGACCAAGGGAAGATTGATGACGAAGACCTTCCTCCAGAGCCCACAAAGAGAGAAAGCCTTCCCTTAGAGATAGCACTCTGAATTTGGACTTGTAGCCTCCCAGACTGTAAGGGAATTAACTTCTGTTTGTTAAAGCCATCCACTTGCAGTAATTCTGTTTCAGCAGCTCTAGATAACTAAGGCATATACTATTCTCCCCAAAGTACTTTATGGCCACCTAGATACTTCTTCTTTTATTGATAACATGTGCCATTTTGCACTCAGTCTGTTTTATCTTCCCAGTCCTGCAATGGCATAGTTATTACTTATCATATGAATCTGCCATTAGAAAATGTGACAACCTGATCCTAAAGGTTATATTGCCTAATTTCTCCTACAATCTACTTCAGAAACTGACTACCATGGTCATAATCAGATTGTTGTAAGATACAGCATTTTCCATCTAAGTTGGCTTCATAAATTAGAAACCATGTTTATCTATGCTACAACTCACTTTAAATAGCATTTGAATTATTTGTTTCTTGAGGATTTGATCAAACTAATTTGAAACAATTTGGTTTAATGCTTGATGGGGGAATGAGGAGCATAGCACTCATGTATTTCTCAATTTTTTTCCCATGGAAATTTTTGTGTTAAAAATGTTTATTTCTTTTGGGGTCAATTTTGTCAGTTTACTTTTTTCCAGAAACTCAAGCAAAGTATTAACTTAAAATTCTTTTAATTTTTTTCTTATATCTGTGCTTTATCCCTCTTTTTTGATTAAGTAAACTAGTAATATTTTTTCTTTCTTTTCCTTTTCCCTCTCTCCCTTCCTTCTGTATTTCTCTTCCCCCCCATCTCTGTCTGTTTTATCCTTAGTATAATTTTCTTCCTTCCCCAAAGTCAGTTGATACCACATAAATAACTATGCCCCCAAACATGTTTTGAAACATACCAGGAAATTAGATGATACTTTAAATGCTTTTTCACAATGTGATGATTTTTATTGGAAGTACTCCATTTTCTCACTTATATTTATCAAAACTATGTACATTTTTTTAAAGGTTCAGGGCTCTTTTTTTTACACTCCCACTGATAAACTTATTTGCATTGCCTAGTACTTTCCTGCATTTCTTTGTTTCTTAGACCGTAAACGATAGCACTAAGCACAGGTGTCAGCACTGCATGTCACAGCCGTCAGCATATCTTCAAGCACTGAGTCATTGTTCTTGGGCTTCAAATAGACAAAGCAAGCAAGTCCATAGTCTATGGACACCACAGTGAGGTAGGAGAAGCATATTGGGAAGGCCTTATACAGGTAGTCCCCAATTTATGACGGGTTTGAGTTATGAGGCAGGAACTTATGACCATCTGTTTTCTTTTTTGTACATCTTACCATTAGTAATATGCACTACATACAATGTTGCAGCTCTTTATTTGCTGATGTTAATCTTCTCAGATGTTCACTCACAGATGTTCAAAGATCCAGTTTATAAAGATACTGATAATAAAGGGAAATAATAATAAAAACTAAAAAAAAAAAGAGATATTGGACTTATGTCAGAACTGACTTATGATAGAGCTGTCTGAACAGAATCCCATCTTAAATCAGGGACTACCTGTACCTTCCCTTTGCAGAAGGCATCTTCACAACTACGGATACAGCGAAGGTATAGGAAATCATAGTCAAAATAAAGCTGTCCACTAATACAAAGGCACAGAGCACAAAATAACCATTCCATGAAAAAAGGTGAAATCACAATGAAGGGAGGCCATGGGCAAGATGTCACAAAAAAAATGTTGGATATTTTTGGAGTCACAAAAAATCAAGTTGAATACTAAGCTGATAATGCACAGAGATACCAGAAACCCAACCACAAAAGAGGCCATTATCAACTGAAAGCAAATCTTTAAATCATTAAGATGGGGTGGTGCAGTGGGTTCTGGATGGCAGTGTAAGAGTCATAGGGTGTGGCAGCCATGATGAAGCAGCTATTGCCTCCCAGGCCACAAAAGAGAAACATCCATGTGGTACACTCAGGAAGGAAAATCATCTGGTTGACTAATGGCAAGTCCACCAATATTCAGGTGATGATTGCAAGGGTTTCTGAAAAGGACAGAATGCAGAAGAAGAAGTACATCCAGGTGTGAAGGTTGTGGCTGAGCCTGATGGCCACCATTATGGACACATTTGCAGTAGAGTGTCACAAGGGAGAGAATAATCACCACAAAGAGAAGACCCTACAGGTCTGGGAAACTGGAAAATCCTAACAAAAGGAATGTGGTCAGTGCTTTATGGTTGCCCATGCTTCTGGTGGGCTCAGCAACTTTCTCCTGAAAGGTACAGAGCTGCATGGGATCAAGATTCTGAGATGATTGTAAATGTCCCTTCCATGTTAATATCACCTGGCCTAATATCAAGGTTCCTGTGATGGTTAAGATTGTGTGTAACCTTGGATGGGCCATGATTATCAGTGGTTTGGCAGGAGTGTGATATTGTAAACACCCCTATGATGGGATCTGCTGTGAGTAGCCAATCAGATGAAAGGGATTTTCCTTAGGAGTGTGGCCTGCATCCAATATAGGTGGACTTTCTGGCAAGGCTTGTGGGCTTTTGCTTGATCTGGATCCTGCAGCTGACTCCTGTTCGTCTGACCTCCGGTTCTTGGAACTTGAGCTAGTAGCTTACCTGCTGTCTTGCCTGCTGATCTTGGTATTCATTGCTCTTCACAGTCTGTGAGCCAGAACCTTCCTGTCTGACTTCCAGCCTTGGTTTCACTAGCCCCTGTGACTATGTGAATCAGGAGAAGCTCCAGCCTGACCCACAGACTTGGGATGTTCCAGCCTCTAAAACCACACGAACTATTTCCTTGATATAAATCTTTCTACATATATATTTACACACCTTACTGGTTTTGCTTCTCTAGAGAGCTCAGCCTAAGACGCTTTCTTACATTATCCACTCTGTGAGAGGACAGCATGAAAGCTGACTTGAGGGCATTTCATCTTCAGGCACTATTGTAAAGGAAAGTAAAGGAAGGCAGTAAAGAGACAGGCATGGTATCAGAGGTCAGAAACAGAAAGATAGAGAAACAAAAAGCTAGAAAAACTGTAGGATACCCAAAGGTAGAAAAACAAACAAGAAAATGTACCTTTAATCGAAGAGTTTTTGTGTTATGTATGAAATTTCTGAGTGAAGAATACAGGAGGATGCAATGTGGGTAACATTTACACATCTGAAATATGCTAGTCAATATGCTATTTGTTTGATAGAATTTTCATCTTTAATCCTCCCAGCAACTCAATGAAGTGCTTTTTAATCACGAGGTTACAAACAATAAAGCCAAGGCACAGAAAGTGACTATCCAAGGCCAATGTACTAATAAAAAATATTGATTTAATGCTTATGATGTATCAGGTAGTTTTAAGCACAGGAAATGCAACTTAGAGTAAAATACATATAATCTCTTTTTTTTAATCTCACTTAGGGATACACATAAAATCTCTGATTTTACAACTGTATCCCCAACTTGTGAATCTTGAAATAAATTTGAAGTGAGGAAATTTGGCTAATTTTTCATAAATTGGAGATTCATGAGTTTCATCCTTTTTTCTGGTTTGAATGGCTTCCCAGGTCCCCCTTCATATACGTGAAAAATGTATTTCCTTAGTTTTTTCCACAGTCTATTTCAGATCCCCAAAAGGAATGATAGTTGCTCTTATAAATCACAACTATACAATTATGGAATCAATGGTTACACGAAAAAAGGGGGAAACACACGAAGATCCAAATTGCCAATTGTTTACAGTGATGATGTTATAGTGAAATTTGATACCTACCAATTTACAATAAGATTATGGGGGAAGCTATGGGAATTGCAGAAAATATTCTTACACATTTTGTCTTATCCTTTTATGCCTAATAATTCTGATACAATGGTATCACTCAGCTGGCTTTGAGATTAGACCTGAAATTACAACAGAGTGTTTTGTGAAATTGGATGGGAGTGAGCAGAGTTCAAATCTCAGTTATGCCTCTATTGCAAAGACGTGGATTAGTAATTTAATCTCCCTGATAACCATTTTCGTCCCCTGTAATATGGACACAAAAATGCTTCCTTTTGAGGTTGTCATGGCCCTACACACAGACCAAGCAGATAGTAAGTGTTCAGTATTTGCTACTTCCTTTCCCATTTGCTAAAACATTTTTATAGATTGAAGTGTATCCCCCCCCAAAACGTGTATCAACTTAGCTAGGCCGTGATTCTCAATATTGTGTGGTTGTCCACCAGTTTGTGTCCTGATGTGATTTTCCCGTTTGTGTCCTGATGTGTTATAAATCCAACTTGTATGATGTTAATGAGGCATGATTAGAGTTAGTTATGTGAATGAGGAAGGACTCAATCTATAGGATTATGTTGTATCTTGAGTCAATATCTTTTGAGATATAAGAGAGAATTAAGCAGCGAGGAGAGGGACTTCATTATTATCAAGAATGAAGAGACAAGAGTGGAGCATGTCCTTTGAACCTGGTGTCGCTGCGTTGAGAAGCTCCTAAACCATGGTAAGATTGAGGACAAGGACCTTCCCTCAGAGACAAAAGAGAGAAAGCTTTCCCTTGAAGCTGGCATCCTGAATTTGGACTTCTAGACTCCTAGACGATGAGCGAATAAATTTCTCTTCAATAAAGCCATCCACTTGTAGCATTTCTGTTTTGGCAGCATTAGATAACTAAGACAAACATACACGTGGCATATAGCTAACTCTTCCTTAACAAAAGCTGAACAGTACTTGCCTCTGACAAGATGCCTGTAACACTGAGCCAGCCCTTTTACTTCATTGACTAAGCAGAACATTCTCCCTGCACTTGGCTTTCCTCTAGAGTATGCAATACTACTCTGTGTTTTCAATTTTCCTAAGTTCCCCTCACTGCTGTTGATGTGTGCCAACTATGCCAGAAATAGGAAAACAACAGCAGCATTTAATCTACATGCAATTGTGTTCCTAGTTCCTTCTATATCTTCTAACTGTCCATTAACGCTCACAGCTTCTTTGTTACTAGAGGGTAAAGCACAATGTTAATAGTAAATAGAAATAAAAAATAAAATTCCTACCTTACGCAAAGGAGGATCACCTTCCAATACTTTCATGGTGAAAAAATAAGTTGTATGAACAACTTAGAATCTCACAACCCATGCTTAGTTTTTTGCTATTCTTATAATGTCCCTTAGGGATAAGTCTTTAAGTCATTTGAGTTCTTCAAATGCTGTGATGAGTTCACCCTCTGTCTGAAATTAAGAAGTCTCTTATGGAAGATAGGGCATTGCCTTCTCCGTTCTGTATGGCTGATTCTCAATTCCTTGTGGATTACAATGGGAGTTCCAGGCCCACCTGAGAACAATACCCCTTGCTGTTACTTCAAGTTTCTTCCTTTCCATTAGATTCTAGGAGGGCTGATCTATGTAGACTTAGAACCCATCATAATATTCATAGATGATCTTTCCTATTTTGACATATCATTGTGACCTTTCCGTGAAGTTTGTTCTTATAACAAATAAAAGAATTAGACTTGTTAAAATACCTTTTAGCATGTGGATGATATTCTTAGGATATTTTACTTTCTATTCAATACCATTTAATTTATACTTCTGAAAATTTGCTAAGTGCCACAGGTCTCTTCTGACCTATACCCACAGGGCTAAGAACAGGGCCAATCATCTGTTAAACCAGGATAAGTAGTATGAATAAATAAATAAAACACTTAAGCATGCCATATTTAAACTGCAGAAAACCAGAGACAAAAAGAAAATATTGAAAGTGCCGGAGAATAAAACAACTCTCCTATAAAGGGAAAGGAATAAGAATTATATTAGACTTCTTTTCACAAACCATGCAGGCAAGAAGAAAGTGGAGTCAAACATTTAAAGTGTTGAAATAAAAAAACAGCAACCTAGAATTCTTTATTAAGCAAATTATCCTTCACAAGTCAAGAAGAAGTAAATACACTTCATAAAAACAAAAAAACGGAGGGAAATCATCACCAGTAGACCTGCATGAAAGAAAAGTAAAAAGCTCTTCAAGGAGAAGAATGATAGAGATCAGAAATTTGCATAAAGAGAGGAAATGTTAGAGGAAATAAACCCTTTTATTTTTCTTATTAATCATACTGTTTGTTCATTTTCTGTATATCTATGTATACATATATAGATAGAGATATATAATAAAACATTTAAAAACGTATTAACTCTGCATCCAGTTTGATGATGCTAGCACATATCAAGCAACTAGACAACAGTTTAATTGTCCACACAAATTTATGATTTTTATTGGATGTACTCCACTTCTCACTTACATTTATCAAAACTATGTACATTTCTTCAAGGTCCAAAGTTCTTTTATTTACACTCTAAGTGATAAAACTTTTTGCATTGCCTACTACTTTCCTCAGGGCTATCTGCATTGCTTTGTTTCTTAGACTGTAAACAATGGGATTGAGCAGAGGAGTCAGCACTGTATATGTCAGAGCCATCAGTGTATCTTCATTAAAGGAGTCATTATTCTTGGGCCTCAAATAGGAAAAGCATGCAAATCCATAGTGTATAGACACCACAGTGAGGTGGGAGGAGCAAGTTGAAAAGGCTTTATACCTTCCCTTTGCAGAGGTCATCTTTACAACTATGGACAGAATTAAGACATAGGAAATCATAATTAAAATAAAGCTACCCACCAGCACAAAGGGACTAAATGCAAGAAGAATCATTTTTTGAAGGAAGGTATAATCACAAGCAAGGGAGACCACAGGTGTGATGTCACAAAAAAAGTGCCGGATGGTTTTAGAATCACAAAAAGACAAGGTGAATACTATGCTGACAACGCACAGAGAAACCAGAATCCCAACCACAAAAGAGGCCATCATCATCTGGAAGCAGATCTTTGGGGTCATCAGGATAGAATAGTGCAGTGGGTGGTGGATGGCACTGTAGCGGTCATAGGACATGGCAGCTAAGATAAAACAGTTATTGGTTCCCAATCCAAAAAAGAAGAACATCTGTGTGGCACGCTCAGGGAGAGAAATCATCTTGGTCTCCGACTGCAAGTCCACAAGCATGCGGGGAATGATTACCATAGAGGTACAGGTTTCTGATAAGGACAGGCCATACAGGAAAAAGTACATGGGAGTGTGAAGGTTGTGACTGCGTTTGATGGCCACCATGATAGACACATTTGCAGCTAGGATGGTCACATGGGAGAAGAAAACCACCACAAAGAGGAGTTGCTGTAGGTCTGGGAAACTGGAAAATCCCCACAGAAGGAATGTGTTCATTGTCGTATGATTCCCCATCCTCTTGTTGGGCTCAGGAATTTTTTCCACAATTTCAAAGGCACTCTGAGATGACTATAAAAATTTCTTCTGCACTCATGTCACTTGGCCTAATATCAAGGGCTCCCAGGCAAGGGAAAGAAAACTCTTAATAAGGTAGCTTTAGATGAGTGAGCTAAGTGTACCTAGCTGACATCAAGGTAAAGAGTCTGAGGGATGAGGAGAAAGTTCTAGTAGAAGAAAATGTATGAATGTTGTAGACTGGGCACAAGTATCTTCTTGAAGCCCACTCACCTCAGCACCCCTTTCTTTCCTCTACAGTCAGAATCTTCAGGAAAGAGGAAAAATATGAAGAAAAAAAGTGTTTATGCTCTCACCTAAGGGACTATGTGACTAACATCTGTGAAATCTTTATGCGTGACCTAAAGGTAGCTTGGAATACAGAAAGCCTAAACGATGTTGATTGACTCTGTAAAAACAATTCCTTTATTTCCCAAAATGCTGGAGGGTTAAGGGAAATTTTTAAATGACTTCTAACCTTTCTTTGAAAGAAATCCTGTCTTTAGAGATGTGCCTCAGAATGCAGAAGGTGCTTGGCTGACTGTTTTTCTAATTTGTAAACCTGATAAATGAATTTATCATATTAAAATTTATAGCAGTTTTCTAATCACAGTGATAAGTTAAGACTTGAGATATCCAATAACAGTGTCCCAACCAGGTATATCTTGGAGTCAAAATGATTATGAAGAGGCTACTTCAAACCAGGATTGCGTTTTTTTTTTTCACGATATCCTGATCAATTCTTGTGTTTTCTCCAAAATGTGCAGAATACTTTCTAAATGCTATAAAAATAGTGGCCAAAAAAAAAGGGCTGCTTTGCAATATAGCCCTGACAAAATTATTTCAAGTTCCAAAGGTCATTGTTCCAAGACATATTTTTATTTACACCCTTTCTTGAAATATTCACTCTGTGTGGTAGAGGACAGCATTAAAGTGACTTAAGCATTTCCCATACAATGTGGTTTTCAGCTCAGGCACATCTGTAAGTTAAAGGAAAGGAAAATAGTGAGGAAACAGGGGTGTGAGATCAGTGGTGGGGGAAAGACAGGGAGAGAAACACTGCAAAGCATTCTGTATGATCCATAGGGCTAGAAGAACAAAGAAAATATACCTTTAGTTGATGAATTTCTGTTTTTTTTATGCACTGACTTTCTGAGCACAGAATATAGGAGGTAGCAATTGAGGTAAACAACATTTCCTCAGTATCTTAAATGTGGTGGACAAGATACTCAATGTTTGGTAGAATTACTTCATTTAATTCTCCAACAACACCATGAGGTGTTTTAATCCTTAAGTTAGAAAAGTTTAAAGTTAGAAAAAGTTTAAAGTTAGAAAAGATTAAACTAAGGCATGGAATAGGTGATGTATTACTAAACAAGAATTGCCTTAATGCCTGTTATGTGTCTGGCATTTTTAAGCGTGGGAAATATAAGGTGGGTGACACACATATGATCTTTCCTATCTCAGATAGAGAAATAAGCCACAAGGAGAATGTTTTAGAAATTTAGGTGAGAGTGAGTACCTGGGTAACCACTTTAGATTGCATAGTGCTTTCTGTGGAAGCAACACTCAGCAGCAATTGAAATTCCAGTAAATGGCCAAACATCAAGGAGAAAAGCATTCCATGCTCAGGTAACACCTAGTGCAAAAACCCTTAGTGTGGCCCAGCTACCACCGTGGCAAGGAACACAACTGAGTCCCTAATGGAGCAGGAGAAAAGTACAGTGCAGAACTCAAATTCTAGCAAAAAGACCAGGCTTAATGGTTTGACTGAGACTGGAGGGATCCCAGAAGACATGGCCCCTGGACTCTGTTAGCCCAAAACTAAAACGATTCCTGAAGCCAGCTCTTCAGACAAAGGTTAGACTGGACTATAAGACATAAAATGACACTTGTGAAGAGTGTGCTTCTTAGCTCAAGCAGATGAAAAAATGGGCAACTCCTGTCCTGAGGGAGATGAGAGGGCAGAAAGGGACAGGAGCTGGTTGAATGGACACAGGAAATACATAGTGTTCTGTCACATTATAGGGAGAGCAACCAAGGTCGCATAACAATTTTTGTATGAGAAACTAACTTGAACTGTAAACTTTCACTTAAAGCACAATAATAATAAGAAAAAAAACCCTTACCGTGAATGAGCTTGATGTGTTCAAGCGATAGCAAGTAAGCCAATGTATCCAGAACACCTCTCATGTATCCTCTTCAACACCTTTGCAGATGAATGTTAGTTATTTCTGACCATGTTTGAGATAAGGAAACTATATTGATTAGAGTTACTTAATTTGTCAAGGTGATAAAATTGGTCAGAAAAGGAGCTGGTATTCACACCTAGGCAGAGTGACATTGGAGACAACCCTCTTGACTACTATATAAACCTGCCTTTCCACCTGGTATTATGGTCTTACCTGTCCAGTTACATCTCCTGCCACCAACCTCCATTATATGTACAACATATCACTCCTGTCCACAAGACATGACCTTTGAGCTCTTCTATTTTGCGCACATTGTTTTTTCTAACTTTCAGTGTTTTTCCTGCTCTTCTCTGCTTCATAAATTGCAGTTTTTGTTTCAAACACAATTCAAATTTCACTTCCTTAGGAGGACTTCCTCAATCATTCTGATAGATTTAATCACTTTTTCTTCTGTGTTTACAACTGGTTGTATTATGACATTTCTACATGTTTGACTCCTGTGTAATAAGAACAGAGGCCTATCTTACAACTGTGTGTCCCCAGCTGGCAGCCTAAGATTGGTAAATATATGTGTTTACATCAGGAGATTTCAATGAGCAAATGGGTTGCCATTTCCCCGGGAAGCCTCATATGATTTTTCTTTTTTTAGATTCACTGAGTAGTTCTTCTCAACACTATTGCTTGTTCAATTTATTTATTTGGACAGGTACCAAAGATAGATGGCTTCCTCCCTCGGTAGATTTTATGACTCATGAAGGCATAGCCAGGTCACCTAGTAAAGTAACATTTAAAAATCAATGTTTAATATATGCTTGCCTAGTTGAATAAATTGTGGTGTCCCCCTCTAAAAAGAAAGCCCCACAAAATTCTAGGAGTGGTTATATTGGAGCATAGCAGAAAAGAATTATTATTTTCTTAATTCTAGACAGTACACTTGATTTACTGAGGTATCAAATCATACTTGACTGACATACTGCTTCTCCACCAGCAGGCACATTGGAATTGCCTGGGGAACCTTCACGAGAGTTATTCATCCCCACTCACACCCAACCCAAGTTTCTGGAAGGCCTTTCTAAGAGAAGAAAATTAAAATCTTTAAAAGAAGGTGGCATGCGTAGTCTTAAAAACCCTCACTGTGATTCTATTTCTGTTTTTATTTGTATTCATCATAAATACTATGTTTCTCATAATACTCAAGGGAGTTAAGGATTGAGAATATGTCAGTGTGACATTCTCTTTACCCCAGTGACCCTTGCAGACCATGAAAAGCAGGAATTGAGGAGCATGTTTGTTGGCCCAGCATTTGGTAATGTATTAACTGCCTTTGGTTCAAACCACTTGTACAGACTCAACAGGACATAACAGATTTCTATCCCTGAAACTCCTGTCCAGTGTTTGTCAAGCCCCATCCTTGCACTTAGAATGCCTAATTTCTTTGAGATAGTAAGACTTACTGGAGTTTTGGGCTGCTTTTGGATTTTAGGCTATCTTGTAGACTCTTTTGTCCTATCCCCATATCAAAACTCTTGACAATGGACACTAATCTGCCTTCTAAGATGTACACCAAATTATGGCCACAATGGGGAGGGTTGGGTCCACCATGCCACTTATCCTTCCTCTCCAGAATGAATGGGAGGTTTTTTCTGGTTGCGAACCTTAATTCCTGCTTAAGGGACAATTTTTAAAGGTAGAGAAAAGGCGAATATTTATCACTAAGTGCATTTAACTTTCTTTCAACCCAATCAGTATAAAAGTGAGCGTTGATGCAGCTTTCTCCATTGTTTTCTGCACTGTTTAGAAAAGATTAAAAAATTTCTGGAAAATAAAGGGGTATGTTTTATTGAGTTGCAGGTATGAATTATGATTAGACCATTTGAACAAGGTTACATATTTCATAAGCTCATGAGGTCCATGCTTTTGTTGGTTGTAAATGGCTACCTGGGTTCCCTTCATATATGTGAATAACTCAATTTCCCTAGTTATTTCCATGAGGCTATTTCAGATCCCTGAAAGGAATGATTGCTGCTCTTATACATCACAACTGCATAATTATGAAATCTAGTGGTCACACTGCCCAAAGGTAATAAAAGATTGGGGGGAGACAAACAACGATACAAATTGTTAGTGATTTATTGTGACAATTTTATAGTGTAATTGGATGCCTACAAATTTATGATCAGGTTATGAGTGAAACTATAGAAGTTGCAGAAGAAATTCATACTTTAAAAAAAAAATTTTTTTTCACCCTTTCTGCTCAATTCTATTGATGCAATGATATTACCCAGATAGACTTGTTGTTGTTGCTGTTAGGTGCCATGGAGTTGATTCCAACTCATAGTGACCCTACATGACAGAACAGAACTGCCTGCATAGGGTTGCCTAGGCTGTAATTCTTACAGGATCAAATCACCAGGTCTTTGTCTTGTGAAGCCACTGGTGGGTTCATACTGCAGACCTTTTAGTTAACAGTTGAGTGCTTGCTTAACCATTGCACAACCAGGGCTCCTTAGATTTAAGATTCCACATGGAATTACACTGAAGTCTATTCTGTACTTGGGTAAGGGCTGAGCAGAGTTAGAATCCATGGTTTAAATTTCAGTTCTACCTCTATTGCGAAGACATGGATCAGTAATTTAATCTCCCTGATAATCATTTTCCTCATCTGTAAGATGGACATAAAAATATCTCCTTGTATGGTTGTCATAGCAGTGCATACAAATCTAGCACACAGCAAGTGTTCAGTACTTGCCTTGCCCCTTCCCATTTGCTGAAACATACATGAGGTTATAGGCAACTCTTTCTTAACAGATGCTCAGCAATGCTTGTCTCTAACAAGTGACATATAACACTGTGCCAACTCTTCTTCTTGGTCTTCCTGAGTAGAACATTCTCCCTTCATGTGGGGATTGCAGTCTTATTTTCTGTTTACAGAGTTCCAAGCAATAATTTTTTTATTGCTTTTGTTTGTGTGCCAACTACGCTAGGAAGTGGAAAACAAAAGCAGTAATTATCTTCAGTACAATGGTGTCCTTGGTTTCTTCAGTACCTTGCATTTTGCCTATTAATGCCTACAGCTTGGCTAATCATGGTTAAAGCACAATATTCAGGGTAAATAGAAATATTAAAATAAAATTCTCACCTTGTGGCAAAGGAGAATGACCTTCAAATCTCTTAAAATCATGAAAAAAATTAAGCTGTAGGATGAACTTAGAGCCTCACAACTCACACAGTTTTCTGCAATTCGTATAATGTAACTTAAGGAAGTTTTTAAGCCATTTGTGCCCTTTGAATGACTGTGATGAGTCCACCCTATGTCTAGAATTATGAAGTCTCTAACAGAAGATAGGGTATTGCCTTTTCCATTCCGTATGTCTGGAGCTCAGTTCCTTGTGGATTACAATGAGAGTTTTGAGGCCCCCTGAGATCATTATCCCTTGACACTATTTTGAGTTTCTTACTTCCCATTAGATATCTGGAAGATAATTTTCTGTGTACCTCAATATCACTGATGTCCACAAAAGATTGATTTTATTCTGACATGCCATCATGATTCTTCAGTGAAGTTTATTTTTATTCTTCTGAACAAGAGCTTGAGAAATTGAAATTTAACTTGTTAAAATACATTTTGGAATGTGGATGATTCCCTCATGTATATTTTACTTTGTGCTCAATGCCATTTTTTTGAATACTTCTGAAAATTTGCCAAGTCCCACAGGTCTCTTCTTCTCTATACCAGGGCTAAAGATAGGACCTAAAGTGGCTAGACATACAAGGCTGTAGCCCAGAGAATCAGTAAGAAGAAGAATAGAATAACGAAAAGGAACACACAATGTGGTTGCTGTAGTGTTTTCTGATGAGGAAACTCTTCTGTAGTAGGCCTTGCTCAAGAGGCAAATCTACTTTAACCCAAATCTCCAGTTATTGCACTGTCTTCTTAATTTTTCAAACATATTATCCAACTAAAAGAATCTTACTGTGAGATTCTGTATATCCACTAAATAGATTGTTCTGGTTATGTATGCTTGTGTAGTAAACCTCCCCACCCTTAGTGGCTTTAAATAATACAATATTTATTAGACAGGGCTTAGTAGATACAACAGGAGTTATCAAAAATTTTGTTCACTCACGTGTCTGGTTGCTGATGCTGGCTGTTGTCTGGGACCACTGTGTGTGGACATGGTAGTTGGATTACAAAGGCAAGCATCACAGAAGAGCAAGGCAGATGCTACATCACCGCTTGTTCCCTACCTCACTTGCGCGGCAATCTATTTTCTGAGGCACCTGAAAAGTTCTGCACAAGTTCTGGAAGACAGAAAAAGTTAGTTCATTTTAACAAAATTTTTGGGGAGAGTTTACACCTCTTTGGGAGTACATGTCAAAGAGTTGCTTTATTTAACTTCTTTCTTTCTTTTTGCATTAAGTCTTCTTTATAATTTTCTTCCGCAACACACCAGTCAGCCCAGTTGAGTTTCCAGTAGGGGTCAGAGACTGAATAAGGCTATTAGGTGGTAAAATATTGAATTGGAATTAAAAAAAATTAAATACACAACTTTTTTTTTGTTTGCTTATTTACTTAACATGAGATACAAGTAAATAAACAAAAAAAGTGTGGTATATTTAATTCAAATAAAAAAGTGAAAAAATAAAGATCTTAAATTATAGTCAAACATTCTATTCCAATCACAATTACTACTTTTTCATTATCATAGCAATATGTATTGTAGGCTCAATGTAAGGATTAATTTGGGTAATACAATTATGATTTTAAGATGATAATTCAGAAGATGGTCAGAGAGGAGGCAAACAGGGCAAGTCTCCTGGATGTGGGGCACCTGCTGGGTCCCAGGCATCAGGCACTGTGACAGGTGAGGAATCAACAATGGATTTCTCTTTTCTCTCTCTTCACATCTCTCTTACCTTCCTCCATTTCTCTCTCCTTCTTTCCTTGTTCCCTTTCTTCCAACTCCATCACCACCTACCTTCTTTCTTTCCTGCTTTCCTACTCCTGAGAACATCACAGTGTGGTAGGAACACAGGTATGGAAACAACATCATGCCACAAGAAGTGAGAAACTGATGTGCCAGGCAAAGTAAGTGCTAGATGAGGAGAAAATCAATGAGAGTGAAGTTATGAATTGTGGCCACCATTTCACCCTTGAACCATTGTAAAAATTTGTTTTTGTGCATGAAAAGGTATAACTATAGCTACTGACTGTTCCTATCCACTTCAGCATTGGCATTTACTCCTCCAAGGAAGCCAAGGAAAATCTTCAATTTCAGTTATTCTTTGTAGAAGTCCTACCTCTCTCCAGAGTCAGCTGAGCTTAGTTTTATTTAGATATTTCCTTCACTTGTCATTATAGGTCATCTGGCTTTTTTTAATTATTGGAAAAAAATTATACTTTTTTTCAAAGATAAGCCTTATACTCAATTTTTTTTAAATGAGATCATTTTCTGTTATTCTAATAATGTAATATTGTGGCTTGGAAAGAATCATTGGCTACAACTTAAAATCTGTTTTATTTTTTCTGAAGTTCAACATTTTCACTTAAATACAACACACTTTAGAAGCTGACAGAAATATTGCACAAGAGGCACAATAAAGGAAAACTTTTACTTTAATGCCAAAGACATTTTAATAGGATGATGCTGAAGATTTGCTTCAAAAGCCATATGAGCTACTTTATACATAAATTTAAGAAATTAAATATCGCAGTGTGACTAAAGATTCTTTCCTTCTTAGTTCTGGGTAATTACTCTGAGTATCGCACCTTGATTCAGATGTAAAAAACTTGCATATGGTTCAAAATTGAGCCTCAAAAGAATTATCGTTGTTGTTAGGTGACTTCAAGTAGGTTCTGACTGACTCATAGTGATCCTGTGTACAACAGAAGGAAATACTGCGAGGTAGAGCGACAGTCTCACAATCATTGCTGTTGGAGCCCATTGTTGCAGCCAGAGTGTCAATCCAGCTCACTGAGGATCTCTGTCTTTTTTGCTGACCCTCTACTTTACCAAGCATGATGTCCTTCTCCAGGGAGTGGTCCCTCCTTGTAACATGTCTTAAGTATGTGAGACAAAGTCTTGCCATCCTCACTTCTAAGAATCATTCCGGCTGTACTTCTTTCAGGCAGATTTGTTCATTCTTCTAGCAGTTCATTGTATCTTCAATATTCTTTGTCAATAACACAATTCAAAGGCATGAATTCTTCTTTGATCTTCCTTATTCATTGTCCAGCTTTCCCATGCATATGAGGTGACTGAAATTATCATGGCTTGGGTCAGGCGCACCTCAGTCCTCAAAGTAACATCTTAGCTTTTCCACACTTTAAAGGCGTCTTTTGCATCAGATTTGCCCCACACAATATTTTGTTTGATTTCTTGACTGCTGCTTCCACTAGCATTGATTGTGTATCCAAGTAAAATTGTTGAAAACTTCTATCTTTTCTCCTTTTATCATAACATTACTTACCAGTCCAGTTGTGAGGATTTTTGTTTTCTTTATGTTGAGGTATAATCCATACTGAAGTCTGTAGTCTTTGCTGTTCATCAGTAAGTGCTTCAAGTCCTCTTTGCTTTCAACAAGCAAGGTTGTGTCATCTGAATATCGCAGGTTGTTAATGAATCTTCCAGTCCTGATGCTGTGTTCTTCTTCATATAGTCCAGCTTCTCAGACTATTTGCTCAGCATAGAGATTGAATACGTATGCTGAAAGGATACAACCCTGGTGCACATCCTTCCTGATTATAAACCATGTCATATCCCCTTGTTCTGTTCAAATGACTGCCTCTTGGTCTATGTATAGATTTCACATGAACACAGTTAAGTGTTCTAGAATTCCAATTCTTTGTAATGTTATCCACAATTTCTTATGATCCACCCAGTAGAATACCTTTGCAATAAAACACAGGTAAACATACATCTTTCTGGTATTCTCTGCTTTCAGCCAAGATTCATCTGACATCAGCAGTGATATTTCTTGTTCCATGCCCTCTACTGAATCTGGCTTGAATTTCTGGCAGTTCCCTGTTGATGTGCTACCGCAACCATTTTTTAATGATCTTCAGCAAAATGTTACTTGTGTGTGATATTAATGATATTGTTCTATAATTTCCACATGCTATTAGCTCACCTTTCTTTGGAATAGGCACACACATGGATCTCTTCCATTCAGTTGACCAGGAAGTTGCCTTCCAATTCTCTTGACATAGATGAATGAGTGTTTCCCATGTTGTATGTATATGTTTGTTGAAAAACCTCAATTGGTATTCTGTCTGTGGTAGGATGGATCACTTTTGTGTGGCCTTTCTAGCCATAGTCTTATAACTCCCATCCAAGTGATTGGGTTGGACTGTATGATAGAGTAATTGTAGCCCACCAAAGGAACTGGTCAGTTTTGCCATTCCACTGGGCTGTAAAATGAGCCCTCCCAGAGGTGGAAGAGAAGGGTCCCTGATTACCACCAAGGAAGAAGAGATCGGCAGTCAAGACCCGGCAGCAGGAGACCTTACTGCAGGAAACAGCAACGTGGGCTTCCTGGCCCACAGAGAGAGAAAGTTGAATGCCTTCAGGCAGAATCCTAGGGCCAGGGAGAGGCGTGGCTGTGAGCACAGTTCGGAAGTGGCTGTCCTGATGGAAGAATAGTATTCTTGAGTGTTCCTAAGCCTGAATTGTAACCTGTTACTTCTCTAATAAATCCCACAATTGTGATTATGGTCTGTGAGTTCTGTGTGGCCACTGCATTGAATTTTCAAACCCAGTACAGAGTGCTGTGGGAGGGATGGTTGGTGTCAAAATTAGTAAAGATGGCAGAGAAAGCAGGCATGCCTGGCCTCTACCTCGTAGGAGTCAGCCTTGGGCTGCTGATATTCATTCTTCTTCCCCTTGTGAAGTCAGAGGAGGTCAGACACTGTCCCCATGCCACTTTTATGCTGTCAATTCCTGGAGCCTTGTTTTTTGCCAATGCCTTCACTGTAGCTTGGACTTCTTCCTTCAATACCATCAGTTGTTAATCACAAGCTACCTCCTGAAATGGCTGAATATCGGCCGACTATTTTTGGTATAGTGACTCTGTGTATTTCTCCCATCTTCTTTTGATGCTGGGTGCATTATTCAATATTTTGCCCATAGAATCCTTCAATATTGCAACTTGAGAGTTGAATTTTTTCTTCAGCTCTCTCAGCTCAAGAAGGCCGAGCATGTACTTCCCTTTTGGTTTTCTAACTCCAGGTCTCAAAAGAATTATTTTTTTCCTAAGAATTAATCAACTGAAAAACTTAAAAAAAATTATGGGAATACAAAGGATTTAACACTTAACAGGGCAGGGGCATTTGGGAATATACAAAGATTAAGTTTGTGAGATTCGAGGTCTAAAACTTTCAATCACAGTTTTAATTCTACATTGAAAAAACACTGAAACCTTAAGACTAAATAGGTGTGTCACCACCTATAGTCCCTGGAGCCATGACTCAAGTCCCAAGTGTAAGCCCTTAGATGACCTCTCACTGCCTGCTTTTATTATAGCACAACTGCGTGTTTCCTCTCTTCTCATTCTCCTTTCTTTGCTAGGCTTTCCTCCCAAGATATTTTACTTTGCTTTCTGGAATCCTCCCTCGACTTCACTCATCAACTTTTTACAAAGTACATTCTCTACCTCCTTATCTTAACTGAAACCTGGTTGTCCAAGAAGAGGACTTCTTCTTCTTAGCATTTTTGAAGAGAAGTTATTCATTTCCCATATCCTAGAGGCACCAGGACACAATGATAAAATTCTCCTAGCTCCTTACTATATTTCAAAATCATTAGTTTGCCATCTTCATAACAAAACTTTTCCTTCTTTGGGACCAATATTATCCAGCTATGAAAGCATATATTATCCTCCCGAGTCCTTATGACCACATGATTACTTCTGCTTATTTATTGGGGATTTTGCCATTAGGCTCAACAGCATAGTTAGCATCACTCATCACGTAGATTTACAATTCGTTAGACAATGCTACCTTAAAATGTCTTGCCTTTCTTACACCATCTGACTTGTCCCACAATCCACTGTAGAACTTCACTACCATGGTAACAAAATATAAAGCATTTTCCATCTGTGCAAGTTATAATTTAGAAGCAACTTATATTTTCCTATGCTCTAACTCAGTTTAAGTACCATTAAAATTACAAGCAGTCCCCGACTTATGACAGGGATCCGTTCCAAAGACTTCATCATAAGTTGGTTCTGACATAAGTAGAATATCTCTCTTTTTCTTTATTATTATTATTATTTTTAGTTTTCATCATTACTGCCTTCTATTATAGTATCTTTATAAACTTGATCTTTATTTGCCTTTGGTGGTTGGAAACATTAAAAATAAACTTACAGATATATTTTAATACATACATACATAAAAAATATACAAATCATAAAAATTTACTCTGACGATGATACATACATACATAAAAAAATACACAAATCACAAAAATTTACTCTGACAATGAAGAAGAGTTGAGAGGTGTTGGCATTATGTCAGTTGCTCTAATAACTCCATTGTGGAAGTTTCTGGATCATCTAGATTATCCCTGGGAATGGGGATGGAGTTTCTAGTCAGAATATTAATGAGAGTTGTCTGTATGGAGTTTTTCTTTTTTTCTTCATATATTCTGAGGCAACATCTCACTGCTTCCCAAATCTGCCTTTCAACTTTAGTAAAGAGATTAGGCGTTTGAGTCTATGTTTTCAAGCAACCGAAGCTTCTGATTTAGTTTAGAAAAAACTCCAACTAATTCTTTCACTGTAAAACCTTTTGGATAACTTTTCTCCTTCCTCTTCTTCGTTATTTCTTTCCTCCTCAAAATCCGTTAAGTCCTGATCTATCAATTCCTTTTCTTCATGATCTATGAGCTGCTCTACATTGGAAGTATTAAGTTCTAACTTCAGCCTTCTTGCCATTTGGGCAATTTTCCCACTATCTCTTCCATAATATTATCCTGATCAAATGCTTGGAGCATGTTCACTTAATTCAGCAATTTTTTCCATATCTCCTGCATACATTTTCCAGTAACTTCCTCCCAGAAAGATGCAGTGTTCCAGGTACACTGTTGGTTGTGTGGTTTGTCATAACTAGAACATGTCCTAAGTTGGGGGCTACCTGTACTTGTTTCTTGAAGATTTGAGTGAATTTCAGTAAGATCTGCAAAAGGTGGAGTCCGTGTAGATGAGAAACTCAAATATTTTCCACTAATAGAGAGCGATAGAAAAGTGACAAGACTGCACCCTGTCAAAGGTGGGAATCTTACAAGACTCAGAAAAACCAGGCAGTCCTGACCAGTTCCAGGTCTCACAAATTTTACTGAAATTGTGATACTATATAGTCTAATGCTTTGATGGGGATGGGGGAGAATAACTCCTTGACAAATTTCTGAAATGTTTCCATGGAAATTGATATATTATGTCTATTTCTTTTGTCTATTTGTCCAAAAATTTATCCATTCCAATAAAGTTTCCTAATTTGTTTGAATTATTATTGAACAAAGTATTTTATTAAAATAGATTAATGAAATAGACTTGGGAGTCCTGAAATAAACTCATATATCCATGGTTAATGTGTTTTCTACAAAGGTGCCAAGATCATTCAATGGGAGAGAACAATGTCTTCAAAAAATAGTGATGAGAGAATCAACATGTGAAAGAATAAATTTTGATCTTTACTACACACCATGTACAAAAATCAAAATGGATCAGAGACCTAAAAGTAAGAGCTAAATACTTAAAACACTTAGAAGAAAACAGGTGTAAATCTTCATGACCTTGGATTTGGAAATGGTTTCTTAGATATGACACCAAAAGTACAAGCAACAAAAGAAAAAATAAGATAACTTGGACTTCAACAAAATGAAAAACTTTTGTGCATCTATGGACTCTATCAAGAAAGTACAGACACACCAATAAAATGAAAGAAAATATTTGCAAACCATATATCTGATAATAGTATCCAAAATATATAAAAATTCTTAAAACTCAACAGCAACAACACAATTAAAAATGGGCAAAGAACATTAATAGACATTTCTCCAAGGAAGGTATACAAAAAGGCAACAAGCACATGAAACAGTGCTCAAGGTCATTAGTCATTAGTGAAATGTAATCAAAACCAAAATGAGATACCACTTCACATCCACTAAGTTGACCATAAAACAAACAAACAAAAACTGGAAAGTAACACATCTTGGATAAGATATAGATAAATTGAAGCTCTCATACATTGTTGATGGGAATATAAAATGGTACAGCTGCTGTGGAAAATAATTTGGAGGTTCTCAAAATGTTAAACATAGAATTATCATATGACCCAGAAATTCTGCTCCTAGGTATAAATCCCAAAGAACGGAAAATAGGATTTCAAACAAATACATATTCACAAATGTTCATAGAATGACTATTCACAATAGTCAAATACGTGGAAAATACACACATTGGAATATTATTCAGCCATAAAAAGTACTGATACATGCTACAATGTGGATGAATGTCAAAAACAGTACAAGTGAAATTAGCCAGACACAAAAGGTCACATATTTTATGATTCACTTATATGAAACATCCAGAAAATGTGTATCTATAGAGACAGAAAGCAGACTGGTGGTTTAAAGCAACTGGGAGCAAGAGGGAGTAAGCAGTGACTGCTTAATAGGTATGGAGTTTCCTTTCTGGCACATTGAAAATGTCTTAGAACTACATAGAAGTGATGGTTGCACAACATTGTGAATGTACTAAATTCTACCGAATTGTATGCTTTAAAATGGATAATGACTGATTTTATGTTATACGAATTTCATCCTGTATAGGGCTGCCATAACAAAGTATCCACAAACTGATGGCTTAGAACAACAGAAATTTATTCTCTCAAATTCTGGAGGCTTGTTGTTAGTTGCTGTTATGGATTGAATTGTGTTCCCCCAATACGTGTGTCAACTGGCTAGGCCATGATTCCCTGTATTGTGTGATTGTCCACCATTTTGTCATCTGAGGTTTTTCCTATGTGTTGTAAATCCTACCTCAATGATGTTAACGAGGTAGAATTAGAGGCAATTATGTTAATGAGATAGCGTTCAATCTGCAAAAGATTAGATCATATTTTGAGTCAATCTCTCTTGAGATATAAAAGACAGAAGCAAGCAGAGAGACAGGGGAGACTCATACCACCAAGAAAGTAGTGCCAAGAGCAGAGTGTGTCTTTCGAACCCAGGGGCCCTGTACTGAGAAGCTCCTAGGCCAATGGAAGATTGATGACAAGGACCTTCCTCCAGAGCCTACAGAGAGAGAAAGCCTTCCTCTGGAGCTGGCGCCTTGAATTCAGACTTCCAGCTTACTAGAGTGTGAGAGAATAAACTTCTGTTTTTTAAAGCCATCCGCTTGTGGTATTTCTGTTACAGCAGCACTGGATAGCTAAGTCAGTTGCCTTTGAGTCAGTTTTGACTCGTGACAGCCCTATGTGTGCAGGAGTAGAACTGATTCATAAAGCTTTCAAGGCTGTAACCTTTCAGAGGTAGGTAGCCAGGTTTGTCTTCCAAGGCACCTCTGGGTGGATTCAAACTGCCAACCTTCCAGCTAGTAATTGAGTGCTTAACTGTTTTCACCACTTGGAGAATCTAGAATTGCAAAGTCCATGCATCAGTAGAGCCATGATCTCTCTGAAGGCTCTAGGGAAGGATCCTTCCTTGCCTCTTCTAGCTTCTGTTCATTGCTGGCACTTCTTAGTATCCCTTGCCTTGTCGATGCAACATTCCAATCTTTGCCTCTGTCTTCACACAGCATTCTTCCTGTGTGCCCCCGTGTTCAAATATCCCTCTTCTTATAAGAACACCAGTCACTGGATTAGGGCCCACCCTAATCTAGTATAACTATGTCTTAATTATATCTGCAAAGACTGTATTTCCAAATAAGGTCACATTCACAAGTTCTAAGAATCAGGACTACAATGTATCTTTTGGGGCGAGGGTACAATTCAAGTGATAACAGTCTATCCTTTGACTGACCGAAATTCACATCCTTCCTATGTGTAAAATACATTCACCATTTCCCAGTATTACCCAAAGTATTAATCCATTCCGGCATCAAATCTGAACTCAAAATCTCATTTAAACATAATCAACTCTAAAAGTCTCAAATCTCATCTTCCAAATATCTTAAATGTTAAGAATTCTTTTGTTTACTATCAGTTACCTTTTTGTAGAAGAAGAATAAACTTATTTGCATTGCCAATTACTTTCCTTAGGGCTAGCTGCATTTCTTTGTTTTTTAGACTGTAAATGATGGGGTTAAGCAGAGGTGTCAGCACGGTATATGTCACAGCCATCAGCATATCTTCGCCAAATGATCCACTGTTCTTGGGCTTCAAATAGACAAAGGAAGCAAATCCATAGTGTATGGACACTACAGTGAGGTGGGAAGAGCAGGTTGAGAAGGCTTTATATCTACCTTTTGCAGAGGGCATCTTTACAACTATGGACACAATGAAGACATAGGAAACCATAATCAAAATAAAGCTGCCCACCAGCACAAAGACAGACAGCACAAAAATAAACATCTCATGAATAAAAGTGTAATCACAAGCAAGGCAGACCACGGGTGAGATGTCACAGAAGAAGTGCTGGATGATTTTGGAGTCACAAAATGACAAGTTGAATACAGTGATGACAATGCATAGAGAAACCAAGAACCCAACCACAAAAGAGGCCATCATCAGCTGACAGCAGATGCTGTGGGTTATTAGCATGTGGTAGTTCAGTGGGTTGTGGATGGCAGTATAACGGTCATAGGACATGGCGGCCATGATGAAGCAGTTGTTGGCTGCCAAGCCAAAAAAGAAAAACATTTGTGTAGCACATTCAGGAAGAAAAATGGTTTTGCTGTCTGATAGCAAGTCCACCAGCATGCGGGGGATAATTACCATAGCGGCACAGGTTTCTGAAAAGGATAGGCAACAGAGGAAAAAGTACATGGGAGTGTGAAGGTTGTGACTGAGCTTGATGGCCACCATGATGGACACATTTGCAGCTAGGATGGTTACATGGGAGAAGAAAATGATCACAAAAAGGAGACCCTGTAGCTCTGGGAAACTGGAAAATCCCCACAGAAGGAATGTGGTCACTGCTGTATGATTGTCCATCCTCCTGGTGGGCTCAACAGCTATCTCCCACAAGGTGCAGGTATGCTTGAGGTCAAGACATTGAGGCAATTTTAAAGTGCTCCTTCTGCACTAATGTCAACTGGACTTTAATTAAGGGTTCCCAGATAAGGGCAAGACAACTCTTAATGTGAAAACCTGTGAGAAGGAAGCTAGGTGCAGCTGGCTGAAATCAAGGCTCAGGTGTCTGAGTGAAGAGAAGAAAGATTTTTGCAGGAGAATCTGTACGAATGCCAAAGAGTGAGCCCAAATATCTTCTCAGAAGCCACTCACCTAGGCACTCCTTTCTCTCCTCTATAGTCAGAATCTGCATGAAAGGAGGAAAACATGAATAAAAGTGCTTGTGTTCTTACCCACTGGTCTTTGAGAAGTCACATCTTTCAAATGTTTTTGTGTGATCTAATGGTAGCCTGGCACTCAGGAGTTCTTAGTAAACCATTTATTGAATAAATAAAATCAAAATAACATTTTAAAAAGTCTAGAAAGAACGAGAAAACATTTCCAAGAGAACTTTGACATTTTAATTCTATCTTCAGAGGTGCTCCCTACTATACAAACGTTGTAAGAATGATCATTATGACGGTGAGTACAATAGATAAATGAATTTAACTTGTAATTTCTGCTGGGTTCCTACTCATGGTAACAACTGCAGTTTGGCACATACAATATCAGTAGTTCATAAGACAACATTTCATAAGACATATCAATAATTTTGAAGTGCTTAAGAAGTTCTCATTGATATTGTTTTCCAAATGCTTAATACAATATAATGGACTATCTTGGAGTCAAATTATTTTGGAGATACCTTATTCCCGAATTGTATATTCTGGTCAAGATATTTGGATCACCTTTTGATTTCTTAGCAGAAACTTCAGAACATTTTCTAGTTGATATATGTCTTAGTTATTGAGTGCTGCTATAACACAAATACAAGTGAATGACTTTAACAAACCGAAGTTTATTTTCTCACAGTTTAGGATGCTAGAAGTCTGTATTAAGGGTGCCAGCTCTAGTGGAAGGTTTCTCTCTCTGTAGGCTCTAGAAGAAGGTCCTCGTATCTTCTGAGCTACTGCTCCTGGGCAGTCTTCATGTGACTTGGCATATCTCTTCACCCATCTCCTCTACTTGTTTATTCTCTTATATCTCAAAAGAGGAAACACCGGTAGCATAGTAGTTAAAATTACAGCTGCTAACCAAAAGGTGGGCAGTTCAAATCCACCAGGTGCTCCTCGGAAATGCATGGGGCAGTTCTACTCTGTTCTATAGGGTTGCTGTGAGTCAGAATCAACTCGACAGCAATGGGTTTATCTCAAAAGAAATTGGCTCAAGATACACCCTACACTAACCCTACCTCATTAACAGAACAAAGAAAACCCATTCCCAAATGAGATTACAACCACAGGCATGGAGGATAGGATTTACAACATATATTTTGGGGGGATGTAATTCAATCCATAAAAATATACTAGTTCAATGGTTTTCTTTGCAGTAAAGGCATGAGGAAAATCAACTCAAGTTTTTCAGATCAAAAGTCATATTTCTATTTCTGTTGTCCATTAAACATCCCCTCCATGTGAGAGATTAGGGAAGAAAAATGATAGGAAGTGTCCACAGATTTATTTATTTATTTTAATGTCAGTCACTGTTAAAGGTGAAGGAATAGAAAAATAATGTGAACAAGTGTGTGGGAAGTGAACAAGTGTGTGGGAAGTGAACAGGTGGGGGAAAGAGAGAGAAGCATTGTTGAAAATTATTTTGTAGGTTCCACAAAGATTAAAGCAAAAGCAGAAAATATATCCTTAGTTGAAGAGTTACTATCTTCTATCTGCACTGCAGTTCTGGACAAAGGCTATCAGAGGGCTCAGGTTGGGTAACCAGGTCTTACCCAATGCATAACATGTTCCAGGCAATATGTTGAGTGTTAGAGATATCACAAGTCTATGTGGTAGGAATTTTCATTCTGATTTTACAAAAGATGAATGCGATACGAGCCCAAGAGACAGAAAGAGTCACATGAACAGAGACTACATCATCCTGAGACAAGAAGAACTAGATGGTGCCCAGCTACAACCGATGACTGCCCTGACAGGGAACACAACAGAGAACCCCTGAGGGAGCAGGAGAGCGGTGGGATGCAGACCCTAAATTCTCATAAAAAGACCAGACTTAATGGTCTGACTGAGACTAGAAGGACCCCGGTGGTCATGGCCCCCAGACCTTCTGTTGCCCCAGGACAGGAACCATTCCCGAAGCCAACTCGTCAGACAAGGATTGCACTGGATAATGGGTTGGAGAGGGATGCTGGTGAGGAGTGAGCTTCTTGGATCAGGTGGACACTTGAGACTATGTTGGTATCTCCTGCCTGGAGGGGAGATGTGAGGGTAGAGGGGGTTAGAAGCTGGTGAAATGGATAAGAAAAGAGAGAGTGGAGGGAGGGAGCAGACTGTATCATTAGGGGGAGAGTAACTGGGAGTATGTAGTAAGGTGTACATAAGTTTTTGTGTGAGAGACTGACTTGATTTGTAAACTTTCACTTAAAGCACAATAAAAATTATATATAAAAAAAGATGAATGTGAGGTTAAGTGACTAGCAGAGTGTATAAAGTAATTCAACATGTTTTGACCGACTGCCTAGGATATGCCAGGCAACTTGGAGCATGGGAAACACAACAAGTAACCAGACACACAGTATTTCTATGATATAAAAAAATAAGAGCGCTTAATTACTTTGGTTTGTAGAGCCAGGGAACCTCTCTTTGAGGAGGTAACATACTTAAATGGAAATGAGAATGAAAATCAACTAACACGTAAACATCAGGGGGAAGCATTACAGATACAGGGAACAGCTAATACAAAGACTCTAAGGTGGGAAACTCATCTTTCCAAGCAGCCTTCAGAAAAGCCCCATATAGCTTGGCTTCTAAGACCTCGCCATGCAAACTCTCTTTCCTGTCAAAGTTTCCCTGTGCATTTACTCTAAAGGAAAATCTTTTCTTTCTTATTGCTTCAGCTACCACTTACCTTGTAATTGTCCAATTCCAGCCTGTACTAAAAAAGAGACTCCAAACTCCTCTGGCATATCTCTAGTGCCTAAATGTCCTCCAAGCATTTAAAGCAAGATTTTCAGAAAGAACAGGCCGTATTTCCCCACATATGAAAGTGCCCTCTTCTACCTCCTATTTTAGTTGTAGCCATCGGAGAGAGCTACCATCAGACTCCATTTATTACTCCTTCCTCATCTGTCACACCCAATAATCACTTCGCACTTCCCAAAATGCTGTTTGCCGATATCTCTATCTCTTTTTTTTTTATTCCCTTTGCCATTGTCTTATGTCTGTCCCATAGGGTAGATATACTTTCTTAGTTGTCTATTAGTCACAAGTCTGTCACGTGTTTACTTCATGTACCACATTATGACCAGATGTTAGACTCCTAAACACATGATTTATCAACTCACTAATAATGTTTGAAAAAAGTGAATACCTACACACTACTTATAGGATGAAGTTGCAATATCCCAGTATGGTTATTCAATGATGTTCACAAACTAATACCAAGATACCACTCCTGGCTGAGCACTCCTGGTTCAGACAATTGTATCCTTTATTTTCCAAACACATCATATGCCTTCATGCTCTGTGACTCTGCACATGGTGTTCCCTCTGCCTCAAATTTCCCTACCCTATTTCACATCCTGTGACAGTTTTACTCACCTATCAGGCCCTAGCTTGGATTCTATTGACTCCTGATTCTCTCCTGTTGCCCACATTTTCTAGATTCCAGGATCCTAAACACCTACTCCCCCCAAAAATATCTTCTGAATTCTATTTTGCTACTCATTTGGACTTTAGCAACTCTCTAGTCTCTCCCTCTCCCAGTCATATCCTTCACCTACTACCAGCTTTTGAAGTCAGAATGTCAAATCTATGATCACGCTACTTCTCTTTATTATAGACCTCTTTTGAATCTCCATTGCTTACAGGTTAATTACTATGCAACAACTTTTAAACTTTATTGCATGCTTCAATTATACAGCCTCATACGTCCTCATAGCTACCCTAAGAGATACTGTTGTTATGCCCATGTGTGTAATGAAAAATTATGGCTTAGTTACGTAATTTTCCAAACATGACACAGCTGATAAGTGGAGGAGCTCATACGCACAGCACGGCAGTGAGAATTCTGGAGGCCCACTTGCTTGGCTAGTCAGTTATATGTCCTCCCCGAGTGCAAGTGCTCTAGCACGGCATTCAAGGTCTTACCTATCCAGGCTCATCTCCGCCACCAACCTTCGCCATATAGGGAACGTGCCACTGTTTCCCAAACATGGCACGTCCTTTCATGGCTCCTCTAGTTTACACACGTTGTTTTCTCTAACTTGTAATGTCTTTCCTGCCCTTCTCTACCTCTAAAACCTAACTTTCTTGAAAAGATAATTTAAATTTCACCTCTTCAAGGAAGCCTCCCTTACCTCCCCATCTTTTTTAATCATTTCTTCTAGATATGTACGCTATTTTATCGTGATGAAACCTTTTAAAAACTTGACACCTACGCTAGACAGGGAAGAGACTTAGTTTAAAATTTTTATGCCCCAACTTGCAGCCTAAGCTCGTAAATATAGGTCTTTGAGTAAGGTTAATTTACTGACTATAGGAATGAATGGAACCCCATCTTCTTCAGGAAGCCTTCCATGATAATTTCTTAGGTATATTTACTAATTCCTTCTCAGCTCATGATTTGGAAATGTACTGAAGACAGTTGGCTGCTTTCTAAATAGGTTATAAGAATCATGAGGGCAAGACCATGTCACCTAGCAATGTGAACACACATATAGATACTACATGTTTGCTTAAGTAAATTTAAAAATGGTGAACCACGAAAACAATACTTCTCAAAACTCCACCAGTGGTTTGCTTATAGGAGTAAGAGATTATAAATTTCTCACCCAAGACAGAACCCTTGACAAATCACACTTGACTTATTTAAGTGGCTAATGTCCAAGGGGCATATTAGAACTGCTAGAGGAACTTTATCAAAATAGTATGTACTCACCCACACCAACTGGAAGTTTTGGCAAGCTTCAGAATCTCTAGGATATCAGGGTATGTGTAGTTTGCAAAGGAACCCTGGTGGTGCACTTGTTAAGCTCCTGGCTGCTAACTCGAAGGTCGGTGTTTTTGAACCTACCAGCCACTTTGAGGGAGAAAGATGTGGCAGTCTGGTTCCATAAAAATTTACAGCTTTGGAGACCCTATGAGGCAGTTTTACTCTGTCCTATAGTTGGAATTAAGTCAACAGCAGTGGGTTAGTCTTTTTTCGTTTTTGTAGTTTGCAAAATCATTCTTAGTGCTTTCCTTATACTAATCAGTGCAGTGATGATAGAGGGTATGCCAGTATGATTTTACGTATATTCTTCCCAATGCCCTTGCAGTCACTAGAGAGCAAGATGCCTATAACCCTGTGTAAGTCTTTCTGTTTTGCACAATCTAATCTCTTTCCACACCTGAATCTTGCCTTGAGTTTGCCATACAGTTCTCCTTTCAGCTCTTCAAACCTACCCTCAAGTAGTTTTCTGGGTTCTGCCTCTTCCAGGAATAGAGAATTGACAACATTCTTAATTTAACTCATCATTTTTTCAGTACACTCTAACAAGCTCTTAACATCTATACCAAAATCAAACTTGTTGCCATCAAGTAGATTCTGACACATAGTGACCCTATAGGACAGAGCAGAACTCCCACTGAGTTTCCAAGGAGCACCTGGTGGATTCAAACTGCTAACATTTTAGCAGCCACAACTGTTAACCATTATGCCACTAGGGTGGTTATTAAAGACATACAACAATGTTTTTTATAAAGGGGAATGTTGTTGTTGTTCAGTGTAAAGAGGAATAGAAAGCTGAAATTCCCACCTTCTACGGAAGGAGAATCATTTTCCATTATCTGAAAATCATGAGGTAGGTAATTAGGCTATAGAGATAATTTAGCTGTCCTACAACTCATGTATGGCTTTCTGGAGTTCTTCCTGTGATTTCATAAGTCTATAATTCAGTGATGAGTTTGAGACCAATTTGCCTCTTAAAATTCTGTGCTAAGTTCACTTTCTGTACCTGAAATTACAAAGTCTTCTATCATAGAAAAGGTGGTGTTTTCTCCATTCCTTAGGGGTGGAGCTCAGTTCCAGGAAGACTTTAATGAGAGTCCTGAGACCACTGGAGACCATTATCTTGAGATCATTCTTTTAAATGCTATGAGTCTTATGTTCTGTGGATCTACCACACACTGTGATGCCCAAAAAATTGCTTTTTAAATCCTGACATACTATAGAGACTCTGCAGTGATATTTGTTCTTGTTTTTCTGAATAACAATGAAAATGATTGAGATTCAACTTGTTAAAAACATATCTTGGAATGTAGATGATTCTCTCTGGCATATTTTACTTCCTGTACATTGTTACTAATTTTATAATTCCGAAAATTTGCCACGTCCCTCAGGTCTGTTCTGCCCTATTCACAGGGCAAGAGGATGGCATGTCATGAGAAGACATCACCTGGGGAATCAGTCAGAAGCAAGTGGGTGGGAAGAAAATGAACACATAGTTTGATCACTATCATTGCTCCCCAGGCAGGCAACTCTCCTGTAGAAGACCTCGCTGAGAAGGAAAAGCCACTTTCACTGAAATCCCCAGTTACCGCACTGCCATTGGTGACATCCACAAATGGCTCCTAACTGCCTCTCTCCTCAGCTTGGCAGCCAAGTTCTTCTACCAACTAAACCTAAACTTAATGTATTATCAAGTCTTATCTCTAAAATCTGCTCTTAAAACATCAGTTCTTCAGGCAAAGCAGTTAACTCACTGTCTGTTGATTAAGTTTTGCACTTTCCTTGGTCTGTAGCCTGTTCCTTCTATCTGAAATGCACTTTCCCTGATCTCACCCTCCAAAATGTTGCCTATTCACAAATACCACCTCATCCAAGATGCCCTTGGCTTGCATAACATATAACAAACCCAGGCAGAAATTATAGCCTTGAAGAAGGAATTCCATACAGAGAGGCAATTACTTGGCATGGTCTCCACTCGCTACCAAAACCTCGATACTAATAGATGTGCTGTAGCAGTCTAGGTAGAGTAAAACCTGCCAAAGTCAGAACCTGTGTAAGGTGGAAACCTGTGAGAGAAGGAAAACTCAAATATTTTTCACTAACGGAGAGTGACAGAAAAGTGGCAAGGCTGCACCCTGTCAAAGGAAGAAAACTTGTGAGATCCAAAAAAACAAGGCAGACCCATGGAGTTCTGGCTGTCACAGGATTAACTGTACTTGTATATAGCAATAATTTGGGACTTTTTTTTTTTTTGAAGGTAGGTGGATTATTTTTGTACCCTCTCTAGATCTTCTTTACCAGGCTGGTGGACACATTCCTCAGTTTCTTTGAGAGCTTGCTGCTAGCAGCTTATAGCTGTACCCTTTTTAGAAAAGCTTTCAGCTGAAAGCAATATAATTGACTGGAACTATTTGGAAGTGCATGCCATTACGCTAGGGTGGCCCATGCCCAATAACTGAGTGACACAAAACAAAACAAGCAAATAAACAAACAAACCCACCTCCTTCCCTCAAGATGTAACAACTCTGAGGTGCCATTTAAGATTCAAGGCTCCATGCAAACCCAGGATGAAGTTACATTTCAGATGACCTCACATCTTTGTCTGGATCCTCCCCTATTTCATTCACTAACAGCTTTCACCTGAGAGCAGTTCTTCACTGAACCACTTGTATAAGAATTTTTCCCTAAGGTTCCACTTTTGGAGAACCTGTCGTAAGATAGTCAATGTGTGCATGGGAATGAGGGCTTCATATATTTTATTGTTGTTGTTTTTAGATGTTGTTGAGTTGGTTCCAACTCATATCAACCCTATCTACAGCAGAAGAAAACACTGCCCAGTCCTGAGCCATCCTCACAATCATTGCTATGTTTGAGCACAGCCACTGTGTCAATCCATCTCGTTGAGGGTCTTTGTCTTTTTCCTGACCGTGTACATTACCAAGCGTGATGTCCTTCTCCAAGGCTGATCCCTCCTAATAACTTTTCCAAAGTACTTGAGATGAGATCTTGCCATCCTAGCTTCCAGACTCTTTGCTCAGGATGCAGACTGATTAAGTCTGGTGAAAGAATGCAACCCTGACACATACATTTCTTGATTTTAAACCATGTGGTATTGCATTGTTCTCTTTGAATGACTGCCTCTTGGTCTATGTACAGATTCCTCATGAGCACAGTTAAGTGTTCTGGAATTCCCATTCTTTGCAATGTTATCCATAATTTCTTATGATCCACACAGTGGAATGCCTTTGCACAGTCAATAAAACACAGGTAAACACTTTTCTGGTATTCTCTGCTTTCAGCCAAGATCTGTCTGACATCAGCAATGATATCCCTCATTCCTCATGCTCTTCTGAATCCGGCTTGAATTTCTGGCAGTTCCCTGTCAATGTACTGCTGCAACAATTTTTGAATTATCTTTGGTAAAATTTTAATTGCATGAGATGTTAATGATATCTTTTGATAATTTCTGCATTCTGCTGGACCAATTTTCTTTGGAATGGGCACAAACATGGACCTCTTCCAGTCGGTTGGCCAGGGAACAATTTTCCAAACTTCTTGGCATAGACGGTCAAGCACCTCCAGCACTGAATCCATTTACTGAAACATCTCAATAGGTATTCCATCAATTCCTGGAGCCTTGTTTTTTGCCAGTGCCTTCAGTGTAGCTCAGACTTCTCCCTTCAATACCATCAGTTCCTGATCATATGCTACATCCTGAAATGGTTGAACACTGACCAATTCTTTTTGGCATAGTGACTGTGTATTCCTTCCATCTTTTAATGCTTCATCCATTGTTCAACATTTTGCCCATAGGATACGTCAATTCTGCAGCTTGAGGCTTGAATTTTTCTTCAGTTCTTTTATCTTGAGAAATCCTGAGCGTGCTCTTCCTTTTTGCTTTTCTAACTCCAGATCTTTGCACATTTCCTTATAAAATTTTAGTTTCTCCTCTCAAGCTGCCCTTTGGAATCTTCTGTTCAGCTTTTTTACTTCATTGTTTCTTCCATTCACTTTAGCTACTCTATGTTCAAGAGCAAGTTTCAGAGTCTCTGCTGACATTGATATTGTCTTTTCTTTCTTTCCTGTCTCTTTAATGAGCATTTGCTTTCTTCATTTATGATGCCCTTGATGTCATCCCACAACTCGTCTGGTCTTTGGTCATAAGTATTCAATGCTTCAAATCTTTTATTGATGTGGTCTCCAAAATCAGGTGGGATATACTGAAGGTCATTCTTTGGCTCTCATGGACTTGTAATTTTCTTCAGCTTCAGTTTGAACTTGCATATGAGCAATTGATGGTTTGTTCCACAGTTGACCCCTGGTCTTTTCTGACTGATAATACTGAGCTTCTCCATCATCTGTTTCCACAGATGTGGTTGATATGATTCCTGCGTTTCCCATCCATTGAGGCCCACGTGCATAGTTGCCATCTATGTTGTTGAAAAAAGGCTTTTGCAATGAATAAATCATTGGTCTTACAAAATTCTATCATGCGATCTCTGGTGTCGTTTCTATCACCAAGGCCTTATCTTCCAAATACAGATCCTTTTTCTTTGTTTCCACCTTTTACATTCCAATCACCAGTAATTATCAGTGTGTCTTGATTGCATGTTTGATCAATTTCCGACTGCAGAAGTTGGTAAAAGTCTTCAATTTCCTCATTTTTGGCATTACTGATTAGTGTGTAAATTTGAATAATAGTTGTATTAACTGGTCTTCCTTGTAAGTGTACAGACATTAACCTGTCACTGACAGCTTTGTACCTCAGGCTAGATCTTGAAATATTCCTTTGGACAATGAGTGTGATGCCATTCCTCTTCCATTTGTCATTCCTGGCATAGTAGATCATATGATTGTCTGGTTCGAAATGGTCAGTACCAGTATATTTCAGCTCAGTAATGCCTAGGATAATAATTTTTATGCTTGCCATTTCATTTTTGGTGACTTTCAATATTCCTAGATTCATACTTCATACATTCCATGTTCCCATTATTAATGGGTGTTTTGCAGCTGTTTCTTTTCATTTTGAGTCATGCCACTCAGCAAAATGAAGTTCCTAAAAGCTTTATTCCATCCAGGTCATTAAAGTTGACTCCATTTCTGGGGGCAGCTCTTCCCCAATTGTATCTTGAGTGACTTCTAACACGAGGTGCTCATCTTCTGGCACTATATCAGATAATGTTGCATTGCTACTTATAAGGTTTTCACTGGCCAATTTTTTCAGAAGTAGATCACCAGATTTTTCTTCCTAGTCTGGAAGCTCCGTTGAAACCTGTCCGTTATGGGTGACCCTGCTGGTATTTAAAATGCTGGTGGCAGAGTTTCCAGCATCCCAGCAACACACAGGCCACCACAGTACAACACACTGACAGAGGCTTTATTGTGCATCCTCAAAGGTAGTACCACCACCCTTCTGTCAATTCGTTGTGCTGTGGTGGCTTGAGTGTTGCTATGAATCTGGAAGCTGTGCCACCAATATTTCAAATACCAGGAAGGTCACTGTCTTTGTCATCGAGTGCTGCTATAACAGAAATGCCACAAGTGGATGGCTTTAAAAAAGAGAAATTTATTTTCTCACAGTCTAGTAGGCTACAAATCCAAATTTAGGGTATCAGCTCCAAGGGAAGACTTTCTCTCTCTCGGCTCTGGAGGAAGGTCCTTGTCATCAATACTCCCCTGGCCGAGAAGATTTTCAGCGCAGGGGCCCCGGATGTGCAAAGGATGTGCTATTTCCCTCGCTCTTGTTTCTTGGTGGTATGAGTTCCCCATGTCTCTCTGCTCGATTCTCTCTTTTACATCTCAAAAAGATTGGCTCAAGACACAACCCATTCTTGCAGATTGAGTCCTGCCTCATTAACATAACTGCTGCTAATCCCGTCCCATTAACATCATAGGGATAGGATTTACAACACATAGGAAAATCATATCAGATGACAAAATGGTGGACAATCACACAATACTGGGAATCATGACCTAGCCAAATTGTTACACATATTTTTTGGTGACACAATTCAATCCATGACAGTCATCCATGGTGGACAGGTTTCAGTGGAGCTTCCAGAATAAGACAGACTAGGAGGAAGGGCCTGGTGATGTACTTCTGAATATTAGCCAATGAAAACCTTGTGGATAACAACAGGATACTGTTAGATACAGTGCTGGAACATGAGCACTTCAGGTTGGAAAGCACTCAAAATATAACAGGGCAAGAACTCCCTCCTCCAAGTAGAGTGACCTTAATAATGTGAATGGAGTAAGCCTTCTGGGCCTTCATTTGCTTATGTGGCATGACTCAAAATGAGAAACAACAGCTGCAAACATCCATTAATAATTGGAATGTGGAAGGTACAAAGTATGAATCAACGAAAATTGGAAGTCGTCAAAAATGAAATGAAGGCTTGGAGATCAATATCCTAGTGAGTTGAAATGGACTGGTATTGGCAATTTTGAATCTGACAATCAAGTGGTCTATTATGCTACGAATTACAAACTGAAAAGAATTGGCATTGCATTCACTTCAAAAAGAAAAATTCAAAATCTATCCTGAAATACAATGCTGTCAGTGATAGGCTAATATCCATCTGCCTACGAGGAAGACTAGTTACTATGACTCTTATTCAAATTGATGCACCAACCGTGAATGGCAAAGATCAAAAAATTGCAGATTCTTAAGAACAGCTGAGTCTGAAATTGATCAAACGTGCAATCAAGATGTGTCGACAATTACTGGTGTCGGAATGCAAATGTTGGAAACAAAAAGAAGGAACAGAAGTTGAAAAATATGACATTGGTGATAGGAACAATGTTGGAGATTGCATGACAGAGCTCTGCAAAACAAATGACTTATTTATTGGAAATACTTTTTACATTGTTTGCTTCTAGTTTGTAAAAATAAAATTAATTTTTATGTATTAACCTTGTATGCCTCAACCTTACTAAATTAGCACTAATATATGTTTTGTATATTAGATTTTTTTGCATGAACAGTTATCTGCAAATGGAGACAATTTTGCTTCTTCTTAGCTCAGCTTCATGCTTTTCATTACTTTTCATTACTTATTTCAATGCTTCGAACATCCAGTAAAATGCTGAATAGAAGTGATGAGAATGGACCTCGTTAGCTTTTTCCCAAGCGTTGAAGGAAGTCGCTTAATATTTTACAATTATAATGATGTTAGCGGGAAGGTTTTGCATAGATGGTGTATCAGGTTTTTTTTTTTTCTCCTCACTTTCCCTTTTCTCCTTTCTTTTGGATTATTTGGAAAAAAAATTAAATTCCATTTAATTTATCCATTAGCATTAGGTATATCTCTTTGCATTACTTTTTTAGTGGTTGCCTTCAGGGTGAAACCCTGGTTGTGTAGTGGTTAAGTGCTACAGCTGCTAACCAAGAGGTGGGCAGTTTGAATCCACCAGGCACTCCTTGGTAACTCTATGGGGCAGTTCTACTCTGCCCTATAGGGTCGATATGAGTCGGAATCGAGTCATGGCAGTGGGATTGGTTTTGGGTTCTCAGGATGAAAATAGGTATGGCTTAGTTTTCAGTTTACCTATAGTTAATATTTTAGCAATTCTTAGCAATTTAGAAAAAATACCAAAACGTATATGTTTATTTTCCTTCTATGAACTTTGTGCTATAGTTATATATGTGCTTTATGTATCTTAAAGGAATTAAGAGTCATACAATATATTTTTGTATTAATGCAAATATTTATCACTTTAGATTCTCTTCATTTATTTCTGAAAATCAGAGATTCCCATTCATCCCTTGATGCCCTGATGACTTGGTCAGCTGAGCAAATCCCATTTCACCATATAGAAGTTTTCTGTTTTGACTTTGTCTTCAGAATAAGAAGTTGGCAGTGAAAACTTTTACTGCAAAATAAACACCATACAAATCCCTCCGACCATGTTACTGCCAAATACTCAGAACTGTGCCTAAACTACTGTCCTGTCACAGTTATAGAATATGGTGAGTCCCTCATTTCTCTGGACTCATTCACAGCTTTCTCACTGACTTATACAGAAGGCAGTAAAGCCTGCTGAGCCTACCTTCTCTTATGACCATTCATGTTGCTATGGTAATATTACCCTTTTCTTACACAACTAGGTTCTGGCTTAATTATTTTCTACACTTATTTATATGTAAATTATTCATAAGAAAATATTTGATTGAGAACCCCCCAAAATAAGCTCATATTTCAAAATGATAATATTCACTATATGAAGTTACAAATACCATAGGTGAAAATAAGTGCTGTTGTCACTCTAATAAAAATGTAAAAAATTTCTGGAAAAAAGATTCAGTAGGATGCTAACAAAAGGTGATTTAATTTTTTCACTGTTGTCACTTCAATGCCTCCCTATCAATTTCCTCTTTCCTGTCTCCAGATAATATCACAGGCATATTCTGTAGATTTTGGGCCAGTCTCAATTATTTACATACATTTTCTGAAGTTAAAAATCCCAGATAAATCTAAAATCAAACTTCAATTTCTTCTAAATTAGAATTTTTTGCTCTTTGCTCCCTTTGCCTGTGCCCAATTGTGTCTGACTCAGACTCAGTAGCTTGCAACAGGAAGGGAGGGCAGAAGAGCAGGGTCAGCATCTCCAGGAATTTCTCACATGAGTACTTCCCTTCCTTTCCTCACTAGGCTACCACTGGCTCCTACAGTGCTATAGTTGGAGAAGGGACAAGAGGTAAATGACGGCAAAGGCTGTACTTGACTACAGATCCAGCCATCTTCTCAATGTAGGCATGAGTCAGACACCAATCCCTATGTCTTTCATATTCCATGGATGATACACCAAACTCTGGGTGATTATCAGAGACCTCCTTAATTGTCTTGTTAATGGAGGCAGGGGTGTACATCTCTGTCTTAGTTTGAGTTTCCTGGAAGGCAGAGCTTGGGACAAAGATTTGGCCGTGGTTAGTTCACTTGGGAGGCGATCCAAAGAAGCAGCAGTAACGAAGTACTGAGGGTGAAACAGCCAAGGAGGAAAAGCCAATACGAGGGTGTGTAGTCAAAGTCACTGCTACAACAGCTTGATTCCCCTGGAACGTGTGGGAAACACAGAGATTGCCTTCCAGAACTGTCCATCTAAAGGGTGAGAAGGATGTCTCTTCAGTAAATTCCATCCACCACTGGTTGTGGGTTGCCCCTACGGGCTTTAACTGTCCCCATATCTGGGCACTCCTTGCATGTGGGCTGAAGATGTTGCCAGTGGCTCTCCAGAAAGTCTTAAGCTTCAGAGGAGGTCTGGGGCCTTAATTTGGACAGGTTAGTGGTTGATACTTGAAGTGGGAAACTGACATTGTGAACTGGAACCACCTACCCACTAGCACAAGTTGTTTAAACTTCTTATTCTCCGTTTTCTCATGTGAAAAATAAGCGTAATAAAAATAGCTAACCTCACGAAATTGTTGTAATTGTGAGAATTACATTTACGTAAAATGTTAAGCATAGTTCTTGGCACAAAATAAGCTCTGAATGAATGTTGGTTCTTATTTTGTTGGAGGAAAACCTTACTTTACTCATTTTTTAGTGAGTGAGATAGAGTTTCTAAAGTTAGGGTTAGCAAGAGAATTAGGATAAGATTTTTGTCTTCACATTGACAATGCCTGTTTACCAAGATTATCCTCCCTATACTGCAAATTAATCCTCAGGAGGCAGCACTTTGAGGCATGGACAGTGAGTGAAAGACTATTTCTTGTCTGGAATTCCTCCAAGCCTCTTTTTATACTTTAGCTCTCTATTTATACAATTTTCAAGATGTGTATTTTCTAACCTTTTCTATAATAATTAATGCACATGTCTTAAAAATTCTTGTTATTTAAAATTCAACTTGATATAAAGTCCCACCTCATATTCCCCAAGGCACTTAATGACTTGTCTTATAAATATCAGTAAAAAAATGTTTATCACTGAACAATACAGAATGGATAAAACTAAGATTACCTTTTTATATCTGAAGTTTAGTACTGAGTATCACTTAATCAGAAATATCAAAGTAAACTTGGAACCAATATTTAGGTATGAGACAATTTACATTACACTCCTCAGTAATTGTTAAATGAAATTTATAGACCTCTGCATGAACGTCTACGGAGAAACAAAAGAATACATTGACCACTGGAGAATTTACAGAATCCTGTGAGGACCGCAACTGCTCAGTATGCGCTCCAGGACGTGGTGATGCTCCACGGTGCTTCTGAATTCACAGCTGAATCGCTAGAATCTTCAGAGATTCATCCCCGAAGGCAAAGAATAATAAATGATAATCTATATAACCACGGTGACTTTAGAGTTGTTACTGAAAGATGAGTGAGCTCTTATTCCAAGAGGTAAGAATTTTTTTGTGTGAATGAAAGTGAAGTATTGATTTTCATTTAGCATCTGAGAACACATTACTCTCTAAGGTTGTCTGTACTCACAAACCAAGGGTGGGAAAGAGGGCAGATGTAATCAAGCAATTAACTAGTTAGTAAGAACCTTTTGTTGAATTACTCTCTGTCCACAGTTTCATGTGAACAAAAAGGGACAATCCAAGCTACCAGGATTCCATATGACCAGAAACTCAGGATCGCTCAACACTATCTCAACAAGATATTTAGCCATTATTAAAAACAAAAACAAAAACAAAAACACCACTGTCATGGAGTGGATTCCGAGATGCATTGGCTATTTATTGTTAGTAAATAGCTTGGCAGAAAAACTTACTTTGCTAATGGGTCTGAACGCTTTTAACAGTGGACAAAACTCAGAATGTAAAGCCCGAAAATTTGGACATGGGAGCCAAACAAGCCACTAGCTGGGGGATCCTGGGTAAACTTTTTAAATTTTCAGATTACACTTTCTTCAGCTGTACACAGGCATGTGTGGCTTAAAACATTTGACAGCATATAGTCGACGGTCCCGCAAATTTTTTTAAAGGGAAAGCAGCTGTCCTTTTGTTTATCATTTCCCTGTAATGGTTCTCAGGAAACCCTGGTGGTGTAGTGGGTAAGAGCTACAGCTGCTAACCAAAAGGTTGGTATTTTGAATCTGTCGGGCACTCACTGGAAACTCTATAGGGCAATTCTACTCTGTCCTACAGGGTTGTTATGAGTCAAAGTGGACTTGTTGGCTACGGTCTGCTTGTTTTTAAATGGTTTAAATGGAGTTCTGATGGCCTAGTGGTTAAGAGCTCAGCTACTAACCAAAATGTCAGCAGTTCAAATCCACCAGCTGCTCCTTGGAAACCCTATAGAGCAGTTCTACTGTGTCCTATAGGGTCGCTTTGAGTCAGAATTGATTGCCCACAGCAAGAATTTTTTTTTAAATCATTTTAAAGACCCCCAAACCCAAACTCTTGCAGCACTGGACCATAGGTGGGTTACAGGCAGGCGAGTCAGAGCACAGGGCTCTGGGCGTGGGGTCTTGGGCTTTGTCAGGTGGTGGCTGCGGCTCGGGCTGCGGGGGCGGGCCCTGGCTGCTCCTAACAGGGGGTGGGGCTGGGCGCGCTCTGCCCTCTCCCCCCTCACTTCCTCTCCATCGCCACCCATTCCTCTGGCCTCCACCTGCAGTTCCAGCAGCAGCAGTGGCAATGGCAGTGACAAGGACGACTGGAAGCTGACTCCCACAGGGTTTTTAATACGGTGTTAGTATAACGTCCAAATCACATAGCATCCTATTTCACAGAATGTATGATGGACCAATGCAGATCTGTATTATGTTAAAAAATTATATAATTTTATTCTACAATGCTCCAATTAGAAAACGTTATTAGAGTAGGAAATGATTTTACTTGTTTGAATAATTGCACTTTAGTTATGTCCTGATTATTAATCATACAGTGTTTTGCATAGAAATTGGATTGATATTTCAGACTACAGGTAGTCCCCAATTTATGAGTTACGGATGAGCCACACTTAGGACTGCCTGTTTTTGTTTTGTATCTCACTGTTAATAATATGTACTACATACAATGTTACAGTACATAATTTGCTGATTTATCATTCTCAAAAGTTCACTCAAAGATGTTCAATGTTAGGATTTACTGTTCCAAACACTGCTGTATAACAGGCTATGAAAACTAAAAAAAATAAAATAAAAATATTCGCCCTGCATCAGAACTGATTTACGCCAGATTTCTCAGACTGGAAACAGGTCAAAGTCAGGGACTACCTGTGCTTGATAAAGCAAATATATAAAATTAAATAGTTAAAATCTATAAATTTTTAAAAATTTAAATTAAAAATATCTAAAAATTTAATAAATTAACAAAAGGTGACTCCTTCCATCCCTAATTTGAAATTTCCTTCTGGTACAATTATCAAAATCAATTGTATTTCTATTCTTTGCAGATGATCTTATTTAATCAATAAACCCAAACCAAAACCCATTGCTGTCTGGTAGGTTCTGACTCATAATGACCCTATAGGAAGGAGTAGAACTGCCCCACAGGGTTACCGAGAAGCTGCTGATGGATCTGAACTGCCAACCTGGTTAGCAGTCTACCTGTTAACCACTGCACCACCAAGGCTCCGAAGTGACCCATAGACATTGTAAAATATATTAACTAACTAGTCTCTTATATATTTGCTATCAAAATCCTTAAAGGATAATCTAATACCCACCTATTGCACTGGACCTTGACGTATTATTTAACTTCATTTATAGCATAGTTACTAAAGAAATGTCAGACTTGCTGGCAATCACATTTTGACTCCCCACTTGCTATGTAACCTTGTACAGGTTACATCATCTGTTTCACTCATTTCCGTCATCTACAAAATAATAATGAAAGCACTTAATATTATTTTACAGAAAATAAAATGGAACTATGTACGGTGGTGCAGTGGTTAAGAGCTACAGCTGCTACCAAGTAGTTGGCAGTTCAAATTCACCAGCTGCTCCTTGGAAGCCCTGTGAGGCAGTTCTACTCTGTCCTATAGGGTCACTGTGAGTCAGAATCAATTTGACAGATACACATTTGTTTTGGCTTTGGGTATGGGTGTACATATATATATATATATATATATATATCTTAACCCTATTATCATCATTTACTAAGCTTGTAATAAGTGGTAGCTTTTTCTCAAGTTTTCAGTATAAAACCTATATTTTTCTTTGTATTATACTCGCCATTCCTTTTTGTTATTCTAATCAGTTTCTATTTTTTATTTTTTAGATTTAAAAACCAATTTAAATGCATTTTTGGAAAAGTATAATATAAAAAGGAAAATCATCATATATTGAATTTTCTGATGTTTTTTCCAAAAACAATAAATGTAAATAAATATAATTGCATATCGACAGGTAAAGACAAATATTTATCATTACATGTTAATACACAATGCCACTTGAATGATATCTTTATTTATAATGACTTTCCATATGTGTATTAATGAAAATGCAGCCATGAAATTTATAACTTATTTAATGCAATTTTTTTATCACAGATTTTTTCTGACACCAGCTACATTGTCTCATGGATTCCCTGGTGGATGGGAACCACACTGCAGTGACAGAGTTCATTTTATTGGGCTTAACAGAAGATCCTACCCTTCAGGTCGTCCTCTTCATGGTCATCCTATGCATCTATCTGGTGACCATATCTGGCAATCTCAGCATAATCATTCTGATCAGAATCTCTTCTCAGCTCCATCATCCTATGTATTTTTTCCTGAGCCACTTGGCTTTGGCTGACACAGGCTATTCATCCTCTGTCACACCCAATATGCTTGTAAACTTCCTGGTGGAAGAAAATACAATCTCCTCTCTTGGATGTGCCATCCAGCTTGGTTCAGCTGCTTTCTTCGGGACAGTTGAGTGCTGTCTTCTGGCTGCCATGGCCTATGATCGCTTTGTAGCAATCTGCAACCCACTGCTTTATTCAACTAAAATGTCCACACAAGTCTGTGATCAGTTATTCTCTGTGGCTTATGTAGGTGGTTTTCTCAATGCTTCCTCTTTTATGATTTCCATCTTTTCTTTATTCTTCTGTGGACCAAATCAAGTCAATCATTTTTTCTGTGATTTTGCTCCTTTAGTTAAACTTTCCTGTTCTGATGTCAGTATCCCTGCAGTGGTCCCCTCATTTTCTGCTGGTTCCATCATTGTGGTCACAGTGTTTGTCATAGCCACCTCCTATATCTATATCCTCATCACCATCTTGAAGATGCACTCCACTGAGGGTCGCCGCAAGGCCTTCTCCACCTGCACCTCCCACCTCACTGCAGTCACTCTGTTCTATGGGACCATTACATTCATTTATGTGATGCCCAAGTCCAGCTACTCGACTGATCAGGGCAAGGTGGTGTCTGTGTTCTACATGGTGGTGATCCCCATGTTGAACCCCCTCATCTACAGTCTCAGGAATAATGAGATTAAGGCTGCTGTGAAGAGACAGATTGGTAGAAAAATATTTTCTTAAAACCTCTGATTTTGTAGGGTTTGATGCAATAATATACCATTAATGTAATATTAAAAGATATTTGGTTTCTGTGGGCAAAATATATCTGCATATAATTAACCCATATGGGGCTTCATAATATACCTGGGGGTGGATCTTCAGACAGTAATTAAAGAAAAGAGTGAGTTAACTTTAAAAAAATAAATTAAATTTATAATTAAGAAACACAAATTGGTTTACAGGAAAAAAATCAATCCACTGAATATCCTTTTCAAGTTTTATTCACACATTTTTCAAAAGCAGTTCTATGTCATAAGTCAAGGTTATCATACCTCCAAACCTTTAATGCCGTGTTCTTTTTGAATAGCAGATTATGCTGAGATGAGCCTGATAATCCTAGCTGTGCCTTGACTGAGTACTTTCTGAGGGGAAATAACAAAGTGGAACCAGACAGTACAATTGCTGAACGCATGGTGCTTGGAGAAAGCTTATCTGCTGGGGTTGGTCTTCGTGTACTCATAAAATTCCATCCTGTGTTTCTGGGTTCTGACTCTGGCCTTCGGTATTAGGGGTCCCCAGAATCTAAGAGGACAAGACCACCTTGACTAACCTGTGAAGTGCTCAATCAGATCAGAAGAGATGACTTCTTCTGAGCGAATTAATAAGGTTCCCAAACTCATCAGGGACTAAGCAGAGCAGAAGAAAAAAGGATTTCCAGGAGAATCAGGCAAGCTGGATGAGATTGAGCCTGTGAGGAAGAAACTCTTGGAGGAATTTATGATCAGGCCCAGATCCTGCTCATAAAACTCCAGGGGCCTGGACTGTTTCTCAGCTAAAATAGTGCCTGCCCCTCTGGACAGGCTAAATTAACCTCTATATGCTGATGACTGCTATATTTATTTCTCTTTCCCGTCCCCACTTAAGGATTCAGACACAAATTGCATCTTTTTGTAAACAGAAACACACAATATGTCTTATTCACGGTTCTCTAGAGAAACAGAACCAGTAGAGAGAGAAAAGGAGAGAACATACATTTGAGCCTTCCGCTCCAGCAATTGCAGGTTTGGTCATTCATTTTAAGTAACCCTCGTGGTGAGCACAGCTAAAGAGAGAGAAGGATTTATCTAGAGGAATTGGCTTACATGCTTATGGGAGCTAAACCTGTTGCTGTCAATCCATTCAGACTCATGGTGACACCATGTGTTATAGACTAGAACTGCTCCATATGGTTTTTTTGGGTGTAATCTTTATGGAAGCTGATTGCCAGGTCTTTCTTCCACAGCTCTGTTGGGTGGGTCAGAACTGTCGACCTTTAGGTTAGTAGCCAAAAGCAAACTGCTTCCACAGCCCAGGGACATATATATATATTCTGGAATACATGTAAATAACCTCTTTGAGATCCAGTTGATTTTGACTAAACTGCCCCATAGAGTTTCCAATGCTGTAATCTTTATGGAAGCGGACTGCCACATCTTTCTCCTGCCGAGTGGCTGGTGAGATCGAATTGCCAATCTTTTGGTTAGTAGCTGAGTGCTTAAACATTGTGCCACCAGAGAGGGAGAGATTGATTTTGAGAAACTGGCTCACAGGATTAGGCAGGCTAAGAAGTCCAAAATGCATATGCCAGGTAAAAGGCTGGGAATTAGAGCAGTGTCTATTTACAGTGTTGAAGCTGAATCCTTCTTCAGGAAACCATAGCTTGCTTGTAAGGCCTTCAACGGATCGGATGGAGCACATCCACATTATGGAGGGTAATCTGCGTAGTTAAAGGTCACTTGATTAAATGTTAATCACGTGTCAGTATCTTTATAGCAACATCTAGACTATTGTTTGTCCAAACAACTGGGCACCATAACCTATTCATATTGACATGAAATTAATCATTACAGGGCATTAATCATTTCATTCATTCAAAAATTATACTGATTGTGTCTAATATCTCTGGTACCACGTAGGCTACTGGAAATAAGCGACAAACAAAGGTGTCTGCCTTCCTGAAATTAATCTTCTAGCAGAGGAGACAGACAACAAACCTAACAAGTACATGATATAGACTATTATCACAGCTGGTGAGTGCTGTGGAGAAAGAAAAAGCAGAGTAAGGGACACTGACATGTTAGTGTAGACCTCGCTGAGAAGGTAACATCTGAGCAAAGGATCGAGATAGGTGAAGACAGTTCATGCTAGCTGTTGCCTGTGTACATACATAGAATTGACCTTCGAGGCTTCTGTTCCAGCAATGGTAGGCTTTGTAACTTTAATCAACTGTCATGATGAACACAACTAAATAAAAGCTTGATGAAATATTAAATACATCATAAAATCATATTAGAACTTACAGGATAATAAGTAAGAACCCAAATAAACTGTGATTACCCAGAAAAGTGAGCTCAGTACTCAAAAATGCTTTTACAATGAGGGGATTTGACAAGTAGAAGAAAAGCAGGTAAGAACGGGGGCTGTGCATTTAGTGTTCTTTTGGAGTGAGAGAGGCAGAAGTCAAAGCCTAGAGCATGTCCAGGTGAGAAGTCTAATTTATGCACCTCATATACACCATGGGTTGGGAGAAACATGAAGTAAACAAGCCTTTGTACAGATTTTCAGCCCTGGAAATTTAGGGAAACTCAAGCCTGGAACTTGGCTTAAGGTGGTTTAAGACACAGTGACTCGAATAAATACATGAACAGCCTATCGGGAGAAAGGTCTTCCTTCTAAGCCTTTATTTTTCCTGCCAACAGTTATGACCATCAAAGAATGAAAAATAATGTGCCACAAAAAAGGAAACAAGAGTCTAAACATGGGAACCAGTAGGAACAACACACCATAGGAACAGAATCACTAAGACTAAGATATGGGAATTAACAGGCAGAGAGTATAACACCACTAAGCATAAAGAATTACAACAAACTTAAGAATAAATACAATCAACTCAACAAAATATAAGCAAACCAAATCAAAAAACATATTATTAAAGGATTATACAGCATAATCAAGTGAGATTTATCACAGGAATGCTTGGGTGGTTCAACATAAGAAAGGCAATCAAATTAGTAGAAAACACCAAATTAGAAGAAAAAGGAAAGGACCACTTGTTCATCTCAATTAACATAGAAAAGGCATTTGACAAAATTCAAAAGCCTCTCATGATAAAAATCAACAAGACAGGCCTATAAGGGAAATGAGTTTTTTTGTGTAGCCTTTTGCCATGCTTCTGTATAAGAGAGAGGAAGAAATCAGCTTCAGAGATTTTTCTCTGGGCCCTGAGAAACAGTTACAGTTTCCCTTGGGAAAAAGCCAGTCCCTGCCAGTAGAAAATGTCTGTTAAGCAAATAGATGGAGCCACTTGAGAGGGTTTGGTCACTGTAGTTTAGTCCAGCGAGGGGACTGGTCAGTTATTATGCAAAGAAGAAGAGAGGGTGTGTAAAATCAGCCCAATAAGAATGAGCCACTTGCCTACATAAGCAACCATCCCACAGAGGTTGAGGGAGTACTGCACTAACATCAAGGAGAGCCTGAAGTTTAGTGTGTCTTTTGGACCTGGGGTTTCTGTACTGACATCCTAGACCCGGGAGACAGAGCTACATAACACTAAAGACCAGCATGAGACAGCACTGTGGCTTCCTGGACCATGGGGTGAGGTGGCTACAGTGCACTTGCCGACCCATAGAACAAGAGAGCTTAGGGCCTTTAGGTAGGAGGCTTGCTGCTGTAGTGGGGTGCCTCCAGGCACTTGTTGGTGGAGCTAATAAGCTCCAGGCCAGGCACGAGCAGGGGCAGAGGCCAGGACCAGGTGGGGACAGAGGCCAGGCCAACAAGGGCAGAGATAGAGGCTAGGTCCAAGCCCTGAGAGTGAGGGCCTAGCAGCAGCGGCCAAGCAAAAGGTGTCCTGATTGAAGAACTATATCCTGAGTTATTCCTGTTATTTCTCTGTACGTGGACTTTAAACCTTAAAGCTAATCTCGGGGCATAACTGAAATGGATGACTTCAGGCCTAAATTAAAACTCCATTCTGAATTAAACTGAAATCTTCACTCCTACTGTTCTAAAGAGAAAATTTAGCCTTTTTTGTCAAAATTCAACTGCTTGTAACACAAAGGGAGCAAGAGTCAGGATTTCTGGCTCCAATGAGGAAATGTTTGTTGAAGGTGTTTATTCATAATGTTTATTCATCTTGGTCTTAAAAGAATGCCCATCTCAAGCATGGCCACGGAGGTTAGGAAATAGAATTGATAATGTTAAGATGAAGCCTATAACTGTCTTTTAACTCCGTAACCTAGGTGAGGTAAATACCATTTAACCAAGTCTTAAGCTCCATTTTCACTCACTAGAACCTCCTGCTCTGTTTCTGCTAACTCTTTGTAAACCCATAACTAGGTGAAGTCATAAGATTGTTACCTTAAGAAGAGGGAGGGGCACGTGTAGTGCTGTAATTAATATGATTCCCAACAGAATGCCTTGTTCAACAAATCTCAGGATGTAACAATCTCAGAATATATCAAATAGACTTACTGATGTTAAGAAGAATATCTTGGCCAAACATGTTACAGAGGTTAGAGATTAATGTTAGGAAAGCTTGTAGTTTAAGAAACTCCTTGTAATTTTTTGCCATGTAGCCCTCCCTCCCCCTACCCCTACATCTGCAGTCCTTTGCTCCACCTGATAAAACCTCCCTGTTCTCCCTGCAATTCAGAACACACTGCAGCATCTTGTCTGGGTGCTTGTGTGTTTGTCTGTTTCGTGAAATGTTTTATCCTACAGGAAAGCTCTTGGTTTTTATTTCTCAAAGAAAAGAAAAAACAAAATCAAACCCATTACCATCGAGTTGATTCCACTAGCAGAGTGTAAATCTGGTGATTTACCATGACACTTCCAAGTTAATCCTGATCCCATGTTACTTCCTTAATGAACCATGTAACTGTGAGTATGGTCTGTGAGTTCTGTGTGGCTGTTGGAACAAATTATTGAACCCAGCAGAGAAGTAGAGAGTGCAGTGGGGAGGACAGCTGGTGTCAGAATTAGTAAAAAGTTTAAAGAGAAGAAGTATGTCTGACTCAACCTCATATGAGTCAGCTTTGTGCTGAGGCTGATTCTTATTCTTCCTGACGTTAAACAAGGTCCAGTACTATTGCTACCTCATTGCAGAAGGTGAAAGACTTGTACATAAAAAACTATAAGACATTACTAAAAGAAATTAAAGAATACCTTAATAAATGAAAGGACATTCTGTGTTCATGGATTGGAAGGCTTAACACAGCTAAGATGTCAATACTACCCAAAGCAATCTACAAATTCAATGCAATTATCAGGGGACAGCCCCAGCCAGGAAAGACCCTCAGTGTGCATCCTGGCAGATAATCCGAAGAACTGACACATAGCCCTATCCAGGTTCATGAGTTGATTAAGGAAAACTTATTGACAGGGGCAATCAGCTGCTCTCCAGTGGTGGCCGGCTGGAGTATTTTCCACAACCACCCAGCAAGGAACCTAAGCTTATATACCATTCAAACTGGGACGAAGGTTCATTGTTTTCTCCCACGTCCTTGGGCAGTCAGTGTTCCCAGGGACTACATCTCCAGGCCCAGATGTCTTCCTTCTTGTTGCTAAGGCATTCTTTGGCCTTAGCCACTGGCCCAGTCATGACACCCCTGGCCTTGTACCTTAGCCCGAGTTCATCCCAAATTCATCTGCAGCATGCTTCAGGGAAGAGCGAAGCTGATTCCACCAGGGAGGGCATGCATATAGCTGAATAGCATTACCCTACAGCAATCCTCTCAAAACTCGAACAGCCTTTTTTTTTGCGGAAATGGAAAACCAATTCTCAAATTTATATGGAAGGAGAAGGAACCCCAAATAGCTAAAGCAATCTTGAAGAAGAACAAAGTTGGAGGACTCAGGCTTCCTGATTTCAAAACATACTATAAAGCCACAGTAATTAAAACAACCTGGAACAGCACTGAGAGTCCAGAAATAAAATCATACATTTGTGATCAACTGATTTTTGACAAGGGTGCTAAGTCTATTTAGTAGGAAAAGAAGTCTCTTCAATAAATTGTGCTGGAAAAATTGGATTTCCGTGTGCAGAAAAATGAATCAGAGTCCATGCCTCATACTACAGACACACACAAAAAATTAAAATAGATGAAGAACCAAAATATGAAATAAATTCTTACAAGAAAATATAGTGGCACAGCTATAAGATGTCCTTCTTAATGATGGATTATCATACATGACAGCAAAAAGATCACTGAAGAGAACATTCAAATGGCTTAAAAACACGTGAAAAGATGCTCAACATCATTAGTCATTGTTGTCGTTAGTTGCTGTCTAGTTGCTTAGTAGTGTTTGTGTAGGATGGGGGTGCCGGGTCAGTATTTTTGTTATGAGCCACTTCCCCACTTCCACAAAGGGGAGCATTGGGAGGACTTTGTAAATTGTGGATTAGCAAGAGAATTATACTGTCTTTCAGTTGAAGATACTTGCTTCTACTGTCATCTCCCTAGTCACATGAGCCACAAACCAGTAAGTCATCCCTTTGAGGCAGGTAGTATGAAAGACTGTCTTATTTGCAAATCACTCATAACTTTATTTTTCAATCTATATAACTTTTAAGGTACTTATTTTAAAACTTTTGCTAGAAAAAATATGTACATGTCTTAAATAATTTTATTAAAAATTCACCTTTACATGGTGCTCTACCTCATATTCCCCAAGATATCGAACAGACTTTCTTACTCTCACTACCAAATACTTACGAAATGAACAAGCTGAATGAATGAAGATAATGTTACCTTTTATGTATGAAATTTAGTATTCCTTAAGCTGAAATATCAAAGTAAATTAAAAACTAATATTTAGTTATGAGAAATTTATTTTATTATATCCCAATGATTGTCAAATGAAAGTGCACCAACACCTACATAGAAAAAAAAATAAATAAATAAACTGGCCACTTGAGAATTGACAGAACCCGTGAGACTAGTCGTGTATGTGTGATTTGAACTGCTCAGTTTCCACTGGAGAATGTGATGATGATCTTCGATGCATTTGAGTTCACATTTGAATCTTCAGTGATTTGCCCCCAAAGGCAAACCATAGTAGAAAGATAGCATGGTTATATATAAATACAATGACTTTGGATTTATTACTGAAAGATGAATGAGTTATTTCAAGAGGTAAGATTTCGGCATTTGTAAGGGAATCTGATGGATTGATCATAATTTACCATTTGAACATACTTGCTAAGATTGTGTCTATACTCAGAGGCCATAGTTGGGTAACCAGGCAGATGTAATCAAGCAGTCAGCTAGCAAGTAACCTTGAATTCATTTAAGTTTCCGGTCAGGTTAGTGTGAAAAAATGAGCTTAATTCAAATTTCCAGGACTCTTTATTTATCCACCCATAAGTCCAGAAATTCATATAATCTTTAACACTATCTACACATGACATTCACCCACAACGCTAATGAATTCATTAGTTTCTAGATCCTTTCAGGGTTTATTATTTTAAACATCTTTGCAGATAGATTTCCTTTATTTATGGGTCTAAGTACTCTGGGATCACAGTCAATAAGACACAATGGACAAAGCCCAGGATAAAAAGCCAGAAAATTTGCAGATGAGGATCAACCTGGCCACTAGCTGGCTGATCCTGGCTAAACTTCTTAACTGGTGAGGCTATACTTTATTATTTCATTCTACAATACTCCAATTAGTAAACATTGTTATAGTAGAAAATGATTTCATTTGTTTGAATAAATGCACTTTAATTACATCCTGGGTATCAGGGTATGGTGATTCGATTGATATTTCACACTCCTTCATAAAACAAAAATATTTTAACTACAAATATTTAATAAATTTATAAAAGGTGACTATCCCCTAATCTGAAATTCCTGTGTTGTACTTAATATCAAGAACAATTGTATTTCACCCACTAGCACAAGTTGCTTAAACTCCTCAATTCTCGGTTTTCTTATGTGAAAAATGAGGATAATAAAAGTAGGTAAACCTCATGAAATGGTTTAATTGTGAGGATTTGAACTTGTGTAAATGTTAAGCATAGTTTTTAGCACAAAATAAGCTCTGAGTGAATGCTGGTTCTTATTTTGTTAGAGGAAAACCCTATTTCACTCATTCTTCAGGGAGGGAGTTAAGAGTTTCTAAAATTAGGATTAGCAAAAGGATTAGGATAAGATTTCTGTCTTCAGATTGACAGCACCTGTTTGCCATGACTATCCTCCCTACACTGTAAGTTCCTCTTCAGGAGGCAACCCTGTGAGGCATTGACAGTGAGTGAAAGACTATTTCTTACCTGCAATTCCTCCAAGCCTCTTTTTATACTTTAGCTCTGTATACAATTTTCAAGATGTGTGTTTTCTAACTTTTACTATAGTTATTAATGTACATGTCTTAAAAATTCTTGTTATTTAAAATTCAGCTGTGGATAAAGTTCCACGTCATGTTCCCCAAGGTACTCAATGACTTGTCTTATAAATATCAGTAAAAAATGTTTATCAGTGAACTATACAGAATGGGTAAAGCTAAGCTTACTTTTTATATCTGTAGTTTGGCACTGAGTATCCCTTAATCAGAAATATCAAAGTAAACGTGGAACCAATATTTAGGTAGAAAACCCAAACCAAACAACTTGCCATAGGGTTGACTCCGACTCATAGACACCCTAAGACCATTTATATTATAAGACAGTTTTTATTATACTCCTCAATAATTATTAAATGAAAGTTATAGAACTATGCATGAACATCTATAGAGAAATAAAAGAATAGGTTGACCACTTGAGAATTTGCTGAATCCTGTGTGGACTGCAACTGCTCAATGTGCGCTCCAGGACGTGGTAATGCTCCATGGTGCTTTTAAATTCACATTTGAATCTCTAGTATCTTCAGAGATTTATCCCCAAAGGCAAACAATAATAAATGATAATCTATATAACCACGGCGACTTTAGAATTTTTACTAAAGATGAATGAGTTCTTTTCCAAGAGCTAAGCTTGTGTGTGTGTGTTTGTGTGTGTGTGTGTGTGTGTGTGTGAATGAATCTGAAGTATTGATTTTCATTTACCATCTGAGAACACATTACTCTCTAAGGCAGTCTGTACTCACAAACCAAGGGTGGGAAAGAGGGCACACATAATCAAGCAATCAACCAGCCAGTAAGAATCTTTGCCTGAATTACTATTTCCATAATCAGTTTCATGTGACTAAAAAGGCATAATCCAAGTTACCAGGATTCCATATGACCAGAAACTCATACCATCATTCCACATTATCTGAACAAGCTATTTAGGCATGTAAAAAACAAAAACAAAAACACCACTGTCATGGAGTGGATTCTGAGATGCACTGGGTATTTATTGCTAGTAAATAGCTTGGCAGAAAAACTTACTTTGCTTATGGGTCTGAATGCTTTTAATAGCAGACAAACTCAGAATATAAAGCTGGAAAATTTGGAGATGTGAGCAAACCTAGCCACTAGTTGGGGGATCCTGGGTAAACTTTTTAAATTTTTTGGCTATACTTTATTCAGCTGTACACAGGCATGTGTGGCTTAAGACCTTGGACACCATATAGTCCACGGTCCCATAAAGTCTTTTTTTTTTTTTTTTTAATGGAAAGCAGCTCTCCTTTTGTTTATTTCCCCCTCATAGTTTTAATGGAGCTCTGGTGGCCCAGTGGTTAAGAGCTGGCTGCTAATCAAAACACAGGCAGTTCAAATTCACCAGCTGCTCCTTGGAAACCCTACAGGGCAGTTCTACTCTGTTGTATAGGGTGGCTATGAGTAGGAATTGACTTGCCCTCAATGAGTTTCACTATTATTTTTTTGATGGTTTCAAAGACCCCAAACCCAGACTCTTGGAGCACTGGACCACAAGTGGGATACAGGCAGGTGAGTCGGAGGACATGGCTCTGGGCATGGGCTCTTGAGTTTTGTCAGGTGGTGGCTGAGGCTGAGGCTGCGGGGCCAGGGCTGCCCCCATTATTCAGGTTTGTAGAACAGAGGGTGGGGTTACGTGCCTCTGCCCTCTCCCCTCTAAACTCCCTCACTTCCCTTGGATCGGATCCTACCACCACAGGTTCCACTGGCCTCTGCCTGCAGTTCCAGTGGTGACAAACACAGTGACAAGGACGACGAGAACCTGGCTCCCATAAGGTTTTTTTTTTTTTTTAATAACTTTTATTAAGCTTCAAGTGAACGTTTACAAATCCAATCAGTCTGTCACATGTAAGTTTACATACATCTCACTCCCTACTCCCACTTACACTCCCCGTCTTGAGTCAGCCCTTTCAGTCTCTCCTTTCTTGACAAATTGCTGGCTTCCCTCTCTCTCTATCCTCCCATCCCCCCTCCAGACAAGAGCTGCCAACACAATCTCAAGTGTCCACCTGATATAATTAGCTCACTCTTCATCAGCGTCTCTCTCCCACCCGCTGACCAGTCCCTTTCATTTGTGATGAGTTGTCTTCGGGGATGGTTCCTGTCCTGTGTCAACAGAAGGTCTGGGGACCATGGCCGCCGGGATTCCTCCAGTCTCAGTCAGACCATTAAGTTTGGTCTTTTTATGAGAATTTGGGGTCTGCATCCCACTGATCTCCGGCTCCCTCAGGGGTCCTCTGCTGTGCTCCCTGTCAGGGCAGTCATAGATTGTGGCCGGGCACCAACTAGTTCTTCTGGTCTCAGAATGATGTAGGTCTCTGGTTCATGTGGCCCTTTCTGTCTCTTGGGCTCTTAGTTGCCGTGTGGCCTTGGTGTTCTTCCTTTGCCTTTGCTCCAGGTGGGTTGAGACCAATTGCTGCATCTTAGATGGCCGCTTGTTAGCATTTAAGACCCCAGACGTCACATTTCAAAGTGGGATGCAGAATGATTTCATAATAGAATTATTTTGCCAATTCACTTCGAAGTCCCCGCAAACCATGTTCCCCAGACCCCCGCGCTTGCTCCGCTGACCTTTGAAGCATTCATTTTATCCTGGAAACTTCCTTGCTTTTGGTCCAGTCCAATTGAGCTGACCTTCCATGTATTGAGTGTTGTCTTTCCCTTCACCTAAAGCAGTTCTTATCTACTGATTAATCAATAAAAAACCCTCTCCCACCCTCCCTCCCTCCCCGTCTTGTAACCACAAAAGTATGTGTTCTTCTCAGGTTTACTATTTCTCAAGATCTTATAATAGTGGTCTTATACAATATTTGTCCTTTTGCCTCTGGCTCATTTCGCTCAGCATAATGCCTTCCAGGTTCCTCCATGTTATGAAATGTTTCAGAGATTCGTCACTGTTCTTTATCGATGCGTAGTATTCCATTGTGTGAATATACCACAATTTATTTACCCATTCATCCGTTGATGGACACCTTGGTTGCTTCCAGCTTTTTGCTATTGTAAACAGAGCTGCAATAAACATGGGTGTGCATATATCTGTTTGTATGAAGGCTCTTGTATCTCTAGGGTATATTCCTAGGAGTGGGATTTCTGGGTTGTATGGTAGTTCTATTTCTAACTGTTTAAGATAACGCCAGATAGATTTCCAAAGTGGTTGTACCATTTTACATTCCCACCAGCAGTGTATGAGAGTTCCAATCTCTCCGCAGCCTCTCCAACATTTATTATTTTGTGTTTTTTGGATTAATGCCAGCCTTGCTGGTGTGAGATGGAATCTCATCGTAGTTTTAATTTGCATTTCTCTAATGGCTTATGATCGAGAGCATTTTCTCATGTATCTGTTGGCTGCCTGAATATCTTCTTTAGTGAAATGTGTGTTCATATCCTTTGCCCACTTCTTGATTGGGTTGTTTGTCTTTTTGTGGTTGAGTTTTGACAGAATCATGTAGATTTTAGAGATTAGGCGCTGGTCGGAGATGTCATAGCTGAAAATTCTTTCCCAATCTGTAGGTGGTCTTTTTACTCTTTTGGAGAAGTCTTTAGATGAGCATAGGTGTTTGATTTTTAGGAGCTCCCGGTTATCGGGTTTCTCTTCATCATTTTTGGTAATGTTTTGTATTCTGTTTATACCTTGTATTAGGGCTCCTAGGGTCGTCCCAATTTTTTCTTCCATGATCTTTATCGTTTTAGTCTTTATGTTTAGGTCTTTGATCCACTTGGAGTTAGTTTTTGTGCATGGTTTGAAGTATGGGTCCTGTTTCATTTTTTTGCAAATGGATATCCAGTTATGCCAGCACCATTTGTTAAAAAGGCTATCTTTTCCCCAGTTAATTGACACTGGTCCTTTGTCAAATATCAGCTGCTCATACGTGGATGGATCTATGTCTGGGTTCTCAATTCTGTTCCATTGGTCTATGTGTCTGTTGTTGTACCAATACCAGGCTGTTTTGACTACTGTGGCTGTATAATAGGTTCTGAAGTCAGGTAAGGTGGGGCCTCCCACTTTCTTCTTCTTTTTCAGTAGTGCTTTGCTTATCCGGGGCTTCTTTCCCTTCCATATGAAATTGGTGATTTGTTTCTCTATCCCCTTAAAACATGACATTGGAATTTGGATTGGAAGTGCGTTAAATGTATAGATGGCTTTTGGTAGAATAGACATTTTTACTATGTTAAGTCTTCCTATCCATGAGCAGGGTATGTTTTTCCACTTAAGCATGTCCTTTTGAATTTCTTGTAGTAGAGCTTTGTAGTTTTCTTTGTATAGGTCTTTTACATCCTTGGTAAGATTTATTCCTAAGTATCTTATCTTCTTGGGGGCTACTGTGAATGGTATTGATTTGGTTATTTCCTTTTCGGTGTTCTTTTTGTTGATGTAGAGGAATCCAAGTGATTTTTGTATGTTTATTTTATAACCTGAGACTCTGCCAAACTCTTCTATTAGTTTCAGTAGTTTTCTGGAGGATTCCTTAGGGTTTTCTGTGTATATAATCATGTCATCTGCAAATAGTGATAACTTTACTTCTTCCTTGCCAATCCGGATACCTTTTATTTCTTTGCCTAGCCTAATTGCCCTGGCTAAGACTTCCAACACGATGTTGAATAAGAGCGGTGATAAAGGGCATCCTTGTCTGGTTCCTGTTCTCAAGGGAAATGCTTTCAGGTTCTCTCCATTTAGAGTGATATTGGCTGTTGGCTTTGCATAGATGCCCTTTATTATGTTGAGGAATTTTCCTTCAATTCCTATTTTGGTAAGAGTTTTTATCATGAATGGGTGTTGGACTTTGTCAAATGCCTTTTCTGCATCAATTGATAAGATCATGTGGTTTTTGTCTTTTGTTTTATTTATGTGATGGATTACATTAATGGTTTTTCTGACATTAAACCAGCCTTGCATACCTGGTATAAATCCCACTTGATCAGGGTGAATTATTTTTTTGATGTGTTGTTGGATTCTATTGGCTAGAATTTTGTTGAGGATTTTTGCATCAATGTTCATGAGGAATATAGGTCTATAATTTTCTTTTTTTGTAATGTCTTTACCTGGTTTTGGTATCAGGGAGATGGTGGCTTCATAGAATGAGTTGGGTAGTATTCCGTCATTTTCTATGCTTTGGAATACCTTTAGTAGTAGTGGTGTTAACTCTTCTCTGAAAGTTTGGTAGAACTCTGCAGTGTAGCCGTCCGGGCCAGGACTTTTTTTTGTTGGGAGTTTTTTGATTACCGTTTCAATCTCTTTTTTTGTTATGGGTCTATTTAGTTGTTCTACTTCTGAATGTGTTAGTTTAGGTAGGTAGTGTTTTTCCAGGAATTCATCCATTTCTTCTAGGTTTTCAAATTTGTTACAGTACAATTTTTCATAATAATCTGAAATGATTCTTTTAATTTCATTTGCTTCTGCTGTGATGTGGTCCTTCTCATTTCTTATTCGGGTTATTTGTTTCCTTTCCTGTATTTCTTTAGTCAGTCTAGCCAATGGTTTATCAATTTTGTGAATTTTTTCAAAGAACCAGCTTTTGGCTTTGTTAATTTTTTCAATTGTTTTTCTGTTCTCTAATTCATTTAGTTCAGCTCTAATTTTTATTATTTGTTTTCTTCTGGTGCCTGATGGATTCTTTTGTTGCTCACTTTCTATTTGTTCAAGTTGTAGGGACAGTTCTCTGATTTGGGCTCTTTCTTCTTTTTGTATGTGTGCATTTATTGATATAAATTGGCCTCTGAGCACTGCTTTTGCTGTGTCCCAGAGGTTTTGATAGGAAGTATTTTCATTCTCGTTGCTTTCTATGAATTTCCTTATTCCCTCCTTGATGTCTTCTATAACCCAGTCTTTTTTCAGGAGGGTATTGTTCATTTTCCAAGTATTTGATTTCTTTTCCCTCGTTTTTCTGTTATTGATCTCTAGTTTTATTGGCTTGTGGTCTGAGAAGATGCTTTGTAATATTTCGATGTTTTGGACTCTGCAAAGGCTTGTTTTATGACCTAATATGTGGTCTATTCTAGAGAATGTTCCATGTGCACTAGAAAAAAAAGTATATTTTGCAGCAGTTGGGTGGAGAGTTCTGTATAAGTCAATGAGGTCAAGTTGGTTGATTGTTGTAATTAGATCTTCCGTGTCTCTATTGAGCTTCTTACTGGATGTCCTGTCCTTCTCCGAAAGTGGTGTGTTGAAGTCTCCTACTATAATTGTGGAGGTATCTATCTCGCTTTTCAATTCTGTTAAAATTTGATTTATGTATCTTGCAGCCCTGTCATTGGGTGCATAAATATTTAATATGGTTATATCTTCCTGGTCAATTGTCCCTTTTATCATTATGTAGTGTCCTTCTTTATCCTTTGTGGTGGATTTAAGTCTAAAGTCTATTTTGTCAGAAATTAATATTGCTACTCCTCTTCTTTTTTGCTTATTGTTTGCTTGATATACTTTTTTCCATCCTTTGAGTTTTAGTTTGTTTGTGTCTCTAAGTCTAAGGTGTGTCTCTTGTAGGCAGCATATAGATGGATCGTGTTTCTTTATCCAGTCTGTGACTCTCTGTCTCTTTATTGGTGCATTTAGTCCATTTACATTCAGCGTAATTATAGATAAATAAGTTTTTAGTGCTGTCATTTTGATGCCTTTTTATGTGTGTTGTTGACAATTTCATTTTTCCACCTACTTTTTTGTGCTGAGGCGTTTTTCTTAATAAATTGTGAGATCCTCATTTTCATAGTGCTTGACTTTATGTTAGTTGAGTTGTTACGTTTTTCTTGGTTTTTATCTTGAGTTATAGAGTTGTTATACCTTTTTGTGGTTACCTTATTATTTACCCCTATTTTTCTAAGTAAAAACCTAACTTGTATTGTTCTATATCGCTTGTATCACTCTCCATCTGGCAGTTCAATGCCTCCTGTATTTAGTCCCTCTGTTTAATTATTGTGATCTTTTACCTATTGACTTCCATGGTTCCCTGTTATGTGTATTTTTTTTTTTAATTAATCTTAATTTGTTTTTGTGATTTCCGTATTTGAGTTGATATCAGGACGTTCTGTTTTGTAACCTTGTGTTGTGCTGATATCTGATATTATTGGTTCTCTGACCAAACAATATCCTTAAGTATTTCTTGTAGCTTTGGTTTGGTTTTTGCAAATTCTCTAAACTTGTGTTTGTCTGTAAATATCTTAATTTCGCCTTCATATTTCAGAGAGAGTTTTGCTGGATATATGATCCTTGGCTGGCAGTTTTTCTCCTTCAGTGTTCTGTATATGTCGTCCCATTCCCTTCTTGCCTGCATGGTTTCTGCTGAGTAGTCAGAACATATTCTTATTGATTCTCCCTTGAAGGAAACCTTTCTTTTCTCCCTGGCTGCTTTTAAAATTTTCTGTTTCTCTTTGGTTTTGGTGAGTTTGATGATAATATATCTTGGTGTTTTTCTTTTTGTATCAATCTTAAATGGGGTTCGATGAGCATCTTGGATAGATATCCTTTCGTCTTTCATGATGTCAGGGAAGTTTTCTGTCAGGAGTTCTTCAACTCTTTTCTCTGTGTTTTCTGTCCCCCCTCCCTTTTCTGGGACTCCAATCACCCGCAGGTTATCCTTCTTGATAAAGTCCCACATAATTCTTAGGGTTTCTTCATTTTTTTTGATTCTTTTATCTGATTTTTTTTCAGCTATGTTGGTGTTGATTCCCTGGTCCTCCAGATGTCCCAGTCTGCATTCTAATTGCTCGAGTCTGCTCCTCTGACTTCCTAGTGCGTTGTGTAATTCTGTTATTTTATTGTTAATCTTTTGGATTTCTACATGTTGTCTTTCTATGGATTCTTGCAACTTATTAATTTTTCCACTATGTTCTTGAATAATCTTTTTGAGTTCTTCAACAGTTTTATCAGTGTGTTCCTTGGCTTTTTCTGCAGTTATCCTAATTTCATTTGTGATACCATTAAGCATTCTGTAAATTAGTTTTTTATATTCTGTATCTGATAATTCCAAGATTGTATCTTCATTTGGGAAAGATTTTGATTCTTTTGTTTGGGGGGTTGGAGAAGCTGTCATGGTCTGCTTCTTTAAGTGGTTTGATATGGATTGTTGTCTCTGAGCCATCACTGGGAAACTAGTTTTTCCAGAAAATCAGTTAAAAAAAAAATGCAGTCAGATCCCTATCAGAGTTCTCCCTCTGGCTCAGGCTATTCAGATGTTAATGAATCCGCCTGGGGAGGGTGGGGGAGGGACCAGAGAGATAGGAGAGTAGCACCTCAGAATATAGCCAGAGTTGCTTGTCTTGCTTGGAATTACTTATATCTGAGATTCCCGCGGGCGCGTCGCCTATGTGTGCTGGCTGTGTGGAGATTGCCCCCGGGGGGTCTGGCCCGCTGGAGTCACGGTCAGATCCTCTGCTTCCAGCCCCACGCCCAGCGTCAAGGCTCCCCTACTGGGACGGTGCACTCTCGACTCCAAAATCAGTCGCTGCCTCCCAGGGACTTCTCGTCCCTCCAGCCGCGTGGCCTTGCCGCCCCCAAGAACCAGTTGGGCCTCCTCCCGGGGTTAGTTCAGATGGGTGGAGCAGGTCCCCGTGCTTGTGCCGTGACCGAGTGTCCCGGCTGGGACGCTGTTCTCCCCACTCCAATACCAGTCGCTGCCTCCCAGGGACTTCTCCTATCGGCTGAGTCCCACGCCGCCCTCGCGACTGGGCTGGGCCCCTTCCCGGGGTTAGTTCAGGGGGGTGGAGCAACTCTCCGTGTTTATGCCGTACCTGCGTCCAGTCCAAATCCCTGCGGGACGGTTCCCCGGCTCGGACGCTGCTCTTTTTGCTCCAATACCAGTCGCTGCCTCCCGGGGACTTCTCCTACCGGCCGTGTCCCACGCCGCCCGTGGAACCGGCTGGTCCCCCTCCCGGGGTTAGTTCAGGGGGGTGGAGCAGCTCTCTGTGCTTGTGCTGTACCTGACTGGTGTGCTGGCTCCAGGCTCTGGAAACAATCGCTGCTTCCCCGTATTAGTTTGTTCTCCGTCTCTAAATCTGTGTTTGTTGTTCAGGGTTCGTAGATTGTTATGTATGTGATCGATTCACTTGTTTTTCCGTGTCTTTGTTGTAAGAGGGATCCGAGGTAGCGTCTGCCTAGTCCGCCATCTTGGCTCCGCCCCCGCCTCCCATAAGGTTTTTAGTATGGTGTTAGCATAACGTCTAAATCACATAACGTCCTATTTCACAGAATGTATCATGGGCCAATGCACATCTGTATTATGTTAAAAAAAACATAATTTCATTCTACAACGCTCCAATTAAAAAATATTATTACTTTAGGAAATGATTATTTGTTCGAATAAATGCACTTTCCTAATGTCCTGATTATCAATCATGTAGTGTTTGCATAGAAATTAGATTGATATTTCAAACTACAGGTAGTCCCAATTTATGAGTTACAGATGAACAGCACTCAGGACCCTCGGTTACTGTTTTGGTTTCTTTATCTGACCATTAGTACCATGTCCTACATACAATGCTGCAGCACATAATTGCTGATGTTCTCATTCCCAATGTTCACTCGAAGACGTTCAGTGTTATGATTTACTGTTCAAAACGCTGCTATGAGAACTAAAAAAAAGAAAATGGAGTTTTTGACCTGCATCAGAATCGATTAACACCAGGTTTTTTTGGAAACTGGTCAAAATTCGGGGCTACCTGTACTTGATAAAACAATAATATTTGAATTACAAATATTTATAAATTGAATACATTTACAAAAGATGACTCCATTCATCCCGAATTTGAAATTCCCTTCACATACCACTATCAAAAGCAATTGCATCTCTATTCTTTTTAGATGATCTTATTCAACCAGTAAACCAAAAATCAAACCCATTGTCCTCCAGTCATTCTGACTCATCGCGACCCTATAGGACAGAGTAGAGCTGCCCCATAGGGTTACCGAGATGCAGCTGGTAGATTTGAGCTGCCAATCTTTTGGTTAGCAGCTTAGCTATTAACCGCTGTACCACCAGGGCTGCATAGTTACCCACAGACATTGTAAAATAGTTAACTAGTCTCTTATATATGAGCTGTCAAAATCCTTAAAGGATAATGGAATATCCATCTATTGGCAAGTGTATTGGACACTGAGATAAGTATCATTTAACTTCATTTATAGCATAGTTGCTAAAGAAATGTCAGACTAGCTGGCATTCACATTTTGACTCCACACTTGCTATGTAACCTTGTGCAACCTACATAATCTTTTTCACTTCGTTTCCTCATCTATAAAATAATAATGAGAGCACTTACTATTATTTTATAGAAATAAAATGGAACTATGTATTGTGGTGAGGTAGTTAAGAGTTACAGCTGCTACTCAAAATGTTACCAGTTCATATTCACCACTTGCTCCTTGGAAACCCTATGGGACCGTTCTACTCTGTCCTATAGGGTCACTATGAGTCAGAATCGACAAAACAGCAATGGAGTTGCTTTGGTTTTGGATATGTATATATATATATATAATTCTTAGCCCTATTCTCATCATTTACTAAGCTCCTAATAAATGATAGCTTTTTCTTAAGTTTTCATTACAAAACCTGTATTTTACTTGGTATTATACTTACCATTCCTTTTGTTATTCTAATCACTTTCTATTTTCTATTCTTTGGTTTTAACAACACCTTAAATGCATTTTTGGAAAAATGTAATATAAAAAGGAAAATCACTGTATGTTGAATTTTCTGGTGTTTTTGCCAATGACAATAAATATATATATATGTATATAAAATTGCATATAAACATGTAAAGACAAATATACATTTATCATTACATACTAATATGCAATGACACTTGAATGATATTTTATTTATAATGACTTTCCATATGTGTATTAATGAAAATGGAGCCATGAAATTGATAACTTCTTTAATGCAATTTTTTCATCACAGATCTTTTTTATACCAGCTACATTGTCTCATGGATTCCCTGGCAGATGGGAACCACACTGCAGTGACAGAGTTCATTTTATTGGGCTTAACAGAAGATCCTACCCTTCAGGTCGTCCTCTTCATGGTCATCCTATGCATCTATCTGGTGACCATATCTGGCAATCTCAGCACGATCATTCTTATCAGAATCTCTTCTCAGCTCCATCATCCTATGTATTTTTTCCTGAGCCACTTGGCTTTGGCTGACATAGGGCTTTCATCCTCTGTCACACCCAATATGCTTGTAAACTTCCTGGTGAAGAAAAATACAATCTCCTATCTTGGATGTGGGATCCAATTTGGATCAGCTGCTTTCTTTGGGCCAATTGAGTGCTGTCTTCTGGCTGCCATGGCCTATGATCGCTTTGTAGCAATCTGCAACCCACTGCTTTATTCAACTAAAATGTCTACGCAAGTCTGTGATCAGTTATTATCTGTGTCTTATTTGGGTGGTTTTCTCAATGTTTCCTCATTTACCATTTCCTTCTTATCTTTATTCTTTTGTGGACCAAATAGAATCAATCATTTTTTCTGTGATTTTGCTCCTTTAGTTAAACTTTCTTGTTCTGATGTCAGTATCCCTGCAGTGGTCCTTTCATACTCTGCTGGCTCCATCCTTATGGTCACAGTGTTTGTCATAGCCACCTCCTATATCTACATCCTCATCACCATCCTGAAGATGCACTCTACTGAGGGCCGCCACAAGGCCTTCTCCACCTGCACCTCCCACCTCATTGCAGTCACTCTGTACTATGGGACTGTTACATTCATTTATGTGATGCCCAAGTCCAGCTACTCTACTGACCAGAACAAGGTGGTGTCTGTGTTCTACATGGTGGTGATCCCCATGTTGAATCCCCTCATCTACAGTCTCAGGAATAATGAGATCAAGGCTGCTCTCAGGAGGCAGCTTGGTAGAAAAATATTTTCTTAACAATCCTCTAATTTTATAAGGTTTGATACAATAATATACCATGAATGTAATATTAAAACAAATTTCATTCCTAAGAGCAAAACATATCTGTACATAATTAGCCCATATGGAGCTTCATAGTATACGTAGGGGTGGATCTTCAGATAGTAAATCAGAGACAATAGTGAGTTAACTTTAATAAATGAAATTTAGAATTAAGAAATACAAACTGGTTCACATGAAGAAAAACTTAATCTGCTGAAAATACTTTTTAATTTTTATTCATATATTATCTTTCAAAAGCTATTTTATGTCACAGGTAAAGGGTACTGTACATCTAAACCTTTAAGGCTATCTTCATTTTCAACAGGAGGTTATGCTGAGGTGAGTCTGATAATCCTAGTTTTGCCTTCCCTGAGTACCTTCTGAGGGGAAATAACACAGTGGAACCAGACAGTAAAACTGCTATAGGCATGGTGCTTGGAGAAAGCTTATCTGCTGGGGGTGGTCTTTATGGACTCTTAAAATTCCAGCCTGTGTTTCTGGGTTCTGACTCCTGCCTTGGATATAACGGGTCCCCAGAGACTAAGAGGATGAGACCACCCTGAGTAACCTGTGAATTGCTCAATCAAATCAGAAGAGATGACTTCCCCTGGGGGAATAAACACGGTTCCCAAACTCATCAGGGACCGAGCAGACCAAAAGCAAAAAAAGATTTCCAGGAGAATCAGGCAAACTGGTGGCATTGAGTGTGAGGAAGAAACTCTTGGTGGAATTTATGATCAGGACCACATCCTGCTCATAAAACTCCAGGGGATGGGACTGTTTCTCAGAGGAAATAGTGACTGCCCCTCTGGACAGCCTAAATCCACCTCTATATGCTGATGAGTGCTACATTTATTTCTATTTCCTGTCCCTACTTAATGATTCAGACACAAATTGCCTCTTTTTATAAACAGAAACACAGGGCATGTCCTATTTAGCATTCTCTAGAGAAACAGTCAAGAGAGAAAATGAGAGAAGAGAACTTTGAGGCTTCTGTTCCAGCAGCTGCAGGTTTGGCCATTTTAAGTAACTCTCATGGTGAACACAGCTAAATAGAGAGATGGGGATTTTTCTAAAGAAATTGGCTCACACGATTATGGGAGCTAAAGCTGTTGCCGTCAATCGACTGAGACTCATGGTGACGCCATGTGTTATAGACTACAAGTGCTGCATATGATTTTCTTGGCTGTAATCTTTATGGAAGCAGATTGCCAGGTCTTTCATCCACAGCACGTTGGGTGGGTTAGAACTGTCAACCTTTAGGTTAGTAGCCAAAAGCAAACTGTTTGCACCACCTAGGGCCAGGAATATATGTAAAAAACCTTTTTGCAGTCCAGTTGATTTAACTGAACAGTCCCACAGAGTTTTCAAGGAAAGTAATCTTTATGGAAGTAGACTGCCAAATCTTTCTCCTGCTTCGTGGCTGATGAGTTCTTAGTGCCAATATTTTGGTTAGTAGCAAGTGCTTAACCACGGCCCCACCTTAGAAAGAGAGATTGATTTTGAGAAATTGGCTCAGAGGATTAAGCAGGCTAGGAAGTCCAAAATCTGTATTTCAGGTACAAGCCTGGAAATTCCAGCAATGTCTGTTTACAGTGTTAAAGCTGAATCCTTCTTCTTCAGGAAACCATAGTTTGCTTGTAAGGCCTTCAACAGTTTGGATGAAACACATCCACATTATTCAGGGTAATCTGCTTAGTTTAAGGTAAATTGATTTAATGTTAATCACATGTGAATACCTTTATAGCAACATCTAGTGTTTGTCCACACAGCTGGGCACAATAGCCTATTCATGTTGACATAGAATTAATCACCATAGGGCACGAATCATTTCATTCAGTAAAAAAATTTATACTGAGTGCTTCTAATATATCTGGTACTATGTAGGCCATTGGAAATATAACTGACATGCAAAGGTGTCTGCCTTCCTAGAATTAATCTTCTTGCAGTGGAGACACACCACAAAACTAACAAGTATGTGATTTGGACCGTTAGAAGTTGGTGAGTGCTGTGGAGAAAGAAAAAGCAAAGCAGAGTAAGGGAGACTGACATGTCAGCATAGACCTCGCTGAGTAGGTAATACCTGAACAAAGGACCAAAATAGGTGAAGACATTTCATGCCAGATGTGTTGCTGCCTCTGTAGAAGCATTGACCTTTGAGGCTTCTGTTCCAGCAAGGGCAGGCTTGGTAATTTTAATCAACTCTCATGATGAACACAAACTAAATAAACCTTGATGAAATATTAAATACATCATAAAATCACATTAGAGCTTACAGGATAATAAGTGAGAACCCAGATAAACTGTGATTACCCAGAGAGGTGAGCTCAGCACTCAAAAATGCTTTTTCAATGAGGAGATTTGAGAAGAAGAAAATGCTAAGAACTAGGGCTGTGGATTTAGTGTTTTTGTAGGGAGAGAGGCAGATGTCAAACTCTAGGGCATGTCCAGGTGAGGAAGTCTAATTCATACACCTCATATACACTGAGATGGCAGGGAGAAACATGAAGTAAACAAGCCTTTGTACAGATTTGCTTCCTGGAAATCTAGGGAAAGTTAAGCCTGGAACTTGGGTTAAAGCGGCCTAAGACAAGGTGACTCTAATAAATACATGAACGTCCTATACAGAGCAAGGTCTTAATTCCAAGCCTTTATTTTGCCTGTCAATAATTATGACCATCAAAGACTGAAAACTAATGCCCAGCACAAAAGGACACAAGAGACTAAACATGGGAATCAGTGGGAACAACAGACCACAGAAACGGAATCACTAAGACTAAGATAAGGGAATTAACAGACTATAATACTGCTAAGCTTCAAGAAATAAAAGAAACTTAAAAACAAATACAATCAACTCGACAAAATATTAGCAAAACCAAATCAAAAAACATTAAAGGATTATACACAATGATCAAGTGAGATTTATCCCAGGAATGCGAGAGTGGTTCAACATTAGAAAATCAACCAGTGTAATACAGCAAACTAACAGAACAAAGGAAGGGACCACTTGTTCACTTCAATCAATATAAAAAAGGCATTTGAGAAAATTCAACACCCTTTCATGATAAAAACACCAAACAAGATAAGGAATATAAGGGAAATGAGTTTCTTTGTGTAGCCTTTTGCCTTGCTTCTGTATAAGCGAGAGCAAGAAGCAATCAGCTTGGGAGATTTTTTCCTGGGCCCTAAGGAGTTGTCATAGTTTCCCTTGTTATAGTTACCCAAGGAAGAAGCCAGTCCCTGCCAGCAGAAGATATTAGTTATGCAAATAGAGTCACTTGAGAGGGGATTGGTCAGTTAGTCCGCTGAGGAGATTCGCCAGTTATTATGGAAACAGGGTGTATAAAATGTGCCCAATAAGATTGAGTCACTTGCCCGTATAAACACCCATCCCATAAAGGTTGAGGGGATACCTCACTACCATCAAGAAGAGCCTGAAGTGGAGTGTATCTTTTGGACATGCGGTTCCTGTACTGAGAACCTCCTAGACTCAGGAGACAGAAAGAGCTGTAACACTGAAGACCAGCATGAGACGGCATGGTGGGCTTCCTGGCTCAAGGAGTGAGGTGGGTACAGTGCACTTGCTGACCCATGGAACAAGGGAAATGAGGGCCTTCAGGTAGGAGGCTTGCTGTTGTTGTGGGATGTCTCCAGCCACTTGTTGGTAGAGTTAATAAGTTCCAGGACAGGCCTGAGCAGAGGCAGAGTCCAGGCCCAGGGGGTGGGGGTGGGGCTGTGCAGTCAGAGGCCAGGCCAGCAGGGGCAGAGATAGAGGCCAGACCCAAGCCCTGATAGTGAGGGCCTGGCATCAGCAGTCGAGGAGAAGCTGTCCTGATTGAAGAACTATATCCTGAGTTATTTCTGTTGCTTCTCTACCGTATGTGGACTTTAAACCTTAAAACTGAGGTATTGGCATAACTGAAATGGATGACTTCAGGCCTAAATTTAAACTCCAATCTGAATTAAACTGAAATCTTCACTCCTACTGTTCTAAAGAGAAAATTTAGCCTTTTTGTCAAAATTTAACTGCTTGGAACACAAAGGGCTCAATAGCCAGATTTCTGGCTCAGATGAAGAATTGTTTGTTAAAGGTGTTTATTAAGAGTGTTTATTCAGCTTGTTCTTACATGGATGCCTATGTCAAGCATTTCCTTAGAGATTAGGAAATGGAATTAGAATTGATAATGTTAAGATGAAGCCTGTAACTGTTTTATAACTCTCTAACCAAGATGAGGTAAACATGAGTTGAACAATTCTTAATCAAACTACATAGTCACTCACTGGAATCTTCTGCTCCATTTCTGCTAACTCTTTGTAAACCCATAACTAGGTAAAATCATAAGTTAGTTACCTTAATATGGGGGAAAAGGCAGGCATACAGCTGTAATTAAAATTATTCCCACAGAATGCCTTGTTAAACAAACTTCAGGATGTAACAATCTCAGAATGTAACAAATAGACTTAATAATTATAAGAAAAATGTCTTGGTCAGATATGTTAGAGAGGTTAGAGATTAATGTTAGGAAATTTTGTAGCTTGAGAAACTCCTTGTAATTTTTTGCCATGTAATCCCCTCCACCCGCAACTGCAGTCATTTGTTTGCTCCACTTGATAAAACCTCACCATTCTCCCTACAGTTTGGAACACACCACAGAATCTTGCCTGGGTGCTTGTGTGCTTGCCCGTTTTGTGAAACGTTTTATCCTTCAATAAAACTCTGTTTTTATTTCTTTAAAAAAAAAAAAAACCAAACCCATTGCTATTGAGACAAAAAACTAGCAGAGTATAAATCTGGTGTTTTATCATGACACTTCCAAGTTAATCCTGATCCCATGTTCCTTCCTTAATAAACCATGTAACTGTGAGTATGGCCTGTGAGTTGTGTGTGGCTGTTGGAACAAATTATCGAATCCACCAAAGAAGTACAGAGTGCAGTGGGGAGGACAGCTGGTGTCAGAATTAGTAAAAACTTTGAAGAGTAGAAGTATGTCTGACCTCAGCCTCATATGAATCAACTTTGTTCTGATGCTGAGTCTCATTCTCCCTGAATTTAGACAAGGTCCGACACTATTGCTATGTCATTGCAGAAGGTGAAAGACTTGTACATAAAATCCTGTAAGACATTACTAAAAGAAATTAAAGAAGACCTTAATAAATGAAAGGACATTTTATGTTCATGAATTGGAAGGCTTAACATAGCTGTCAGTAATACCCCAAATTTCTACAAATTCAATGCAATCCCCATCAAAATTCTAACAGCCTTTTTTTTTTTTTTGGAAAAAATGGAAAACCAATTCTTAAATTTATATGGAAGGAGAAGGAACCCCAAATAGCGAAAGCAATCTTGAAGAAGAACAAAGTTGGAGGATTCAGGCTTCCTGATTTCAAAACATACTATAAAGCTACAGTAATTAAAACAACCTGGGAATGGTAAAATAATAGACAAATAGACCAATGGAATAGCACTGAGAGTCCAGAAATAAAATCATACATCTGTGATCAACTGATTTTTGACAAGAGGGCTAACCTATTTAGTAAGGAAAGAAGTCTCTTCAATGAATTGTGCTGGAAAAATTGGATTTCCATGTGCAGGAAGATGAATCAGAGTCCACGCCTCATAGTATATAAAAAATAAAATAAAATAAAATAAAATAAAATAGATGAAGAACCAAAATATGAAACCATAAAATTCTTACAAGAAAATATAGGGGCACACTACAGCATGTACTTCTTAATGATGGATTATCATATATGACAGCAAAAGGATCACTGAAGAGGACTTTCAAATGGCTTAAAAATACATGAAAAGATGCTCAAAGCCATTAGTCCTTGTTGTTCTCTACTTGCTTATTAGTATTTGTGTAGAATGGGGTACTGGGCCATTATTTTTCTTATGAGCCACTTTCCCACTTCTGCCATGGGAAGCATCAGGTGGACTTTGTAAATTGAGGATTAGCAAGAGAATTACATTGAGTCTTTGGGTTGAAGATACTAGCTTCTACCATCATCTCCCTAGTCACATAAGCCACAAACCAGTAGTCAACCCTTTGAGGCATGAAGTATGAAAGACTGTCTTATTTGGAAACCATGCATAACTTTTTTACTTCATAGTTCTCAATCCATACAACTTTTAAGGTACTTATTTTAAAAACTTTTGCTAGAAAAAATATGTATGTGTCTTAAATAATTTTGTTATAAAAAATTCAACTTCACATGGTGTTCTACCTCATATTCCCCAAGGTATCAAACAGACTTTCTTATTCTCAGTTCCAAATACTTACAAATTGAACAAGTTGAATGAATGAACATAATGTTACCTTTTTTTATATGTGAACTTTAGTCTCCCTTAAGATTAAACATCAAAGAAAATTAAAAACTAATATTTAGTTACGAGAAATTTATCTTATTATACCCCAATAATTGTCAAATGAAAGTGCACCAACACCTGCATAGAAACAAAAATAAAAAAATTAATACATAGGCCTCTTGGGAACCGACAGAACCCTAGGGCTGGTTGGCCTGCGGGATTCGAACTGCTCAGTCTCCCCCGGAGAACGTGATAATGATCTTTGCCGCTTTTGAATTCACATTTGAATCTTCAGAGATTGATCCCCAAAGGCAAACAATAATACAGAGCTAGAAAGATAGCGTGGCCTCTGTATAAATACAGTGACTTTGGATTTATTACCGAAAGATGAATGAATTATTTCAAGAGGTGAGATTTCAGCATCTGTGAGTTAAACTGAGGGGAAACCCTGGTGGCATTGTGGTTAGGTGCTACGGCTGCTAACCAAAGGGCTGGCAGTTCAAATCCCCCAGGGGCTCCTTGGAAACTCTGTGGGGCAGTTCCACTCTGTCCTGTAGGGTCGCTATGAGTTGGGATCGACTCGACGGCACTGGGTGTTTGGTTTTGGAGTGAAACTGACGTATTGTTTATAGTTTACCGTTGAGAACACTTTGCTCTCTAAGATTGTGTCTGTGCTCACAATCCATAGTTGGGTAACCTGGCCGATGTAATCAAGCAGTCAGCAAGCAAGTAAGTTTGAATTCACTTAAGTTTCCAGTCAGGCTAGTGTGAAAAAATGAGCTTAATTCAAATGACCAGGACTCCTTATTTACCCACCCGTACGTAAGTCCAGAAACTCATATGATCTTTAACACTATCTACACGTGACATTCACAATGTTAATATATTCATTAGCTTCTATATTCTTTGGGGATTTATTTTAAACATCTTTGAAGAAAGATTTACTTTATTTGTGGGTCTCAGCGCTCTAGGATCACAGTAAAGGAGACATAATGGACAAAGCCCGGGATAAAAAGCAAGAAAATTTACAAATGAGGGTCAACCTGGCCATTAGCTGAGTGATCCTCACTAAACTTCTTAATTTGTGAGGTTACACTTGATTCAACAGTATATTATGTCGAAAATAATATATCATTCTATAATACTCCAATTAGAAACATTTTTACCGTAGAAAAGGATTTTATTTTTTGAATAATTGTACTTTAATTACATCCTGGTATTAGTCATATAGTGTTTTGTACGCTGATTAGATTGATATTTCACACTCCTTCATAAAGGAGTATTTTAACTACAAATATTGAACAAATTTACAAAAGGTGACTATTCCCTAGTTTGAAATTCCTGTGTTGTATTAATATCAAGAATAAATTTCTCCCACTAGCACAAGTTGCTTCAACTCCTCATTCTCAGTCTTCTCATGTGAAAAATAAGGATAATAGAAGTAGGTAACCTCGCGAAATTCTTGTGAGAATTTGAACTTATGTAAAATGTTAAGCATAGTTCTTAGCACAAAATAAGCTCTGAATGAATGTTGGTTCTTTGTTGGAGGAAAACCCTACTTCACTCATTCTTTAGGGAGGGAGATAAGAGTTTCTAAAATTAGGATTAGCAAGAGAATTAAGATAAGATTTTTGTCTTCAGATTGACAATACCTGTTTACCATGACTACCCTTCCTATGGAAACCCTGGTGGTGTAGTGGTTAAGTGCTATGGCTGTTAACCATAAAGGTCAGCAGTTCAAATCCACCAGTTGCTCCTTGGAAGCTCCATGGGGCAGTTCCACTCTGTTCTATATGTTTGGTGTGAGTCAGAATTGACTCGATGGTAACTATTTTTTGTTTTTTTTCTTTATCTTTCCAAAGGCAACCCTTTGAGGCATTGACAGCGACTGAAAGACTATTTCTTATCTGGAATTCCTCCAAACCTCTTTTTACAAGTTACCTATCTATACAATTTTCAAGATGTGTATTTTCTAACTTTTGCTATAATAATTATCGTACATGTCTTAAAAGTTCTTGTTATTTAAAATTCAACTTTGCATAAAGTTCCACCTCATGTTCCCCAAGGTACTTCAATGACTTGTCTTATAAATATCAGGAAAAATTTTCATCAATGAACAACACAGAACAGAAAAAGCTAAGCTTACCTTTTTATATCTGAAGTTGAGCACTGAGTATCCCTTAATCAGAAACCCTGGTGGTGTAGTGGTTAAGTGCTACGGCTGCTAACCAAAGGGTCGGCAGTTTGAATCTGCCAGGTGCTCCTTGGAAACTCTATGGGGCAGTTCTGCTCTGTCCTATAGGGCTGGCTGCTATGAGTCGGAATCGACTCAACAGCACTGGGTTTGTTTTTTTGGTTTTATCCCTTAATCAGAAATATCAAAGTAAACGTGGAACCAATATTTAGGTAGAAAACCAAAACCAAACCAGTTGCCATAGAGTTGATTCTGACTCATAGATGCCCTGAGACAATTTATATTATAAAAAAAATTTTTTTTTTACTCCTCAATAATTATTAAACGCAAGTTATAGACCTGTGCATGAACGTCTATGGAGAAACAAAAGAATACATTGACCACTGGAGAATGTGCAGAATCCTGTGAGGACCGCAGCTGCTCAGTGTGCGCTCCAGGACGTGGTGATGCTCCACGGCGCTTCTGAATTCACAGCTGAATCTCTAGACTCTTCAGAGATTTATCCCCAAAGGAGAAGAATAATAAATGATAATCTATGTAAGCACGGTGACTTTAGAATTATTACCAAAGATAAGTGAGTTTTTTTCCAAAAGTTTGTGTCTGTGTGTGAATGAATCTGAACTATTGATTTTCATTTACCATCTGAGAACACATCACTTTACAAGGCTGTCCGTACTCACAAGCCAAGGGTGGGAAAGAGGGCAAACGTAATCAAGCCATCAACCAGCTAGTAAGAATCTTTGGCTGAATTCCTGTTTCCACAATCAGTTTCATGTAAGTAAAAAGGGATAATCCAAGTTACCAGGATTCCATATGACCAGAAACTCATAGGATCGTTGGACACTATCTAAACAAGATATTTAGCCATTAAAAACAAAAAACAAAAAAACCCACTGCCATGGAGTGGATTCTGAGATGCACTGGGTATTTATTGTTAGTAAATAGCTTGGCAGATAAACATACTCTGCTTGTGGGTCTGAATGCTTTTAACAGGGGACAAAGCTCAGAATATAAAGCCAGAAAATTTGGAGATGTGAGCAAACCTAGCCACTAGCTGGGTGATCCTGGGTAAACTTTTAAAATTTTTAGGTTATACTTTCTTCAGCTGTACACAGTGTGTGTGGCTTAAAACATTGGACAGCAAATAGTCCACGGTCCCACGGTGTTTCTTTTTTCTAATAGAAGGCAGCTCTCCTTTTATTTATTTCCCCCTAATCGTTTTAATGGAGCTCAGTTGGACCAGTAGTTAAGAGCTGACTGCTAACCAAAACATCAGCAGTTCAAATCCACCAGCTGCTCCTTGGAAAACCGATAGGGCAGTTCTACACTGTTCCACAGGGTTACTATGAGTAGGAATTGACTTGCCTGAAATGAGTTTTATTATTGTTTTTTTAACAGCTTTAAAGACCCCAAACCCAGACTCTTGCAGCACTGGACAACAAGTGGGATACAGGGAGGTGAATCAGAGGACCTGGCTCTGGGCTGGGCTCTTGAGTATTGTCATACAGTGGCTGAGGCTGGATCTGCGGGGGGCCTGAGTTGCTTCTACTATTCAGGCTTGCAGAACAGAGGGTGGGGCTGGGCGCCTCTGCCCTCTCCCGTCTTCATTCCCTCACTTCCCCTGGATTGGATCCTACCACCACCGGTTCCACTGCTCTCTGCCTGCAGTTCCAGGAGCAACAGCAGTGACAATAGCTGTGACGAGGACGACTGGAAGCTGGCTCCTATAAGGTTTTTAATATGGATAACTTCCAAATCACATAACATCCTGTTTCACAGAACATATCATGGGAACCCTGGTGGCGTAATGGTTAAGTGCTACGACTGCTAACAGAAGGGTCAGCAGTTCAAATCTCCCACACGCTCCTTGGAAACTCTGTGGGCCAGTTCTACTCTGTCTTATGTGGTCACTGTAAGTTGAAATTGAATTGATGGCACTGGGTTTGGTTCTCATTATCATGGACCAATGCATACTTGTATTATGTTGAAGACAACAAAATTTTATTCTACAATGTTCCAATTAGGAAACGTTATTACCATAAAAACGTTATTACCATAGGAAATGATTATTTGTGTGAATAAATGCACCTTACTAATGTCCTGATTATCAATCCTATAGTGTTTTGAGTAGTAATTAGACTAATGTTTCAAACACTAAGTAGTCCCCGATTTATGAGTTACAGATGAACCACACTTAGGACTGTTTTTGTTTTTTCTTTATCTTATTGTTAGTAATATGTACTACATACAGTGCTGGAGGGCATAATTTGCTGATGTTATCATTCTCAAAAGTTCACTCAAAGATGTTCAACGTTATGATTTACTGTTTAAAACACTGCTGTATAGAAAGCTATGAAAACTGAAAACAAACAAACAAAAAGAAGTATTTGACTTGCCTCAGAACCAATTTACACAGGGTTTCTCAGAATTGAAACTGGTCAAAGTCGGGAGCTATCTGTACTTGATAAAACAATAATATTTTAATTATAAGTATTTATAAATTGAATACATTTAAAAAAGCTGACTCCATTCATCCCTAATTTGAAATTCCCTTCAGGTACTATTATCAAAAGCAGTTGCATCTCTATTCTTTTTAGATGATCTTATTCAACCAATAAACCAAAAATCAAACCCATTGCTGTGGAGGTGATTCTGACTCATGGCGACCCTATAGGACAGGGTAGAACTGCCCATCGGTTACCGAGAAGCAATCAGTATATTTGAGCTGCCAACCTTTTGGTTAGCAGCCTAGATTTTAACCACTGCACCACCAGAGCTCCATGGTGACCCACAGACATTGTAAAATATATTAACAACTAGTCCTTATATATGAGCTGTGAAAATTCTTAAAGGATAATCTAATATCCATCTATTGGCAACTGTGTTGGATTTTGAGGTATTATTTAACTTCATTTATAGAATAGTTACTAAAGAAATGTCAGGCTTGCTGGCCTTCACAGTTTGACTCCCCACTTGCTATATAACCTTGTGCAAGTTACATAATCTCTTTCACTCGGTTTCCTCATCTACAAAATAATAATGACAGCACTTAGTATTACTTTATTGAAAATGGAACTATGTATGGTGGTGCAGTGGTTAAGAGCTACAGCTGCTAACCAAAAGGTTGGCAGTTCAAATCTAAAACTCGCTCCTTGAAAACCACATGAGGCAGTTCTACTCTGTCCTATAGGGTTATTATGAGTCAGAATAGACTCAATAGCAAAAGGGTTGTTTTGATTTTGGATATGTGTATACACACACACACACACATATATATACATACAGATATATATATAAATCTTAGCCCTCTTCTTATCATTTATTAAGCTTGTGATTAATCATAGCTTTTTCTTAAGTTTTCATTTACAATCCTGTATTTTGTTTGGAATTATACTCACCATTCTTTTTGTTATTCTAATCAGTTTCTATTTTTTTATTCTTTAGCTTTAAAACCACTTTAAATGCATTTTTGGAAAAAAATATGAAAAAGAAAATCATCACATGTTGAAATCTCTGGTGTTTTTGCCAATGACAAAAATGTGTGTGTGTGTGTATATATATTTAATTGCATATGAACAGGTAATACGCAATGACATTTGAATGATAACTTTATTTATAATGACTTTCCATATATGTGTTAATGAAAATGGAGCCATGAAATTTATAACTTATTTAATGCAATTTTTTCATCACAGATCATTTCTCATACCACCTACATTGTCTCATGGATTCCCTGGTGGATGGGAACCACACTGCAGTGACAGGGTTCATTTTATTGGGCTTAACAGAAGATCCTACCCTTTGGGTCATCCTCTTCATGGTCATCCTTTGTATCTATCTGGTGACCATATATGGCAATCTCAGCACAATCATTCTGATCAGAATCTCTTCTCAGCTTCATCATCCTATGTATTTTTTCCTGAGCCACTTGGCTGTGACTGACATAGGGCTTTCATCCGCTGTCACACCCAATATGCTTATAAACTTCCTGGTGGAGACAAAAACAATCTCCTATCTTGGAGGTGGGATCCAACGTGGATCAGCTGCTTTCTTTGGGACAGTTGAGTTCTTTCTTCTGGCTGCCATGTCATATGATTGCTTTGTAGCAATCTGCAACCCACTGCTTTATTCAATTAAATTGTCCACGCAAGTCTGTGATCAGTTATTCTCTGTGGCTTATGTAGGTGGTTTTCTCAATGCTTCCTATTTTACCATTTCCTTCTTTTCTTTATTCTTTTGCGGACCTAATCGAGTCAACCATTTTTTCTGTGATTTTGCTCCTTTAGTTGAACGTTCCTGATCTGATGTCAGTATCCCTGCACTGGTCCCCTCATTTTCTGCTGGCTCCATTATTACGGTCATAGCCGTCTCCTATGTTTATATCCTTATCACCATCCTGAAGATGCCCTCTACCCTGGGCCGCCACAAGGCCTTCTCCACCTGCACCTCCCACCTCATTGCAGTCACCCTGTACTATGGGACCATTACATTCATTTATGTGATGCCCAAGTCCAGCTACTCTACTGACCAGAACAAGCTGGTATCTGTGCTCTACACGGTGGTGATCCCCATGTTGAACCCCCTCATCTACAGTCTCAGGAATAATGAGATTAAGGCTGCTCTCAGGAGACAGCTGGGTAGGAAAATATTTTCTTAGCAATACCTCTTATTTTGTAGGGTTTGATGCAATAATATTCTATTAATGTAATATTAAAAGAAATTTGGTTCCTGTGAGCAAAATATATCTGCAAATAATTAGCCATATGAGGCTTCATAGCATACGTGGGGGTGGATCTTCAGACAGTAAATCAGAGACAATAGTGAGTTAACTTTAATAAATTAATTTGAATTTAAACTTAAGAAACACAAATTGGTTCACATAAAAAAATCTTAATCTACTGAAAATCCTTTTTAAGTTTTATTCATATATGATTTTTCAAAAGCAATTCTATGTCATAAGTCACGGTTAATGTACCTACAAACCTTTAAGGCCATGTTCATTTTCAACAGCAGATTATGCTGAGATGAGCCTGATAATCCTGGTTTTGTCTTGACTGAGTACCTTCTGAGAGGAAATAACAAAGTGGAACCTGACAGTAAAACTGCTGTAGACATGGTGCTTGAAGAAAGCTTATCTGCTAGGGTTGGTCTCTATAGACTCTTAAAATTCCAGCCTGTGTTTCTGGGTTCTGACTGTGGCCTTGGATATAAGGTGTCCCCAGAGTCTAAGAAGATGAGACCACCCCGACCAACCTGTGAATTGCGCTATCAGATCAGAAGAGATGAATTCCTCTGAGGGAATGAACACAGTTCCCAAACTCATCAGTGACTAAGCAGAGCAAAAGCAAAAAAGGATTACCAGGAGAATCCAGCAAACTGGATGACATTGAGTCTGTGAGGAAGAAAATCTTGGAGGAATTTATGATCAGGCCCACATCCTGCTCATAAAACTCAAGGGGATGGGGCTGTTTCTCAGCTGAAATAGTGACTACCCCTCTGGACAGGCTAAATTAATCTCTATATGCTGATGACTGCTACATTTATTTCTGTTTTCTTTCCTGACTTGGTGATTCAGACACAAATTCAATCTTTTTGTAAATAGGAACACACAGCATGTCTTATTCAGGTTTCTCTAGAAAAACAGAACCAGTAGGGAGAGAAAAACAGAGAACATACCTTTGAGCCTTCTGTTCCGGCAACTGCAGGTTTGGTCGTTTTGAGGAAATCTCATGGTGAGCACAGCTAAAGAGAGAGAGGGATTTTTCTAGAGGAACTGGCTCACATGATTATGGGAGCTAAACCTGTTGCCGTCAATCAATTGAGACTCGTGGTGACACCACGTGTTACAGACTAGACTGCTCCATATGTTTTTCTTGGCTATACTCTTTATGGAAGTAGATTGCCAGTTCTTTCATCCATAGCACTGTTGGTTGGGTTAGAACTGTCAACCTTAGGTTGGCAGACCAAAGCAAACCGTTTGCATCACCCAGAGCTGTATATATATTCTGGAATATATGTAAATAGCCTCATGGCAGTCAAGTTGATTTCAACTGAACTGCCACATAGAGTTTCCAATGGTGTAATCTTTAGGGAAGCAGACTGCCACAACATTCTCCTACTGACTGGCAGGTAGTTCCAAATGCCAAATATTTGGTTAGTAGCCAGGTGCTTAACTGCTGTGCCACCAGAGAGAGAGACTGATTTTGAGAAACTAGCTCACAGGATTAGGCAGGCAAGAAAGTCCAAAATCCATGTGTCAGGTAAAAGGCTGAAAATTCTAGCAATGTTTACTTACAGTGTTGAAGCCAAATCCTTCTTCAAGAAACCATAGTTTTCTCATAAGGCCTTCAACAGTTTGGATGAAGCACATCCACATTTTGGAGGGTAATCTGCTTAGTTTAACATTAATTGGTTTAAAGTTAATCCCATGTGAATAGCTCTATAGCAACATCTAGACTAGTGTTTGTCCAAACAACTGGGCAACACAGCATATTCATGATGTCATAAAATAATCATCACAGGGCATTAATCATTTCATTCACTACAAATTTATACTGAAGAATGAAAACATTTCCTGTGAGAACCTTTGGGACACAGTGAAAGCAGTGCTCAGAGGTCACTTTATATCAATAAATGCACACATACAAAAAGAAGAAAGGGCCAAGATCAAAGAATTATCCCTAAAACTTGAACAAATGGAAAGACAGCAACAAAAGAAAGCTTTAGGCACTAGAAGAAAGGAAAAAATAAAAATTAGAGCAGAACTCAATAAAATAGGAAACAGAAAAACAATTGAAAGAGTTAACAAGACCAAAAGCTGGCTCTTTGAAAAAATTAACAAAATTCATAAACCATTGGCCAAACTGACAAAAGAAAAACAGGACAGGAAGCAAAAAACCTGAATAAGAAATAAGATGGGTGATATTACAACAGACCCAACTGAAATTAAAAGAATCATATCAGATAACCATGAAAAATTGAACTCTAAAAAATTGAAAACCTAGAAGAAATGGATGAATTCCTAGAAACACACTACCTACATAAGCTAACACAAACAGAGGTAGATCAAATAAATAGACCCATAACAAAAGAAGAAATTGAAAAGGTAATCAAAAAACTCCTAACAAAAAAAAAGCCGTGGCCCGGATGGCTTCACTGCAGAGTTCTACCAAACTTTCAGAGAAAAATTAACACCAGTATTACTAAAGGTATTACTCCCAAACTCATTCTATGAAGCCAGCATATCCCTGATACCAAAGCCGGGTATAAACACCACAAAGAAAATTACAGACCTATATTCCTTATGAACTCATACGCAAAAATCCTCAACAAAATTCTAGCCAACAGAATTCAACAACATATCAAAAAAACAATTCACCATGACTAAATGGGATTCATACCAGCTATGCAGGGATGGTTAAACATTAGAAAAACAATTAATGTAATCCATCATATAAATAAAACAAAAGACAAGAATCACATGATTTTATCAAACAATGCAGAAAAGGCATTTGACAAAGTTCAACACCCAGTCATGATAAAAAACTCTCAGTAAAATAGAAATAGAAGGAAAATTCCTCAATATAATAAAGGGCATTTATACAAAGCCAACAGCCAACATCATGCTAAATGAACAGAGTTTGAAAACATTCCCCTTGAGATTGGGAACCAGGCAAAGATGCCCTTTATCTCCACTCTTATTCAACATTGTGCTGGAGGTCCTAGCCAGAGCTGTTAGGCTAGATAAAGAAATAAAGGGCATCCAGCTTGGTAAGAAAGAAGTAAAAGTATCTCTATTTGCAGATGACATGATCTTATACACAGAAAACCCTAAGGAATCTTCAAGAAAACTACCGAAACTAGTAGCAGAGTTCAGCAGAGTATCAGAATATGAGATAAACATACAAAAATCAGTTGGATTCCTCTACACCAACAAAAAGAACATCAAAGAGGAAATCACCAAATTGATACTATTTACAGTACCCCCAAGGAGATAAAACACCTAGAAATAAATCTTACCAGAGATGTAAAAGAGCTACATAAAGAAAACCACAAGATGCTACTGCAAGAAACCAAAAGAGACCTACATAAGTCGAAAAACATACCTTGTTCATGGATAGGAAGAATTAACATTCTAAAAATGTGTATTCTACCAAAATCAATCTATAGATACAATGCAATTCTGATCTAAATTCGAATGACATTTTTTAATGAGATGGAGGAATGAATCACCAACTTCATATGGAAGGGAAAGAGGGCCCGAATAAGTAAAGAATTACTGAAAAAGAAGAACAATGTGGGAGGCCTCACTCTACCTGATTTCAGAACCTATCATACCACCATAATAGTCAAAACAGCCTGGTACTGGTACAACAGCAGATACATAGACCAACGGAGCTGAATTAAGAATCCAGACATAAATCCATCCACATATGAACAGCTGATATTTGACAAAAGCCCAAAATCAGTTAGATGGGGAAAAGACTGTCTCTTTAACAAATGATGCTGGCATAACTGGATAGCCACCTGAAAAAAAAAAAAAAACAAGACCCATACCTCACACCATGCATAAAAACCAACTCAAAATGGATCAAAGACCTAATTATAAAGTCTGAAACAAGAAAGATCATGGAAGAGAAAATGGTGACAACGCTAGGAGCCCTAATTCATGGCATAAACAGTACACAAAACATTGCTAACGATACAGAACAGAAACTTGATAACTGGGAGCTCCTAAAAATCAAAAACCTATGCTCATTCAAAGACTTCACCAAAAGAGTAAAAAGGTTACCTACAGACTGGGAAAACGTTTTTAGCTATGATATTTCCGGTCAGTGCCTGATCTCTAAAATCTACATGATACTGCAAAAACTCAACTACAAAAAGACAAATAACCCAATTAAAAAAATGGGCAAAGGATATGAACAGGCACTTCACTAAAGAAGACATTCAGGTGGCAAACAGATACATGAGGAAAATGCTCATGATCATTAGCCATTAGAGAAATGCAAATCCATCTCACTCCAACAAGACTGGCATTAATCCAAAAAACATGAAACAATAAATGATGGAGAGGTTGTGGAGAGACTGGAAAACTTCTACACTGCCGGTGGGAATGTAAAATGGTACAACAACTTTGGAAATCGATTTGGCACTTTCTTAAAAGGCTACAATAGATCTACCATATGATCCAGCAATCCCACTCCTTGGAATCTACCCTAGAGAAATAAGAGCCTTTACACAAACAGATATATGCACATCCATGTTCACTGCAGCACTGTTTACAATAGCAAAAAGATGGAAGCTAGTAAGGTGCCCCTAACAGTACAATGGAGAAATAAATTATGGTATATTCACACAATGGACTATTATGCATCAATGAAGAACAATGATGAATCCATGAAACATTTCATAACATGGAGGAATCTGGAAGGCATTATGCTGAGTGAAATTAGTCAGTTGCAAAAGGACAAATACTCTATAAGGCGACTATTCTAAGAACTGGAGAAATAGTTCAAACAGAGAAGAAAATATTCCTTGATGGTTACGACAGGGGGGAGGGAGTGATGGAGGGAGATGGGTTTTCACTAATTAGATAGTAGATAAGAACTATTTTAAGTGAAGGAAAAGAAAACACACAATACAGAAGAGGTCAGCACAACTGGACTAAACCAAAAGCTAAGAAGTCTCCTGAATAAACTGAATGCTTTGAAGGCCAGGAGAGCAGGGACAGGGGCTTGGGGACTATGGTATCAGGGGACATCTAAGTTAATTGGCATAATAAAATCTATTAAGATAACATTTGGCATCCCACTTTCGAGAATGGTGTCTGGGGACTTAAATGCTAGCAAGAGGCCATCTAAGTTGCATCAATTGGTCTCAACCCACCTGGGACAAAGGAGAATGAAGAACACCAAAGTCACGAGGTAATTACGAGCCCAAGAAACAGAAAGGGCCACATAAACCAGAGACTAAATCAGCCTGAGACCGGAAGAACTAGATAGTGCCCAGCTACAACCGATGACTGCTCTGACAAAGAACACAACAGAGAACTCCTGAGGGAGCAGGAGAGCAGTAGGATGCAGACCCCAAATTCTCGTAAAAGGACCAGACTTAATGATCTGACTGAGACTAGAAGGATCCCGGTGGTCATAGTCCCCAGACCTTCTGTTAGCCCAAGACAGGAACCATTTGCAAAGCCAAGTCTTCAGACAGGGATTGGACTGGACAATGGGATAGAAAATGATACCAGTGAAGAGTGAGGTTCTTGGACCAAATAGACCCAAGAGACTATGTTGGCATCTCCTGTCTGGAGGGGAGATAGGAGGGTGGGTGGGGTCAGGAGCTGGCCGAATGGACTAGAAAAGAGAGACTGCAGGATATGAGTGTACTGTCTCATTAGGCGGAGGACAATTAGCAGTATATAGCAAGTTGTGTATAAATTTTTGTATGAGAGACTGACTTGATATGTAAAGTTTCACTTAAAGCACAATAAAATTAAAAAAAATTATACTGTGTGCTTCTAATATTTCTAGTATTGTGTAGGCTATGGCAAGTATAAGTGACAAACAAAGGTGTCTGCCTTCCTTGAATTAATATTCTAGCAAAGAGGACAGACAACAAACTAGAAATTACCTGATATAGACTATTAAAAGTTGGTGAGTGCTACGGAGAAAGAAAAAGCAAAGTAAAGGAGACTGACTTGTCAGTGTAGACCTCACTGAGAAGGTAACATCTGAACAAAGGACCGAAGCAGGTGAAGACACTTCATGCTAGCTGTGGTATTGCCTGTGTGCACACATACAATTGACCTTTGAGGCTTCTGTTCCAGCAGTGGCAGGCTTGGTAATTTTAATCAAATCTCATGATGAATGCAACTAAATAAGACTTGATGAAATATTGAATATATCATAAAATCACATTATAGGGTACAGGATAATAAGTGAGAACCCAAATAAACTGTGATTTCCCAGAAAAGTGAGCTTGGCACTCAGAAATGCGTTTATAATGAGGTGATGTGACAAGTAGAAGAAAAAGCTAAGAACTGGGGCTGTGGATTTAGTGTTCTTGTGGAGTGAGAGAGGCAGAAGTCAAAGCCTAGGGCATGTCCAGGTGAGAAGTGTAATTCATACACCTCAGATACACCGTAATGGTAGGGAGACCAAGAAGTAAACAAGCCTCTGTACAGACTTGCAGCCCTGGAAATCTAGGGAAAGCTAAGCCTGGAACTTGGGTTAAGGTAGTCTAAGACAAGGTGACTTGAATAAATACATGAACATCCTGAACAGAGCAAGGTCTTCATTCTAAGCCATTATTTCTCCTGCCAATAATTATGATCATCAAAGAGTGAAAAATAATGTCTAACAGAAAAGGAAACAAGAATCTAAACATAGAAACCAGTAGGAACAACAGACCACAGAAACAGAATCACTAAGATATGGGAATTAACAGAGGCTTTATAATACTGCTAAGCTTCAAGAAATAAAAGAAACTTAAAAATAAATACAGGAGGCGGGGCTAAGATGGCTGACTAGGTAGAAGCTACCTTGGATCGCTCTTGCAACAAAGACTCGGAAGAACAAGTGAATCAATCACATACATGACAATCTACAAATCCTGACCATCAAACACAGATCTAAAGAGTTGATCTGAGTGACAGGCACTCAGCCAGTGCAAGCAGACTGCACACTGATGCGCTAACGAGAGAATGAGCAACCACGGGGAAACATTGACTGTTTTCGGAGCCTGGAGCCAGCATCCCAGTCAGAAAACCTTGGCGCCGGGCTTTGGACTGGGCTCAGGGAAGCTGAGCACAGCTTCCTGAGACGGTGCAAACACGGGATGCAGCCCTAGCCCCCAGAAATGAACTCGGGGGAAGCCCAGCCAGTACATGCAGGCAGCGCAGCAATGCAGCAGACAGTAGGAGAAGTCACTGGGAGGCAGCGACTGGTTTTGGAGCCTGGAGTGCGGTGTCCCAGCTGGGGAACCATGGCGCTGGGCTTTGGACTGGGAGCGGAGGAACTGACCACGGCTTCTGAGACAGCACAAGCACCAGACTCGGGCCTGACCCTCAGGGGCAATCTCGACCCAGCCAACACACACAGGCTACACACCCCTCGGGAATCTCAGATAAAACAGTCCTCACCAAGTAAGATAAGTAACTTTGTCTATATTCCTGGGTGCTACTCTCTCCTATCAATCTGATCCCTCACCTCCCCTTCCCAGGCGGCTTCATTAACATTGGAATTTCCTGGGCCAGAGAGTGAAGTGCTCTGCGTTTTTTTTTTTTTTTTTTTTTGTCTTTTCCTAATCCATTCTCCTGGCCTGGGAGAAGCAGCTACAAAAAATCCAGGGACCAAAAAACCTTCCCTGACTTCCTGAAATTGGACTAAAACTACAGAACCAGCTCCAGCCATGCATATGAGATCCATGGTCTTAGGCTTTCATCCCTACAGGGAACAAGGTGGCTATTATAATGCAAAGGCAATTTTGCTAGTGATCTGACTGTAATTGTTTTAGCGGATTACTGGAAAGACAAGTTTCCCAGGTCTGATATCTTTACCTGTTAAACAGAGCCCTCACTGACCTACAACGGGGAACTGAGGGCTGAAGCTCCACCTAAACCACCTAACTTCCTGCCATAGTGGTCTGAGGATAGTGAAACCTACCAATCTGTAGAGGTACATGCATTAGGTGCCTAAGGTACAGCTGCAGAGGCCACCCACGAAAGTGCTTTAGGAATAGAGACACACCTACCTCACTGGCACTTGGGGGAAGCCAGTCAGCACTCTGCCCCCCTCCCCGGAGTGTGACCCCCTGCTCCTACTAGAATCTGGTGCACACAACTATCACCACTACTCCTCTAAGTGAATAGCTGACAATCTGCTCCACATACTTGGAGACCCAAAATCAGATTCTAATGAAGAATAGTGAATGGACTCTTAGGCTTATATACCTGGTAAAAGTCCAAACCTCCTGGTAATAGGACATAAGTGTTTCAAAGGCTGCAACAATCAAGACAGTGCAATCTAGTAGCCCATCTACATATATTGAAAGAAAACAAAACAAGATAAGACTCAGTAAGCAAATATAAAATAAATCATTAAATATCTTATAGATGGCTCAGAGACAGCAGTCGATATCAAACCACATAAAGAAGCAGACCATGATTGCTTCTACAACTCCCCAAATGAAAGAATCAAAATCTTTCCCAAATGAAGATACAATCCTGGAATTGTCAGATGCGGAATATAAAAAACTAATTTACAGAATGCTTCAAGACATCAGGGATGACCTCAGAAATGAAATAAGGCGATCTACAGAAAAAGCCAAGGAACACACTGATAAAGCAGTAGAAGAAATCAAAAAGATTATTCAAGAACATAGTGGAAAAATTAATAAGCTGCAAGAATCCATAGAGAGACAGCATTCAGAAATCCAAAAGATTAACAGTAAAATTACAGAATTAGACAACTCGATAGGAAGTCAGAGGAGCAGAATCGAGCAATTGGAATGCAGAGTGGGGGAGGTGGAGGATAAGGCAATTGATACCAATATAGTTGAAAAAAATCAGATAAAAGAATTAAAAAAAATGAAGAAACCCTAAGAATCATGGGCGACTCTATCAAGAATAACTTGCGTGTGTTTGCAGTTCCAGAACAGGGAGGGATAACAGAAAATACAGAGAGAATAGTTGAAGATCTGTTGGCAGAAACCTTCCCTGACATCATGAAAGACGAAAGGATATCTATCAAAGATGCTCATTGAATCCCATATAAGATTGATTCAAAAAGAAAATTACCAAGACATATTATCATCAAACCTGCCAAAACCAAAGATATAGAGAAAATTTTAACAGCAGCCAGGGATAAAAGAAAGGTCTCCTACAAAGGAGAATCAATAAGAATAAGTTCAGACTACTCAGCAGAAACCATGTGGTCAAGAAGGCAATGGGATGACATATATAGAGCACTGAAGGAGAAAAACTGTCCGCCAAGGATCATATATCCAGCAAAACTCTCATATATGAAGGCGAAATTAAAACATTTACAGATAAACACAAGCTTAGAGAGTTTGCAAAAACCAAACCAAAGCTACGAGAAATAGTAAAGTCAGAAAACCAATAATATCAGATACCAGCACAACACAAGGTCACAGAACAGAACATCCTGATATCAACTCAAATGGGGAAATCACAAAAACAAATTAAGATTAATTTTAAAAAGAAAAAAAAAAATGCTCAAAACAGGGAATCATTGAAGTCATTATGTAAAAGATCACAATAATCAAAAAGAGGGACTGAATACAGGAGGCATAGAACTGCCATATGGAGAGGAAAACAAGGCAATATAGGACGATACGAGTTAGGTTTTTACTTAGAAAAATAGGGCTAAATATTAAGGTAACCAGAAAGAGGTCTAACAATTGCATAACTCAAAATAAAAACCAAGAAAAACATAACGACTCAGCAAACATAAATTCGACTACTAAGAAAATGAGGAACACACAATTTACAAAGAAAAATGCCTCAGTACAAAAAAGTAAGTGGAAAAATGAAATTGTCAACAAAACACACATAAAGGCGTCAAAATGACAGCATTAAACACATACTTATCTAGAACTACACTGAATGTAAATGGACTAAATGCACCAATAAAGAGACAGAGAGTCTAAGACTGGATAAAGAAACACTATCCGTCTATATGCTGCCTACAAGAGACACACCTTAGACTTAGAGACACAAACAAACTAAAACTCAAAGGATGGAAAAAAATATATCAAGCAAACAACAATCAAAAAAGAGCAGGAGTAGCAATATTAATTTCTGAAAAAATAGACTTTAAAGTTAAATCAACCACAAAGGATAAAGAAGGACACTACATAATGATAAAAGGGACAATTGATCAGGAAGATATAACCATATTAAACATTTATGCACCCAATGACAGGGCTGCAAGATACATAAAACAAACTTCAACAGAACTGAAAAGCAAGATAGACACCTCCACAATTATAGTAGGAGACTTCAACACACCACTTTCGGAGAAGGATAGGACTTCCAGTAAGAAGCTCAATAGAGACACGGAAGACCTGATTACAACAATCAACCAACTTGACGTCATAGACTTATACAGAACACTCCACCCAACAGCTGCAAAGTATACTTTTTTTTTCTAGTGCCCATGGAACATTCTCTAGAATAGATCACATATTAGGTCATAAAACAAACCTTTGCAGAATCCAAAACATCAAAATATTACAAAGCATCTTCTCAGACCACAAGGCCATAAAAGTGGAAATCAATAACAGAAAAATCAGGGAAAAGAAATCAAATACTTGGAAACTGAACAACACTCTGCTCAAAAAAGACTGGGTTATAGAAGACATTGAGGAGGGAATAAAGAAATTCATAGAATGCAACGAGAATGAAAACACTTCCTATCAAAACCTCTGGGACACAGCAAAAGCAGTGCCCAGAGGTCAATTTATATTGATAAATGCACACACACATAAAGAAGAAAGAGCCAAAATCAGAAAACTGTCCCTACAACTTGAACAAATAGAAAGCGAGCAACAAAAGAATCCATCAGGCACGAGAAGAAAACAAATAATAAAAATTAGAGCTGAACTAAATGAATTAGAGAACAGAAAAACAATTGAAAGAATTAACAAAGCCAAAAGCTGGTTTTTTGAAAAAATTAACAAAATTGATAAACCATTGGCCAGACTGACCAAAGAAATACAAGAAAGGAAACAAATAACCCAAATAAGAAACGAGATGGGCCACATCACAACAGACCCAACTGAAATTAAAAGAATCATTTCAGATTATTACAAAAAATTGTACTCTAACAAATTTGCAAACCTAGAAGAAATGAAGTCCTAGAAAAACACTACCTACCTAAACTAACACAATCAGAAGTGAAACAACTAAATAGACCCATGACAAAAAAAGAGATTGAAAAGGTAATCAAAAAACTCCCAACAAAAAAAAAGCCGTGGCCCGGATGGCTTCACTGCAGAGTTCTACCAAACTTTCAGAGAAGAGTTAACACCACTACTACTAAAGGTATTTCAAAGCATAGAAAATGATGGAATACTACCTAACTCATTCTGTGAAGCCACCATATCCCTGATACCAAAACCAGGTAAAGACATCACAAAAAAAGAAAATTACAGACCTATATCCCTCATGAACATAGATGCAAAAATCCTTAACAAAATTCTAGCCAATAGAATACAACAACATATCAAAAAAATAATCCACCATGACCAAGTGGGATTTATACCAGGTATGTAATTATGTAAGGCTGGTTTAATATTAGAAAAACCATTAATGTAATCTACCATATAAATAAAACAAAAGACAAAAACCACATGATCTTATCAATTGATGCAGAAAAGGCATTTGACAAAGTCGAACACCCATTCATGATAAAAACTCTCAGCCAAATAGGAATTGAAGGAAAATTCCTCAACATAATAAAGGGCATCTATACAAAGCCAACAGCCAGCATCATTCTAAATGGAGAGAGCCTGAAAGCATTTCCCTTGAGAGCGGGAACCAGACAACGATGCCCTTTATCACCGCTCTTATTCAACATTGTGCTAGAAGTCCTAGCCAGAGTAATTCGGCTAGACAAAGAAATAAAGGGCATTCGGATTGGCAAGGAAGAAGTAAAATTATCTCTGTTTACAGATGACATGATCTTATACACAGAAAACCCTAAGAAATCCTCCAGAAAAACTACTGAAACTAATAGAAGAGTTCGGCAGAGTCTCAGGTTATAAGATAAACATACAAAAATCACTTGGATTCCTCTACATCAAAAAAAGAACAATGAAGAGGAAATCACCAAATCAATACCATTCACAGTATCCCCCAAGAAGATAAAATACTTAGGAATAAAGATATAAAGATATAAAAGACCTATGGAAAGAAAAGTACAAAGTACTAGTGCAAGAAACTAAAAGGGACCTACCTAAGTGGAAAAACATACCTTGCTCATGGATAGGAAGACTTAACACAGCAAAAATGTCTATTCTACCAAAAGCCATCTATACATACAATGCACTTCTGATCCAAATTCCAATGACATTTTTTAATGTGATGGAGAAACAAATCACCAGCTTCATATGGAAGAGAAAGAAGTCCCGGATAAGTAAAGCATTACTGAAAAAGAAGAAGAAAGTGGGAGGCCTCACTCTACCTGATTTTAGAACCTATTATACACCCACAATAGTCAAAACAGCCTGGTACTGGTACAACAGGCTCATAGACCAATGGAACAGAATTGAGAACCCAGATATAAATCCATCCACATAGGAGCAGCCGATATTTGACAAAGGTCAGTTAATTGGGGAAAAGATAGTCTTTTTAACAAATGGTGCTAGCATAACTATATATCCATTTGCAAAAAAATGAAACAGGACCCATACCTCACACCATGCACAAAAACTAACTCCAAGTGGATCAAAGACTTAACATAAAGACTAAAATGATAAAGATCATGGAACAAAAAATAAGGACAATGTTAGAAGCCCTAATACAAGGCATAAACAGAATACAAAACATTACCAAAAATAACAAAGAGAAACCAGATAACTGGGAGCTCCTAAAAATCAAACACCTATGCTCATCTAAAGACTTCACCAAAAGAGTAAAAAGACCACCTACAGATTGGGAAAAAAATTTCAGCTATGACATCTCCGACCAGCGCCTGATCTCTAAAATATATATGATTCTGTTAAAACTCAACCACAAAAAGACAAACAACCCAATCAAAAAGTAGGCAAAGGATATGAACACGCATTTCACTAAAGAAGATATTCAGGCAGCTAACAGATACATGAGAAAATGCTCTCGATCATTAGGCATTAGAGAAATGGAAATTAAAACCACGATGAGATTCCATCTCACTCGAACAAGGCTGGCATTAATCCAAAAAACACAAAATAATAAATGTTGGAGAGGCTGCGGAGAGATTGGAACTCTTATACACTGCTGGTGGGAATGTAAAATGGTACAAGCACTTTGGAAATCTATCTGGTGTTTTCTTAAAAAGTTAGAAATAGAACTACCATACAACCGAGAAATCCTACTCCTTGGAATACACCCTAGAGAAATAAGAGCCTTTACACAAACAGATATATGCACACCCAGGTTTATTGCAGCACTGTTTACAATAGCAAAGAGCTGGAAGCAACCAAGGTGTCCATCGATGGATGAGTGGTTAAATAAATTATGGTATGTTCACACAATGGAATACTACGCATCGATAAAGAACAGTGAGGAATCTGTGAAACATTTCATAACATGGAGGAACCCGGAAGGCATTATGCTGAGTGAAATTAGTCAGATGCAAAAGGACAAATATTGTATAAGACCAGTATTATAAGATCTTGAGAAATAGTATAAACTGAGAACACATTCTTTTGTGGTTAAGAGAGGGGGGAGGGAGGGAGGGTGGGAGGGGTTTATTTACTGATTAGTTAGTAGATAAGAACTACTTTAGGTGAAGAGAAGGACAATACTCAATACAGGGAAGGTCAGCCCAACTGGAGTGGACCAAAAGCAAAGAGGTATCCAGGATAAACTGAATGCTTCGAAGGTCAGTGGAGCAAGGGTGGGGGTTTGGGGACTATGGCTTAAGGGGACTTCTAAGTCAATTGGCAAAATAAATTCTATTATGAAAACAATCTGCATCTCACTTTGAAGTGTGGTGTCTTAAATGCTAACAAGTGGCCATCTAAGATGCATCAATTGGTCTCAACCTACCGGGATCAAAGGAAAATGAAGAACACCAAGGTTACAAGATAACTATGAGCCCAAGAGACAGAAAGGGCCACATGAGCTAGAGACTTACATCATCCTGAGACCAGAAGAACTAGATGGTGCCCAGCCACAACCAATGACTGCCCTGACAGGGAACACAACAGAGAACCCCTGAGGGAGCAGGAGAACAGTGGGGTGCAGACCCCAAATTCTCATAAGACCAGAATTAATGGTCTGACTGAGACTAGAAGAATCCCGGCGGCCATGGTCCCCAAACCTTCTGTTGGCCCAGGACAGAAACCATTCCTGAGGACAACTCATCAGACACGGAAGGGACTGGACAATGGGTTGGAGAGAGATGCTGATGAAGAGTGAGCTACTTGTATCAGGTGGACACTTGAGACTGTGTTGGCATCTCCTGTCTGAAGGGGAGAGGGAAGGGTAGAGAGGGTTAGAAACTGACAAAACGGTCAGGAAAGGAGAGACTGGAAGGAGGGAGTGGGCTGACTCATTAAGGGGAGAGTAAATGGGAGTATGTAGTAAGGTGTATATAAGCTTATACGTGACAGACTGACTTGTAAACTTTCACTTAAAGCACAATAAAAATTATTAAAAAAAAAGAAAGAAAAAAATACAATCAACTCAACAAAACACTAGTAAAACAAATCAAAAAACATATTAAAAGATTATACACCACAATCAAGTGAGATTTATCCCAAGAATGCAAGGGTGGTTCAACACTAGAAAATCAATCAATGTAATACAGCAAACTAATAGAACAAAGGAATGATATCAGCAATGATATCCCTGGTTCCATGTTCTCTTCTGAAACTGGCCTGAATTTCTGGCAGCTCCCTGTCGATACTGCTGCAGCCATTTTTTGAGTAATATTCAGCAAAATTTTGCTTGTGTGTGATATTAATGGTATTGTTCTGTAATTTCCACATTTGGTTGGATCACCTTTCTTGTAAATAGGCATAAATATGGATCTCTTCCTGTCAGTTGGCCAGGAAGCTGTCTTCCATATTTCTTGGCATAGACGAGTGACCACCTCTAGCGCTGCATCTGTTTGTTGAATCATCCGAATTGATATTCCATCAGTTCCTGGAGCCTTGTTTTTTGCCAATGCCTTCAGAGCAGTTTGGACTTCTTCCTTCAGTACCATCAGTTCGTGTTCATATGCCACCTCTTGAAATGATTGAACATCGACTAATTCTTTTTGGTATAATGACTCTGTGTGTTCCTTCCATCTTCTTTTGATGCTTCCTGCGTCGTTTAATATTTTCCCTATAGAATCCTTCAGTATCACGAGTTGAGGTTTGAATTTTCTCTTCGGTTCTTTCAGCTTGAGAAACACCGAGCATGCTCTTGCCTTTTGGCTTTCCATCTCCAGCTCTTTGCACCTGTCATTATTTTACTTTGTCTTCTTGAGATGCCCTTTGAAATCTTCTGTCCAGTTCTTTTACTTCATCAATTCTTGCTTTGCTTTAGCTGCTGGACACTCAAGAGCAAGTTCCAGAGTCTCCTCTGACATCCATCTTGGTCTTTTCTTTCTTTTCAATGACCTCTGGCTCTCTTCATGTATAATGTCCTTGATGTCATTCTACAACTCATCTGGTCTTGGGTCACCAGTGTTCAATGTTTCAAATCTGTTCTTCAGATGGTCTCTAAATTCAGGTGGGATGTACTCAAGGTCATATTTTGGCCCTTGTGGACTAGCTCTGATTTTCTTCAGTTTCTGTTTGAACTTGCATATGAGCAATTGATGGTCTGTTCCACAGTCGGCCCCTGGCCTTGTACAAACTGATGATATTGAGCTTTTCTATTATCTCTTTCCACAGATGTAGTCAATTTGATTTCTGTGTGTTCCATCTGGCGAGGTCCATGTGTATAGTCGCCGTTTATGTTGGTGAAAGAAGGTATTTGCAATGAAGAAGTCGTTGGGCTTGCAAAATTCTATCTTTCGATCTCTGGCATTGTTCCTATCACCAAGACCATATTTTCCAATTACTGATCCTTCTTCTTTGTTTCTAACTTTCACATTCCAATCACCAGTAATTATCAATGCATCTTGACTGCATGTTTGATCAATTTCAGACTGTAGCAGCTGATAAAAATCTTCTATTTCTTCATCTTTGGCCCTAGTGGTTGGTGTGTAAATTTCAATAATAGTCATATTAATTGGTCTTCCCTGTAGGCGTATGGATATTATCCTATCACTGACAGTGTTGTACTTCAGAACAGATCTTGAAACGTTCTTTCTGACGATGAATGCAACACCATTCTTCTTCAAGCTGTCATTCTCAGCATAGGAGACTATATGATTGTCTGATTCAAAAGGGCCAATACCAGTCCATTTCAGCTCACTAATACCTAGGATATCTATGTTTGTGCACTCAAGTTCATTTCTGAATGATTTCCAATTTTCCTAGATTCATACTTTGTACATTCCAGGTTCCGATTATTAATTGATGTTTGCAGCTGTTTCTTCTCATTTTGAGTTGTGTCACATCAGTGAATGAAGGTCGCGAAAGTTTTACTCCATCCACATCATTAAGGTCCACTCTACTTTGAGTCCATACCTAATACTACTTAAATTTTTTTTAAATAGTTGAAGAACCGAAATACAAAACCAGAAGATTCTTACAACAAAATATGGGAACACAGCTATAGGATGTACTTCTTAATGATGGATTATCAGATATGACAGCCAAAGGATCACTGAAGAGGACATTCAGATGGCTTAAAAACACATGAAAATATGTTCAACAGCATTAGTTGTTGTTGCAGTTGCTGTCTAGTGGCTCATTAGTATTGGTATAGGATGGAGTACTGGGTCACTATTTTTGGGAGCCACTTTCCCACTTCTACCAAGGGGGCATTGGTAGGACTTTATAAATTGAGGATTAGGAGGAGAATTATATTGAGTCTTCGGGTTGAAAATACTTGCTTCTGCCATCATCTCTCTAGTCACATAAGCCACAAACCACTAGTCACCCCTTTGTGGCAATGCAGTAAGAATACTGTCTTATTAAATCATGGATAACTTTTTTATTTCATAGTTCTCAATCTATGCAACTTTTAAGGTACTTATTTTATAACTTTTGCTAGAAAAAATATGTACATATCTTAAATAATTTTGTTATTAAACATTCCACTTTACATGCTGTTCTACCTTATGTTTCCCAAGGTATCGAACAGACTTTCTTATTCTTGCTACCAAATACTTACAAAATGAACAAGTTGAGTGAATGAATGAAGATAATGTTACCTTTTATGTACGAACTTAAGTATTCCTTAAGATGAAATATCAAAGTAAATTAAAAACTAACATTTAGTTATGAGAAATTTATTTTATTATAGCCCAATAATTTTTAAATGAAAGTGCACCAACACCTATATAGAAACAAAAATAAATTAATAAACAGGCCACTTGAGAATTGACAGAACCCTTAAGACTAGTTGTGTGTGTGTGATTTGAACTGTTCAGTTTCCACTGGAGAATGTGATAATGATCTTTGGTGCTTTGAATTCACATTTGAATCTTCAAAGAGCTTTATCCCCAAAGGCGAACAGTAACAGAATGATACCATGGCTGCTATATAAATACAATGACTTTGGATTTTTCACTGAAAGATGAGTGAATTATTTCAAGAGGTAAGATTTCAGCATTTATGAGTGAATCGGAAGTATTGACTATAATTCACCATTGAGAACACTTTGCTCTCTAAGATTGTGTCTGCACGTGCAAGCCATAGCTGGGGAACCAGGCAGATGTAATCAGGCCATCAACTAGCAAGTAACTTTGATTGAATTCTTTAAGATTCTAGTCAGAGTAGTGTGAAAAAATGAGCTTCATTCAAAATACCAGGACTTCTTATTTATCCACCCATCAGTCCAGAAATTCATATAATCTTTAAAACTATCTATACATGACATTCACCGCAGTGCTAATTAATTCATTAACATCTAGATTCTTTGGGGATTTATTATTCTAAGCATCTTTGCAGAAAGATTTACTTTATTTATGGGCCTGAGTGCTCTAGGATCACAATCGACAAGACACAATGGACAAAGTCCAGGATAAAAATCAAGAAAATTTGCAGATGAGGGTCAACATGGCCACTAGCCTGGTGATCCTGGCTAAATTTCTTAACTTGTGAGGCTATACTTTATTCAGGTCTACACTGTGTCAAAAATAATATTATTTCATTCTACAATACTCCAATTAGAAAACATTGTTACAGTAGAAAATGATTTGATTTATTTGGATAATTGCACTTTAATTACATCTTGAGTATTAGTCGTATGGTGTTTTGTATGGGGATTTGATTGATATTACACACTCCTTGATATAAAAATATTTTAATTACAAATATTGAATACATTTACAAAAGGTGACTATTCCCTAATTTGAAATTCCTGTATTGTACTAACATCGAGAATAATTGTATTTCACCCACTAGCACAAGTTGCTTAAACTCCTCATTCTCCATTTTCTCATGTGAAAAATAAGCATAATAAAAGCAGGTAAGTTCACAAAATTATTGTAATTGTGAGTATTAAATTTATGTGAAACATTAAGCACAATTCTTGGCACAAAATAAACTCTGAATGAATGCTTGTTCTCATTTTGTTGGAGGAAAACCCTACTTCCCTCATTCTTCAGAGAGAGAGGGATAAGAGTTTCTAAAATTAGAATTAGTAAGAGAATTAGGATAAGATTTTTGTCTTCAGATTGACAGCACATGTTTACCACGACTATCCTCTCTATATTGTAAATTACTCCTCAGGAGGGAACCCACGGAGGCATTGACAGTAGGTGAAAGAATATTTCTTGTCTGGAATTCCTCCAAGCCTCTTTTTATACTTTAGCTCTCTAACTTATACAATTTCCAAGAGGTGTATTTTCTAACTTTTGCTATAATAATTACTGTACATGTCTTAATAATTCTTGTTGTTTAAAATTCAACTTTACATAAATTTCCATCTTATACTCCCCGAGAAACTTAATGACTTCTCTTGTAAATATCAGTAAAAAATATTTATCAGTGAACAATACAGAATGGATAAAGCTAAGACTACCTTTTTATATCTGTAGTTCAGTACTGAGTATCACTTAATCAGAAATATCAAAGTAAACTTGGAACCAACATTTAGGTAGAAAACCAAAACCAAACCAGTTGCCATAGATTCGACTCTGACTCACAGAGACCCTAAGACAATTTACACTGTATTCCCCAATAATTATTAAATGAAAGTTATAGAACTGTGCATGAACATCTATGGAGAAACAAAAGAATAAACTGAGCATTTGAGAATTTACAGAATCCTGGGCGGAAAGCCAGGTGGCGCAGTTGTTAAGCGCTATGGCTGCTAACCAAAGGGTCAGCAGTTTGAACCTGCCAGGTGCTCCTTGGAAACTCTGTGGGGAAGTTCTGCCCTGTCCTACAGGGTCGTTATGAGTCAGAAAACCCTGGGCGGCAGTGGGTTTAGTTCTGGTTCTGTGTGGCCGGCAGCTGCTCAGTGTGCCCTCCAGACTGTGATAACGCTCCGTGGGGCTTCGGAATTCACATCTGGGTCTCCAGAGTTTTCAGAGATTTATCCCCAAAGGCAAACGATAGTAAATGATGATCCATGTAACCACGGTGCCTTTAGAGTTGTTACCAAAGATGAGTGAGTTTTTATTCCAAGAGGTAAGAATTTCTTTTTTTGTAAATAAATCTGAAAATTGATTTTCATTTAGCATCTGAGAAACATTACTCTCTAAGGCTGTCTGTACTCACAGGTCAAGGACGGCAAACGGCACACGTAATCAACCAACCAACCAGCTAGTAAGAATCTCTGGCTGATTTACTCTGTTTCCACAATCAGTTTCATGTGAATAAAAAGGGATAATCCAAGTTACCAGGATTCCATATGACCAGAGATTTATACAATCATTCAACACCATCTAAACAAGGTATTTATCCAGTTAAAAAAACAAAAACAAAAAAACCACTGCCATTGAGTGGATTCCGAGATGCGTTGGGTATTTACGGTTAGTAAATAGCTTGGCAGAAAAACTTACTTTACTTATGGGTGTGAATGCTTTTAACAGTGGACAAGTTCAGAATGTAAAGCTGGAATATTTGAAGTTGTGAGCCAACATAGTCACTAGGGGGGTGATCCTCAATAAACTTCAAAAATTTTTAGGTTACACTTTTTCAGCTGTACACAGGCATGTGTGGCTTAAAACATTGCACATCATATAGTCCACGGTCTCATGAATTTTTTTTTTTTTTTTTTTTAATGGAATGCAGCTCTCCTTTTGTGTATTCCCCCCTAATGGTTTTAGTGGAGCTCTGGTGTCTTAGTGGTTAAGAGCTGGCTGCTAACCAGAACATCGGTAGTTCAAATCCACTACTTGCTCCTTGGAAACCCTATAGGGCAGTTCTACTCTGCCCTGTAGGTCACTGTGAGTTGGAATTGACTTGCCTGCAACAAGTTTGTTTGTTTGTTTTAAATCATTTTAAAGATCCTAAACCCAGACTCTTGCAGCACTGGACAACCAGTGGGGTATAGGCAGGTCAGTCAGAGGACTCGGCTCTGGGCACGGGCTCTTGGGTTTTCTCAGGCAGTGGCTGAGGCTGGGGCTGCGGGGGCCGTGGGTACTCCGGCAGTTCAGGCTGGCAGACCATCTGGCTGGGCCCACTCTGCCCTCTGCCGCCTGACTTCCTGACTTCCTCTGACTCTGCTCCTACCACCAGCTGTTCCACTGGCCTCTGCCTGCAGCTCCAGCACTAGAAGCAGTGGCAATACCAGCGACAAGGACGACTGGAAGCTGGCTCCCAAAAGGTTGTTAACATGGCGTTATGCTAATTATGCTAATGAACAAATCACCTAACATCCTATTTCACAGAACGTATCATGGACCAATGCATATCTGTATTATGTTAAGAATAGTATAATCTTATTCTACAATGCTCCAATTAGAAAACATTATTAGAATAGGAAATTATTTTATTTGCTTGAATAAATGCACTTGACTAATGTCCTGATTATCAATCATAGAGTGTTTTGCACAGTAATTAGACTGATATTTCAAACTAGAGGTAGTCCACAAGTTGAGTTATGGATGAACCACGCTTAGGACCACCTGTTTCTGTTTCTAACTTTTTTTGTACCTTACCACTAGTGATATGTACGACATACAATGATGCAGCGCATAATTAGCTGATGTTATCATGCTCAAATGGTCACTCGAAGACATTCAATGATATGATTTACTGTTCAAAACACTGCTGTATAGAAAGCTATGAAAACTACAAAAAAAAGAGGAAGCATTTGACTTGCATTAGAACTTACTAACACTGAGATTCTCAGAATGGAAGTGAGTCAAAGCCAGGGGCCTACCTGTACTTGATAAAACAATATCATATTAATTACAAATATTTACAAATTGAATAAATTTACAAAAGGCGACTCCATTCACCCCGAATTTGGTACTATTTTCAAAAGCAATTGCATTTCTATTCTTTTTATATGATCTTATTTAACCAATAAATCAAAAATCAAACCCATTGCTGTCGAGTCACTTCTAACTCATAGCCACCCTGTAGGATGGGTAGAACTGCCCCATAAGATTACCGAGAAGCACTTGGTGAATTAGAACTGCCAGCCTTTTGGTTAGCAGCCTAGCTCTTAACCACTGTACCACCAGGGCTCTATAGTGGAGCCATAGACCTTATAAAATCTATAACTAACTAGTCTCTCTCATATATTAGCTGTCAAAAAACTTTAAGGATAATCTAATATCCACCTATTGGCAAGTGCATTGGACATTAAGGTAAGTATTATCTAACTTCATTTATAGTAGCGTAGTTACTAAAGAAATGTCAGACTTGCTGGCAATTACGTGTTGCTATGTAACCTCTTGCAAGCTACCTAATCTCTTTAACTCAGTTTCCTCATTTACAAAATAATGACAGCACTTACTACAATTTTATAGAAAATAAAAAGAAACTATGTCTTGAGGTGCAGTGGTTAATAGCTATACCCATAACCTAAAGGTTAGCAGTTCAAATCCACCACCCGCTTCTTGGAAACTCTATGGGGCAGTCCTACTCTGTCCTATAGGGTCACTATGAGTCAGAGTCGACTCAACAGCAACGGGGTTGTTTTGGTTTTGGATATGTATATATAATTCTAAGCCCTATTCTTATCATTTTAGAATCTTATAATAAATGATAGCTTTTTCTGAAGGTTTCATTACAAAACCTGTATTTTGCTTGGTATTATGCTCAGCATTCCTTTTGTTATTCTAATCAGTTTCTTTTTATTCTTCTTTAGCTTTAAAACCACCTTAAATGCATTTTTGGAAAAATATAAAAAGGAAAATCATCATATGTTGAATTTTTTGGTGTTTTTGCCAATAACAATAAATGTATATATATATAATTGCATACCAACATGTGAAGACAAATATATATTTATCATTGATGTTAATACGCAATGACACTTGAACGATATCTTTATTTATAATGACTTTCCATAGACGTGTTAATGAAAATGGAGCCAAGACATTTATAACTTATTTAATGCAATTTTTTATCACAGATCTTTTTTGATACCAGCAACATTGTCTCATGGATTCCTTGGTGGACGGGAACCACACTGCAGTGACAGAGTTCATTTTACTGGGCTTAACAGAAGATCCTACCCTTCGGGTCGTCCTCTTCATGGTCATCCTATGCACCTATCTGGTGACCATATCTGGCAATCTCAGCACAATCATTCTGATCAGAATCTCTCCTCAGCTCCATCACCCTATGTATGTTTTCCTGAGCCACTTGGCTTTGACTGACATGGCGCTTTCAACCTCTGTCACACCCAATATGCTTGTAAACTTCCTGGTGGAGACAAATACAATCTCCTATCTTGGATGTGCGATCCAACTTGGATCAGCTGCTTTCTTTGGGACGGTTGAGTGTTTTCTTCTGGCTGCCATGGCCTATGACCGCTTTGTAGCAATCCGTAGCCCACTGCTTTATTCAACTAAAATGTCCATGCGAGTGTGTGATCAGTTATTCTCTGTGGTTTATGTAGGTGGTTTTCTCAATGCGTCCTCCCTTACGATTTCCTTCTTTTCTTTATTCTTCTGTGGACCAAATCAGGTCAATCATTTTTTCTGTGATTTTGCTCCTTTAGTTAAGCTTTCCTGTTCTGATGCCAGTATCCCTACAATGGTCCCCTCATTTTCTGTTGGCTCCATCATTGTGCTCACAGTGCTTGTCCTAGCTGTCTCCTACGTTTGCATCCTCATCGCCATCCTGAAGATGCGCTCCACTGAGGGCCGCCAGAAGGCCTTCTCCACCTGCACCTCCCACCTCACTGCAGTAACTCTGTACTATGGGACCACTACATTCATTTATGTGATGCCCAAGTCCAGCTACTCTACTGACCAGAACAAGGTGGTGTCTGTGTTCTACATGGTGGTGATCCCCATGTTGAACCCCCTCATCTACAGTCTCAGGAATAATGAGATTAAGGGTGCTCTCAAGAGGCAGCTTGGTAGAAAAATATTTTCTTAACAAAACCTGTGATTTTGTAGGGTTTGATGCAATAATATACCATTAATATAATATTAAAAGAAATTTGGTTCCTGTGGGCAAAATATACCTGCATATAAATAGCCAGTATGGGGCTTATAGTATATGCGGGCATGGGTCTTCAGATAGTAAATCAGAGACCATAGTGAGTTAGTTTTAATAAATTAAATTGTATTTAGAATTAAGAATCACAAATTGGTTCACGTGAAAAAAACTTAATCTGCTGAAAATCCTTCTTATGTTTTATTCATATATTATTTTTCAAAGAAATTCTATGTGGTAAGTTAGGGTTATTGTACTGCCAAACCTTTAAAGATATGTTCATTTTCAACAGCAGGTTATGCTGAGAGAAACCTGATAATCCTAGTTTTTCCTTGACTAAGTACCTTCTGAGGGGAAATAACAAAGTGGAACCACACAGGAAAACTGCTAAACACATGGTGCTTGGAGAAATCTTATCTGCTGGGGTTGGTCTTTGTGGACTGTTAAAATTCCAGCCTGTGTTTCTGGATTCTGACTCTGGCTTTGGATATAAGGGGTCCCCAATCTAAGAGGATGAGAACACCCTAACTAATCTGTGAATTGCTCAATCAGATCAGAAGAGATGACTTCCTCTGAGGGAATTAACAAGGTTCCCAAACTCAGCAGGGACAGAGCAGAGTAAAATCAAAAAAGGATTTCCAGGAGAATCCAGCAAGCTGGATGACATTGAGTCTGTGAGGAAAAACCTCACATGAATTTATGATCAGGCCCACATCCTGCTCATAAAACTCCAGGGGGCTGGACTGTTTCTCAGCAGAAATAGTGACTGCCTCTATGGACAGGCTAAATTCACCTCTATATGCTGATGAGTGCTACATTTATTTCTGTTTCCTGTCCCCATTTAAGGATTCAGACACAAATTGCATCTTTTTGTAAACAGAATCACACAGCATGTCTCATTCAAGTTTGTCTAGTGATACTGAACCTGTAGAAAGAGGAAAAAAAAAAAAAGAGAGAACAGACTTTTGAACGTTTTGTTCCAGCAACTGCAGGTTTGGTCATTTTAAGCAACTCTCATGGTGAACACAGCTAAAGGGAGAGAGGGAATTGGCCCACATGGTTATGGGAGCTAAACCTTTTGCCATCAGTCGATTCAGACTCATGGTGACACCATGTGTTATAGACTAAACTGCTCCATATGGTTTTCTTGGATGTAATCTTTATGGAAGCTGATTGTCAGGTGTTTCTTCCACAGCACTGTTGGGTGGGTTAGAGTTATCGGCCTTTAGGTTAGTAGCCGAAAGGAAACTGTTTGTACCACCCAGGGCCATATATGTATATATTCTTGCATATATGTAAATAACCTCATTGTGGTCGAGTTGATTTCAACTAGACTGCCGCATACAGTTTCCAACACTGTAATCTTTACGGAATGGACTACCACATTTTTATCCTGCTGAGTTGCTGGTGAGTTCAAACTGCCAACCATTTGGTTAGTAGCTGAGTGCTTAACCACTGTGCCTCTAGTGGGAGAGAGAGAGAGATTGATTTTGAGAAACTGGCTGGTAGGATTAGGCAGGCTAAGAAGTCCACAATCCATAGGTCAGTTAAAAGGCTGGAAACTCCAGCAACATCTATTTACAGTGTTGAAGCTGAATTCTTCTTCAGGAAACCATAGTTTGCTTATAAGGTCTTCAACGGATTGGATGAAGTACATCCATATTATGGAGGGTAATTTGTTTAGTTTAAGGTCAATTGATTAAATGTTAATCACATGTAAATATCTTTATAGCAACATCTAGACCAGTGTTTCTCCAAACAACTGGGCACCATAGCCTATTTATGTTGACATAAAATTAATCATCACAGAGCATTATTCATTTCATTCATTCAAAAATTATACTCAGTGCTTTTAATATCTCTGGTAGTGTAGGCTCTTGGAAGTATAAGTGATAAACAAAGGTGTCAGCCTACCTGGAATTAATATTCTAGCAGAGGAGACAGACCACAAAACTAACATGTATGTGATATAGACTACTAGAAGTTAGTGAGTACAAAAGAGAAAGAAAAAGCAAAGCAGAGTAAAGAAGACTGACATATCAGTGTAGACCTTGCTGAGAAGGTAATATCTGAGCAAAGGATTGAAGGAGGTGAAGTAGGTGCTGTTGCCTGTGTACACACAAACAATTGACCTTTGAGGATTCTGTTCCAGCAATGGTAGGCTTGGAATTTTAATCAACTCTCATGATGAACACAACTAAATAAGCTTGACGAAATATTAAATACTCCATAAAATCACACTACAGATTACAGGATAAGTGAGAACCCAAGTAAACTTTGATTACCCAGAGAAGTGAGCTCAGCACTCACAAAGGTTTTTACAATGAGGAGATTTGACAAGTAGAAGAAAAAGCTAAGAACTGGGGCTGTGGATTTAGTGCTCTTTTGCAGTGAGAGTGGCAGAACTCAAAGCCTAGGGCATGCCCAGGTGAGAAGTCTAATTCATACACCTCGTATACACCATGGTGGTCGGGAGAAAAATGAAGGAAAGAAGCTTTTGTACAGATTTGAAGCCCTGGAAATCTAGGGAAAGTTGAGCCTGGAACTTGGGTTAAGGTGGTCTAAGACAAGGTGACTTGAATACATACATGAACATGCTATCTGGAGAAAGGTCTTCATTCTAAGCCTTTATTTTTCCTGCCAAGAATTATGACCATCAAAGAGTGAAAAATAACGTCCAATGCAAAAGGAAACAAGAGACTAAACATGGGAACCAGTAGGAACAACAGACCACAGAAACAGAATCTCTAAGACTAAGATATGGGAATTAACAGACAGAGACTATAATACCGCTAAGCATAAAGAATTAAAAGAGACAAGAATAAACACATTCAAGCCAACGAAATACTAGCAAATCAAATAAAAAACATTAAAAGATTATACTCTACGATCAAGTGAGATTTATCCAGGGAATGCAAGGGTGGTTCAACATTAGAAAATCAATCAATGTAATACAGCAAACTAATAGAACAAAGGAAAGGACAACGTGTCCATCTCAATCAATACAGAAAAGGCATTTGACAAAATTCAACACCGTTTCATGATAAAAACAGCAAACAAGATAGAATTTTAAGTGAAATGAGTTTCTTTGTGTTAGAATTTTAAGGGAAATGAGTTTCTTTGTGTAGCCTTGTGCCTTGCTTCTGCATAAAAGAAAGAGAGAGAGAGGAAGAAATCAGCTTGAGAGATTTTTTTCCTGAGCCCTAAGGAATTGTTACAGTTTCCCTTATCACAGTTATCCAGGGAAGAAGCTAGTCCTTCCAGTAGAAATGTTAGTTATGCAAATAGATGAAGCCACTTGAGAGGGGATTAGTCAGTTTATTCCAGCGAGGGAATTGGTCAGTTATGCAAACAGGGTGTGTAAATCTGCCCAATAAGATTGAGCCACTTACCTATATAAGCGCCCATCCCACAGAATTTGAGGGGTTACCTCACTACCATCAAGAAAAGCCTGAAGTGGAGTGTGTGTTTTGGGCACGGGGTTCCTGTGCTGAGGACCTCATAGACCTAGGAGACAGAGAGAGCTTCAACACTGAAGAGCAGTGTGAGAATGCATGGCCGGCTTCCTGGCCCATGGAGTGAGGTGGCTACAGTGCACTTACCAGCCCATGGAACAAAAGAACTGAGGGCCTTCAGGTAGGAGGCTTACTGCTGTAGTGGGGTGCCTCTAGGCACTTGTTGGTGGAGCTAATAAACTCCAGGACAGGCAGGAGCAGAGGCCAGGCCCAGGGGAAGCAGAGGCCAGGGCAGCAGAGGCAGAGGTAGAGGCTAGGCCCTGGCTCTGAGAGTGAGGAGGTGGTAGCACCGGCCAAGCAGAAGGTGTCCTGATTGAAGAACTATATCCTGAGTTATTCCTGTTTCTTCTCTCTATGTGGACTTTAAACCTTAAAACTGAGGTACTGGCATAACTGAAATGGATGACTTCAGGCCTAAATTAAAACTCCATTCTGAATTAGACTGTAATCTTCACTTCTACTGTTCTAAATAGAGAATTTAGACTTTTTGTCAAAATTTAACTGCTTGGGACACAAAGGGAGCAAGAGTCAGAATTTCTGGCATGGATGAGGAATTGTTTGTTGAAGGTGTTTATTAAGAATGTTTATTTAGACTTCTGGCCAACATGGTGCCATAGACAGAAGCACCATGCTGTCCCTTCACAGCAAATACCCCAAAAACTAAGTAAAACAGAGACAAATGTCATTCCTGGAACCTGAAGTGTCAAACGAAGATGTATAGAACTCAGCCAAGCACTTAATGGAATAAGAAACTGACAGAGGACAGAAAGCGAGGAAAGATAGTTGCGGATGTCCCCATCAGCTAACACAGCCCGGATCTGGCATCTTAGACTCCCGTTGGGGATCGGCAGACAGGGAGCACAGGAAAGCAGCTTCAGGGAACTCCCAGCAGGAGACAGAACACCTGGTAAGCAGCGATACACACTTTCCCACCCTCATTCTCCGCTCACTGCTCTACCTCTGAACTTCCTGGCTGGCTGCGGTGGCTAAATTGGCCCGGAAGTGCAGCATCTGAGTCACTTGGATTCGCCCCACCCACGCTGGACATGGTTGACAGAGAGTAGGAGAAAGCAGCCTCATGAAGTTCCCAGCAGCAGACAGAACACCCAGTAATGAGTAAAACACACTTTTCTAGCCCTCCCCCTCCTCATCCTCCCTTCAGCATCATCTGCTTCCCACCAGCCAGTCTCTTGGCCAGGAGGCAACTGCTTTGGCCCTAAACTGCTTGGATTCGCCCTGCCCACATTGGCTGGTCCCCTGAGCTGGTGTCGGTTCCTTCCATCTCTTTTGATTTCTACTGTGCCTCCTATCACCTCCCCCTCCTTTGTCTGGAGCACCTGGATCCATGTGCCATCTTTGCTTCTTCTTGAAAGGCTGTGAAGCCATGCTCAACTGGCAAACCACACCCTTGGCCCACGACACCATGCTGGTGGGATTCCTGGGGCTTTTTTTTTTTTTCCTCATTTTGTTTTGCTCTGTTTGTTTTCTTTTTCTTTACACAGCTTGGGAGTCCCTTCTAGCCAGGCTGCACTGTACAGAATAGGAGTCACTCCCCCAGTATGTGCAGCCACATAAGAGGGATGCGTGGGGGTGTTTCTTTCTTTTTTTTTCTCCTTTTCTCTTTCTTTTTTCCTTTCTGTCTTTCTTCATTTGTCAGTTCTCATCTCTATATACTTATCTTCTTTCCCTGTCTCCTGAATACCTGGTGCTGTATGACATGTATACCCCTTCTAGCCAGGCTATACTGCACAGCCTGGGACTACTTCCACAGTCTTAGCATTCCCACTGGGGGGACTCAGGGAATCCTGGGGACTTTTCCTTTTTTTTTTTCTTTTCCAAAATTTTACCTAGCTATTTTTTCTTTCTTTTTCCCTTTTTCTTTTTGTTTTTCTCCATTTCTTGGTTTCTCATCTAACCACTCCAATGGTAAACTCACTTAGCACAATTTTTTTTTTTTTTGGCTCCTGTTTCTCCTCTTTCCTATGCCCCTATTAGCTCCACACAGCACAACCTTTCCCTTCTTTCCTGCCTACCTGAACTGTGCACTGAGCATCACACCCCTGAGCAGCACAGGCACAACCTACAGGAACCTGCCCAGGCCTGATTCCTGGCTCACCCTGTTGGCCCTAGTACATGCGCCAAAAAAGCCATCCCAGCCCCTCAACTTCAGCTGGACCTGTCCTGCTACACCACAGCTGAATGACTGGCCCTGCCTATTGGAAAAAGATGTGAAAATTATCATGATTACAGGCGACCAAACAACAAAGAATAATATACAGCCCATGTGTTTAGACATAACCAAATAAAACAAAAAAACAGGAAAAAACAAACAAATCCACAAGTGAATGTCCCAAAGACAGCAGACAATAACAAAACAAAAAAGGACAGGATGGTTCCAGTAGGTGTCCAAACTAAAACACCACATGACTTTCCAGTAGAAGAAAGGACACTAGAACTACCTGACAGGGAAGTCAAATCTCTCATATTCAGAGCAAGCCAAGAGTTGAAGGAAAAAGCAGAAAAAAATGAGGAAAAAATAGACAAATTTATGGCAAATGCAGAGAAATTCATGGAAAATACAGACCAAAAAATGGAACAATTCAGGAAAGTAATACAGGAACAAGATGCAAAAATATATTTGCAACTAGAAATCATTTAAAACCAACAATTAGAAATCCAAAAGATAAACAAGATTTTAGAAATGGAAGTATCATAGAAGGGCTGAGGGGTAGGTTTGAAAAGACGGAAGAAAGAATCAGATAAATTGAAGACAAACACTTGGATACAGCTCTATTTCAGAAAAAAGCTGAAAAAAGAGTGAAGAAAAATGAAGAAACCCTAAAAATTACATGGGATACAATCAAAGGCAAAAATTTGTGAGTAATCGGAGTTCCAGAACATGGAGAGAAAATGGAAAACACAGAGAGGATCATTGAAGAATTGCTGACAGAAAACATCCCTCATATCATGAATGATGAAAAGCTGACCATCCCAGAAGCTCAACAACCCCATATAGGATAGACCTCGAAAAGAAAAACACCAATGTATATCATAATCCAACTAAAAACAAAGACAAAGAAAAATCTTGAGAGCAGCTCAAGAAAATCAAAAAGTCACATACAGAGGAGAAACAATAAGGCTCAGCTCTGATTATCTGGCATAAACCATGCAGTCATTGCCAAGAAGGCAATGAAATGTCATATCTAAAACCTTGAAAGAAAAAAATTGCCAACTAAGAATAATGTATCCTGCAAAACATTCATTCAAATATGATGGTGAAATTCGGACATTTCCAGATAAAAAGAAATTAAGGGATTATGTAAAAACCAAACCAAGCTTAAAAGAATTATTAAAGGGAGTCCTTTGGTCTGAAAACAAATGACATCAGACCACAGCATGAATCTAGGATGCAAGATTGTACCAGCCAGATACCAACCTAGGAAATGAACTCTCAAGGACTATCCAAATCAAAACAATTGCAATAGGGAACCAGAGAGGTTAATCTGTAAATGAAGACAATGTCAGAACAATAAAAGAGGGAATAAATGGTATAGGTATAGAACTTTCTAATCAATGGAAAGTCAATACCAACTAATAATAGACTGGTCCAAATTTAGGAAGATAAGGGTAAATTTCAAGGAAACCACAAAGAAAGTTGGGAAACTACTCATCACAATGAAGAAGAAAAACATAAAGTCTCAATAAAAAAATCAACAAAAACAAAAGAAATTGAAAAGTAATCCTGAAATGAAAGGACATCAGCACAGGGGACTAAGAGGAACAAAGAAAATGTTCACACTACAAAAAAAGCACTGCAAAATGACAGCAATAAACTCACACCTATCAATAATTACGCTGAATGCAAATAGCCTAAATACACCCATAAAGACAGAAAGAGTGACAGAATGGATAAAAAAAAAAAAACAGGATCTATCAATACACTATCTACATGACACACTTTAGAAACAAAGCACGTAAATTTATTAAAAAAATCAAAGGATGGAAAAATACCTACCAAAGCAAAACCTACGAAAAAACAGCAGGAGTGGCAGTACTAATCTCAGATAAAATAGACTTTAAAACAAAATACACCGCAAAAGACAAAGAAGGGCACTATGTAATGATTAAACAGACAATACACCATGAAGACTTAACCAAAATAAACATCTACACACCCAATGTCAGGGCTCCAAAATACATAAAACAAGCTCTAACAGCAATGAAAACAGAAATAGATGGTTCCATAATACTAGTAGGAGACTTCAACACACCACTCTTGCTAAAGGAGAACATCTAGAAAGAAACTCAACAAAGATACAGAAGAGCTAAAGAGCATAATCAGCCAACTTGATCTCATAGTCATATATAGAACACTCCACCCCACAGTTGCAAAGTACACATTCTTTTCCAACACACATGGAACATTCTCCAGAATAGACCACGTCTTAGGCCACAGAGCAACCCTCAACAAAATCCAAAACAGAGATAATACAAAGTAACTTCTCTGACCACAATGCCATCAAATTACAAATTAACAACAGGAAGACTAAGGAAAAAAAAATCAAATACATGGAAACTGAATAACACCGTGCTTAAAAACCACTGGGTAATAGAAGAAATCAAAGGTGGAATCAAAAAGTTCCTAGAATCAAACAAGAATAAAAACACATCATACCAAAACCTTAGGGACACAGCGAAGGCAGTCATCAGAGGTCAATTTATAGCACTAGAGGCACACATCAAAAAAGAAGAGACAAAATCAAACATTAGTTATACAACCTGAACAAATAGAAAGAGAACAATATAAGAAGCCCATAGCCACCAGAAGAAAGGAAATAATAAAGATCAGAGCAGAAATAAACAGAGAATAGAAAAACAATAAAAAAGAAACAACACAACCAAAAGTTGGTTCCTTAAAAGGATCAACAAAATTGACAAACCACTGGAGAAATTGACAAAAGAAAAACAGGAGAGAATGCAAATAACCCAAATAAGGAATGAAATGGGGGGGGGGGGGCATTACAACAGATACAACTGAAATAAAAAAGGATCGTAACAGAGTATTGTGAAAAACTATACTCCAACAATTTGAAAACCTAGAGGAAATAAACAAATTTCTCAAAACACAAACTAACACAAAATGATATTGAAAATCTGAACAGTCCTATAAAAAGAGAAGAGATTGAAAAGGCAATTAAAAAAAAATAAACCCACCAAAAAAAAGCCCTGGCCCAGATGGCTTTACTGGAGAATTCTACGAAGCATTCAGAGAAGACCTTATACCAGTACAACTCAAACTATTTCAGAACCTAGAAAAGGAAGCAGAACTTCCAAATTCATTTCATGAAGCCAGCATAACCCTGACACCAAAACAGGCTAAGACACCACAAGAAAAGAAAATTACAGACCGATTTTCCCCATTTGATGGCCCAAAGTCCATCAAATGGGGAAAAGACAGTCTTTTTAACAAACGGTGCTGGCAAAACTGGATGTCCATCTGCAAAAAAATGAAACAGGGCCCATTTCTCACACCATATACAAAACTAAGTCAAAATGGATCAAAGACCTAAATATAAAGACAAAAACTATGACGTTCATAGAAGAAAAAATAGGATCAATGCTAGAGGCCCTAATACGGGCATTAATAGGATATAAAAAACAACCAACAACACACAAGCTCCAGAGGATAACCTAGATAACTGGGATCTTCTAAAACTTAAACTCATCAAAAGACTTCACCAAAAGAGTAAAAAGAGAACCTACACCCTGGGAAAAAAATTTTGAATATTACAAATCAGACAAAGGTCTAATCTCTAAAACCTACAAGAAAATCCAACACCTCCACAACAAAAAGACAAAGAATCCAATTAAAAAGCGGGCAAAGGAAATGAACAGACACTTCACCAAAGAAGACATTCTAGTGGCCAACAGGCACATGAGGAATGCTCAAGATCTCTAGCCATCAGGGAAGTGCAAATCAAAATCACGATGAGATACAATCTCACCCTGGCATTACTGGCATGAATCAATAAAACAGAAAATAACAAATGTTGGAGAGGCGACAGGGAGATCGGGACTCTTATGCACTGCTGGTGGGAATGCAAAAGGATACAACCTTTTTAGAAAATGATACGGCGCTTCCTTAGAAAGCTAGAAATAGGCCATAGGATCCAGCAATCCCACTCCTAGGAACATATCCTAGAGAAATAAGAGTCATCACACGAATAGATATATGTACACCCATGTTCATTGCAGCATTGTTCACAATAACAAAAACATGGAAACAACCTACATGCCCATCAACAGATGAATGGATGAACAAACTGTGATACGTACACACGATGGAGTATTATGCAACGCTAAAGAACAACGATGAATCTGTGAAGCATCTCATAACTTGGGTGCATCTGGAGGACATTATGCTGAGTGAAATAAGTCAATCACAAAAGGAAAAATATTGTATGAGACCACTACTGTAAAAACTCATGAAAAGGTTTACATACAAAAAGAAACAATATTTGATGGTTATGAGAGAGGGGAGGGGTGGGGATGGAAAAACACTTAACGGACAATAGAGAAGTGGTAACTCTGGTAAAGGGTAAGACAGTACACAATACTGGGGAAGCCAGCACAACCTGTACAAGACAAAGCCATGGTAGCTCCATACAAACAGACACATCCAATCTCCTTGAGGGTCTGAATTGCTGGGCTGAGGGCTGTGGTAACCATGGCCTCAGGGAACATCTAGCTCACTTAGCATAACAGAGTTTATGAAGAATATGTTCTACATTCTACTTGGTGAGTAGTGTCTGCGGTCTTAAAAGTCTGTGAGCGGCCATCTACATTACTCCACTGGTCTCACCCCTTTGGGAGCAATGAAGAAAACTAAAAATATAAGGGAAAGATTAGTCCGAAGGCCTCCACCAGACTGAGTCCAATACAACTAGATGGTGCCTGGCTACCACCACTGACTGCTCTGACAGGGATCACAATGGAGAGTCCTGGACAGAGCTGGAGAAAAATGTAGAACAAAGTTCTAACACAAAAAGAAAGACCAGTCTTGCTGGCCTGACAGAGACTGAAGACACCAAGACAGCATGGCCCCCAGACACCATTTTTGCTTAGTAACGAGGCCACTCCTGAGGTTCACACTTCAGCCAAAGATTGAACGGTCCCATGGCACAAAACAAGACTAAAGTGGTGCACCAGCCCTGGGACAGGGACTAGAAGGTAGGAGAAAACATGAGCACTGGTAATAGGGAACCCAGGGCTGAGGAGGGAGGGTGTTGACATGTCATGGGGTCGTTAACCAATGTCATACAACAACGTGTGTACTAACTATTTGATGAGAAGCTAGTTTGTTCTGTAAGCCTTCATCTAAAGTTCAAAAAAAAAAAAGAAAGAATTTTTATTTACCCTGATGGGGGAGGATACCAGTGGGATGCAGGCCTTAATTCTCGTAAAAGGACCAGACTTAATGGTCTGATTGAGACTAGAAGGACCCCGGAGGTCATGGTCCCCAGAGTTTCTGTTAGCCCAAGAAGGGAACCATTCCCAAAGCCAACTCTTCAGACAGGGATTGGACTTGACTATATAAGACAGAAAATGATACTGGTGAGGAGTGAGCTTCTTGGACCAAGGAGACACAGGAGACTACATGGGCAGCTCCTGTCTCGAGGGGAGATGACAAGGCAAGGGGGACAAAAGCTGGCTGAATGGACACAGAAATAGAGAGTGGAGGGAAGGAGTGTGCTGTCTCATCAGGGGGAGAACAAATAGGAGTATATGTTGTTGTTGTTGTTAGGTGCTGTCGAGTTGGTTCCGACTCATAGCCACCCTATGCACAACAGAACGAAACACTGCCCAGTCCTGTGCCATCCTTACAATCGTTGTTATGCTTGAGCTCATTGTTGCAGCCACTGTGTCAATCCACCTCGTTGAGGGTCTTCCTCTTTTCCACTGACCCTGTACTCTGCCAAGCATGATGTCCTTCTCCAGGGGCTGATCACTACTGACAACATGTCCAAATTATTTAAGACGCACTCTCACCATCGTTGCCTCTAAGGAGCATTCTGGCCGCACTTCCTCCAAGACAGATTTGTTCGTTCTTTTGGCAGTCCATGGTATATTCAATATTCTTCGCCAACACCACAATTCAAAGGCATCAACTCTTCTTCGGTCTTCCTTATTCATTGTCCAGCTTTCACATGCATATGATGTGATTGAAAATACCATGGCTTGGGTCAGGCGCACCCTAGTCTTCAGGGTGACATCTTTGCTCTTCAACACTTTGAAGAGGTCCTTTGTAGCAGATTTGCCCAATGCAATGCATCTTTTGATTTCTTGACTGCTGCTTCCATGGCTGTTGATTGTGGATCCAAGTAAAATGAAATCCTTGACAACTTCAATCTTTTCTCCATTTATCATGATGTTACTCATTGGTCCAGTTGTGAGGATTTTTGTTTTCTTTATGTTGAGTTCTAATCCATACTGAAGGCTGTGGTCTTTGATCTTCATTAGTAAGTGCTTCAAGTCCTCTTCACTTTCAGCAAGCAAGATTGTGTCATCTGCATAACGCAGGTTGTTAATGAGTTTTCCTCCAATCCTGATGCCTCATTCTTGTTCATATAGTCCAGCTTCTCGTATTATTTGCTCAGCATACAGATTAAATAGGAATGGTGAAAGAATACAACCCTGACGCACACCTTTCTGGACTTTAAACCAATCAGTATCCCCTTGTTCTGTCTGAACAACTGTCTCTTGATCTATGTAAAGGTTCCTCATGAGCACAATTAAGTGTTCTGGAATTCCCATTCTTCGCAGTGTTATCCATAGTTTGTTATGATCCACACAGTCGAATGCCTTTGCATAGTCAATAAAACACAGGTAAACATCCTTCTGGTATTCTCTGCTTTCAGCCAGGACCCATCTGACATCAGCAATGATATCTCTGGTTCCACGTCCTCTTCTGAAACTGAGCTGAATTTCTGGCAGTTCCCTGTGGATATACTGCTGTAGCCATTTTTGAATGATCATCAGCAAAATTTTGCTTGTGTGTGATATTAATGATATTGTTCTATAATTTTCACATTTGGCTGGATCACCTTTCTTGGGAATAGGCATAAATATGGGTCTCTTCCTGTCAGTTGGCCAGGAAGCTGTATTCCATATTTCTTGGCATAGACAAGTGAGCACTGCATCTCTTTTTTGAAACATCTCAATTGATATTCCGTCTATTCCTGGAGCTTTGTTTTTCACCAATGCCTTCAGAGCAGCTTGGATTTTTTTCCTTCAGTACCATCAGTTCCTAATCATGGGCCACCTCTTCAAATGGTTGAATATCGACTAATTCTTTTTGGCATAATGACTCTCTGTAATCCTTACATCTTCTTTTGATGCTTCCTGCGTCGTTTAATATTTTCCCCATGGAATCCTTCACTATTGCAACTTGAGGCTTGAATTTTTTCTTCAGTTCTTTCAGCTTGAGAAATGTCAAGCGTATTCTTCCCTTTTGATTTTCCATTTCCAGCTCTTTGCACATGTCATTATAATGCTTTGTCTTCTCGAGAGGCCTTTTGAAATTTTCTGTTCAGTTCTTTTACTGCATCAATTCTTCCTTTTGCTTTAGCTGCTTGATATTGAAGAGCAAGTTTCAGAGTCTCCTCTGACATCCATCTTGGTCTTTTTTTTCTTTCCTGTCTTTTCAGTGACCTCTTGCTTTCTTCATGGATGATGTCCTTGATGTCATTCCACAGCTCGTCTGGTCTTCGGTCACTAGTGTTCAATGAATCATGTCTATTCTTGAGATTGTCTCTAAAATCAGGTGGGATATACTCAAGGTCGTATTTTGGCCCTCGTGGGCTAACTCTGATTTTCTTCAGTTTCAGCTTGAACTTGCATATGAGCAATTGATGGTCTGTTCCACAGTCAGCCCCTGGCCTTGTTCTGACTGATGAGATTGAGCTTTTCTATTATCTCTTTCCACAGATGTAGTCAATTTGATTTCTGTGTGTTCCATTTGGCGAGGTCCATGTGTATAGTCACCATTTATGTTGGTGAAAGAAGGTATTTGCAATGAAGAAGTCATTGGTCTTGCAAAATTCTGTCATTCGATCTCTGGCATTGTTTCTATCACCAAGGCCATATTTTCCAACTACCGATCACTCTTCTTTGTTTCCAACTTTCACATTCCAATCACCAGTAATTATCAATGCATCCTGACTGCATGTTCGATTAATTTCAGACCATAGCAGCTGATAAAAATCTTCTATTTCTTCATCTTTGGCCCTAGTGGTTGGTGCGTAAATTTGAATAATAGTCATATTAACTGGTCTTCCTTGTAGGCATATGGATATTATCCTATCACTGACAGCGTTGTACTTCAGGATAGATCTTGAAACATTCTTTTTGACGATGAATGCAACACCATTCCTCTTCGAGTTGTCATTCCCAGCATAGCAGACTATATGATTGTCCAATTTAAAATAGCCAATACCAGTCCATTTCAGCTCACTAAAAAAAAATTTTTTTTTTTTTTACTAATGCCTAGGATATTGATGTTTATGCATTCCATTTCATTTTTGACGATTTCCAATTTTCCTAGATTCATACTTCGCACATTCCAAGTTCCGATTATTAATGGATGTTTGCAGCTGTTTCTGTTCATTTTGAGTCGTGCCACATCAGCAAATGAAGGTCCCGAAAGCTTTACTCCATCCATGTCATTAAGGTCGACTCTATTTTGAAGAGGCAGCTCTTCCCCAGTCATCTTTTGAGTGCCTTCCAACCTGGGGGACTCATCTTCCAGCACTATATCAGACAGGTCCACTGCTATTCATAAGGTTTTCACTGGCTAATGCTTTTCAGAAGTAGACTACCAGGTCCTTCTTCCTAGTCTGTCTTAGTCTGGAAGCTCAGCTGAAACCTGTCCTCCTTGGGCAACCCTGTTGGTATCTGAATACTGGTGGCATAGCTTCCAGGATCACAGCAACACACAAGCCCCCACAATACGACAAACTGACCGACACATGGGTGGGAGTATATAGCAAGGTGTATATAAATTTTTGTATGAGAGACTGAGTTGATTGGTAAACTTGTGCTAAAAACACAATAAAAATTAAAATAAAGAAAACAAAAAGAAACTCTTTGCAATTTTTTGCCCTGTAACTCCCCCTCCCCTACCTTCTGCAGTCCTTTGTTTGTTCCACCTGATAAGACCTCACTGTTGTCCCTGCAATTTGGAACACACTGTAGCATCTTGCCTGGGTGCTTGTGTGTTTGCCCATTTCGTGAAATGTTTTATCCTTCAGTAAAGCTCTTTGTTTTTATTTCTCAAAAAAAGAAAAGAAAAGAAAAGAAAAAGAAACCCTTGCCATCGAGTCGATTCCAACTAGCAGAGTATAAATGTGGTGTTTTACCAAGACACTTCTAAGTTAATCCTGATCCCATGTTACTTCCTTAATGAACCATGCAACAGTGAGTATGGTCTATGAGTTTTGTGTGGCTGTTGCATCAAATCATAGAACCCAGCAGAGAAGTAGAGAGTGCAGTGGGGAGAACAGCTGGTTTTAGACTTAGTAAAAAGTTTGAAGAATGGAAGTATGTCTGACCTCAGCCTCATACGAATCAGTTTCGTGCTGATGCTGATTCTTATTCTCCCTGAAGTTAGACAAGGGTCGACATATTGTGACCTCTTTGCAGAAGGTGAAAGGCTTGTACATAAAATACTGGAAGACATTATTAAAAGAACTTAAAAAAAAGACCTAAATAAATGAAAGGACAGTCCGTGTTTATGGATTAGAAGGCTTAACATAGCTAACATGTCAATACTACCCAAAGCAATCTCAAATTCAATGCAATCCCCATAAAAATTCCAACAGACTTTTTTTGCAGAAATGGAAAACCAATTCTCAAATTTATATGGAAGGAGAAGGAACCCCAAATAGCTAAAGCACTCTTGAAGAAGAACGAAGTTGGAGGGCTCAGGCTTCCTGGCTTCAAAACATACTATAAAGCCACAGTAATTAAAACAGACTGGGATTGGTATAATAATAGACATATAGACCAATGGAACAGCATTGAGAATCCAGAAATAAAATCATACATCTATGTTCAACTGACTTTTGACAAGGGTGCTAAGTCTATTTAGGGGGGAAGGAAGTCTCTTCAATAAATTGTGCTAGAAAAACTGGATTTCCGTGTGTAGAAAAATGAATCAGAATCCATGCCTCATAGTATTAAAAAAAAAATTAAATAAATGTAGAACCAAAATATGAAACTATAAAATTCTCACAAGAAAATATAGGGGCAGAGCTGTACGATGTACTTCTTAATGATGGATTATCAGCTATGGGAACAAAAGGATCACGGAAGAGGTCATTCAAATGGCTTAAAACCACATGATAAGATGTTCAACATCATTAGTCGTTGTTGCTATTACTTGTTGTCTAGTTGCTTATTAGTATCTGTATAGGATGGGGTGATGGGCCATCATTTGTCTTAGAAGCCCTTCCTCCACTTCCACCAAAGGGAGCATCGGGAGGACATTATAAACTGAGGATTAGCAAGAGAATTATATTCTTTGGGTTGAAGATACTTGCTTCTACCATCATCCCCCTAGCCACATAAGCCACAAACCAGTAGTCATTCCTCTGAGGCATGTAGTATGAAAGACTATCTTATTTGGAAATCATTTTTTTTACTTCATAGTTCACAAAATATACCACTTTTAAGATATTTTATACCTTTTGCTAGAAAAATATGTACATGTCTTAAATAATTTTGTTATTAAAAACTCAACATCGTATGGTATCCAGCTCACATCACCCAAGGTGTTGAATGGAGTTTCTTTCAGTAACTACCAAAACCCAGACCAAACCAAACCCACTGCTGTCGAGTCGTTTCCGACTCATAGCGACCATACAGGATAGAGTAGAACTGCCCAACAGAGTTTCCAAGGAGAGCCTGGCGGATATGAACTGCTGACCTCTTGATTAGCAGTCATAGCACTTAACCACTATGGCACCAGGGTTTCCAGTAACTACCAAATACTTATAAAATGAATACGCTGAATGAATGAACATAAAATTACCTTTTATATATGAACTTTAGTATTCCTTAAGATGAAATATCAAAGTAAATTAAAAACTAATATTTAGTTATGAGAAATTTATTTTATTATACTCTAATAATAGTCAAATGAAAGTGCACCAACACCTACATAGAAATAAAAATTAATAAATAAATAGGCTGCTTGAGAACTGACAGAACCCCTAAGACTAGTTGTGTATGTGGGATTTGAACTGTTCAGTTTCCACTGGAGAATGTGATGATGATCTTTGGTGTTTTTGAATTCACATTTGAATCTTCAGAGGTTTGTCCCCAAAGGCAAACCGTAGCAGAAAGATAGCACGGCTGCTATATAAATACAAAGACTTTGGATTTATCACCGAAAGATGAACGAATTATTTCAAGAGGTAAGATTTCAGCATCTGTGAGTGAACCTGACCTACTGATTCATAATTTACCGCTGAGAACACTTTGCTCTCTCAGATCGTGTCTGTACTCACAAGTCATAGTTGGGGAACCAGGCAGATGTAATCAAGCAGTCAGCTAACAGGGAGCTTTGAATTCACTTAAGGTTCCAGTCAGGTTAGTGTAAAAACATGAGCTTAATTCAAATTACTAGGACTCCTTACTTATCCACCCATAAGTCCGGAAACTCTATCTATACGTGACATTCAGCCACAATGCTAATAAATCCATTACCTTCTAGATTCTTTGGAGATTTATTATTTTAAACATTTTTGAAGAAAGAGTTACTTTATTTACGGGTCCGAGTGTTCTAGGATCACAGTCAACAAGACACAATGGACAAAGCCCAGGATAAAAAGCCAGAAAATTTGCAGATGAGGGTCAACATGGCCACTAGCTGGGTGATCCTGGCTAAACTTCTTAACTTGTGAGGCTATACTTTATTCAGCTGTATATTATGTCAATAATAATATTATTTCTTTCTACAATACTCCAATTAGAAAACATTGTTACAGTAGAAAATGATTTGATTTGTTTGGATAATTGCACTTTAATTACACCATGAGTATCAGTAATACAGTGTTTTTTAAGTTGATTAGATTGATATTTCACACTCCTTCATAAAGCAATAATATTTAACTACAAATATTTAATGCATTTACAAAAGGTGACTATTCCCTAATTTGAAATTCCTATGTTGTATTAATATCAAGAAATACTGTATTTCTCCTTTAAAAAATGTTCTTGTTTGATAGCCTTTGTGAACTATGTAACTAACTAGATATCTCTTTATATATTAAAATTAGCCGTCAGAAAGCAGAAAGGCTAATCTCTTATTAACTACTTTCCAAGTATACTCAACTTCATCAATATAATTATTCAATGTCATTTATGTTATAGTTACTAAAGAACTGGACTGCATTCACACTCTGGGGTTCATATCCTGATTCTACCACTTCCTATGCAACTTCAGGTAAGTTACTCAACTTTTCTGCTATCAGTTTAGTTATCTGTAAAATGGGAATAATAAAATACTTAATATTATTTCATGGAAATTAAAATAGAAATATGTATATATGGTCCCATGTATGTTGTTTAAAAATTTTTTTTTTGTTTTAAGCATTAAATAAATATTAGTGATTATGCTAACTTTCAGTATGTAACACTATATTTATAAATTCTTTTTTATACTTACCAATCCTTTTGTTATTTGCATAAGTCTGATGTTTTTTAATCTTTACATTTAAAGGCACTTTGAATGCACTATTGTAAAAAATAATATTAGAAAGAAAACAATACATTATTTCAACCAAGTTTAATGATGCCTTTAATAAAAGTGATCTAAACATAGAGAGGGACTCATTACTGCATAGAAATATATACATTTTTCTGGCTTTAAGTAAACACTAAATTTTTAAAACAAAACTTGCTTGCTTGAATGAAAACTTTGTATATAAAGCAGCTACATAGTTTCATGGATTCCCTGGTGGACGGGAACCACACTGCAGTGACAGAGTTCATTTTATTGGGTTTAAAAGAAGATCCTACCCTTCGGGTCATCCTCTTCATGGTCATCCTGTGCATCTATCTGGTGACCATATCTGGCAATCTCAGCACAATCATCCTGATCAGAATCTCTTCGCAGCTCCATCGTCCTGTGTATGGTCTCCTGAGCCACTTGGCTTTTTCTGACATAGGCTGTTCATCTTCTGTCACGCCCAATATGCTTGTAAACTTCCTGGTGGAGACATACAAAATCTCCTATCTTGGAGGTGCATCCAGCTTGGTTCAATTGTTTTCTTTGGGTCAGCTGAGTGCTGTCTTCTGGCTGCCATGGCCTATGATCACTTTGTAGCAATCTGCAACCCACCGCTTTATTTAACTAAAATGTCCACCTATTCTCTGTGGCTTATGTATGTGGTTTTCTCAATACTTGTTGTTGTACTATTTGCTTTGATTCTTTATACTTCTGTGGACCAAATTGGGTCAATCATTTTTTCTGCGATTTTGGTCCTTTAGTTGAACTTTCCTGTTCTGATGCCAGTATCCCTGCAGCAGTCGCCTCATTTTTCATTATTGTGGTCACATTGTTTGTCATAGCCACTTCCTATGTCTACATCCTCATCACCATCCTGAAGATGTGCTCCACTGAGGGCCACCACAAGGCCTCCTCCACCTGCACCTCCCACCTCACTGCAGTCACTCTGTTCTATGGGACCGTTACATTCATTTATGTGATGCCCAAGTCCAGCTACTCTACTGACCAGAACAAGGTGGTGTTTGTGTTCTACATGGTGCTGATCCCCATGTTGAACCCCCTCATCTACAGTCTCAGGAATAATGAGATTAAGGCTGCTTTCAAGAGACAGCTTGGTAGAAAAATATTTTCTTAACGAACCTCTTTTGTAAGGTTTGATGCGATAAAATACCATTAAAGTAATATTAAAAGAAACTTGGTTCCTGGGGCCAAAATATATCTACATACAGTAGGACAGTATGAGGCTTCATAGTATACATGGGGGTGGATTTTCAGACAGTAATCGGAGACAATAGTGAGTTAACTTTAATGAAATTAAATTAAATTTATAATTAAGAAACAAATTGGATCACATGAAAAAATCTTAATCTGCTGAAAATCTTTTTTAATATTTATTCATACATGATTTTTCAAAAGCACTTGTGTCGTAAGTGAAGGTTATTGTACTTCCAAACCTTTAAGGCTGTGTTCATTTTCAAAATCAGGTTATGCTGAGATGAGCCTGATAACCATAGTTTTGCCTTGACTGAGCACCATCTGAGGGGAAATAACAAAGTGGAACCATACAGTAAAACTGCTAAAGACATTGTACTTATCGAAAGGTTATCTGCTGGGGATGGTCTTTGCGGACTCATATAATTCCAGCTGTTTTTCTGAGTTCTAGTCTTGGATTTAAGGGGTCCCCAGAGTCTAAGAGGAGCCCTAGTGGTGCAGTGGTTAAGAGCTCAGCTGCTAACCAAAAGGTCAGCAGACTGAATCCACCAGTTGCTCCTTGGAAATCCTATGGGGCAGTTCTACTTTGTTCTATAGGTTCATTATTAATTGGGTCATTATGAGTCAGAATTGACTCCAAGGTATGGGTTTGAAGCCCTGGTTGCACAGTGGTTAAGAGCTCGGCTGGTAATCCAAAGTTTGGGCAGTTCGAATCCACAAGCCACTGCTTGGAATACCTGTGGGGCAGTTCTACTCTGTCCTATTGGGTCACTATAAGTTGGAACTGACTTGACAGCAATGGGTGGTGGTAGAGTCTAAGCATAAGAGAGCAGCCTGACTAACCTGTGAGTTGTTCAGTCAGATCAGAAGATTTGATTTACTCTGAGGGAATGAGCAGGTTCCCAAACTCATCAGGGACTGAGCAGAGCAAAAGCAGAAAAGGATTTCTAGGAGAATCCGGCAAGCTGGATAAAACTGAATCTCTGAGGAAGAAACTAATGGAGGAATTTATGATGAGGCTCACATCCTGTTCTTAAAATTCCAGGGGAATGAACTCTTTCCCAGCTAAAATAATGACTGCCTCTCTAAACCCCTATAACTGCTACATTTATTTTTGTTTCCTGTCCCTACTAGGAGTTGGAACAGACTCGGACTGGGTGGGTCCCTACTCAAGAATTCAGATGCAAATTACATCTTTTTGCAAACAGAAACAAGGGAATGTCTTATTCAGGGTTCTCTAGAGAAACAGAACCAGAAGAGGAAGAAAAACAGAACAGGACTTTGAACCTTCTGTTCCAGTAACTGCAGGTTTGGTAATTTTAAGCAACTCTCATGGTGAACAGAGCTAAAAAGAGAGGGATTTGACTAGCTGAATTGGCTCACATGATTATAGGAGCTAAACTCGTTTCCTTTGATCGACTGAGAATCATGGTGATGCCATGTGTTATAGACTAGAACTGCTCTATATGGTTTTCTTAGCTGTAATTTTTATGGAAGGAGACTACCAGGTCTTTCCTCCACAGCACCATTGGGTGGGTTGCAACCATCAACCTTTAGGTTACTAACTGAAAGCAAAACATTTGCACCACCCAGGGCTGTATCAATATTCTGTAGTATATATAAATAACTTCATCGCCACCGAGTTGACTCTGACGGAACTGCCCCATAGAGTTTCGAATGCTGTAATTTCTATGGAAGCACACTGCCACATCTTTCTCCCACAGAGCAGCTGGTAGGTTTGAATCACCAACATTTTGGTTAGTTGCTGAGCGCTTAACCACTGTGCCACCAGAGAGACAGAGAGAGATTGATTCTGAAAAACTGGCTCACAGAATTAGGTGGGCCAGGAAGTCCAAAATCTGTATGTCAGATAGAAAAAAAAAAAAGAAATTCAAGCAATGTTGTCTGTTTACAGTGAAGCAGCTGAATCCGTCTTCTTCAGGAAACTATAGTTTGGTCTTAAGGCCTTCAAATGATTGGATGAAGCACATTCACATTGTAGAGGGTAATCCGCTTAGTTTAAGGTCAATTGATTAAATGTTAATCCCATGTAAATATCTTTATAGTAACCTCTAGACTACTCTTTGTCCAAACAACTGGGCACCTTAGGCTATTCATGTTGACATAAAATGAGTCATCACAGGGCATTAATCATTTCATTCATTCAAAAATTATACTGAGTACTTCTAATATTTCTAGTACTGTGTGGGCTATTGGAAATGCAACTGACAACAAAAGTGTCTGTCTACCTGGAATTAATATTCTATCAGAGCAGGCAGATGAAAAGAGAAACAAGTACATGATATAGATTATTAGAAGCTGGTGAGTGCTCGATGGCACTGGGGTTTTACTGGGTGAGTGCTATGGAGAAAGAAAAAGCAAAGTAGAGTAAGAGAGACTGACATGTCAGTGTAGACCTCACTGAGAAGGTAACATCTGAGCAAAGGACTGAAATAGGTGAAGGGAGTTCATGCCAGCTATGATGTTGCCTGTGTACACACATACAACTGACCTTTGAGGCTTCTGTTCCAGCAATGGTAGGCTTGGTAATTTTAATCAACTCTCATAATGAACACAACTAAATAAGCTTGATGAAATGTTAAATACATCATAAAATCACATTATAGCTTACAGGATAATAAGTGAGAACCCAGATAAACTGTGATTACCCAGAGAGGTAAGCTCACCACTCAAAAATACTTTTTCAATGAGGAGATTTGACAGGTAGGAGAAAACGCTAAGAACTGGGTCTGTGCATTTAGTGTTCTTTTGGAGTGAGAGAGTCAGAAGTCAAAGCCTAGGGCATGTACAGGTGAGAAGTCTAATTCATACACCTCATATACATCGCGATGGTCGGGAGAAACATGAAGTAAACAAGCCTTTCTACAGACTTGCAGGCCTGGAAATCTAGGGGAAGTCAAGCCTGGAACTTGGGTTAAGGTGGTCTAAGACGAGGTGACTTGAATAAATACATGAACATCCTATCTGGAGAAAGGTCTTCATTCCAAGCCTTTTTTTTTTCTGCCAATAATTACAACCACCAAAGAGTAAAAAATAATGTCCAACACAAAAGGACCCAAGAGACTAAACACAGGAGCCAGTGGGAACAACAGACCACAGAAACAGAATAACAAAACTAAAATAAGGGAATTAATAGACAGAGACTACAGTGCTAAGCTTAAAGAATTAAAAGAAACTTAAAAATAAAGACAATCAACTCAACAAAATACTAGCAAACCAAATCAAAAACATATTAAAGGATTATACACCATAATCAAATGAGATTTATCCCAGGAATGCAAGGATGTTTCAACACTAGAAAATCAACCAGTGTCATACCACAAACTAATAGAAAAAAGGAAAGGACCACTTGTTCATCTCAATCAGTATAGGAAAGGCATTTGACAAAATTTACCACCCTTTCATGATAAATACAAACAAGATAGCAAAATGAGTTTCTTTGTGTAGCCTTATATCCTTGATTCTTTGCAAGAGAAACAGAGGAAGAAATCAGCCTGGGAGATTTTTTTCCTGGGCACTAAGGAGTTGTCATTGTTTCCCTTGCTACAGTTACCCAGGGAAGAAGCTAGTCCCTGCCAGTAGAAAATATCAGTTATGCTATTTGCTAACTGATCGATAGAGCTGCTTGAGAGGGGATTGGTCAGTTATTATGCAAAGACGGTGTGTAAAATCTGCCTAATAAGAATGAGCCACTTGCCTACATAAGCAACTATTCCACAGAGTTTGAGGGGATACCTCACTACCATTAAGAAGAGCCAGAAGTGGAATGTGTCTTTTGGACCAGGGGTCCTTGTGCTGAGAACTTTCTAGACCCAGGAGACAGAGCTGTAACACTGAAGACCAGCATGAGATGGTATGGTGGGCTTCCTGGCCCACGGATTGAGGTGGCTACAGTGCAAGCACAGACCCATGGAACCAGAGAAATGAGGGCCTTCAGGTAGCAGGCTTGCTGCTGCAGTGGCGTGCCTACAGGCACTTGTTTGTGGAGTTAATAAGCTCCAGCACAGGCATGAGCAGGGGCAGAGGCCAGGCCCAGAGGCGGGACAGAGACCAGGCCAGAAGGGGCAGAGGTAGAGGCTAGGCCGAAGCCCTGAGAGTGAGGGCCTGGAAGCAGTGGCCAAGCAGAAGCTGTCCTGATTCAAGGACTGTATCCTGAGTTTTTCCTGTTACTTCTCTGTATGTGGACTTTAAATCTTAAAACTGAGGTACTGGCATAACTGAAATGGATGACTTTGAGCCTAAAGTTAAACTCCATTTTGAATTAAACTCATATCTTGACTCCTATTGTTCTAAAGAGAATATTCAGCCTTTTTGTCAAAATTTAACTGCTTGTAACACAAAGGAGGCATAGCACTATTTCTGGCATGGATGAGGAACTATTTGTTGAAGGTGTTTATTAAGAATGTTATTCAGCTTGGTCTTAAAAGAATGCCTATCTCAAGCATGTCCACAGAGGTTACAAAATAGGATCAGAATTGATAATGTTAAGATGAAGCCAGTAACTGTCTTATAACCCTAACCAAGATCAGGTAAACGTCAATTAACCAAGTCTTAATCAAACTACACTTTCACTCACTGGAATCTTCTGCTCCATTTCTGCTAACACTTTGTAAACCCATAACTAGGTAAAATCATAAGCCCGTTACCTTAAAATGAGGGAAAAGGCAGACATACAGCCAGAATTAAAATTATTCCCCCAGAATGCCTTGTTAGACAAACCTCAGGATGTAACAATCACAGAATGTAATAAATAGACTTACTGATGTTAAGAAGAATGTCTTGGTCAAACATGTTAGGAAGATTAGAAATTAATGTTATGAATGCTTGTAGTTTAAGAAAATTCTTGTAATTTCTTGCCATGTAATACCCTATCTCCACCGTTTGCAGTCATTTGTTCAATTGGCCTGATAAAGCCTCAGCGTTCTCTGTGCAGTTTGGAACACACCACAAAATCTTTCCTGGGTGCTTGTGTGTTTGCCCATTTCGTGAAATGATTCACCTTTCAATAAAACTCTGTTTCTATTTCTTAAAAAGAAAAAAAACAAACTCAAACCCATTTCTGTCGAGTCAATTCCAACTAGTAGAGTATAAGTCTGTTTTTTTACCACGACATTTCCAAGTTAATCCTGATCCCATGTCACTTCCTTATAAACCACGTAACCATGAGTATGGCCTGTGAGTTTTGTGTGGACCTTGCAACAAATTATCAAACCCAGCAGAGAAGTAGAGAGTGTAGTGCGGAGGACAGCTGGTGTCAGAATTAGTAAAAAGTTTGAAGAGTGGAAGTGTGTCTGACCTCAACCTCATATGAGTCAGCTTTGTGCTGATGCTGATCTCATTCTCCCTGAAGTTAGGTAAGGTCCGATACTGTTGCTACTGCATTTCAGAAGGTGAAAGACATGTACATAAAATACTGTAAGACATTACTAAAAGAAACTAAAGAAGATCTGAATAAGTGAAAGGGCATTCTGTGTTCATGGATTGGAGGCTAAACATAGCTAAGATGTCAATCCTACCCAAAGCGATCTGCAAATTCAACACAATCCCCATAAAAATTCCAACAGCCTTTTTTTGCAGAAGTGGAAAATCAATTCTCAAATTTATATGGAAGGAGAAGGAACCCCAAATAGCTAAAGCAATCTTGAAGAAGAACAAAGTTGGAGGATTCAGGCTTCCTGATTTCAAAACGTAGTATAAAGCCACAGTAATTAAAACAACTTGATACTGGTATAATAATAGACATATAGAGCAATGGAATAGCATTGAGAGTACAGAAATAAAATCATACATCTGTGATCAAGTGATTTTGACAACAGTGCTAATCTATTCAGTAGGGAAAGAAGTCTCTTCAATCAATTGTGCTGGAAAAATTGGATTTCCATGTGCACAAAAATGAGTCAGAGTTCATGCCTCATACTACACAAAAAATAAAATAAAATAAAATAGATGAAGAACAAAAATATGAAACCATAAAATTCTTACAAGAAACTATAGGGGCACAGCTATAAGATGTACTTTTTAATGATGGATTATCAGACGTGACAGCAAAAGGATCACTGAAGAGGTCATTCAAATGGCTTAAAAATACGAGAAAAGGTGCTCAAAATCATTAGTCCTTGTTCTTAGTTTCTGTCTACTTGTTTATTAGTATTTGTGTAGGGCGGGGTGCTGGGCCATTTTTTTCTTATGAGCCACTTCCCCGCTTCTGCCATGGGGAGCATCCGGTGCACTTTATAAATTGAGGATTAGCAAGAGAATTACATTGAGTCTTTGGGTTGAAGATACTTGCTTCTACCATCATCCCCCTAGTCACATAAGCCACAAACCAGTAGTCATTCCTTCGAGGCATGTAGTATGAAAGACTGTCTTATTTGAAAATCATTTTTTTACTTCATAGTTCTCAATCTATACAACTTTTAAGGTAGTTATTTTAAAACTTTTGCTAGAAAAAATATACGAATGTCTTAAATAATTTTGTTAGTAAAAATTCAGCTTTACATGGTTGTATACTTCATATTCCCCAAGGAATCGAACAGACTTTCTTACTCTTACTACCAAATACTTACAAAATGAACAAGCTGAATAAATGATGGTAACATTACCTTTTATATATGAACTTTAGTATGCCTTAAGATGAAGTATCAAAGTAAATTCAAAACTATTAATTATGAGAAATTTATTTTATTATACCCCGATAACTGTCAAATGAAAATGCACCAACACCTACATAGAAACAAAAATAAAAAAATAAATAGGCCACTTGAGAATTGACAGAACCCTTAGGACTAGTCGTGTATGTGTGATTTGAACTGTTCGGTTTCCACCGGAGAACGTGATAATGATCTTTGGCGCTTTTGAATTCACGTTTGAATCTTTAGAGATTTATCCCCAAAGGTAAACAATAATACAAAGCTAGAAAGATAGTGTGGCTGCTATATAAAAACAATGACTTTGGATTTATTACCAAAAGATGAATGAATTATTTCAAGAGGTAAGATTTCAGCTTCTGTGAGTGGAATTGACATATTGATTATAATTCAGCATTGAGAACACTTTGCTCTCTAACACTGTGTTTGTACTCACAAGCCATAGTCGGGTAACCTGGCAGACGTAATCAAGCAGTCAACGAACAAGTAACTTTGAATTCACTTGTTTCCAGTCAGGTTAGTTTGAAAAAATGAGCTCAATTCAAATTACCAAGACTCCTTATTTATCTACCCCTACGTCCAGGAACTCATATAATCTTTAACACTATCTACACATGACATCCACCACAATGCTAAATCATTAGCTTCTAGATTCTTTGGGGATTTATTATTTTATACATCTTTCCAGAAAGTCTTACTTTATTTATGGGTCTGAGTGCTCTAGGATCACAGTCAACAAGACACAACGGATGAAGTCTAGGATAAAAAGCCAGAAAATTTCCAGATGCGGGTCAACCTGGCCACTAGCTGGGTGATCCTGGCTAAACTTCTTAACTTGCGAGGCTATACTTTATTCGGCTGTATACTATCTCAAAAATAATATTTCATTCTACAATACTCCAGTTAGAAACATTCTTATAGTAGAAAATGATTTGATTTTTTTGGATAATTGTACTTTAATTACATCCTGGGTATCAGTCATATACTGTTTTGTAAGGTGATTAGATTGATATTTCACATTCCTTCATAAAACAATATTTTAACTAGGAATATTTAATATATTTATAAAAGGTGACTATTTCCTAATTTGAAATTCCTGTGTTGTATTAATATCAGGAATAATTGTATTTCACCCACTAGCACAAGTTGCTTAAACACCTCATTCTCAGTCTTCTTATGTGAAAAATAAGGATAATAGAAGTAGGTAACCTCATGAAATTCTTGTACTTGTAAGAATTTGAACTTATGTAAAATGTTAAGCATAGTTCCTACCACAAAATAAGGTCTGAATGAATGTTGATTCTTATTTTGTTGGAGGAAAACCCTACTTCACTCATTCTTCAGGGAGGGAGATAGAGTTTCTAAAATCAGAATTAGTAAGAGAATTAGGATAAGATTTCTGTCTTTAGACTGACAATACCTGTTTACCTCCGCTATCCGTCCTCCCTATACTGTAAACTACTCCTCAGGAGGCAACCCTTTGAGGCACTGACAGTGAGTGAAAGACTATTTCTTATCCGGAATTTCTCTAAGACTCGTTTTATAAGTTAGCTATCTATATAATTCGCCATATGTGTGTCTTCTAACTTTTGCTATACTAATCAATGTACGTGTCTTTATAATTCTTATTTAAAATTTAACTTTGCATAAAGTTCCACCTCAAGGTATTTAATGACTTGGATTATAAATATTAGTAAAAAGAAAAAAATTATCAATGACCTATGCATGAACATCTACGGAGAAACAAAAGAATAAACTGACCGTGTGAGAATTTATAGAATCCTGTGTGGACTGCAGCTACTGAATATGTGCTCCAGGACGTGGTAATGCTCAATGGTGCTTTTAAATTCACATTTGATTCTCTAGAATCTTCAGAGATTTATTCCCAAAGGCAAACAATAATAAATGATAATCTATGTAACCACAGTTACTTTAGAATTATTACTAAAGATAAGTGAGTTTTTTCCCAAAAGTTTGTGTGTGTGTGTGAATGAATCTGAAGTATTGATTTTCATTTACCATCTGAGAACACATTACTCTCTAAGGCAGTCTGTACTCACAAACCAAGGGTGGGAAAGAGGGCACACATAATCCAGCAATCAACTACCTAGTAAGAATCTTTGGCTGAATGACTCTGTTCCTACAATCAGTTTCATGTGACTAAAAAGGCATAATCCAAGTTACCAGGATTCCATATGACCAGAAAGTCATAGGATCGTTCAACACTATCTAAACAAGATATTTAGCCATTTAAAAAAAAAAAAAAACCCACTGCCATGGAGTGGATTCTGAGATGCACTGAATATTTATTGTTAGTAAATAGCTTGGCAGAAAAACTTTACTTATGGGTCTGAGTGTTTTTAATAGTGGACAAAGCTTAGAATATAAAGGCAGAAAATTTGGAGATGTGAGCAAACGTATCCACCAGCTGGGTGATCCTGGGTAAACTTTTCAAATTTTTAGGTTACACTTTCTTCAGCTGTACACAGGCATGTGTCGCTTAAAACACTGGGCACCATATAGTTCACGGTCCCATGAAGTGTTTTTTTTTTTTTTTTTTTTTAATGGTTTTAAAGACCCCAAACTCAGACTATTGCAGCACTGGACAACGAGTTGGATACAGGCAGGTGAGTCAGAGGACATGACTCTGGACATGGGCTCTTGGGTTTTGTCAGGTGGTGGCTGCGGTTGGGGCTGCGGGGTCCCTGGCTGCTCCTGCAGTTCAGGCTGGCAGACCATCAGGTCTGGCTGGGGGCTCTCTGCCCCCTGCCGCCTGACTTCCTCACTTCCTCTGACTCAGCTCCTACCACCACCTGTTCCACTGTCCTCTGCCTGCTGCCCCAGCAGGAGCATTAGTGGCAATAGCAGTGACAAGGACAACTGGAAGCTGGCTCCCATAATTTTTTAAAATATGGTGTTAGAATAACATCCAAATCACATAACATCCTGTTTCACAGAACATATCATGGACCAATGCATATCTGTATTATGTTAAAAACAATATAATTTTATTCTACAATGCTCTAATTAGAAATCATTGTTATGGCAGGAAATGATTTTCTTTGCTTGAATCCTGATTATCACTCATATAGTGTTCTGCATAGTAATCAGACTGACTTTTCAAATTTGAGGTAGTCCCCTGGCTCATGAGTTACAGATGATCCACACTGAGGACCCTCTTTTTTTTTTTTCTTTATCTTACTGTTAGTAATATGTCCTACGTGCAATATTGCAGTGCATAATAGGCTGATGTCATCATTCTCAAATGTTCACTCAAAGATGGGTCAATGTTATGATTTACTGTTCAAAACACTGCTCTATAACAGGCTAGGAAAACTAAAAAAAAAAGAGGTAGATGACTTGCGTCAGAGCCGATTTACACAGGGTTCTCAGAATGGAAACCAGTCAAAGGGCTACCTGTACTTGACTAACCAATAATATTTTAATTACAAATGTTTGCAAATTGAATAAATTTACAAAGTTGACTCCATTCATCCCTAATTTGAAATTTTCTTCTGGTATTATTATCAAAAGCAATTGCACTTCTGTTCTTTTTAGATGATCTTATTTAACCAATAAACTAAAAATCAAACCCACTGTCATCGAGTCAATCCTGACTCATAGTGACCCTACAGGGCAGAGCAGAACTGCCCCATATGCTTATCAAGAAGCAGCTGGTGGATTTGAACTGCCAACGTTTTGGTTAGCAGCCTAACTCTCAACCACTGTACCACCAGGGCTCCATAGTGACCCACAGACATTGTAAAATATATAACTAACTAGTCTCCTCTCTCATATATTAGCTGTCAAAAACTTAAAGGATAATCTAATATCCACTGATTGGCAAGTGTTTTGAACATTGAGGTATTATTATTATTTAACTGCAATTATACGATAGTTGTCAGACTTCTGGCATTCACATTTTGACTCCACACTTGCTATGCAACCTTGTGCAAGCTACATAATCTCTTTTACCTGGTTTCCTCGTCAACAAAATAATGAGAGCACTTACTATTATTGTATAAAAAATAAAATGGAACTATGTAGAGTGGTGTAGTGGTTAAGAGCTACAGCTGCTACCCAAGAGGCTGACAGTTCAAATCCACCACTTGCTCCTTGAAAACCCTATGGAGCAGTTCTACTCTGTCGTATACGGTCACTATAAGTCAGAATCAACTCAGTAGCAACAGGTTTGCTTTGGTTTCAGATATTATATACATTATATGTATATAATTCTCAGCCATATTCTTATCATTTACTAAGCTTGTAATAAACGATAGCTTTTTTTTTTTTTATCAAGTTTTCATTAAAAAACCTATATTTTTCTTGGTATTACACTTACCATTCCTTTTTGTTATTTTAATCAGTTTCTATTTTTTTATTCTTTAGCTTTAAACCCACTTCAAATGTATTTTTGGAAAAATATAATATAAAAAGGAAAATCATATGTTAAATTTTCTGGTGTTTTTGTCAATACGTATCTATATATACACACATACATAAGTGCGTATTGACATGTAAAGAAAAATATATGTGATTACATATTAATTAATATGCAATGACACTTGAATGATATCTTTATTTATGATGACTTTCCATATGTGTATTAATGAAAATGAACCCATGAAATTTATAACTTCTTTAATGCAATTTTTTCATCACACATCTTTTCTCATTCCAGCTACATTGTCTCATGGATTCCCTGGTGCATGGGAACCACACTGCAGTGACAGAGTTCATTTTATTGGGCTTAACAAAAGATCCTACCCTTCGGGTCACCCTCTTCACAGTCATCCTATGCATCTATTTGGTGACCATATCTGGCAATCTCAGCACAATCATTCTGATCAGAATCTCTTCTCAGCTCCATCATCCTATGTATGTTTTTCTGAGCCACTTGGCTTTGGCTGACATAGGCTTTTCATCCTCTGTCACACCCAATATGCTTGTAAACTTCCTGGTGGAGAGAAATACAATCTCCTACATTGGATGTGCGATCCAACTTGGATCAGTTGCTTTCTTTGGGACAGTTGATTGCTGTCTTCTGGCTGCCATGGCCTATGATCGCTTTGTAGCAATCTGCAATCCACTGCTTTATTCAACTAAAATGTCCATGCAAGTCTGTGATCAGTTATTCTCTGTGGCTTATGTAGGTAGTTTTCTCAATGCTTCCTCCTTTACCATTTCCTTCTTTTCTTTATTCTTTTGTGGACCTAATGGAGTCAATCATTTTTTCTGTGATTTTGCTCCTTTAGTTGAACTTTGCTGTTCTAATTTCAGTATCCCTGCAGTGGCCCCCTCATTTTTTGCTGGCTCCATCATTGTGGTCACAGTGATTGTCATAGCTGTCTCCTACATCCAAATCCTCATCACCATCCTGAAGATGCGCTCCACTGAGGGTCGCCACAAGGCCTTCTCCACCTGTACCTGCCACCTCACTGCAGTCACTCTGTTCTACGGGACCACTACATTCATTTATGTGATGCCCAAGTCCAGCTACTCTACTGACCAGAACAAGGTGGTGTCTGTGTTCTACACAGTTGTGATCCCCATGTTGAACCCCCTCATTTACAGTCTCAGGAATAATGAGATTAAAGCTGCTCTCAAGAGGCAGCTCGGCAGAAAAATATTTTCTTGACAAAACCTATTATTTTGTAGGGTTTGAATCAATAATATTCTATTAATGTAATATTAAAAGAAATTTGGTTCTTGTGAGCAAAATATATCTGTACATAATTAGCCAGTATGAGGCTTCATAGTATACATAGGTATGGATCTGCAGACAGTAAATCAGAGAAAATAGTGAGTTAACTTTAATAAGCTAAATTAAAAATTAAGAATCACAAATAGGTCCACATGAGGAAAATCTTAATGTACCTAAAATCCTTTTTACATTTTATTCATATATTACTTTTCAAAAGCAATTCCATGTCCTAAGTCCCGATTATTGTACCTCCAAACCTTTAAGGCTATCTTCATTTTCAACTGCAGATTATGCTGAGGTGAGCCTGATAATACTACCTTTGCCTTGACTGAGTACTTTCTGAGGGGAAATAACAGAGTGGAGCCAGATAGTAAAATTGCTATAGACATGGTGCTTGGAGAAAGCTTATCTGCTGGGGGTGGTCTTTATGGACTCTTAAAATCCCAGCCTGTGTTTCTGGGTTCTGACTCCTGCCTTGGATATAAGGGGTCCCCAGAGTCTAAGAGGATGAGACCACCCCGAGTAACCTGTGAATTGCTCAATCAGATCAGAAGAGATGACTTCCTCTGGGGGAATAAATACGGTTCCCAAACTCACCAGGGACCAAGCAGAGCAAAAGCAATAAAGGATTTCCAGGAGAATCCGGCAAACTGGTGACATTGAATCTGAGGTAGAAACTCTTGGAGGAGTTTATGATCAGGCCCACATCCTGCTCATAAAAGTCCAGGGGCCTGGACTCTTTCTCAGCTAAAATAGTGCCTGCCCCTCTGGACAGGCTAAATTAACCCCTATATGCTTATGACTGCTACATTTATTTCTGTTTCCTGTCCCCGCTTAAGGATTCAGACACAAATTGCATGTTTTTGTAAAAGAAACACACAGCATGTCTTATTCAGTGTTCTCTAGAGAAACAGAACCTGTAGAGAGAAAAGGAGAGAACAGACCTTTGAGCCTTCTGTTCTAGCAATTGCAGGTTTGGTCATTCATTTTAAGCAACTCTCATGACGGACACAGCTAAAGAGAGAGAAGGATTTTTCTAGAGGAATTGGCTGATGTGATTATGGGAGCTAAACCTGGTGCTGTCAGTTGATTGAGACTCATGGTAATGTATGTGTTATAGACTAGAAGTGCTCCATATGGGTTTCTTGGCTGTAATATTTATGGAAGCAGATTGCCAGGTCTTTCATCCACAGCACTGTGGCTGGGTTGGAATTGTCAACCCTTAGGTTAGTAGCTGAAAGCAAACTGTTTGCACCAGCTAGGGCCAGGAATATATGTAAACAACATTTTTGCGGTCTAGCTGATTTCAGCTGAAGAGACCCATAGAGATTCCAAGGGCTGTAATCTTTATGGAAGTGGACTGCCACACCTTTGTCCTGCTTCATGGCTGCTGAGCTCCTGCTGCCAACATTTTGGTTAGTAGCCAAGTGCACAACCAGAGAGAGAGAGAGATTGATTTTGAGAAATTGGCTCACAAGAACAGGCAGGCTAGGAAGTCCAAAATCCATTTGTCAGGTAAAAGGCTAGAAATTCTAGCAACGTCTATTTACAGTGTTGAAGCTGAATCCTTCTGCTTCGGGAAACCATCATTTTCTTGTAAGGCCTTCAACAGTTTGGATGAAGCACATCCACATTATGGAAGGAAATCTGCTTAGTTCAAGGTTAACTGATTTAACGTTAATCACATGTGAATACCTTTATAGCAACATCTAGACTAGTGTTTGTCCAAACAACTGGGCACCACAGCCTGTTCATATTGACATAAAAGTAATCATCAAAGGGCATTAATCATTTCATTCATTAAAAATTTATACTGAGTGCTTCTAATATCTCTGTTACTGTGTAGGCTATTGGAAATGTAAGTGACAGACAAAGGTGTCTGCCTTCCTGGAATTAATCTTCTAGCAGAGGAGACAGACAAGAAAACTAACAAGTACGTGATATAGACTATTAGAAGTTGGTGAGTGCTATGGAGAAAGAAAAAGCAAAGCAGAGTAAGGGAGACTGACATGTCAGTGTAGACCTTGCTGAGTAGGTAACATCTGAACAAAGGACCAAAGTAGGTGAGGATACTTCTTGCCAGCTGTGGTGCTGCCTCTGTACACACATACAATTGAGCTTTTAGGCTTCTGTTCAAGCAATGGGAAGCTTGATAATTAAATCAATTCTCATGATGAACACGAAATAAAACTTGATGAAATATTAAATACATCATAAAATCACATTAGAGCTTACAGGATAATAAGTGAGAACCCAGATAAAGCGTGGTTACCCAGAGAGGTAAGCTCACCACTCAAAAATGCTTTTACAATGAAGAGATTTGACAGGTAGGAGAAAATGCTAAGAACTGGGGCTGTGGATTTAGTGTTCTTTTGGCGATGAAAGATGCAGAAGTCAAAGCCTAGGGCATGACCAGGTGAGAAGTCTAATTCATACACCTCATATACACCATGATGGTAGGGGGGGAACATGAAGTAAACAAGCCTTTCTACAGATTTGTATCCCTGGAAATCTAGGAAAAGTCAAGCCTGGAACTTGGGTTAAGGTGGTCTAAGACAAGGTGACTTGAATAAATACATGAACATCCTAGCTGGAGAGAGGTCTTAATTCCAAGCCTTTTTTTTCCTGTAAATAATTATGACCATCAAAGAGTGAAAAATAATGCCCAGCACAAAAGAAATCAAGATACTAAACATGGGAACCAGAGGGAACAACAGATCACAAAAACACAATCACTAAGACTAAGATAAGGGAATTAACAGACTGAGACTATAATACTGAAAAAGAAAAGAAACTTAGAAATAAATACAATCAACCAAACAAAATATTAGCAAACCAAATTAAAAAAACATATTAAAAGGTTGAACACCACTGTTTCCCAAACATGGCATGTCCTTTCATGGCTCCTCTAGTTTATACACGTTGTTTTCTCTAACTTGTAATGTCTTTCCTGCCCTTCTCTACCTCCTAAAACCTACCTTTCTTGAAAAGATAATTTAAATTTCACCTCTTCAAGGAAGCCTCCCTTAACCTCCCCATCTTTTTCAGTCATTTCTTCTAGATATGTACCCTATTTTATCGTGATGAAGCCTTTTAAAAGCTTGACACCTACACTAGACAGGCAAGAGACTTAGTTTAAAATTTTTATCCCCCAACTTGCAGCCTAAGCTCATAAACATAGGTCTTTGAGTAAGGTTAGTTTACTGACTATAGGAATGAATGGAACCCCATCTTCTTCAGGAAGCCTTCCATGATAATTTCTTAGGTATATTTACTAATTCCTTCTCAGTTCATTATTTCCTCTATTTAACATTTATTTCATTTGGAAATGTACTGAAGATAGTTGGCTGCTTTCTAAATAGGTTATAAGAATCATGAGGGCAAGACCATGTCACCTAGCAATGTGAACACACATATAGATACTACATGTTTGCTTAAGTAAATTTAAAAATGGTGAACCACGAAAACAATACTTCTCAAAACTCCACCAGTGGTTTGCTTATAGGAGTAAGAGATTATAAATTTCTCACCCAAGACAGAACCCTTGACAAATCACACTTGACTTATTTAAGTGGCCAATTTCCGAGGGGCATATCAGAATTGCTAGAGGAAATTTATCAAAATAGTATGTACTCACCCACACCAACCGTAAGTTTTGGCAAGCTTCAGAATCTCTAGGATATCAGGGTATGTGTAGTTTGCAAAGGAACCCTGGTGGTGCAGTTGTTAAGCTCCTGGCTGCTAACCCGAAGGTCCGTATTTTTGAACCTAGCAGCCACTCTGAGGGAGAAAGATGTGGCAGTCTGCTTCCATAAAAATTTATAGCTTTGGAGACCCTATGAGGCAGTTTTACTCTGTCCTAGAGTCAGAATTAAGTCAACAGCAGTGGGTTAGTCTTTTTTTTTTTTTTTTTTTTGTACTTTGCAAAATAATTCTTAGTGCTTTCCTGATACTACTCAGTGCAGGAACGATAGAGGGTATGCCAATACGATTTGATTTATATTCTTCCCAATGACCCTTGAAGTCACTAGAGAGCAAGATGCCTATAACCCTGTGTAAGTCTTTCTGTTTTGGACAATCTAACCTCTTTCCACACCTGAATTTTTCCTTGAGTTTGCCACACTGTTCTCCTTTCAGCTCTTCAAACCTACCCTCAAGTAGTTTTCTGTGTTCTGGCTCTTCCAGGAATAGAGAATAGACAACATTCTTAATTTAACTCATCATTTCTTCAGCACACTCTAACAAGCTCTTAACATCTATACCAAAATCAAACCTGTTGCCATCAAGTAGATTCCAACTCATAAAGACCCTAAAGGACAGAGCAGAACTTCCATAGAGTTTCCAAGGAGCACCTGGTGGATTCAAACTGCTAACCTTTTAGCAGTCGCAGCTGTTAACCATTATGCCACCAGGGTGGTTATTAAAGACATACAACAATGTTTTTTATAAAGAGGAATGTTGTTGTTGTTGTTTGGTGTAAAGAGCAATAGGAATCTAAAATTCCCACCTTCTTCAGAATGAGAATCATTTTCCATTCTCTTAAAATCATGAGGTAGGTAATTAGGCTATAGAGATAACTTAGCAGTCCTACAACTCATGTATGGCTTTCTGGAGTTCTTCCTGTGATTTCATAAGTCTATAATTCAACAATAAGTTTGAGACCAATTTGCCTCTTAAAATTCTGTGCTAAGTTCACTTTCTGTATCTGAAATTACAGTCTTCTATTATAGAAAAGGCGGTGTTCTCTCCATTCCTTAGGGATGGAGCTCAGTTCCAGGAAGACTTTAATGAGAGTCCTGAGACCACTGGAGACCATTATCTTGAGATCATTCTTTTAAATGCCATGAGTCTTGTGCTCTGTGGATCTACCACACAATGTGATGCCAAAAAAAAAAAAAAAATTCCTTTCTAAATCCTGACATAGTATAGAGACTCTTCGGTGATATTTGTTCTTATTTTTCTCAATAACAATGAAAATAATTGAAATTCAACTTGTTAGAAACATATCTTGGAATGTAGATGATTCTCCCTGGCATATTTTACTTCCTGTACATTGTTTCTAATTTTATAATTCTGAAAATTTGCCACGTCCCTCAGGTCTGTTCTGCCCTATTCACAGGGCAAGAAGATGGCATGTCATGAGAAGACATCACCTGGGGAATCAGTCAGAAGCAAGTGGGTGGGAAGAAAATGAACCCATAGTTTGATCACTATCATTGCTCCCCAAGCAGGCAACTCTCCTGTAGAAGACCTCGCTGAGAAAGAAAAGCCACTTTCACTGAAATCCCCAGTTACCGCACTGCCATTGGTGACATCCACAAATGGCTCCTAACTGCCTCTCTCCTCAGCTTGGCAGCCAAATTCTTCTACCAACTCAACCTAAACTTCATGTATTATCAAGTCTGATCTCCAAAATCTGCTCTTATAACATCAGTTCTTCAGGCAAACCAGTTAACTCACTGTCTGTTGATTAAGTTTTGTACTTTCCTTGGTCTGTAACCTGTTTCTTCTATCTGAAATGAACTTTCCCTGATCTCACCCTCCAAAATGTTGTCTATTCACAAATACCACCTCATCCAAGATGCTCTTGGCTTGCATAACATATAACAAACCCAGACAGAAATTATAGCCTTGAAGAAGGAATTCTATACAGAGAGGCAATTACTTGGCATGGTCTCCAATGGCTACCAAAACCTCAATGCTAATAGATATACTGGCGCAGTCTAGGTAGAGTAAAACCTGCAAAAGTCAGAACCTGTGTAAGGTGGAAACCCATGAGAGAAGGAAAACTCAAATGTTTTTCACTAATGGAGAGTGACAGAAAAGTGGCAACACTGCACCCTGTCAAAGGAGGAAAACTTGTGAGATTCAAAAAAACAAGGCAGACCCATGGAGTTCTGGCTGTCACAGGATTAACCGTACTTGTGCTGCTAAAAACTTATATATAGCAATAATTTAGGACTTTTGAAGGTAGGTGGATTATTTTTGTACCCTCTCTAGATCTTCTTTACCAGGCTGGTGGACACATTCCTCAGTTTCTTTGAGAGCTTACTGCTAGCAGCTTATAGCTGTACCCTTTTTAGAAATGCTTTCAGCTGAAAGCAATATAATTGACTGGAACTATTTGGAAGTGCATGCCCTCACACTAGGGTGGCCCATGCCCAATAACTGAGTGACACAAAACAAAACAAGCAAATAAACAAACAAACCCACCTCCTTCCCTCAAGATACAACAACTCTGAGGTGCCATTTAAGATTCAAGGCTCCATGCAAACCCAGGATGAAGTTACATTTCAGATGACCTCACATCTTTGTCTGGATCCTCCCCTATTTCGTTCACTAACAGCTTTCACCCAAGAGCAGTTCTTCACTGAACCACTTGTATAAGAATTTTTCCTAAGGTTCCACTTTTGGAGAACCTGTCGTAAGATGGTCAATGCATACATGGGAAGGAGTTCTTCATATATTTTATTGTTGTTTTCAGGTGCTGTTGAGTTGGTTCCAACTTATATCAACCCTATCTACAGCAGAAGAAAACACTGCGCAGTCCTGAGCCATCCTCACAATCATTGCTATGTTTGAGCACAGCCACTGTGTCAATCTATCTCGTTGAGGGTCTTTGTCTTTTTCCTGACCGTGTACATTACCAAGCATGATGTCCTTCTCCAAGGCTGACCTCTCCTAATAACTTTTCCAAAGTACTTGAGATGAGGTCTTGCCATCCTAGCTTCCAAGGAGAATTCTGGCAGCAATTCTTCCAGGACAGACCTATTCATTCTTCATTCAGCCCATTGTATATTCAATATTCTTCACCAACACCACAATTCAAAGTCATCAACTCTTCTTTGGTCTTCCTCATTCATCATCCAGCTTTCACATGTGTATGAGGTGATTGAAAATACTATGGGTTGGTCTAGGTGCACCTTAGTCCTCAAAGTGACAGCTTTGTTTTAACACTTTAAAGAGGACATCTGCAGCGGATTTGCCCAACAAAATACATTGTTAGATTTCTTGACTGCTACTTCCATGGGCATTGATTGTGGATCCAAATTAAATAAAATCATTAGCAATTTCAATCTTTTCTCCATCTATCATGATGTGGCTTATTGGTCCAGCTGTTGGGATTTTTGTTTTACTTATGTTGAGGTGTAATCCATACTGAAGGCTGTAGTTTTTGATCTTCATCAATAAGTGCTTCAAGGCCTCCTTACTTTCAGCAAGCAAGGTTGTGTCGTCTGGATATTGCAGGTTGTTAATGAGTCTTCTTCCAACCCTGATGCCCCATCCTTCTTCATATAGTCCAGCTTCTCAGACTATTTGCTCAGGATGCAGACTGATTAAGTCCGGTGAAAGAATGCAACCCTGACACATACATTTCCTGATTTTAAACCATGCGGTATTGCATTGTTCTCCTTGAATGACTGCCTCTTGGTCTATGTTCAGATTCCTCAGGAGCACAATTAAGTGTTCTGGAATTCCCATCCTTTGCAATGTTATCCATAATTTCTTATGATCCACACAGTGGAATGCATTTGCACAGTCAATAAAACACAGGTGAATACTTTTCTGGTATTCTCTGCTTTCAGCCAAGATCTGTCTGACATCAGCAATGATATCCCTCATTCCTCATGCTCTTCTGAATCCGGCTCGAATTTCTGGCAGTTCCCTGTCAATGTACTGCTGCAACAATTTTTGAATTATCTTTGGTAAAATTTTAATTGCATGAGATGTTAATGATATCTTTTGACAATTTCTGCATTCTGCTGGACCAATTTTCTTTGGGATGGGCACAAATACGGACCTCTTCCAGTCGGTTGGCCAGGTAACATTTCTCCAAACTCTTGGCATAGACAGTCAGGCACCTCCAGCACTGAATCCATTTGCTGAAACATCTCAATAGGTATTCCATCAATTCCTGGGGCCTTGTTTTTTGCCAGTGCCTTCAGTGTAGCTCAGACTTCTCCCTTCGATACCATCAGTTCCTGATCATATGCTACATCCTGAAATGGTTGAACACTGACCAATTCTTTTTGGCATAGTGACTGTGTATTCCTTCCATCTTTAATGCTTCATCCATTGTTCAACATTTTGCCCATAGAATACTTCAATTCTGGAGCTCGAGGCTTGAATTTTTCTTCAGTTCTTTTATCTTGAGAAATCCTGAGCGTGCTCTTCCTTTTTGGTTTTCTAACTCCAGGTCTTTGCACATATCATTATAAAATTTTAGTTTGTCTTCTCAAGCTGCCCTTTGGAATCTTCTGTTCAGCTTTTTTACTTCATTGTTTCTTCCATTCACTTTAGCTACTCTATGTTCGAGAGCAAGTTTCAGAGTCTCTTCTGACATTGCTATTGGTCTTTTCTTTCTTTCCTGTCTCTTTAATGACCATTTGCTTTCTTCATTTATGATGTCCTTGATGTCATCCCACAACTCGTCTGGTCTTTGTTCATTAGTATTCAGTGCTTCAAATCTTTTATTGACGTGGTCTCCAAAATCAGGTGGGATATACTGAAGGTCATACTTTGGCTCTCACAGACTTGTAATTTTCTTCAGCTTCAATTTGAACTTGCATATGAGCAATTGATGGTCTGTCCCACAGTTGGCCCCTGGTCTTTTCTGACTGATAATACTGAGCTTCTCCATCATCTGTTTCCACAGATGTAGTTGATATGATTCCTGCGTTTCCCATCCATTGAGGCCCACGTGCATAGTTGCCATCTATGTTGTTGAAAAAAGGCATTTGCAATGAATAAATCATTCGTCTTACAATATTCTATCATGTGATCTCTGGTGTTGTTTCTATCACCAAGGCCTTATCTTCCAAATACGGATCCTTTTTCTTTGTTTCCACCTTTTGCGTTCTAATCACCAGTAATTGTCAGTGTGTCTTGATTGCATGTTTGATCTACTTCCGACTGCAGAAGTTGGTAAAATCTTCCATTTCCTCATTTTTGGCATTACTGATTAGTGTGTAAATTTGAATAATAGTTGTATTAACTGGTCTTCCTTGTAAGTGTACGGACATTAACCTGTCACTGACAGCTTTGTACCTCAGGCTAGATCTTGAAATATTCTTTTGGGCAATGAATGTGATGGCATTCCTCTTCCATTTGTCATTCCTGGCATAGTAGACCATATGATTGTCTGGTTCCAAACGGCCAGTACCAGTATATTCATCTCACTAATCCCTAGGATAATAATTTTTATGCTTGCCATTTCATTTTTGATGACTTTCAATATTCCTAGATTCATACTTCATACATTCCATGTTCCCATTATTAATAGATGTTTGCAGCTGTTTCTTCTCATTTGAGTCGTGCCACTCAGCAAATGAAGTTCCTAAAAGCTTTATTCCATCCAGGTCATTAAAGTTGACTCCATTTCTGGGGGCAGCTCTTCCCCAGTTGTATCTTGAGTGACTTCTAACACGAGGTGCTCATCTTCTGGCACTATATCAGATAATGTTGCATTGCTATTTATAACGTTTTCACTGGCCAATTTTTTCAGAAGTAGATCACCAGATTTTTCTTCCTAGTCTGTATTAGTCTGGAAGCTCCATTGAAACCTGTCCATTATAGGTGACCCTGCTGGTATTTAAAATGCTGGTGGCAGAGTTCCCAGCATCCCAGCAACACACAGGCCACCACAGTACAACACACTGACAGAGGCTTTATTGTGCATCCTCAAAGGTAGTACCAGCACCCTTCCGTCAATTCGTTGTGCTGTGGTGGCTTGAGTGTTGCTATGACTCTGGAAGCTGTGCCATCAATATTTCAAATACCAGGAAGGTCGCTGACTTTGTCATCGAGTGCTGCTATAACAGAAATGCCCCAAGTGGATGGCTTTAAAAAAGAGAAATTTATTTTCTCACAGTCTAGTAGGCTACAAATCCAAATTTAGGGTATCAGCTCCAAGGGAAGACTTTCTCTGTTGGCTCTGGAGGAAGGTCCTTGTCATCGATATTCCCCTGGCCGAGGAGCTTCTCAGCGCAGGGGCTTCGGGCGTCCAAAGGATGTGCTATTTTCCCAGCTCTTGTTTCTTGGTGGTATGAGTTCCCCATGTCTCTCTGCTCGATTCGCTCTTTTACATCTCAAAAAGATCGGCGCAAGACACAATCCAATCTTGTAGATTGAGTCCTGCCTCATTAACATAACTGCCCCTAATCGCGTCTCATCCACATCATAGAGATAGGGTTTACAACACACAGGAAAATCATATCAGATGACAAAATGGTGGACAATCACACAATACTGGGAATCGTGACCTAGCCAAATTGATACTCATATGTTTTGGTGACATAATTCAATCCATGACAGTCACCCATGGTGGACAGGTTTCAGTGGAGCTTCCAGAATAAGACAGACTAGGAGGAAGGGCCTGGTGATATACTTCTGAATATTAGCCAATGAAAACCTTGTGGTTAAAAACAAAATACTGTTAGATACAGTGCTGGAAGATGAGCACTTCAGGTTGGAAAGCACTCAAAATATAACAGGGCAAGAACTGCCTCCTCCAAGTAGAGTGACCTTAATAATGTGAATGGAGTAAGCCTTCTGGGCCTTCATTTGCTTATGTGGCATGACTCAAAATGAGAAACAACAGCTGCAAACATCCATTAATAACTGGAATGTGGAAGGTACAAAGTATGAATCAAGGAAAATGGGAAGTCGTCAAAAATGAAATGAAGGCTTGGAGATCAATATCCTAGTGAGTTGAAATGGACTGGTATTGGCAATTTTGAATCTGACAATCAAATGGTCTACTATGCTAGGAACTACAAACTGAAAAGAATTGGCATTGCATTCACTTCAAAAAGAACATTCAAAATCTATCCTGAAATACAATGCTGTCAGTCATAGGCTAATATCCATCTGCCTACGAGGAAGACTAGTTAATATGACTCTTATTCAAATTGATGCACCAACCATGAATGCCAAATATAAAGAAATTGAAGATTCTTATGAATTACTGAGTCTGAAATTGATCAAATGTGCCATCAAGATGTGTCGACAATTACTGGTGTTGGAATGCAAATGTTGGAAAGAAAAAGAAGGAACAGAAGTTGAAAAATATGACATTGGTGGTAGGAACAATGTTGGAGATTGCATGATGAAGCTGTGCAAAACAAATGACTTATTTATTGGAAATACTTTTTACATTGTTTGCTTCTAGTTTGTAAAAATAAAATCAATTGTTATGTATTAACTTTGTATGTCTGAACCTTACTAAATTAGCACTGATGTATGTTTTGTATATTTCTTAGAATTTTTTGCATGAACAGTTATCTGCAAATGGAGACAATTTTGCTTCTTCTTAGTTCAGCTTCATGCTTTTCATTACCTTATTTCAATGCTTCGAACATTGAACATCCAGAAAATTGCTGAATAGAAATGATGAGAATGGACCTCCTTAGTTTTTCCCAAGCATTGAAGGAAGTCGCTTAATATTTTACAATTATAATGATGTTAGCTGGAAGGTTTTGCATAGATGCTGTATAAGGTTTTTTTTTTTTTTTCGCTCCTCACTTTCCCTTTTCTCCTTTCTTTTGGATTATTCGAAAAAAAAATTAAATTCCATTTAATTTATCCATTAGCATTAGTATATCTCTTTGCATTACTTTTTTAGTGGTTGCCCTCAGGATGAAACCCTGGTTGTGTAGTGGTTAAGTGCTACAGCTGCTAACGAAGAGGTGGGCAATTTGAACCCACTAGGCGCTCCTTGGTAACTCTATGGGGCAGTTCTACTCTGCCCTATAGGGTCGCTATGAGTCGGAATCGACTCGATGGCAGTGGGTTTGGTTTTGGGTTCTCAGAATGAAAATACGTGTCGCTTAATTTTAAGTTTACCTATAGTTAATATTTTAGCAATTTTTAGCAATGTAGATAAAATACCAAAACGTATATGTTTATTTTCATTCTATGAACATTGTGCTATAGTTTTATATGTGTTTTATACATCTTAAAGGAATTAAGAGTCATACAATAATATTTATAATAATGCAAATATTTATCACTTTAGATTCTCTTCATTTATTTCTGAAAATCAGAGATTCCCATTCATCCCTTGATGCCCTGATGATGTAGTCAGCTGAGCAAATCCCATTTCACCATATAGAAATTTTCTGTTTTGACTTTGTCTTCAGAACAAGAAGTTGGCCACGAAAACCTTTAATGCAAAATAAACACCATACAAATCCCTCCGACCATATTACTGCCAAATACTCAGAACTGTGCCTAAGCTACTGTCCTGTCACAGTTACAGAATATGGTGAGTCCCTTATTTCCCTGGACTCATTCATAGCTTTCTCACTGACTTATACAGAAGGCAGTAAAGCCTGCTGAGCCTATCTTCTCTTATGACCATTCGTGTTGCTATGGTAATATTACCCTTTCCTTACACAACTAGGTTCGGGCTTAAGTATTTTCTTCACTTATTTATATGTAAATTATTCATTAGAAAATATTTGATTGAGAACCTTCCAAAATAAGCTCATATTTCAAAGTGATAATATTCACTATATGAAGTTACAAATACCATAGGTAAAAATAAGTCCTGTTGTCACTCTAATAAAAATGTAAAAATTTCTACAAAAAAGATTCAGTAGGATGCCAACAAAAGATGATTTAATTTTTTCACTGTTGTCACTTCAATGTCTCCCTATCAATTTCCTCTTCCCTGTCTCCAGATAAAATCATGGGCATCTTCCACAGATTTTGGGCTAGTCTCAATTATTTGCATACGTTCTCTGAAATTAAAAATCCCAGATAAATCTAAAATCAAAACTTCAATTTCTTCTAATTTAGAATTTTTGCTCTTTGCTCCCTTTGCTCTGTGCCCAGCTGTGTCTGACTCAGACTCAGTAGCTTGCAATAGGAAGGGAGGGCAGAAATGCAGGGTCAGCATCTCCAGGAATTTCTCACATAAGTACTTCCCTTCCTTTCCTCACTAGGCTACCACTGGCTCCTACGGTGCTATAGTTGGAGAATGGACAAGAGGTAAATGACGGCAAAGGCTGTACTTGACTACAGATCCAGCCATCTTCTCAATGTAGGCGTGAGTCAGACACCAATCCCTATGACTTTCATATTCCATGGATGATACACCAAACTCTGGGTGATTATCAGAGACCTCCTTAATTGTCTTGTTAATGGAGGCAGGGGTGTACATCTCCGTCTTAGTTTGAGTTTCCTGGAAGGCAGAGCTTGGGACAAAGATTTGGCCGTGGTTAGTTCACTTGGGAGGTGATCCAAAGAAGCAGCAGTAAGGAAGAACTGAGGGTGAAACAGCCAAGGAGGAAAAGCCAATACAAGGGTGTGTAGTCAAAGTCACTGCTACAACAGCTTGATTCCCCTGGAACGTGTGGGAAACACAGAGATTGCCTTCCAGAACTGTCCATCTAAAGGGTGAGAAGGATGTTTCTCCAGTAAATTCCAGCCACCACTGGTTGTGGATTGCCCCTACGGGCTTTAACTGTCCCCATATCTGGGCAGTCCTTGCATGTGAGCTGAACATCTTGCTAGTGGCTCTCCAGAAAGTCTTAAGCTTCAGAGGAGGTCTGGGGCACTAATTTGGACAGGTTAGTGGTTGATACTTGAAGCAGGAAACTGACAATGGGAGTTGGAACCCCCCACTCGCTAGCACCAGTTGCTTAAACTGTTCATTCTCAGTTTTCTCATGTGAAAAATAAGGATAATAAAAGCAGGTAACCTCATGAAGTTGTTGTAATTGTGAGGATTATATTTATGTAAAACGTTATGCATCGTTCTTGGCACAAAATAAGCTCTGAATGAATGGTAGTTCTTATTTTGTTGGAGGAAAACCCCACTTCACTCATTTTTCAGTGAGTGAGATAGAGTTTCTAAAATTAGAATTAACCAAAGAATTAAGATAAGATTTTTGTCTTCAGATTGACGATGCCTGTTTACCATGACTATCCTCCCCATACTGTAAAATACTCCTCAGGAGGCAGCACTTTGAGGCACTGTGAGTGAAAAGAGTATCTCTTGTCTGGAATTCCTCCAAGCCTCTTTTTATACTTTAGCTCTCTATCTATAGAATTTTCAAGATGTGTATTTTCTAACTTTTGTTATAATAATTAATGTACATGTCCTAAAAATTCTTGTTTTTTAAAATTCAACTTGATATAAAGTCCCACCTCATATTCCCCAAGGTATTTAATGACTTGTCTTATAAATATCCGTAAAAAATGTTTGTCACTGAACAATACAGAATGGATAAAGCAAAGATTACCTTTTTATATCTGAGGTTTATTACTGAGTATCCCTTAATCAGAAATATCAAAGTAAACTTGGAACCAATATTTAGGTACGAGACAATTTATATTACAGTCCTCAATAATTGTTAAATGAAATTTATAGACCTCTGCATGAACGTCTACGGAGAAACAAAAGAATACATTGACCACTTGAGAATTTGCAGAATCCTGTGAGGACCGCAACTGCTCAGTGTGCGCTCCAGGACGTGGTGATGCTCCATGGTGCTTCTGAATTCACAGTTGAATCTCTAGACTCTTCAGAGATTTATCCCCAAAGGCAAAGAATAATAAATGATAAGCTATATAATCACAATGACTTTAGAATTGTTACTGAAAGATGAGTGAGTTCTTATTCTGAGAGGTAAGAAATTTTTTTTTTTTTTTTTTTTTTGTGAATGAATCTGAAGTATTGATTTTCATTTACCATCTGAGAACACATTACTCTCTAAGGCTGTCTGTACTCAAAAGCCAAGGGTGGGAAAGAGGGCACAGGTAATCAAGCAATCAACCAGCTAGTAAGAATCTTTGGCTAAATGACTCTGTTTCCACAATCAGTTTCATGTGAATAAAAAGGGACAATCCAAGCTACCGGGATTCCATATGACCAGAAGCTCAGGATCGTTCAACAGTATCTAAACAAGATATTTACCCTTAAAAAAGAAAAAAAAAAAAAAATCACTGCCATGGAGTGAATTCTGAAATGCATTTGGTATTTATTGTTAGTAAATAGCTTGGCAGAAAAACTTACTTTGTTTAGGGATCTGAATGCTTTTAACAGTGGACAAAGCTCAGAATGTAAAGCCCCCAAATTTGGACATGGGAGCCAACATAGCCCCTAGCTGAGTGATCCTGGGTAAACTTTTTAAATATTTAGATTTTACTTTATTCAGCTATACACAGGCAGGTGCGGCTTAAAACATTTGACAGCATATAGTCCACGGTCCTGTGAAAAAAAAAATTTTTTTTTCTTTAAAGTGTAAGCAGCTCTCCTTTTATCATTTCCCCGTAATGGTTTTAAGGAAACCCTGGTGGTGTGGTGGTTAAGAGTTACAGCTGCTAACCAAAAGGTTGGCAGTTTGAATCCACCAGGCGCTGCTTGCAAACTCTATAGGGCAATTCTACTCTGTCCTATAGAGTCCATATGACTCCGAATCAACTTGCCCGCAACAGATTTGTTTTTAATGGTTTAAATGGAGTTCCAGTAGCCTAGTGGTTAGGAGCTCCGCTACTAACCAAAGTGTCAGCAGTTCAAATCCACCAGCTGCTCCTTGGAAACCCTATAGAGCAGTTCTACTCAGTCCTGTAGGCTCGTTTTGAGTCAGAATTGATTGCCCACAAGAATTTTTTTTCAGTGGTTTTAAAGACTCCCAAGCCCAGACTCTTGCAGCACTGGACCACGGGTGGGATACAGGCAGGCGAGTCAGAGGACACGGTTCTGGGCATGGGGTCTTGGGCTTTGTCAGGTGGTGGCTGCAGCTGGGGCTGCAGGGGACCTGGCTGCTCCTGCAGTTCAGGCTGGCAGAACATCGGGTGGGGCTGGCCTCGCTCTGCCCTCTCCCCCCTCACTTCCTCACTTCCTCTCCATGGCCACCCATTCCTCTGGCCTTCACCCTCAGCTCCGCCAGCAGCAGCAGTGGCAATAGCAGTGACAAGGGCGACTGGAAGCTGACTCCCATAGGGTTTTTAATATGGTGCTAATATAACAGAAACCCCGGTGGTGTGGTGGTGAAGTGCTACGGCTGCTAATCTAAAGGTCAGCAGCTGAAATCCGCCAGGCGCTCCTTGGAAACTCTATGGGGCAGTTCTACTCTGTCCTGTGGGGTCGCTATGAGTCGGAATCCACTCGACGGTAAAGGGCTTGTTATGATAATGTCCACATCACATAACATCCTATTTCACAGAACATATGATTGACCAATGCATATCTTTATTATGTTAAAAATTATATAATTTTATTCTACAATGCTTCAATTAGAAAACATTATTAGAGTAGGGAATGATTTTGTTCGAATAAATGCACTTTAGTTATGTCCTGATTATTAACCATAAAGTGTTTTGCGTAGTAATTAGATTGATATTTCAAACTATAGGTAGTCCCCAATTTATGAGTTACGGATGAAGCACACGTAGGACCGTCCGTTTTTGTTTTATATCTTACCGTCTATAATATGTCCTACATACAATGTTGCAGCACGTAATTTGCTGCTTTGTCATTCTCAGAAGTTCTCTCAAGGTTGTTCAATGTTATGACTTACCGTTCAAAACACAGCTGTATTGACAGCTATGAAAACTAAAAAAAATGCATTTGACTTGCGTCAGAACCGATTTACACTGGATTTCTCAGACCGGAAACAGGTCTAAGTCGGGGACTACCTGTGCTTGATAAAACGATAATATTTTAATTACAAATATTTAAAAACTTAGTAAATTAACAAAAGGTGACTGCATTCATCTCTAATTTGAAATTCCCTTCTGGTACCATTATCAAAAGCAATTGCACCTCTATTCTTTTTACATAATCTCATTTAACCAATAAACCAAAAACCAAACCCATTGCTGTCCAGTAGATTCTGACTCATAGCGACCCTATAAGACAGAGTAGAACTGCCTCATAGCGTTACGGAGAAGCAGCTGGTGGATTTGAACTGCCAACCTTTTGGTTAGCACCCTGGCTCTTAACCACTGCACCACCAAGGCTTCATAGTGACCCACAGACATTGTAAAATATATAACTCACTAGCCTACTTTCTCATATATTAGCTGTCAAAAAGCTTAAAGGATAATCCAATATCCACCTATTGGCAAGTGTATTGGATACTGAGGTAAGTATTATTTAACTTCATTTATAGTAAAGTTACTAAAGAAATGTCAGACTTGCTGGCAATCACATTTTGACTCCACACTTGCTATGTAACCTTGTGCAAGTTACATAATCTCTTTCACTCATTTGCCTCATCTACAAAATAATAATGAGAGCACTTAATATTATTTTATAGAAAATAAAATGGAACTATGTATGGTGGTGCAGTGGTTAAGAACTACAGCTGCTAACCAAAAACCTGGCAGTTGAATTTCACCAGCTGATCCTTGGAAACCCTATAGAGCAGTTCTACTCTGTCCTGTAGGGTCACTATGAGTGAGAATCAATTAGGCAGTAACAGGTTTATTTTTGTATTGGATATGTGTATATATGGATATGTGTATATCTAGGTATTTCATATATATATATATATACATATATATATAATCCTAGCCCTATTCTCATCATTCTCTAAGTTTGTAATAAATAATATATTTTCTCAAGCTTTCAATATAAAACTTATATTTTTCTTTGTATTATACTCACCATTTCTTTTTGTTATTTTAATCAGTTTCTACTTTTTAGATTTAAAAACCACTTTAAATGCATTTTTGGAAAAATATAATATAAAAAGGAAAATCATCATACATTGAATTTTCTGACGTTTTTGCCAATAACAGTAAATGTAAATAAATGTAATTGCATATTGAGTAAATACAAATATATACTTATCATTACATATTAATATGCAATGACACTTGAACAATATCGTTATGTATAATGACTTTCCATGTGTGTATTACAGAAAATGGAGCCATGAAATTTATACCTTGTTTAATTTTTTTTTTTAATGTAATTTTTTCATCACAGATCTTTTCTCATTCCAGCTACATTGTCTCATGGATTTCCTGGTGGATGGGAACCACACTGCAGTGACAGAGTTCATTTTATTGGGCTTAACAGAAGATCCTACCCTTCGGGTCGTCCTCTTCATGGTCATCCTGTGCCTCTATCTGGTGACCATATCTGGCAATCTCAGCACAATCATCCTGATCAGAATCTCTTCTCAGCTCCATCGTCCTATGTATTTTTTCCTGAGCCACTTGGCTTTGGCTGACATAGGCTATTCATCCTCTGTCACACCAAATATGCTTGCAAACTTCCTGGTGGAGACAAATACAATCTCCTATCTTGGATGTGGGATCCAACTTGGATCAGCTGTTTTCTTTGGGTCAGTTGATTGCTGTCTTCTGGCTGCCATGGCCTATGATCGCTTTGTAGCAATCTGCAGCCCACTGCTTTATTCAACTAAAATGTCCAAACGAGTCTGTGATCAGTTATTACTTATGGCTTATGTAGGTGGTTTTCTTGATGCTTCCTCCTTTACCATTTCCTTCTTTTCTTTATTCTTCTGTGGACCTAATTGTGTCAATCATTTTTTCTGTGATTTTGCTCCTCTAGTTGAACTTTCCTGTTCTGATGTCAGTATCCCTGCAGTGCTCCCCTCATTTTCTGCTGGCTCCATCATTGTGGTCACAGTGATTGTCATAGCTGTCTCCTACATCTACATCCTCATCACCATCCTGAAGATGCACTCCACTGAGGGCCGCCACAAGGCCTTCTCCACCTGCACCTCCCACCTCACTGCAGTCACTCTGTTCTATGGGACCGTTACATTCACTCATGTGATGCCCAAGTCCAGCTACTCTACTGACCAGAACAAGGTCGTGTCTGTGTTCTACATGGTTTTGATCCCCATGTTGAACCCCCTCATCTACAGTCTCAGGAGTAATGAGATTAAGGCTGCTCTGAAGCAGCAGCTTGGTAGAAAAATATTTTCTTAGCAAAACCTCTTATTTTGTAGCGTTTGATGTAATAATATACTATTAATGTAATATTAAAAGAAATTTGATTCCTGTGGGCCAAATATATCTGCATATAATTAGCCAGTATGAGGCTTCATAGTATACAAGGGGTTGGATCTTCAGATGGTAAATCAAAGAAAATAGTGAGTTAACTTTAATAAATTAAATTAAATTTAGAAATAAGAAACACAAATTGATTCACAGGAAAAAAATCTTAATCTGCTGAAAATCTTTTTTAAGTTTTATTCATAGATTATTTTTCAAAACCAGTTCTAAGTCATAAATCAAGTTTATCAGGCCTCCAGGTCTTTAATGCTGTGTTCATTTTCAACAGCTGATTATGCTGACGTGAGCCTGATAACCATAGTTATGCCCTGACTGAGTACATTCTGAAGGGAAATAACAAATTGGAACAAGATAGTAAAATTGCTAAAGACATGGTGCTTATAGAAAGCTTATCTGTAGGGGTTGGTATCCGTGCACTTATAAAATTCTAGCCTATGTTTCCGGGTTCTGACTATGGTCTTGGATATAAGGGGTCCCCAGAGTCTAAGAGCATGAGTCCATGCTGACTAACTTGTGAACTGCTCAGTCAGATCAGAAGAGATGACTTCCTCTGAGGGAATAAACAGGGTTCCAGACTCATCAGTGACTGAGCAGAGCAAAAGCAAAAAGGATTTCCAGGAGAATCTGGCAAGCTGGATGACATTGAGTCTGTAAGGAAGAAACTTTTGGGGGAATTTATGATCAGGCCCATATCCTGCTCGTAAAACTCCAGGGGCCTGGACTGTTTCTCAGCTAAAATAGTGCCTGCCCCTCTGGACAGGCTAAATTAACCTCTATATGCTGATGCTTGCTACATTTATTTCTGTTTCCTGTCCCCATTTAATGATTCAGACACAAATTGTACCTTTTTGTAAACAGAAATAAAGGGCATGTCTTACTGAGGGTTCTGTAGAGAAACACAACCTGTAGAAAGAGAAAACATACCTTTGAGCCTTCTGTTCCAGCAATTACAGGTTTGGTCATTTTAAGCAACTCTCATGGTGAACACAGCTGAAGGGAGAGAGGGATTTTTCTAGAGGAATTTCTCACATGATTATGGGAACTAAACGTGTTGCTGTCAATTGATTGAGACTCATGGTAATACATGTTATAGACTAGAAGTGCTCCATATGGTTTTCTTGGCTATAATCTTTATGGAAGCAGATTGCCAGGTCTTTCATCCACAGCACTGTTGGGTGGGTTAGAACTGTCATCCTCTAGGTTAGTAGCCGAAAGCAAACTGTTCGCACCATCTAGGGCAGGGAATATATGTAAATAACATTTTTGCGGTCCAGTTGATTTCAACTCAACAGCCCCATAGAGTTTCCAAGGGCTGTAATTTTCATGGAGATAGACTGCCACATCTTTCCCCTGCTTAGTGGCTGGTGAGTTTGAACTGCCAACCTTTTGGTTAGTAGCTGAGTGTTTAACCACTGCACAACCAGAGAGAGATTGATTTTGAGAAATTGGCTCACAAGATTGGGCAGGCTAGGAAATCCAAAATCCGTATGTCTACTTGAAGTGTTGAAGCTGAATCCTTCTTCTCCAGGAAACCGTAGTTTACTCGGAAGGCCTTCAACAGTTTGGATGAAGCTCATCCACATTATGGAGGGTAATCTTAGTTTAAGGTTAACTGATTCAATGTTAATGTGAATACCTTTATAGCAACATCTAGACTAGTGTTTGTCCAAACAACTGGGCACCATAGCCTATTCATGTTGACGTGAAATTAATCATCACAGGGCATTAATCATTTCATTCATTAAAAATTTACACTGAGTGTTTCTAATATCTCTGGTACTGTGTAAGCTATTGAAATATAAGTGACAGACAAAGGTGTCTGCCTTCCTAGAATTAATCTTTTTGCAATGGAGATACACCACAAAACTAACAAATCCATGATATGGACTGTTAGAAGTTGTGAGTGCTGTGGAGAAAGAAAAAGCAAAGCAGAGCAAGGGAGACTGTCATGTCAGTGTAGACCTCGCTGAGAAGGTAATATGTAAACAAAGGATAGAAGAAGGTAAGGACACCTCACGCCAGCTATGGTGCTGCCTCTGTACACACATACAGTTGACCTTTGAGGTTTCTGTTCCAGCAATGGCAGGCTTGGTAATTTTAATCAACTCTCATGATGAACACAACTAAATAAAGCTTGATGAAATATTAAATACAACATAAAATCACATTAGAGTGTACAGGATAATAAGTGAGAACCCAGATAAACCGTGATTGCCCAGAGAGGTGAGCTTTGCACTCAAAAATGCTTTTTCAGTGAGGAGATTTGAGAAGCAGAAGAAAAAGCTAAGAACTGGGGCTGTGGATTTAGTGTTTTTTGTAGGGAGAGAAGCAGAAGTCAAAACAAGGGCATGTCCAGGTGAGAAGTCTAATTCATACACCTCATATACACAGGGAGAAACATGAAGTAAACAAGCCTTTGCACAGATTTGCACCCCTGGAAATCTAGGGAAAGTCAAGCCTGAAACTTGGGTTAAGGTTATCTAAGGCAAGGTGACTCTAATAAATACATGAACATCCTGTCTGGAGAAAGGTCTTAATTCTAAGCCTTTTTTTCCTGCCAATAATTATGGCCATCAAAGAGTGAAAACTAATGCCCAGCACAAAAGGAAACAAGAGACTAAACATGGGAACCAGAAGGAACAACAGATCACAGAAACACAATCACTGAGACTAGATAAAGGAATTAACAGACTAAGACTATAATACTGCTAAGCTTAAAGAAAGAAAAGAAACTTAGAAACAAATACAATCAACCAAACAATATATTAGCAAACCAAATCAAAAAACATGATCAAGTGAGATTTATCCCAGGGACGCAAGGTGGTTCAACATTAGAAATTCAATCAATGTAATACAGCAAACTAATGGAACAACAGAAAGGACCGCTTGTTCACCTCAATCAATATAGAAGAGCCATTTGACAAAATTCAACACCCTTTCATGATAAAAACAGCAAACAAGATAGGAATATAAGGGAAATGAGTTTCTTTGTGGAGCCTTTAGCCTTGTTTCTGCGTAAGAGAGAGAGAGGAAGAAATCAGCTAGGAAGTTTTTTTTTCCCGGGTCCTAAGGAGTTGTTACGGTTTCCCTTATTACAGTTACCCAGGGAAAAGCCAGGCCCTGCCAATAGAAAATATCAGTTATGCAAATAGATGGAGCCACATGAGGGGGGATTGGTCAGTTTAGTCCAGTGAGAGGATTGGTCAGTTATTATGCAAAGAGGGTGTGTAAAATCTGCTCAAAGATTGAGCCACTTGCCTATATAAGCACCTACCACACAGAGGTTGAGGGGGTATCTCACTACCATCAAGAAGAGCCTGCATTCCTGTGCTGAGAACCTCCCAGACCCAGGAGACAGAGCTGTAACACTGAAGAGCAGCAGGAGATGGCATGGCGGGCTTCCTGGCCATGGACTGAAGTGGCTACAGTGTACTTGCTGACCCATGGAAAAAGAGAACTGAGGGCCTTTACGTATGAGGCTTCCTGCTGTAGTGGGGTGCCTCTTGGCACTGCTGGTGGAGCTAATAAGGTCCAACCCAGGCCTGAGCAGGGGCAGAGGCCAGGCCCAGGTTGGGACAGAGGCCAGGCCAGCAGGGGCAGAGGTAGAGGACAGGCTCAAGCCCTGAGAGTGAGGGCCTGCTATCAGCGGCCAAACAGAAGCTGTCCTGACTGAATAACTATATCCTGAGTTATTCCTGTCACTTCTCTGTATGTGGACTTTCAACCTTAAAACTAAGCTACTGGCACAACTGAAATGGGTGACTTCGGGCCTAAATTAAAACTCCATTCTGAATTAAACTGAAATCTTCACTTCTACTGTTCTAAAGAGAAAATTCAGCCTTTTTTGTCAAAATTTAACTATGTGTAACATAAAGGGAGCAAGAGTCAGGATTTTTGGCTCCGATGAGGAAATGTTTATTGGAGTTTATTAAGAATGTTTATTCAGAGTGCGTATCTCAAGCATGTCCATGGAGATTAGGATATAAAAAAAAAAAAAATTAATAATGTTTAGATGAAGCCTGTAACTGTCTCATGACTCTGTAACCAAGATGAGGTAAATGTCAATTAACCAAGTATTAATCAAACTACATTTTCACTCTCTGGAATCTTCCACTCCATTTCTGCTAACTCTTTGTAAACCCAAAACTAAGTCATAAGCCTGTTAGCTTAAGAAGAGGGAAGAGGCAGACGTAGCACTGTAGTTAAAATGACTGCCAACAGATTGTCTTGTTCAACAAATCTCAGGACGTAACAGTCTCAGAACGTAGCAAATAGACTTACTGATGTTAAGAAGAATGTCTTGGTCAAACATGTTAGAGAGGTTAGAAATTAATGTTAGGAAAGCTTGTAGTTTAAAAAAATCCTTGTAATTTTTTGCCATATAACCCTCCCCACCCTCCATGTGCAGTTCTTTGCTTGCTCCATCTGATAAAACCTCACTGTTCTCCCTGTAGTTTGGAACACACTATAGCATCTTGCCTGGGTGCTTGTGTGTTTGCCCGTTTTGTGAAATGTTTTGTCCTTCAGTAAAGCTCTTGGTTTTTATTTCTCAAGATAGAAAAAGACAGAAAATGAAACCCATTGCCATCGAGTCGATTTCAACTAGCAGAGTGTAAATCTGGTGTTTTACCGAGGCACTTCCAAGTTAATCCTGATCCCATGTTCCTTCCTTAATAAACCATGTAACTGTGAGTATGGCCTGTGAGTTGTGTGTGGACCTTGCAACAAATGATCAAACCCAGCAGGGAAGTAGAGAGTGCAGTGGGGAGGACAGCTGGTGTCAGAATTAGTAAAAAGTTTGAAGAGTGGAAGTGTGTCTTATCTCAACCTCATATGAGTCAGCTTTGTGCTGACGCTGATTCTCATTCTCCCTGCAGTTAGACAAGGTCGAACACCATTGCTACTGCATTGCAGAACGTGAAAGACTTGTACATAAAACACTGGAAGACATTACTAAAAGACATTTTGAAAAAGATCTAAATAAATGAAAGGACAGTCCGTGTTCATGGATTAGACAGTCCGTGTTCATGGATTATATGTTCATCTTAATATAGCTAACATGTCAATACTACCCAAAGCAATCTACAAATTCAGTGCAATCCCCATTAAAATTCCAACAGCCCTTTTCTTGCAGAAATGAAAAACCAATTCTCAAATTTATATGGAAGGAGAAGGAACCCCAAATAGCTAAAGCAATCCTGAAAAAGAACGAAGTTGGAGGACTCAGGCTTCCTGATTTCAAAACTTGCTATAAATTCACAGTAATTACAACAGCCTGGGACTGCTATAATAATAGACATATAGGCCAATGGAACAGCACTGTGAGTCCAGAAACAAAATCATACATCTATGACCAAATGATTTTTGACAAGGGTGCTAACTAAGTCTATTTAGTGGGGAAAGAAGTCTTTTCAACAAATTGTGCTAGAAAATTTGGATTTTCATATGCAGAAAAATGAATCACAATCCAGGCCTCATACTATACCAAAATAAAATAAAATAGATGAAAAACCAAAATATGAAGCCAGAAAATTCTTACATGAAAATATAGGGGCAGAGCTACACGATGTACTTCTTAATGATGGATTATCAGATATGACAGCAAAAGGATCACTGAAGAGGACATTCAAATGGCTTAAAAACACATGAAAAGATGCTCAACATACATCAGAATTTGTATAGGATGGGGTGATGGGCCATTATTTCTCTAATGAGCCACTTCCCACTTCCCCCAAAGGGAGCATCAGGTGGACTTTATAAATTGAGGATTAGCAGGAGAAGTATTATTGAGTCTTTGGGTTGAAGATACTTGCTTCTACCATCATCCCCCTAGTCACATGAGTCACAAACCAGTAGTCATCCCTTGGAGGCATGTAGTATGAAACACTGTCTTATTTGTAAATCATTTTTTTACTTCATAGTTCTCAACCAATATAACTTTTAAGATATTTTTTGTAAATTTCGCTAGAAAAATACGTACCTGTCTTCAATAATTTTGTTATTAAAAATTCAACTTGTATGGTGTCCCACCTCATATTCCCCAAAGTATTGAATGGAGTTTCTTCCACTAACAAGCAAATACTTATAAAATGAACAGGCTGAATGAATGAAGATAAAATTACCTTTTATATATGAACTTCAGTATCCCTTAGGATGAAATATCAAAGTAAATGAAAAACAAATATTTAGTTACAAGAAATTTACTTTATTATACCCCAATAATTGTCAAATGAAAGTGCTCCAACACCTACCTAGAAACAAAAATAAATAGGCCGCTTGGGAACTGACAGAACCCTTAAGCCTAGTTCTGCACGTGTGACTTGAACTGTTCAGTTTCTGCGGGAGAACGTGATCATGATCTTTGGTGATTTGAATTCACATTTGAATCTTCAGAGGTTTATCCTCAAAGGCAAACAGTAATAGAAAGAGAGCAGGGTTGCTATATAAATACAATGACCCTGGTTGGGCTGGTTGGATTTATTACTGAAAGATGAACGAGTTATTTCAAGAGGTAAGATTTTAGCATCTGTGAGTGAAACTAACATACTGATTCATAATTTACCACTGAGAACGCTTTGCTGTCTAAGATTGTGTGCGTAATCACAAGCCGTAGTTGGGTAACCAGGCAGATGTAATCAAGCAGTCAGCTAGCAAGTAACCTTGAATTCACTTAAGTTTCCAGTCTGTTTAGTGTGAGAAAATGAGCTTAATTCCAATTACCAGGACTCCTTAAGTCCAGTCCTTAAGTCCAGAAGCTCATATAATCTTTAACACTGTCTACACACAACATTCAGCCACAACGCTAATGAGTTCATAAGTTTCCAGATTCTTTGACAGTTTATTATTTTAAACATCTTTGCAGAAAGATTTACTTTATGGTTCTGAGTGCTCTAGGATCACAGTCAACAAGACACAATAGACAAAGCCCAGGATAAAAAGCCAGAAATTTTGCGGTTGAGGGCCAACCTGACCACTAGCTGGGTGATCCTGGCTAAACTTCTTAACTCGTGAGGCTATCCTTTATTCAGGCTGTACATTATGCCAGAAATAATATTATTTCATTCTACATTACTCCAATTAGAAAACATTTTTACAGTAGAAAATGATTTGATTTGTTTGGATAATTGTACTTTAATTACATCCCGAGTATCAGTCATATACAGCTTTGTATGGTGATTACATTGATATTTCACACTCCTTCATAAAACAATAATATTTTAACTACAGGTATTTAATAGATTTACAAAACGTGCCTAAGCCCGCCCATCACCGTATGAAATTACCCTGTTGTATTACTACCAAGAACAATTGTATTTCATCCACTAGCACAAGTTGCTTGAACTCCTTATTCTCAGTTTTCTCATGTGAAAAATAAGGATAATAAAAGTAGGTAACCTCTTGAAATTGCTGTAATTGTGATGATTTGAATTTATGTAAAATGCTAAGCATAGTTCTTGTCACAAAATAAGCTCTGATTGAATGTGGGTTCTTATTTTGTTGGAGGAAAACCCTACTTCAGTCATTCTTCAGGGAGGGAGATAATAGTTTCTAAAATTAGGATTAGCAAGGGAATTAGGATAAGATTTCTGTCTTCAGATTGCCAACACCTGTTAACCACTAGTATCCTCCCTATGCTGGCAGTTCCTCCTCAGGAGGCAACCCTTTGAGGCGTTGGCAGTGAGTGAAAGACTATTTCTTATCTGGAATTCCTCCAAGCCTCTTTTTATACTTTAGCTATCTATACAATTTTCAGGGTGTGTATTTTCCAACTGTGCTACAATAATGAATATAAACCAAAACCAAAAAAATTTTATAAAATACACATGCCTTAAAAATTCCTGCTATTTAAAATTCAACTTTACATAAAGTTCTACCTCAAGTTCCCCAAAGTACTTAACGACTTCTCTTATAAAGATCAGTAAATAATGTTTATCAGTGAACTATACGGAATGGTAAAGAAAAATTACCTTTTTATATGAAGTTTAACACTGAGGATCCCTGAATCAGAAATATCAAAATAAACTTGGAACCAATATTTAGGTAGAAAACCAAAACCAAACCAGTTGCTGTGGAGTCAATCCTGCCTCAAACCAACCCTGGGACAATTTATGTTATACTCCTCAATAATTATTAAATGAAAGAGATGGAACTATGCACGAACATCTACGGAGAAACAAAAGAATAAACGGAACACTTGAGAATTTGCTGAATCCCGTGCGGACCGCAGCTGCTCAGTGTGCGCTCCAGGACGGGGTAATGCTCCCCGGGGCTTCTGAACCCACATTTGAATCTCTAGAAACTTCAGAGAGCCCCAAAGGCAAACAATAATAAACGATACTCTGTATAACTACAGTGACTTAAAAACTGGTACTAAAGATGAGTGAGGTCTTATTCCAAAAAGTAAGAATTATTCTTCGTATGTGTGTGTGAATGAATCTGAAGTATTCTCATTTACGATCTGAGAACACAGCACTTTATAAGGCTGTCTGTACTCACAAGCCAAGGGTGGGAAAGAGGGCACACGTAATCAAGCAATCAACCAGCTAGTAAGAATCTTTGGCTGAATGACTCTGTTTCCACAATCAGTTTCATGTGAGTACAAAGGGACAACCCAAGTTACCAGGATTCCATATGGCCAGAAATTTATACGATCATTCAACACCATCTAAACAAGATATTTAGCCAGTTAAAAAACAAAAACAGAAAAACCACTGCCATGGAGTGGATTCCGAGATGCATTGGGTATTTATTGTTAGTAAATAGCTTGGCAGAAAAACTTACTTTGTTTATGGGTGTGAATGCTTTTAACAGCTGACAAAGGTCAGAATGCTAAGCTGGAAAATTTGGAGATGTGCGCCAACATAACCACTAAGGCAGTGATGCTTTCCAAACCCTTCAAATTTTTAGGTTAAACTTTATTCAGCTGTACACAGGCATGTGTGGCTTAAAACATTGCACAGCATATAGTCCATGGTCCCGTGAAGTTTTTTTTTTTTTAATGGAAAGCAGCTCTCCTTTTGTTTATTTCTCCCTAATGATTTTAATGGAGCTCTGGTGGCTTAGTGGTTAAGAGCTGGCTGCTAACCAAAACATCAGTAGTTCAAATCCACTTGTTGCTCCTTGGAAACCCTATAGGGCAGTTCTACTCTGCCCTATAGGTCACCATGAGTTGGAATTCACTTGCCTGCAACAAGTTTTTTTTTTTTTTTAAATCATTTTAAAGACCCCAAACCCAGACTCTTGCAGCACTGGACAACAAGTGGGATACAGGCAGGTGAGTCAGAGGACTTGCCTCCGGGTGTGGGCTCTTGGGTTTTGTTAAGCTGTGGCTGAGGCTGGGGCTGGGGGTGCTCTGCCCTCTCCCCCTGACTCCACAGCAGCAGCAGCGGTGGCAATAGCACAACAAGGAGGACTGGAAGCTGGCTCCCAAAAGGTTTTTAACATGGTGTTAGCAAAGTGTCCAAATAACCGAACGTCCTATTTCACAGAATGTGTCATGGACCAATGCATTTCTGTATTGTGAAAAACAATATAATTGTATTCTACAATGCTCCAATTAGAAAACATTATTAGAGTAGGAAATGATTTTATTTGCTTGAATAAAAGCACTTTATTAATGTCCTGATTATCAATCACACAGTTTTCCATAGTAATTAGATTGATATTTCAAACTAGAGGTAGTCCGCAAGTTACGAGTTACTGGAAGAACCACACTTAGAACCAACTGTTTTTGTTTTTTTTGTGCCTTACTGTTAGTGATATGTAGGACATACAATGATGCAGTGCATAATTAGCTGATGTTATCGTGCTCAAATGTTCGCTCAAAGATATTCAATGATATTATTTACTGTTGAAAACACTACTGTATACAGAACTAAAAAAAAAAAAAAAAGAACTATTTGACTTGCATTTGAACCGATTAATACCGAATTTCTCAGAATGGAAGTGAGTCAAAGTCAGGGGGCTACCTGTACTTGATAAAACAATAACATATTAATTACAAATATTTAAAAATTGAATACATTTACAAAACTTGACTCCATTCACCCCTGATTTGGCACTATTTTCAAAAGCAATTGCCTTTCTATTCTTTTTAGATGATTTTATTTAACCAATAAACCAAAAATCAAAGCCATTGCTGTCAAGTCAATTCTGACTCATAGCCACCCTATAGGACACGGTAGGACTCTCCATTTGGTTACTGGGAAGCAGCTGGTGGATTAGAACTGCCAACCTTTTGGTTAGCAGCCTAGCTCTTAACCACTGCACCACCAGGGCTCCATAGCAACCCACAGATATTGTAAAATATATAACTAACTAGTCTCTCTCATACAATTAGCTGTCAAAAAGCTTAAAGGATAATCTAATATCCACCTATTGCAAGTGCGTTGGACACTGAGGTAAGTGTCATTTAACTTCATTCATAGCATAGTTACTAAAGAAATGTCAGACTTCCTGGCAATCACATTTTGACTCCCCACTTATACGTAACCGTGTGCAAATTATACAATACTTTCACTCGGTTTCTTCATCTGCAAAATAATAATGACAGCACTTACTACAATTTAATAGAATATAAAATGAAACTATGTATTGTGGTGCAGTGGTTAATGGCTACAGCTGCTAACCAAAAGGTTAGCAGATCAAATCCACCACCCGCTCCTTGGAAACCCTATGGGGCAGTTCTACTCTGTCCTGTAGGGTCACTATGAGTCAGCCTCGACTCAACAGCAACGGGGTTGTTTTGGTATTGGATATGTATATGTAATTCTAAGCCCTATTCTTATCATTTACGAAACTTGTAATAAATGACAGCTTTTCCTCACGTTTTCATTACAAAACCTGTATTTTTCTTGGTATTGTACTCATCATTCCTTTTTAGAATTCTAATCAGTTTCTGTTTTTTTATTCTTTAGCTTGAAAACCACCTTAAAAGCATTTTTGGAAAAATATAATATAAAAAGGAAAATCATCATATTTTGAATTTTCTGGTGTTTTTGCCAATAACAATAAATGTATATATATATAATTGAATAATAACATGTAAAGACAAATATATATTTATCATTACATATTAATTAATGTGCAATGACACGTGAATGATATCTTTGTTTATGACTTTACATATGTGTACTAATGTAAATGGAGTCATGAAATTTATAACTTATTTAATGCAATTTTTTCATCACAGATTTTTTTTTGACACCAGCTACATTGTCTCATGGATTCCCTGGTGGATGGGAACCACACTGCAGTGACAGAGTTCATTTTATTGGGCTTAACACAAGATCCTACCCTTCGGGTCACCCTCTTCATGGTCATCCTGTGCATCTATCTGGTGACCATATCTGGCAATCTCAGCACAATCATCCTTATCAGAATCTCTTCTCAGCTCCATCGTCCTATGTATTTTTTCCTGAGCCACTTGGCTTTGACTGACATAGGCTTTTCATCCTCTGTCACACCCAATATGCTTGTAAACTTCCTGGTGGAGACAAATACAATCTCCTATCTTGGATGTGCCATCCAACTTGGATCAGCTGCTTTCTTTGGACCACTTGAGTGTTTTATTCTGGCTGCCATGGCCCATGATCGCTTTGTAGCAATCTGCAACCCACTGCTTTATTCAACTAAAATGTCCATGCAAGTGTGTGATCAGTTATTCTCTGTGGCTTACGTAGGTAGTTTTGTCAATGCTTCCTCCTTTATGATTTCTTTCTTTTCTTTATTCTTCTGTGGACCAAATCAGGTCAATCATTTTTTCTGCGACTTTGCTCCTTTAGTTGAACTTTCCTGTTCTGATGTCAGTATCCCTGCAGTGGTCCCCTCATTTTCTGCTGGCTCCCTCATTGTGGTCACAGTGACTGTCATAGCCATCTCCTATGTCTACATCCTCTTCACCATCCTGAAGATGCACTCCACTGAGGGCTGCCACAAGGCCTTCTCCACCTGCACCTCCCACCTCACTGCAGTCACTCTGTTCTATGGGACCATTGCATTCATTTATGTGATGCCCAAGTCCAGCTACTCTACTGACCAGAACAAGGTGGTGTCTGTGTTCTATATGGTTGGTGATCCCCATGTTGAACCCCCTCATCTACAGTCTCAGGAATAATGAGATTAAGGCTGCTCTCAAGAGGCAGCTTGGTAGAAAAATATTTTCTTAACAAAACCTCTGGTTTTGTAGGGTTTGATGCAATAGTATGTCATGAATGTAATGTTAAAAGAAATTTGGTTCCTGTGGGCAAGATATATCTGCATATAATTAGCCAGTGTGGGGCTTACAGTATATGTGGGCGTGGATCTTCAGATAGTAAATCAGAGACACTAGTGAGTTTACTTTAATAAATTAAATTAAATTTAGAATTAAGAAACACAAATTGGATCACATGAAAAAAATCCTAATTTGCTGCAAATCCTTTCTATGTTTTATTCATATATTATTTTTCCTGTGTACACACATACAATTGACCTTTGAGGCTTCTGTTCCAGCAGTGGGAGGCTTGGTAATTTTAATCAACTCTCATGATGAACAAAACTCAATACGTTTGATGAAATATTAAATACTTCATAAAATCACACTAGAGCTTACAAGATAACAAGTGAGAACCCAAATACACTGATTACCCAGAGAAGTGAGCTCAGAACTCACAAATGCTTTTATAATGGGATTTGACAAATAGAAGAAAAAGCCAAGAACTGGGGCTGTGGATTTAGTGTTCTTTTAGAATGAGAGGGGCAGAAGTCAAAGCCTAGGGCATGTCCAGGTAAGAAGTCTAATTCATACACCTCATATAGACCATGATGATCGGGAGAAACATGAAGTAAACAAGCCTTTGTACAGATTTGCATCCCTGGAAATCTAGGGAAAGTCAAGCCTGGAACTTGGGTTAAGGTGGTCTAAGACAAGGTGACTTGAATAAATACATGAACATCCTATCTGGAGAAAGGTCTTCATTCCAAGCATTTTTTTTTCCTGGCAATAATTATGACCATCAAAGAGTGAAAAATAATGTCCAACAGAAAAGGAAACAAGAGACTAAACATGGGAACCAGTAGGAAGAGGAGACTACAGAAACAGTATCGATGAGATTAAGATAGGAAATTAACAGACACTATTAATATTTTTTTTATAATACTGCTAAGAGAAATAACCTTAAAGATAAACAAAATCATTTCAACAAAATACTAGCAAACTAGATCAAAAAACATATAGAAGGATTATACACCATAATCAAGTGAGATTTATCCCAGGAATGCACGGATGATTCAATACTAGAAAATCAACCAATGTAATACAGCAAACTAATAGAACAAAGGAAAGGACCACTTGTCCATCTCAATCAATACAGAAAAGGCATTTGACAAAATTCAACACTGTTTCATAATAAAAACTCCAAACAAGATAGAATTATAAGGGAAATGAGTTTCTTTGTGTAGCCTTATGCCTTGCTTCTGCATAAAAGAAAGAGAGAGAGGAAGAAAGCAGCTTGGGAGATTTTTTTCCGGGGCCCTAAGGAGTTGTTAAAGTTTCCCTTCTTATAGTTACCCAGGGAAGAAGCCAGTCACACGAATAGATATATGTTAACCCATGTTCATTGCAACATTCTTCACAATATCAAAAAGATGGGAGGAACCTAGATGCCCATCAACAGAAGAATGGATGAACAGACTGTGGTACAATGGAGTATTATGCAATGCTAAAGAACAACGATGAATCTGTGAAGTATCTCATAACTTGGATGCATCTGGAGGACATTATGCTGACTGAAAAAAGTCAGTCACATAAGGACAAATATTGTATGAGACCACTACTGTAAAAACTCATGAAAATGTTTACATACAAAAGAAACAATATTTGATGGTTACAAGGGAGGGGAGGGGTGGGGATGGAAAAACACCTAATAGACAATAGATGAGCAGTATCTCTGGTAAAGGGTAAGACAGTACACAATACTGGGGAAGCCAGCACAACCTGTACAAGGCAAAGCCATAGTAGCTCCATAGACACATCCAATCTCCCTGAGGGTCTGAATTGCTGGGCTGAGGGCTGTGGGAACCATGGCCTCAGGGAATATCTAGCTCACTTAGCATAACAGAGTTTATAAAGAATATGTTCTACATTCTACTTTGGTGAGTAGTGTCTGGAGTCTTAAAAGCCTGTGAGAGACCATCTACGATACTCCACTGGTCTCATGCCTTCAGGAGCAAGGAAGAATGAAGAAAATTAACGACATAAGAGAAAGATTAGTCCAAAGGACTAAGGGACCACATCTACCACGGCCTCTACCAGACTGAGTCCGATACAACTAGATGGTGCCTGGCTACCACCACTGACTACTTTGACAGGGATCACAACAGAGAGTCCTGGACAGAGCTGGAGAAAACTGTACAACAAATTTTAACTCAAAAAGAAAGACCAAACTTGCTGACCTGACAGAGGTTGGAGAAACCGCGAGAGCACGGCCCCCAGACAGCGTTTCAGTGCAGTAATAAGGCCACTCCTGAGGTTCACCCTTCAGCCAAAGATTGAACAGACCCATAGAACAAAACAAGACTAAAGTGGCACACCAGCCCTAGGACAGGGACTGGAAGGTAGGAGGGAACAGAACGCTGGTAATAGGGAACCCAGGGTTGAGAAGGGAGAGTGTTGACATGTTGTGGGGTTGTTAGCCAATGTCATACAACAATGTGTGTACTAACTGTTTGATGAGAAACTAGTTTGTTTTGTAAACCTTCGTCTAAAGTTCAATAATAAATAAATAAAGAATGTTCATTCACCCTGATGGGGCAGGAGACCAGTGGGATGCAGGCCTCAAATCCTCATGAAAGGACCAGACTTAATGGTCTGACTGAGCCTAGAAGGACCATGAAGGTCATGGTCCCCAGAGCTTCTGTTAGCCCAAGACTGGAACCATTCCCAAAGGCAACTCTTCAGATGGGGATTTCACTGGATTATAAGATAGAAGATGATACGGGTGAGGAGTGAGCTTTCTGGATCAAGTAGACACATGAGACTATGTGGGCAGCTCCTGCCTGGAGGGGAGATGACAAGTCAAGGGGCAAAGAAGTTGGCTGAATGGACACAGAAATAGAGAGTGGAGGAAAGGAGTGTGCTGTCTCATTAGAGGGAGAGCAACTAGGAGTATATAGCAGGGTGTATATAAATAATATATATAAAACCCTGGTGGCATAGTGGTTAAGTGGTATAGCTGCTAACCAAAGGGTTGGCAGTTCAAATCCACCATGGGGCAGTTCTACTCCAGAGTAGAACCATGGGATAGTTCTACCCTGGCCTATAGGGCCGTCATGAGTCGCAATCGACTTGACTGCATTGGGTTTTTTATATAAATTTTTGTATGAGAGACTGATTTGATTTGTAAACTTTCACTTAAAACACAATAAAAATTAAAAGAAAGAAAAAAAAAAGAAACTCCTCGTAATTTTTTGCCCTATAACTCCCCCTTCCCCCCATCTGCACTCCTTTGTTTGTTCTACCTGATAAAACCTCACTGTTCTCCAGGCAATTTGGAACACACTGCAGCATCTTGCCCAGATGCTTGTGTGTTTGCCCATTTCATGAAATGTTTTATCCTTCAGTAAAGCTCTTGGTTTTTGTTTCTCAAAACAAAAAAACAGAAAATCAAACCCATTGCCATTGAGTCAATTCCAACTAAAAAAAATAGCAGAGTGTAAATCTGGTGTTTTACCATGACACTTCCAAGTTAATCCTGATCCCATGTCACTTCCTTAAGAAACCATGTTGCTGTGAGTATGGCCTGTGAGTTGTGTGACTCTTGCAACAAATGATCAAACCCAGCAGAGAAATAGAGTGCAGTTGGGAAGACAGCTGGTGTTAGAATTAGTAAAACCTTTGAAGAGTGGAAGTGTGTCTGACCTCAACATCATATGAATCAGCTTTGTGCTGATGCTGATTCTCATTCTCCCTGAAGTTAGACAAGGTCCGACACTGTTGCTAACTCATTGTAGAAGCTGAAAGACTTGTGCATAGAATACTTTAAGATAGTACTGAAATAAATTAAAGAAGACCTGAATAAATGAAAGGACAGTCTGTGTTAATGGATTGGAAGGCTTAATATAGCTAAGATGTCAATACTACCCAAAGCAATCTACAAACTCAGTGCAATCCGCATCAAAATTCCAACAGCCTTTTTTTGCAGAAATGGAAAACCAATTCTCAAATTTGTATTGAAGGAGAAGGAACCCCAAATAGCTAAAGCAATCTTGAAGAAGAAGGAAGTTGGAAGGCTCAGGCTTCCTGATTTCAAAACATACTATAAAGCCACAGGAATTAAAACAACCTGGGACGGTGTAATAATAGAGATATAGACCAATGGAATAGCAACGAGATTCCAGAAATAAAATCATACATCTATGATCAGCCGATTTTTGACAAGGGTGCTAAGTTTATTTGGGGGAAAGGAAGTCTCTTTAAAAAATTGTGCTAGAAAAGTTTGATTTCCATGTGCGGAAACATGAATCAGAATCCATTATTCATCTTAACAAACAAAAAATTTTAAATAGATGTAGAACCAAAATATGAAACTATAAAATTCTCACAAGAAAATGTAGGGGCACAGCTGTGGGATGTATTTCTTAAACACGGATTATCAGCTATGACAACAAAGGGATCACTGAAGAGGACATTCAAATGGCTTAAAAACACATGAAAAGAAGTTCAACATCATTAGTCGTTGTTGTTAGTTGCTGTCTAGTGGCTTATTAGTATTTGTATAGGATGGGATGATAGGCCATCATTTTTCGTATGAGCCACTTCCCCACTTCCACCACAGGGAGCATCAGGAGGACTTTATAAACTGAGGATTAGCGGGAGAATTTCACTGAGACTTTGGGTTGAAGATACTTGCTTCTATTGTTATCCCCCGAGTCACATAAGCCACAAACCAGTAGTCATCCCTTTGAGGCATGTAGTATGAAAGGCTATCTTATTTGGAAATCATTTGTTTACTTCATAGTTCTCAATCTATACCACTTTTAAGATATTTTATAACTTCTGCTAGAAAAATATGTACATGTCTTAAATAATTTTGTTATTAAAAATTCAACTTTGTATGGTATCCCACCTCATATTCCCCAAAGTGTCAAATGGAGCTTCTTACACTAACTACCAAATACTTATAAAATGAACAAGCTGAATGTATGAAGATAAAGTTACCTTTTATACATGAACTTCAGTATCCCTTAAGATTTAATATCAAAGTAAATTAAAAACTAATATTTAGTTATAAGAAATTTAGTTTATTATGCCCCGATAATCGTCAACTGAAAGTGCACCAACACCTACACAGAAACAAAAATAAATGAATAAATAGGCCACTTGAGACTTGACAGAACCCTTCAGACTAGTTGTCTATGTGGGATTTGAACTGTTCAGTTTCCCCTGGAGAATGTGATGATGATCTTTGGTGCTTTGAATTCACATTTGAATCTTCAGAGGTTTGTCCCCAAAGGCAAACCATAACAGAAAGATAGCATGGTTGCTGTATAAATACAAAGACATTAGATTTATCACAGAAAGATGAACGGATTATTTCAAGAGGTAGGATTTCAGCATCTGTGAGTACCTGACGTATTCCTTATAATTCACCACTGAGAACGCTTTGCTCTCTAAGATCGTGTCTGTACTCACAAGCCATAGTTGGGTAACCAGGCAGACGTAATCACGCAGTCAGCTAGCAAGTAACTCTGAATTCACTTAAGTTTCCAGTCAGGTTAGTGTAAAAATATGAGCTTAATTCAAATTACTAGGACTCCTTATTTATCCACCCATAAGTCCAGAAACTCTACCTACATTTCGCACTCAGCCACAATGCTAATGAATTCATGACCTCCTAGATTCTTTGGAGATTCATTATTTTAAGCATCTTTGCAGAAAGTTTTACTTTATTTATGGGTCTGAGTGCTCTAGGATCACAGTCAACAAGACACAACGGACAAAGCCCAGGATAAAAAGCCAGAAAATCTACAGATGAGGGTCAACCTGGCCACTAGCTGGGTGAGCCTGGCTAAACTTCTTAACTTGTGAGGCTATACCATATTATTTCATTCTACAATACTCCAATTAGAAAACGTTGTTACAGTAGAAAATGATTTGATTTGTTTGAATAATTGCATTTTAATTACATCCTGAGTATCAGTCATATAGTGTTTCGTATGGTGATTAGATTGATATTTCACATTCCCTCATAAAACAATAATATTTTACCTACAAATATTTAATAAATTTTCAAAAGGTGACTATTCCCTAATTTGAAATTCATGTGTTGTATTAATATCAAGAATAACTGTATTTCTCCTTTAAAAAAATGTTCTTGTCTTACTGATAGCCTTTGTGAACTATGTAACTAACTAGACATCTCTTTTGTGTGTTAGCTATCAGAAAGCAAAAAGGTTAATCTCTTATTAACTAATTTCCAAGTATACTCAACTTCATCGATATAATTATTCAATGTCATTTATGTTGTAGTTACTAATGAAATGGATTGGATTCAAACTTTGGGGTTCATATCCTAATTCCACCACTTTGTATACAACTTAAGGTAAGTTACTTAATTTTTCAGCTATCAGTTTCCTTAGCTGTGAAATGAGAATAACAAAATACTTAATATTATTTCATGGAAATTAAAACAGAAGTATGCATATAAAATGCTTAGTTCTGTGTCTGTTGTTTAGTAAGCATTAAATAAGTATTAGCGATTATGCTAGTTTTCAGTATGTAATCCTGTACTTATACATTTTTTTTATACTTACCAATCCTTTCGTTATTTGCATAAGTCTTATGTTTTCTAATTTTTACATTTAGAGGCGCTTGGAATGCACTATTGTAAACAATAATATTAGCCAGAAAAAACTACATTATTTCCACCAAGTTATCTGATGCTTTTAATAAAAGTGATTTAAACCTAGAGAGAGACTCATCGCTGCATATAAATATATACATTTTTCTGGGGCTTTAAGTAAACATTAAATTTTTTAAAACAAAACTTGAAAAATTTGTTTATAAAGACTTCCATGTATGTATTTACGAAAATGAAACCATGAAATTCATAGCTTCTTTAATGCAATATTTTCATCACAGGCCCTTTTTGAACCAGCTACATTGTCTCATGGATTCCCTGGTGGATGGGAACCACACTGCAGTGACAGAGTTCATTTTATTGGGCTTAACAGAAGATCCTACCCTTCGGGTCGCCCTGTTTATGGTCATCCTGTGCATCTATCTGGTGACCATATCTGGCAATCTCAGCACAATCATCCTTATCAGAACCTCTTCTCAGCTCCATCATCCTATGTATTTTTTCCTGAGCCACTTGGCTTTTTCTGACATAGGCTATTCATCTTCTGTCACACCCAATATGCTTATAAACTTCCTGGTGGAGAGACATACAATCTCCTATCTTGGATGTGCCACCCAGCTTGGTTCAGTTGTTTTCTTTGGGTCAGCTGAGTGCTGTCTTCTGGCTGCCATGGCCTATGATCGCTTTGTAGCAATCTGCAACCCACTGCTTTATTTAACTAAAATGTCCACGCAAGTCTGTGTCCAGCTATTCTCTATGGCTTATGGATGTGCTTTCCTCAATACTTGTTGTTGTACTATTTGCTTTGATTCGTTATACTTCTGTGGACCAAATCAGGTCAATCATTTTTTCTGTGATTTTGCTCCTTTAGTTGAACTTTCCTGTTCTGATGTCAGTATCCCTGCAGTGGTCTCCTCATTTTCTGCTGGCTCCATTTTTGTGGTCACAGTGTTTGTCATAGCCATCTCCTACACCTACATCCTCATCACCATCCTGAAGATGCACTCCACTGAGGGCCGCCACGAGGCCTTCTCTACCTGCACCTCCCACCTCACTGCAGTCACTCTGTTCTATGGGACCACCACATTCATTTATGTGATGCCCAAGTCCAGCTACTCTACTGACCAGAACAAGGTGGTATCTGTGTTCTACATGGTGGTGATCCCCATGTTGAACCCCCTCATCTACAGTCTCAGGAATAATGAGATTAAGGGTGTTCTCAAGAGACAGCTTGGTAGAAAAATATTTCCTTAACGAAACCTCTTATTTTATAGGGTTTGATGCAATAATATACTATTAATGTAATATTAAAAGAAACTTGCTTCCTGTGGGCAAAATATGTCTGCAAATAATCAGCCACTATGAGGCTTCATAGTATACCTGGGGGCAGATCTTCAGGCAGTAAATCAGAGAAAATAATGAGTTAACTTTAATGAAATCAAATTAAATTTATAATTAAGAAACACGAATTGGTTCACATGAAAAAAACCTTAATCTGCTGACAATCTTTTTTAATATTTATTCATACATGATTTTTCAAAAGCAATTCTATGTCATAAGTTAAGGTTATTGTACTTCCGAACCTTTAAAGCTGTGTTCATGTTCAGCATCAGGTTATGCTGAGATGAGCCTGATAACTGTAGTTTTGCCTTGACTGAGCACCTTCTGAGGGGAAATAACAAAGTGGAACCACACAGTAAAATTGCTAAAGACATTGTGCTTATAGAAAGGTTATCTGCTGGGGATGGTCTTTGCAGACTCATAAAATTCCAGCTGTTTTTCTGAGTTCTAAATCTAGCCTTGGATTTAAGGGGTCTCCAGAGTTTAAGAGGAGACCTGGTGTTGCAGTGGTTAAGAGCTCAGCTTCATCCCAAAAGGTCAGCAGTTTGAATCCACCAGTTGCTCCTTGGAAATCCTATGGGGCAGTTCTACTTTGTCCTATAGGGTCACTATAAATTGGGTCATTATGAGTCAAAATCGACTCCACGGCAATGCGTTTGGAGCCCTGGTGGCACAGTGGTTAAGAGCTCAGCTGCTAACCCAAAGGTCGGGAGTTGAAATCCACCAGCCACACCTTGGAAAACCCATGGGGCAGTTCTACTCTGTCCTAACCCACTAAAACCAACCCACTGCCATCGAGTGTATTCCAACTCATAGCGACCCTATAGGACAGAGTAGAACTGCCCCATAGAGTTTCCAAGGAGCGCCTGGGGGATTCGAAATGCTGACCTTTTGGTTAGCAGCTGTAGCACTTAGCCACTACACTACCAGGGTTTCCAACTCTGTCCTACAGGGTCAATATAAGTTAGAATTGACTCGACAGCAATGAGTGGTGGTAGAGTCTAAGAGTAAGAGAGCACCCTGACTAATGTGTGAGTTGTTCAATCAGATCAGAAGACGTGACTTACTCTGAGAGAATGACCAGGTTCCCAAACTCATCAGGGACTCAGCAGAGCAAAAGCAAAAAAGGATTTCTAGGAGAATCCGGCAAGCTGGATAAAACTGAGTCTGTGAGGAAGAAACTAATGGAGGAATTTGTTTATGATCAGGCTCACATCCTGCTCTTAAAACTCCAGGGGATTGAACTCTTTTCCAGCTAAAATAGTGACTGCCTCTCAGAACAGGCTAAATTAGCCCCAATATGCTGATGACTGCTACATTTATTTTTGTTTCCTGTGCCCACTTAAGGATTCAGACAAATATTGCATCTTTTTGCAAATAGAAACACAGGGAATTCCTTCATCAGGGTTCTCTAGAAAAACAGAACCAGTAGAGAACGAAAAAGAGAACAGCACTTTGAATCCAGCAGCTGCAGGATTGGTAATTTTAAGCAACTCTCATGGTGAACAGAGCTAAAGAGAGAGAGATTTATCTAGCTGAATTGGTTCACATGATTATAGGAGGTAAACTCGTTGCTTTTGATGGATTGAGAATCATGGTGATGCCATGTGTTATAGACGAGAACTGCTCTATATGGTTTTCTTAGCTGTAATCTTTATGCAAGGAGACTGCCAGGTCTTTCCTCCACAACACTGTTGGGTGAGTTGGAACCATCAACCTTTAGGTTACTAGCTGAAAGCAAAGCGTTTGCACCACCCAGGGCCATATATATATTCTGTAGTACATATAAATAACTTCATTGCCAACGAGTTGATTCTGTCAGAACTGCCCCATAGAGTTTCCAATGCTGTAATCACTATGGAAGCAGACTGTCACACCTTTCTTCCACAGAGCAGCTAGTGGGTTTGAACTGCCAACATTTTAGTCGCTGAGTGCTTAACTGCTGTGACACCAGACAGACAGAGAGAGAGATTGATTTTGAGAACCTGGCTCACAGAATTAGGCAGGACAGGAAGTTCAAAATCTGGATGTGAGGTAAAAGGCTAGAAATTCCAGCAATGTTGTCAGCAATGTTGTCTATTTACAGTGTGGAAGCTGAATCCTTCTTCAGGAAACTATAGTTTGGTCTTAAGTCCTTCAAATGACTGGGTGAAGCACATTCACATTGTAGAGGGTAATCTGCTTAGTTTAAGGTAATCCGATGAAATGTTAATCACATGTAAATACCTTTATAGCAACCTCTAGACTACTGTTTGTCCAAACAACTGGGCACCATAGGCTATTCATGTTGACATGAAATTAATCATCACAGGGCATTAATCATTTCATTCATTCAAAATTATACTGAGTACTTCTAATATATCTGGTACTGTGTGGGCTATTGGAAATACAAGTGACAAATAAAGGTGTCTGCCTTCCTGGAATTAATATTCTCGCAGAGGACACAGATGAAGAGAGTAACAAGTACGTGATATAGACCGTTAGAAGGTGGTGAGAGCTACGGAGAAACAAAAAGCAAAGCAGAGTAAGGGAGACTGACATGTCAGTGTAGACCTCACTAAGAAGGTAACATCTGAGCAAATGACTGAAGTAGGTAAAGACGCTTCATACCAGCTGTGGTGTTGCCTGTGTACTCACATAAATTGATCACTGAGGCTTCTGTTCCAGCAGTGGGAGGCTTGGAAATTTTAATCAACTCTCATTTGCTCAGGGTGAACACAACTAAATAAGCTTGATGAAATATTAAAGACATCATAAAATCACATTAGAGCTTACAGGATAAAAAATGAGAACCCAAATAAACTGTGATTACCCAGAGAAGTGAGCTCAGCACTCACAAATGCTTTTATAATGAGGAGATTTGACAAGTAGAAGGAAAAGCTAAGAACTGGGGCTGTGGATTTAGTGTTCTTTTGCAGTGAGAGAGGCAGAAGTCAAAGCCTAGGGCATGACCAGGTGAGAAGTCTAATTCATACACCTCATATACACAGGGAGAAAAATGAAGGAAACAAGCCTATGTACAGATTTGCAGATCTAGAAATCTAGGGAAAGTCAAGCCTGCAACTTGGGTTAAGGTGGTCTAAGACAAGGCGACTTGAATAAATACATGAACATCCTATCTGGAGAAAAGTCTTCATTTCAGGGCTTTATTTTTCATGCCAATAATTACAAACATCATAGAGTGAAAAATAATGTCCAATGCAAAAGGAAACAAGAGGCTGAACAGGGGAACCAGTAGGAACAACAGACCACACAAAGAGAATCACTAAGATAAGGGAATTAACAGACAGAGAATATAATACTGCTTTTTCTAAGCTTAAAGAATTAAAAGAAACTTAAAAATTAAACAATCTACTCAACAAAATACTAGCAAACCAAATCAAAAAACATATTAAAAGATTATACACCATGATCAAGTGAGATTTATCCCAGGAATTCAAGGGTGGTTCAACACTAGAAAATCAACCAGTGTAATACAGCAAACTAATAGAACAAAGGAAAGGACCACTTGTTCATCTTGATCAGTATAGAAAAGGCATTTGACAAAATATAACACGTTTTCATGATAAATACAAACAAGATAGGAATAGAAGGGAAATGAGTTTCATTGTATACTGTTATGCCTTACTTCTGTACGAGAGAGGAAGAAATCAGCTTGGGAGATTTTTTTCCTGGGCACTAAGGAGTTGTTATAGTTTCCCTTGTTACAGTTACCCAGGGAAGAAGCCAGTCCCTGCCAGTAGAAAATATCAGTTATGCAAATAGATAGAGCCATTTGAGAATGGATTGGTCAGTTCAGTTCAGTGAGGGGATTGGTCAGTTATTATGCAAAGAGGGTGTGTAAAATCTGCCCAATAAGATTGAGCCACTTGCCTATATGAGCAACCATCCCACAGAGGTTGAGGGGATACCCCACTACCATCAAGAAGAGCCTGAAGTGGGGTATGTCTTTTGGACCCAGGGTCCCTGTGCTGAGAACTTTCTAGGCCCAGGAGACAGAGAGAGCTGTAACACTGAAGATCAGCATGACAGGGCATGGTGAGCTTCCTGACCATGGAGTGAGACGGCTACAGTGCATGCACCGACCCATGGAACCAGAGAAATGAGGGCCTTCAGCTAGGAGGCTTGCAGCTGGCGGGGAGGGGGGGTGCCTCCAGGCACTTGTTGGTGGAGTTAATAAGCTCTGGGACAGGCTTCAGCAGGGTCAGAGGTCAGGCCCAGAGCGGGAACAGAGGCCAGGCCAGCAGGTGCTGAGGTAGAGGCCAGGCCCAAACCATGAGAGTGAGGGCCTGACAGCAGCAGCCAAGCAGAAGCTGCCCTGATTCAAGAACTATATCCTGAGTTACTCCTGTTACTTCTCTGTGTGTGGACTTTAACCCTTAAAACTGAGGCACTGGCATAACTGAAATGGATGACTTCAGGCCTAAAGTTTAACTCCATTCTGAGTTAAAGTAAAATCTTTATTTCTATCATTCTAAAGAGAAAATTCAGCCTTTCTTAAAAAAAATTAACTGCTTGGAACACAAAGGGAGCATAGCAGGATTTCTGGCTCAGATGAGAAATTATTTGTTGAAGGTGTTTATTAAGAATGTTATTCACCTTGGTCTTTTAAAAGAATGCCTATCTGAAACATGTCCACGGAGGTTAGGAAATAGGATTAGAATGGATGATATTAAGATGAAGCCTGTAACTGTCTTATAACTCTGTAACCAGGATGAGGTAAACATCAATTAACCAAGTCTTAATCAACGCTGCATTTTCACTCACTGGAATCTTCTGCTCCGTTTCTGCTAATGCTTTGTAAACCTGTAACTAGGTAAAGTCATGAGCCAGTTACCTTAAAATGAGGGAAAAGGCAGGCATACAGCTGTAATTAAAATTGGTCCCACAGAATGCCTTGTTAAACATACATCAGGATGTAACATCTCAAAATGTAACAAATAGACTTACTGATGTTAAGGAGAATGTCTTGGTCAAACATGTTAGAGAGGTTAGAAACTAATGTTAGGAAAGCTTGACGTTTAAGAAAATCCTTGTAATTTTTTCCCAGGTAATACCTCCCTACCCCCATCTGCAGTCATTTGTTCCCTCCACTTGATAAAACCTCATCGTTCTCCCTGCACTTTGGAACTCACCACAGAATCTTGCCTGGGTGCTGGTGTGTTTGCCCATTTCGTGAAATGTTTTATCCTTCAGGAAAACTCTGTTTTCATTCCTTAAAAAAAACACAGACAAACCCAAAACCATTGCTGTCGAGTCAATTCCAACTAGCAGAGTGTAAATCTGGTGTTTTACCGTGACACTTCCAAGTTAATCCTGATCCCATGTTAATTCCTTAAGAAACCATGTCACTGTGAGTATGGCCTGTGAGTTGTGTGGCTATTGCAACAAATTATCAAAGCCAGCAGAGAAATAGAGTGCAGTGGGGAGGACAGCTGGTGCCAGAATTAGAAAAAACTTTGAAGAGTGGAAGTGTGTCTGACCTCAACCTCATATAAGTCGGCTTTGTGCTGATGCTGATTCTCATTCTCCCTGAAGTTAGACAAGGTCTGACACCATTGCTGCTGCATTTCAGAAGGTGAAAGACATGTACATAAAATACTGTACGATGTTACTGACAGAAATTAAAGAAGACCTGAATAAATGAAAGGGCATCTTGTGTTCATGGACTGGAAGGCTTAATATAGCTAAGATGTCAATACTACCCAAAGCAATCTACAAATTCAATGCAATCCCCATCAAAATTCCAACAATCTTTTTTTGCAGAAATGGAAAATCAATTCTCAAATTTATACGGAAGGATAAGGAACCCCAAATAGCAAAAGCAATCTTGAAGAAGAACAAAGTTGGAGGACTCAGGCTTCCTGATTTGAAAACATACTATAAAGCCACAGTAATTAAAACAATCTGAGACTGCTATAATAATGGACATATAGACCAGTGGGATAGCATTGAGGTTTCAGAAATAAAATCATACATCTGTGATCAACAGATTTTTGACATGGGTGCTCATCTATTTAGCAGGGAAAGAACTCTGTTCGATAAATTGTGCTGGAAAATTGGATTTTCATGTGCAGACAAATGAATCAGAGTCCATGACTGAAACTATACAAAAAATAAAATAAAATAGATAAAGAACCATAATATGAAACCATAAAATTCTTACAAGAAAATACAGGGGCATAGTTATGAGATGTACTTCTTAACGATGGATTATCAGCTATGACAGCAAAAGGATCACTGAAGAGGACATTCAGATGGCTTAAAAACACATGAAGATCAGATGCTCGACATCATTAGTCGTTGCTACTGTTAGTTGCTGTCCAGTTGCTTACTAGTATTTGTGTAGGATGGGGTGCTGGACCAGTATTTTTCTTAATAGCCATTTTCCCACTTCCACCAAGGGGAGCACCCGGAGGACTTCATAAATTGAGGATTAGCAAGAGAATTACTTGAGTCTTTGGGTGGAAGATACTAGCTTCTACCATCATCTCCTTAGTCACATAATCCACAAACCAGTAGTCATCCCTTTGAGGCATGCAGTGTGAAAGACTGTCTTATTTGGAAATCATGCATAACTTTTTTACTTCATAGTTCTCCATCTATACAACTTTTAACGTATTTTATAACTTTTGCTAGAAAAAATATGTACAGATCTTAAATAATTTTGTTATTAAACATTCCACTTTACATGCTGTTCTACCTCATATTCCCCAAGGTATAGAACAGACTTTCTTACTCTCACTACCAAATACTTAAAAATGAACAAGCTGAATGAATGAAGATACTGTTACCTTTTATATATGAACTTTAGTATTCCTTAAGATGAAATATCAAAGTAAATTAAAAACTAATATTTAGTTATGAGAAATTTATTTTATTATACCCCAATAAGTGCCAAACAAAAGTGTACCAACACCTACATAGAAACAAAAATAAGTAAATAAACTGGCCACTTGAGAATTGACAGAACCCCTGAGACTAGTCGTGTATGTGGGATTTGAACTGTTCAGTTTCCACTGGAGAATGTGATGATCTTCGATGCTTTTGAGTTTGCATTTGAATCTTTAGAGATTTGTTCCCAAAGACAAACCATGATAGAATGATAACATGGTTGCTATATAAATACAATAACTTTGGATTTATTGCTGAAAGATGAATGAGTTATTTCAAGAGGTAAGAGTTCGGCATTTGTGAGGAAATCTGATGTGTTGATTACAATTTATCATTTGAGCACACTTTGCTAAGATTGTGTCTAGACTCATAGGCCATATTTGGGTAACCGGGCAGATGTAATCAAGCAGTCAGCTAGCAAGTAACCTTGAATTCACGTAAGTTTCCAGTCAGGTTAGTGTGAAAAATTTAGCTTAATTCAAATTACCAGGACTCTTTATTTATCCGCCCATAAGTCCAGAAACTCAGAGAATCTTTAACACTATCTACACATGACATTCAGCCACAATGCTAATGAATTCAGTAGTTTCTAGATTCTTTCGGGATTTATTATTTTAAATATCTTTGCAGAAAGCTTTCTTTTTTTACTAGTCTGAGTGCTCTAGGATCACAGTTAACAAGACATAATGGACAAAGCCCAGGAAAACAAGCCAAAAAATTTGTATATGAGGGTCAACCTGGCCACTAGCTGGGTGATCCTGGCTAAACTTCTTCACCTGTGAGGCTATACTTTATTCAGCTCTATACTGTGCCAGAAATAATATTATTTCATTCTACAATACTCCAATTAGAAAACATTGTAACAGTAGAAAATGATTTGATGTGTTTGGATAAATGCACTTTAATTACATCTTGAGTGTTAATCATATGGTGTTTTTTATGGTGACTCGATTGATATTTCACACTCCTTCATAAAACAATAATATTTAATCAAAATTAATTCATATTTAACTAATTTAATTAATATTAGTTAATATTTAAGAACAAATAATACGTTAACAAAAGGTGACTATCCCCTAATTTGAAATTCCCGTGTTATATTAATATCAAGAACAATTGTATTTCACCCATTAGCACAAGTTGCTTAAACTCCTCATTCTCCATTTTATCACATGAAAAATAAGGAAAATAAAACTAGGTAACCTCACGAAATTCTTGTACTTGTGAGGATTCAGCTTATGTAAAATGTTAAGCAGAGTTCTCTGCACTAAATAAGCTCTGAATGAATGTTGGTTTTTATTTTGTGGGAGGAAAACCCTACTTCACTCATTCTTCAGGGAGGGAGATAAGAGTTTCAAAAATTAGGATTAGCAAGAGAATTAGGATAAGATTTTTGTCGTCAAATTGACAATGCCTGTTTACCAGGACTATCCTGCCTATACGGTAAATTGCTCCTCAGGAGGTAACATGTTGAGAAATTGACAGTGAGTAAAAGACTATTTCTTGTCTGGAATTTCTCCAAGCCTCTTTTTATACTTTAGCTCTCTATCTATACAATTTTCAAGATGTGCATTTTCTAGCTTTTAAGTATAATAATTACTGTACATGCGTTAAAAATTCTTCCTATTTAAAATTTAACTTTACATAAAGTTCTACCTCATGTTCCCCAAGGTACTTAATGACTTATCTTATAAATATCAGTAAATAATGTTCATCAATGAACCATACAGAATGAATAAAGCTAAGCTTACCTTTTTTTTTTTAGTTCATTCAATCATTTTTTTTTTTAATTAAGCTTCAAGTGAACATTTACCGTTCCAATCAGTCTGTCACATGTAGGTTTACATACATCTTACTCCCTTCTCCCACTTGCTCTCCCCCTATTGTGTCAGCCCTTACAGTCTCTCGTTTCGTGCCAATTTTGCCATCTTCCCTCTCTCTCTATCTTCCATCCCCCCTCCAGTCAAGAGTTGCCAACACTCTCTCCACTGTCCACCTGATTTAATTAGCTCACTCTTCATCAGCATCTCTCTCCCCTCCACTGACCAGTCCTTTTCATGCCTGATGATTTGTCTTCGGGGATGGTTCCTGTCCTGTGCCATCAGAAGTTCTGGGGAGCATTGTCTCTGGGATTCCTCTAGTTGCAATCATACCATTAGGTATGGTCTTTTCATGAGAATTTGGGGTCTGTATCCCATTGGTCTCCTGCTCCCTCAGGAGTTGTCTGTTGTGCTCCCTGACAGGGCAGACATCGATTGTGGCCGGGCACCAACTAGTTCTTCTGGTCTCAGGATAATGTAGGTCTCTGGTTTATGTGGCCCTTTCTGTCTCTTGGGTTCTTAGTTGTCATGTGACCTTGGTGTTCTTCCTTTGCCTTTGCTCCAGGTGGGTTGAGACCAATTGATGTATCTTAGATGGCTGCTTGTTGGCATTTAGGAACCCAGGCGCCACAATTCAAAGTGGGATGCAGAGTGTTTTCATAATAGAATTATTTTGCCCATTGACTTAGAAGTCCCCTCAAACCAAGTTCCCCAGACCCCAGCCCCTGCTCCGCTGACCTTTGAAGCATTCATTTTATCCCTGAAACCTCTTTGCTTTTAATCCAGTCCAATTAGGCTGACCTTCCTTGTATTGAGTGTTGTCTTTCCCTTCACCTAAAGCAGTTCTTATCTACAGATTGATCAATAAAAAGCCCTCTCCCTCCCTCCCTCCCTCTCCCCTTTGTAACCACATAAGTCTGTGTTCTTCTCCGTTTTTTCTATTTCTCAAGATCTTATAATAGTGGTCTTATACAATATTTGTCCTTTTGCAACTGACTCATTTCGCTCAGCATAATGCCTTCCAGATTCCTCCATGTTATGAAATGTTTCAGAGATTCGTCACTGTTCTTTATCGATGCGTAGTATTCCATTGTGTGAATATACCACAATTTATTTACCCATTCATCCGTTGACGGACATCTTGGTTGCTTCCAGCTTTTTGCTGTTGTAAACAGAGCTGCAATAAACATGGGTGTGCATATATCTGTTTGTGTGAAGGCTCTTGTGTCTCTAGGGTATATTCCAAGGAGTGGGATTTCTGGGTTGTATGGTAGTTCTATTTCTAACTGTTTAAGATAACGCCAGATGGATTTCCAAAGTGGTTGTACCATTTTACAATCCCACCAGCAGTGTATGAGAGTTCCAATCTCCCCAGCCTCTCCAACATTTATTATTTTGTGTTTTTTGGATTAATGCCAGTCTAATTGGTGTGAGATGGAATCTCATCGTAGTTTGAATTTGCATTTCTCTAATGGCTAATGATCGGGAGCATTTTCTCATGTATCTGTTGGCTGCCTGGATATCTTCTTTATTGAAATGTGTGTTCATATCCTTTGCCCACTGCTTGATTGGGTTGTTTGTCTTTTTGTGGTTGAGTTTTGACAGAATCATGTAGATTTTAGAGATCAGGCGCTGGTCTGAGATGTCATAGCTGAAAATTCTTTCCCAGTCTGTAGGTGGTCTTTTTACTCTTTTGGTGAAGTCTTTAGATGAGCACAGGTGTTTGATTTTTAGGAGCTCCCAGTTATCTGCTTTCTCTTTGTTATTTTTGGTAATGTTTTGTATTCTGTTTATGCCCTGTATTAGGGCTCCTAGGGTTGATTCTATTTTTTCTTCCATGATCTTTATCGTTTTAGTCTTTATGTTTAGGTCTTTGATCCACTTGGAGTTAGTTTTTGTGCATGGTGTGAGGTATGGGTCCTGTTTCATTCTTTTGCAAATGGATATCCAGTTATACCAGCACCATTTGTTAAAAAGACTATCATTTCCCCAATTGACTGACACTGGTCCAATATCAGCTGCTCATACGTGGATGGATTTATATCTGGGTTCTCAATTCTGTTCCATTGGTCTATGTGCCTGTTGTTGTACCAGTACCAGGCTGTTTTGACTGCTGTAGCTATATAATAGGTTCTGAAATCAGGTAGGGTGAGGCCTCCCACTTTTTTCTTCTTTTTCAGTAATGTTTTGCTTATCCGGGGGTTCTTTCCCTTCCATATGAAATTAGTGATTTGTTTCTCTATCCCCTTAAAGTATGACATTGGTATTTGGATTGGAAGTGCGTTATATGTATAAATGGCTTTTGGTAGAATAGACATTTTTACTATGTTAAGTCTTCCTATCCATGAGCAGGGTATGTTTTTCTACTTAAGTATGTCCTTTCGAATTTCTTGTGGCAGAGTTTTATAGTTTTCTTTGTATAGGTCTTTTACATCCTTGGTAAGATTTATTCCTAAGTATTTTATCTTCTTGGGGGCTACTGTGAATGATATTGATTTGGTTATTTCCTCTTCGGTGTTCTTTTTGTTGATGTAGAGGAATCCAAGTGATTTTTGTATGTTTATTTTATAACCTGAGACTCTGCCAAACTCTTCTATTAGTTTCAGTAGTTTTCTGGAGGATTCCTTAGGGTTTTCCATGTATACGATCATGTCATCTGCAAATAGTGATAGCTTTACTTTCTCCTTACCAATCTCGATACCCTTTATTTCTTTGTCTAGCCTAATTCCCCTGGCTAGGACTTCAAGTACGATGTTGAATAAGAGCGGTGATAAAGGGCATCCTTGTCTGGTTCCTGTTCTCAAGGGAAATGCTTTCAGGTTCTCTCCATTTAGAGTGATATTGGCTGTTGGCTTTGCATAGATGCCCTTTATTATGTTGAGGAATTTTCCTTCAATTCCTATTTTGGTAAGAGTTTTTATCATAAATGGGTGTTGAACTTTGTCAAATGCCTTTTCTGCATCTATTGCTAAGATCATGTGGTTTTTATCTTTTGTTTTATTTATGTGATGGATTACATTAATGGTTTTTCTGATATTAAACCAGCCTTGCATACCTGGTATAAATCCCACTTGATCAGGGTGAATTATTTTTTGGATGTGTAGTTGGATTCTATTGGCTAGAATTTTGTTGAGGATTTTTGCATCTATGTTCATGAGGGATATAGGTCTATAATTTTCTTTTTTTGTAATGTCTTTACATGGTTTTGGTATCAGGGAGATGGTAGCTTCATAGAATGAGTTGGGTAGTATTCCGTCTTTTTCTATGCTTTGAAATACCTTCAATAGTAATGGTGTTAAGTCTTCTCTGAAGATTTGGTAGAACTCTGCCGTGAAGCCGTCTGCGCCAGGACTTTTTTTTGTTGGAAGTTTTTTTGATTACCGTTTCAATCTCTTTTTTTATTATGGGTCTATTTATTTGTTCTACTTCTGAATGTGTTAGTTCAGGTAGGTAGTGTTTTTCCAGGAATTCATCCATTTCTTCTAGGTTTTCAAATATGTTAGAGTACAATTTTTCATAATAATCTGAAATGATTCTTTTAATTTCATTTGGTTCTGTTGTGATGTGGTCCTTCTCGTTTCTTATTCGGGTTGTTTGTTTCCTTTCCTGTTTTTCTTTAGTCAGTGTAGCCAATGATTTATCAATTTTGTTAATTTTTTCAAAGAACCAGCTTTTGGCTTTGTTAATTCTTTCAATTGTTTTTCTGTTCTCTAATTCATTTAGTTCAGCTCTAATTTTTATTATTTGTTTTCTTCTGGTGCCTGATGGATTCTTTTGTTGCTCACTTTCTATTTGTTCAAGTTGTCGGGACAGTTCTCTGATTTTGGCTCTTTCTTCTTTTTGTATGTGTGCATTTATCGATATAAATTGGCCTCTGAGCACTGCTTTTGCTGTGTCCCAGAGGTTTTGATAGGAAGTATTTTCATTCTCGTTGCTTTCTAAGAATTTCCTTATTCCCTCCTTGATGTCTTCTATAACCCAGTCTTTTTTCAGGAGGGTATTGTTCATTTTCCAAGTATTTGATTTCTTTTCCCTAGTTTTTCTGTTATTGATTTCTAACTTCATTGCCTTGTGGTCTGAGAAGATGCTTTGTAATATTTCGATGTTTTGGATTCTGCAAAGATTTGTTTTATGACCTAATATGTGGTCTATTCTAGAGAATGTTCCATGTGCACTAGAAAAAAAGTATATTTTGCAGCAGTTGGGTGGAGAGTTCTGTATAAATCAATGAGGTCAAGTTGGTTGATTGTTGTAATTAGGTCTTCCGTGTCTCTATTGAGCTTCTTACTGGATGTCCTGTCCTTCTCCGAAAGTGGTGTGTTGAAGTCTCCTACTATAAATGTGGAGGTGTCTATCTCACTTTTCAATTCTGTTAAAATTTGATTTATGTATCTTGCAGCCCTGTCATTAGGTGCGTAAATATTTAATATGGTTATGTCTTCCTGATCAATTGTCCCTTTTATCATTATATAGTGTCCTTCTTTATCCTTTGTGGTGGATTTAAGTCTAAAGTCTATTTTGTCAGAAATTAATATTGCTACTCCTCTTCTTTTTTGCTTATTGTTTGCTTGATATATTTTTTTCCATCCTTTGAGTTTTAGTTTGTTTGTGTCTCTAAGTCTAAGGTGTGTCTCTTGTAGGCAGCATATAGATGGATCGTGTTTCTTTATCCAGTCTGTGACTCTCTGTCTCTTTATTGGTGCATTTAGTCCATTTACATTCAGGGTAATTATAGATAAATAAGTTTTTAGTGCTGTCATTTTGATGCCTTTTCATGTGTGTTGTTAGCCATTTCATTTTTCCACATGCTTTTTTGTGCTGAGATGTTTTTCTTAGTAGCTTGTGAGATCCTCATCTTCATAATGTTTAACTTTGTGTTTGTTGAGTTGTTACGTTTTTCTTGGCTTTTTTCTTGAGTTATGGAATTGATATTCCTTTTTGTGGTTACCTTATTATTTACCCCTATTTTTCTAAGTAAAAACCTAACTTGTATCCTTCTATTTCGCCTTGTATCACTCTCCATCTGGCAGTTCAATGCCTCCTATATTTAGTCCCTCTTTTTGATTATTGTAATCGTTTATCTATTGATTTCCATGATTTCCTGTTATGTGTATTATTTTGTTTATTTATTTATTTTTTAGAATTAGTCTTAATTTGTTTGTTTTTGTGCTTTCCCTATTTGAGTTGCGTTGATATCAGGACGTTCTGTTTTGTGACCTTGTATTGTGCTGGTACCTGATATTATTGGTCATCAGTCCAAACAATCTCCTTTAGCATTTCTTGCAGTCTTGGTTTAGTTTTTGCAAATTCTCTAAACTTGTGTTTATCTGTAAATATCTTAAATTTCTCCTTCATATTTCAGAGAGAGTTTTGCTGGATATATGATCCTTGGTTGGCAGTTTTTCTCCTTCAATGCTCTGTATACGTTGTCCCATTCCCTTCTTGCCTGCATGGTTTGTGCTGAGTAGTCTGAACTTATTCTTATTGATTCTCCCTTGAAGGAAACCTTTCTTTTCTCCCTGGCTGCTTTTAAAATTTTTCTGTTTGTCTTTGGTTTTGGCAAGTTTGATGATAATATGTCTTGGTGTTTTTCTTTTTGGATCAATCTTAAATGGGGTTCGATGAACATCTTGGATAGATATCCTTTCGTCTTTCATGATGTCAGGGAAGTTTTGTGTCAGGAGTTCTTCAACTATTTTCTCTGTGTTTTCTGTCCCCTCTCCCTGTTCTGGGACTCCAATCACTCGCAAGTTATCCTTCTTGATAGAGTCCCATATGATTCTTAGGGTTTCTTCATTTTTTAAAATTCTTTTATCTGATTTTTTTTCAGCTATGTTGGTGTTGTTTCCCTGGTCCTCCAGAAGTCCCAGTCTACATTCTAATTGCTCGAGTCTGCTCCTTTGACTTTCTATTGCATTGTCAAATTCTGTAATTTTATTGTTAATCTTTTGGATTTCTACATGCTGTCTCTCTCTGGATTCTTGCAACTTATTAATTTTTCCACTATGTTCTTGAATAATCTTTTTGAGTTCTTCAACAGTTTTATCAGTGTGTTCCTTGGCTTTTTCTGCATTTATCCTAATTTCATTTGTGATATCTTTAAGCATTCTGTAAATTAGTTTTTTATATTCTGTATCTGATAATTCCAGGACTGTATCTTCATTTGGGAAAGATTTTGATTCTTTTGTTTGGGGGGTTGGAGAAGCTGTCATGGTCTGTTTCTTTCTGTGGTTTGATATGGACTGCTGTCTCCGAGCCATCAGTGGGAAACTATATTTTCCAGGTAATCAGCTGAAAAAAAATGCAGTCAGATCCCTATCTGAATTCTCCCTCTGGCTCCGGGTATTCGGATGTTAATGGAGCAGCCTGGGGAGGATGGGGGAGGGATCAGAGAGCTAGGAGTGTAGCACCACAGAATATAGAGCTGAACATCGCGTTCACGCTCCGCCCCCGTCTGCCAAAATCCAGGCGGGAGGGGTCCCTGGCTGGAATGCTGCTTTCCCCGCTCCGAGGCCAGACACTTCCTCCCGGGGACTTCTCCCTCTGGTGCGCGGCACTGCTCGTGGGAACTGGGTGGGCGTTTCCCGCACGAACGGGTGGGCCCGCCCCTAAGCTTACCTTTTTATATCTGAAGTTTAGCACTGAGTATCCCTTAATCAGAAATAGAAAAGTAAACTTTGAACTAATATTTAGTTATAAAACCAAATCCAAACCAGTTGCTGTCGAGTTGATTGCAACTCATAGAGACCCTAAGACAATTTACATTATATTCCTCAATAATTATTATACGAAAGTTATAGAACTATGCATGAACATCTATGGACAAACAAAAGAATAAACTGACCACTTGAGAATTTACAAAATCATGTGTGGAAACCTTGGTGTCTCAGTGGTTAAGTGCTATGGCTGCTAACCAAATGGTCGCTCCCATAAGGTTTTTAATATGGTGTTCGCATAACGTCCAAATCACCTAACATCCTATTTCACAGAACATTTCATGGACCAAAGCATGTATGTATTATGTTAAAACCAATATAATTTTAGTCTACAGTGTTCCAATTAGAAAACATCATTAGAGTAGGAAATGATTTTATTTGCTTGAATATACTTTACAAATATCCTGATTATCAATCATACAGTGTTTTGCATAGTAATTAGATTGATATTTCAAACTAGAGGTAGTCCGCGAGTCATGAGTTAGGGATGAACCACACTTAGGACTGTCTGTTTTTGTTTCATCTTACCTTTAGTAATGTGTACTTTATACAATGTTGCAGGGCATAATTTGCTGATGTTCTCATTCTCAAATGCTCACTCAAAGATGTTCAATGTTATGATTTACTGTTCATAACACTACCGTATAGCAGGCTAAGAAAATGAAAAAAAAAAAAAAAAAGAAAAATGCAGTATTTGACTTGCCACAACGGATTCACACAGGGTTTCTCAGAATGGAAACCCATCAAAACCAGGGGCTACCTGTACTTGATAAAACAGTAATATTTTAATTAGAAATGTTCACAAATTTAATAAATTAACCAAAGGTGACTCCATTCATCCCTAATTAGAAATTTCCTTCTGGTACTATTATCAAAAGCAATTGCATTTCTATTCTTTTTAGGTAATCTTATTTAACCAATAAACCAAAAATCAAACCCATTACCACTGAGTCAATTCTGACTCATAGTGACCCTACAGGTCAGAGTAGAACTGTCCCATAGGGTTACCGAGAAGCAGCTGGTGGATTTGAACTGCCAAACTATTGGTTAGCAGCCTAGCTCTTAACCACTGCACCACCAGGGCTCCATAGTGACCCATAAGCATTATAAAATATATAACTAGTCTCCTCTCTTATACATCAGCTATCAAAAAACTTAAAGGATAATCTAATATCCACCTATTGGCAAGTGTATTGGACGTTGAGGTATTATTATTGCTAAACTGCATGTATAGCATAGTTACTAAAGAAATGTCAGACTTCTGGCATTCACATTTTGACCCCACACTTGCTATATAACCTTGTGCAAGCTGCATAATCTCTTTCACCTGGTTTCTTCATCTACAAAATAATAATGAGAGCACTTACTATTATTTTGTAAGAAATAAAATGGAACTATGTATGGTGGTGCAGTGGTTAAGAGCTACAGCTGCTACCCAAGAGGCTGGCAGTTCAAATCCACCACCTATTCCTTGAAAACCCCATGGGGCAGTTCTATTCTGTCTTATAGGGTCACTATGAGTCAGATTCAACTCAATAGCAGAGGGCTTGTTTTCGTTTCAGATATTATTATTATTTTTTAATATATATATACGTAATTCTTAGCCATCTTATTATCATTTACTAAGCTTGTAACAAATGATAGCTTTTCCTCAAGTTTTCATCAAAAAACCTATATTTTTCTTGGTATTATGCTCACCATTCCCTTTTCTTATTCTGATCAGTTTCTTTTTTCTAATTCTTTAGCTTTAAAATCACTTTAAACACATTTTTGGAAAAATACAATACAAAAAGGAAAATCGTATGTTGAATTTACTGGTGTTTTTCTCAACATATATATATGTGTATATATATATACACATATGTAAGTGCATATGGACATGTAAAGACAAATGTATATTTATCATTACATATTAACACACAATGACACTTGAATGATATCTTTATCTATGACTTTCCATATGTGTATTAATGAAAATGGAGCCATGAAACTGATAACTTCTTTAATGCAATTTTTTTCATCACAGATCTTTTCTCATTCCAGCTACATTGTCTCATGGATTCCCTGGTGGATGGGAACCACACTGCAGTGACAGGGTTCATTTTATTGGGCTTAACAGAAGATCCTACCCTTCGGGTCATCCTCTTCATTGTCATCCTATGCATCTATCTGGTGACCATATCTGGCAATCTCAGCACAATCATCCTGATCAGAATCTCTTCTCAGCTCCATCGTCCTATGTATTTTTTCCTGAGCCACTTGGCTTTGGCTGACATAGGCTTTTCATCCTCTGTCACACCCCATATGCTTATAAACTTCCTGGTGGAGACAAATACAATCTCCTATCTTGGATGTGCCAACTTGGATCAGCTGCTTTCTTTGGGACAGTTGAGTTCTTTCTTCTAGCTGCCATGGCCTATGATCGCTTTGTAGCAATATGCAACCCACTGCTTTATTCAACTAAAATGTCTGCACAAGTCTGTGATCAGTTATTCTCTATGGTTTATGTAGGTGGTTTTATCAATGCTTCCTCCTTTACCATTTCCTTCTTTTCTTTATTCTTTTGTGGACCTAATCGAGTCAATCATTTTTTCTGTGACTTTGCTCCTTTAGTTGAACTTTCCTGTTCTGATGTCCGTATTTCTGCAGTGGTCCCCTCATATTCTGTTGGCTCCATCATTGTGGTCACAGTGTTTGTCATAGCCATCTCCTACGTCTATATCCTCATCACCATCCTGAAGATGCGCTCCTCTGAGGGCTGCCACAAGGCCTTCTCCACCTGCACCTCCCACCTCACTGCAGTCACTCTGTACTATGGGACCGTTACATTCATTTACATGATGCCCAAGTCCAGCTACTCTACTGACCAGAACAAGGTGGTGTCTGTGGTGTACACGGTGGTGATCCCCATGTTGAACCCCCTCATCTACAGTCTCAGGAATAACGAGATTAAGGGTGCTCTCAGGAGACAGATTGGTAGAAAAATATGTTCTTGGCAAAATCTCTTATTTTATAGGGTATGATGCAATAATATACCATAAATGTAATTTTAAAAGAAATTTGGTTCCTATGGGCAAAATAAGTCTGTATATAATTAAACAGTATGAGCCTTCATAGTATAAGTGGGGGTGGATCTTCAGACAGTAAGTCAGAGACAATAGTGAGGTAACTAATAAATTAAGTTAAATTTAGAATTAAGAATCGCAAATTGGTCCATATGAAGAAAATCTTAATCTGCTAAAAATCCTTTTTATATTTTATTCATATATTACTTTTCAAAAGAAATTTTATGTCCTAAGTCAAGGTTATTGTCCTTCCAAACCTTTAAGGCTGTGTTCATTTTCAACAGCAGATTATGCTGAGATGAGCCTGATAATCCTAGCTTTGCCTTGACTGAGTACCTTCTGAGGGGAAATAACAAAGTGGAAACAGACAATAAAATTGCTAAACACGTGGTGCTTGGAGAAAGCTTATCTGCTCGTATTGGTCTCTATGGACTCTTAAAAATCCTGCCTGTATTTCTCAGTTCTGACTCTGGCCTTGGATATAAGGGATCCACAGTCCAAGAGGATGAGACCACCTTAACTAACCTGTGAATAGCTGAATCAGATCAGAAGAGATGACTTCCTCTGAAGGAATAAATAGGGTTCCCAAACTCATCAAGAACTGAGCAGAGTAAAAGCAAAAAAGGATTTCCAGGAGAATCCGGCAAGCCTGATGACATTGAGGCTGTGAGGCAGAAACTCTGGGAGGAATTTATCATCAGGCCCACATCCTGCTCATAAAACACCAGGGGACTGGACTGTTTCTCAGCTGAAATAGGGACTGCCCCTCTGGACAGGCTAAATTCACCTCTATATGCTGATGACTGCTACATCATTTATTTCTGTTTCCTGTCCCCACTTAAGGATTCAGACACAAATGCATCTTTCTGCAAACAGAAACACAGCATGTCTTATTCGGGTTTCTCTAGTGAAACCGAACCAGCAGAAAGTGAAAAAGAGAGAACAGCCTTTTGATCCTTCTGTTCCAGCAATGCAGGGTTGGTCACTTTAAGCAACTCTCATGGTGAACACAGCTGACCTGAGAGAGGGATTTATACAGAGGAATTGGCTCACATGATTATGGGAGCTAAACCTGTTGCTGTCAATCCGATGAGACTCATGGTGACACCATGTGTTATAGACTAGAACTGCTCCATATGGTTTTCTTGGGTGTAATCTTTACGGAAGCCAATTGCCAGGTCTTTCTTCCACAGCACTGTTGGGTGGGTTAGAACTATCGATCTTTAGGTTAGTAGCCAAAAGCAAACTGCTTCCACAACCCAGGGACATATGTATATCCTGGAATACATGTAAATAACCTCTTTGAGGTCCAGTTGATTTTGACTAAACTGCCCCATAGAGTTTCCAATGCTGTAATCTTTATGGAAGTGGACTGCCACAACTTTCTCCTGCCGAGTGGCTGGTGAGATTGAATTGCCAATCTTTTGGTTTGTAGTCGAGTGCTTAACCACTGCACCACCAGAGAGAGATTGATTTTGAGAAATTGGCTCACAGGATTAGGTCGGCTAGGAAGTCCAAAATCCATACGACAGGTAAAAGGTTGGAAATTCCACCAATATCTCTTGATAGTATTGAAACTGAATCCTTCTTCTTCAGGAAACCAGTTTGCTCTTAGGTCTTCAACGGATTGGATGAAGCACATCCACATTATGAAGGGTAATCTTGATAAAATGTTAATCACATGTAAATATCTTCATAGCAACACCCAGTCTAGAGTTCGTCCAAACAACTAGGCACCATAGCCTTTTCATGTTCACATAAAATTAATCATTACACGGCATTAATCATTTATTCATTCCAAAATTATACTGGGTACTTCTAATGTGTCTGGTACTGTGTAGGCTATTGGAAATGTAAGTTATAAAAAAAAGGTGTCTGCCTTCCTGAAATTAATATTCTAGCAGAGGAGACAGAAATCAAAACAAATAAGTACTTGATATAGACTATTAGAAGTTCCTGAGTGCAATAGAGAAAGAAAAACCAAAGCAGTCTAAAGGAGACTGACATGTCAGTGTAGACCTTGCTGAGAAGGTAACATCTGAGCAAAGGATAGAGGTAGGTGAAGACACTTCATGCTAGCTGTTGCCTGTGTACACACATACAGTTAAATTTTGAGGCTTCTCTTCTAGCAATGGTACGCCTGGTAATTTTAATCAACTCTCATGATGAACACAACTAAATAAAAGCTTGATAAAATATTAAATATATCATAAAGTCATATTAGATCTTACAGGATAATAAGTGAGAGCCAAAATAAACTGTGATTTCCCAGAGAAATGAGCTGAGTACTCTAAAATTCTTCATAATAAGGATATTTGACAAGTAGGAGAAAAAGCTATGAAGTGGGGCTGTGGATTTAGTGTTCTTTTGGAGTGAGAGAGGCAGAAGTCAAAGCCTAGTGTATGACCAGGTGAGAAGTCTAATTAATACACCTCATATAGACCGTGATGGTAGGGAGAAATATGAAGGAAACAAGTCTTTGCACAGATTTGCATCCCTGGAAATCTAGGAAAATTCAAGCCTGGAACTTGGGTTAAGGTGGTCTAAGAAACAGTGACTCAAATAAATACATGAACACCCTATCTGGAGAAAGATCTTCATTCCAAGCCTTTGTTTTTCCTGTGAATAATTGTGACCCTCAAAGAGCGAAAAATAATGTCCAACACAAAAGGACACAAAAGACTAAACATGGGAACCAATAGGAACAGCAGACTACAGAAACAGAATCACTGAGACTAAGATAGGAAATTAACAGACACTTTATAAAACTGCTAAGAGAGAGGCGGGGCCAAGATGGCTAGTCAGTTGCAAAAGGATAAATATTGTATGAGACCACTATTATACAAACTCAAAAAATAGTTTAAATAGAGAAGAAAATTTTCTTTGATGGTTACGAGAGGGGGAGGTAGTAGAGGAGGGAGAGTACGATTCACTAATTAGATAGTAGACAAGAACTAATTAAGGTGAAGTGAAACACAACACAGGAGAGGTCACCACAACTGGACTAACCCAAAAGCAAAGAAGTTTCCTTAATAAACCGAAGGCTTTGAAGGCCAGTGTAGCAGAGGTGTGGGTTTGGGGACCATGGTTTCAGGAGACATCTAGGTCAATTGGCATAATAAAATCTATTAAGAAAACATTCTGTATCCCGTTTTGGATAGTAGCGTTTGGGGTCTTAAATGCTAGCAAGTGGCTAACTAACTAAGATGCATCAATTGGTCTCAACCCACATGGAGTAAAGGAGAATGAAGAACCCCAAAGACTCAAGGTAAATATGAGCCCAAGAGACAGAAAGGGCCACATAAATCAGAGACCACATCAACCTGAGATGAGAAGAAGTAGATGGTGTCTGGCTACAACTGATGGCTGCCATGACAGGGAACACAGCAGAGAATCCCTGAAGGAGCAGGAGAACAGCGGGATGTAGACCTCAAATTCTCATAAAGAGACCAGACTTAATGGCCTGACTGAGACTAGAAGGACCCCGGAGGTCATGGTCCCCAGACCTTCTGTTAGCCCAAGACAGGAACCATTCCCAAAGCCAACTCTTCAGACAGGGATTGGACATAACTATAAGACAGAAAATGATACTGGTGAGGAGTGAGCCTCTTGGATCAAGTAGACACATGAGAGTATGTGGGCAGTTCCTGTTTGGAGGGGAGATGTGAAGGCTGAGGGGGACAGAAGCTGACTGGACACAGAAATACAGGTAGAGAGAAGGAGTGTGCTGTCTCCTTAGGTGGAGAGTAACTAGGAGTATACAGCAAAGTGTATATAAATTTTTGTAGGAGAGACTGACTTGATTTGTAAACTTTCACTTAAAGCATAGTAAAAATTAAAAAAAAAAGAATCTAAGTAGGAGCAAATTTGGGGACTAACATATGGACTTTGTAGGGATTTATTTTTCAACTCTATTGGCTCACCTGGTACTGGTGTGTCCCTAATATTAAATAAAGCACTCATCACCAAAAAAAAAAAAGAAGAAGAAGAATGTTTACTCAGCTTGGTCTTTAAAAGATGCCTATCTCAAGCATGTCCACGGAGGTTAGGAAATAGGATTAAAATTGATAATGTTGAGATGAAACCTACAACTGTCTTATAACTGTGTAACCAAGATGAGGTAAACATCAATTAACCAAGTATTAATCAAACTACATTTTCACTGACTGGAATCTTCCACTCCATTTCTGCTAACTCTTTGTAAACCTGTAACTAGGTAAAGGATGAGGGAAGATCAAACATACAGCTGTGACTCAAATTATTCCCCCAAAAATGCCTTGTTAAAACAAATATCAAGGAGTAGCAATCTCAGAATGTAACAAATAGACTTACTGGTGTTAAGAAGAACGTCTTGATCAAACATGTTAGAGAGGTTAGAGATTAATGTTAAGAAAGCTTGTAATCTTTTGCCATGTAGCCCTCCCCCCAACCCTCCCACATCTGTAGACATTTGTTTACTCGACCTGACAAAACCTCACTGTTCTCCCTGCAGTTTGGAACATACTGCAGCATCTTGCGTGGGTGCTTGTGTGTTCGTCCGTTTCAAGAAATGTTTTATCCTCCAATAAAATTCTTTGTTCTATTTCTAACGGAGAGAAAATCTGGCATTTCATTATGACACTTCCAAGTTAATCCTGATCCCATGTTACTTCCTTAATAAACCATGTAACTGTGAGTATGGCCTGTGAGTTGTGTGTGGACCTTGCAACAAATTACCAAACCCAGCAGAGAAGTAGAGAGTGCAGTGGGAAGGACAGCTGGTGTCAGAATTAGTAAAAAGTTTGCAGAGTGGAAGTATGTCCGACCTCAATATCATATGAGTCAGCTTTGTGGTGATGCTGATTTTTATTCTCCCTGAAGTTAGACAAGGTCCAACACTATTGCTACGTCATTGCAGAAGGTGAAAGGCTTGTACATAAAACAGTGTAGGACGTTACTAAAAGAAATTAAAGAGGACCTGAATAAATGAAAGGAGAGTATGTGTTCATGGATAGGAAGGCTTAACATAGCTAAGATGTCAATACCACCCAAAGCAATCTACGACTTCAATGCAATCCCCACAAAAATTCCAACAGCCTTTTTTTGCGGAAGTGGAAAACCAATTCTCAAATTTATGTGGAAGGAGAAGAAACCCCAAATAACTAAAGCAATCCTGACAAAGAATGAAGTTGGAGGACTCAGGCTTCCTGATTTCAAAACATACTATAAAGCCACAGTAATTAAGACAGCCTGGGATTGGTATAATAATAGACATATAGACCAATGGAACAGTATTGAGATTTTAGAAATAAAATCATATATCTACGGTCAACTGATTTTCAACAAGGGTGCTAAGTCTACTCAACGGGGAAAGAAGTGGCTCTTCAATAAATTGTGCCGGAAAAATTGGATTTCCACGTGCAGGAAAATGAATCAGAATCCAAGCCTCAGACTATACCAAAAAAAAAAAAAAATCAAAAACCTAGGATCAAACCATAAAATTCTTACAGGAAGATATACAGGACATACTTCTTAATGACAGATTATCAGATATGACAGAAGAAGGATCACTGAAAAGGCCATTCAAATGGCTTAAAAAGCACATGAAGAGATACTCAACATCATTAGTTGTTGTTAGTGCTGACTAGTTGCTTATTGGTATTCGTAAATGGTGGGGTGCTAGGCTATTATTTTTCTTATAAGCCAGTTCCCCACTTCCACCAAGGGGAGTATCAGGAGGACTTTATAAATTGAGAATTAGCAAGAGAATTATATTGAGTCTGTAGGTTGAAGGTACTAGCTTCTACTGTCATTCCCCAGTCACATAAGCCACAAACCAGTACTCATCCCTTTGAGGCACATAGTATGAAAGACCGTCTTATTTGGAAATCATTTTTTTACTTCATAGTTCTCAATCTATACCACTTTGAAGATATTTATTCTATAACTTTTGCTGGAAAAATATGTACATGTCTTAAATAATTTTGTTATTAAAAATTCATGTTTGTATGGTATCCCACCTCTTATTCCCCAAAGTGTCAAATGGAGTCTCTTATACTAACTACCAAATACTTACAAAATGAAGAAGCTGAATGTATGAAGATAAAATTACCTTTTATATATGAACTTTATTTTTTTATATCAAAGTAAATTAAAAACTAATATTTAGTTATGAGAAATTTATTTTATTATTCCCCAATTGTCAAATGAAGTGCACCAACACCTACATGAAAATGAAAATAAATAAACAAACAAATTGATCCCTTGAGATCTGACAGAACCTTAAAGACTAGTCACGTATGTGCGATTTAGCCGCTCAGTTTCCACTGGAGAACGTGATAATGATCTTTGGTGCTTTGAATTCACATTTGAATCTTCAGAGGTTTATCCCCAAGGGCAAACAATAATAGAAAGATAGCAGGGCTGCTGTATAAATACAGGGACTTTGGATTTATCACTGAAAGATGAATGAATTATTTCAAGAGGTAAATTTCGGCATCTGTGAGTGGAACCGCCGTATTGATTATAATTTACCCTTGAGAACACTTTGCTCTCTAAGATTGTGTCTGTGCTCACAAGCCATAGGTGGGTAATCAAGCAGTCAGCTAGCAAGTAACTTTGGTTGAATTCTTAAGTTTCCAGTCAGGTTACTGTGAAAAAATGAGCTTAATTCAAATTACCAGGACTCCTTATTTACCCACCCACAAGTCCAGAAACTCATATAACCTTTAACACTATCCACATGCGACATTCAGCCACAATGCTAATGAATTCACTGGCTTCTAGATTCTTTGGGGATTTATTATTTTAAACACCTTTGCAGAAAGATTGACTTTATTTATGGGTCTGAGTGCTCTAGGATCATGGTCAACAAGACACAATGGACAAAGCCCAGGATAAGGAGTCAGAAAATTTGCAGATGAGGGTCAATCTGGCCACTAGCTGGGTGATCCTGTCTAAACTTCTTAACTTGTGAGGCTGTACTTTATTCAGCTGTGTATTATGTCAATAAAAATATTATTTCATTCTACAATACTCCAGTTAGAAAACATTGTTACAGTAGAAAATGATTTGATTTGTTTGAATAATTGTACTATAATTACATCCTGACTATCAGTCAGATAGTGTTTTGTATGGTGATTAGATTGACATTTCATACTACTTCATAGAACAATATTTTAACTACAAATACGTAATAAATTTATAAAAGGTGACTCTATTCTTACCTAACATGAATTCCTGTGTGATATTAATATCAAGAACAATCGTATTTCTCCTTAAAACATGTTTTTGTCTAACTGATAGACTTCGTGAACTATGTAACAAACTGGGCATCTCTTTCATATATTAGCTGTCGGAGAGCAGAAAAGCTAATCTCTTATCAGCCAATTTGTAAGTGTATTCGACTGCATGGAGATAATCATTTAATTCCATTTACAGCACAGTTACTAAAGAAAAGGACTGGATTCAAACTCTGGGCTTCATATCTTGATTTCCACTAATTCCTATGTAACTTTAGGTAAGTTACTTAACCTTTCTGGTCTCAGTTTCCTGTTCTATAAAATGGGAATAATGAAATACTTAATATTATTTTCTAGAAATTAAAACAGAGCTATGTATATAAAATGCTTAGTCTGTTGTTTAGCCCATTGCCGTTGAGTCGATTCTGACTCATAGCAACCCTACTGGACAGAGTAGAACTGCCCCTTAGGGTTTCCAAGGAGGGCCTGCTGGATTCGAACTACTAACCTTTTGATTAGCAGCTGTAGCTCCTAACCACTATGCCACCAGGGTTTCCAGTATATTATTTAGTAAGCATTAAATAAATATTAGCTATTACGATACTCTCCATTACATAATACTATATTTACACATTTTTCTTTTTTGTTACACTTACCAACCCTTTTGTTATTTGCATGTCTTATGTTTTTTCATCTTTACTTTTAAAGGCACTTGGAATGTATTTTGATTAAAAAAAAATTAAAAGGAAAAAGAAATATATTATTTGAAGCAAGTTATCTAATATTTCTAATAAAAGCAATTAAAAAAAGTAGATAGACTCATCACTGCACATAAATATATATGTTTCTGGGGTTTTAAATAAACACTAAATTTTTAAAAACAAAACTTGGCTGCCTGTGTCTTAAAAGCCTCTAAGCAGCCATCTAAGACACTCCGCTAGTCTCATCCCTTTGGGAGCAAGGAAGAATGAAGAAAACTAAAAATATAACAGAAAGATTAGTTCAAAGGACTAACATACTACCTCTACCACAGCCTCCACCAGACTGAGTCCAGTACAACTAGATGGTGCCCAGCTACCACCGCTGACTGTTCTGACACGGATCATAATAGAGGGTCCCGGACAGAGCTGGAGAAAAATGTGGAACAAAATTCTAACTCACAAAAAAAGACCAGACTTACTGGCCTGACAGAGACTGAAGAAACCCTGAGAGTATTACCCCTGGCCACTCTTTTAGCTCAGTAATGAAGTCACCCCTGAGGATCACCCTTCAACCAAAGATTAGAGAGGCCCATAAAACGAAATGAGACTAAGGGGACATAACAGCCCAGGGGCAATGAAGAGAAGGCGGGAGGTAACAGGAAAGCTGACAATAAGGAACCCAAGGTCGAGAAGGGAGAGTGTTGACATGTCGTGGGGTTGTTAACCAACGTAAAAAAGCAATGTATGTATTGTTTAATGAGAAACTAGTTAGTTCTGTAAACCTTCATCTAAAGTACAATTAAAAAAAAGAAGAATGATAAACTGAAGGAAAAAAAAATTGGCTGCTGGAATGAAAAATTTGTTTATAAAGACTTCCATGTGTGAGTTAACAAAAATGAAACCATGGAATTCATAACTTCTTTAATACAATTTTTTCATCACAGGTCTTTTTTGAACCAGCTACATTGCCTCATGGATTCCCTGGTGGATGGGAACCACACTGCAGTGACAGAGTTCATTTTATTGGGTTTAACAGATAATTCAATCCTTCGGGTCATCCTATTCATGGTCTTCCTATTCATCTACCTAGTGACCTTATTTGGCAATCTCAGCACAATTATTCTTATCAGAATCTCTTCTCAGCTCCATCATCCTATGTATTTTTTCCTGAGCCACTTGGCTTTTTCTGACATAGGCTATTCATCTTCTGTCACGCCCAATATGCTTATAAACTTCCTGTTGGAGAGACGTACAATTTCCAGTCTTGGATGTGCCATCCAGCTTGGTTCAGTTGTTTTCTTTGGGTCAGCTGAATGTTTCCTACTGGCCTCCATGGCCTATGATCGCTTTGTAGCAATCTGCAATCCACTGCTTTATTCAACTAAAATGTCCACGCAAGTCTGTGTCCAGCTGTTCTCTGTGGCTTATGTAGGTGGTTTTCTCAATGCTTGTTGTTTCACTATTTGCTTTGATTCTTTATACTTCTGTGGACCAAATCAGGTCAATCATTTTTTCTGTGACTTTGCTCCTTTAGTTGAACTTTCCTGTTCTGATGTCAGTATCCCTGCAGTGGTCCCCTCATTTTCTGCTGGCTCCATCATTGTGGTCACAGTATTTGTCATAGCCATCTCCTACATCTACATCCTCATCACCATCCTGAAGATGCGTTCCACTCAGGGCCACCACAAGGCCTTCTCCACCTGCACCTCCCACCTCACTGCAGTCACTCTGTTCTATGGGACCATTACATTCATTTATGTGATGCCCAAGTCCAGCTACTCTACTGACCAGAACAAGGTGGTATCTGTGTTTTACATGGTGGTGATCCCCATGTTGAACCCCCTCATCTACAGTCTCAAGAATAATGAGATTAAGGCTGCTCTCAAGAGACAGATTGGTAGGAAAATATTTTCTTAATGAATTCTTTTATTTTCTAGTGTTTGATGTAATAATATATCACAAATAAAAGAAAATCGATTTCTGTGGTTAAAATACATCTACATACCAGTCGCTGGTGTAGAGCCTTGTAGTATATGTGGGGGTGAATTTTCCGGTATCAAATAGTAAATCAGGCACAACAGTGAGTTACTTTTAAGGAAATTAAATTAAATTTATAATTAAGAAATATAAATTGGTTCACATGAAAAAATTCTTAAACTCCTGAAAATCCTTTTAAGTTTTATTCATGTATTATTTTTCAAAAACAGCTCTATGTCATAAAGTTATTATTCCTATAGACTTTTAAGGCTGTGTTCATTATCAATAGCAGCTTGGTATTATCAATAGCTGAGATGAGCTTGGTAACCTTAGTTATGCCTTGATTGAGTAGATTCTGAGGGGAAATAGCAAAGTGGAATCAGAGAGTAAAATTGCCAGAGGCGTTCTACTTGCAGAAAGGTTATGTGCTGGGGTGGGCTTTATGGAATCATAAAATTTTGACCTGTGTCTATGGGCTCTGACTCTGGCCTTTGTTGGGAATTCTGGGCACCCCCACAGAAGAGTATGAGACCTCCTTGACTAACCTGTAACTTTCTCAATCAGGTCATAAGAGATAACTTCCTCTGTGGGAATGAGCAATGTACCTGAAATCTTTAGTTGCTCAATGGATAAAACTCTTGAAATGATTTGTTTATGTCAGACACATCCTGCTCAGGAAGCTCCAGGGGACTGGACTACTTTCCTGGAGATAGTTGATTAACCTCTATATGCTGATGACCATCACATTTATTTTGGTTTTCTTGCCTCTCTTCAGTGTTTTAGACCAAAATATTTTTGTCAATTGACTCTCATGCACAAAGTGCTGAAAACTAATCATCTCCCTTCACCCTCAACCTGTTCCCTTCAATGTTTTGTATCCCAGTTAGAGGCTCCTTTGTGCAATTCAAGGAAGTTTTGTTTTTAATCCTTATTTTACAGAGGATGTAACTGAGGCACAGAAATATTAACTAAAATGATTAGGCTGTAGGGCCCAATAGGGTGATTATCTTATACCCCCCACTGGGAAACCATTAGGAGATATCCCACTTACACTGGGGAACTGTCAAAGGGGCAGGAAAGGGACCTAGGTTTCCACTTCACCTGTCTTTAACAAGGTGATTTGAATCAGTGCTCTGCTTTTGCAGTGTGGTATTGGAAAGACCAACAGGAAGCTGAATATATTCACCTGGCCCTTGCTCTACACCCAACAGGGTGACTGCTGCTAAAAAAATTGATGATGATTGCACAACATGGTGAACATAATGTCACTGAATTATAGATTTTAAAATGATTGAAACAGCAAATATATTGTTATACGTATTTTACCACAATAAAAATTAAAAGAAAAGAAGATTGAATAGTATCCACAAACTCATAATATAATATCCAAAATGTCTAGGACACGATAAAAAATCACTCATTGTCCCAAGAACCAGAAAAATTACAACTTAAATGAGAAAAGACAACGAACAGATGCCAACATCAACACCAAGATGAATCAGATGTTGAAGTTTTCTAATAAGGATTTTAAAATAGCTATAAAAATGTGTCAACAATTAATCATGAATTCTTTTGGAATAAATGAAAAACAAAAAAACCAAAACAAAATCTTAGCAAAGAAATGTCATTGTTAGTTGCTGTCAAGTTAATTCTAACTCACGGAGACCCCATGTGTGCAGAATAGAACTCCTCTATAAGGTTTCCAAAAGTGCGACTTTTCGGAAGCAGACTTCCAGGCCTTTGGATACCAGCCAAAGAATCTAAAACCTGAGGAACCAAAATCTCAGATAGGAAAAAATTGTAAAAGGCAAGCTGATATTCAGCAAGCTATTTTACCTCTTGGGACATTTGCAAATTCTTAACAAGTAGTATAATGGTGAGACTATGGGTAGTGGGTTGAAGCTATGAGGCAGAGAAACAAACAGAGCTATTGACAATTTTATAAAATTGAAGAAAAAACACTGGAGTTTTGGGATGGCCAGACAATCAGGACCGAAGGGATCATGATACTAGAGAAAAGGGAGTGGCAGAAAAATGAACCTGACACTCAGAATCTTTCTTCTCCCATGCATATGTTAGACTCTTAAACTCTGCTAAACAAGAGGATAAGATGCTAAGCAGATATACACTAAAAACAGAGCACAAATTTTAACAGGCTCACAGTACTAAGGAGACAATCAGTGATCAAAACTCACTATGAACTCACTATGAATTCCTAAAAACACCTGAAACTCTTAGTTGGAACTTCTGGAGAGCTACACCAAAAAAGACAGGTGAATTAGAGGTATACTGAGACATACAAACACTGCAATGCAGAGTCAAGTTAGACAAGTCACTGATTGTATTAATGTGACATGTGGCATGTCCCAAATCCAGATATCTGCCTCTTTTAAAAACCTGTAACAATATCCAGAGCCTTTACACTCATTTCATATAAATTGTCTGGCATTTATTAAAATTACCAGGCTTTTTGAGCATAGTATATAGAAATCTAATATGGTCCTTATGTTCTAGATCTACTGGTGTTCTGCACAGGAAAATCCCCACCCCTTGAGTGTGGACAAGACTTGTGACTTACTTCTAGACCACTGGAAGCCCTGGTGATGTAGTGGTTAAGATCTACATCTGCTAACCAAAAGGTTGGCAGTTGGAATCCACCAGGTGCTCCTTGGAAACGATATGGGGTAGTTCTACTCTGTCCTAGAGGGTTGCTATGAGTCGGAATCGACTCAATGGCAATGGGTTAGGTTTTTTGGACTTTCCAGACAATAGAACATGGTAAAAGTGATGGGATGTCATTCTCATGATTCAGTACATTACATTAGATTCTATCTTAGCAGACTAGAGAGATTGAGAATCTCCTAATAGCTCTGAAGAAGAAAACTGACATACTATGAACATGGAAAGGGAAAATAAAAACAGAGAATTAATTGCCAATAGACTTAAACTAAAATAAATTCAAAAGACAATATTTTAGGCAGACAAAAAATGATTCTACATGGAAACGTGAAAATTCAGGAAAGATGAACAATAAAAGAAAGATTAAAGGCATTAGTAGACATAAATGGATGTTGACAGCACAACACAATAAAAATACGTACTATACAGTCTAAAACACATGTTGAATTCAAGTGCATAAAAAAGCATAAAATGCAGAGAAGGTTAATGGATTTATAATTTAAAAAATTGGAGGGCGGGGCCAAGATGGCTGACTAGGTAGAAGCTATCTCGGATCCCTCTTGCAACAAAGACTCGGAAAAACGAGTGAATCCATCACATACATGACAATCTACGAAATCTGACCATCAAACACAGATCTAAAGAGTTGACCTGAGTGACAGAAACTGAGAACGAACAACCACGGGGAAGCAGCGACTGTTTTCGGTGCCTGGAGCCAGCGTCCCAGTCAGGAAACCTTGGTGCCGCTCTTTGGACTGGGCACATGGGAGCTGAGCAGAGCATCCTGAGATGGCACAAACACAGGACGCAGCCCTAGCCCCTAGAATTGACCACGGGGGAAGCCCAGCCAGTGCATGCAGGCAGTGCAGCGACACGGCTGACAGGAGGAGAAGTCACCGGGAGGCAGCAACTGGTTTTGGAGGCAGGAGTGCGGAGTTCCAGCTGGGGAACCTTGGCACTGGGCTTTGGACTGGGAGCGGAGGAACTAACCACAGCTTCCGAGACAGCGCAAGCACGGGACGCGGGCGTGACCCTCGGGGGCAATCTCTACCCAGCCAGCGCACACAGTCGATGTGCCCCTTGGGAATCTCAGATAAAACAGTCATCCCAAGCAAGATAAGTAACTTTGTCTATATTCCAGGGTGCTACTCTCTCCTATTTATCTGAACCCTCTCCTCCCTTTCCCAGGCGGCTTCATTAACATTGGAATTTCCTGAGCTAGAGAGTAAACTGTGCTGCGGTTTTTCTTTCCTTTTTTTTTTTTCTGGTCTTTTCCTAACCCGTTCTGCTGGCCTGAGAGAAGCAGCTACAAAAAACTCAGGGACCAAAAATCCTTCCCTAATTGGACTAAAAACACAGAACCAGCTCCAGACAAGCATATGTGATCCACAGTCTTGGGCTTTCATCTCCACAGGGAACAAGGTGGCTATTATAATGCAAAGGCATTTCTGATAGGGATCTGACTGTAACTGTTTTAGCAGATTACTGGAAAGACAGGTTTCCCAGGTCTGATATCTCTGCATATTCAACAGAGCCCTCACTGACCCACAACAGGGAACTGAGGGCTGAAGCTCCACCCAGACCACATAGTCTCCTGCCTTAGGGGTCTAAGGAGGGTGACACCTACCAATCTGTACAGGTACTTGCACTGGGGGCCTAAGGTACAGCTGCAGAGCCCACCCACCAAAGTGCTTTAGGAATAGAGACACACCTACCTCACTGAGACTTGGGGGAAGCCTGTCAGCATCCTGTACCCCCTGGAGTGTGAACCCCTGCTGCTACTAGAGTCTGGTGCACACAACTATCACCACTACTCCTCTAAGTGAATATGTGACAGTCTGCATCACACACTTGATGACCCAAAATCACATTCTACTCAAGAATAGTGAATGGACTCTTAGGCTTATATATCTGGTAACAGCCCAAACCAGCTGGTAATAGGACATAAGTGATTCAAGGGCTAAAACAATCAAGACAGCGCAATCTAGTAGCCCATCTACGTATATTGAAAGAAAACAAAACAAGATAAGACTCAGTGAGCAAATATAGAATAAATCACTACAATATCTTAGTAATGGCTCAGAGACAGCAGTCGATATCAAACCACATAAACAAGCAGACCATGATTGCTTCTACAACTCCCCAAACTAAAGAATCAAAATCTTTCCCAAATGAAGATACAATCCTGGAATTGCCACATGCAGGATATAAAAAACTAATTTACAGAATGCTTCAAGACATCAGGGATGAACTCAGAAATGAAATAAGGCAATCTAAGGAAAAAGCCAAGGAACACACAGATAAAGCAGTTGAAGAACTCAAAAAGATTATTCAAGAACATAGTGGAAAAATTAAAAAGTTGCAAGAATCCATAGAGAGACAGCATTCAGAAATCCAAAAGATTAATAATAAAATTACAGAATTAGACAATGCAATAGGAAGTCAGAGGAGCAGACTCAAGCAATTGGAATGCAGAGTGGGAGATCTGGAGGACCAGGGAATTGACACCAATATAGCTGAAAAAAAATATGATAAAAGAATTTAAAAAAATGAAGAAACCCTAAGAATCATGTGGGACTCTATCAAGAAGGATAACTTGCGTGTGATTGGAGTCCCAGAACAGGGAGGGATAACAGAAAACACAGAGAGAATAGTTGAAGATCTGTTGGCAGAAAACTTCCCTGACATCATGAAAGACGAAAGGATATCTATCCAAGATGCTCATCGAACCCCATTTAAGACTGATCCAAAAAGAAAATCACCAAGACATATTATCATCAAACTTGCCAAAACCAAAGATAAAGAGAAAATTTTAAAAGCAGCCGGGTAAAAAAGAAAGGTCTCCTACAAAGGAGAATCAATAAGAATAAGTTCAGACTACTCAGCAGAAACCATGCAGTCAAGAAGGTAATGGGATGACATATATAGAGCACTGAAGGAGAAAAACTGCCAGCCAAGGATCATTTATCCAGCAAAACTCTCTCTAAAACATGAAGGTGAAATTAAAACATTTACAGATAAACACAAGCTTAGACAATTTGCAAAAACCAAACCAAAGCTACAAGAAATACTAAAGGAAATTGTTTGGTAAAAAAAACAATAATATCAGATACCAGCACAACACAAGGTCACAGAACAGAACATCCTGATATCAACTCAAATAGGGAAATCAGAAAAACAAATTAAGATTAATTTTAAAAAGAAAAAATGCTGAAAACAGGGAATCATTGAAGTCAATATGTAAAAGATGACAATAATCAAAAAGAGGGACTAAATACAGGTGGCATAGAACTGCGATATGGAGAGGGATACAAGGCAATATAGGACAATACAAGTTAGGTTTTTACTTAGAAAAATAGGGCTAAATATTAAGGTAACCACAAAGAGGTATAACAACTCCATAACTCAAAATAAAAACCAAGAAAAACATAACGACTCAGCAAACATAAATTCAACTATTATGAAAATGAGGAACACACAATTTACAAAGAAAAACGTCTCAGCACAAAACAGTAAGTGGAACAATGAAACTGTCAACAACACACATAAAAAGGCATGAAAATGACAGCACTAAACACATACTTATCTATAATTACGCTGAATGTAAATGGACTAAACGCACCAATAAAGAGACAGAGAGTCTCAGACTTGATAAAGAAACACGATCCATCTATATGCTGCCTACAAGAGACACACCTTAGACTAAGAGACACAAGCAAACAAAAACTCAAAGGATGGAAAAAAAATATATCAAGCAAACAATAAGCAAAAAAGAGCAGGAGCAGCAATATTAATTTCTGACAATATAGACTTTAAACTTAAATCCACCACAAAGGATAAAGAAGGACACTACATAATGATTAAAGGGACAATTGACCAGGAAGATATAACCATATTAAATATTTATGCACCCAATGACAGGGCTGCAAGATACATAAAACAAACTTTAACAGAACTGAAAAGTGAGATAGACATCTCCACTATCATAGTAGGAGACTTCAACACATCACTTTTGGAGAAGGACAGGAGATCCAGTAAGAAGCTCAATAGAGACACGGAAGACCTAATTGCTACAATCAACCAACTTGACCTCGTTGACTTATACAGAACACTCCACCCAAACGCTGCAAAGTATACTTTTTTTTCTAACGCACATGGAACATTCTCTAGAATAGACCACATATTAGGTCATAAAACAAACCTTTGCAGAATCCAAAACATCGAAATATTACAAAGCATCTTCTCAGACCACAAGGCCATAAAAGTGGAAATCAATAAGAGAAAAATCAGGGAAAAGAAATCAAATACTTGGAAAATGAACAATACCCTCCTGAAAAAAGACTGGGTTATAGAAGACATTAAGGAGGGAATAAAGAAATTCATAGAATGCAATGAGAATGAAAATACTTCCTATCAAAACCTCTGGGACACAGCAAAAGCAGTGCTCAGAGGTCATTTTATATCGATAAATGCACACATACAAAAAGAAGAAAGAGCCCAAATCAGAGAACTGTCCCTACAACTTGAACAAATAGAAAGAGAACAACAAAAGAATCCATCAGGCACCAGAAAAAAACAAATAATAAAAGTTAGAGCTGAACTAAATGAATTAGAGAACAGAAAAACAATTGAAAGAATTAACAAAGCCAAAAGCCGGTTCTTTGAAAAAATTAACCAAATTGATAAACCATTGGCTAGACTGACTAAAGAAATACAGGAAAGGAAACAAATAACCCGAAGAAGAAACAGGATGGGCCACACCACAACACACCCCACTGAAATTAAAAGAATCATATCAGATTATTATGAAAAATTGTACTCTAACAAATTTGCAAACCTAGAAGAAATGGATGAATTCCAAGAAAAACAGTACCTACCTAAACTAACACATTCAGAAGTAGAACAAATAAATAGACCCATAACAAAAAAAGAGATTGAAATGCTAATCAAAAAACTCCCCCCAAAAAAGGCTCTGGCCCAGATGGCTTTACTGCAGAGTTCTACCAAACTTTCAGAGAAAAGTTAACACCACTACTACTAAAGGTATTTCAAAGCATAGAAAATCACGGAATACTACCTAACTCATTCTATGAAGCCACCATCTCCCTGATAGCAAAACCAGGTAAAGGCATCACAAAAAAAGAAAATTAGAGACCTATATCCCTCATGAACATAGATGTAAAAATCCTCAACAAAATTCTAGCCAATAGAATTCAACAATATTTCAAAAAAATAATCCACCACGACCAAGTGGGATTTATACCAGGTATGCAAGGCTGGTTTAATATTAGAAAAACCATTAATGTAATCCACCATATAAATAAAACAAAAGACAAAACCACATGATCTTATCAACTAATGCAGAAAAGGTATTTGACAAAGTCCAACACCCATTTATGATAAAAACTCTCAGCAAAATAGGAATTGAAGGAAAATTCCTCAACATAATAAAGGGCATAAATTTTTCTTTTTTTTTTTTATACAAACCCAACAGCTAACATCACTCTAAATGGAGAGAGCCTGAAAGCATTTCCCTTGAGAATGGGAACCAGACAAGGATGCCCTTTATCACTGCTCTTATTCAACATTGTGCTAGAGGTCCTAGCCAGAGCAATTAGGCTAGAGAAAGAAACAAAAGGGCATCCGGATTGGCAAAGAGGAAATAAAATTACCTCTATTTGCAGATGACATAATCTTATACACAGAAAACCCTAAGGAATCCTCCAGAAAACTACTGAAACTAATAGAAGAGTTTGGCAGAGTCTCAGGTTATAAGATAAACATACAAAAATCACTTGGATTCCTCTACATCAACAAAAAGAACATCGGAGAGGAAATCTCCGAATCAATACCATTCACAGTAGCCCCCAAGAAGATAAAATAATTGGGAATAAATCTTACCAAAGATGTAAAAGACCTATATGAAGAAAGCTATAAAGTACTACTACAAGAAACTAAAAAGGACCTACTTAAGTGGAAAAACATACCTTTCTGATGGATAGGAAGACTTAACATAGTAAAAATGTCTATTCTACCAAAAGCCATCTATACATACAATGCACTTCCGATCCAAATTCCAATGACATTTTTTAATGTGATGGAGAAACAAATCACCAACTTCATATGGAAGGGAAAGAAGCCTCGGATAAGTAAAGCATTACTGAAAAAGAAGAAGAAAGTGGGAGGCCTCACTCTACCTGATTTTAGAACCTATTATACAGCCACAGTAGTCAAAACAGCCTAGTACTGGTACAACAACAGGCACGTAGACCAATGGAACAGAATTGAGAACCCAGATATGAATCCATCCACGTATGAGCAGCTGATATTTGACAAAGTCCCAGTGTCAGTTAATTGGGGAAAAGATAGTCTTTTTAACAAATGGTGCTGGCATAACTGGATATTCATTTGCAAAAAAATGAAACAGGACCCATACCTCACACCATGCACAAAAACTAACTCCAAGGCGGAGCCAAGATGGCGGACTAGGCAGATGCTACCTCGGATCCCTCTTACAACAAAGACACGGAAAAACAAGTGAATCAATCACATACATAACAATCTACGATCCCTGAACAACAAACACAGATTTAGAGACGGAGAACGAACTAATACGGGGAAGCAGCGATTGTTTCCAGAGCCTGGAGCCAGCGTACCAGTCAGGTACGGCACAAGCACAGAGACCTGCTCCACCCCCCTGAACTAACCCCGGGAGGGGGACCAGCTGGTTCCACCGGCGGCGTGGGACGCAGCCGGTAGGAGAAGTCCCCGGGAGGCAGCGACTGGTATTGGAGCGGGGAGAACAGCGTCCCAGCTGGGACACTCGGTCAGGGCACAAGCACGGGGAGCTACTCCACCCATCTGAACTAACCCCGGGAGGAGGCCCAACTGGTTCTCGGAGGCGGCACGGCCACGTGGCTGGAGGGACGAGAAGTCCCCGGGAGGCAGCGACTGATTTTGGAGTCGAGAGTGCACCGTCCCAGTAGGGGAGCCTTGACGCTGGGCGTGGGGCTGGAAGCAGAGGATCTGACCGTGACTCCAGCGGGCCAGATCCCCCGGGGGCAATCTCCACACAGCCAGCACACATAGGCGACGCGCCCGCGGGAATCTCAGATATAATAGTCATTCCAAGCAAGACAAGCAACTCTGGCTATATTCTGAGGTGCTACTCTCCTATCTCTCTGTTCCCTCCCCCACCCTCCCCAGGCAGCTTCATTAACATCCGAATAGCCTGAGCCAGAGGGAGAACTCTGATAGGGATCTGACTGCATTTTTTTTTTTTAGCGGATTTTCTGGAAAAACTAGTTTCCCAGTGATGGCTCGGAGACAACAGTCCATATCAAACCACTTAAAGAAGCAGACCATGACAGCTTCTCCAACCCCCCAAACAAAAGAATCAAAATCTTTCCCAAATGAAGATACAATCCTGGAATTATCAGATACAGAATATAAAAAACTAATTTACAGAATGCTTAAAGATATCACAAATGAAATTAGGATAACTGCATAAAAAGCCAAGGAACACACTGATAAAACTGTTGAAGAACTCAAAAAAATTATTCAAGAACATACTGGAAAAATTAATAAGTTGCAAGAATCCATAGAGAGACAACATGTAGAAATCCAAAAGATTAACAATAAAATTACAGAATTAGACAATGCAATAGGAAGTCAGAGGAGCAGACTCGAGCAATTAGAATGCAGACTGGGACATCTGGAGGACCAGGGAATCAACACCAACATAGCTGAAAAAAAATCAGATAAAAGAATTAAAAAAAATGAAGAAACCCTAAGAATTATGTGGGACTCTCTCAAGAAGGATAACCTGCAGGTGATTGGAGTCCCAGAACAGGGAGGGGAGACAGAAAACACAGAGAAAATAGTTGAAGAACTCCTGACAGAAAACTTCCCTGACATCATGAAAGATGAAAGGATATCTATCCAAGATGCTCATCGAACCCCATTTAAGATTGATCCAAAAAGAAAAACACCAAGACATATTGTCATGAAACTCACCAAAACCAAAGATAAACAGAAAATTTTAAAAGCAGCCAGGGAGAAAAGAAAGGTTTCCTTCAAGGGAGAATCAATAAGAATAAGTTCAGACTACTCAGCAGAAACCATGCAGGCAAGAAGGGAATGGGACGACATATACAGAACACTGAAGGAGAAAAACTGCCAACCAAGGATCATATATCCAGCAAAACTCTCTCTGAAATACGAAGGCGAAATTAAGATATTTACAGACAAACACAAGTTTAGAGAATTTACAAAAACCAAACCAATGCTACAAGAAATACTAAAGGACACTGTTTGGTCGGAGAACCAATAATACCAGATATCAGCACAACACAAGGTCACAAAACAGAACGTCCAGATATCAACTCAAATAGGGAAATCACAAAAACAAAGAAATTAAGATTAATTAAAAAAAAAATACACATAACAGGGAATCATGGAAGTCAATAGGTAAAAGATCACAATAATCAAAAAGAGGGACTAAATACAGGAGGCATTGAACTGCCATATGGAGAGTGATACAAGGCGATATAGAAAATACAAGTTAGGTTTTTACTTAGAAAAATAGGGGTAAATAATAAGGTAACCACAAAAAGGTATAACAACTCTATAACTCAAGATAAAAGCCAAGAAAAACATAACGACTCAACTAACATAAAGTCAAACACTATGAAAATGAGGATCTCACAATTTACTAAGAAAAACGCCTCAGCACAAAAAAGTATGTGGAAAAATGAAATTGTCAACAACACACATAAAATGGCATCAAAATGACAGCACCAAAAACTTATTTATCTATAATTACCCGAATGTAAATGGACTAAATGCACCAATAAAGAGACAGAGAGTCACAGACTGGATAAAGAAACACGATCCATCTATATGCTGCCTACAAGAGACACACCTTAGACTTAGAGACACAAACAAACTAAAACTCAAAGGATGGAAAAAAGTATATCAAGCAAACAATAAGCAAAAAAGAAGAGGAGTAGCAATATTAATTTCTGACAAAATAGACTTTAGACTTAAATCCACCACAAAGGATAAAGAAGGACACTATATAATGATAAAAGGGACAATTGATCAGGAAGACATAACCATATTAAATATATATGCACCCAATGACAGGGCTGCAAGATACATAAATCAAATTTTAACAGAATTGAAAAGTGAGATAGATACCTCCACAATTATAGTAGGAGACTTCAACACACCACTTCCGGAGAACGACAGGACATCCAGTAAGAAGCTCAATAGAGACACGGAAGATCTAATTACAACAATCAACCAACTTGACCTCATTGACTTATACAGAACTCTCCACCCAACTGCTGCAAAATATACTTTTTTTTCTAGTGCACATGGAACATTCTCTAGAATAGACCACATATTAGGTCATAAAACAAACCTTTGCAGAGTCCAAAACATCGAAATATTACAAAGCATCTTCTCAGACCACAAGGCAATAAAACTAGAGATCAAAAACAGAAAAACGAGGGAAAAGAAATCAAATACTTGGAAAATGAACAATACCCTCCTGAAAAAAGACTGGGTTATAGAAGACATCAAGGAGGGAATAAGGAGATTCATAGAATGCAACGAGAATGAAAATACTTCCTATCAAAACCTCTGGGACACAGCAAAAGCAGTGCTCAGAGGCCAATTTATATCGACAAATGCACACATACAAAAAGAAGAAAGAGCCAAAAGCAGAGAACTGTCCCGACAACTTGAAGAAATAGAAAGTGAGCAACAAAAGAACCCATCAGGCACCAGAAGAAAACAAATAATAAAAATTAGAGCTGAACTAAATGAATTAGAGAACAGAAAAACAATTGAAAGAATTAACAAAGCCAAAAGCTGGTTCTTTGAAAAAATTAACAAAATTGATAAACCATTGGCTAGACTAACTAAAGAAATACAGGAAAGGAAACAAATAACCCAAATAAGAAACGAGAAGGACCACATCACAACAGAACCAAATGAAATTAAAAGAATCATTTCAGATTATTATGAAAAATTGTACTCTAACATATTTGAAAACCTAGAAGAAATGGATGAATTCCTGGAAAAACACTACCTACCTGAACTAACACATTCAGAAGTAGAACAAATAAATAGACCCATAACAAAAAAAGGGATTGAAACGGTAATCAGAAAACTCCCAACAAAAAAAAGCCCTGGCCCGGACGGCTTCACTGCAGAGTTCTACCAAACTTTCAGAGAAGAGTTAACACCACTACTTCTGAAGGTATTCCAAAGCATAGAAAATGACGGAATACTACCCAACTCATTCTATGAAGCCACCATCTCCCTGATACCAAAACCAGGTAAAGACATTACAAAAAAAGAAAATTATAGACCTATATCCCTCATGAACATTGATGCAAAAATCCTCAACAAAATTCTAGCCAATAGAATCCAACAACACATCAAAAAAATAATTCACCCTGATCAAGTGGGATTTATACCAGGTATGCAAGGCTGGTTTAATATCAGAAAAACCATTAATGTAATCCATCACATAAATAAAACAAAAGACAAAAACCACATGATCTTATCAATTGATGCAGAAAAGGCATTCGACAAAGTCCAACACCCATTTATGATAAAAAGTCTTACCAAAATAGGAATTGAAGGAAAATTCCTCAACATAATAAAGGGCATCTATGCAAAGCCAACAGCCAATATCACTCTAAATGGAAAGGACCTGAAAGCATTTCCCTTGAGAACGGGAACCAGACAAGGATGCCCTTTATCACCACTCTTATTCAACATCGTACTTGAAGTCCTAGCCAGGGGAATTAGGCTAGACAAAGAAATAAAGGGTATCCGGATTGGCAAGGAGGAAGTAAAGCTATCACTATTTGCAGATGACATGATCGTATACACAGAAAACCCTAAGGAATCCTCCAGAAAACTACTGAAACTAATAGAAGAGTTTGGCAGAGTCTCAGGTTATAAAATAAACATACAAAAATCACTTGGTTTCCTCTACATCAAAAAAAAGAACACCGAAGAGGAAATCACCAAATCAATACCATTCACAGTAGCCCCCAAGAAGATAAAATACTTAGGAATAAATCTTACCAAGGATGTAAAAGACCTATACCAAGAAAACTACAAAGCTCTACTACAAGAAATTCAAAAGGACATACTTAAGTGGAAAAACATACCCTGCTCATGGATAGGAAGACTTAACATAGTAAAAATGTCTATTCTACCAAAAGCCATCTTTACATTTAACGCACTTCCGATCCAAATTCCAATGTCGTATTTTAAGGTGATAGAGAAACAAATCACCAATTTCATATGGAAGGGAAAGAAGCCCCGGATAAGCAAAGCATTACTGAAAAAGAAGAAGAAAGTGGGAGGCCTCACTCTACCTGATTTCAGAAGCTATTTTACAGCCACAGTAGTCAAAACAGCCTGGTACTGTTACAACAACAGGCACATAGACCAATGGAACAGAATTGAGAACCCAGATATAAATCCATCCACGTATGAGCAGCTGATATTTGACGAAGGACCAGTGTCAGTTAATTGGGGAAAAGATAGTCTTTTTAACAAATGGTGCTGGCATAACTGGATATCCATTTGCAAAAAAATGAAACAGGACCCATAACTCACACCATGCACATAAACAAACTTTAAGTGGATCTAAGACCTAAACATAAAGACTGAAACTATAAAGATCATGGAAGAAAAAATAGGGACAACCCTAGGAGCCCTAATACAGGGCATAAACAGAATACAAAACATTACCAAAAATGATGAAGAGAAACCAGATAACTGGGAGCTCCTAAAAGTCAAACACCTATGCTCATCTAAAGACTTCACCAAAAGAGTAAAAAGACCACCTACAGACTGGGAAAGAATTTTCAGCTATGACATCTCCGACCAGCGCCTGATCTCTAAAATCTACATGATTCTGTCAAAACTCAACCACAAAAAGACAAACAACCCAATCAAGAAGTGGGCAAAGGATATGAACACACATTTCACTAAAGAAGATATTCAGGCAGCCAACAGATACATGAGAAAATGCTCCCGATCATTAGCCATTAGAGAAATGCAAATTAAAACTACGATGAGATTCCATCTCACACCAACTAGGTTGGCATTAATCCAAAAAACACAAAATAATAAATGTTGGAGAGGCTGCGGAGAGATTGGAACTCTCATACACTGCTGGTGGGAATGTAAAATGGTACAACCACTTTGGAAATCCATCTGGCGTTATCTTAAACAGTTAGAAGTAGAACTACCATACAACCCAGAAATCCCACTCCTCGGAATATACCCTAGAGAAATAAGAGCCTTCACACAAACAGATATATGCACACCCATGTTTATTGCAGCTCTGTTTACAATAGCAAAAAGCTGGAAGCAACCAAGGTGTCTATCAACGGATGAATGGGTAAATAAATTGTGGTATATTCACACAATGGAATACTATGCATCGATAAAGAACAGTGACAAATCTGTGAAACATTTCATAACATGGAGGAATCTGGAAGGCATTATGCTGAGCGAAATGAGTCAGAGGCAAAAGGACAAATATTGTATAAGACCACTATTATAAGATCTTGAGAAATAGTAAAAACTGAGAAGAACACATACTTTTGTGGTTACGAAGGGGGGAGGAGGGAGGGAGAGGGTTTTTTATTGATCAATCAGTACATAAGAACTGCTTTGAGTGAAGGGAAAGACAACCCTCAATACATGGAAGGTCAGCCCAATTGGACTGGACTAAAAGCAAAGAGGTTTCCGGGATAAAATGAATGTTTCAAAGGTCAGCAGAGCAGGGGCGGGGTTCTGGGGAACATGGTTTGCGGGGACTTCTAAGTCAATGGGCAAAATAATTCTATCATGAAAACATTCTGCATCCCACTTTGAAATGTGGCGTCTGGGGTCTTAAATGCTAACAAGTGGCCATCTAAGATGCGTCAATTGGTCTCAACCCACCTGGAGCAAATGAAAATGAAGAACACCAAGATCACACGACAACTAAGAACCCAAGAGACAGAAAGTGCCACATGAACCAGAGACCTACATCATCCTGAGACCAGAAGAACTAGTTGGTGCCCGGCCACAATCGATGACTGCCCTGTCAGGGAGCACAACAGAGAACTCCTGAGGGAGCAGGAGATCAGTGGGATGCAGACCCCAAATTCTCATAAAAAGACCAAACTTAATGGTCTGACTGAGACTAGAGGAATCCCGGCGGCCATGGTCCCCAGACCTTCTGTTGGCACAGGACAGGAACCATCGCCAAAGACAACTCATCAGACATGAAAGGGACTGGTCAGCGGTGGGGAGAGAGATGCTGATGAAGAGTGAGCTAATTAAATCAGGTGGACACTTGAGAGTGTGTTGGCAACTCTTGACTGGAGGGGGGATGGGAAGATAGAGAGAGAGGGAAGCCGGCAAAATTGGCACGAAACAAGAGACTGAAAGGGTTGACTCAATAGGGGGTGAGAAAGTGGGACAAGGGAGTAAGATGTATATAAACTTACATGTGACAGACTGATTGGATTTGTAAATGTTCACTTGAAGCTTAATAAAAGTTAATTAAAAAAAAAAATCCATATGTCAGGTAAAAGGCTGGAAATTCCAGCAATGCCTTTTTACAGTGTTGAAGCTGAATCCTTCTTCAGGAAACCATAGTTTGCTCATAAGGCCTTCAACAGTTTGGATGAAGCATATCCACATTACGGAGGGTAAAGTTTAAGGTTAATTTATATAATGTTAATCACACGTGAATATCTTTATAGCAACATCTAGACTAGTGTTTGTCCCAACAACTGGGCACAATAGCCTATTCATGTTGACATAAAATTAATCATCGCACTGCATTAATCATTTCATTCATTAAAAAAATTTATACTGAGTGCTTCTGATGTATCTGGTACTATGTAGGCTATTGGAAATATAACTGACAGACAACGGTGTATGCCTTCCTAGAATCAATCTTCTTGCAGTGGAGACAGACAACAAAACTAACAAGTCTGTGATATGGACTGTTAGAAGTTGGCGAGTGCTGTGGAGAAAGAAAAAGCCAAGCAGAGTAAGGGAGACTGACATGTCAATGTAGACTTCACTGAGAACGTAACATGTAAACAAAGGATAGAAGAAGGTGAAGACATCTCATACCAGCTGTGGTGCTGCCTGTGTACACACATACAATTGACCTTTGAAGCTTCTGTTCCAGCAATGGCAGGCTTGGTAATTTTAATCAACTCTCATGATGAACAGAACTAAATAAAACTTGATGAAATATTAAGTACAGCATAAATTCACATTAGAGCTAAAAGGATGATAAGTGAGAACCCAAATAAACTGTGATTACACAGACAAGTGACTCAGCACTAAAAATTCTTTTACAATGAGGAGATTTGACAAGTAGAAGAAAAAGCTAAGAACTGGGGCTGTGGATTTAGTATTCTTTTGGAGTGAGAGAGGTAGGAGTCAAAGCCTGGGACATGTCCAGGTGAGAAGTCTAATTCATACACCTCATACACACCATGATGGTAGGGAGAAACATGAAGTAAACAAGCGTTTGTACAGATGTGCAGCCCTGAAAATCTAGGGACAGTCAAGCCTGGAACTTGGGTTAAGGTGGTCTAAGACACGGTGACTTGAATAAATACATGAACATCCTATCTGGAGCAAGGTCTTCATTCCAAGCCTTTATTTTTCCTGTCAGTAATTATGACCAGCAAAGAGTGAAAAAATAATGTCCAACACAAAAGGACACAAGAGACCAAACATGGGAAACAGTAGGAACAACAGAACACAAAAAATGAATCACTAAGATATGGGAATTAACAGAGAGTATAATACTGTTAAACTTGAAGAATTAAAGGAAACTTAAAAATAAATACAATTAACTCAACAAATACTAGCAAACCAAATGAAAAAACATATTTAAGGATTATACACCATGATGAAGTAAAATTTATCTCCGGAATGCAGGGGTGGTTCAACACTACAAAATCAATCAGTGTAATACACCAAATTAATAGGACAAAGGAAAGGACCACTTGTTCATCTCAATCAGCATAGAAAAGGCATTTGACAAAATTCAACACCCTTTCATGATAAAAACAAACAAGATAGGAATATAAGGGAAATGAGTTTCCATGTGTAGCCTTTTGCCTTGCTTCTGCGTAAGAGAGAGAGAGGAATAAATTAGCTTGGCAGATTTTTCTCCTGGGCCCTGAAGGATTGTTATAATTTCCCTTGTTACAGTTACCCAGGGAAGAAGCCAGTCCCTGCCAGTAGAAAATGTCAGTTATTATGCAAATAGATGGAGCAACTTGAGAGGGGATTGGTCAGTTTAGTCCAGTGAGGGGATTGCTCAGTTATTACACACAAAGAGAGTGTGTAAAATCCGTCCATTAAGATTCAGCCACTTGTGTATACAAGCAATCATCCCACAGAGGTTGAGGGGGTACCTCAATAACCTCAAGAAGAGCCTGAAGTGGAGTGGGTCTTTTGGACTTAGGGTTCCTGTGCTGAGAACATCCTAGATCCAGCAGTGAGAGCTGTAGCACTGAAGACCAGCATGAGACAGCATGGTGGGCTTTCTGGCCCATGGAGTGAGGTGGCTATAGAGCACTTGAGGACCCATGAAACAAGAGAACTGAGGGCAGTCAGGTAGGAGGCTTGCTTGTTGCTGTTGTGGGGTGCCTCCAGGTACTTGTTGGTGGAGCTAATCGGCTCCAGGCCAGGCCTGAGCAGGGTCAGAAGCCAGGCCCAGGGGGAGACAGAGGCCAGGCCAGCAGGGGCAGAGGTAGAGGCCATACCCAAGCCCTGAGAGTGAGGACATGGCAGCAGCGGCCAAGCAAAAGTTGTCCTGATTGAAGAACTATATCCTTAGTTATTCCTGTTACTTCTCTGTATGTGGACTTGACACCTTAAAACTAAGTTACTGGCATATGTGAATGGATGACTTCAGGCCTAAATTAAAACTCTATTCTAGATTAAACTGAAATCTTCACTTCTACTGTTCTAAAGAGAAACTTTAGCCTTTTTGTCAAAATTTAACTACTTGGAACCCAAAGGGAGCAAGAATCAGGGTTTATGGCTCAGATGAGGAATTGTTTGTTGAAGGTGTTTATTAAGAGTGTTTATTCACCTTGTTCTTAAAATAATGTCTTTCTCGAGCATGTCCACAGAGGTTGGGAAAGAGGATTAGAATCGGTAATATTAAGATGAAGCCTATAACTCTCTCATAGCTCTGTAACCAAGATGAGGTAAACATCAATTAATCAACCCTTAATCAAACTACATTTTCACTCACTGGAATCTTCCACTCCATTTCTGCTAACTCTTTTAAAACCTGTAACTAGGTAAAATCATGAGCCTGTTACCTTAAAATGAGGGAAGAGGCAAACATACAGCTGTAATTAAAACGGTTCCCAACAAAATGTGTTGTTAAACAAATCTCAGGATATAACAATCTCAGATTGTAACAAACAGACTTACTGATGTTAAGAAGAATGTTTTGGCCAAACATGTTAGTGAGGTTAGAGATTAATGTTAGGAAACCTTGTAGCTTAAGAAACTCCTTGTAATGTTTTGCCCCATATAACCCTCCCCTCCACACCTCGGGTCTGTAGTCCTTTGTTTGCTCTACCTGATAAAACCTCGCTGTTCTCCCTACAATTCAGAACACACTGCGGCATCTTGCCTGGGTGTTTGCCTGTTTCATGAAATGTTTTATCCTTCAGTAAAACTCTTTGTTTTTATTTCTTAAAAAAAAAAAAAAAAAAACAGAAAATCAAACCCATTGCCATCGACTAGTGGAGTGTAAATCTGGTGTTTTACCATGACATTTCCAAGTTAATCCTGATCCCATGTTACTTACTTAATGAACCAGGTCACTGTGAGAATGGTCTGTGAGTTGTGTGTGGGCATTGCAACAAAGTGTCAAACCCAGAAGAGAAGTAGAGAGTGCAGTGGGGAGGACAGCTGGTGGTAGAATTAGTAAAAAGTTTGAAGAGTAGATAAGTCTGACCTCAACCTCATATGAATCAGCTTTGTGCTGATTCTCCTTCTCCCTGAAGTTAGACAAGGTCCGGTACCACTGATACTTCATTGCAGAAGGTGAAAGACTTGTACATAAAATAATATAAGACATTACTAAAAGAAATTAAAGAAGACCAAAATAAAGGAAAGGACATTCTATATTCATGGATTGGAAGACTTAACATAGCTGTTAATATTACCCAAAGTAATCGAGAAATTCAATGCAATCTCCATCAAAATTCCAATAGCCTTTTTTTTTTTTTTTTTTTTGCAGAAATGGAAAAGCAATTCTCAAATTTACATGGAAGGAGAAGGAACCCCAAATAGCTAGAGCAATCTTGAAGAATGAAGTTGGAGGACTCAGGCTTCCTGATTTCAAAACATACTATAAAGCCACAGTAATTAAAACAGCCTGAGACTGGTATAATAATAGACATACAGACCAATGGAATAGCACTGAGCGTTCCGAAATAAAATCATACATCTATGATCAGCTGATTTTTGACAAGGGTGCTAAGACTATTTAGTGGGAAAGAAGTCTCTTCAATAAATTGTGCTGGAAAAATTGGATTTCCATGTGCAGAAAAATAAATCAGAATCCATGCCTAATACTATTAAAAAATTTTAAATAGATGAAGAACCAAAATGTGAAAGAATAAGATTCTTACAAGAAAATATAGGGGCACAGCTACAGGATGTATTTCTTAATGATGGATTATCAGATATGACAGCAAAAGGACCACTGAAGGGGACATTCAGATGGCTTAAAAACACATGAAAAGCTGCTCAACAGCATTAGTCATTGTTGTTGTTAGTTTCTGTCTGGTTGCTTATTAGTATTTGTGTAGGATGGGGTGCTGGGCTATTATTTTTATGAGCCACTTCCCCACTTCCACCAAGGTGAGAATTGGGAGGACATCATAAATCGAGTATTAGCGAGAGAATTATATTGAGTTTTTGGGTTGAAGATACTTGCTTCTACCATCATCTCCCTAGTCACATAAGCCACAAACCAGTAGTCAACCCTTTGAGGCATGAAGTATGAAAGACTGTCTTATTCGGAAATCATGCATAACTTTTTTACTTCATAGTTCTCAATCTATACAACTTTTAAGGTACTTATTTTATAACTTTTGCTAGAAAAAAAGTTCGTCTTAAATAATTTTATTAAAAATTCAGCTTTACATGGAGTTCTACTTCCTATTCCCCAAGGTATCGAACAGACTTTCTTACTCTCACTACCAAATACTTAAAAATGAACAAGCTGAATGAATAAAGATAACGTTACCTTTTATATATGGACTTCAGTATTCTTTAAGATGAAATATCAAATTAAAAACTAATATTTTGTTATAAGAAATTTATTTTATTACACCCCAATAATTGCCAAATGAAAGTACACCAACACCTACATAGAAACAAAAATAAAAAAATAAAATTGGCCACCTGAGAATTGACAGAACCCTTAAGACTAGTCATGTATGTGTGATTTGAATGTTCAATTTCCATTGGAGAATGTGATAATAATCTTTGGCGCTTTGAATTCACGTTTGAATCTTCAAAGAGATTTATCCCCAAAGGCAAACAATAATAGAATGATAGCATAGCTGCTATATAAATACAAGGACTTTGGATTTATTACTGAGAGATGAATGTATTATTTCAAGAGGTAAGATTTCAGCATCTGTGAGTAAACTGGACTTATTGACTATAATTCACCATTGAGAACATTTTGCTTTCTACGATTGTGTCTGTACTCACAAGCCATAGTTGGGGAACCAGGCAGATGTAATCAGGCCATCAGCTAGCAAGTAACTTTGATTGAATTCTTAAGAATCTAGTCAGGTTAGTATGAAAAAATGAGCTTAATTCAAATTACTGGGACTCCTTATTTATCCACCCATCAGTCCAGAAACACATATAGTCTTCAACACTATCTACACATGACATTCACCACAATACTAATTAATTCATAAGCTTCTAGATTCTTTGGGGATTTATTATTTTAAACATCTTTGTAGAACGATTTACTTTATTTATGGGCCTGAGTGCTTTAGGATTACAGTCAACAAGACGCAATGGACAAAGCCCAGGATAAAAAGCCAGAACATTTGCAGATGAGTGTCATCCTGGCCACTAGCAGGGTGATCCTGGCTAAACTTCTTAACTTGTGAGGCTATGCTTTATTTAGCTCTATGCTATGTCACAAATAATATTGTTTCATTCTATAATATTCCCATTAGAAAACATCATTACAGTAGAAAATGATTTGATTTCTTTGGATAAGTGTACTTTACTTACATCTTGAGTATCAATCATATGGCATTTTGTATGGTGATTAGATTGATATTTCACACTCCTTCACAAAAATGATAATATTTAATTAATATTAGTTAATATTTAACTACAAATATTTAATAGATTTACAAAACGTGACTATTCCCTAATTTGAAATTCCTGTGTTGTATTCAAGTCAAGAATAATTGTATTTCACCCATTAGCACATGTTGCTTGAACTCCTCATTCGCAGTATTCTCATGTGAAAAATAAGCATAATAAAAACTGGTAACCTCACAATATTGTTGTAATTGTGAGGATTAAATTTATGTAAAATGCTAAGCATAGTTCTTGGCACAAAATAAGCTCTGAATGAATGTTGGATCTTATTTTGTTGAAGGAAAACCCTGCTTCACTCATTCTTCAGGGAGGGAGATAAGAGTTTCTAAAATTAGGATTAGCAAGAGAATGAGGATAAGGTTTTTGTCTTCAGATTGCCAACACCTGTTTACCACGACTATCCTCCCTATACTGTAAATTACTCCTCAGGGAGCAACATTTTGAGGCACCGACAGTGAGTGAAAGACTATTTCTTATCTGGAATTCCTCCAAGCCTCTTTTTATACTTATGCTCTCTACCTTAAACAATTTTCAAGATGTGTATTTTCTAACTTTTGCTGTAATAATTAACATACATGTCTTTATAATTCATGTTATTCAAAATTAAACTTTACTTAAAGTTCCACCTCATATTCCCCAAGGTACTTAATGACTTGTCTTGTAATATTAGTAAAAAATGTTTATCAATGAACAATACAGAATGGATAAAGCTAAGTTTACCGTTTTAAATCTGTAGTTTAGCAATGAATATCCCTTAATCAGAAATATCAAAGTAAATTTGGGACCAATATTTAGATATAAAACCAAAACCAAACCAGTTGCTGTCGAGTCGATTCTGACTCATAGTGACCCTAAGACAATTTGTATTATACTCCTAATAATTACTAAATGAAAGTTATAGAACTATGCATGAACATCTATGGGGAAACAAAAGAATAAATTGACCACTTGAGAATTTACAGAATCATCTGTGGAAACCCCGGTGGCATAGTGGTTAAGAGCTCGGCTGCTGACCAAAACATCAGCAGTTCATAATCCACCAGCTGCTCCTTGGAAGCTCTACAGGGCAGTTCTACTCTGTCCTATAAGGTCACCATGAGTTGGAAAGGACTTGCCCCCAATTTTTTTTAGTGGTTTTAAAGACCCCAAACTCAGACTCTTTCAGCACTGGACAACGAGTTGGATACAGGCAGGTGACTCAGATGACGTGGCTCTGGGCATGGGCTCCTCGGGTTTTGTCAGGCGGTGGCTAAGGCTGGGGCTCCGGGCCCTGGCTGCTCCTGCAGTTCAGGCTGGCAGACCATCGGGTCGGGCTGAGGGCGCTCTGCCTCCTCCCTCCTGACACCCTCACTTCCTCTGACTCAGCTCCTACCACCACCTGTTCCACTGGCCTCCACCCGCAGCTCCAGCAGCAGCAGCAGTGGCAATAGCAGTGACAAGGATGACTGGAAACTGGCTCCCTTAATTTATTTAATATACTGTTAGCATAACGTCCACATCACATAACATCCTATTTCACAGAATGTATCATGGACCAATGCACATTTGTATTATGTTAAAAACGATGTCATTTTATTCTTAAAAAAAAAAACAAAAAACCTTACAATGCTCCAATTAGAAAACATTGTTACAGCAGGAAATGATTTTATTTGCTTGAATAAATGCACTTTGCTAATGTCCTGATTATCACTCACACAGTATTCTGCATAGTAGTTAGATTGATATCTCAAACCAGAGGTAGTCCCCGATTTATGAGTTACGGATGAACCACACTCAGGACCGCCTGTTTTTGTTTTATCTTAGCTTTAGGAATATGCACTATATACAATGTTGCAGGGCATAATTTACTGATTTATTATTCTCCAAAGTGCACTCAAAGATGTTCAATGTTATGATTTACTGTTCAAAACACTGCTGTATAGCAGGTGAAGAAAACTTAAGAAAAAATGAAGTACTTGACTTGCGTCAGAACCAATTTACACAGGGTTTCTCAGAATGGAAACTCTTCAAAGCCGGGGGGTACCTGTACTTGAGAAAACAATAATATTTTCATTACAAATGTTAACAAATTGAATAAATTTACAAAGGTGACTATATTCATCCCTGATTTGAAATTTCCTTCTGGTACTATTATCAAAAGCAATAGCATTTCTATTCTTCTTAGATGATTGTATTTAACCAATAAACCAAAAATCAAACCCATTGACTTTGAGTCAATTCTGACTCATAGTGACCCTACAGGACAGAGTAGAACTGCCCCACATGGTTATCGAGAAACAGCTGGTGGATCTGAACTGCCAAACTTTTGGTTAGTGCCTAGCTCTTAACCACAGCACGACCAGGGCTCCATAGTGACCCACGGACATTGTAAAATATGTAATTAATTAGTCTCCTCTCTTATCTATTAGCTGTCAAAAAGCTTAAAGAATAATCTATTGTCTACCTGTTGGCAAGTGAATTGGACTTTGAGGTATTATTATTCTTTAACTGCATTTACACCACAGTGACTAAAGAAATGTCAAACTTCTGGCATTCACATTTTGACTCCACACTTGGTATGTAACCTTGTGCAAGTTACAAAATTTCTTTCACTTGGTTTCCTCGTCTACAAAATAATAATATGAGCACTTACTATTATTTTACAGAAAATAAACTGAAACTGTATGGTGGTGCAGTGGTTAAGAGCTACAGCTGCTAAAGAAGAGGTTGGCAATTCAAATCCACCACCCACCCCTTGAAAACCCTATGGGGCAGTTCTACTCTGTCCTATAGGGTCACTATGAGTCAGAATTGACTCAGTACATAGGGGTTGTTTTCAGATATAAATATATTTTTAGCCCTATTCTTATAATTTACTAAGCTTGTAATAAATGATGGCTTTTTAACACTGTTTCATTAAAAAACCTATGTTTTTCTTGATATTATACTCAGCATTCCTTTTTGTTATTCTAATCAGTTTCCTTTTTTATTCTTAAGCTTCAAAACCACTTAAAATGCATATTTGGAAAAATGTCATATAAAAAGGAAAATCGTATGTTGAATTTTCTGGTATTTTTGTCGATAACTACATATATATATATTTTGAATATCGACATGTAAAGATAAATATATATTTGTCATTACATGTTAATATGCAATGACACTTGAATGATATCTTTATTTATAATGACTTCCCGTATGTGTGTTAATGAAAATGGAGCCATGAAATTTATAAATTCTTTAATGCAATTTTTCATCACAGATTTTTTTTTGACACCAGCTACATTGTCTCATGGATTCCCTGGTGGACAGGAACCACACTGCAGTGACAGAGTTCATTTTATTGGGCTTAACAGAAGATCCTACCCTTCGAGGCACCCTCTTCATAGTCATCCTGTGCATCTATCTGGTGACCATATCTGGCAATCTCAGCACAATCATTCTGATCAGAATCTCTTCTCAGCTCCATCATCCTATGTATTTTTTCCTGAGCCACTTGGCTTTGGCTGATGTAGGCTTTTCATCCTCTGTCACACCCAATATGCTTGTAAACTTCCTGGTGGAGACAAATACAATCTCCTATCTTGGATGTGCCATCCAACTTGGATCAGCTGCTTTCTTTGGGACAGTTGAGTGCTGTCTTCTGGCTGCCATGGCCTATGATCGCTTTGTAGCAATCTGCAACCCATTGCTTTATTCAACTAAAATGTCCACAAAAGTCTGTGAGCAGTTATTATGTCTGTCTTATGTAGGTGGTTTTCTCAACGCTTCTTCATTTATGATTTCCTTCTTTTCTTTATTCTTCTGTGGACCAAATCGAGTCAACCATTTTTTCTGTGATTTTGCTCCTTTAGTTAAACTTTCTTGTTCTGATGTCAGTATCCCTGCAGTGGCCCCCTCATTTTCTGCTGGCTCCATCATTCTGGTCACAGTGATTGTCATAGCCATCTCCTACGTCTATATCCTCATCTCCATCCTGAAGATGCACTCCACTGAGGGCTGCCACAAGGCCTTCTCCACCTGCATCTCCCACCTCACTGCAGTCACTCTGTACTATGGGACCATTACATTCATTTATGTGATGCCCAAGTCCAGCTACTCTACTGACCAGAACAAGGTGGTGTCTGTGTTTTACATGGTGGTGATCCCCATGTTGAACCCCCTCATCTACAGTCTCAGGAATAATGAGATTAAGGGTGCTCTCAGGAGAAAGCTTCATAGAAAAATATTTTCTTAACAATCCTCTAGTTTTCTAAGGTTTGAGGCAATAATATGCTATGAATGTAATATTAAAAAAAAAAATTTCATTTCTAAGAGCAAAATATATCTGTACATAATTAGCCCATATGGAGCTTTGTAGTATATGTAGCGGTGGACCTTCAGATAGTATATCAGAGACAATAGTGAGTTAACTTTAATAAATTAAATTTAGAATTAAGAAACACAAATTGGTTCACATGAAGAAAATCTTAATTTGCTGAAAATACTTTTTAATTTTTACTCATGTATTATCTTTCAAAAGCTATTTTATGTCACAGGTAAAGGTTACTGTACATCTAAACCTTTAAGGCTGTGTTCATTTTCAACAGGAGATTATGCTGAGATGAGTCTGATAATCCTAGTTTTGCCTTCCCTGAGTACCTTCTGAGGGGAAATAACAAAGTGGAACCAGACAGTACAATTGTTATAGACATGGAACTTGGAGAAAGCTTATCTGCTGGGGGTGGTCTTTACGGAGTCTTAAAATTCCAGCCTGTGTTTCTGGGTTCTGACTTTGGCCTTGGATATAAGGGGTCCCCAGAGTCTAAGCGGATGAGACCACCCTGGCTAACCTGTGAATTGCTCAATCAGATCAGAAGAGATGACTTCCTCTGAGAGAGTAAACTGTTCCCAAACTCATCAGGGGCTGAGCAGAGCAAAAGCAAAAAAAAAAAAGATTTCCAGGAGAATCCAGCAAACTGGTGACATTGAGTCTGAGGAAGAAACTCTTGGAGAAATTTATGATCAGGCCCATATCCTGCTCATAAAACTCCAGGGGACGGGACTGTTTGTCAGCAGAAATACTGACTGCCCCTCTGGACAGGCTAAGTTCACCTCTATATGCTGATGACTGCTACATTTATTTCTGTTTCCTGTCCCCACTTAATGATTCAGACACATATTTCCTGTTTGTATAAACAGAAACACAGGGCATGTCTTATTTAGCATTCTTTTTTTTTTTTTTTTTAGAGAAAAAGTCAAGAGACAAAATGAGAGAAGAGAACTTTGAGGCTTCCTGTTCCAGCAATTGCAGGTTTGGTCATTTTAAACAGCTCTCATGGTGAACAGAGCTAAATAGAGAGAGGGGGTTTTTTCCAAAGAAATTGGCTCACACGATTATGGGAGCTAAAGCTGTTGCTGTCAATCTATTGAGACTCATGGTGACGCCATGTGTTACAGTCTAGACTGCTCCATATGGTTTTCTTGGCTATAATCTTTATGGAAGCAGATTGCCAGGTGTTTCATCCACAGCACTGTTGGGTGGGTTAGAACTGTTAACCTTTAGCTTAGTAGCCGAAAGCAAACTGTTTGCGCCACCTAGGGCCGGAAATATTTGTAAATAACCTTTTTGCAGTCCAAGCGATTTCAACTGAACAGCCCCATAGAGTTTTCAAGGGCTGTAATCTTTATGGAAGTGGACTGCCAAATCTTTCTCCTGCTTCGTGGCTGGTGAGTTCTTACTGCCAACATTTTGGTTAGTAGCAAGTGCTTAATCACTGCACCATCTTAGAAAGAGAGAGTGGTTTTGCAAATTGGCTGTGAGGATTAAGCAGGCTAGGAAATCCAAAATCCGTATGTCAGGTAAAAGGCTGGAAATTCCAGCAATGTCTATTTACAGTGTTGAAGCTGATCCTTCTTCTTCAGGAAACCACAGTTTGCTTATAAGGCCTTCAACAGTTTGGATGAAACATATCTACATTATGGAGGGTAATCTGCTTAATTTCCAGTTAATTGATTTAATATTAATCACATGTGAATAGCTTTATAGCAACATCTAGACTAGTGTTTGTCTGAACAACTGGGCACTATTCATGTTGACATAAAATTAATCACCATAGGGCATTAATCATTTCATTCATTACAAAAATTTATACTGAGTGCTTCTAATGTATCTGGTACTATGTAGGCTATTGGAAATATAAGTGACAGACAAAGGTGTTTGCTTTCCTAGAATTAATCTTCTTGCAGTGGAGACACACCACAAAACTAACAAGTATGTGATTTGGACCGTTAGAAGTTGGAGAGTGCTGTGGAGAAAGAAAAAGCAAAGCAGGGCAAGGGAAACTGACATGTCAGTGTAGACCTCGCTGAGTAGGTAACGTCTGAACAAAGGATCGAAATAGGTGAAAACACTTCATGCCAGCTGTGTTGCTGCCTGTGTAAAAAGTGAACACACATAACACACATACAATTGACGTTTGAGGATTCTGTTCCAGCAAGGGCAGGCTTGGTAATTTTAATCAGCTCTCACGATGAATACAAACTAAAGAAAACTTGATAAAATATTAAATACATCATAAAATCACATTCGAGCTTACAGGCTAATAAGTGAGAACCCAGATAAACTGCGATTACCCAGAGAGGTGAGCTCAGCACTCAAAAATGCTTTTTCAAGGAGGAGATTTGAGAAGAAGAAGAAAAAGCTAAGAACTGGGGCTGTGGATTTAGTATTTTTGTAGGGAGAGAGGCAGAAGTCAAAGCCTAGGGCATGTCCAGGTGAGAAATGTAATTCATACACCTCATATACACCGTGATGGTAGGGAGAAACATGAAGTAAATAAGCCTTTGTATACATTTGAACCCTGGGAAATCTAGGGAAAGTCAAGCCTGGAACTTGGGTTAAGGTGGTCTAAGACAAGGTGACTTGAATAAATACATGAACATCCTACCTGGAGAAAGGTCTTCTTTCCAAGCCTTTTTTTTCCTGCCAATAATTACGACCATCAAAGAGTGAAAACTAATTGCCAGCACAAAAGAAATCAAGAGACTAAACACGGGAACTAGAAGGAACAACAGGCCACAGAAATGGAATCACTAAGACTAAGATAAGTGAATTAACAGACTGAGACTATAATACTGCTAAACTTAAAGAAATAAAAGAAACATAGAAATAAATACTATCAACTCAACAAAATACTAGCAAACCAAATCAAAAAACATAGTAAAGGATTATACACCATGATCAAGTGAGATTTATCCCAGGAATGCGAGAGTGGTTCAATATTAGAAAATCAACCAATGTAATACAGCAAACTAATAGAACAAAGGAAAGGACCACTTGTTCACCTCAATCAATATAAAAAAGGCATTTGAGAAAATTCAACACCCTTTCATGATAAAAACACCAAACAAGATAAGGAATATAAGGGAAATGAGTTTCTTTGTGTAGCCTTTTGCCTTGCTTCCGTATAAGTGAGAGCAAGGAAGAAATCAGCTTGGGAGATTTTTTTTCGTGGGCACTAAGGAGTTGTTATAGTTTCTTTTGCTATACTTACCCAAGGAAGAAGCCAGTCCCTGCAAGCAGAAGATATTAATTATGCAAATAGAGTCACTTGAGAGAGGATTGGTCAGTTTAGTCCCCTGAGGAGACTGGTCAGTTATTATGGAAACAGCGTGTATAAAATGTACCCAATTGATTGAGCCACTTGCCTATATAAACACCCATCCCTTAAAGGTTGAGGGGATACCTCACTACCATCAAGAAGAGCCTGAAGTGAAGTGTATCTTTTGGACATGGGGTTCCTGTGCTGAGAGCGTCCTAGACTCAGGAGACTGAAAGAGCTGTAACACTGAAGACCAGCATGAGATGGCATGGTGGGCTTCCTGGCTCAAGGAGTGAGGTAGGTACAGTGCACTTGCTGACCCATGGAACAAGGGAAATGAGGGCCTTCAGGTAGGAGGCTTGCTGTTGTTGTGGGGTGCCTCCAGGCACTTGTTGGTGGAGTTAATAAGTTCTAGGACAGGCCTGAGCAGAGGCAGAGTCCAGGCCCGGGGGTGGGGGGTGGGGGAGGTGGTGGGGCGGACAGAGGCCAGGGCAGCAGGGGTAGAGATAGAGGCCATACCCAAGCCTTGATAGTGTGGGCCTGGCATCAGCGGCTGAGGAGAAGCTGTCCTGATTGAAGAACTATATCCTGAGTTATTTCTGTTGCTTCTCTGTATGTGGACTTTAAACCTTAAAACTGAGGTATTGGCATAACTGAAATGGATGACTTCAGGCCTAAATTAAACGTCCAGTTTGAATTAAACTGAAATCTTCACTTCCACTGTTCTAAAGAGAAAATTCAGCCTTTTTGTCAAAATTAACTACTTGGTACACAAAGGGCGCAATAGCAGATTTCTGGCTCAGATGAAGAATTATATGTTAAAGGTGTTTACTAAGAGTGTTTATTCAGCTTGTTCTTAAAAGGATGCCTATCTCAAGCATTTCCATGGAGATTAGAAATGGGATTAGAATTGATAATGTTAAGATGAAGCCTGTAACTGTTTTATAACCCTGTAACCAAGATGAAGTAAACGTCAGTTAACCAAGTCTTAATCGAGCTACATCTTCACTCAGGGAATCTTCTGCTCCATTTCTGCTAACTCTTTGTAAACCTGTAACTAGGTAAAATCATAAGCCTGTTACCTTAATATGGGGAAAAAGGCAGGCATACAGCTGTAATTAAAATTATTCCCACAGCATGCCTTGTTAAACAAACCTCAGGATGTAACAATCTCAGAATGGAACAAAAAGACTTACTGATTATAAGAAGAATGTCTTGGTCAAATATGTCAGAGAGGTTAGAGATTAATATTAGGAAAGCTTGTAGCTCAAGAAAATCCTTGTAATTTTTTGCCACGTAATCCTCTCTACCCCCATCTGCACTCATTTGTTTGCTCCACTTGATAAAACTTCACCATTCTCCTTACAGTTTGGAACACATCACAGAATCTTGCCTGAGTGCTTGTATGTTTGCCCGTTTCATGAAATGTTTTATCCTTCAATAAAACTCTGTTTTTATTTCTTAAAAAAAAAAAACCCAAACCCATTGCTATCCAGTCAATTCCAACTAGCAGAGTGTAAATCTGGTTTTTTATCATGACACTTCCAAGTTAATCCTGATCCCATGTTACTTCCTTAAGAAACCGTGTAACTGTGAGTATGGCCTGTGAGTTGTGTGTGGTGGTTGCAACAATTTATCAAACCCAGCAGAGAAGTAGAGAGTGCAGTGGGGAGGACAGCTGGTGTCAGAATTAGTAGAAAGTTTGAAGAGTGGAAGTGTGTCTGACCTCAACCTCATATGAGTCAGCTTTGTGCTGATGCTGATTCTCATCCTCCCTGAAGTCAGACAAGGTCCGACAATGTTGCTACCTCACTGCAGAAGGTGAAAGGCTTGTACATAAAACAGTGTAGGACGTTACTCAAAGACATTAAAAATGACCTTAATAAATGAAAGGACAGTCTGTGTTCATGGATTGGAATTCTTAACATAGCTAAGATATCAATACTACCCAAAGCAATCTACAAATTCAATGCAGTCCCCATCAAAATTCCAACAGACTTTTTTTTGCAGAAATGGAAACCAATTCTCAAATTTATATGGAAGGAGAAGGAACCCCGAATAGCTAAAGCAATCTTGAAGAACGAAGTCGGATGATTCAGGCTTCCTGATTTCAAAACATACTGTAAAGCCACAGTAACCAAAACAACCTAGGACTGGTATAATGATAGACATACCGACTAACGGAATAGCATTGAGAGTCCAGAAATAAAATCATACATCTGTGATCAACTGATTTTTGACAAGGGTGCTAATCTATTTAGTAGGAAAAGAAGCTCTTCAATAAATTGTGCTGAAAAGATCAGATTTCCATGTGCAGAAAAATGAATCAGAGCCCATGCCTCATACTATACAAAAAATAAAATAAAATAGATGAAGAACCAAAATATGAAACCATAAAATTCTTACAAGAAAATATAGGGGCACAGCTACAGCATGTACTTCTTAATGATGGATTATCATATATGACAGCAAAAGGGTCACTGAAGAGGACTTTCGGATGGCTTAAAAATACATGAAAAGATGCTCAAAGTCATTAGTCCTTGTCATTGTTAGTTGCTGTCTACTTGCTTATTAGTATTTGTGTAGAATGGGGTGCTGGGCCATTATTTTTCTTATGAGCCACTTTCCCACTTCCGCCATGGGGAGCATCAGGGGGACTTTATAAATTGAGGAGTAGCAAGAGAATTACATTGAGTCTTTGGGTGGAAGATACTAGCTTCTACCATCATCTCCCTGGTCACATGAGCCACAAACCGGTAGTCATCCTTTTGAAGACTGTCTTATTTGGAAATCATGCATAACTTTTTTACTTCATAGTTCTCAATCTATACAACTTTTAAGGTACTTATTTTTAAAAACTTTTGCTAGAAAAAATATGTACGTCTTACATAATTTTGTTATAAAAAATTCAACTTCACATGGTGTTCTACCTCATATTCCCCAAGGTATCAAACAGAATTTCTTACTCTCACTACCAAATACTTACGAATTGAACAAGCTGCACGAATGAACATAACGTTACCTTTTTTATATGTGAACTTTAGTCTGCCTTAAGATTAAATATCAAAGTAAATTAAAAGCTAATATTTAGTTATGAGAAATTTATTTTATTGTATACCAATAATTGCCAAATGAAAGTGCACCAACACCTACATAGAAACAAAAATTAAAAAAATAGGCCGCTTGAGAATCGACAGAACCCTAAGGCTGGTTGGCCTGTGGGATTTGAACTGCTCAGTCTCCCCTGGAGAACGTGATGATGATCTTTAGTGCTTTGAATTCACATTTGAATCTTCAGAGATTTATCCCCAAAGGCAAACAATAATACAAAGCTAGAAAGATTGCATGGCCGCTATATAAATACAGTGACTTTGGATTTATTACCGAAAGATGAATGAATTATTTCAAGAGGTAAGATTTCAGCATCTGTGAGTGAAACTGAGTGGAAACCCTGGTGGCATTGTGGTTAGGTGCTACGGCTGCTAACCAAAGGGCTGGCAGTTCAAATCCACCAGGGGCTCCTTGGAAACTCTATGGGGCAGTTCCACTCTGTCCTATAGGGTCGCTATGAGTTGGGATCGACTCGATGGCACTGGGTGTGTGCTTTTGGAGTGAAACCGACGCATTGTTTATAGTTTACCGTTGAGAACACTTTGCTCTCTAAGATTGTGTCTGTGCTCACAAGCCATAGTTGGGTAACCTGGCCGATGTAATCAAGCAGTCAGCAAGCAAGTAAGTTTGAATTCACTTAAGTTTCCAGCCAGGCTAGTGTGAAAAAATGAGCTTAATTCAAATGACCAGGACTCCTTATTTATCCACCCGTTTGTAAGTCCAGAAACTCATATGATCTTTAACACTATCTACACGTGACATTCACAGTGTTAATATATTCATTAGCTTCTATATTCTTTGGGGATTTATTTTAAACATCTTTGAAGAAAGATTTACTTTATTTGTGGGTCTCAGTGCTCTAGGATCACAGTAAAGGAGACATAATGGACAAAGCCCGGGATAAAAAGCAAGAAAATTTGCAAATGAGAGTCAACCTGGCCATTAGCTGAGTGATCCTCACTAAACTTTATAATTTGTGAGGTTACACTTGATTCAACAGTATATTATGTCGAAAATAATATATCATTCTATGATACTCCAATTAGAAACATTGTTACGGTAGAAAAGGATTTTATTTTTTTGAATAATTGTACTTTAATTACATCCTGGTATCAGTCATATAGTGTTTTGTATGCCGATTAGATTGATATTTCACACTCCTTCATAAAGCAATATTTTAACTACAAATATTTAATAAATTTACAAAAGGTGACTATTCCCTAATTTGAAATTCCTGTGTTGTATTAATATCAAGAATAAATGTATTTCTCCCATTAGCACAAGTTGCTTAAACTCCTCATTCTCAGTCTTCTCATGTGAAAAATAAGGATAATAGAAGTAGGTAACGTCACGAAATTCTTGTGAGAATTTGAACTTATGTAAAATGTTAAACATAGTTCTTAGCACAAAATAAGCTCTGAATGAATGTTGGTTCTTACTTTGTTGGAGGAAAACCCTACTTCACTCATTCGGGAGGGAAATAAGAGTTTCTAAAATTAGGATTAGCAAGAGAATTAAGATAAGATTTTTGTCTTCAGATCAACAATACCCGTTTACCATGACTATCCTTCCTACGGAAACCCTGGTGGTGTAGTGGTTAAGTGCTATGGCTGTTAACCATAAAGGTCAGCAGTTCAAATCCACCAGTTGCTCCTTGGAAACTCCATGGGGCAGTTCCACTCTGTCCTATATGTTTGGTGTGACTCAGAATTGACTCGATGGTAACTTTTTTTTCTTTATCCTTCCTATACTGTAAATTACTCCTCAGAAGGCAACCCTTTGAGGCATTGACAGCGACTGAAAGACTATTTCTTATTTGGAATTCCTCCAAACCTCTTTTTACAAGTTACCTATCTATACAATTTTCAAGATGTGTATTTTCTAACTTTTGCTATAATAATTATCCTACATGTCTTAAAAGTTCTTGTTATTTAAAATTCAACTTTGCATAAAGTTCCACCTCATGTTCCCCAAGGTACTTCAATGACTTGTCTTATAAATATCAGGAAAAATTTTCATCAATGAACAACACAGAACAGAAAAAGCTAAGCTTTCGTTTTTATATCTGAAGTTTAGCACTGAGTATCCCTTAATCAGAAACCCTGGTGGTGTAGTGGTTAAGTGCTACGGCTGCTAACCAAAGGGTCGGCAGTGTGAATCTGTCAGGTGCTCCTTGGAAACTCTATGGGGCAGTTCTGCTCTGTCCTATAGGGCTGGCTGCTATGAGTCGGAATTGACTCAACAGCACTGGGTTTGGTTTTTTGGTTTTATCCCTTAATCAGAAATATCAAAGTAAACGTGGAACCAATATTTAGGTAGAAAACTGAAACCAAACCAGTTGCCATAGAGTTGATTCTGACTCATACGTGCCCTAAGACAATTTATATTACACTCCTCAATAATTATTAAACAAAATTTATAGGCCTGTGCATGAACATCTACGGAGAAACAAAAGAATACATTGACCACTGGAGAATGTACAGAGTCCTGTGAGGACCGCACCTGCTCAGTGTGCACTCCAGGACGTGGTAATGCTCCACGGTGCTTCTGAATTCACAGCTGAATCTCTAGAATCTTCAGAGATTTATTCCCAAAGGCAAACAATAATAAATGATAATCTATGTAACCACAGTTACTTTAGAATTATTACCAAAGATAAATGAGTGTTTTTCCAAAAGTTTGTGTGTGTGTGTGAATGAATCTGAACTATTGATTTTCATTTACCATCTGAGGACACATCACTTTACAAGGCAGTCTGTACTCACAAGCCAAGGGTGGGAAAGAGGACACACGTAATCAAGCAATCAACCAGCTAGTAAGAATCTTTGGCTGAATTCCTGTTTCCACATTCAGTTTCATGTAAGTAAAAAGAGATAATCCAAGTTACCAGGATTCCATATGACCAGAAACTCATAGGATCGTTCAACACTATCTAAACAAGATATTTAGCCATTTTAAAAAAAAAAAAAAACCCACTGCCATGGAGTGGATTCTGAGATGCATTGGGTATTTATTGTTAGTAAATAGCTTGGCAGATAAACATACTCTGCTTGTGGGTCTGAATGCTTTTAACAGCGGACAAAGCTCAGAATATAAAGCCAGAAAATTTGGAGATGTGAGGAAACCTAGCCCACTAGCTGGGTGATCCTGGGTAAACTTTTAAAATTTTTAGGTTGTACTTTTTTCAGCTGTACACAGTGTGTGTGGCTTAAAACATTGGACAGCAAATAGTCCATGGTCCCACGGTGTTTCTTTTTTCTAATAGAAGGCAGCTCTCCTTTTATTTATTTCCCCCTAATCATTTTAATGGAGCTCGGTTGGACCAGTAGTTAAGAGCTGACTGCTAACCAAAACATCAGCAGTTCAAATCCACCAGCTGCTCCTTGGAAAACCGATAGGGCAGTTCTACTCTGTTCCACAGGGTTGCTATGAGTAGGAATTGACTTGCCTGAAATGAGTTTTATTATTGTTTTTTTTAACAGATTTAAAGACCCCAAATTCAGAGTCTTGCAGCACTGGACAACAAGTGGGATACAGGTAGGTGAATCAGAGGACATGGCTCTGGGCTGGGCTCTTGAGTATAGTCATACAGTGGCTGAGGCTGGGGTTGCGGGGGGCCTGAGTTGCTTCTACTATTCAGGCTTGCAGAACAGAGGGTGGGGCTGGGCGCCTCTGCCCTCTCCCCTCTTCATTCCCTCACTTCCCCTGGATTGGATCCTACCACCACCGGTTCCACTGCTCTCTGCCTGCAGTTCCAGGAGCAACAGCAGTGACAATAGCTGTGACGAGGACGACTGGAAGCTGGCTCCCATAAGGTTTTTAACATGGTGTTAGCATAACGTCCAAATCACATAACATCCTGTTTCACAGAACATATCATGGGAACCCTGGTGGCGTAATGGTTAAGTGCTACGACTGCTAACAGAAGGGTCAGCAGTTCAAATCTCCCACACGCTCCTTGGAAACTCTGTGGGCCAGTTCTACTCTGTCTTATGTGGTCACTATAAGTTGAAATTGAATTGATGGCACTGGGTTTGGTTCTCATTATCATGGACCGATGCATACTTGTATTATGTTGAAGACAACAAAAGTTGATTCTACAATGCTCCAATTAGGAAACGTTATTACTGTAGGAAATGATTATTTGTGTGAATAAATGCACGTTACTAATGTCCTGATAAAAATAGTGTTTTGCGTAGTAATTAGACTAATATTTCAAACACTAAGTAGTCCCCGATTTATGAGTTACAGATGAACCACACTTAGGACTGTTTTTGTTTTTTCTTTATCTTATTATTAGTAATATGTACTACATACAATGCTGCAGGGCATAATTTGCTGATGTTTTCATTCTCAAAAGTTCACTCAAAGATGTTCAATGTTATGATTTACTGTTTAAAACACTGCTGTATAGAGAGCTATGAAAACTGAAAACAAACAAACAAAAAGAAGTATTTGATTTGCCTCAGAACCAATTTACACAGGGTTTCTCAGAATGGAAACTGGTCAAAGTTGGGGGCTATCTGTACTTGATAAAACAATAATATTTTAATTATAAATTGAATACATTTAAAAAAGCTGACTCCATTCATCCCTAATTTGAAACTCCCTTCAGGTACTATTATCAAAAGCAGTTGCATCTCTATTCGTTTTAGATGATCTTATTCAACCAATAAACCAAAAATCAAACCCATTGCTGTGGAGGTGATTCTGACCCATGACGACCCTATAGGACAGGGTAGAACTGCCCATTGGTTACCGAGAAGCAATCAGTATATTTGAGCTGCCAACCTTTTGGTTAGCAGCCTAGCTTTTAGCCACTGCACCACCAGAGCTCCATGGTGACCCACAGACATTGTAAAATATATTAACTAACTAGTCCTTATATATGAGCTGTGAAAATCCTTAAAGGATAATCTAATATCCATCTATTGGCAACTGTGTTGGATTTTGAGGTATTATTTAACTTCATTTATAGAATAGTTACTAAAGAAATGTCAGGCTTGCTGGCCTTCACAATTTGACTCCCCACTTGCTATATACCCTTGCGCAAGTTACATAATCTCTTTCGCTCGGTTTCCTCATCTACAAAATAATAATGACAGCATTTAGTATTATTTTATAGAAAATGGAACTATGTATGGTGGTGCAGTGGTTAAGAGTTACAGCTGCTAACCAAAAGGTTGGCAGTTCAAATCTAAAACTCGCTCCTTGAAAACCCCATGAGGCAGTTCTACTCTGTCCTATAGGGTTACTATGAGTCAGAATTGACTCAATAGCAAAAGGGTTGTTTTGATTTTGGATATGTGTATATATATACACACACACACACATATATATATATACATACAGATATATATTATATATATATAAATCTTAGCCATCTTCTTATTTATTAAGCTTGTCATTAATCATAGCTTTTTCTTAAGTTTTCATTTACAATCCTGTATTTTGTTTGGAATTATACTCACCAGTCTTTTTGTTATTCTAATCAGTTTCTATTTTTTTATGTTTTAGCTTTAAAACCACTTTAAATGCATTTTTGGAAAAAAACATGAAAAAGAAAATCATCATATGTTGAAATTTCTGGTGTTTTTGCCAATGACAAAAATGTGTGTGTATGTGTGTGTATATATATATATATATAATTGCATATGAACAGGTAATGACAAATATATATTTGTCATTACCTGTTCATATGCAATGACATTTGAATGATAACTTTATTTATAATGACTTTCCATATATGTGTTAATGAAAATGGAGCCATGAAATTTATAACTTCTTTAATGCAACTTTTTCATCACAGATCATTTCTCATACCAGCTACATTGTCTCATGGATTCCCTGGTGGATGGGAACCACACTGCAGTGACAGGGTTCATTTTATTGGGCTTAACAGAAGACCCTACCCTTCGGGTCATCCTCTTCACGGTCATCCTTTGTATCTATCTTGTGACCATATATGGCAATCTCAGCACAATCATTCTGATCAGAATCTCTTCTCAGCTCCATCATCCTATGTATTTTTTCCTGAGCCACTTGGCTTTGACTGACATAGGGCTTTCATCCTCTGTCACACCCAATATGCTTATAAGCTTCCTGGTGGAAGAAAATACAATCTCCTATCTTGGATGTGGGCTCCAACATGGATCAGCTGCTTTCTTCGGGACAGTTGAGTTCTTTCTTCTGGCTGCCATGGCCTATGATCGCTTTGTAGCAATCTGCAACCCACTGCTTTATTCAGCTAAAATGTCCACGCAAGTGTGTGATCAGTTATTCTCTGTGGCTTATGTAGGTGGTTTTCTCAATGCTTCCTCTTTTACCATTTCCTTCTTTTCTTTATTCTTTTGTGGACCTAATCGAGTCAACCATTTTTTCTGTGATTTTGCTCCTTTAGTTGAACTTTCCTGTTCTGATGTCAGTATCCCTGCACTGGTCCCCTCATTTTCTGCTGGCTCCATTATTACGATCACACTGTTTATCATAGCCGCCTCCTATGTTTATATCCTTATCACCATCCTGAAGATGCCCTCCACCCAGGGCCGCCACAAGGCCTTCTCCACCTGCACCTCCCACCTCACTGCAGTCACCCTGTACTATGGGACAGTTACATTCATTTATGTGATGCCCAAGTCCAGCTACTCTACTGACCAGAACAAGCTGGTATCTGTCCTCTACACGGTGGTGATCCCCATGTTGAACCCCCTCATCTACAGTCTCAGGAATAATGAGATTAAGGCTGCTCTCAGGAGACAGCTGGGTAGGAAAATATTTTCTTAGCAATACCTCTTATTTTGTAGGGTTTGATGCAATAATATTCTATTAATGTAATATTAAAAGAAATTTGGTTCCTGTGAGCAAAATATATTTGCAAATAATTAGCCATATGAGGCTTCACGGTATACATGGGGGTGGATTTTCAGACAGTAAATCTTAGACAATAGTGAGTTAATTTTAATAAATTAAATTGAATTTCAATTTAAGAAACACAAATTGGTTCACATAAAAAAATCTTACTCTACTGAAAATCCTTTTCAAGTTTTATTCATATATGATTTTTCAAAAGAAATTCTATGTCATAAGTCACAGTTATTGTACTTACAAACCTTTAAGGCCATGCTCATTTTCAACAGCAGATTATGGTGAGATGAGCCCGATAATCCTGGTTTTGTCTTGACTGAGTACCTTCTGAGGGGAAATAACAAAGTGGAACCTGACAGTAAAACTGCTGTAGACATGGTGCTTGAAGAAAGCTTATCTGCTGGGGTTGGTCTCTATGGACTCTTAAAATTCCAGCCTGTGTTTCTGGGTTCTGACTCTGGCCTTGGATATAAGGGGTCCCCAGAGTCTAAGAGGATGAGACCACCCCGACCAACCTGTGAATTCCTCTATCAGATCAGAAGAGATGAATTCCCCTGAGGGAATGAACACAACTCCCAAACTCATCAGCGACTAAGCAAAGCAAAAGCAAAAAAGGATTACCAGGAGAATCCAGCAAACTGGATGACATTGAGTCTGTGAGGAAGAAAATCTTGGAGGAATTTATGATCAGGCCCACATCCTGCTCATAAAACTGAAGGGGACGGGGCTGTTTCTCAGCTGAAATAGTGACTACCCCTCTGGACAGGCTAAATGAATCTCTATATGCTGATGACTGCTACATTTATTTCTGTTTCCTTTCCTGACTTGGTGATTCAGACACAAATTCAATCTTTTGGTAAATAGAAACACACAGCATGTCTTATTCCGGTTTCTCTAGAAAAACAGAACCAGTAGAGAGAGAAAAACGGAGAACATACCTTTGAGCCTTCTGTTCCGGCAACTGCAGGTTTGGTCATTTTGAGGAAATCTCATGGTGAGCACAGCTAAAGAGAGAGAGGGATTTTTCTAGAGGAACTGGCTTACATGATTATGGAAGCTAAACCTGTTGCCATCAATCAATTGAGACTCGTGGTGACACCACGTGTTACAGACTAGAATGCTCCATATGGTTTTCTTGGCTATACTCTTTATGGAAGTAGATTGCCAGTTCTTTCATCCATAGCACTGTTGGTTGGGTTAGAACTGTCAACCTTAGTTGGCAGACCAAAGCAAACCGTTTGCATCACCCAGAGCTGCATATATATTCTGGAATATATGTAAATAGCCTCATGGTGGTCAAGTTGATTTCAACTGAACTGCCACATAGAGTTTCCAGTGGTGTAATCTTTAGGGAAGTAGACTTGCACAACTTTCTCCTCCTGACTGGCTGGTAGTTCCAAATGCCAACCATTTGGTTAGTAGCCAAGTGCTTAGCTGCTGTGCCACCAGAGAGACTGATTTTGAGAAACTAGCTCACAGGATTAGGCAGGCAAGAAAGTCCAAAATCCATATGTCAGGTAAAAGGCTGAAAATTCCAGCAATGTTTACTTACAGTATTGAAGCCAAATCCTTCTTCAAGAAACCATAGTTTTCTCATAAGGCCTTCAACAGTTTGGATGAAGCACATCCACATTTTGGAGGGTAATCTGCTTAGTTTAACATTAATTGGTTTAATGTTAATCCCATGTGAATAGCTCTATAGCAACATCTAGACCAGTGTTTGTCCAAACAACTGGGCACCACAGCATATTCATGACATAAAATAATCATCACAGGGCATTAATCATTTCATTCATTACAAATTTATACTGAAGAATGAAAACATTTCCTGTGAGAACCTTTGGGACACAGTGAAAGCAGTGCTCAGAGGTCACTTTATATCAATAAATGCACACATACAAAAAGAGGAAAGAGCCAAGATCAAAGAATTATCCCTAAAACTTGAACAAATGGAAAGACAGCAACAAAAGAAAGCTTTAGGCACTAGAAGAAAGGAAAAAATAAAAATTAGAGCAGAACTGAATAAAATAGGAAACAGGAAAATAATTGAAAGAGTTAACAAGACCAAAAGCTGGCTCTTTGAAAAAATTAACAAAATTCATAAACCATTGGCCAAACTGACAAAAGAAAAACATGACAGGAAGCAAAAAACCTGAATAAGAAATAAGATGGGTGATATTACTACAGACCTAACTGAAATTAAAAGAATCATGTCAGATTACCATGAAAAATTGTACTCTAAAAAAATTGAAAACCTAGAAGAAATGGATGAATTCCTAGAAACACACTACGTACATAAACTAACACAGAGGTAGATCAAATAAATAGACCCATAACAAAAGAAGAGATTGAAAAGGTAATCCAAAAACTCCTAACAAAAAAAAGTCCTCACACAGATGGCTTCACTGCAGAGTTCTACCAAACTTTCAGAGAAAAATTAACACCACTATTACTAAAGGTATTTCAGAACATAGAAAAGGACGGATGACTCCCAAACTCATTCTATGAAGCCAGCATATCCCTGATACCAAAAAAAAAAAAAAAAGATACCAAAGCCGGGTATAAACACCACAAAGAAAATTACAGACCTATATTCCTTATGAACTCATATGCAAAAATCCTCAACAAAATTCTAGCCAACAGAATTCAACAACATATCAAAAAAACAATTCACCATGATTAAGTGGGATTCATACCAGGTATGCAGGGTTGGTTAAACATTAGAAAAACAATTAATGTAATCCATCATGTAAATAAAACAAAACACAAGAATCACATGATTTTATCAAACAATGCAGAAAAGGCATTTGACAAAGTTCAACACCCAGTCATGATAAAGAAAACTCTCAGTAAAATAGAAATAGAAGGAAAATTCCTCAATATAATAAAGGGCATTTATACAAAGCCAACAGCCAACATCATCCTAAATGGACAGAGTTTGAAAACATTCCCTTTGAGACTGGGAACCAGGCAAAGATGCCCTTTATCTCCACTCTTATTTAACATTGTGCTGGAGGTCCTAGCCAGAGCTGTTAGGCTAGATAAAGAAATAAAAGGCATCCAGAATGGTAAGAAAGAAGTAAAAGTATCTCTATTTGCACATGACATGATCTTATACACAGAAAACCCTAAGGAATCTTCAAGAAAACTACCGAAACTAGCAGCAGAGTTCAGCAGAGTATCAGAATATGAGATAAACCTACAAAAATCAGTTGGATTCCTCTACACCAACAAAAAGAACATCGAGGAGGAAATCACCAAATTGATACTATTTACAGTACACCCAAGGAGATAAAACACCTAGAAATAAATCTTACCAGAGATGTAAAAGAGCTACATAAAGAAAACCACAAGACGCTACTGCAAGAAACCAAAAGAGACCTACATAAGTGGAAAAACATACCTTGCTCATGGATAGGAAGAATTAACATTGTAAAAGTGTCTGTTCTACCAAAATCAATCTATAGATACAATGCAATTTTGATCTAAATTCCAATGACATTTTTTAATGAGATGGAGGAACGAATCACCAACTTCATATGGAAGGGAAAGAGGGCCCGAATAAGTAAAGTATTACTGAAAAAGAAGAACAATGTGGGAGGCCTCACTCTACCTGATTTTAGAACCTATCATACCGCCATAATAGTCAAAACAGCCTGGTACTGGTACAACAACAGATACATAGACCAATGGAGCTGAATTAAGAATCCAGACATAAATCCATCCACATATGAGCAGCTGATATTTGACAAAAGCCCAAAATCAGTTAGATGGGGAAAAGACTGTCTCTTTAACAAATGGTGCTGGCATACCTGGATAACCATCTGAAAAAAAATAAAACAAGACCCATACCTCACACCATGCATAAAAACCAACTCAAAATGGATCAAAGACCTAAATATAAAATCTAAAACAATAAAGATCATGGAAGAGAAAATGGTGACAACGCTAGGAGCCCTAATACATGGCATAAACAGTATACAAAACATTGCTAACAATACAGAACAGAAACTTGATAACTGGGAGCTCCTAAAAATCAAAAACCTATGCTCATTCAAAGACTTCACCAAAAGAGTAAAAAGGTTACCTACAGACTGGGAAAACGTTTTTAGCTATGACGTTTCCGCTCAGTGCCTGATCTCTAAAATCTACATGATACTGCAAAAACTCAACTACAAAAAGACAAATAACCCAATTAAAAAATGGGCAAAGGATATGAACAGGCACTTCACTAAAGAAGACATTCAGGTGGCAAACAGATACATGAGGAAAATGCTCATGATCGTTAGCCATTAGAGAAATGCAAATCCATCTCACTCCAACAAGACTGGCATTAATCCAAAAAACATGAAACAATAAATGATGGAGAGATTGTGGAGAGACGAACACTTCTACACTGCCGGTGGGAATGTAAAATGGTACAACAACTTTGGAAATCGATTTGGCACTTTCTTAAAAGGCTAGAATAGATCTACCATATGATCCAGCAATCCCACTCCTTGGAATCTACCCTAGAGAAATAAGAGCCTTTACACAAACAGATATACGCACACATCCATGTTCACTGCAGCACTGTTTACAATAGCAAAAAGATGGAAGCAACTAAGGTGCCCCTAACGGTACAATGGAGAAATAAATTATGGTATATTCACACAATGGAATATTATGCATCAATGAAGAACAATGATGAATCCATGAAACATTTCATAACATGGAGGAATCTGGAAGGCATTATGCTGAGTGAAATTAGTCAGTTGCAAAAGGACAAATACTCTATAAGACAACTATTCTAAGAACTGGAGAAATAGTTCAAACAGAGAAGAAAATATTCCTTGATGGTTACGACAGGGGGGAGGGAGTGATGGAGGGAGACGGGTTTTCACTAATTAGATAGCAGATAAGAACTATTTTAGGTGAAGGAAAAGAAAACACACAATACAGAAGAGGTCAGCACAACTGGACTAAACCAAAAGCTAAGAAGTCTCCTGAATAAACTGAATGCTTCGAAGGCCAGGAGAGCAGGGACAGGGGTTTGGGGACTATGGTATCAGGGGACATCTAAGTTAATTGGCATAATAAAATCTATTAAGATAACATTTGGCATCCCACTTTGGAGAGTGGTGTCTGGGGACTTAAATGCTAGCAAGAGTTGCATGAATTGGTCTCAACTCACCTGGGACAAAGGAGAATGAAGAACACCAAAGTCATGAGGTAATTACGAGTCCAAGAGACAGAAAGGGCCACATAAACCAGAGACTAAATCAGCCTCAAACCAGAAGAACTAGATAGTGCCCAGTTACAACCGATGACTGCTCTGACAAAGAACACAACAGAGAACCCCTGAGGGAGCAGGAGAGCAGTAGGATGCACACCCCAAATTCTTGTAAAAGGACCAGACTTAATGATCGGACTGAGACTAGAAGGATCCCGGTGGTCATGGTCCCCAGACCTTCTGTTAGCCCAAGACAGGAACCATTCACAAAGCCAAGTCTTCAGACAGGGATTGGACTGGACAATGGGATAGAAAATGATACTGGTGAAGAGTGAAGTTCTTGGACCAAACAGACCCAAGAGACTATGTTGGCATCTCCTGTCTGGAGGGGAGATAGGAGGGTGGGTGGGGTCAGGAGCTGGCTGAATGGACTAGAAAAGAGATGCAGGATATGAGTGTACTGTCTCATTAGGCGGAGGACAATTAGGAGTATATAGCAAGTTGTGTATAAATTTTTGTATGAGAGACTGACTTGATATGCAAAATTTCATTTAAAGCACAATAAAATTAAAAAAATAAATTTATACTGTGTGCTTCTAGTATTTCTAGTATTGTGTAGGCTATGGCAAGTATAAGTGACAAACAAAGGTGTCTGCCTTCCTTGAATCAATATTCTAGCAAAGAGGACAGACAACAAACTAGAAATTACCTGATATAGACTATTAAAAGTTGGGGAGTGCTACGGAGAAAGAAAAAGCAAAGTAAAGGAGACTGACTTGTCAGTGTAGACCTCACTGAGAAGGTAACATCTGAACAAAGGACCGAAGTAGGTGAAGACACTTCATGCTAGCTGTGGTATTGCCTGTGTGCACACATACAATTGACCTTTGAGGCTTCTGTTCCAGCAGTGGCAGGCTTGGTAATTTTAATCAAATCTCTTGATGAACGCAACTAAATAAGACTTGATGAAATATTGAATACATCATAAAATGACATTATAGGGTACAGGATAATAAGTGAGAACCCAAATAAACTGTGATTTCCCAGAAAAGTGAGCTTGGCACTCAGAAATGCATTTATAATGAGGTGATGTGACAAGTAGAAGAAAAAGCTAAGAACTGGGGCTGTGGATTTAGTGTTCTTGTGGAGTGAGGGAGGCAGAAGTCAAAGCGTAGGGCATATCCAGGTGAGAAGTGTAATTCACACACCTCAGATACACCGTGATGGTAGGGAGACCAAGAAGTAAACAAGCCTTTGTAAAGACTTGCAGCCCTGGAAATCTAGGGAAAGCTAAGCCTGGAACTTGGGTTAAGGTGGTCTAAGACAAGGTGACTCGAATAAATATACGAACATCCTAAACAGAGCAAGGTCTTCATTCTAAGCCATTATTTCTCCTGCCAATAATTATGATCATCAAAGAGTGAAAAATAATGTCTAACAGAAAAGGAAACAAAAATCTAAACATAGAAACCAGTAGGAACAACAGACCACAGAAACAGAATCACTAAGATATGGGAATTAACAGAGGCTATATAATATTGGTAAGCTTCAAGAAATAAAAGAAACTTAAAAATAAATACAGGAGGCGGGGCTAAGATGGCTGACTAGGTAGAAGCTACCTTGGATCGCTACATGACAATCTACAAATCCTGACCATCGAACACAGATCTAAAGAGTTGATCTGAGTGACAGAGACTCAGCCAGTGCAAGCAGACTGCACACTGATGCGCTAATGAGAGAATGAGCAACCACGGGGAAACATTGACTGTTTTCGGAGCCTGGAGCCAGCATCCGAGTCAGAAAACCTTGGCGCCGGGCTTTGGACTGGGCTCAGGGAAGCTGAGCACGGCTTCCTGAGATGGCGCAAATGCGGGATGCAGCCCTAGCCCCCAGAAGTGAACTCGGGGGAAGCCCAGCCAGTACATGCAGGCAGTGCAGCAACGCAGCAGACAGGAGGAGAAGTCACTGGGAGGCAGCGACTGGTTTTGGAGCCTGGAGTGTGGTGTCCCAGCTGGAGAACCATGGCGCTGGGCTTTGGACTGGGAGCAGAGGAACTGGCCACGGCTTCTGAGACAGCACAAGCACCGGACTCGGGCCTGACCCTCAGGGGCAGTCTCGACCCAGCCAACACACACAGGCTACACACCCCTCGGCAATCTCAGATAAAACAGTCCTCACTAAGTAAGATAAGTAACTTTGTCTATATTCCTGGGTGCTACTCTCTCCTATCGATCTGATCCCTCACCTCCCCTTCCCAGGCGACTTCATTAACATTGGAATTTCCTGGGCCAGAGAGTGAAGTGCTCTGCGGTCTTTTTTTTTTTTTTTGTCTTTTCCTAACCCATTCTCCTGGCCTGAGAGAAGCAGCTACAAAAAATCCAGGGACCAAAAAACCTTCCCTGACTTCCCGAAATTAGACTAAAAATACAGAACCAGCTCCAGCCAAGCGTATGAGATCCATGGTCTTAAGCTCTCATCCCTACAGGGAACAAGGTGGCTATTATAATGCAAAGGCAATTTTGATAGTGATCTGACTGTAATTGTTTTAGCGGATTACTGGAAAGACAAGTTTCCCAGGTCTGATATCTTTACCTATTAAACAGAGCCCTCACTGACCTACAATGGGGAACTGAGGGCTGAAGCTCCACCTAAACCACCTAACTTCCTGCCATAGTGGTCTGAGGATAGTGACACCTACCAATCTGTAGAGGTACATGCATTGGGTGCCTAAGGTACAGCTGCAGAGCCCACCCATGAAAGTGCTTTAGGAATAGAGACACACCTACCTCACTGGCACTTGGGGGAAGCCTGTCAGCACTCTGCCCTCCCCCCCAGAGTGTGACCCCCTGCTCCTACTAGAATCTGGTGCACACAACTATCACCACTACTCCTCTAAGCGAATAGGTGACAATCTGCCCCACACACTTGGTGACCCAAAATCAGATACTAATGAAGAATAGTGAATGGACTCTTAGGCTTATATACCTGGTAAAAGTCCAAACCACCTGGTAATAGGACATAAGTGTTTCAAAGGCTGCAACAATCAAGACAGCGCAATCTAGTAGCCCATCTACATATATTGAAAGAAAACAAAACAAGATAAGACTCAGTAAGCAAATATAAAATAAATCATTACAATATCTTATAGCTGGCTCAGAGACAGCAGTCGATATCAAACCACATAAAGAAGCAGACCATGATTGCTTCTACAACTCCCCAAATTAAAGAATCAAAATCTTTCCCAAATGAAGATACAATCCTGCAATTGTCAGATGCAGAATATAAAAAAACTAATCTACAGAATGCTTCGAGACAGCAGGGATGACCTCATAAATGAAATAAGGCAATCTGAAGAAAAAGCCAAGGAACACACTGATAAAGCAGTAGCAGAAATCAAAAAGATTATTCAAGAATATAGTGGAAAAATTAATAAGCTGCAAGAATCCATAGAGAGACAGCATTCAGAAATCCAAAAGATTAACAGTAAAATTACAGAATTAGACAACTCAGTAGGAAGTCAGAAGAGCAGAATCAAGCAATTGGAATGCAGAGTGGGGGAGTTGGAGGATAAGGCAAATGATACCAATACAGTTGAAAAAAAATCAGATAAAAGAATCAAAAAAAATGAAGAAACCCTAAGAATCATGTGTGACTCTATCAAGAATAACTTGCATGTGTTTGCAGTTCCAGAACAGGGAGGGATAACAGAAAATACAGAGAGAATAGTTGAAGATCTGTTGGCAGAAAACTTCCCTGACATCATGAAAGACGAAAGGATATCTATCAAAGATGCTCATTGAATCCCATATAAAATTGATCCAAAAAGAAAATTACCGAGACATATTATCATCAAACCTACCAAAACCAAAGATATAGAGAAAATTTTAACAGCAGCCAGGGATAAAAGAAAGGTCTCCTACAAAGGAGAATCAATAAGAATAAATTCAGACTACTCAGCAGAAACCATGCAGTCAAGAAGGCAATGGGATGACATACATAGAGCACTGAAGGAGAAAAACTGTCAGCCAAGGATCATATATCCAGCAAAACTCTCAAATATGAAGGCGAAATTAAAACATTTACAGATAAACACAAGCTTAGACAATTTGCAAAAACCAAACCAAAGCTACAAGAAATAGTAAAGGAAATTGTTTGGTCAGAAAACCAATAATATCAGATACCAACACAACACAAGGTCACAGAACAGAACATCCTGATATCAACTCAAATGGGGAAATCACAAAAACAAATTAAGATTAATTTTAAAAAGAAAAAAAAAATGCTCAAAACAGGGAATCATTGAAGTCATTATGTAAAAGATCACAATAATCAAAAAGAGGGACTGAATATAGGAGGCATAGAACTGCCATATGGAGAGGAAAACAAGGCGATATAGGATGATACGAGTTAGGTTTTTACTTAGAAAAATAGGGCTAAATATTAAGGTAACCACAAAGAGGTCTAACAATTGCATAACTCAAAATAAAAACCAAGAAAAACATAACAACTCAGCAAACATAAATTCGACTACTAAGAAAATGAGGAACACACAATTTACAAAGAAAAATGCCTCAGTACAAAAAAGTAAGTGGAAAAATGAAATTGTCAACAAAACACACATAAAGGCGTCAAAATGACAGCATTAAACACATACTTATCTATAACTACACTGAATGTAAATGGACTAAATGCACCAATAAAGAGACAGAGAGTCACAGACTGGATAAAGAAACACGATCCGTCTATATGCTGCCTACAAGAGACACACCTTAGACTTAGAGACACAAACAAACTAAAACTCAAAGGATGGAAAAAAATATATCAAGCAAACAACAATCAAAAAAGAGCAGGAGTAGCAATATTAATTTCTGAAAAAATAGACTTTAAAGTTAAATCAACCACAAAGGATAAAGAAGGACACTACATAATGATAAAAGGGACAATTGATCAGGAAGATATAACCATATTAAATATTTATACACCCAATGACAGGGCTGCAAGATACATAAAACAAACTTTAACAGAACTGAAAAGTGAGATAGATACCTCCACAATTATAGTAGGAGACTTCAACACACCACTTTCGGAGAAGGATAGGACTTCCAGTAAGAAGCTCAATAGAGACAGGGAAGACCTAATTGCTACAATCAACCAACTTGACGTCATAGACTTATACAGAACACTCCACCCAGCAGCTGCAAAGTATACTTTTTTTTTCTAGTGCACATGGAACATTCTCTAGAATAGATCACATATTAGGTCATAAAACAAACCTTTGCAGAATCCAAAATATCGAAATATTACAAAGCATCTTCTCAGACCACAAGGCCATAAAAGTGGAAATCAATAACAGAAAAATCAGGGAAAAGAAATCAAATACTTGGAAACTGAACAACACCCTGCTCAAAAAAGACTGGGTTATAGAAGACATTGAGGAGGGAATAAAGAAATTCATAGAATGCAACGAGAATGAAAACACTTCCTATCAAAACCTCTGGGACACAGCAAAAGCAGTGCCCGGAGGTCAATTTATATTGATAAGTGCACACACACATAAAGAAGAAAGAGCCAAAATCAGAGAACTGTCCCTACAACTTGAACAAATAGAAAGCGAGCAACAAAAGAATCCATCAGGCACGAGAAGAAAACAAATAATAAAAATTAGAGCTGAACTAAATGAATTAAAGAACAGAAGAACAATTGAAAGGATTAACAAAGCCAAAAGCTGGTTCTTTGAAAAAATTAACAAAATTGATAAACCATTGGCCAGACTGACCAAAGAAATACAAGAAAGGAAACAAATAACCCAAATAAGAAACGAGATGGGCCACATCACGACAGACCCAACTGAAATTAAAAGAATCATATCAGATTATTACAAAAAATTGTACTCTAACAAATTTGCAAACCTAGAAGAAATGGATGAAGTCCTAGAAAAACACTACCTACCTAAACTAACACAATCAGAAGTAAAACAACTAAATAGACCCATGACAAAAAAAGAGATTGAAAAGGCAATCAAAAAACTCCCAACAACAACAAAAAAAGCCCTGGCCCGGACGGCTTCACTGCAGAGTTCTACCAAACTTTCAGAGAAGAGTTAACACCACTACTACTGAAGGTATTTCAAAGCATAGAAAATGAGGGAATACTACCTAACTCATTCTGTGAAGCCACCATATCCCTGATACCAAAACCAGGTAAAGACATCACAAAAAAAGAAAATTACAGACCTATATCCCTCATGAACATAGATGCAAAAATCCTTAACGAAATTCTAGCCAATAGAATACAACAACATATCACAAAAAATAATCCACCATGACCAAGTGGGATTTATACCAGGTATGTAAGGCTGGTTTAATATTAGAAAAACCATTAATGTAATCTACCATATAAATAAAACAAAAGACAAAAACCACATGATCTTATCAATTGATGCAGAAAAGGCATTTGACAAAGTCCAACACCCATTCATGATAAAAACTCTCAGCAAAATAGGAATTGAAGGAAAATTCCTCAACATAATAAAGGGCATCTATACAAAGCCAACAGCCAGCATCATTCTAAATGGAGAGAGCCTGAAAGCATTTCCCTTGAGAGCGGGAAGCAGACAACGATGCCCTTTATCACCGCTCGTATTCAACATTGTGCTAGAAGTCCTAGCCAGAGTAATTAAGCTAGACAAAGAAATAAAGGCCATTCAGATTGGCAAGGAGGAAATAAAATTATCTCTATTTGCAGATGACATGATCTTATACACAGAAAACACTAAGAAATCCTCCAGAAAACTACAGAACCTAATAGAAGAGTTCGGCAGAGTCTCAGGTTATAAGATAAACATACAAAAATCACTTGTATCCCTCTACATCAAAAAAAGAACAATGAAGAGGAAATCACCAAATCAATACCATTCACAGTAGCCCCGAAGAAGATAAAATACTTAGGAATAAAGATATAAAGATATAAAAGACCTATGGAAAGAAAAGTACAAAGTACTAGTGCAAGAAACTAAAAGGGACCTACATAAGTAGAAAAACATACCTTGCTCATGGATAGGAAGACTTAACACAGCAAAAATGTCTATTCTACCAAAAGCCATCTATACATACAATGCACTTCCAATCCAAATTCCAATGACATTTTTTAATGTGATGGAGAAACAAATCACCAGCTTCATATGGAAGAGAAAGAAGTCCCGGATAAGTAAAGCATTACTGAAAAAGAAGAAGAAAGTGGGAGGCCTCACTCTACCTGATTTTAGAACCTATTATACACCCACAATAGTCAAAACAGCCTGGTACTGGTACAACAGGCTCATAGACCAATGGAACAGAATTGAGAACCCAGATATAAATCCATCCACATAGGAGCAGCCGATATTTGACAAAGGTCAGTTAATTGGGGAAAAGATAGTCTTTTTAACAAATGGTGCTAGCATAACTATATATCCATTTGCAAAAAAATGAAACAGGACCCATACCTCACACCATGCACAAAAACTAACTCCAAGTGGATCAAAGACTTAACATAAAGACTAAAATGATAAAGATCATGGAACAAAAAATAAGGACAATGTTAGAAGCCCTAATACAAGGCATAAACAGAATACAAAACATTACCAAAAATAACAAAGAGAAACCAGATAACTGGGAGCTCCTAAAAATCAAACACCTATGCTCATCTAAAGGCTTCACCAAAAGAGTAAAAAGACCACCTACAGATTGGGAAAAAAATTTCAGCTATGACATCTCCGACCAGCGCCTGATCTCTAAAATCTATATGATTCTGTTAAAACTCAACCACAAAAAGACAAACAACGCAATCAAAAAGTAGGCAAAGGATATGAACACACACTTCACTAAAGAAGATATTCAGGCAGCTAACAGATACATGAGAAAATGCTCTCGATCATTAGCCATTAGAGAAATGAAATTAAAACTACGATGAGATTCCATGTCACTCCAACAAGGCTGGCATTAATCCAAAAAACACAAAATAATAAATGTTGGAGGGGCTGCGGAGAGATTGGAACTCTTATACACTGCTGGTGGGAATGTAAAATGGTACAACCACTTTGGAAATGTATCTGGTGTTTTCTTAAAAAGTTAGAAATAGAACTAGCATACAACCGAGAAATCCTACTCCTTGGAACACACCCTAGAGAAATAAGAGCCTTTACACAAACAGCTATATGCACACCCAGGTTTATTGCAGCTCTGTTTACAATAGCAAAGAGCTGGAAGCAACCAAGGTGTCCATCAATGGATGAATGGTTAAATAAATTGTGGTATATTCACACAATGGAATACTACGCATCGATAAAGAACAGCGACCAATCTGTGAAACATTTCATAACATGGAGGAACCTGGAAGGCATTATGCTGAGTGAAATTAGTCAGATGCAAAAGGACAAATATTGTATAAGACCAGTATTATAAGATTTTGAGAAATAGTATAAACTGAGAAGAACACATTCTTTTGTGGTTAAGAGAGGAGGGAGGGAGGGAGGGTGGGAGAGGTTTATTTACTGATTAGTTAGTAGATAAGAACTACTTTAGGTGAAGGGAAAGACAATACTCAATACAGGGAAGGTCAGCCCAACTGGAGTGGACCAAAAGCAAAGAGGTATCCAGGATAAACTGAATGCTTCGAAGGTCAGTGGAGCAAGGGTGGGGGTTTGGGGACTATGGCTTAAGGGGACTTCTAAGTCAATTGGCAAAATAAATTCTATTATGAAAACATTCTGCATCCCACTTTTAAGTGTGGTGTCTGGGGTCTTAAATGCTAACAAGCAGTCATCTAAGATGCATCAATTGGTCTCAACCTACCTGGATCAAAGGAAAATGAAGAACACCAAGGTTACACGATAACTATGAGCCCAAGAGACAGAAAGGGCCACATGAACTAGAGACCTACATCATCCTGAGACCAGAAGAACTAGATGGTGCCCAGCCACAACCAATGACTGCCCTGACAGGGAACACAACAGAGAACCCCTGAGGGAGCAGGAGAACAGTGGGGTCCAGACCCCAAATTCTCATAAGACCAGACTTTGTGGTCTGCCTGAGACTAGAAGAATCCCGGCGGTCATGGTCCCCAAACCTTCTGTTGGCCCAGGACAGAAACCATTCCCGAGGACAACTCATCAGACATGGAAGGGACTGGACAATGGGTTGGAGAGAGATGCTGATGAAGAGTGAGCTACTTGTATCAGGTGGACACTTGAGACTGTGTTGGCATCTCCTGTCTGAAGGGGAGAGGGAAGGGTAGAGAGGGTTAGAAACTGGCAAAACGGTCAGGAAAGGAGAGACTGGAAGGAGGGAGTGGGCTGACTCATTAGGGGGAGAGTAAATGGGAGTATGTAGTAAGGTGTATATAAGCTTATACGTGACAGACTGACTTGTAAACTTTCACTTAAAGCACAATAAAAATTATTAAAAAGAAAGAAAGAAAAAATACAATCAACTCAACAAAATACTAGCAAAACAAATCAAAAAACATATTAAAAGATTGTACACCACAATCAAGTGAGATTTATCCCAAGAATGCAAGGGTGGTTCAACACTAGAAAATCAATCAATGTCATACAGCAAACTAATAGAACAAAGGAATGATATCAGCAATGATATCCCTGGTTCCACTTCCTCTTCCGAAACTGGCCTGAATTTCTGGCAGCTCCCTGTCGATACTGCTGCAGCCATTTTTTGAGTAATATTCAGCAAAATTTTGCTTGCGTGTGATATTAATGGTATTGTTCTATAATTTTCACATTCGGTTGGATCACCTTTCTTGTAAATAGGCATAAAGATGGATCTCTTCCTGTCAGTTGGCCAGGAAGCTGTCTTCCATATTTCTTGGCATAGACGAATGAGCACCTCTAGCGCTGCATCTGTTTGTTGAATCATCTCAATTGATATTCCATCGATTCCTGGAGCCTTGTTTTTTGCCAATGCCTTCAGAGCAGTTTGGGCTTCTTCCTTCAGTACCATCAGTTCCTTATCATATGCCACCTCTTGAAATGGTTGAACATCGACTAATTCTTTTTGGTATAATGACTCTGTGTGTTCCTTCCATCTTCTTTTGATGCTTCCTGCATCGAATAATATTTTCCCTATAGAATCCTTCAGTATCATGAGTTGAGGCTTGAATTTTTTCTTCGGTTCTTTCAGCTTGAGAAACACCGAGCATGTTCTTGCCTTTTGGCTTTCCATCTCCAGCTCTTTGCACCTGTCATTATTTTACTTTGTCTTCTTGAGATGCCCTTTGAAATCTTCTGTCCAGTTCTTTTACTTCATCAATTCTTCCTTTTGCTTTAGCTGCTGGACACTCAAGAGAAAGTTCCAGAGTCTCCTCTGACATCCATCTTGGTCTTTTCTTTCTTTTCTGTCTTTTCAATGACCTCTTGCTCTTTTCATGTATAATGTCCTTGATGTCATTCTACAACTCATCTGGTCTTGGGTCACCAGTGTTCAATGTTTCAAATCTATTCTTCAGATGGTCTCTAAATTCAGGTGGGATGTACTCAAGGTCATAGTTTGGCCCTTGTGGACTAGCTCTGATTTTCTTCAGTTTCAGTTTGAACTTGCATATGAGCAATTGATGGTCTGTTCCACAGTCGGCCCCTGGCCTTGTACAAACTGATGATATCGAACTTTTCTATTATCTCTTTCTGCAGATGTAGTCAGTTTGATTTCTGTGTGTTCCATCTGGCGAGGTCCATGTGTATAGTTGCCGTTTATGTTGGTGAAAGAAGGTATTTGCAATGAAAAAGTCGTTGGGCTTGCAAAATTCTATCATTCGATCTCTGGCATTGTTCCTATCACCAAGACCATATTTTCCAATTACTGATCCTTCTTCTTTGTTTCTAACTTTCACATTCCAATCGCCAGTAATTATCAATGCATCTTGACTGCATGTTCGATCAGTTTCAGACTGTAGCAGCTGATAAAAATCTTCTATTTCTTCATCTTTGGCCCTAGTGGTTGGTGCATAAATTTCAATAATAGTCGTATTAACTGGTTTTCCCTGTAGGCGTATGGATATTATCCTATCACCGACAGCGTTGTACTTCAGGACAGATCTTGAAACGTTCTTTTTGACGATGAATGCAACACCATTCTTCTTCAAGCTGTCATTCTCAGCATAGGAGACTATATGATTGTCTGAATCAAAATGGCCAATACCAGTCCATTTCAGCTCACTAATACCTAGGATATCTATGTTTGTGCACTCCAGTTCATTTCTGAATGATTTCCAATTTTCCTAGATTCATACTTTGTACATTCCAGGTTCCCATTATTAATTGATGTTTGCAGCTGTTTCTTCTCATTTTGAGTCGTACCACATCAGTGAATGAAGGTCCCGAAAGTTTTACTCCATCCACATCATTAAGGTCCACCCTACTTTGAGTCCATACTTAATACTATTAAATTTTTTTTTAAATAGTTGAAGAACCGAAATACAAAACCAGAAAATTCTTACAACAAAATATGGGAGCACAGCTATAGGATGTACTTCTTAATGATGGATTATCACATATGACAGCCAAAGGATCACTGAAGAGGACATTCAGATGGCTTAAAAACACATGAAAAGATGTTCAACAGCATTAGTTGTTGTTGCAGTTGCTGTCTAGTGGCTCATTAGTATTGGTATAGGATGGAGTACTGGGTCACTATTTTTGTGAGCCACTTTCCCACTTCTACCAAGGGGGCATTGGTAGGACTTTATAAATTGAGGATTAGGAAGAGAATTATATTGAGTCTTCGGGTTGAAGATACTTGCTTCTACCATCATCTCTCTAGTCACATAAGCCACAAACCACTAGTCAGCCCTTTGTGGCAATGCAGTAAGAATACTGTCTTATTAAATCATGGATAACTTTTTTATTTCATAGTTCTCAATCTATACAACTTTTAAGGTACTTATTTTATAACTTTTGCTAGAAAAAATATGTACATATCTTAAATAATTTTGTTATTAAACATTCCACTTTACATGCTGTTCTACCTTATGTTTCGCAAGGTATCGAACAGACTTTCTTATTCTCGCTACCAAATACTTACAAAATGAACAAGTTGAGTGAATGAATGAAGATAATGTTACCTTTTATGTATGAACTTAAGTATTCCTTAAGATGAAATATCAAAGTAAATTAAAAACTAACATTTAGTTATGAGAAATTTATTTTATTATATCCCAATAATTGTTAAATGAAAGTGCACCAACACCTATATAGAAACAAAAATAAATTAATAAACAGGCCACTTGAGAATTGACAGAACCCTTAAGACTAGTGGTGTATGTGTGATTTGAACTGTTCAATTTCCACTGGAGAATGTGACAATGATCTTTGGTGCTTTGAATTCACATTTGAATCTTCAAAGAGCTTTATCCCCAAAGGCGAACAATAACAGAATGATAGCATGGCTGCTATATAAATACAATGACTTTGGACTTTTCACTGAAAGATGAGCGAATTATTTCAAGAGGTAAGATTTCAGCATTTATGAGTGAATCGGAAGTATTGACTATAATTCACCATTGAGAACACTTTGCTCTCTAAGATTGTGTCTGTACACGCAAGCCATAGCTGGGGAACCACGCAGATGTAATCAGGCCATCAACTAGCAAGTAACTTTGATTGAATTCTTTAAGATTCTAGTCAGAGTAGTGTGAAAAAATGAGCTTCATTCAAAATACCAGGACTCCTTATTTATCCACCCATCAGTCCAGAAATTCATATAATCTTTAAAACTATCTATACACGACATTCACCGCAGTGCTAATTAATTCATTAGCATCTAGATTCTTTGGGGATTTATTTTTCTAAGCATCTTTGCAGAAAGATTTACTTTATTTATGGACCTGAGTGCTCTAGGATCACAATCGACAAGACACAATGGACAAAGTCCAGGATAAAAATCAAGAAAATTTGCAGATGAGGGTCAACCTGGCCACTAGCTGGGTGATCCTGGCTAAATTTCTTAACTCGTGAGGCTATACTTTATTCAGGTCTACACTGTGTCAAAAATAATATTATTTCATTTTACAATACTCCAATTAGAAAACATTGTTACAGTAGAAAATGATTTGATTTATTTGGATAATTGCACTTTAATTACATCTTGAGTATTAGTTGTATGGTGTTTTGTATGGGGATTTGATTGATATTACACACTCCTTGATAAAAAAATATTTTAATTACAAATATTGAATGCATTTACAAAAGGTGACTATTCCCTAATTTGAAATTCCTGTATTGTACTAACATCGAGAATAATTGTATTTCACCCACTAGCACAAGTTGCTTAAACTCCTCATTCTCCATTTTCTCATGTGAAAAATAAGCATAATAAAAGCAGGTAAGTTCACAAAATTATTGTAATTGTGAGTATTAAATTTATGTAAAACATTAAGCACAATTCTTGGCACAAAATAAACTCTGAATGAATGCTTGTTCTTATTTTGTTGGAGGAAAACCCTACTTCCCTCATTCTTCAGAGAGAGAGGGATAAGAGTTTCTAAAATTAGAATTAGTAAGAGAATTAGGATAAGATTTTTGTCTTCAGATTGACAGCACATGTTTACCACGACTATCCTCTCTACACTGTAAATTACTCCTCAGGAGGGAACCCACGGAGGCATTGACAGTAGGTGAAAGAATATTTCTTGTCTGGAATTCCTCCAAGCCTCTTTTTATACTTTAGCTCTCTAACTTATACAATTTCCAAGATGTGTATTTTCTAACTTTTGCTATAATAATTACTGTACATGTCTTGATAATTCTTGTTGTTTAAAATTCAACTTTACATAAATTTCCATCTTATACTCCCCGAGGTACTTAATGACTTCTCTTGTAAATATCAGTAAAAAATATTTATCAGTGAACAATACAGAATGGATAAAGCTAAGACTACCTTTTTATATCTGTAGTTCAGTACTGAGTATCACTTAATCAGAAATATCAAAGTAAACTTGGAACCAACATTTAGGTAGAAAACCAAAACCAAACCAGTTGCCATAGATTCGACTCTGACTCACAGAGACCCTAAGACAATTTACACTGTATTCCCCAATAATTATTAAATGAAAGTTATAGAACTGTGCATGAATATCTATGGAGAAACAAAAGAATAAACTGAGCACTTGAGAATTTACAGAATCCTGGGCGGAAAGCCTGGTGGCGCAGTTGTTAAGCGCTATGGCTGCTAACCAAAGGGTCAGGAGTTTGAACCTGCCAGGTGCTCCTTGGAAAGTCTGTGGGGAAGTTCCGCCCTGTCCTACAGGGTCGTTATGAGTCAGAAAACCCTGGGCGGCAGTGGGTTTAGTTCTGGTTCTGTGTGGCCGGCAGCTGCTCAGTGTGCCCTCCAGACTGTGATAATGCTCCGTGGGGCTTCGGAATTCACATCTGGGTCTCCAGAGTCTTCAGAGATTTATCCCCAAAGGCAAACGATAGTAAATGATGATCCATGTAACCACGGTGCCTTTAGAGTTGTTACCAAAGATGAGTGAGTTTTTATTCCAAGAGGTAAGAATTTCTTTTTTTGTAAATAAATCTGAAAATTGATTTTCATTTACCATCTGAGAAACATTACTTTCTAAGGCTGTCTGTACTCACAGGTCAAGGACGGCAAACGGCATAGGTAATCAACCAACCAACCAGCTAGTAAGAATCTCTGGCTGATTTACTCTGTTTCCACAATCAGTTTCATGTGAATAAAAAGGGATAATCCAAGTTACCAGGATTCCATATGACCAGAGATTTATACGATCATTCAACACCATCTAAACAAGGTATTTAGCCAGTTAAAAAACAAAAACAAAAAAACCACTGCCATGGAGTGGATTCCGAGATGCGTTGGGTATTTACGGTTAGTAAATAGCTTGGCAGAAAAACTTACTTTACTTATGGGTCTGAATGCTTTTAACAGTGGACAAGTTCAGAATGTAAAGCTGGAATATCTGAAGATGTGAGCCAACGTAGCCACTAGGGGGGTGATTCTCGGTAAACTTTAAAAATTTTTAGGTTACGCTTTTTCAGCTGTACACACGCATGTGTGGCTTAAAACATTGCACATCATATAGTCCACGGTCTCATGAAGTTCTTTCTTTTTTTTTTTTTTTAATGGAAAGCTTTTGTGTATTTCCCCCCTAATGGTTTTAGTGGAGCTCTGGTGTCTTAGTGGTTAAGAGCTGGCTGCTAACCAAAACGTCGGTAGTTCAAATCCACTACTTGCTCCTTGGAAACCCTATAGGGCAGTTCTACTCTGCCCTGTAGGTCACTGTGAGTTGGAATTGACTTGCCTGCAACAAGTTTGTTTGTTTGTTTTAAATCATTTTAAAGATCCTAAACCCAGACTCTTGCAGCACTGGTCAACCAGTGGGATATAGGCAGGTCAGTCAGAGGACTCGACTCTGGGCACTGGCTCTTGGGTTTTCTCAGGCAGTGGCTGCGGCTGCGGCTGTGGGGGCCGTGGGTACTCCGGCAGTTCAGCCTGGCAGACCATCCGGCTGGGCCCACTCTGCCCTCTCCCACCTGACTTCCTTACCTCCTGTGACTCTGCTCCTACCACCACCTGTTCCACTGGCCTCTGCCTGCAGCTCCAGCACTAGAAGCAGTGGCAATAGCAGTGACAAGGACGACTGGAAGCTGGCTCCCAAAAGGTTTTTAACATGGTGTTAGCATAATGTACAAATCACCTAACATCCTATTTCACAGAACGTATCATGGACCAATGCGTATCTGTATTATGTTAAGAACCGTATAATCTTATTCTACAATGCTACAATTAGAAAACATTATTAGAATAGGAAATTATTTTATTTGCTTGAATAAATGCACTTGACTAATGTCCTGATTATCAACCATAGAGTGTTTTGCATAGTAATTAGACTGATATTTCAAACTAGAGGTAGTCCACGAGTTGAGTTATGGATGAACCACGCTTAGGACCACCTGTTTCTAACTTTTTTTGTACCTTGCCATTAGTGATATGTACGACATACAATGATGCAGCGCATAAGTCGCTGATGTTATCATGCTCAAATGTTCACTCAAAGACATTCAATGATATGATTTACTGTTCAAAACACTGCTGTAGAGAAAGCTATGAAAACTACAAAAAAAAGAGGAAGCATTTGACTTGCATTAGAACTTACTAACACTGAGATTCTCAGAATGCAAGTGAGTCAAAGCCAGGGGGCTACCTATACTTGATAAAACAATAGCATATTGATTACAGATATTTACAAATTGAATAAATTTACAAAAGGTGACTCCATTCACCCCAAATTTGGTACTATTTTCAAAAGCAATTGAATTTCTATTCTTTTTAGATGATCTTATTTAACCAATAAATCAAAAATCAAACCCATTGCTGTCGAGTCAATTCTAACTCATAGCCACCCTATAGGATGGGTAGAACTGCCCCATAAGATTACTGAGAAGCACTTGGTGAATTAGAACTGCCGGCCTTTTGGCCAGCAGCCCAGCTCTTAACCACTGCACCACCAGGGCTCTATAGTGGAGCCATAGACCTTGTAAAATCTATAACTAACTAGTCTCTCTCATATATTAGCTGTCAAAAAACTTTAAGGATAATCTAATATCCACCTATTGGCAAGTGCATTGGACATTAAGGTAAGTATTATTTAACTTCATTTATACTAGCGTAGTTACTAAAGAAATGTCAGACTTGCTGGCAATTACATGTTGCTATGTAACCTCTTGCAAGCTACCTAATCTCTTTAACTCAGTTTCCTCATTTACAAAATAATGACAGCACTTACTGCAATTTCATAATAAAAAGGAACTATGTCTTGAGGTGCAGTGGTTAATAGCTATACCCATAACCTAAAGGTTAGCAGTTCAAATCCACCACCCACTCCTTGGAAACCCTATGGGGCAGTCCTACTCTGTCCTATAGGGTCACTATGAGTCAGAGTCGACTCAACAGCAACGGGGTTGTTTCGGTTTGGGATATGTATATATAATTCTAAGCCCTATTCTTATCATTTTAGAATCTTATAATAAATGATAGCTTTTTCTGAAGGTTTCATTACAAAACCTGTATTTTGCTTGGTATTATGCTCAGCATTCCTTTTGTTATTCTAATCAGTTTCTTTTTATTCTTCTTTAGCTTTAAAACCACCTTAAATGCATTTTTGGAAAAATATAAAAAGGAAAATCATCATATGTTGAATTTTTTGGTGTTTTTGCCAATAACAATAAATGTATATATATATAATTGCATATCAACATGTGGAGACAAATATATATTTATCATTAATGTTAATATGCAATGACACTTGAACGATATCTTTATTTATAATGACTTTCCATACACGTGTTAATGAAAATGGAGCCAAGACATTTATAACTTCTTTAATGCAATTTTTTCATCACAGATCTTTTTTGATACCAGCAACATTGTCTCATGGATTCCTTGGTGGACGGTAACCACACTGCAGTGACAGAGTTCATTTTATTGGGCTTAACAGAAGATCCCACCCTTCGGGTCATCCTCTTCATGGTCATCCTGTGCATCTATCTGGTGACCATATCTGGCAATCTCAGCACAATCATTCTGATCAGAATCTCTCCTCAGCTCCATCACCCTATGTATGTTTTCTTGAGCCACTTGGCTTTGACTGACATAGGGCTTTCAACCTCTGTCACACCCAATATGCTTGTAAACTTCCTGGTGGAGACAAATACAATCTCCTATCTTGGATGTGCCATCCAACTTGGATCAGCTGCTTTCTTTGGGACGGTTGAGTGTTTTCTTCTGGCTGCCATGGCCTATGATCGCTTTGTAGCAATCCGTAGCCCACTGCTTTATTCAACTAAAATGTCCATGCAAGTGTGTGATCACTTATTCTCTGTGGTTTATGTAGGTGGTTTTCTCAATGCTTGCTCTTTTACCATTTCCTTCTTTTCTTTATTCTTCTGTGGACCAAATCAGGTCAATCATTTTTTCTGTGATTTTGCTCCTTTAGTTAAGCTTTCCTGTTCTGATGCCAGTATTCCTACAATGGTCCCCTCATTTTCTGTTGGCTCCGTCATTGTGCTCACAGTGCTTGTCCTAGCTGTCTCCTACGTTTGCATCCTCATCGCCATCCTGAAGATGCGCTCCACTGAGGGCCGCCAGAAGGCCTTCTCCACCTGCACCTCCCACCTCACTGCAGTAACTCTGTACTATGGGACCACTACATTCATTTATGTGATGCCCAAGTCCAGCTACTCTACTGACCAGAACAAGGTGGTGTCTGTGTTCTACATGGTGGTGATTCCCATGTTGAACCCCCTCATCTACAGTCTCAGGAATAATGATATTAAGGCTGCTCTCAAGAGGCAGCTTGGTAGAAAAATATTTTCTTAACAAAACCTGTGATTTTGTAGGGTTTGATGCAATAATATACCATTAATATAATATTAAAAGAAATTTGGTTCCTGTGGGCAAAATATACCTGCATATAAATAGCCAGTATGGGGCTTATAGTATATGCGGGCGTGGGTCTTCAGATAGTAAATCAGAGACAATAGTGAGTTAGTTTTAATAAATTAAATTGTATTTAGAATTAAGCATCACAAATTGGTTCACATGAAAAAAACTTAATCTGCTGAAAATCCTTCTTATGTTTTATTCATATATTATTTTTCAAAGAAATTCTATGCGGTAAGTTAGGGTTATTGTACTGCCAAACCTTTAAAGATATGTTCATTTTCAACATCGGATTATGCTGAGAGAAACCTGATAATCCTAGTTTTTCCTTGACTAAGTACCTTCTGAGGGGAAATAACAAAGTGGAACCACACAGGAAAACTGCTAAACCCATGGTGCTTGGAGAAATCTTATCTGCTGGGGTTGGTCTTTGTGGACTGTTAAAATTCCAGCCTGTGTTTCTGGATTCTGACTCTGGCTTTGGATATAAGGGGTCCCCAATCTAAGGGGATGAGAACACCCTAACTAATCTGTGAATTGCTCAATCAGATCAGAAGAGATGACTTCCTCTGAGGGAATTAACAAGGTTCCCAAACTCATCAGGGACAGAGCAGAGTAAAATCAAAAAAGGATTTCCAGGAGAATCCAGCAAGCTGGATGACATTGAGTCTGTGAGGAAGAACCTCGCATGAATTTATGATCAGGCCCACATCCTGCTCATAAAACTCCAAGGGGCTGGACTGTTTCTCAGCAGAAATAGTGACTGCCTCTATATGGACAGGCTAAATTCACCTCTATATGCTGATGACTGCTACATTTATTTCTGTTTCCTGTCCCCATTTAAAGATTCAGACACAAATTGCATCTTTTTGTAAACAGAATCACGCAGCATGTCTCATTCAAGTTTGTCTAGTGATACTGAACCTGTAGAAAGAGGAAAAAAAAAAAAAAAAGAGAGAACAGACTTTTGAACGTTTTGTTCCAGCAACTGTAGGTTTGGTCATTTTAAGCAACTCTCATGGTGAACACAGCTAAACGGAGAGAGGGAATTGGCCCACATGGTTATGGGAGCTAAACCTTTTGCCATCAGTCGATTCAGACTGATGGTGACGCCATGTGTTATAGACTAAACTGCTCCATATGGTTTTCTTGGATGTAATCTTTATGGAAGCTGATTGTCAGGTGTTTCTTCCACAGCACTGTTGGGTGGGTTAGAGTTATCGACCTTTAGGTTAGTAGCCGAAAGGAAACTGTTTGTACCACCCAGGGCCATATATGTATATATTCTTGCATATATGTAAATAACCTCATTGTGGTCGAGTTGATTTCAACTAGACTGCCGCATACAGTTTCCAACACTGTAATCTTTACGGAATGGACTACCACATTTTTATCCTGCTGAGTTGCTGGTGAGTTCAAACTGCCAACCATTTGGTTAGTAGCTGAGTGCTTAACCACTGTGCCTCTAGTGGGAGAGAGAGAGAGATTGATTTTGAGAAACTGGCTGGTAGGATTAGGCAGGCTAAGAAGTCCACAATCCATAGGTCAGTTAAAAGGCTGGAAACTCCAGCAACATCTATTTACAGTGTTGAAGCTGAATTCTTCTTCAGGAAACCATAGTTTGCTTATAAGGCCTTCAACGGATTGGATGAAGTACATCCATATTATGGAGGGTAATTTGTTTAGTTTAAGGTCAATTGATTAAATGTTAATCACATGTAAATATCTTTATAGCAACATCTAGACCAGTGTTTGTCCAAACAACTGGGCACCATAGCCTATTCATGTTGACATAAAATTAATCATCACAGAGCATTATTCATTTCATCCATTCAAAAATTATACTCAGTGCTTTTAATATCTCTGGTAGTGTGTAGGCTCTTGGAAGTATAAGTGATAAACAAAGGTGTCAGCCTACCTGGAATTAATATTCTAGCAGAGGAGACAGACCACAAAACTAAAATGTACGTGATATAGACTACTAGAAGTCAGTGAGTACAAAAGAGAAAGAAAGAGCAAAGCAGAGTAAAGAAGACTGACATATCAGTGTAGACCTTGCTGAGAAGGTAATATCTGAGCAAAGGATTGAAGTAGGTGAAGTAGGTGCTGTTGCCTATGTACACACATACAATTGACCTTTGAGGATTCTGTTCAGCAATGGTAGGCTTGGAATTTTAATCAACTCTCACGATGAACACAACTAAATAAGCTTGACAAAATATTAAATACTCCATAAAATCACACTAGAGATTACAGGATAAGTGAGAACCCAAATAAACTTTGATTACCCAGAGAAGTGAGCTCAGCACTCACAAAGGTTTTTACAATGAGGAGATTTGACAAGTAGAAGAAAAAGCTAAGAACTGGGGCTGTGGATTTAGTGTTCTTTTGCAGTGAGAGTGGCAGAACTCAAAGCCTAGGGCATGCCCAGGTGAGAAGTCTAATTCATACACCTCGTATACACCATGGTGGTCGGGAGAAAAATGAAGGAAAGAAGCTTTTGTACAGATTTGAAGCCCTGGAAATCTAGGGAAAGTTGAGCCTGGAACTTGGGTTAAGGTGGTCTAAGACAAGGTGACTTGAATACATACATGAACATGCTATCTGGAGAAAGGTCTTCATTCTAAGCCTTTATTTTTCCTGCCAAGAATTATGACCATCAAAGAGTGAAAAATAATGTCCAATGCAAAAGGAAACAAGAGACTAAACATGGGAACCAGTAGGAACAACAGACCACAGAAACAGAATCTCTAAGATATGGGAATTAACAGACAGAGACTATAATACCGCTAAGCATAAAGAATTAAAAGAGACAAAAATAAACACATTCAGGCCAACGAAATACTAGCAAATCAAATAAAAAACATTAAAAGATTATACTCTATGATCAAGTGAGATTTATCCAGGGAATGCAAGGGTGGTTCAACATTAGAAAATCAATCAATGTAATACAACAAACTAATAGAACAAAGGAAAGGACAACGTGTCCATCTCAATCAATACAGAAAAGGCATTTGACAAAATTCAACACCGTTTCATGATAAAAACAGCAAACAAGATAGAATTTTAAGGGAAATGAGTTTCTTTGTGTTAGAATTTTAAGGGAAATGAGTTTCTTTGTGTAGCCTTGTGCCTTGCTTCTGCATAAAAGAAAGAGAGAGAGGAAGAAATCAGCTTGAGAGATTTTTTTCCTGAGCCCTAAGGAGTTGTTACAGTTTCCCTTATCACAGTTATCCAGGGAAGAAGCTAGTCCTTCCAATAGAAATGTTAGTTACGCAAATAGATTAAGCCACTTGAGAGGGGATTAGTCAGTTTATTCCAGCGAGGGAACTGGTCAGTTATGCAAACAGGGTGTGTAAATCTGCCCAATAAGATTGAGCCACTTACCTATATAAGCGCCCACCCCACAGAAGTTGAGGGGTTACCTCACTACCATCAAGAAGAGCCTGAAGTGGAGTGTGTGTTTTGGGCCCGGGGTTCCTGTGCTGAGGACCTCATAGACCTAGGAGACAGAGAGAGCTTTAACACTGAAGAGCAGTGTGAGAATGCATGGCCGGCTTCCTGGCCCATGGAGCGAGGTGGCTACAGTGCACTTACCAGCCCATGGAAAAAAAGAACTGAGGGCCTTCAGGTAGGAAGCTTGCTGCTGTAGTGGGGTGCCTCCAGGCACTTGTTGGTGGAGCTAATAAGCTCCAGGAGAGGCAGGAGCAGAGGCCAGGCCCAGGGGAAGCAGAGGCCAGGGCAGCAGAGGCAAAGGTAGAGGCTAGACCCTGGCTCTGAGAGTGAGGAGGTGGTAGCACCGGCCAAGCAGAAGGTGTCCTGATTGAAGAACTATATCCTGAGTTATTCCTGTTTCTTCTCTCTATGTGGACTTTAAACCTTAAAACTGAGGTACTGGCATAACTGAAATGGATGACATCAGGCCTAAATTAAAACTCCATTCTGAATTAGACTGTAATCTTCACTTCTACTGTTCTAAATAGAGAATTCAGACTTTTTGTCAAAATTTAACTGCTTGGGACACAAAGGGAGCAAGAGTCAGAATTTCTGGCATGGATGAGGAATTGTTTGTTGAAGGTGTTTATTAAGAATGTTTATTTAGACTTCTGGCCAACATGGTGCCATAGACAGAAGCACCATGCTGTCCCTTCACAGCAAATACCCCAAAAACTAAGTAAAACAGAGACAAAGGTCATTCCTGGAACCTGAAGTGTCAAACGAAGATGTATAGAACTCAGCCAACACTTAATGGAATAAGAAACTGACAGAGGACAGACAGCGAGGGAAGATAGTTGCGGATGTCCCCATCAGCTAACACAGTCCGGATCTGGCATCTTAGACTCCCATTGGGGATCGGCAGAGAGGGAGCACAGGAAAGCAGCTTCAGGGAACTCCCAGCAGGACACAGAACACCTGGTAAGCAGTGATACACACTTTCCCACCCTCATTCTCCGCTCACTGCTCTACCTCTGAACTTCCTGGCTGGCTGCGGTGGCTAAATTGGCCCGGAAGTGCAGCATCTGAGTCACTTGGATTCTCCCCACCCACGTTGGACATGGTTGACAGAGAGTAGGAGAAAGCAGCCTCATGAAGTTCCCAGCAGCAGACAGAACACCCAGTAATGAGTAAAATACACTTTTCTAGCCCTCCCCCTCCTCATCCTCCCTTCAGCCTCATCTGCTTCCCACCAGCCAGTCTCTTGGCCAGGAGGCAACTGCTTTGGCCCTAAACTGCTTGGATTCGCCCTGCCCACACTGGCTGGTCCCCTGAGCTGGTGTTGGTTCTTTCCATCTCTTTTGATTTCTACTGTGCCTCCTATCACCTCCCCCTCCTTTGTCTGGAGCATCTGGATACTTGTGCCATCTTTGCTTCTTCTTGAAAGGCTGTGAAGCCATGCTCAACTGGCAAACCACACCCTTGGCCCACGACACCATGCTGGTGGGATTCCTGGCATTTTTTTTTTTCCTCATTTTGTTTTGCTCTGTTTGTTTTCTTTTTCTTTACACAGCTTGGGAGTCCCTTCTAGCCAGGCTGCACTGTACAGAATAGGAGTCACTCCCCCAGTATGTGCAGCCACATAAGAGGGATGCGTGGGGGTGTTTCTTTCTTTTTTTTTTCTCCTTTTCTCTTTCTTTTTTCCTTTCTGTATTTCTTCATTTGCCAGTTCTCATCTCTATATACTTATCTTCTTTCCCTGTCTCCTGAATACCTGGTGCTGTATGACATGTATACCCCTTCTAGCCAGGCTATACTGCACAGCCTGGGACTACTTCCACAGTCTTAGCATTCCCACTGGGGGGACTCAGGGAATCCTGGGGACTTTTCCTTTTTTTTTTCTTTTCCAAAATTTTACCTAGCTATTTTTTCTTTCTTTTTCCCTTTTTCTTTTTGTTTTTCCCATTTCTCGGTTTCTCATCTAACCACTCCAATGGTAAACTCACTTAGCACAATTTTTTTTTCTTTTTTTTTTGGCTCCTGTTTCTCCTCTTTCCTATGCCCCTATTAGCTCCACACAGCACAACCTTTCCCTTCTTTCCTGCCTACCTGCACTGTGCACTGAGCATCACACCCCTGAGCAGCACAGGCACAACCTACAGCAACCTGCCCAGACCTGATTCCTGGCCCACCCTGTTAGCCCTAGTACATGCCCCCAAAAAGCCATCCCAGCCCCTCAACTTCAGCTGGACCTGTCCTGCTACACCACAGCTGAATGGCTGGCCCTGCCTATTGGAAAAAGATGTGAAAATTATCATGATTACAGGCGACCAAACAAAGAATAATATACAGCCCATGTGTTTAGACTTAACGAAATAAAACATAAAAGCAGGAAAAAACAAACAAATCCACAACTGAATGTCCCAAAGACAGCAGACAATAATAAAACAAAAAAGGACAGGATGGTTCCAGTAGGTGTCCAAACTAAAACACCAGATGACTTTCCAGTAGAAGAAAGGACACCAAAACTACCTGACAGGGAAATCAATTCTCGAATATTCAGAGCAACCCAAGAGTTGAAGGAAAGAGCAGAAAAAATGAGGAAAAAAATACACAAATTTATGGCAAATGCAGAGAAATTCGTGGAAAATACAGACCAAAAAATGGAACAATTCAGGAAAGTAATACAGGAACAAGATGCAAAAATATATTTGCAACTAGAAATCATTTAAAACCAACAATTAGAAATCCAAAAGATAAACAAGATTTTAGAAATGGAAGTATCATAGAAGGGCTGAGGAGTAGGTTTGAAAAGACGGAAGAAAGAATCAGATAAATTGAAGACAAACACTTGGATACAGCTCTATTTCAAGAAAAAAGCTGAAAAAAGAGTGAAGAAAAATGAAGAAACCCTAAAAATTACATGGGATACAATCAAAGACAAATATTTGCGAGTAATCGGAGTTCCAGAACATGGAGAGAAAATGGAAAACACAGAGAGGATCATTGAAGAATTGCTGACAGAAAACATCCCTCATATCATGAATGATGAAAAGCTGACCATCCCAGAAGCTCAACAACCCCATATAGGATAGACCTCCAAAAGAAAAACACCAGTGTATATCATAATCCAACTAAAAACAAAGACAAAGAAAAATCCTGAGAGCAGCTCAAGAAAATCAAAAAGTCACATACAGAGGAGAAACAATAAGGCTCAGCTCTGATTATCTGGCATAAACCATGCAGTCATTGCCAAGAAGGCAATGAAATGTCATATCTAAAACCTTGAAAGAAAAAAATTGCCAACTAAGAATAATATATCCTGCAAAACATTCATTCAAATATGATGGTGAAATTCAGACATTTCCAGATAAAAAGAAACTAAAGGATTATGTAAAAACTAATCCAAGCTTAAAAGAATTATTAAAGGGAGTCCTTTGGTCTGAAAACAAATGACATCAGACCACAGCATGAATCTAGGATGCAAGATTGTACCAGCCAGATACCAACCTAGGAAATGAACTCTCAAGGACTATCCAAACCAAAACAATTGCAAGAGGGAACCAGAGAGGTTAATCTGTAAATGAAGACAATGTCAGAACAATAAAAGAGGGAATAAATGGTATAGGTATAGAACTTTCTAATCAATGGAAAGGCAATACCAACTAATAATAAAAAAATAGACTGGTCCAAATTTAGGAAGATAAGGGTAAATTTCAAGGAAACCACAAAGAAAGTTGAGAAACTACTCATCAAAATGAAGAAGAAAAACATAAAGTCTCAATAAAAAAATCAACAAAAACAAAAGAAATTGAAAAGTAATCCTGAAATGAAAGGACATCAGCACAGGGGACTAAGAGGAACAAAGAAAATGTTCACACCACAAAAAAAGCACTGCAAAATGACAGCAATAAACTCACACCTATCAATAATTGTGCTGAATGCAAATAGCCTAAATACACCCATAAAGAGACAAAGAGTGACAGAATGGATAAAAAAAAAAAACAGGATCTATCAATACTCTATCTACATGACACACTTTAGAAACAAAGAATGTAAATTTATTTAAAAAATCAAAGGATGGAAAAATACCTACCAAAGCAAATACCTATGAAAAAACAGCAGGAGTGGCAGTACTAATCTCAGATAAAATAGACTTTCAAACAAAATACACCACAAAAGACAAAGAAGGGCACTATATAATGATTAAACAGACAATACATCATGAAGACTTAACCAAAATAAACATCTACACACCCAATGTCAGGGCTCCAAAATACATAAAACAAGCTCTAACAGCAATGAAAACAGAAATAGATGGTTCCATAATACTAGTAGGAGACTTCAACACACCACTCTTGCTAAAGGAGAACATCTAGAAACTCAACAAAGATACAGAAGAGCTAAAGAGCACAATCAGCCAACTTGATCTCATAGTCATATATAGAACACTCCATCCCACAGTTGCAAAGTACACATTCTTTTCCAATGCACATGGAACATTCTCCAGAATAGACCACATCTTAGGCCACAGAGCAACCCTCAACAAAATCCGAAACAGAGATAATATAAAGTAACTTCTCTGACCACAATGCCATCAAATTACAAATTAACAACAGGAAGACTAAGGAAAAAAATCAATTACGTGGAAACTGAATAACACCGTGCTTAAAAACCACTGGGTAATAGAAGAAATCAAAGGTGGAATCAAAAAGTTCCTAGAATCAAACAAGAATACAAACACATCATACCAAAACCTTAGGGACACAGAGAAGGCAGTCATCAGAGGTCAATTTATAGCACTAGATGCACACATCAAAAAAGAAGAAAGAGACAAAATCAAACATTAGCTATCCAACCTGAACAAATAGAAAGAGAACAACATAAGAAGCCCATAGCCACCAGAAGAAAGGAAATAATAAAGATCAGAGCAGAAATAAACAGAGAATAGAAAAACAATAAAAAGAAACAACACAACCAAAAGTTGGTTCCTTAAAAGGATCAACAAAATTGACAAACCACTGGAGAAATTGACAAAAGAAAAACAGGAGAGAATGCAAATAACCCAAATAAGGCATGAAATGGGGAAGGGGGGGCATTACAACAGATACAACTGAAATAAAAAAGGATCGTAACAGAGTATTGTGAAAAACTATACTCCAACAATTTGAAAACCTAGAGGAAATAAACAAATTTCTCAAAACACAAACTAACACAAAATGATGTTGAAAATCTGAACAGTCCTATAAAAAGAGAAGAGATTGAAAAGGCAATTAAAAAAAAAAAAAAACCCAAGAAAAAAAAGCCCTGGCCCAGATGGCTTTACTGGAGAATTCTACCAAGCATTCAGAGAAGACCTTATACCAGTACAACTCAAACTATTTCAGAACCTAGAAAAGGAAGCAGAACTTCCAAATTCATTTCATGAAGCCAGCATAACCCTGACACCAAAACAGGCTAAGACACCACAAGAAAAGAAAATTACAGACCAATTTTCCCCATTTGATGGCCCAAAGTCCATCAAATGGGGAAAAGACAGTCTTTTTAACAAACGGTGCTGGCAAAACTGGATGTCCATCTACAAAAAAATGAAACAGGGCCCATTTCTCACACCATATACAAAAACTAAGTCAAAATGGATCAAAGACCTAAATATAAAGACGAAAACTATGAAGTTCATAGAAGAAAAAATAGGATCAATGCTAGAGGCCCTAATACTGGCATTAATAGGATATAAAAAACAACCAACAACACACAAGCTCCAGAGGATAACCTAGATAACTGGGATCTTCTAAAACTTAAACTCATCAAAAGACTTCACCAAAAGAGTAAAAAGAGAACCTACACACTGGGAAAAAAATTTTGGATATTACAAATCAGACAAAGGTCTAATCTCTAAAACCTACAAGAAAATCCAATACCTCCACAACAAAAAGACAAAGAATCCAATTAAAAAACAGGCAAAGGAAAGGAACAGACACTTCACCAAAGAAGACATTCTAGTGGCCAACAGGCACATGAGGAATGCTCAAGATCTTTAGCCATGAGGGAAATGCAAATCAAAATCACGATGAGATACAATCTCACTCTGGCATTACTGGCATGAATCAATAAAACAGAAAATAACAAATTTTGGAGAGGCGACAGGGAGATCGGGACTCTTATGCACTGCTGGTGGGAAGGCAAAATGATACAACCTTTTTAGAAAATGATACGGCGCTTCCTTAGAAAGCTAGAAATAGAAAGGCCATAGGATCCAGCAATCCCACTCCTAGGAACAGATCCTAGAGAAATAAGAGTCATCACACGAATAGATATATGTACACCCATGTTCATTGCAGCATTGTTCACAATAACAAAAACATGGAAACAACCTAGATGCCCATCAACAGATGAATGGATGAACAAACTGTGATACGTACACACAATTGAGTATTATGCAATGCTAAAGAACAACGATGAATCTGTGAAGCATCTCATAACTTGGATGCATCTGGAGGACATTATGCTGAGTGAAATAAGTCAGTCACAAAAGGAAAAATATTGTATGAGACCACTACTGTAAAAACTCATGAAAAGGTTTACATACAAAAAGAAACAATATTTGATGGTTACGAGAGAGGGAAGGGGTGGGGATGGAAAAACACTTAACGGACAATAGATAAGTGGTAACTCTGGTAAAGGGTAAGACAGTACACAATACTGGGGAAGCCAGCACAACCTATACAAGGCAAGGCCATGGTAGTTCCATACAAACAGACACATCCAATCTCCTTGAGGGTCTGAATTGCTGGGCTGAGGGCTGTGGTAACCATGGTCTCAGGGAACATCTAGCTCACTTAGCATAACAGTTTATAAAGAATATGTTCTACATTCTACTTTGGTGAGTAGCGTCTGCGGTCTTAAAAGTCTGTGAGCGGCCATCTACCATACTCCACTGGTCTCACCCCTTTGGGAGCAATGAAGAAAACTAAAAATATAAGGGAAAGATTAGTCCAAAGGCCTCCACCAGACTGAGTCCAATACAACTAGATGGTGCCTGGCTACCACCACTGACTGCTCTGACAGGGATCACAATAGAGAGTCCTGGACAGAGCTGGAGAAAAATGCAGAACAAAGTTCTAACACAAAAAGAAAGACCAGACTTGCTGGCCTGACAGAGATTGAAGAAACCAAGAGAGCATGGCCCTAGGACACCATTTTTGCTTAGTAACGAGGCCACTCCTGAGGTTCACACTTCAGCCAAAGATTGAACGGTCCCATGGCACAAAACAAGACTAAAGTGGTGCACCAGCCCTGGGACAGGGACTAGAAGGTAGGAGAAAACATGAGCACTGGTAATAGGGAACCCAGGGCTGAGGAGGGAGAGTGTTGACATGTCATGGGGTCGTTAACCAATGTCATACAACAACGTGTGTACTAACTGTTTGATGAGAAGCTAGTTTGTTCTGTAAGCCTTCATCTAAAGTTCAAAAAAAAAAAAGAAAGAATTTTTATTTACCCTGATGGGGGAGGATACCAGTGGGATGCAGGCCTCAATTCTCGTAAAAGGACCAGACTTAATGGTCTGATTGAGACTAGAAGGACCCCGGAGGTCATGGTCCCCAGAGTTTCTGTTAGCCCAAGAAGGGAACCATTCCCAAAGCCAACTCTTCAGACAGGGATTGGACTTGACTATATAAGACAGAAAATGATACTGGTGAGGAGTGAGCTTCTTGGACCAAGGAGACACAGGAGACTACATGGGCAGCTCCTGTCTGGAGGGGAGATGACAAGGCAAGGGGGACAAAAGCTGGCTGAATGGACACAGAAATAGAGAGTGGAGGGAAGGAGTGTGCTGTCTCATCAGGGGGAGAACAAATAGGAGTATATGTTGTTGTTGTTGTTAGGTGCTGTCGAGTCGGTTCCGACTCATAGCCACCCTATGCACAACAGAACAAAACACTGCCCGGTCCTGCGCCATCCTTACAATCTTTGTTATGCTTGAGCTCATTGTTGCAGCCACTGTGTCAATCCACCTCGTTGAGGGTCTTCCTCTTTTCCACTGACCCTGTACTCTGCCAAGCATGATGTCCTTCTCCAGGGGCTGATCACTCCTGACAACATGTCCAAATTATTTAAGACGCAGTCTCACCATCCTTGCCTCTAAGGAGCATTCTGGCCATACTTCCTCCAAGACAGACTTGTTCGTTCTTTTGGCAGTCCATGGTATATTCAATATTCTTCTCCAACACCACAATTCAAAGGCATCAACTCTTCTTCGGTCTTCCTTATTCATTGTCCAGCTTTCACATGCATATGATGTGATTGAAAATACCATGGCTTGGGTCAGGCGCACCTTAGTCTTCAGGATGACATCTTTGCTCTTCAACACTTTGAAGAGGTCCTTTGTAGCAGATTTGCCCAATGCAATGCATCTTTTGATTTCTTGACTGCTGCTTCCATGGCTGTTGATTGTGGATCCAAGTAAAATGAAATCCTTGACAACTTCAATCTTTTCTCCGTTTATCATGATGTTACTCATTGGTCCAGTTGTGAGGATTTTTGTTTTCTTTATGTTGAGTTCTAATCCATACCGAAGGCTGTGGTCTTTGATCTTCATTAGTAAGTGCTTCAAGTCCTCTTCACTTTCACCAAGCAAGACTGTGTCATCTGCATAACGCAGGTTGTTAATGAGTCTTCCTCCAATCCTGATGCCTCATTCTTCTTCATATAGTCCAGCTTCTCGTATTATTGGCTCAGCATACAGATTAAATAGGAATGGTGAAAGAATACAACCCTGACGCACACCTTTCTGGACTTTAAACCAATCAGTATCCCCTTGTTCTGTCTGAACAACTGCCTCTTGATCTATGTAAAGGTTCCTCATGAGCACAATTAAGTGTTCTGGAATTCCCATTCTTTGCAGTGTTATCCATAGTTTGTTATGATCCACACAGTCGAATGCCTTTGCATAGTCAATAAAACACAGGTAAACATCCTTCTGGTATTCTCTGCTTTCAGCCAGGACCCATCTGACATCAGCAATGATATCCCTGGTTCCACATCCTCTTCTGAAACTGAGCTGAATTTCTGGCAGTTCCCTGTCGATATACTGCTGCAGCCGTTTTTGAATGATCTTCAGCAAAATTTTGCTTGCGTGTGATATTAATGATATTGTTCTATAATTTTCACATTCGGCTGGATCACCTTTGTTGGGAATAGGCATAAATATGGGTCTCCTCCTGACAGTTGGCCAGGAAGCTGTCTTCCATATTTCTTGGCATAGACGAGTGAGCACTGCATCTCTTTTTTGAAACATCTCAATTGATATTCCGTCTATTCCTGGAGCCTTGTTTTTCACCAATGCCTTCAGAGCAGCTTGGATTTTTTCCTTCGGTACCATCAGTTCCTAATCATGGGCCACCTCTTCAAATGGTTGAATATCGACTAATTCTTTTTGGTATAATGACTCTCTGTAATCCTTACATCTTCTTTTGATGCTTCCTGCGTCGTTGAATATTTTCCCCATGGAATCCTTCACTATTGCAACTTGAGGCTTGAATTTTTTCTTCTGTTCTTTCAGGTTAAGAAATGTCGAGTGTATTCTTCCCTTTTGATTTTCCATTTCCAGCTCTTTGCACATGTCATTATAATACTTTGTCTTCTCGAGAGGCCTTTTGAAATTTTCTGTTCAGTTCTTTTACTTCATCAATTCTTCCTTTTGCTTTAGCTGCTTGATATTCAAGAGCAAGTTTCAGAGTCTCCTCTGACATCCATCTTGGTCTTTTTTTTCTTTCCTGTCTTTTCAGTGACCTCTTGCTTTCTTCATGGATGATGTCCTTGATGTCATTCCACAACTCATCTGGTCTTCGGTCACTAGTGTTCAATGAATCATGTCTATTCTTGAGATTGTCTCTAAAATCAGGTGGGATATAGTCAAGGTCGTATTTTGGCCCTTGCGGACTAGCTCTGATTTTCTTCAGCTTCAGCTTGAACTTGCATATGAGCAATTGATGGTCTGTTCCACAGTCAGCCCCTGGCCTTGTTCTGACTGATGAGATTGAGCTTTTCTGTTATCTCTTTCCACAGATGTAGTCAATTTGATTTCTGTGTGTTCCATTTGGTGAGGTCCATGTGTATAGTCACCATTTATGTTGGTGAAAGAAGGTATTTGCAATGAAGAAGTCATTGGTCTTGCAAAATTCTATCATTCGATCTCTGGCATTGTTTCTATCACCAAGGCCATATTTTCCAAATACCGATCCCTCTTCTTTGTTTCCAACTTTCACATTCCAATCACCAGTAATTATCAATGCATCTTGACTGCATGTTCGATTAATTTCAGACTGTAGCAGGTGATAAAAATCTTCTATTTCTTCATCTTTGGCCCTAGTGGTTGGTGCGTAAATTTGAATAATAGTCATATTAACTGGTCTTCCTTGTAGGCATATGGATATTATCCTATCACTGACAGCGTTGTACTTCAGGATAGATCTTGAAACATTCTTTTTGACGATGAATGCAACACCATTCCTCTTCGAGTTGTCATTCCCAGCATAGTAGACTATATGATTGTCCGATTTAAAATAGCCAATACCAGTCCATTTCAGCTCACTAAAAAAAAAAAAAAATTTTTTTTTACTAATGCCTAGGATATTGATGTTTATGCATTCCATTTCATTTTTGACGGTTTCCAATTTTCCTAGATTCATACTTCGCACATTCCGGGTTCCGATTATTAATGGATGTTTGTAGCTGTTTCTTCTCATTTTGAGTCGTGCCACATCAGCAAATGAAGGTCCCGAAAGCTTTACTCCATCCATGTCATTAAGGTCAACTCTATTTTGAAGAGGCAGCTCTTCCCCAGTCATCTTTTGAGTGCCTTCCAACCTGGGGGACTCATCTTCCAGCACTATATCAGACAGGTCCACTGCTATTCATAAGGTTTTCACTGGCTAATGCTTTTCAGAAGTAGACTGCCAGGTACTTCTTCCTAGTCTGTCTTAGTCTGGAAGCTCAGCTGAAACCTGTCCTCCTTGGGCGACCCTGTTGGTATCTGAATACCGGTGGCATAGCTTCCAGCATCACAGCAACACACAAGCCCCCACAATACGACAAACTGACCGACACATGGGTGGGAGTATATAGCAAGGTGTATATAAATTTTTGTATGAGAGACTGAGTTGATTGGTAAACTTGCACTAAAAACACAATAAAAATTAAAATAAAGAAAACAAAAAGAAACTCTTTGCAATTTTTTGCCCTGTAACTCCCCCTCCCCTACCTTCTACAGTCCTTTGTTTGTTCCACCTGATAAGACCTCACTGTTGTCCCTGCAATTTGGAACACACTGTAGCATCTTGCCTGGGTGCTTGTGTGTTTGCCCATTTCGTGAAATGTTTTATCCTTCAGTAAAGCTCTTTGTTTTTATTTCTCAAAAAAAAAAAAAAAAAAAAGAAACCCTTGCCATCGAGTTGATTCCAACTAGCAGAGTATAAATGTGGTGTTTTACCAAGACACTTCTAAGTTAATCCTGATCCCATGTTACTTCCTTAATGAACCATGTAACAGTGAGTATGGTCTATGAGTTTTGTGTGGCTGTTGCATCAAATCATAGAACCCAGCAGAGAAGTAGAGAGTGCAGTGGGGAGAACAGCTGGTTTTAGAATTAGTAAAAAGTTTGAAGAATGGAAGTATGTCTGACCTCAGCCTCATACGAATCAGCTTCGTGCTGATGCTGATTCTTATTCTCCCTGAAGTTAGACAAGGGTCGACATATTGTGACCTCTTTGCAGAAGGTGAAAGGCTTGTACATAAAATACTGGAAGACATTATTAAAAGAACTTAAAAAAAAGACCTAAATAAAGGAAAGGACAGTCCGTGTTCATGGATTAGAAGGCTTAACATAGCTAACCTGTCAATACTACCCAAAGCAATCTCAAATTCAATGCAATCCCATAAAAATTCCAACAGACTTTTTTTTGCAGAAATGGAAAACCAATTCTCAAATTTATATGGAAGGAGAAGGAACCCCAAATAGCTAAAGCACTCTTGAAGAAGAACGAAGTTGGAGGACTCAGGCTTCCTGGTTTCAAAACATACTATAAAGCCACAGTAATTAAAACAGACTGGGATTGGTATAATAATAGACATATAGACCAATGGAACAGCATTGAGAGTCCAGAAATAAAATCATACATCTATGTTCAACTGATTTTTGACAAGGGTGCTAAGTCCATTTAGGGGGGAAGGAAGTCTCTTCAATAAATTCTGCTAGAAAAACTGGATTTCCATGTGCAGAAAAATGAATCAGAATCCATGCCTCATAGTATTCGAAAAAATTTTAAATAGATGTAGAACCAAAATATGAAACTATAAAATTCTCACAAGAAAATATAGGGACAGAGCTGTACGATGTACTTCTTAATGATGGATTATCAGCTATGGAAACAAAAGGATCACTGGAGAGGTTGTTCAAATGGCTTAAAACCACATGATAAGATGTTCAACATCATTAGTCGTTGTTGCTATTAGTTGCTGTCTAGTTGCTTATTAGTATTTGTATAGGACGGGGTGATGGGCCATCACTTGTCTTAGGAGCCCTTCCTCCACTTCCACCAAAGGGAGCATCGGGAGGACATTATAAACTGAGGATTAGCAAGAGAATTACATTCTTTGAGTTGAAGATACTTGCTTCTACCATTATCACCCTAGTCACATAAGCCACAAACCAGTAGTCATCCCTTTGAGGCATGTAGTATGAAAGACTGTCTTATTTGGAAATCATTTTTTTACTTCATAGTTCTCAAACTATACCACTTTTAAGATATTTTATAACTTTTGCTAGAAAAATATGTACATGTCTTAAATAATTTTGTTATTAAAAATTCAACATTGTATGGTATCCACCTCACATCACCCAAGGTATTGAATGGAGTTTCTTTCAGTAACTACCAAAACTCAGACCAAACTAAATCCACTGCTATCAAGTCGATTCCAACTCACAGCAACCTTATAGGACAGAGTAGAACTGCCCGATAGAGTTTCCAAGGAGAGCCTGGTGGATTCGAACTGCTGACCTCTTGATTAGCAGTCATAGCACTTAACCACTACACCACCAGGGTCTCCAGTAACTACCAAATACTTATAAAATGAATACGCTGAATGAATGAAGATAAAATTACCTTTTATATATGAACTTTAGTATTCCTTAAGATGAAATATCAAAATAAATTAAAAACTAGAAATTTATTTTATTATACTGTAATAATTGTTAAATGAAAGTGCACCAACACCTACATAGAAACAAATATTAATAAATAAATAGGCCACTTGAGAATTGACAGAACCCATAAGACTAGTTGTGTATGTGGGATTTGAACTGTTCAGTTTCCATTGGAGAATGTGATGATGATCTTCGAGGCTTTTGAGTTCGCATTTGAATCTTCAGAGATTTGTCCCCAAAGGCAAACAACAACAGAAGGATAGCATGGTTGCTGTATAAATACAACGACTTTGCATTTATCACTGAAAGATGAACAAATTATTTCAAAAGGTAGGATTTCAGCATCTCTGAGTGAACCTGACCTGCTGATTCATAATTTACCACTGAGAACACTTTGCTCTCAGATCCTGTCTGTACTCGCAAGTCATAGTGGGGTAACCAGGCAGATGTAGTCAAGCAGCCAGCTAGCAAGTAACTCTGAATTCACTTAGGTTTCTAGTCAGGTTAGTGTAGAAACATGACCTTAATTAAAATTACTAGGACTCCTTACTTATCCACCCATAAGTCCAGAAACTCTATCTACGCATGACATTCAGCCACAATGCTAATGAATTCATTACCTTCTAGATTCTTTGGAGATTTATTATTTTAAACATCTTTGCAGAAAGATTTACTTTATTTATGGGTCCGAGTGCTCCAGGATCACAGTCAACAAGACACAATGGACAAAGCCCAGGATAAAAAGCCAGAAAATTTGCAGATGAGGGTCAACCTGGCCACTAGCTGGGTGATCCTGGCTAAACTTCTTAACATGTGAGGCTTGTACTTTATTCAGCTGTATATTATGTCAACAATAATATTATTTCTTTCTACAATACTCCTACTAGAAAACACTGTTACAGTAGAAAATGATTTGATTTGTTTGGATAATTGCACTTTAATTACACCATGAGTATCAGTAATACAGTGTTTTTTATGTTGATTAGATTGATATTTCACTCCTTCATAAAGCAATAATATTTAACTACAAATTTTTAATGCATTTACAAAAGGTGACTATTCCCTAATTTGAAATTCCTATGTTGTATTAATATCAAGAAATATTGAATTTCTCCTTTAAAAAATGTTCTTGCTTAACTGATAGCCTTTGTGAACTATGTAACTAACTGGATATCTCTTTATATATTAGCTGTCAGAAAGCAGAAAGGCTAATCTCTTATTAACTACTTTCCAAGTATATTCAACTTAATCAATATAATTATTCAATGTCATTTATGTTATAGTTACTAAAGAACTGGACTGGATTCACACTCTGGGGTTCATACCCTGATTCTACCACTTCCTATGCAACTTCAGGTAAGTTATTTTTCTGCTATCAGTTAAGTTATCTGTAAAATGGGAATAATAAAATACTTAATATTATTTCATGGAAATTAAAACAGAAATATGTATATAAAATGCATAGTCCCATGTATGTTGCTTAGTAAGCATTAAATAAATATTAGTGACTATGCTAATTTTCAGTACATAATACTACATTTATAAATTCTTTTTTATACTTACCAATCCTTTTGTTATTTGCATAAGTCTTATGTTTTCTAATCTTTACATTTAAAGGCACTTTAAATTTACTATTGTAAAAAATAATATTAGAAAACAATACATTATTTCAACCAAGTTTAACGATGCTTTTAATAAAAGTGATCTAAACAGAGAGAGGGACTCATTACTGCATAGAAATATATACATTCTTCTGGCTTTAAGTAAACACTAAATTTTTAAAACAAAACTTGCTTGCTTGAATGAAAACTTTGTATATAAAGCAGCTACATAGTTTCATGGATTCCCTGGTGGACGGGAACCACACTGCAGTGACAGAGTTCATTTTATTGGGTTTAAAAGAAGATCCTACCCTTCGGGTCATTCTCTTCATGGTCATCCTGTGCATCTATCTGGTGACCATATCTGGCAATCTCAGCACAATCATCCTGATCAGAATCTCTTCTCAGCTCCATCGTCCTGTGTGTGGTCTCCTAAGCCACTTGGCTTTTTCTGACATAGGCTATTCATCTTCTGTCACGCCCAATATGCTTGTAAACTTCCTGGTGGAGAGATACACAATCTCCTATCTTGGAGGTGCCATCCAGCTTGGTTCAGTTGTTTTCTTTGGGTCAGCTGAGTGCTGTCTTCTGGCTGCCATGGCCTATGATCGCTTTGTAGCAATCGGCAACCCACTGCTTTATTTAATTAAAATGTCCACCTATTCTCTGTGGCTCATGTATGTGGTTTTCTCAATACTTGTTGTACTATTTGCTTTGATTCTTTATACTTCTGTGGACCAAATTGGGTCAATCATTTTTTCTGCGATTTTGTTCCTTTAGTTGAACTTTCTTGTTCTGATGCCAGTATCCCTGCAGCAGTCGCCTCATTTTCCATTATTGTGGTCACATTGTTTGTCATAGCCACTTCCTATGTCTACATCCTCATCACCATCCTGAAGATGTGCTCCACTGAGGGCCACCACAAGGCCTTCTCCACCTGCACCTCCCACCTCACTGCAGTTACTCTGTTCTATGGGACCATTACATTCATTTATATGATGCCCAAGTCCAGCTACTCTACTGACCAGAACAAGGTGGTGTCTGTGTCCTACAAGGTGGTGATCCCCATGTTGAACACCCTCATCTACAGTCTCAGGAATAATGAGATTAAGGCTGCTCTGAAGCAGCAGCTGGGTAGAAAAATATTTTCTTAACGAAACCTCTTTTGTAAGGTTTGATGCAATAAAATACCATTAAAGTAATATTAAAAGAAACTTGGTTCCTGGGGCCAAAATATATCTACATATAGTAGGACAGTATGAGGCTTCATAGTATACATGCGGGTGGATTTTCAGACAGTTATCAGAGACAATAGTGAGTTAACTTTAATTAAATTAAATTTATAATTAAGAAACAAATTGGATCACATGAAAAAATCTTAATCTGCTGAAAATCTTTTTTAATATTTATTCATACATGATTTTTCAAAAGCACTTCTGTGTCATAAGTGAAGGTTATTGTACTTCCAAACCTTTAAAGCTGTGTTCATTTTCAACATCAGGTTACGCTGAGATGAGCCTGATAACACTAGCTTTGCCTTGACTGAGCACCTTCTGTGGAGAAATAACAAAGTTTAACCAGACAGTAAAATTGCTAAAGACATTGTGCTTATCGAAAGGTTATCTGCTGGGGATGGTCTTTGCGGACTCATACAATTCCAGCTGTTTTTCTGAGTTCTAGCCTTGGATTTAAGGGGTCCCCAGAGTCTAAGAGGAGCCCTAGTGGTGCAGTGGTTAAGAGCTCAGCTGCTAACCAAAAGGTCAGCAGACTGAATCCACCGGCTGCTCCTTGGAAATCCTATGGGGCAGTTCTACTTTGTTCTATAGGGTCTCTATTAATTGGGTCATTATGAGTCAGATTTGACTCCAAGGTATGGGTTTGGAGCCCTGGTTGCACAGTGGTTAAGAGCTCAGCTGGTAATCCAAAGGTTGGCAGTTCGAATCCACAAGCCACTGCTTGGAATACTTGTGGGGCAGTTCTACTCTGTCCTATTGGGTCACTATAAGTTGGAACTGACTTGACAGCAATGGGTGGTGGTAGAGTCTAAGAGTAAGAGAGCAGCCTGACTAACCTGTGAGTTGTTCAGTCAGATCAGAAGATTTGATTTACTCTGAGGGAATGAGCAGGTTCCCAAACTCATCAGGGACTGAGCAGAGCAAAAGCAGAAAAGGATTTCTAGGAGAATCCGGCAAGCTGGATAAAACTGAGTCTGTGAGGAAGAAACTAATGGAGGAATTTATGATCAGGCTCACATCCTGTTCTTAAAATTCCAGGGGAATGAACTCTTTCCCAGCTAAAACAATGACTGCCTCTCTGGACAGGCTAAATTAACCCCTATAACTGCTACATTTATTTTTGTTTCCTGTCCCTACTATGAGTTGGAATGGACTCGCACTGGGTGGGTCCCTACTTGAGGATTCAGATGCAAATTACATCTTTTTGCAAACAGAAACAAGGGAATGTCTTATTCAGGGTTCTCTAGAGAAACAGAACCAGAAGAGAAAGAAAAACAGAACAGGACTTTGAAACTTCTGTTCCAGTAACTGCAGGTTTGGTAATTTTAAGCAACTCTCATGGTGAACAGAGCTAAAAAGAGAGGGATTTATCTAGCTGAATTGGCTCACATGATTATAGGAGCTAAACTCGTTTCCTTTGATCGACTGAGAATCATGGTGATGCCATGTGTTATAGACTAGAACTGCTCTATATGGTTTTCTTAGCTGTAATCTTTATGGAAGGAGACTGCCAGGTCTTTCCTCCACAGCACCATTGGGTGGGTTGCAACCATCATCCTTTGGGTTACTAACTGAAAGCAAACCACCTGCACCACCCACAGCCGTAAAAATATTCTGCAGTTTTTTAAAAAAATAACTTCATCGCCAACAAGTTGACTGTGACGGAACTGCCCCATCGAGTTTCCAATGCTGTAATTTCTATGGAAGCACACTGCCACATCTTTCTCCCACAGAGCAGCTGGTTCGTTTGAATCATCAACATTTTGGTTCGTAGCTGAGCGCTTAACCACTGTGCCACCAGAGAGACAGAGAGAGAGATTGATTCTGAAAAACTGGCTCACAGAATTAGGCAGGCTAGGAAGTCCAAAATCTGTATGTCAGATAGAGGTTAGAAATTCAAGCAATGTTGTCTGTTTATAGTGAAGAAGTTGAATCCGTCTTCTTCAGGAAACTATAGTTTGGTCTTAAGGCCTTCAAATGAATGGATGAAGCACATTCACATTGTAGGGGGTAATCGGCTTAATTTAAGGTCAATTGATTAAATGTTAATCCCATGTAAATATCTTTATAGCAACCTCTAGACTACTGTTTGTCCAAACAACTGGGCACCATAGGCTATTTATGTTGACATAAAATGAGTCATCACAGGGCATTAATCATTTCATTCATTCAAAAATTATACTGAGTACTTCTAATATTTCTAGTACTGTGTGGGCTATTGGAAATGCAAGTGACAACAAAAGTGTCTGCCTACCTGCAATTAATATTCCAGCAGAGCAGACAGATGAAAAGAGAAACAAGTACATGATATAGATTATTAGAAGCTGGTGAGTGCTCGATGGCACTGGGGTTTTACTGGGTGAGTGCTATGGAAAAAGAAAAAGCAAAGTAGAGTAAGGGAGACTGACATGTCAGTGTAGACCTCACTGAGAAGGTAACATCTGAGCAAAGGACTGAAATAGGTGAAGAGAGTTCATGCCAGCTATGATGTTGCCTGTGTACACACATACAATTGACCTTTGAGGCTTCTGTTCCAGCAATGGTAGGCTTGGTAATTTTAATCAACTCTCATAATGAACACAACTAAATAAGCTTGATGAAATGTTAAATACATCATAAAATCACATTATAGCTTACAGGATAATAAGTGAGAACCCAGATAAACTGTGATTACCCAGAAAGGTAAGCTCACCACTCAAAAATACTTTTTTAATGAGGAGATTTGACAGGTAGGAGAAAAAGCTAAGAACTGGGGCTGTGGATTTAGTGTTCTTGTAGAATGAGAGCCCAGAAGTCAAAGCCTAGGACATGTCCAGGTGAGAAGTCTAATTCGTACACCTCATATACATCATGACGGTTGGGAGAAACATGAAGTAAACAAGCCTTTCTACAGACTTGCAGGCCTGGAAATCTAGGGAAAGTCAAGCCTGGAACTTGGGTTAAGGTGGTCTAAGACAAGGTGACTTGAATAAATACATGAACATCCTATCTGGAGAAAGGTCTTCATTCCAAGCCTTTTTTTTTTTCCTGCCAATAATTACAACCACCAAAGCGTGAAAAATAATGTCCAACACAAAAGGACACAAGAGACTAAACACGGGAACCAGTGGGAACAACAGACCACAGAAACAGAATAACAAAACTAAAATAAGGGAATTAATAGATAGAGACTATAGTGCTAAGCTTAAAGAATTAAAAGAAACTTAAAAATAAATACAATCAACTCAACAAAATACTAGCAAACCAAATCAAAAACATATTAAAGGATTAGACACCATAATCAAATGAGATTTATCCCAGGAATGCAAGGATGTTTCAACACTAGAAAATCAACCAGTGTCACACCACAAACTAATAGAAAAAAGGAAAGGACCACTTGTTCATCTCAATCAGTATAGGAAAGGCATTTGACAAAATTTACCACCCTTTCATGATAAATACAAACAAGATAGCAAAATGAGTTTCTTTGTGTAGCCTTATATCCTTGATTCTTTGCAAGAGAGACAGAGGAAGAAATCAGGCTGGGAGATTTTTTTCCTGGGCCCTAAGGAGTTGTCATTCTTTCCCTTGTTACAGTTACCTAGGGAAGAAGCCAGTCCCTGCCAGTAGAAAATATCAGTTATGCTATTTGCTAACTAATAGATACAGCTGCTTGAGAGAGGATTGGTCAGTTATTATGCAAAGATGGTGTGTAAAATCTGCCTAATAAGAATGAGCCACTTGCCTACATAAGCAACTATTCCACAGAGTTTGAGGGGATACCTCACTACCATTAAGAAGAGCCAGAAGTGGAATGTGTCTTTTGGACCAGGGGTCCTTGTGCTGAGAACTTTCTAGACCCAGGAGACAGAGCTGTAACACTGAAGACCAGCATGAGATGGTATGGTGGGCTTCCTGGCCCACGGATTGAGGTGGTTACAGTGCAAGCACAGACCCATGGAACCAGAGAAATGAGGGCCTTCAGGTAGCAGGCTTGCTGCTGTAGTGGGGTGCCTGCAGGCACTTGTTTGTGGAGTTAATAAGCTCCAGCACAGGTATGAGCAGGGGCAGAGGCCAGGCCCAGAGTGGGGACAGAGGCCAGGCCAGAAGGGGCAGAGGTAGAGGCTAGGCCCAAGCCCTGAGAGTGAGGGCCTGGAAGCAGCGGCCAAGCAGAAGCTGTCCTGATTCAAGGACTATATCCTGAGTTTTTCCTGTTACTTCTCTGTATGTGGACTTTAAATCTTAAAACTGAGGTACTGGCATAACTGAAATGGATGACTTTGAGCCTAAAGTTAAACTCCATTTTGAATTAAACTCATATCTTGACTCCTATTGTTCTAAAGAGAATATTCAGCCTTTTTGTCAAAATTTAACTGCTTGTAACACAAAGGGGGCATAGAAGGATTTCTGGCATGGATGAGGAACTATTTGTTGAAGGTGTTTATTAAGAATGTTATTCAGCTTGGTCTTAAAAGAATGCCTATCTCAAGCATGTCCACAGAGGTTACAAAATAGGATCAGAATTGATAATGTTAAGATGAAGCCAGTAACTGTCTTATAACTGTAACCAAGATCAGGTAAACGTCAATTAACCAAGTCTTAATCAAACTACACTTTCACTCACTGGAATCTTCTGCTCCATTTCTGCTAACACTTTGTAAACCCATAACTAGGTAAAATCATAAGCCCGTTACCTTAAAATGAGGGAAAAGGCAGACATACAGCCGGAATTAAAATTATTCCCCCAGAATGCCTTGTTAAACAAACCTCAGGATGTAACAATCACAGAATGTAACAAATAGACTTACTGATGTTAAGAAGAATGTCTTGGTCAAACATGTTAGGAAGATTAGAAATTAATGTTATGAATGCTTGTAGTTTAAGAAAATCCTTGTAATTTCTTGCCATGTAATACCCTATCTCCACCATTTGCAGTCATTTGTTCGATTGACCTGATAAAGCCTCATTGTTCTCTGTGCAGTTTGGAACACACCCCAAATTCTCCTGGGTGCTTGTGCGTTTGCCCATTTTGTGAAATGATTCACCCTTCAATAAAACTCTGTTTCTATTTCTTAAAAAAGAAAAAAAAAACAAACTCAAACCCATTTATGTCGAGTCAATTCCAACTAGTAGAGTATAAGTCTGGTTTTTTACCACGACATTTCCAAGTTAATCCTGATCCCATGTCACTTCCTTAATAAGCCATGTAACTGTGAGTATGGCTTGTGAGTTGTGTGTGGACCTTGCAACAAATTATCAAACCCAGCAGAGAAGTAGAGAGTGCAGTGGGGAGGACAGCTGGTGTCAGAATTAGTAAAAAGTTTGAAGAGTGAACGTGTATCTGACCTCAACCTCATATGAGTCAGCTTTGTGCTGATGCTGATCTCATTCTCCCTGAAGTTAGGCAAGGTCCGATACTGTTGCTACTGCATTTCAGAAAGTGAAAGACATGTACATGAAATACTGTAAGACATTACTAAAAGAAATTAAACAAGACCTTAATAAATAAAAGGGCATTCTGTGTTCATGGATTGGAGGCTAAACATAGCTATGATGTCAATCCTACCCAAAGCGATCTGCAAATTCAACGCAATCCCTGTAAAAATTCCAACAGCCTTTTTTTGCAGAGTGGAAAATCAATTCTCAAATTTATATGGAAGGAGAAGGAACTCCAAATAGCTAAAGCAATCTTGAAGAAGAACAAAGTTGGAGGATTCAGGTTTCCTGATTTCAAAACATAGTATAAAGCCACAGTAATTAAAACAACTTGGTACTGGTATAATAATAGACATATAGAGCAATGGAATAGCATTGAGAGTACAGAAATAAAATCATACATCTGTGATCAACTGATTTTGACAACAGTGCTAATCTATTTAGTAGGGAAAGAAGTCTCTTCAATAAATGGTGCTGGAAAAATTGGATTTCCATGTGCAGAAAAATGAGTCAGAGTCCATGCCTCATACGACACAAAAAATAAAATAACATAGATGAAGAACCAAAATATGAAACCATAAAATTCTTACAAGAAACTATAGGGGCACAGCTATAAGATGTACTTCCTAATGATGGATTATCAGATGTGACAGCAAAAGGATCACCGAAGAGGTCATTCAAATGGCTTAAAAATATGAGAAAAGGTGCTCAAAATCATTAGTCCTTGTTGTTCTTAGTTTCTGTCTACTTGTTTATTAGTATTTGTGTAGGGCGGGGTGCTGGGCCATTTTTTTCTTATGAGCCACTTCCCTGCTTCTGCCATGGGGAACATCGGGTGCACTTTATAAATTGAGGATTAGCAAGAGAATTACATTGAGTTTTTGTGTTGAAGATATTTGCATCTACCTTCATCCCCCTAGTCACATAAGCCACAAACCAGTAGTCATTCCTTTGAGGCATGTAGTATGAAAGACTGCCTTATTTGAAAATCATTTTTTTACTTCATAGTTCTCAATCTATACAACTTTTAAGGTACTTATTTTAAAACTTTTCCTAGAAAAAATATGTATATGTCTTAAGTAATTTTGTTATTAAAAATTCAGCTTTACATGGTTGTCCACTTCATATTCCCCAAGGAATCGAACAGACTTTCTTACTCTCACTACCAAATACTTACAAAATGAACAAGCTGAATGAATGATGGTAACATTTCCTTTTATATATGAACTTTAGCGTGCCTTAAGATGAAGTATCAAAGTAAATTCAAAACTATTAATTATGAGAAATTTATTTTATTGTACCCCAATAACTGTCAAATGAAAATGCACCAACACCTACATAGAAACAAAAATAAAACAATAAATAGGCTGCTTGAGAATTGACAGAACCCTTAAGATTAGTCGTGTATGTGTGATTTGAACTGTTTGGATTCCACTGGAGAATGTGATAATGATCTTTGGCACTTTCAAATTCACATTTGATTCTTTAGAGATTTATCCCCAAAGGCAAACAATAATACAAAGCTAGAAAGATAGTGTGGCTGCTATATAAAAACGATGACTTTGGATTTATTACCAAACGATGAATGAATTATTTCAAGAGGTAAGATTTCAGCTTCTGTGAGTGAAATTGACATATTGATTATAATTCAGCATTGAGAACACTTTGCTCTCTAAGATTGTGTCTGTACTCACAAGCCATAGTCGGGTAACCTGGCAGATGTAATCAAGCAGTCAGCTAGCAAGTAACTTTGAATTCACTTAGGTTTCCAGTCAGGTTAGTTTGAAAAAATGAGCTCCATTCAAATTACCAAGACTCCTTATTTATCTACCCCTAAGTTTTTTCTTTAAGTCCAGGAACTCATATAATCTTTAACACTATCTACACATGACATCCACCACAATGCTAACTAATTCATTAGCTTCTAGATTCTTTGGGGATTTATTATTTCATACATCTTTCCAGAAAGTCTTACTTTATTTATGGGTCTGAGTGCTCTAGGATCACAGTCAACAAGACACAAAGGATGAAGCCCAGGATAAAAAGCCAGAAAATTTCCAGATGCGGGTCAACCTGGCCACTAGCTGGGCGATCCTGGCTAAACTCCTTAACTTGCGAGGCTATACTTTATTCAGCTGTACACTATGTCAAAAATAATATTTCGTTCTACAATACTCCAATTAGAAGCATTCTTATAGTAGAAAATGATTTGATTTTTTTGGATAATTGTACTTTAATTACATCCTGGGTATCAGTCATACGCTGTTTTGTAAGGTGATTAGACTGATATTTCACATTCCTTCATAAAACAATAATATTTTAACTACAAATATTTAATATATTTATAAAAGGTGACCATTTCCTAATTTGAAATTCCTGTGTTGTATTAGTATCAGGAATAATTGTATTTCACCCACTAGCACAAGTTGCTTAAACACCTCATCCGCAATCTTCTTATGTGAAAAATAAGGATAATAAAAGTAGGTAACCTCATGAAATTCTTGTACTTGTGAAAATTTGAACTTATGTAAAATGGTAAGCATAGTTCCTACCACAAAATAAGCTCTGAATGAATGTTGGTTCTTATATTGTTGGAGGAAAACCCTACTTCACTCCTTCTTCAGGGAGGGAGATAGAGTTTCTAAAATTAGGATTAGCAAGAGAATTAGAATAAGGTTTTTGTCTTCAGATTGACAACGCCTGTTTACCATGACTATCCTTCCTATACCGTAAATTGCTCCTCAGGGGCAATATTTTGAGGCATTGACGGTGAGTGAAAGACTATTTCTTATCTGGAATTCCTCCAAGCCTCTTTTTATACTTTAGCTCTCTATCTTATAAAATTTTCAAGATGTGCATTTTCTAAATTTTGCTATAATAATTAATGTACATGTCTTTATAATTCTGGTTTTTTAAAATTCAACTTTACATAAAGTTCCGTCTCAAATTCCCTAAGGTACTTAATGACTTGTCTTATAAATATCATTAAAAAATGTTTATCAGTGAACAATACGAATGGATAAAGCTAAGCTTACCTTTTTACATCTGTAGTTTAGCACTGAATATCCCTTAATCAGAAATATCAAAGTAAACGTGGAACCAATATTTAGGTAGAAAATCAAAGCCAAACCACTTGCCATAAAGATGATTCTGACTCATAGAGACCCTAAGACAATTTATATTATATTCCTCAACAATTATTAAATGAAAGTTATAGAACTATGCATGAACATCTATGGGGAAACAAAAGAATAAATTGACCACTTGAGAATTTACAGAATCATGTGTGGAAACCCCCGTGGAATAGTGGTTAAGAGCTCGGCTGCTGACCAAAACATCTTTAGTTCATAATCTACCAGCTGCTCCTTGGAAACCCTACAGGTGGTTCTACTGTGCCCCATAGGGTCACTGTGAGTTGGAAATGACTTGCCCCTAACTTTCTTTCTAACAGTTTCAAAGACCCCAAACTCAGACTCTTGCAGCACTGGACAATGAGTTGGATACAGTCAGGTGAGTCAGAGGACATGACTCTGGGCATGGGCTCTTGGGTTTTGTCAGGCGGTGGCTGAGCCAGGGATGTGGGGGCCCTGGCTGCTCCTGCAGTTCAGGCTGGGAGACCATCGGCCTTCAGCCCGACGTCCTCACTTCCTCTGACTCAGCTCCTACCACAACCTGTTCCACTGGCCTCCACCTGCAGCTCCAGCAGCAGCAGCAGTGGCTATAGCAGTGACAAGAATGACTGGAAGGTGGCTCCCATAATTTTTTTAATATGGTGTTAGCATAATGTCCCAATCACGTAACATCCTATTTCACAGAACATATCATGGACAAATGCATATCCGTATTATCTTAAAACCAATGTAATTTTATTCTACAATGCTCTATTTAGTAAACAATGTTGTTATAGCAGGAAATGATTTTATTTGCTTGAATAAATGCACTTTGCTAATGTCCTGATTATCACGCACATAGTATTCTGCATAGTAACTAGATTGATATTTCAAACCAGAGGTAGTCCCCGATTTATGAGTTACAGATGAACCACACTCAGGACCGCCTGTTTTTGTTTTATCTTAGCTTTAGTAATATGCACTATATACAATGTTGCAGGGCATAATTTGCTGATTTATTATTCTCAAAAGTTCACTCAAAGATGTTCAATGTTATGATTTATTGTTCAAAACACTGCTGAATAGCAGGTGAAGAAAACTTAAAAAAAAAAAAACGAAGTATTTGACTTGCGTCAGAACCAGTTTACACAGGGTTTCTTAGAATGGAAACTCTTCAAAGCCCTGAGGTACCTCTACTTGATAAAACTATAATATTTTAATTACAAATGTTCATAACTTGAATAAATTTACAAAGGTGACTCCATTCATCCTTGACTTGAAATTTTCTTTTGGTACTATTATCAAAAACAATTGCATTTCTCTTCATTTTAGATGATCTTATTTAACCAATAAACCAAAAATCAAACCCATTGCCATCGGGTCAATTCTGACTCCTAGTGACCCTACAGGACAGAGTAGAACTGCCCCATATGGTTACCAAGAAGCAGCTGGTGTACTTAAACTGCCAATCTTTTGGTTGGCACCTAGCTCTTAACCGCTACACAACCAGGGCTCCATAGTGACCCATAGACATTGTAAAATATATAATTAACTAGTCTCCTCTCTTATCTATTAGCTGTCAAAAAGCTTAAAGAATAATCTAATATCCACCTGTTGGCAAGTGTATTGGACTCTGGAGTATTATTATTATTTAACTGCATTTACAGCATAGTGACTAAAGAAATGTCATACTTCTGGAATTCACATTTTGACTCCACACTTGCTATGTAACTTTGTGCAAGTTTATATATTCTCTTTCACTCGGTTTCCTCATCTACAAAATAATAATATGAGCACTTACTATTATTTTATAGAAAATAAAATGGAAGTCTGTATGGTGGTGCAGTGGTTAAGAGCTATACCTGGTAACCAAAAAGAGGTTGGCAAATCAAATCCACCAACCGCTCCTTGAAAACCCTATGGGGCAGTTTTACTCTGTCCTATAGGGTCACTATGAGGCAGAATCGACTCAATAGCAAAGGGGTTCTTTTCAGATATAAATATATTTTTAGCCCTATTCTTATAATTTACTAAGATTATAATAAATTATAGCTTTTTCTCAAATTTTCGTTAAAAACGTGTATTTTTCTTGGTATTATACTCAGCATCCCTTTTTGTTATTCTAATCAGTTTCTTTTTTTATTCTCCAGCTTTAAAACCACTTTAAATGCATCTTTGGAAAAATAGAATATAAAAAGGAAAATCATATGTTGGATTTTCTGGTGTTTTTGTTGATGAATATATATATATAATTGAATATCGACATATAATGACAAATATATATTTGTCGTTACATGTTAACATGCAATGAACACTTGAATGATATCTTTATTTATGATGACTTTCCATATGTGTATTAATCAAAATGAAGCCATGAAATTTTTAACTTTTTTAATGCAATTTTTTCATCACAGATCTTTTTTATGCCAGCTACGTTGTCTCATGGATTCCCTGGTGGATGGAAACCACACTGCAGTGACAGAGTTCATTTTATTGGGCTTAACAGAAGATCCTACCTTTCGGGTCGCCCTCTTCATGGTCATCCTGTGCATCTATCTGGTGACCATATCTGGCAATCTCAGCACAATCATCCTTATCAGAATCTCTTCTCAGCTCCATCATCCTATGTATGTTTTCCTGAGCCACTTGGCTTTGGCTGACATAGGGCTTTCATCCTCTGTCACACCCAATATGCTTGTAAACTTCCTGGTGGAGACAAATACAATCTCCTATCTTGGATGTGCCATCCAACTTGGATCAGCTGCTTTCTTTGGGCCAATTGAGTGCTTTCTTCTGGCTGCCATGGCCTATGATCGCTTTGTAGCAATCTGCAACCCACTGCTTTATTCAACTAAAATGTCCATACAAGTCTGTGATCAGTTATTATCTGTGTCTTATTTAGGTGGTTTTCTTAATGCTTCCTCCTTTACCATTTTCTTCTTTTTTTTATTCTTCTGTGGACCAAATCAAGTCAATCATTTTTTCTGTGATTTTGCTCCTTTAGTTGAACTTTCCTGTTCTGATGTCAGTATTCCTGCAGTTGTCCTCTCATTTTCTGCTGGATCTATCATTGTGGTCACAGTGTTTGTCATAGCCATCTCCTACGTCCACATCCTCATCACCATCCTGAAGATGCACTCCACTGAGGGCCGCCACAAGGCCTTCGCCACCTGCACCTCCCACCTCACTGCAGTCACTCTGTACTATGGAACCATTACATTCATTTATGTGATGCCCAAGTCCAGCTACTCTACTGACCAGAACAAGGTGGTGTCTGTGTTCTACATGGTGGTGATCCCCGTGTTGAACCCCCTCATCTACAGTCTCAGGAATAATGAGATGAAGGCTGCTCTCAAGAGACAGCTTGGTAGAAAAATATTTTCTTAACAATCTTCTTTTTTGGAAGGTTTAATGCAATAATATACCATTAACATAATATTAAAAGAAATTTTTTTCCGAAGAGCAAAATATATCTGTACATAATTAGCCTGTATGGAACTTCATAGTATATGTAGGGCTGGATCTTCAGATAGAAAATCAGAGACAATAGTAAGTTAACTTTAATAAATTAAATTTAGAATTAAGAAACACAAATTGGTCCACATGAACAAAATCTTTATCTGCTGAAAATCCTTTTTAATTTTACTCTTATATCATCTTTCAAAAGCAATTCTATGTCAGAAGTAAAGGTTATTCTACGTCTAAACCTTTAAGGCTGTGTTCATTTTCAACAGCAGATTATGCTGAGATAAGCCTGATAATACTACCTTTGCCTTGACTGAGTACCTTCTGAGGGGAAATAACACAGTGGAACCAGACAGTAAAATTCCTATAGGCTTGGTGCTTGGAGAAAGCTTATCTGCTGGGGTAGGTCGATATGGACTCTTAAAATTCCAGCCTGTGTTTCTGGGTTCTGACTCTGGCCTTGGATATAAGGGGTCCCCAGAGACTAAGAGGATGAGACCACCCTGAGTAACCTGTGAATTGCTCAATCAGATCAGAAGAGATGACTTCCTCTAAGGGAATAAATACTGTTCTCAAACTCATTAGGGACTGAGCAGAGCAAAAGCAAAAAAGGATTTCTAGGAGAATCCGGCAAACTGGTGACATTGAATCTATGAGGAAGAAACTCTTGGAGGAATTTATGATCAGGCCCACATCCTGCTCATAAAACTCCATGGGACTAGACTGTTTCTCAGAGGAAATAGTGACTGCCCCTCTGGACAGGCTAAATTCACCTCTATATGCTGATGACTGCTACCTTTATTTCTGTTTCCTGTTCCCACTTAAGGATTCAGATACAAATTTCCTCTTTTTTAAACAGAAACACAGGGCATGTCTTATTCAGGGTTCTCTAGAGAAACAGAACCAGTAGAGAGAGAAAATGAGAGAACAGAACTTTGAGGCTTCTGTTCCAGCATGTGCAGGTTTGGTCATTTTAAGCAGCTCTCATGGTGAACATAGGAAAATAGAGAGAGGGAGATTTTTCTAAAGAAATTGGCTCACACGATTATGGGAGCTAAAGCTGTTGCTGTCAGTCGATTGAGACTCATGGTGATGCCATGTGTTATAGACTACAAGTGCTCCACATGGTTTTCTTGGCTGTAATCTTTATGGAAGCAATCGCCAGGTCTTTCATCCACAGCACTGTTGGGTGGGTTAGAACTGTCAACCTTTAGGTTAGTAGCCAATAGCAAACTGTTTGGACCACCTAGGGCCAGGAATATATGTAAATAACCTTTTTGCAGTCCAGTCGATTTCAACTCAAGAGCCCCATAATTTCCAAGGGCAGTAATCTTTATTGAACCGACTGCTACATCTTTCTCCTGCTTGGTGGCTGGTGACTTTGAACTGCCAACCTTTTGATTAGTACCAAGTGCTTAACCACTGCACCACCTTAGGAAGAGAGATTGATTTTGAGAAATTGGCTCAGAGGATTAAGCAGGCTAGGAAGTCCAAAACGTCAGGTAAAAGGCTGGAAATTCCAGCAATGTCTCTTTACAGTGTTAAAGCTGAATCCTTCTGCTTCAGAAAACCATAGTTTACTCGTAAGGCCTCCAACAGTTTGGATGAAATGCACTCACGTTATGGAGGGTAATCTGCTTAATTTCAGGTTAATTGATTTAATGGTAATCACACGTGAATACCTTTATAGCAACATCTAGACTAGTGTTTGTCCCAACAACTGGGCGCCACAGCCTGTTCATGCTGACATAAAAGTAATCATCACAGGGCATTAATCATTTCATTCATTAAACAAATTTATATTGAGTGCTTCTAATGTATCTGGTACTATGTAGGCTATTGGAAGAATAAGTAACAGACAAAGGTGTCTGACTTGCTAAAAATAATCTTCTTGCAGTGGAGACACACCACAAAACTAATAAGTATGTGATATGGACCGTTAGAAGTTGGAGAGTGCTGGGGAGAAAGAAAAAGCAAAGCAGAGTAAGGGAGACTGACATGTCAGTGTAGACCTCGCTGAGTAGGTAACATCTGAACAAAGGACCAAAATAGGTGAAGACACTTCATGCCAGATGTGTTGCTGCCTCCGTAGAGACATACAATTGACCTTTGAGGCTTCTGTTCCAACAAGGGCAGAGTTCGTAATTTTAATCAACACTCATGATAAACACAAACTAAGTAAAGCTTGATGAAATATTAAATACGTCATAAAATCACATTAGAGCTTACAGGATAATAAGTGAGAACCCAGATAAACTGTGAATACACAGAGAGGTGAGCTCAGCACTCAAAAATGCTTTTTCAATGAGGAGATTTGACAAGTAGAAGAAAAAGCTAAGAACTGGGACTGTGGATTTAGTGTTCTTTTGGAGTGAAAGAGGCAGAAGTCAAAGCCTAGGGCATCTCCAGGTGAGAAGTCTAATTCATACGACTTACATACACCATGATGATCAGGAGAAACCTGAAGTAAACAAGCCATTGTACAGATTTGCATGCCTGGAAATCTAGGGAAAGTGAAGCCTAGAACTTGGGTTAAGTTGTTCTAAGACAAGGTGACTCTAATAAATACATGAACATCCTATCTGGAGAAAGGTCTTCCTTCCAAGTCTTTATTTTGCCTGCCAATAATTACGACCATCAAAGAGTGAAAACTAATGCCCAGCACAAAAGAAAACAAGAGACTAAACATGGGAACCAGAAGGAACAACAGACCACAGAAACGGAATCACTAAGATAAGGGAATTAACAGAGTATAATACTGCTAAGTTTCAAGAAATAAAAGAAACTTAAAAATAAATACAATCAACTCAACTAAATATTAGCAAACCAAATAAAAAACATATTAAAGGATTATACACCATGATCAACTGAGATTTATCCCAGGAATGCAAGAGTGGTTCAACATTAGAAAATCAATCAATGTAATACAGCAAACTAATAGAACAAAGGAAAGGACCACTTGTTCACCTCAATCAATACAAAAAAAGGCATTCCACAAAATTCAACACCCTTTCATGAAAAAAACACCAAACAAGATAAGGAATGTAAGGGAAATGAGTTTCTTTGTGTAGCCCTTTGCCTTGCTTCTATATAAAAGAGAGAGAGAGGAAGAAATCAGCTTGGGAGATTTTTTTCCTGGGCCCTAAGGAGTTGTTAGAGTTTCCCTTGTTATAGTTACCCAAGGAAGAAGCGAGTCCCTGCCAGTAGAAAACATCAGTTATGCAAATAGATAGAGTCACTTGAGAGGGGATTGGTCAGTTTAGTCCAGTGAGGGGATTGGAGAGTTTTTATGCAAAGAGGGTGTATAAAATGTGCCCAATAAGATTGAGCCACTTGCCTATATAAACATCCATCCACAGAGGTTGCAGGGATACCTCACTACCATCAAGAAGAGCTTAGAGTGTGTCTTTTGGACCTGGGGTTCCTGTGCTGAGAACCTCCTAGACTCGGGAGCCAGAAAGAGCTATAACACTGAAAAGCAGCATGAGACGGCATGGTGGGCTTCCTGGCTCAAGGAGTGCGGTGGCTACAGTGCACTTGCTGACCTATGGAACAAGGGAAATGAGGGCCTTCAGGTAGGAGGCTTGCTGCTGTTGTGGGGTGCATCCAGACACTTATTGGTGGAGTTATAAGTTCCAGAACAGGCCTAAGCAGAGGCAGAGTCCAGGCCCGGGGGAGTGGAGGTGGGGGTGTGCGGACAGAGGCCAGGCCAGCAGGGGCAGAGATAGAGGCCATACCTAAGCCCTGATAGTAAGGGCCTGGCATCAGCAGCTGAGCAGAAGCTGTCCTGATTAAAGAGCTATATCCTGAGTGATTTCTGTTACTTCTCTGTATGTGGACTTTAAACCTTAAAACTAACGTACGGGCATAACTGAAACGGACGACTTCAAGCCTAAATTTAAACTCCAATATTAATTAAACTAAAATCTTCACTTCTACTGATCTAAAGAGAAAATTCAGCCTTTTTGTCAAAATTTAACTGCTTGGAACACAAAGAGGAATTGTTTGTTGAAGGTGTTTATTAGGAACGTTTATATTCAGCTTGTTCTTAAAAGAATACCTATTGCAAGCATGTCCATGGAGATTAGGAAATAGGATTAGACTTGATAATCTTAAAATGAAGCCTGTAACTGTCTTATAACTCTGTAACCAAAATGAGGTAAAGGTCAGTTAACCAAGTCTTAATCAAACTACATAGTCACTCACTGGAATCTTCTGCTCTTTTTAAATCCGTAACTAGGTAAAGTCATAAGCCTGTTACCTTAATATGGGGGAAAAAGCAGGCATGCAGCTGTAATTAAAATTATTCCCACAGAATGCCTTGTTAAACAAACCTAAGGATGTAACAATCTCAGAATGTAACAAACAGACTTAATAATTATAAGAAGAATGTCTTGGTCAGATATGTTAGAGATGTTAGAGATTAATGTTAGGAAAGCTTGTAGCTTAATAAACTCCTTGTAATTTTTTGTCATGTAATCTCCTCCATCCCCATCTGCAGTCATTTGTTTGCTCCACTTGATAAAACCTCACCATTCTCCCTAGAGTTTGGAACACACCACAGAATCTTGCCTGGGTGCTTGTGTGTTTGCCCATTTCGTGAAATGTTTTATCCTTCAATAAAACTCTGTTTTTATTTCTTTAAAAAAAAAAAAAACCCAAACCCATTGCTATTGAGCCAATTCCAACTAAACTAAAAAAACTAGCAGAGTATAAATCCGGTGTTTTATCATGACACTTCCAAGTTAATCCTGATCCCATGTTACTTCCTTAATAAACCAGGTAACTGTGAGTATGGCCTGTGAGTTGTGTGTGGCTGTTGCAACAAATTATCGAACCCCCCAAAGAAGTACAGAGTGCAGTGGGGAGGACATCTGGTGTGAGAATTAGTAAAAACTTTGAAGAGTGGAAGTATGTCTGACCTCAGCCTCATATGAATCAGCTTTGTTCTGACGGTGATTCTCATTCTCCCTGAATTTAGACAAGGTCCGACACTATTGCTATGTCATTGCAGAAGGTGAAAGGCTTGTACATAAAATCCTGTAAGACATTACTAAAAGAAATTAAAGAAGACCTTAAGAAATGAAAGGACATTCTATGTTCATGAATTGGAACGCTTAACATAGCTGTCAGTAATACCCCAAATTTCTACAAATTCAATGCAATCCCCATCAAAATTCTAACAGCCTTTTTTTTTTTTTTTTTTTTGCAGAAATGGAAAACCAATTCTCAAATTTATATGGAAGGAGAAGGAACCCCAAATAGCGAAAGCAATCTTGAAGAAGAAAGAAGTTGGAGGACTCGGCTTCCTGATTTCAAAACATACTATAAAGCCACAGTAATTAAAACAACCTGGGACTGGTAAAATAATAGACAAATAGACCAACGGAATAGCATTGAGAGACCGGAAATAAAATCATACATCTCTGATCAACTGATTTTTGACAAGGGGGTTAATCTATTTAGTAGGGAAAGAAGTCTCTTCAATGAATTGTGCTGGAAAAATTAGATTTCCATGTGCAGGAAGATGAATCAGAGTCCACGCCTCATAGTATATAAAAAATAAAATAGATGAAGAACCAAAATATGAAACCATAAAATTCGTACGAGAAAATATAGGGGACAGCTACAGCATGTACTTCTTAATGATGGATTATCATTTCGACAGCAAAAGGATCACTGAAGAGGACATTAGGATGGCTTAAAAATACATGAAAACATGCTCAAAGTCATTAGTCCTTGTTGTTGTTAGTTGCTGTCTACTTGCTTATTAGTATTTGTGTAGAATGGGGTGCTGGGCCATTATTTTTCTTATGAGCCACTTTCCCACTTCCGCCATGGGGAGCATCAGGTGGACTTTATCAATTGAGGATTAGCAAGAGAATTACACTGAGTCTTTGGGTTGAAGATACTAGCTTCTACCGTCATCTCCCTGGTCACATGAGCGACAAACCAGTAGTCATCTCTTTGAGGCAAGTAGAATGAAAGACTGTCTTATTTGGAAATCATGCATAACTTTTTTACTTCATAGTTCTCAATCTATACAATTTTTAAGGTACTTATTTTAAAAGCTTTTGCTAGAAAAATATGTACATGTGCTAAATAATGTTGTTATAAAAAATTCAACTTCACATGGTGTTCTACCTCATATTTCCCAAGGTATCAAACAGACTTTCTTATTCACAGTTCCAAATACTTACAAATTGAACAAGCTGAATGACTGAACATAACGTTACCTTTTTTATATGTGAACTTTAGTCTGCCTTAAGATTAAACATCAAAGAAAATTAAAAGCTAATATTTAGTTATGAGAAATTTATCTTATTATATACCAATAATTGACAAACGAAAGTGCACCAACACCTACATAGAAACAAAAATAAAAAAATACATAGGCCGCTTGGGAACCGACAGAACCCTAAGGCTGGTTGGCCTGCGGGATTCGAACTGCTCAGTCTCCCCCAGAGAACGTGATGATGATCTTTGCCGCTTTTGAATTCACATTTGAATCTTTAGAGATTTATCCCCAAAGGCAAACAATAATACAGAGCTAGAAAAATAGTGTGGCTGCTGTATAAATACAGTGACTTTGGATTTATTACCGAAAGACGAGTGAATTATTTCAAGAGGTAAGATTTCAGCATCTGTGAGTGAAACTGAGTGGAAACCCTGGTGGCATTGTGGTTAGGTGCTACGGCTGCTAACCAAAGGGCTGGCAGTTCAAATCCACCTGGGGCTCCTTGGAAACTCTATGGGGCAGTTCCACTCTGTCCTGTAGGGTCGCTATGAGTTGGGATTGACTCAATGGCACTGGGTGTTTGGTTTTGGAGTGAAACTGATGCATTGTTTATAGTTTACCGTTGAGAACACTTTGCTCTCTAAGATTGTGTCTGTGCTCACAAGCCATAGTTGGGTAACCTGGCAGATGTAACCAAGCAGTCAGCTAGCAAGTAAGTTTGAATTCACTTAGGTTTCCAGTCAGGCTAGAGTGAAAAAATGAGCTTAATTCAAATGACCAGGACTCCTTATTTATCCACCCATACGTAAGTCCAGAAACTCGTATAATCTTTAACACTATCTACACATGACATTCACCACAATGCTAATATATTCATTAGCTTCTAGATTCTTTGGAGATTTATTTTAAACATCTTTGCAGAAAGATTTACTTTATTTGTGGGTCTCAGTGCTCTCGGATCAAAGTAAAGGAGACATAATGGACAAAACCCAGGATAAAAACCCAGAAAATTTGCAAATGAGGGTCAACCTGGCCAGGCCATTAGCTGAGTGATCCTCACTAAACTTCTTAATTTGTGAGGTTATACTTGATTCAACAGTATATTCTGTCAAAAATAATATATCATCCTATAATACTCCAATTAGAAACATTGTTACAGAAGAAAAGGATTTTATTTTTTTGAATAAAAAAAATGAATAATTGTACTTTAATTACATCTTGGTATCAGTCATATAGTGTTTTGTATGGTGATTAGATTGATATTTCACACTCCTTCATAAAGTAATATTTTAACTACAAATATTTAATAAATTTACAAAAGGTGACTATTCTCTAATTTGAAATTCCTGTGTTGTATTAATATCAAGAATAAACGTATTTCTCCCATTAGCACAAGTTGCTTCAACTCCTCATTCTCAGTCTTCTCATGTGAAAAATAAGGATAATAGAAATAGGTAACCTCGCAAAATTCTTGTGAGAATTTGAACTTATGTAAACTGTTAAGCATAGTTCTTAGCACAAAATAAGCTCTGAATGAATGTTGGTTCTTACTTTGTTGGAGGAAAACCCTACTTCACTCATTCTTTAGGGAGGGAAATAAGAGTTTCTAAAATTAGGATTAGCAAGAGAATTAAGATTTTTATCTTCAGATTGACAATACCTGTTTACCATGACTATCCTTCCTATGGAAACCCTGGTGGTGTAGTGGTTAAGTGCTATGGCTGTTAACCATAAAGGTCAGCAGTTCAAATCCACCAGTTGCTCCTTGGAAACTCCATTGGGCAGTTCCACTCAGTCCTATACCTTTGGTGTGAGTCAGAATTGACTCGACGGTAACTGTTTTTTGTTTTTTTTTTCTTTATCCTTCCTACTGTAAATTACTCCTCAGAAGGCAACCCTTTGAGGCATTGACAGCGAGTGAAAGACTATTCCTTATCTGGAATTCCTCCAAACCTCTTTTTACAAGTTACCTATCTATACAATTTTCAAGATGTGTATTTTCTAACTTTTGCTATAATAATTATCATACATGTCTTAAAAGTTCTTGTTATTTAAAATTCAACTTTGCATAAAGTTCCACCTCATGTTCCCCAAGGTATTTCAATGACTTGTCTTATAAATATCAGGAAAAATTTTCATCAATGAACAACACAGAACGGAAAAAGCTAAGCTTACATTTTTATATCTGAAGTTTAGCACTGAGTATCCCTTAATCGGAAACCCTGGTGGTGTAGTGGTTAAGTGCTACGGCTGCTAACCAAAGGGTCGGCAGTGTGAATCTGCCAGGTGCTCCTTGGAAACTCTATGGGGCAGTTCTGCTCTGTCCTATAGGGCTGGCTGCTATGAGTCGGAATCGACTCAACAGCACTGGGTTTGGTTTTTTTGTTTTATCCCTTAATCAGAAATATCAAAGTAAACATGAAACCAATATTTAGGTAGAAAACCAAAACCAAACCAGTTGCCATAGAGTCGATTCAGACTCATAGAAACCCTGAGACAATTTATATTATACTCCTCAATAATTATTAAACAAATTTATAGACCTGTGCATGAACATCTATGGAGAAACAAAAGAATACATTGACCACTGGAGAATTTGCAGAATCCTGTGAGGACCGCAAGTGCTCAGTATGCACTCCAGGACGTGGTGATGCTCCATGGCGCTTCCGAATTCACAGCTGAATCTCTAGAATCTTCAGAGATTTATTCTAAAGGAAAAGAATAATAAATGATAATGTAACCAAAGTGGCTTCAGAATTGTTACTAAAGATGAGTGAGTTCTTGTGTGTGTGTGTGTGTGTGTGTGTGTATGTGTGTGTGAATGAATCTGAACTATTGATTTTCATTTACCATCTGAGAACACATCACTTTATAAGGCTGTCTGTACTCACAAGCCAAGGGTGGGAAAGAGGGCAAACATAATCAAGCAATCAACCAGCTAGTAATCTCTGGCTGAATTCCTGTTTCCACAATCAGTTTCATGTAAGTAAAAAGGGATAATCCAAGTTACCAGGATTCCATATGACCAGAAACTCATAGGATCGTTCAACACTATCTAAACAAGATATTTAGCCATTAAAAAACAAAAAACAAAAAAACCCACTGCCATGGAGTGGATTCTGAGATGCACTGGGTATTTATTGTTAGTAAATAGCTTGGCAGATAAACACACTCTGCTTATGGATCTGAATGCTTTTAACAGCGGACAAAGCTCAGAATACAAAGCCAGAAAATTTGGAGATGTGAACAAACCTAGCCACTAGCTGGGTGATTGTGGGTAAACTTTTAAAATTTTTAATTTGCACTTTCTTCAGCTATACATAGCATGTGTGGCTTAAAACATTGGACAGCAAATAGTCCACGGTCCCACGATGTTTCCTTTTTTTTAACAGAAAGCAGCTCTCCTTTCGTTTACTTCTGCTTAATCATTTTAATGGAACTCTGGTGGACCAGTAGTTAAGAGCTGACTGCTAACCAAAACATCGGCAGTTCAAATCTACCAGCTGCTCCTTGGGAAACCAATAGGGCAGTTCTACTCTGTTCCACAGGGTTGCTATGAGTAGGAATTTACTTGCCTGAAATGAGTTTTATTATTGTTTTTTTAACAGCTTTAAAGATCCCAAACCCAGACTCTTGCAGCACTGGACAAGTGGGATACAGGAAGGGGAATCAGAGGACATGGCTCTGGGTTGGGCTCTTGAGTATTGTCATACAGTGGCTGAGGCTGGGGCTGCGGGGTCCTGAGTTGCTTCTACTATTCAGGCTTGCAGAACAGAGGGTGGGGCTGGGCACCTCTGCCCTCTCCCCTCTTCATTCCCTCACTTCCCCTGGATTGGATCCTACCACCACCGGTTCCACTGCTCTCTGCCTGCAGCTCCAGGAGCAGCAGCAGTGACCATAGCTGTGACGAGGATGACTGGAAGCTGGCTCCCATAAGGTTTTTAATATGGCGTTAGCAAAGCGTCCAAATCACATAACATCCTATTTCGCAGAACATATCACAGGAAACCCGGTGGTATAATGGTTAAGTGCTACGACTGCTAACAGAAGGGTCAGCAGTTCAAATCTGCCACACGCTCCTTGGAAACTCTGTGGGCCAGTTCTACTCTGTTTTATGGGGTCGCTATGAGTTGAAATTGACTTGATGGCACTGGTTTTGGATTTTTGGTTTTTATTATCATGGACCAATGCATATTTGTATTATGTTGAAGACAACAAAATTTTATTCTACAATGCTCTGATTAGGAAACATTATTACCATAGGAAATGATTATTTGAGTGAATAAATGCACTTTACTAATGTCCTGATTAGCAATCATATAGTGTTTTGCATAGTAGTTAGACTAATATTTCAAACAATAAGTAGTCCCCGATTTATGAGTTACAGATGAACCACACTTAGGACTGTTTTTGTTTTTTCTTTATCTTACTGTTAATAACATGTACTACATACAATGTTGCATAATTTGCTGATGTTATCATTCTCAAAAGTTCACTCAAAGATGTTCAATGTTATGATTTACTGTTTAAAACACTGCTGTATAGAGAGCTATGAAAACTGAAAACAAACAAACAAAAAGAAGTATTTGGCTTGCCTCAGAACCGATTTACACAGGGTTTCTCAGAATGGAAACTGGTCAAACTTGGGAGCTATCTGTACTTGATAAAACAATAATATTTTAATTATAAATATTTATAAATTGAATACATTTTAAAAAGCTGACTCCATTCATCCCTAATTTGAAATTCCCTTCAGGTACTATTATCAAAAGCAGTTGCATCTCTATTCTTTTTAGATGATCTTATTCAACCAATAAACCAAAAATCAAACCCATTGCTGTGGAGGTGATTCTGACTCATGGCGACCCTATAGGACAGGGTAGAACTGCCCATCGGTTACCGAGAAGCAATCAGTATATTCGAGCTGCCAACCTTTTGGTTAGCAGCCTAGCTTTTAGCCACTGCACCACCAGAGCTCCATGGTGACCCACGGACATTGTAAAATATATTAACTAACTAGTCCTTATATACGAGCTGTGAAAATCCTTAAAGGATAATCTAATATGCATCTATTGGCAGCTGTGTTGGATTTTGAGGTATTATTTAACTTCATTTATAGAATAGTTACTAAAGAAATGTCAGACTTGCTGGCATTCACAATTTGACTCCCCACCTGCTATATACCCTTGCTCAAGTTACATAATCTCTTTCACTCGGTTTCCTCATCTACAAAATAATAATGACAGGACCTACTATTACTTTATAGAAAATGGAACTATGTATGGTGGTGCAGTGGTTAAGAGCTACAGCTGCTAACCAAAACGTTGGCAGTTCAAATCTAAAACTCACTCCTTGAAAACCCCATGAGGTAGTTCTACTCTGTCCTATAGGGTTACTATGAGTCAGAATTGACTCAATAGCAAAAGCGTTGTTCTGATTTTGGATATGTGTATATATATATATATATACACACACATATATACATACAGATATATATATATATATATAAATCTTAGCCCTCTTCTTATCATTTATTAAGCTTGTGATTAATCATAGCTTTTTCTTAAGTTTTCATTACAATCCTGTATTTTGTTTGGAATTATATCCACCAATCCTTTTATTATCCTAATCAGTTTCTATTTTTTTATACTTTAGCTTTAAAACCACTTTAAACGCATTTTTGGAAAAAATATAAAAAAGAAAATCATCATATGTTGAATTTTCTAGTGTTTTTGCCAATAACAAAAATGCGTGTGTGTGTGTGTATATATATAATTGCATATGAACAGGTAAAGAAAAATATGTATTTGTCATTACATGTTAATATGCAATGAGACTTGAATATCTTTATTTATAATGACTTTCCATATGTGTGTTAATGAAAATGGAGCCATGAAATTTATAACTTCTTTAATGCAATTTTTTCATCACAGATCTTTTTTGAAACCAGATACATTGTCTCATGGATTACCTGGTGGATGGGAACCACACTGCAGTGACAGGGTTCATTTTATTTGGCTTAACAGAAGATCCTACCCTTCGGGTCGTTCTCTTCATGGTCAGCCTTTGCATCTACCTTGTGACCATATCTGGCAATCTCAGCACAATCATTCTGATCAGAATCTCTTCTCAGCTCCATCGTCCTATGTATTTTTTCCTGAGCCACTTGGCTTTGGCTGACATAGGGCTTTCATCCTCTGTCACACCCAATATGCTTATAAACTTCCTGGTGGAGACAAATACAATCTCCTATCTTGGATGTGGGATCCAACATGGATCAGCTGCTTTCTTCGGGACAGTTGAGTTCTTTCTTCTGGCTGCCATGGCCTATGATCTCTTTGTAGCAATCTGCAACCCACTGCCTTATTCAACTAAAATGTCCACGCAAGTCTGTGATCAGTTATTCTCTGTGGCTTATGTAGATGGTTTTCTCAATGCTTCCTCTTTTACCATTCCTTCTTTTCTTTGTTCTTTTGTGGACCTAATCGAGTCAACCATTTTTTCTGTGATTTTGCTCCTTTAGTTGAACTTTCCTGTTCTGATGTCAGTATCCCTGCAGTGGTCCCCTCATTTTCTGCTGGCTCAATTATTACGGTCACACTGTTTATCATAGTCGCCTCCTACATCTACATCCTCATCATCATCCTGAAGATGCCCTCCACCCAGGGCCGCCACAAGGCCTTCTCCACCTGCACATCCCAAATCACTGCAGTCACCCTGTACTATGGGACAGTTACGTTCATTTATGTGATGCCCAAGTCCAGCTACTCTACTGACCAGAACAAGGTGGTGTCTGAGTTTTACATGGTGGTGATCCCCATGTTGAAACCCCTCATCTACAGTCTCAGGAATAATGAGATTAAGGCTGCTCTCAGGAGACAGCTGGGTAGGAAAATATTTTCTTAGAAATTCCTCTTATTTTGTAGGGTTTGATGCAATAATATTCCATTAAAGTAATATTAAAAGAAATTTGGTTCCTGTGCGCAAAATATATCTGCAAATAATTAGCCATATGAGGCTTCATAGTATACGTGGGGGTGAATCTTCAGACAGTAAATCTTAGACAAGAGTGAGTTAACTTTAATAAATTAAATTGAATTTAAATTTAAGAAACACAAATTGGCTCACACAAAAAAAATCTTAATCTACTGAAAATCCTTTTTAAGTTGTATTCATATACGATTTTTCAAAAGCAATTCTATGTCATAAGTCATGGTTATTTTACCTACAAACCTTTAAGGCCATGTTCATTTTCAACAGCAAATTATGCTGAGATGAGCCGGATAATCCTGGTTTTGTCTTGACTGAGTACCTTCTGAGGGGAAATAACAAAGTGGAACCTGACAGTAAAACTGCTATAGACATGGTGCTTGAAGAAAGCTTATCTGCTGGGGTTGGTCTCTATAGACTCTTAAAATTCCAGCCTGCGATGGAGGCGGGGCCAAGATGGCAGACTAGGGAGACGCTACCTCGGATCCCTCTTGCAACAAAGACTCGGAAAAACAAGTGAATCGATCAAGTACATAACAATCTACGAACCCTGAACAACAAACACAGATTTAGAGACGGAAAACGAACAAATAAGGGGAAGCAGCGATTGTTTTCGGAGCCTGGAGCCAGCCTCCCAGTCAGGTAACCTTTGGCGCCCGATTTAGGGCAGAGCCCATGGGAGCTGATGGGCAAACAAGGGGCCCAGCACTACCCCCCTGAACTCACTCCAGGAGGGGGCCCAGCCGGTTCGCTCGGGCGGCATGACGACGCAGCCGGTGGGAGAAGTCCCCGGGAGGCAGTGACTGGTCTTGGAGCTGGGAGAGCTGCGTCCCAGCCGGGGAACTGTCCCACTGGGATTTTGACTGGGCGCTGACATGGCACAAGCATGGAGAGCTGCTCCACTCCCTTGAACTAACCCCGGGAGGGGTCCCAGCCTGTCTGCGGGGGCGGCGTGGTGACGGCTGGTGGGACGAGAAGTCCCCGGGAGGCAGCAACTGATTTTGGAGCCGGGAGTAAAGCGTGCCAGCAGGGGAACCTTCACGCTAGGATTTAGACTGGCAGCGGGTGGATTCAGGAGGCCAGACTCCCAGGGGCAATCTCCACACAGCCAGCACACATAGGCCACACGCCCCGCGGGAATCTCAGATATAATAGTCATTCCAAGCAAGACAAGCAACTCTGGCTATATTCTGAGGTGCTACTCTCCTATCTCTCTGATCCCTCCCCCACCATTCCCAGGTGGCTTCATTAACATTGGAATTGCCTGAGCCAGAGGGAGAATGGCTCAGCGGCGGCTTTGCTTCCCCCCTCCCCTTTTTTGTTTCTTTTGCTCTTTTCCTAACCCACTCTTTCGGCCTGAGAGAAGGAACAAACAAACAAACAGAAAAAACCCAGGGACCAAAAATCCACCCCTAATTGGAATAAAAACACAGAACCAGCTACAGCCAAGCATATATAATCCAAATCTCAGACTTTCATCCTTACAGGGAACAAGGTGGCGGTTATAACCAACCCAAAGGCAATGTGATAGGGATCTGACGGCATTTTTTTTAGCGGATTTCCTGGAAAAACTACTTTCCTAGTGATGGCTCGGAGACAGCAGTCCATATCAAACCACATAAAGAAGCAGACCATGAAAGCTTCTACAACTCCCCAAACAAAAGAATCAAAATCTTTCCCAAATGAAGATACAATCCTGGAATTATCAGATACAGAATATAAAAAACTAATTTACAGAATGCTTCAAGACATGAGAAATGAAATAAGGCAAACTGCAGAAAAAGCCAAGGAACACACTGATAAAACTGTTGAAGAACTCAAAAAGATTATTCAAGAACATAGTGGAAAAATTAATAAGTTGCAAGAATCCATAGAGAGACAGCATTCAGAAATCCAAAAGATTAACAATAAAATTACAGAATTAGAAAACACAATAGGAAGTCAGAGGAGCAGACTCGAGCAATTAGAATGCAGACTGGGACATCTGGAGGACCAGGGAATTAACACCAACATAGCTGAAAAAAAAATTCAGATAAACGAATTAAAAAAAATGAAGAAACCCTAAGAATCATGTGCGACTCTATCAAGAAGGATAACTTGCGTGTGATTGGAGTCCCAGAACAGGGAGGGAGGACAGAAAACACAGAGAGAATAGAAGAACTCCTGGCAGAAAACTTCCCTGACATCATGAAAGACGAAAGGATATCTATCCAAGATGCTCATCGAACCCCATTTAAGATTGATCCAAAAAGAAAATCACCGAGACATATTATCATCAAACTCGCCAAAACCAAAGATAAACAGAAAATTTTAAAAGCAGCCAGGCAGAAAAGAAAGGTTTCCTTCAAGGGAGAATCAATAAGAATAAGTTCAGACTACTCAGCAGAAACCATGCAGGCAAGAAGGGAGTGGGACGACACATACAGAGCACTGAAGGAGAAAAACTGCCAACCAAGGATCATATATCCAGCAAAACTCTCTCTGAAATATGAAGGCGAAATTAAGATATTTACAGATAAACACAAGTTTAGAGAATTTGCAAAAACCAAACCAAAGCTACAAGAAATACTAAAGGATATTGTTTGGTCAGAAAACCAATAATATCAGATACCAGCACAACACAAGGTCACAAAACAGAACATCCTGATATCAACTGAAATAGAGAAATCACAAAAACAAATTAAGATTAATTAAAAAAAAATACTCATAACAGGGAATCACGGAAGTCAATATGTTAAAAATCACAATAATCAAAAAGAGGGACTAAATACAGGAGGCACAGAACTCATATGGAGAGTGATACAAGGCAACATAGAACGATACAAGTTAGGTTTTTACTTACAAAAATAGGGGTAAATAATAAGGTAACCACAAAGAGGTATAACAAATCCATAACTCAAGATAAAAGCCAAGAAAAACGTAAAGACTCAACAAACATAAAGTCAAACACTACGAAAATGAGGATCTCACAATTTACTAAGAAAAACGTCTCAGCACAAAAAAGTATGTGGAAAAATGAAATTGTCAACAACACACATAAAAAGGCATCAAAATGACAACATTAAACACTTATTTATCTATAATTACGCTGAATGTAAATGGAGTAAATGCACCAACAAAGAGACAGAGAGTCTCAGACTGGATAAAGAAACACGATCCATCTATATGCTGCCTACCAGAGACACACCTTAGACTTAGAGACACAAACAAACTAAAACTCAAAGGATGGAAAAAAATATATCAAGCAAACAATAAGCAAAAAAGAAGAGGAGTAGCAATATTAATTACTGACAAAATAGACTTTAGACTTAAATCCACCACAAAGGATAAAGAAGGACACTACATAATGATAAAAGGGACAATTGATCAGGAAGACATAACCATATTAAATATTTATGCACCCAATGACAGGGCTGCAAGATACATAAATCAAATTTTAACAGAACTGAAAAGTGAGATAGACACCTCCACAATTATAGTAGGAGACTTCAACACACCACTTTCGGAGAAGGACAGGACATCCAGTAAGAAGCTCAATAGAGACACGGAAGACCTAATTACAACAATCAACCAACCTGACCTCATTGACTTATACAGAACTCTCCACCCAAGTGCTGCAAAGTATACTTTTTTTCTAGCGCACATGGAACATTCTCTAGAATAGACCACATATTAGGTCATAAAACAAACCTTTGCAGAATCCAAAACATCGAAATATTACAAAGCATCTTCTCAGACCACAAGGCAACAAAAGTAGAAATCAATAACAGAAAAACTAGGGAAAAGAAATCAAATACTTGGAAACTGAACAATACCCTCCTGAAAAAAGACTGGGTTATAGAAGACATCAAGGAGGGAATAAGGAAATTCATAGAATGCAACGAGAATGAAAATACTTCCTATCAAAACCTCTGGGACACAGCAAAAGCAGTGCTCAGAGGCCAATTTATATCAATAAATGCACACATACAAAAAGAAGAAAGAGCCAAAATCAGAGATCTGTCCCTACAACTTGAACAAATAGAAAGTGAGCAACAAAAGAATCCATCAGGTACCGGAAGAAAACAAATAATAAAATTAGAGCTGAACTAAATGAATTAGAGAACAGAAAAACAATTGAAAGAATTAACAAAGCCAAAAGCTGGTTCTCTGAAAAAATTAACAAAATTGATAAACCATTGGCTAGACTGACTAAAGAAATACAGGAAAGGAAACAAATAACCCGAATAAGACACGAAAAGGACCACATCACAACAGAACCAACTGAAATTAAAAGAATCATACCAGATTATTACGAAAAATTGTACTGTAACAAATTCGCAAACCTAGAAGAAATGGATGAATTCCTGGAAAAACACTACCTACCTAAACTAACACATTCAGAAGTAGAACAACTAAATAGACCCATAACAAAAAAAAGAGATTGAAACGGTAATCAAAAAACTCCCAACAAAAAATAGCCCTGGCCCGGACGGCTTCACTGCAGAGTTCTACCAAACTTTCAGAGAAGAGTTAACACCACTACTACTGAAGGTATTTCAAAGAATAGAAAATGACGGAATACAACCCAACTCATTCTATGAAGCCACCATCTCCCTGATACCAAAACCAGGTAAAGACATTACAAAAAAAGAAAATTACAGACCTATATCTCTCATGAACATAGATGCAAAAATCCTCAACAAAATTCTAGCCAATAGAATCCAACAACATATCAAAAAAATAATTCACCATGATCAAGTGGGATTTATACCAAGTATGCAAGGCTGGTTTAATATCAGAAAAACCATTAATGTAATCCATCACATAAATAAAACAAAAGACAAAAACCACATGATCTTATCAATTGATGCAGAAAAGGCATTTGACAAAGTCCAACACCCATTTATGATAAAAACTCTCAGCAAAATAGGAATTGAAGGAAAATTCCTCTACATAATAAAGGGCATCTATGCCAAGCCAACAGCCAATATCACTCTAAATGGAGAGAACCTGAGAGCATTTCCCTTGAGAACGGGAACCAGACAAGGATGCCCTTTATCACCGCTCTTATTCAACATCTTGCTAGAAGTCCTAGCCAGGGCAGTTAGGATAGACAAAGAAATAAAAGGCATCCGGATTGGCAAGGAGGAAGTAAAATTATCTCTATTTGCAGATGACATGATCTTATACACACAAAACCCTAAGGAATCCTGTAGAAAACTACTGAAACTAATAGAAGAGTTTGGCAGAGTCTCAGGTTATAAAATAAACAAACAAAAATCACTTGGATTCCTCTACATCAACAAAAAGAACATAGAAGAGGAAATAACCAAATCAATACCATTCACAGTAGCCCCCAAGAAGATAAAATACTTAGGAATAAATCTTACCAAGGATGTAAAAGACCTATACAAAGAAAACTACAAAGCTCTACTACAAGAAATTCAAAAGGACATACTTAAGTGGAAAAACATACCTTGCTCATGGATAGGAAGACTTAACATAGTAAAAATGTCTATTCTACCAAAAGCCATCTATACATACAATGCACTTCCGATCCAAATTCCAATGTCATTTTTTAAGGTGATAGAGAAACAAATCACCAATTTCATATGGAAGGGAAAGAAGCCTCGGATAAGCAAAGCATTACTGAAAAAGAAGAAGAAAGTGGGAGGCCTCACCTTACCTGACTTCAGAACCTATTATACAGCCCCAGTAGTCAAAACAGCCTGGTACTGGTACAACAACAGGCACATAGACCAATGGAACAGAATTGAGAACCCAGATATAAATCCAGCCACGTATGAGCAGCTGATATTTGACAAAGGCCCAGTGTCAGTTAATTGGGGAAAAGATAGTCTTTTTAACAAATGGTGCTGGCATAACTGGATATCCATTTGCAAAAAAATGAAACAGGACCTATACCTCACACCATGCACAAAAACTAACTCCAAGTGGATCTAAGACCTGAACATAAAGACTAAAACGATAAAGATCATGGAAGAAAAAATAGGGACATTAGGAGCCCTAATACAAGGCATAAACAGAATACAAAACATTACCAAAAATGATGAAGAGAAACCAGATAACTGGGAGCTCCTAAAAATCAAACACCTATGCTCATCTAAAGACTTCACCAAAAGAGTAAAAAGACCACCTACGGACTGGGAAAGAATTTTCAGCTATGACATCTCCGACCAGTGCCTGATCTCTAAAATCTACATGATTCTGTCAAAACTCAACCACAAAAAGACAAACAACCCAATCAAGAAGTGGGCAAAGGATATGAACACACACTTCACTAAAGAAGATATTCAGGCAGCTAACAGACACATGAGAAAATGCTCTCTATCATTAGCCATTAGAGAAATGTAAATTAAAACTAAAATGAGATTCCATCTCACTCCAACAAGGCTGGCATTAATCCAAAAAACACAAAATAATAAATGTTGGAGAGGCTGCGGAGAGATTGGAACTCTCATACACTCCTGGTGGGATTGTAAAATGGTACAACCACTTTGGAAATCCATCTGGCGTTATCTTAAACAGTTAGAAATAGAACTACCGTACAACCCAGAAATCCCACTCCTCGGAATATACCCTAGAGAAACAAGAGCCTTCACACAAACAGATATATGCACACCCATGTTTATGGCAGCTCTGTGTACAATAGCAAAAAGCTGGAAGCAACCAAGGTGTCCATCTACGGATGAATGGGTAAATAAATTGTGGTATATTCACACAATGGAATACTACACATCGATAAAGAACAGTGACGAATCTCTGAAACATTTCATAACATGGAGGAACCTGGAAGGCATTATGCTGAGCGAAATGAGTCAGAGGCAAAAGGACAAATATTGTATAAGACCACTATTATAAGATCTTGAGAAATAGTATAAACTGAGAAGAACACATACTTTTGTGGTTACGAGGAGGGGAGGGAGGGCGGGAGGGAGAGGGTTTTTTATTGATTAATTAGTAGATAAGAACTGCTTTAGGTGAAGGGAAAGACAACACTCAATACATGGAAGGTCAGCTCAATTGGACTGGACCAAAAGCAATGAAGTTTCCGGGATAAAATGAATGCTTCAAAGGTCAGCGCGGTAAGGGCGGGGGTTTGGGGACCATGGTTTAAGGGGACTTCTAAGTCACTCGGCAAAATCTATTATGAAAACATTCGGCATCCCACTTTGAAATGTGGCGTCTGGGGTCTTAAATGCTAACAAGCGGCCATCTAAGATGCATCAATTGGTCTCAACCCACCTGGAGCAAAGGAAAATGAAGAACACCAAGGTCACACGACAACTAAGAGCCCAAGAGACAGAAAGGGCCACATGAACTAGAGACCTACATCATCCTGAGACCAGAAGAACTAGTTGGTGCCTGGCCACAATCGATGACTGCCCTGACAGGGAGCACAGCAGAGAACCCCTGAGGGAGCAGGAGATCAGTGGGATGCAGACCCCAAATTCTCATAAAAAGACCATAGTTAATGGTCTGACTGAGACTAGAGGAATCCTGGTGGCCATGGTCCCCAGACCTTCTGTTGGCGAAGGACAGGAACCATCCCTGAAGACAACTCATCAGACATGAAAGGAACTGGTCAGTGGGGGGGAGAGAGATGCTGATGAAGAGTGAGCTAATTATATCAGGTGGACCCTTGAGATTGTGTTGGCATCTCATGTCTGGAGTGGGGATGTGAGGATAGAGAGAGTGGGAAGCTGGCAAAATTGTCACGAAAGGAGAGACTGGAAGGGCTGACTCATTAGGGGGAGAGCAAGTGGGAGTATGGAGTATGATGTATGTAAACTTATATGTGACAGACTGACTTGATTTGTAAATGTTCACTTGAAGCTCAATAAAAGTTATTAAAAAAAAAAATTCCAGGCTGCGATTCTGGGTTCTGACTCTGGCCTTAGATATAAGGGGTCCACAAAGTCTGAGAGGACGAGACCACCCCGACTAACCTGTGAATTGCTCTATCAGATCAGAAGAGATGAATTCCCCTGAGGGAATGAACACAGTTCCCAAACTCATCAGTGACTAAGCAGAACAAAAGCAAAAAAGGATTTCCAGGAGAATACAGCAAACTGGATGACATTGAGTTTGTGAGGAAGAAAATCTTGGAGGAATTTATGATCAGGCCCACATCCTGCTCATAAAACTCCAGGGGACGGGACTGTTTCTCAACTGAAATAGTGACTGCCCCTCTGGACAGGCCAAATTAATCTCTATATGCTGATGACTGCTACATTTATTTCTGTCTCCTGTCCCAACTTGGTGATTCAGACACAAATTCAATCTTTTTCTAAACAGAAACACACAGCATGTCTTATTCAGGTTTCTCTAGAAAAATGAACCAGTAGAGAGAGAAAAACAGAGAACATACTTTTGAGCCTTCTGTTCCAGCAACTGCAGGTTTGGTCATTTTAAGGAAATCTCATGGTGAGCATAGCTAAAGAGAGAGAGGGATTTTTCTAGAGGAACTAGCTTACATGATTATGGGAGCTAAACCTGTTGCCGTCAATCAATTGAGACTCGTGGTGACACCACGTGTTACAGACTAGAATGCTCCATATGGTTTTCCTGGCTATACTCTTTATGGAAGTAGATTGCCAGGTCTTTCATCCATAGCACTGTTGGGTGGGTTAGTACTGTCAACCTTAGGTTGGCAGCCCAAAGCAAACCGTTTGCATCATCCAGAGCTGTATATATATTCTGGAATATATGTAAATAGCCTCATGGCGGTCAAGTTGATTTCAACTGAACTGCCACATAGAGTTTCCAATGGTGTAATCTTTACGGAAGTAGACTGCCACATCTTTCTCCTCCTGACTGGCTGGTAGTTCCAAACACCAAACGTTTGGTTAGTAGCCAAGTGCTTAACTGCGATGCCAAGAGAGAGAGATCGATTTTGAGAAAGTAGCTCACAGGATTAGGCAGGCAAGAAAGTCCAAAATCAATATGTTAGGTAAAAGGCTGAAAATTCCAGCAATGTTTACTTACAGTGTTGAAGCCAAATCCTTCTTCAAGAAACCATAGTTTTCTCATAAGGCCTTCAACAGTTTGGATGAAGCACATCCACATTTTGAAGGGTAATCTGCTTAGTTTAACATTAATTGATTTAATGTTAATCACATGTGAATAGCTCTATAGCAACAACTAGACTAGTGTTTGTCCAAACAACTGGGCACCACAGCATATTCATGATGACATAAAATAATCATCACAGGGCATTAATCATTTCATTCATTACAAATTTATACTGAAGAATGAAAACACTTCCTATCAGAACCTTTGGGACACAGTGAAAGCAGTATTCAGAGGTCAATTCATATCAATAAATGCACACATACAAAAAGAAGAAAGGGCCCAAATCAAAGAATTATCCCTAAAACTTGAACAAATGGAAAGACAGCAACAAAAGAAAGCCTTAGGCACTATAAGAAACGAAATACTAAAAATTAGAGCAGAACTAAATAAAATAGGAAACAGAAAAACAATTGAAAGAGTTAACAAGACCAAAAGCTGGCTCTTTGAAAAAATTAACAAAATTCATAAACCATTGGCCAAACTGACAAAAGAAAAACAGGACAGGAAGCAAATAACCAGAATAAGAAATAAGATGGGTGATATTACAACAGACCCAACTGAAATTAAAAGAATCATATCAGATTACCATGAAAAATTGTACTCTAAAAAAATTGAAAACCTAGAAGAAATGGATGAATTCCTAGAAACACACTACCTGCAAAAACTAACACAAACAGAGGTAGATCAAATAAATAGACCCATAACAAAAGAAGAGATTGAAAAGGTAATCCAAAAACTCATAACAAAAAAAGTCCTCATTCGGATGGCTTCACTGCAGAGTTCTACCAAACTTTCAAAGAAAAATTAACACCACTATTATTAAAGGTATTTCAGAACATAGAAAAGGATGGAATACTCCCAAACTCATTCTATGAAGCCAGCATATCCCTGATACCAAAACCGGGTATAAACACCAGAAAGAAAATTACAGACCTATATCCCTTATGAACTCAGACGCAAAAAACCTCAACAAAATTCTAGCCAATAGAATTCAACAACATATCCAAAAAGCAATTCACCATGACCAAGTGGAATTTTTACCAGGTACGCACGGATGGTTAAACATTAGAAAAACAATTAATGTAATCCATCATATAAATAAAACAAAACACAAGAATCACATGATTTTTTCAAACGATGCAGAAAAGGCATTTGACAAAGTTCAACACCCAGTCATGATAAAAAAAACTTGCAGTAAAATAGAAATAGAAGGACAATTCCTCAATATAATAAAGGGCATTTATGCAAAGCCACCAGCCAACTTCATCTTAAATGGACAGAGTTTGAAAGCATTCTGCTAGGGACCGGGAACCAGGCAAGGATGCCCTTTATCACCACTCTTATTCGACATTGTGCTGGAGGTCCTAGCCAGAGCTGATAGGCTAGATAAAGAAATAAAGGGCATCCAGATTGGTAAGAAAGAAGTAAAAGTATCTCTATTTGTGGATGACATGATCTTATATACAGAAAACCCTAGAGAATCCTCAAGAAAACTACTGAAACTAATAGCAGAGTTCAGCAGAGTATCAGAATACAACATAAACACAAAAAAATCAGTTGGATTCCTCTACACCAACAAAAAGAACATCGAAGAGGAAATCACCCAATCGATACTATTTACAGTACACCCCAGAAGATAAAACACTTAGGAATAAATCTTACCAGAGATGTAAAAGACCTATACAAAGAAAACCACAAAATGCTACTGCAAGAAACCAAAAGAGACCTACATAAGTGGAAAAGCATACCTTGCTCATGGATAGGAAGAATTAACATTCTAAAAATGTCTATTCTACCAAAATCAATCTATAGATACAATGCAATTCTGATCCAAATTCCAATGACATTTTTTAATAAGACAGAGGAACAAATCACCAACTTCATATGCAAGAGAAAGAGGGTCCAAATAAGTAAAGCATTCCTGAAAAAGAAGAACAACATGGGAGGCCTCACTCTACCTGATTTTAGAACCTATCATACCACCACAATAGTCAAAACAGGCTGGTACTGGTACAATAACAGATACATAGACCAATGGAACTGAATTAAGAATCCAGACATAAATCCATCCACATATGAACAGCTGATATTTGACAAAGGCCCAAAATCTGTTAAATGGGGAAAAGACTGTCTCTTTAACAAATGGTGCTGGCATAACTTGATATCCATCTGAAAAAAAAAATAGAACAAGACCCATACCTCACACCATGCATAAAAACCAACTCAAAATGGATCAAAGAGCTAAATATAAAATGTAAAACAATAAAGATCAGGGAAGAGAAAATAGTGACAATGCTAGGAGCCCTAATACAGTATACAAAACATTGCTAACAATACAGAACAGAAACTTGATAACTGGGAGCTCCTTAAAATCAAACACCTATGCTCATTCAAAGACTTCACCAAAAGAGTAAAAAGGTTACCTATAGACTGGGAAAACGCTTTTAGCTATGACATTTCCGATCAGTGCCTGATTTCTAAAATCTACATGATACTGCAAAAACTCAACTATGAAAAGACAAATAACCCAATTAAAAAATGGGCAAAGGATATGAACAGGCACTTCACTAAAGAAGACATTCAGGTGGCGAACAGATACATGAGGAAAATGCTCATGATCATTACCCGTTAGAGAAATGCAAATCCATCTCACTCCAATCAGGCTGGCATTAAACCAAAAAACACGAAACAATAAATGATGGAGAGGTTGTGGAGAGACTGGAACAGTTGTACATTGCTGGTAGGAATGTCAAATAGTACAACCACTTTGGAAATCGATTTGGCGCTTCCTTATTTTTTTTTTTTTAAAGGCTAGAAATAGATCTACCATACGATCCAGCAATCCTACTCCTTGGAATCTACCCTAGAGAAATAAGAGCCTTTACACAAACAGACATATGTACATCCATGTTCACTGCAGCACTGTTTACAATAGTAAAAACATGGAAGCAACTAAGGTGTCCCTAAAGGTACAATGGAGAAATAAATTATGGCATATTCACACAATAGAATATTATGCATCAATGAAGAACAATGATGAATCCATGAAACATTTCATAACATGGAGGAATCTGGAAGGCATTATGCTGAGTGAAATTAGTCAGTTGCAAAAGGACAAATACTCTATAAGACGACTATTCTAAGAACTGGAGAAATAGTTTAAACAGAGAAGAAAATATTCCTTGATGGTTACGACAGGGGGGAGGGAGTGATGGAGGGAGATGAGTTTTCACTAATTAGATAGTAGATAAGAACTATTTTAGGTGAAGGAAAAGAAAACACACAATACAGAAGAGGTCAGCACAACTGGACTAAACCAAAAGCAAAGAAGTCTCCCGAATAAACTGAACGCTTCAAACACCAGCAGCAGAGCAGGGACAGGGGTATGGAGACCATGGTATCAGGGGACATCTAAGTTAATTGGCATAATAAAACCTATTAAGATAACATTTGGCATTCCACTTTGGAGAGTGGTTTCTGGGGACTTAAATGCTAGCAAGTGGCCATCTAAGTTGCATCAACTGGTCTCAACCCACCTGGAACAAAGGAGAATGAAGAACACCAAAGTCACAAGGTAATTACGAGCCCAAGAGACAGAACGGGGCCACATAAACCAGAGACTAAGTCATCATGAGACCAGAAGAACTAGATAGTGCCCAGCTACAACCGATGACTGCTCTGACAAAGAACACAACAGAGAACCCTGAGGGAGCAGGAGAGCAGTAGGATGCAGACCCCAAATTCTAAAAAGACCAGACTTAATGATCTGACTGAGTTTGTTATGATCCACAAAGTCGAATGCCTTTGCATAGTCAATAAAACACAGGTAAACATCCTTCTGGTATTCTCTGCTTTCAGCCAGGATCCATCTGACATCAGCAATGACGTCCCTGGTTCCACGTCCTCTTCTGAAACTGGCCTGAATTTCTGGCAGTTCCCTGTCAATATACTGCTGCAGCCATTTTTGAATAATCTTCAGCAAAATTTTGCTTGCATGTGATATTAATGGTATTGTTCTATAATTTCCACATTCGGTTGGATCACCTTTCTTGGGAATAGGCATAAGTATGGATCTCTTCTAGTCAGTTGGCCGGGAAGCTGTCTTCCACATTTCCTGGCATGGATGATTGAGCACCTCCAGCGCTGCATCTGTTTGTTGAAATGTCTCAATTGATATTCCATCAACTCCTGGAGCCTTGTTTTTCACCAATGCCCTCAGAGCAGCTTGGACTTCTTCTTTCAATACCATCGGTTCCTGATCATATGCCGCCTCTTGAAATGGTTGAACATCGACTAATTCTTTTTGGTATAATGACTCTGTGTATTCCTTTCATCTTCTTTTGATGCCTCCTGTGTCACTTAATATTTTCCCTATAGAATCCTGCAGTATTGCGACTTGAGGCTTGAATTTTTTCTTCAGTTCTTTCAGCTTGAGAAACGCTGAGCGTGTTCTTCCCTTTTGGTTTTCCATCTCCAGCTCTTTGCACCTGTAATTATAATACTTTACTTTGTCGTCTCGAGACACCGTTTGAAATCTTCTGTCCAGTTCTTTTACTTCATCAATTCTTCCTTTTGCTTTAGCTGCTGGACACTCAAGAGCAAGTTTCAGAGTCTCCTCTGACATCCATCTTGGTCTTTTCTTTCTTTCCTGTCTTTTCAATGACCTCTTGCTCTCTTCATGTATAATGTCCTTGATGTCATTCCACAACTCGTCTGGTCTTGGGTCACCAGTGTTCAATATGTCAGATTTATTCTTCAGATGGTCTCTAAATTCAGGTGGGATGTACTCAAGGTCATATTTTGGCCCTCGTGGACTTGCTCTGATTTTCTTGTTTCAGCTTGAACTTGCATATGAGCAATTGATGGTCTATTCCACAGTTGGCCCCGGCCTTGCACAAACTGATGATATCGAGCTTTTCCATTATCTCTTTCCACAGATGTAGTCAATTTGATTTCCGTGTGTTCCATCTGGCGAGGTCCATGTGTACAGTTGCCATTTATGTTGGTGAAAGAAGGTATTTGCAATGAAGAAGTTGCTAGTCTTGCAAAATTCTAGCATTCCATCTCCAGCATTGTTTCTATCACCAAGACCATATTTTCCAATTACTGATCCTTCTTCTTTATTTCTAACTTTCACATTCCAATCACCAGTAATTATCAATGCATTTTGATTGCATGTTCAATCAATATCAGACTGTAGCAGCCGATAAAAATCTTCTATTTCTTCATCTTTGGCCCTAGTGGTTGGTGGGTAAATTTCAATAATAGTTGTATTAACTGGTCTTCCCTGTAGGCGTATGGATATTATCCTATCACTGACAGCATAGTACTTTAGGACAGATCGTGAAACGTTCTTTTTGCCGATGAATGCAATACCATTTCTCTTCAAGCTGTCATTCTCAGCATAGGAGACTGTATGATTGTCTGATTCAAAATGGTCAATACCAGTCCATTTCAGCTCACTAATACCTAGGATATCAATGTTTATGCATTCCAGTTCATTTTTGAATGATTTCCAGTTTTCCTAGATTCATACTTTGTACATTCCAGTTTCCGATTATTAATGGATGTTTGCAGCTGTTTTCAGGGAACAGGGGCAGCTGTTTCTTCTCATTTTGAGTCGTGCCACATTGAGCAAATGAAGGTCCCAAAAGTTTTATTCCATCCACGTCATTAAGGTCCTTTCTACTTTGAGTCCATACCTAATACTATTTAAAAAATTTTTAAAGAGATGAAGAACCAAAATACGAAACCATAGGATTCTTACAACAAAATATGGGAGCACAGCTATAGGATGTACTTCTTAATGATGGATTTTCAGATATGACAGCCAAAGGATCACTGAAGAGGACATTCAGATGGCTTAAAAACACATGAAAAGATGCTCAACAGCATTAGTCATTGTTGTTGTAGTTGCTGTCTAGTGGGAGAGTGCTCGATCACTGTGTTTATGACCCACTTTCCAACATCCACCAAGGGGAGCACTGGGAGGACTTTATAAATTGAGGATTAGGAACACAATTATATTGAGTCTTTGGGTTGAAGATACTTGCCTCTACAATCATCTCTCTAGTCACATAAGCCACAAACCAGTAATCATCCCTTTCAGGCAATGCCGTATGAATGACTCTCTTATTAAACCATGGATAACTTTTTTATTTCATAGTTCTCAATCTATACAACTTTTAAGGTACTTATTTTATAAATTTTGCTAGAAAAAAATATGTACATATCTTAAATAATTTTGTTATTAAACATTCAGCTTTACATGGTGTTCTACCTCATATTCCCCAAGGTGTCAAACAGACTTTCTTGCTCTTGCTAAGAAATATTCACAAAATGAACAAGCTGAATGAATGAATGAAGATAACGTTACCTTTTATATATGAACTTAAGTATTCCTTAAAATGAAATATCAAAGTAAATTAAAAACTAACATTTAGTTATGAGAAATTTATTTTATGATATCCCAATAATTGTCAAATGAAAGTGTACCAACACCTACATAGAAACGAAAATAAGTTAATAAACAGGCCATTTGAGAATTGACAGAACCCTTAAGACTAGTCGTGTATGTGTGATTTGAACTGTTCAATTTCCACCGGAGAATGTGATAATGATCTTTGGTGCTTTGAATTCACATTTGAATCTTCAAAGAGCTTTATCCCCAAAGGCAAACAATATTAGAATGATAGTGTGGAGGGGGGGCCAAGATGGCGGACTAGGTGGACGCTCCCGCGGATCCCTCTTGCAACAAAGACTCGGAAAAACAAGGGAATCGATCACATACATAACAATCTATGAACTCTGAACAACAAGCACAGACTTAGAGACGGAGGACGAACAAATACGGGCAGACAGCGACTGTTTTCAGAACTAGGAGCCAGCGCACCAGGCAGGTGACCTTCGGAGCTCAATCTGGGGCAGAGCCCAGGGGGGCAGACGGCACAGAAAGGGGGCCCACCCCTTCCCCCCCGAACCCATCCCGGGAGGAAGCCTAGCAGGTTGGCGCGGGCGGCGTAGGGGCGCAGCCGGAGGGAGAAACACCCGGGAGGCAGTGACTGATCTGAGAGGGGGGAGAACAGCGTCCCAGCTGGGGTGCCGTGCCATCCGCCGGGAGTTAGGCGAGAAGCCGACGGGGCGCGCGCGGGGGGGGGGGGTCAGCTGTGTTTCCCTGGAGTGATCCCAGGGCGGGGCCCACGCTTTCGTGCGGGAGGACGCGCACCCAGTCCGCGCGTGTGGCACGGCACACCAGAGGGAGAAATCCCCGGAGGTGTCTGGTCTCAAAACAGGGAAAGCAGCATCCCAGACGGGGAGCCATTCCGCTGCGATCTGGGCACGCGCGCGCGCGGGCGGGGCATGAGCGCGGGGTCCATTTTTATTACCCTAAATTGACCCAGAGGGCGGGAACACCTGGTCGTGCGAGTGACGCCCTCCCAGTTTGCGCGAGAGGTGCGGCACACTGGAAGGAGAAGTCCCCGGGAGGAACTGATTGGTCCCAAAGCGCAGAAAGTAGCGTCCCAGACAGAGTGCCGCCCTGCTGGGGCTTGGGCGCGTGCACGAGCGGGCCGTGAGGGCGGAGTCCATTTTTATTGCCCTGAATTGACCCAGGGGGCGGGCCCACCTGGCCGTGCAGGTGACGCCAACCCAGTTCGCGCGAGAGGTGTGGCGCTCCGGAAGGAGAAGTCCCGGGGAGGAAGTGACTGGTTCCCGAACAGGGAAAGCAGCGTCTCAACCCGGAAGTCATCCCGCTGGGATTTGGGCGCGCGCACAGGCGGGGCGTGACTGCGGGATCTAATTATAATCGCCTGAATAGACCCTGGGGGCGGGCCCACCCGTTCGTGCGGGAAACGCCCACCCAGTGCCCACGAGCGGTGCCGCGCACCGGAGGAAGTCCCCAGGAGGAAGGGACTGGTTTCCGAGCAAGGAAAGCAGTGTCCTAGCCAGGGACCCGTCCAGCCCGGATTTTGGCGAACGGGGGCGGAGCGTGAAGGTGGTGTTCAGCTCTATATTCTGTGGTGCTACACTCCTAGCTCTCAGATCCCTCCCCCACCCTCCCCAGGCGACCCCATTAACATCCGAATACCCGGAGCCAGAGAGAGAATTCAGATAGGGATCTGACTGCATTTTTTTTTAGCTGACTACTTGGAAAATCTAGTTTCCCAGTGATGGCTCGGAGACAGCAGTCCATATCAAACCACATAAAGAAACAGACCATGACAGCTTCTCCAACCCCCCAAACAAAAGAATCAAAATCTTTCCCAAATGAAGATACAATCCTGGAATTATCAGATACAGAATATAAAAAACTAATTTACAGAATGCTTAAAGATATCACAAATGAAATTAGGATAAATGCAGAAAAAGCCAAGGAACACACTGATAAAACTGTTGAAGAACTCAAAAAGATTATTCAAGAACATAGTGGAAAAATTAACAAGTTGCAAGAATCCATAGAGAGACAGCATGTAGAAATCCAAAAGATTAACAATAAAATTACAGAATTTGACAACGCAATAGAAAGTCAGAGGAGCAGACTCGAGCAATTAGAATGTAGACTGGGACTTCTGGAGGACCAGGGAAACAACACCAACATAGCTGGAAAAAAATCAGATAAAAGAATTAAAAAAAATGAAGAAACCCTAAGAATCATGTGGGACTCTATCAAGAAGGATAACTTGCGAGTGATTGGAGTCCCAGAACAGGGAGGGGGGACAGAAAACACAGAGAAAATAGTTGAAGAACTCCTGACACAAAACTTCCCTGACATCATGAAAGAAGAAAGGATATCTATCCAAGATGCTCATCGAACCCCATTTAAGATTGATCCAAAAAGAAAAACACCAAGACATATCATCATCAAACTTGCCAAAACCAAAGACAAACAGAAAATTTTAAAAGCAGCCAGGGAGAAAAGAAAGGTTTCCTTCAAGGGAGAATCAATAAGAATAAGTTCAGACTACTCAGCAGAAACCATTCAGGCAAGAAGGGAATGGGACGACATATACAGAGCACTAAACGAGAAAAACTGCCAACCAAGGATCATATATCCAGCAAAACTCTCTCTGAAATATGAAGGAGAAATTAAGATATTTACAGATAAACACAAGTTTAGAGAATTTGCAAAAACTAAACCAAGACTGCAAGAAATGCTAAAGGAGATTGTTTGGCCTGATGACCAATAATATCAGGTACCAGCACAATACAAGGTCACAAAACAGAACGTCCTGATATCAACGCAACTCAAACAGGGAAAGCACAAAAACAAACAAATTAAGACTAATTCTAAAAAATAAATAAATAAACAAAATAATACACACAACAGGAAATCATGGAAATCAATAGCTAAACGATCAAAATAATCAAAAAGAGGGACTAAATATAGGAGGCATTGAACTGCCAGATGGAGAGTGACACAAGGCGAAATAGAAGGATACAAGTTAGGGTTTTACTTAGAAAAATAGGGGTAAATAAAAAGGTAACCACAAAAAGGAATATCAATTCCATAACTCAAGAAAAAAGCCAAGAAAAACGTAACGACTCAATAAACACAAAGTTAAACATTATGAAAATGAGGATCTCACAAGCTACTAAGAAAAACGTCTCAGCACAAAAAAGCATGTGGAAAAATGAAATGGCCAACAACACACATAAAAAGGCATCAAAATGACAGCACTAAAAACTTACTTATCTATAATTACGCTGAATGTAAATGGACTAAATGCACCAATAAAGAGACAGAGAGTCACGGACTGGATAAAAAAACACGATCCATCTATATGCTGCCTACAAGAGACACACCTTAGACTTAGAGACACAAACAAACTAAAACTCAAAGGATGGAAAAAAATATATCAAGCAAACAATAAGCAAAAAAGAAGAGGAGTAGCAATATTAATTTCTGACAAAATAGACTTTAGACTTAAATCCGCCACAAAGGATAAAGAAGGACACTATATAATGATAAAAGGGACAATTGATCAGGAAGACATAACCATATTAAATATTTACGCACCTAATGACAGGGCTGCAAGATACATAAATCAAATTTTAACAGAATTGAAAAGTGAGATAGACACCTCCACATATATAGTAGGAGACTTCAACACACCACTTTCGGAGAAGGACAGGACATCCAGTAAGAAGCTCAATAGAGACACGGAAGACCTACTTACAACAATCAACCAACTTGACCTCATTGACTTATACAGAACTCTCCACCCAACTGCTGCAAAATATACTTTTTTTTCTAGCGCACATGGAACATTCTCTAGAATAGACCACATATTAGGGCATAAAACAAATCTTTGCAGAATCCAAAACATCGAAATATTACAAAGCATCTTCTCAGACCACAAGGCAATGAAGCTAGAAATCAATAACAGAAAAACTAGGGAAAAGAAATCAAATACTTGGAAAATGAACAATACCCTCCTGAAAAAAGACTGGGTTATAGAAGACATCAAGGAGGGAATAAGGAAATTCTTAGAAAGCAACGAGAATGAAAATACTTCCTATCAAAACCTCTGGGACACAGCAAAAGCAGTGCTCAGAGGCCAATTTATATCGATAAATGCACACATACAAAAAGAAGAAAGAGCCAAAATCAGAGAACTGTCCCGACAACTTGAGCAAATAGAAAGTGAGCAACAAAAGAATCCATCAGGCACCCGAAGAAAACAAATAATAAAAATTAGAGCTGAACTAAATGAATTAGAGAACAGAAAAACAATTGAAAGAATTAACAAAGCCAAAAGCTGGTTCTTTGAAAAAATTAACAAAATTGATAAACCATTGGCTAGACTGACTAAAGAAAAACAGGAAAGGAAACAAATAACCCGAATAAGAAACGAGAAGGACCACATCACAACAGAACCAAATGAAATCAAAAGAATCATATCAGATTACTACATAAAATTGTACTCTAACAAATTTGAAAACCTAGAAGAAATGGATAAATTCTTGGAACAACACTACTTACCTAAACTAACACATACAGAAGTAGAACAACTAAATAGACCCATAACAAAAAAAGAGGTTGAAATGGTAATCAAAAAACTCCCAACAAAAAAAAGTCCTGGCCCAGATGGCTTCACTGCAGAGTTCTACCAAACCTTCAGAGAAGACTTAACACCATTACTATTGAAGGTATTTCAAAGTATAGAAAAAGACGGAATACTACCCAACTCATTCTATGAAGCTACCATCTCCCTGATACCAAAACCAGGTAAAGACATTACAAAAAAAGAAAATTTTAGACCTATATCCCTCATGAACATAGATGCAAAAATCCTTAATAAAATTCTAGCCAATAGAATCCAACAACACATCAAAAAAATAATTCACCCTGATCAAGTGGGATTTATACCAGGTATGCAAGGCTGGTTTAATATCAGAAAAACCATTAATGTAATCCATCACATAAATAAAACAAAAGACAAAAACCACATGATCTTATCAATTGATGCAGAAAAGGCATTTGACAAAGTCCAACACCCGTTTATGATAAAAACTCTCACCAAAATAGGAATTGAAGGAAAATTCCTCAACATAATAAAGGGCATATATGCAAAGCCAACGGCCAATATCACTCTAAATGGAGAGAACCTGAAAGCATTTCCCTTGAGAACGGGAACCAGACAAGGATGCCCTTTATCACCGCTCTTAATCAACATCGTACTTGAAGTCCTAGCCAGGGCAATTAGGCTAGACAAAGAAATAAAGGGTATTCAGATTGGTAAGGAGGAAGTAAAGCTATCACTATTTGCAGATGACATGATCGTATACATGGAAAACCCTAAGAAATCCTCCAGAAAACTACTGAAACTAATAGAAGAGTTTGGAAGAGTCTCAGGATATAAAATAAACACACAAAAATCACTTGGATTCCTCTACATCAACAAAAAGAACACCGAAGAGGAAATAACCAAATCAATACCATTCACAGTAGCCCCCAAGAAGATAAAATACTTAGGAATAAATCTTACCAAGGATGTAAAAGACCTATACAAAGAAAACTATAAAACTCTGCTACAAGAAATTCAAAAGGACACGCTTAAATGGAAAAACATACCCTGCTCATGGATAGGAAGACTCAACATAGTAAAAATGTCTATTCCACCAAAAGCCATTTATACATACAACGCACTTCCAATCCAAATACCAATGTCATACTTTAAGGGAATAGAGAAACAAATCACTAATTTCATATGGAAAGGAAAGAATCCCCGGATAAGCAAAACATTACTGAAAAAGAAGAAGAAAGTGGGAGGCCTCACCCTACCTGATTTCAGAACCTATTATATAGCTACAGTAGTCAAAACAGCCTGGTACTGGTACAACAACAGGCACATAGACCAATGGAACAGAATTGAGAATCCAGATATAAATCCATCCAAGTATGAGCAGCTGATATTTGACAAAGGACCAGTGTCAGTCAATTGGGGAAATAATAGTCTTTTTAACAAATGGTGCTGGCATACCTGGATATCCATTTGCAAAAGAATGAAACAGGACCCATACCTCACACCATGCACAAAAACTAACTCCAAGTGGATCAAAGACCTAAACATAAAGACTAAAACGATAAAAATCTTGGAAGAAAAAATAGGATCTACCCTAGGAGCCCTAATACAGGGCATAAACAGAATACAAAACATTACCAAAAATGATGAAGAGAAACCCGATAACTGGGAGCTCCTAAAAATCAAACACCTATGCTCATCTAAAGACTTCACCAAAAGAGTAAAAAGACCACCTACAGACTGGGAAAGAATATTCAGCTATGACATCTCAGACCAGCGCCTGATCTCTAAAATCTACATGATTCTGTCAAAACTCAACCACAAAAAGACAAACAACCCAATCAAGAAGTGGGCAAAGGATATGAACATACATTTCACTAAAGAAGATATTCAGGCAGCCAACAGATACATGAGAAAATGCTCTCGATCATTAGTCATTAGAGAAATGCAAATTAAAACTACGATGAGATTCCATCTGACACCAACTAGACTGGCATTAATTCAAAAATCACAAAATAATAAATGTTGGAGAGGCTGCGGAGAGATTGGAACTCTCATACACTGCTGGTGGGATTGTAAAATGGTACAACCACTTTGGAAATCCATCTGGCGTTATCTTAAACAGTTAGAAATAGAACTACCATACAAACCAGAAATCCCACTCCTCGGAATATACCCTAAAAATACAAGACCCTTCACACAAACAGATATATGCACACCCATGTTTATTGCAGCTCTGTTTACAATAGCAAAAAGCTGGAAGCAACCAAGATGTCCATCAACGGACGAATGGGTAAATAAATTGTGGTATATTCACACAATGGAATACTACGCATCGATAAAGAACAGTGACGAATCTCTGAAACATTTCATAACATGGAGGAATCTGGAAGGCATTATGCTGAGCGAAATGAGTCAGTTGCAAAAGGACAAATATTGTATAAGACCACTATTATAAGATCTTGAGGAATAGAAAAAACGGAAAAGAACACATACTTTTGTGGTTACAAAGGGGGGAGGGAGGGAGGGAGGGAGGGAGAGGGCTTTTTATTGATCAATCTGTAGATGGGAACTGCTTTGGGTGAAGGGAAAGACAACACTCAAAATAAGGAAGGTCAGCCTAATTGGACAGGATTAAAAGTAAAGAGGTTTCCGAGATAAAATGAAAGCTTCAAAGGATAGCGAAGCAGGGGCTGGGGTCTGGGGAACTTGGTTTGAGAGGACTTCTAAATCAATGGGCAAAACAATTCTGTTATGAAAACACTCTGCATCCCACTTTGAATTGTGGCACCTGGGGTCCTAAATGCCAACAAGCAGCCATCTAAAATACATTAATTGGTCTCAACCCACCGGGAGCAAAGGCAAAGGAAGAACACCAAGGTCACACGACAACTAAGAACCCAAGAGACAGAAAGGGCCACTTGAACCAGAGACCTACAATATCCTGAGACCAGAAGAACAAGTTGGTGCCTGGCCACAATCGATGTCTGCCCTGTCAGGGAGCACAAGAGACAACTCCTGAGGGAGCAGGAGACCAATGGGATACAGACCCCAAATTCTCATTAAAAGACCACACCTAATGGTATGATTGCGACTAGAGGAATCCCAGAGACAATGCTCCCCAGAACTTCTGATGGCACAGGACAGGAACCAACCCCGAAGACAAATCATCAGGCATGAAAAGGACTGGTCAGTGGGGGGGAGAGAGATACTGATGAAGAGTGAGCTAATTAAATCAGGTGGACACGGGAGAGTGTGTTGGCAACTCTTGACTGGAGGGGGGATGGGAAGATAGAGAGAGAGGGAAGAAGGTAAAATTGGCACGAAACGAGAGACTGTAAGGGCTGACTCAATAGGGGGAGAGCAAGTGGGAGAAGGGAGTAAGATGTATGTAAACCTACATGTAACAGACTGATTGGAATGGTAAATGTTCACTTGAAGCTTAATAAAAATTTAAAAAAAAAAAAAAAAGAATGATAGTGTGGCTGCTATATAAACACAGTGACTTTGGATTTATCACTGAAAGATGAATGAATTATTTCAAGAGGTAAGATTTCAGCATCTATGAGTGAATCTGAAGTATTGACTATAATTCACCATTGAGAACACTTTGCTGTCTATAATTGTGTCTGTACTCACAGGCCATAGTTGGGGAACCAGGCAGATGTAATCAGGCCATCAGCTACCAAGTAACTTTGATTGAATTCTTTAAGATTCTAGTCAGATTAGTGTGAAAAAATGAGCTTCATTCAAAATTCCAGGACTCCTTATTTGTCTACCCATCATTCCAGAAATTCACATAATCTTTAAAACTATCTATACACGACATTCGCCACAATGCTAATTAATTCATTAGCATCTAGATTCTTTGGGGATTTATTATTTTAAACATCTCTGCAGAAAGATTTACTTTATTTATGGGTCTGAGTGCTCTAGGATCACAATCAACAAGACACAATGGACAAAGCCCAGAATAAAAAGCCAGAAAATTTGCTGATGAGGGTCAACCTGGCCACTAGTTGGGTGATCCTGGCTAAACTTCTTAACTTGTGAGGCTATACTTTATGCAGCCGTATACTATGCCAAAATGAATATTATTTCATTCTACAATACTCCAATTAGAAAACATTGTTACAGTAGAAAATGATTTGATTTGTTTGGATAATTGCACTTTAATTACATCTTGAATAATAGTCTTATGGTGTTTTGTATGGTGATTCTATTGATATTACACACTCCTTCATAAAACAGTATTTTAACTACAAATATTGAATACATTTACAGAAGGTGACTATTCCCTAATTTCAAATTCCTGTGTTGTATTAACAACAAACATAATTGTATTTCACCCATTAGCACAAGTTGCTTAAACTCCTCATTCTCCATTTTCTCATGTAAAAAATAAGCATAATAAAAGCAGGTAACCTCGCAAAATTATTGTAATTGTGACTATTAAATTTATGTAAAACTTTAAACATAGTTCTTGGCACAAAATAAGCTCTATGCTGGTTCTTATTTTGTTGGAGGAAAACCCTACTTCACTCATTCTTCGGAGAGAGAGAGATAAGAGTTTCTAAAATTAGAATTACTAAGAGAATTAGGGTAAGATTTTTGTCTTCAGGTTGACAGCACATGTTTACCACGACTATCCTCTCTATACTGTAAATTACTCCTCAGGAGGCATTGACAGTGAGTGAAAGAATATTTCTTGTCTGGAATTCCTCCAAGCCTCTTTTTATACTTTAGCTCTCTAACATACAATTTTCAAGATGTGTATTTTCTAACTTTTGCTGTAATAATTATTGTACAAGTCTTAATAATTCTTGTTTAAAATTCAACTTTACATAAAGTTCCATCTTATATTCCCCAAGGTACTTAATAACTTCTCTTGTAAATACCAGTAAAAAATATTTATCAGTGAACAACACAGAATGGATAAAGCTAAGACTACCTTTTTATATCTGTAGTTCAGTACTGAGTATCGCTTAATCAGAAATACCAAAGTAAACTTGGAAGCAACATTTAGGTAGAAAAGCAAAACCAAACCAGTTGCCATAGATTTGATTCTGACTCATAGAGACCCTAAGACAATTTACACTCTACTCCCCAATAATTATTAAATGAAAGTTATAGAACTGTGCATGAACATCTATGGAGAAACAAAAGAATAAACTGAGCACTTGAGAATTTACAGAATCCTGGGCGGAAAGCCTGGTGGCGCAGTTGTTAAGCGCTATGGCTGCTAACCAAAGGGTCAGCAGTTTGAACCCGCCAGGTGCTCCTTGGAAACTCTGTGGGGAAGTTCCACCCTGTCCTACAGGGTCGTTATGAGTCAGAAAACCCTGGGCGGCAGTGGGTTTAGTTCTGGTTCTGTGTGGCCGGCAGCTGCTCAGTGTGCCCTCCAGACTGTGATAACGCTCCGTGGGGCTTCGGAATTCACATCTGAGTCTCCAGAGTCTTCAGAGATTTATCCCCAAAGGCAAACGATAGTAAATGATAATCCATGTAACCACAGTGACTTTAGAATTGTTACTAAAGATGAGTGAGTTCTTATTCCAAGAGGTAAGAATTTCTTTCTTTTTTTTTTTTTTAATGAATCTGAAAATTGATTTTCATTTACCATCTGAGAGACATTACTCTCTAAGGCTCTGTACTCACAGGTCAAGGACGGCAAACGGCACACGTAATCAACCAATCGACCAGCCAGTAAGAATCTCTGGCTGATTTACTCTGTTTCCACAATCAGTTTCATGTGAATAAAAAGGGATAATCCAAGCTACCAGGATTCCATATAAGCAGAAATTTATACGATCATTCAACACCATCTAAACGAGATATTTACCCAGTTCAAAAACAAAAACAAAAAAACCAGTGCCGTGGAGTGGATTCCAAGATGCGTTGGGTATTTACTGTTAGTAAATAGCTTGGCAGAAAAACTTACTTTGCTTATGGGTCTGAATGCTTTTAACAGTGGACAAGTTCAGAATGTAAAGCTGGAATATTTGAAGTTGTGAGCCAACATAGTCACTAGGGGGGTGATCCTCGGTAAACTTTAAAAATTTTTAGGTTACACTTTATTCAGCTGTACACAGGCATGCGTGGCTTAAAACATTGCACAGCGTATAGTCCATGGTCTCATGAAGTTCTTTTTTTTTTTTTTTTTTAATGGAAAGCAGCTCTCCTTTTGTGTATTTTCCCCTAATGGTTTTAATGGAGCTCTGGCGGCATATTGGTTAAGAGCTGGCTACTAACCAAAACATCAGTAGTTCAAATCCACTGTCTGCTCCTTGGAAACCCTATAGGGCAGTTCTACTCTGCCCTATAGGTCACTGCAAGTTGGAATTGACTTGCCCGCAACTAGTGTGTTTGCTTTTTTAAAATCATTTTAAAGATCCTAAACCCAGACCCCTTTAGCACTGGACAACCAGTGGGATATAGGCAGGTGAGTCAGAGGACTCGGCTCTGGGCACCGGCTCTTGGGTTTTCTCAGGCCGTGGCTGAGGCTGGGGCTGCGGGGTCCGTGGGTACTCCTGCAGTTCAGGCTGGCAGACCATCCGGCTGGGCCCACTCTGCCCTCTCCCACCTGACCTCCTTACCTCCTGTGACTCTGCTCCTACCACCACCTGTTCCACTGGCCTCTGCCTGCAGCTCCAGCACTAGAACTATTGGCAATAGCAGCAACAAGGACGACTGGAAGCTGGCTCCCAAAAGGTTTTAAACATGGTGTTATGCTAATTATGCTAATGAACAAATCAGCTAACATCCTATTTCACAGACCATATCATGGACCAGTGCATATCTGTATTATGTTAAGAACAGTATAATTTTATTCTACAATGCTCCAATTAGAAAACATTATTAGAACAGGAAATTATTTTATTTGCTTGAATAAATGCACTTCACTAATGTCCTGATTATCAACCATAGAGTGTTTTGCATAGTAATTAGACTGATATTTCAAACTAGAGGTAGTCCACAAGTTGAGTTATGGATGAACCACGCTTAGGACCATCCGTTTCTGTTTTTGTTTCTAAGTTTCTTTTGCATCTTACCATTAGTGATATGTACTACATACAATGATGCAGCGCATAATTAGCTGATGTTATCATGCTCAAATGTTCACTCAAAGACATTCAATGATACGATTTACTGTTCAAAACACTGCTGTATAGAAAGCTGTGAAAACTACAAAAAAAAAAATGCAGCATTTGACTTGCTTTGGAACCGATTAACATTGAGATTCTCATAATGGAAGTGAGTCAAAGCCAGGGGCCTACCTGTACTTGATAAAACAATAGCATATTAATTACAAATATTTACAAATTGAATAAATTTACAAAGGGTGACTCCATTCACCCCTAATTTGGTACTATTTTTAAAAGCAATTGCATTTCTATTCTTTTTAGAATATCTTATTTAACCAATAAATCAAAAATCAAACCCATTGCTGTCGAGTCAATTCTAACTCATAGCAACCCTATAGGATGGGTAGAACTGCCCCATAAGATTACCGAGAAGCACTTGGTGAATTAGAACTGCCAGCCTTTTGGTCAGCAGCCTAGCTCTTAACCACTGCACCACCAGGGCTCTATAGTGGAGCCATAGACCTTGTAAAATCTCTAACTAACTAGTCTCCTCTCTCATATATTAGCTGTCAAAACACTTAAAGGATAATCTAATATCCACCTATTGGCGTGTGCATTGGACACTAAGGAAAGTATTTAACTTCATTTATAGAGCAGTTACTAAAGAAATGTCAGACTTTCTGGCAATCACATGTTGCCATGTAACCTTGTGCAAGCTACATAATCTCTTTAACTTGGTTTCCTCATTTACAAAATAATGACAGCACTTACTACGATTTTATAGAAAATAAGAAGGAACTATGTCTTGTGGTTTAGTGGTTAATAGCTACACCCGTAACCTAAAGGTTAGCAGTTCAAATCAACCACCCGCTCCTTGGAAACGGAATGGGGCAGGCCTACTCTGTCCTATAGGGTCGCTATGAGTCAGAATCGACTCAATAGCAACGGGGTTGTTTTGGTTTTGGATATGTATATATAATTCTAAGCCCTATTCTTATCATTTGAGAAGATTGCAATGAATGACAGCTTTTTCTGAAGGTTTCATTACGAAACCTGTATTTTGCTTAGTATTACACTCACCATTCCTTTTGTTATTCTAATCAGTTTCTTTTTTTTAATTCTTTAGCTTTAAAACCACCTTAAATGCACTTTTGAAAAATATAATATAAAAAGGAAAATCATCATATGTTGAATTTTCTGGTGTTTTTGCCAAAAACAGTAAATGTATATATATATAATTGTGTATCAACATGTGAAGACAAATATATATTTATCATTACATATTAATATGCAATGACACTTGAACGATATCTTTATTTATAATGACTTTCCATATGTGTGTTAATGAAATTGGAGCCATGAAATTTATAACTTATTTAACACAATTTTTTCATCACAGATCTTTTTTGATACCAGCTACATTGTCTCATGGATTCCCTTGTGGACGGGAACTACACTGCAGTGACAGAGTTCATCTTATTGGGCTTAACAGAAGATCCTACCCTTCGGGTCACCCTCTTCATGATCATCCTATGCATCTATCTGGTGACCATATCTGGCAATCTCAGCACAATCATTCTGATCAGAATCTCTCCTCAGCTCCATCATCCTATGTATTTTTTTCTGAGCCACTTGGCTTTGACTGACATAGGCTTTTCATCGTCTGTCACACCCAATATGCTTGTAAACTTCCTGGTGGAGAGAAATAAAATCTCCTATCTTGGATGTGCTATCCAACTTGGATCAGGTGCTTTCTTTGGGACAGTTGAGTGCTTTCTTCTGGCTGCCATGGCCTATGATCGCTTTGCAGCAATCTGTAACCCACTGCTTTATTCAACTAAAATGTCCGTGCAAGTGCATGAGCAGATATTCTCTGTGGCTTATGTAGGTAGTTTTGTCAATGCTTCCTCCTTTACGATTTCCTTCTTTTCTTTATTCTTCTGTGGACAAAATCAGGTCAATCATTTTTTCTGTGACCTTGCTCCTTTAGTTAAGCTTTCCTGTTCTGATGTCAGTATCCCTGCAGCGGTCCCCTCATTTTCTGCTGGCTCCATCATTGTGGTTACAGTGTTTGTCATAGCCATCTCCTACATCTACATCCTCATCACCATCGTGAAGTTGCGCTCCACTGAGGGCCGCCAGAAGGCCTTCTCCACCTGCATCTCCCACCTCACTGCAGTCACTCTGTACTATGGGACCATTACATTCATTTATGTGATGCCCAAGTCCAGCCACTCAACTGACCAGAACAAGGTGGTGTCTGTGTTCTACGTGGTGATGATCCCCATGTTGAATCCCCTCATCTGCAGTCTCAGGAATAATGAGATGAAGGCTGCTCTCAAGAGACAGCTTGGTAGCAAAATATTTTCTTAACAAAACCTCTGATTTTCTACAGTTTGATGCAATAATATACCATTAGTGTAATATTAAAAGAAATTTGGTTCCTGTGGGCAAAATATATTTGCATATAATTAGCCAGTATGGGGTTTATAGTATATGCGGGTGTAGATCTTCAGATAGTAAATCAGAGACACTAGTGAGTTAGCTTTAATAAATTAAATTGTATTTAGAATTAATAATCACAAATTGGTTCACATGAAGAAAATCTTAATCTGCTGAAAATCCTTCTTATGTTTTATTCATATATTATTTTTCAAAGAAATTCTATGTTGTAAGTTAGGGTTATTGTACTTCCAAACCTTTAAAGACATGTTCATTTTCAACAGCTGATTATGCTGAGATGAGCCTGATAATCCTAGTTTTGCCTTGACTGAATACCTTCTGAGGGGAAATAACAAAGTGGAACCACACAGGAAAATTGCTAAACACATGGTGCTTGGAGAAATCTTATCTGCTGGGGTTGATCTTTGTGGACTCTTAAAATTCCAGCCTGTGTTTCTGGATTCTGACTCTGGCCTTGGATATAAGGGCTCCCCAATCTAAGAGGATGAGAACACCCTAACTAATCTGTGAATTGCTCAATCAGATCAGAAGAGACGACTTCCTCTGAGGGAATTAATAAGGTTCCCAAACTCATCAGGGATAGAGCAGAGTAAAATCAAAAAAGGATTTCCAGGAGAATCCAGCAAGCTGGATGACATTGAGTCTGTGAGGAAGAACCTCTTAGAGGGATTTATGATCAGGCCCACATCCTGCTCATAAAACTCCAGGGGACTGACTGTTTCTCAGCAGAAATAGTGCCTGCCTCTCTGGGCAGGCTAAATTCACCTGTATATGCTGATGACTGCTACATTTATTTCTGTTTCCTGTCCCCATTTAAGGATTCAGACACAAATTGCATCTTCTTGTAAACAGAGTCACACGGCATGTCTTATTCAGGTTTCTCTAGTGAAACTGAACCTGTAGAAAGAGGGAAAAAAAAAAAGAGAGAACAGACTTTTGAGCCTTTTGTTCCAGCAGCTTCAGGTTTGGTCATTTTAAACAACTCTCATGGTGAGCGCAGCTAAAGGGAGAGAGGGAATTGGCCCACACGGTTATGGGAGCTAAACCTTTTGCCATCAATCGATTGAGACCCATGGTGACGCCATGTGTTATAGACTATACTGCTCCATATGGTTTTCTTGGATGTAATCTTTATGGAAGCCGATTGCCAGGTGTTTCTTCCACAGCACTGTTGGGTGGGTTAGAATTATCAACCTTTAGGTTAGTAGCTGAAAGGAAACTGTTTGTACCAACCAGGGCCATATATGTATATTCTCGAATATATGTAAATAACCTCATTGTTAGTCGAGTTGATTTCATCTAGACTGCCCCATAGAGTTTCCAACACTGTAATCTTTACAGAATGGACTACCACATTTTTTTCCTACTGAGTTGATGGTGAGTTCAAACTGCCAACCATTTGGTTAGGAGATGAGTGCTTAACCACTGTGCCACTAGAGGGAGAGAGAGAAAGACTGGTTTTGAGAAACTGGCTGGTAGGATTAGGCAGGCTAGGAAGTCCACAATCCATAGGTCAGCTAAAAGGCTGGTAATGCCAGCAAGGTCTATTTACGGTGTTGAAGCTGAATCCTTCTTCAGGAAACCATAGTTTGCTTAAAAGGCCTTCAACGGATTGGATGAAGTACATCCATATTATGGAGGGTAATTTGTTTAGTTTAAGGTCAATTGATTAAATGTTAATCACATGTAAATATCTTTATAGCAACATCTAGACTAATGTTTGTCCAAACAACTGGGCACCATGGCCTATTCACTTTGACATAAAATTAATCATCACAGAGCATTATTCATTTCATTCAGTCAAAAATTATACTCAGTGCTTTTAATATCTCTGGTAGTGTGTGGGCTTTTGGAAGTATAAGTGATAAACAAAGGTGTCAGCCTTCTTGATATTAATATTCTAGCAGAGGAGACAGAACACAAAACTAACATGTATGTGATATAGACTACTAGGGTTAGTGAGTGCAAAAGAGACAGAAAAAGCAAAGCAGAGTAAAGAAGACTGGCATTTCAGTGTAGACCTTACTGAGAAGGTAATATCTGAGCAAAGGATCAAAGTAGGTGAACATACTTTATGCTAGCTGTTGCCTGTGTACAAACATACAATTGACTTTTAAGGCTTCTGCTCCAGCAATGGTAGGCTTGGAATTTTAATCAACTCTCATGATGAACACAACTAAATAAGCTTGATGAAATATTAAATACTCCATAAAATCATACTAGAGGTTACAGGATAAGTGAGAACCCAAGTAAACTTTGATTATCCAGAGAAGTGAGCTCAGCACTCACAAATGCTTTTAGAATGAGGAGATTTGACAAGTAAAAGAAAAAGCTAAGAACTGGGGCTGTGGATTTAGTGGTCTTTTGCAGTGAGAGCACCAGAACTCAAAGCCTAGGGCATATCCAGGTGAGAAGCCTAATTCATGCACCTCATACACACGATGGTGGTCCAGAGAACCATGAAGTAAACAAACCTTTGTACAGATTTGCAGCCCTGGAAATCTAGGGAAACTCGAGCCTGGAACTTGGATTAAGGTGGTCTAAGACAAGGTGACTTGAACATCCTGTCTGGAGAAAGGTCTTCATTTTTCCTGCCGAGAATTACGACCATCGAAGAGTGAAAAATAATGTCCAATGCAAAAGGAAACAAGAGACTAAACATGGGAACCAGTAGGAACAGCAGACCACAGAAACAGAATCACTAAGACTAAGATAAAGGAGTTAACAGACAGAGACTATAACACCGCTAAGCTTAAAGAATTAAAAGAAACTTAAAATAAATACAATCAAGCCAATGAAATACTAGCAAATCAAATCAAAAAACATATTAAACTATTATATTCTATGATCAAGTGAGATTTATCCTTGAATACACGGGTGGTTAAACATTAGAAAATCAATCACTGTAATATAGCAAAGTAATAGAACAAAGGAAAGGACCACTTGTTCATCTCAATCAATACAGAAAAGGCATTTGACAGAATTCAACACTGTTTCAGAATAAAAACAGCAAACAAAATGGAATTTCAAGGAAATGAGTTTCTTTGTGTAGCCTTGTGCCTTGCTTCTGTATAAAAGAAAGAGAGAGAGGAAGAAATCAGCTTGGGAGATTTTTTTCCTGAGCCCTAAGTAGTTATTACAGATTCCCTTATCAGAGTTATCCAGGGAAGAAGCTAGTCCTTCCAGTAGAAATGTCAGTTATGCAAATAGATGAAGCCACTTGAGAGGGGATTAGTCAATTTAGTCAGTGAGGGGATTGGTCAGTTATGCAAACAGGGTGTGAAAATCTGCCCAATAAGATTGAGCCACTTACCTATATAAGTGCCCACCTGACAGAGGTTGAGTGGTTACCTCACTACCAGCAAGAAGAGCCTGAAGTGGAGTGTGTGTTTTGGACTCAGGGTTTCTGTGCTGAGAACCTCATAGACCTAGGAGACAGAGAGAGCTTTAATACTGAAGAGCAGTGTGAGAATGCATGGTCGGCTTCCTGGCCCATGGAGCGAGGTGGCTACAGTGCACTTACCAGCCCATGGAACAAAAGAAATGAGGGCCTTCAGGTAGGAGGCTTGCTGCTGTAGTGGGGTGCCTCTAGGCACTTGTTGGTGGAGCGAATAAGCTCCAGGACAGGCATGAGGAGGAGCAGAGGCCAGGCCTAGGAGAAGCAGAGGCCAGGCCAGCAGAGGCAGAGGTAGAGGCCAGGCCCCGGCTCTGAGAGTGAGGAGGTGGTAGCACCGGCCAAGCAGAAGGTGTCCTGATTGAAGAACTATATCCTGAGTTATTCCTGTCACTTCTGTCTATGTGGACTTTAAACCTTAAAACTGAGGTACTGGTATAACTGAAATGGATGACATCAGGCCTAAATAAAACTCCATTCTGAATTAAACTGTAATCTTCACTTCTACTGTTCTAAAGAGAAAATTCAGCCTTTTTGTCAAAATATAACTGCTTGGGACACAAAAGGAGCAAGAGTCAGAATTTCTGGCATGGATGAGGAATTGTTTGTTGAAGGTATTTATTAAGAATGTTTATTCAGACTTCTGGCCAACATGGTGCCATAGACAGAAGCACCATGCTGTCCCTTCACAACAAATACCCAAAAAACTATGTAAAACAGAGACAAAGGTCATTCCTGGAACCTGAAGTGTCAAATGAAGATGTATAGAACTCAGCCAAGCACCTAATGGAATAAGAAACTGACAGAGGACAGACAGCAAGCAGAGATAGGTACGGACGGCCCCATCAGCTAACACAGCCTGGATCTGGCATCTTAGACTCCTTTTGGGGATTGGCAGACAGGGACCAAAGGAAAGCAGCTTCAGAGAACTCCCACAGGACACAGAACACCTGGTAAGCTGCAATACGCACTTTCCCACCCCTCATTCTCTCCCCATTGCTCTACCTCTGAGCTTCCTGGCTGGCTGCGGTGGCTAAAGTGGCCGGGAAGTACAACATCTGAGTCACTTGGATTCGCCCCACCCATGTTGGACAAGGCTGACAGAGAGTTCGAGAAAGCAGCTTCACAAAGTTCCCAGTAGCAGACAGAATACCCAGTAATGAATAATATACACTTTCCTAGCCCTCCCCCTCCTCACCCTCCCTTCAGCCTCCTCTACTTCCTGCCAGCCAGTCTCTTGTCCAGGAGGCAACTGCTTTGGCCCCAAGCTGCTTGGATTCACCCTGCCCACACTAGCTGGTCCCCTGAGCTGGTGTTGGTTCTTTCCATCTCTTTTGATTTCTACTGTTCCTCCTATCACTTCCCCCTCCTTTGTCTGGAGCACCTGGATCCATGTGCCATCTTTGCTTCTTCTTGAAAGGCTGTGAAGCCATGCTCAACTGGCAAACCACACCCCTGGCCCATGACACCATGCTGGTGGGATTCCTGGCACTTTTTTTTTTTCCCCCTCATTTTGCTCTGTTCTGTTTGTTTGTTTTCTTTTTCTTTACACAGCTTGGGAGTCCCTTCTAGGCAGGCTGCACTGTACAGCATAGGAGTCAATCCCACAGTATGCGCAGCCGCATAAGAGGGATGCCTGGGGGTGTTTTTTTTTTTTTTCCTTTTCTCTTTCTTTTGTCCTTACTGTCTTTCTTCATTTGTCAGTTCTCATCTCTATACACTTATCTTCTTTTCCTGTCTCCTGAATACCTGGTGCTGTATGACGTGTATATCCCTTCTAGCCAGGCTATACTGCACAGCCTGGAAGCTATTTCCACAGTCTTAGCATTCCCACTGGTGGGACTCAGGGAATCCTGGAGACTTTTTTTTTCTTTACCAAATTTTTATCTAGCTATTTTTTTCCTTCTGCTTCCCTTTTTCTTTTATTTTCCTTTTTGTTTTTCTCCATTTCTCAGTTTCTCATCTATCCACTCCAATGGAAAACTCACTTAGCACACTTTTTTTTCTTTGTTTTCTTGTTTGTTTTTGGCTCCTGTTTCTCCTCTTTCCCGTGCCCCTATTAGCTCCACACAGCACAACCTTTCCCCTCTTTCCTGCCTACCTGCACTGTGCACTGAGCATCACACCCCTGAGCAGCACAGGCACAACCTACTGGAACCTGCCCAGACCTGATTCCTGGCCCGCCTTGTTGACCTGAGTACGTGCCCCAGAAACCCATCTAAGCCCCTCACCTTCAGCTGGACCTGCCCTGCTACACCACAGCTGAATGACTAGCCCAGCCTATTGGAAAAAGAGGTGAAAATTATCGTGATTACAGGCACGCAAACAACAAAGAATAATGCACAGCCTGCATGTTTAGACGTAACCAAATAAAACAAAAAAGCAGGGAAAAAAAATCCACAACTGAGGAACGAAGAAAATAACAACTGAATGTCCCAAAGACAGCAGACAATAACAAAAAAGGACAGGAGGGTTCAAGTAGGTGTCCAAGATAAAACACCAGATGACTTTGCAGTAGAAGAAAGGGCACTAGAACTACCTGACAGGGAAATCAAATCTCTCATATTCAGAGCAACCCAAGAGTTGAAGGAAAAAGCAGAAAAAGATGAGGAAAAAATAGACAAATTTCTGGAAAATGCAGAGAAATTCATGGAAAATACAGACCAAAAAAATGGAACAATTCAGGAAAGTAATACAGGAACAAAATGCAAAAATATATTTACAACTAGAAATGATTTAAAACCAACAATTAGAAATCCAAAAGATAAACAACAAGATTTTAGAAATGGAAGTGTCATAGAAGGGCTGAGGAGTAGGTTTGAAAAGAAGGAAGACAGAATCACATAAATTGAAGACAAACACTTGGATTCAGCTCTATTTCAGAAAAAAGCTGAAAAAAGAGTGAAGAAAAATGAAGAAACCCTAGGAATTACAGGGGATACAGTCAAAGGCAAAAATTTGCAAGTAATCGGAGTTCCAGAACACAGAGAGAAAACAGAAAGCACAGAGAGGATCATTGAAGAGCTGCTGACAGAAAACATCCCTCATATCATGAATGATGAAAAGCTGACCATCCCAGAAGCTCAACAACCCCATATGGGATAGACTTCCAAAAGAAAAACACCAATGCATATCATAATCACACTAAAACCAAAGACAAAGAAAAATCCTGAGAGCAGCTCGAGAAAATCAAAAAGTCACATACAGAGGAGAAACAATAAGGCTCAGCTCTGATTATCTGGCATAAACCATGCATTCATTGCCAAGAAGGCAATGCAATGTCATCTATAAAACCTCGAAAGAAAAACATTGCCAACCAAGGATAATATATTCTGCAAAACGTTCATTCAAATATGATGGTAGAATTAGGACATTCCCAGATAAACAGAAAATAAGGGTTTATGTAAAAACCAAACCAAACTTACAAGAATTATTAAAGGGAGTCCTTTGGTCTGAGAACAAACGACATCAGGCCACAGCATGAATCTAGGATGCAAGATTGTACCAGCCAGATACCAACGTAGGAAATGAACTCTCAAGGACTTTCCAAAACCAAAACAATTGCAACAGGGAACCAGACAGGTTAATCTGTAAATGATGACAACGTCAGAACAATAAAAGAGGGAATAAATGGCATAGGTATAGAACTCTGTAATTAATGAAAAGGCAATACCAACTAATAATAGACTGGTTCAAATTTAGGAAGATAAGGGTAAATTTCAAGGAAACCACAAAGAAAGTTAAGAAACTACTCATCAAAATAAAGAAGAAAAACATAAAGTCTCAATAAAAACAAAATCTACAAAAACAAAACAAATTGAAAAGAAATCCAGAAATGAAAGGAACTCAACACAGAGAGTAAGAGGAACAAAGAAAATGTTAGCACCACAAAAAAAGCACTACAAAATGTCAGCAATAAACTCACACCTATCGATAATTACGCTGAATGCAAACAGCCTAAATGCACCCATAAAGAGACAGAGAGTGACAGAATGGGTTAAAAAAACAGGATCTATCAATACGCTACCTACGAGACACACTTTAGAAACAAAGGATGTAAATTTATTAAGAAATCAAAGGATGGAAAAATATATCTAGCAAAAAAAAAAATGCAAATACCTATTAAAAAAACAGCAGGAGTGGCAGTACTAATCTCAGATAAAATAGACTTTAAAACAAAATACACCATAACAGACAAAGAAGGTCACTATATAATGATTAAAGGGACACTTCACCATGAAGACTTAACCAAGATAAACATCTACACACCCAATGACAGGGCTCCAAAATACATGAAACAAACTCTAACAGCAATGAAAACAGAAATAGATAGTTCCACAATACTAATAGGAGACTTCAACACACCACTCTCACTAAAGGAGAACATCTAGAAAGAAACTCAACAAAGATACAGAAGAGCTAAAGAGTTCAATCAGCCAACTTGATCTCATAGTCATATATAGAACACTCCACCCCACAGTTGCAAAGTACACATTGTTTTCCAATGCACATGGAACATTCTCCAGAATAGACCACATCTTAGGCCACAGATCAACCCTCAACAAAATCCAAAACACTGAGGTAATACAAAGTATCTTCTCTGAGCACAATGCCATCAAAGTACAAATTAACAACAGGAAGACTAAGGAAAAAAATCAAGTACATGGAAACTGAAGAACACCATGCTTAAAAACCACTGGGTAATAAAAGAAATCAAAGGTGGAATCAAAAAGTTCCTAGAATCAAACAAGAATAAAAACACATCATACCAAAACCTTACAGACACAGAGAAAGCAGTCATCAGAGGTCAATTTATAGCACTAGATGCACACATCAAAAAAGAAGAAAGAGACAAAATCAAACATTAGCTATCCAACCTGAAGAAATAGAAAGAGAACAAAATAAGAAGCCCATAGCCACCAGAAGAAAGGAAATAATAAAGATCAGAGCAGAAATAAACAGAGAATAGAAAAGCAATAAAAAGAAATAACACAACTAAAAGTTGGTTCCTGAAAAGGATCAACAAAATTGACAAACCACTGGAGAAATTGACAAAAGAAAAACAGGAGAGAATGCAAATGACCCAAATTAGGCATGAAATGGGGGGCATTACAACACACACAACTGAAATAAAAAGGATCATAACAAAGCATTATGAAAAATTATACTCCAACAATTTGAAAACCTAGAGGAAATAGACAAATTTCTCAAAACACACTACTTACCCAAACTAACACAAAATGATGTTGAAAATCTGAACAGTCCTATAAAAAGAGAAGAGATTGAAAAGGCAATTAAAAGAAAAAAAAAAAAAAAAAAAAGCCCTGGCCCAGATGTCTTTACTGGAGAATTCTACCAAGCATTCAGAGAAGACCTTATACCAGTACAACTCAAACTATTTCAGAACCTAGAAAAGGAAGCAAAACTTCCAAATTCATTCCATGAAGCCAGCATAACCCTGACACCAAAACAGGCTAAGACACCACAAAAAAAGAAAATTACAGACCAATATTTCTCATAAATATAGATGCAAAAGTTCTCAACAAAATTCTAGTCAATAGAACTCAGCATCATACCAAAAAAAATAATACACCACAACCAAGTAGGATTCATACCAGATATGCAAGGATGGTTCAACATTAGAAAATGAATCAACGTAATCCACCACATAAATAAAAGGAAAGAAAGGAATCATATGATCATCCCAGTCGATGCAGAAAAGGCATTTGACAAAGTCCAACACCCGTTCATGATAAATACTCTCAATAAAATAGGTATAGAAGGGAAATTTCTCCACATAATAAAGGGCATCTATGCAAAATCAATGGCCAACATTGTTCTCAATGGAGAGAGGCCGAAAACATACCCCATGGGAACAGGAAAAAGACAAGGATGCCCTTTATCACCACTCCGGTTTAACAGTGTGTTGGAAGTCTTTGCTAGATCAATAAGGCAAGAAACAGAAATAAAGGCATCTAAATTGGTAATGAAGAAGTTAAACTGTCCATGTTTGTGGATGATATGATACTGTACTTAGAAAACCCAGAAGACTCCAAAAGAAAACTACTGGAAGTAATAGATTCAGTAGAGTTGCAGGATACAAGATAAACATGCAAAAATCAGCTGGATTCCTATATACCAATAAAGAGAATGGTGAAAAGGAAATCAGGAAAACAATACCATTAATAATAGCCCCTAAAAAAATACAATACTTAGGAATAAATCTAACCAAGGATGTAAAAGACCTATACAAAGAAAACTACAAAACACCACTGCAAGAAACCAAAAGAGATCTACGTAAATGCGAAAACATACCATGCTCACAGATAGGTAGACTCAACATTGTGAAAATGACAATTCTACCTACAGCAATTTACAAATAGAAAGCCATACTGATACAAATACGAACATTCCTTAAGGAGATGGAAAAACTGATCAGTAACTTTACATGGAAAGGGAAGAAGCCCCAGATAAGTAAAGCACTATTGAAGAAGAATAAAGTAAGAGGACTCGCATTACCTGACCTCAGAACCTACTATACAGCTACGGTAGTCAAAACAGCCTGGTGCTGGTACAACAACAGATACAATGACCAACAGAACATAACTGAGAACCCAGATGTAAATCCATCACCTATGGTCACCTGGTCTTCAACAAAGGCCCAAAGTCCATCAAATGGGGAAAAGACAGTCTTTTTAACTAACGGTGATGGCAAAACTGGATGTCCATCTGCAAAAAAAATGAAACAGGGCCCATTCCTCACACCATATACAAAAACTAAGTCAAAATGGATCAAAGACCTAAATATAAAGCCAAAAACTATGAAATTCATAGAAGAAAAAATAGGATCAATGCTAGAGCCAGTAATACCGGCATTAACAGGATATAAAACACAACCAACAACACACAAGCTCCAGAGGATAACCTAGATAACTGGGATCTTCTAAAACTTAAAGTCACCAAAACTTCACCAAAAGAGTAAAAAGAGAACCTACACCCTGGGAAAAAATTTTTGGATATTACAAATCAGACAAAGGTCTAATCTCTGAAACCTACAAGAAAATCCAATACCTCCACAACAAAAAGACAAATAATCCAATTAAAAAGCAGGCAAAGGAAATGAACAGACACGTCACCAAAGAAGACATTCTAGTGGCCAAAAGACACATGAGGAATGTTCAAGATCTCTAGCCATCAGGGAAATGCAAATCAAAATCACGAAGAGATACAATCTCACCCTGGCATTACTGGCATGAATCAATAAAACAGAAAATAACAAACGTTGGAGAGGCAGTGGGGAGATCGGAACTCTTATGCACTGCTGGTGGGAAGGCAAAATGATACAACCTTTTTAGAAAATGATACGGCGCTTCCTTAGAAAGCTAGAAATAGAAAGGCCATAGGATCCAGCAATCCCACTCCTAGGAACAGATCCTAGAGAAATAAGAGTCATCAGACGAATAGATATACGTGCACCCATGTTCATTGCAGCATTGTTCACAATAACAAAAACATGGAAACAACCTAGATGCCCATCAACAGATGAATGGATGAACAAACTGTGGTATGTACACCCGATGGAGTATTATGCAATGCTAAAGAACAATGGTGAATCTGTGAAGCATCTCATAACTTGGATGCATCTGGAGGACATTATGCTGAGTGAAATAAGTCAGTCACAAAAGGAAAAATAGTGTATGAGACCACTACTGTAAAAACTCATGAAAAGGTTTACATACAAAAAGAAACAGTATTTGATGGTTACGAGGGGGGGAGGGGTGGGGATGGAAAAACACTTGACAATAGGTAAGCGATAGCTCTGGTAAAGGGTAAGACAGTACACAATACTGGGGAAGCCAGCACAGCCTGTACAAGGCAAGGCCATGGTAGCTCCAGAGACACATCCAATCTCTCTGAGGGTCTGAATTGCTGGGCTGAGGGCTGTGGGAACCATGGCCTCAGGGAACATCTAGCTCACTTAGCATAACAGAGTTTATAAAGAATATGTTCTACGTTCTACTTTGGTGAGTAGCGTCTGAGGTCTTAAAAGCCTGTGAGCGGCCATATACAATACTCCACTGGTCTCACCCCTTTGGGAGCAAGGAAGAATGAAGAAAACTAAAGACAAGGGAAGATTAGTCCAATGGCCTCCACCAGACTGAGTCCAATACAACTAGATGGTGCCTGGCTGCCACCACTGACTGCTCTGACAGGGACCAAAATAGAGAGTCCTGGACAGAGCTGGAGAAAAGTGTAGAACAAATTTCTAACTCGAAAAGAAAGACCAGACTTGCTGGCCGGACAGAGATTGCAGAAACCGTGAGAGCATGGTCCCCGGACACTGTTTCCGCTCAGTAATGAGGCCAGTCCTGAGGTTAACCCCTCAGCCAAGGATTGAATGGTCCCATGGTACAAGACTAAAGTGGCGCACCAGCCCTGGGACAGGGACTGGAAGGTAGGAGGGAACATGAGCGCTGGTAATAGGGAACCCAGGGTTGAGGAGGGAGGGTGTTGACATGTTGTGGGGTTGTTAACCAATGTCATACAACAATGTGTGTACTAACTGTTTGATGAGAAGCTAGTTTGTTCTGTAAACCTTCATCTAAATTTCCAAAAAAAAAATTTTTTTTATTTACCCTGATGGGGGAGGATACCAGTGGGTTGCAGACCTCAAATTCTCATAAAAGAACTGGACTTAATGGTCTGACTGAGACTAGAAGGACCCCGGAGGTCATGGTCCCCAGAGCTTCTGTTAGCCCAAGAAGGGAACCATTCCCAAAGCCAATTCTTCAGACGGGGATTAGACTTGACTATATAAAACAGAAAATGATACTGGTGAGGAGTGAGCTTCTTAGACCAAGTAGACACAGGAGACTACATGGGCAGCTCCTGTCTGGAGGGGAGATGACAAGGCAAGGGGGACAAAAGCTGGCTGAATGGACACAGAAATAGAGAGTGGAGGGAAGGAGTGTGCTGTCTCATTAGGGGGAGAACAAATAGGAGTATATAGCAAGGCGTCTATAAATTTTTGTATGAGAGAATGACTTGATTTGTAAACTTTCACTTGAAACACAATAAAAATTAAAACAAAGAAAACAAAAAGAAACTCATTCCAATTTTTTGCCCTGTAACCCCTCCTCCACCATCTTCTGCAGTCCTTTCTTTGTTCCACATCATAAGATCACTGTTCTCCCTGCAATTTGGAACACGCTACAGCATCTTGCCTGGGTGCTTGTGTGTTTGCCCATTTCGTGAAATGTTTTATTCTTTACTAAAGCTCTTTTTTTTTTTTCTCAAAAAAATTTAAAAAGTCAAATCAAATCCATTGCCAACGATTCGATTCCAAGTAGCAGAGTATAAATCTGATGTTTTAACAGGATGCTTCCAAGTTAATCCTGATCCCATGTTCCTTCCTTAATGAAACATGTAACAATGAGTATGGTCTGCCAGTTGTGTGTGGCTGTTGCAACAAATTATACAACCCAGCAGAGAAATAGAGAGTGCAGTGGGGAGGAGAGCCGGTGTCAGAATTAGTAAAAAGTTTGAAGAGTGGAAGTGTGTCTGACCTCAACCTCATATGAATCAGCTTCATGCTGATGCTGATTCTTATTATCCCTGAAGTTAGACAAGGTCCGACACTATTGGTACCTCACTGCAGAAGATGAAAGGCTTGTACATAAAATACTGGAAGACATTATTAAAAGAACTTAAAAAAAAGACCTAAATAAATGAAAGGACACTCTGTGTTCATGGATTGGAAGGCTTAATATAGCTAAGATGTCAATACTACCCAAAGCAATCTACAAATTCAATGCAATCCCCATCAAAATTCCAACAGCCTTTTTTGCAGAAATGGAAAACCAACTCTCAAATTTATATGGAAGGAGAAGGAACCCCAAATAGCTAAAGCAATCTTGAAGAAGAACGAAATTGGAGGGCTCAGGCTTCCTGATTTCAAAACATACTATAAAGCCACATTAATTAAAACAGACTGGGACTGGTATAATATAGACATATACTCCAATGGAACAGCATTGAGAGTCCAGAAATAAAATCATACATCTATGATTAACTGATTTTTGATGAGGGTGGTAAGTCTATTTAGGGGGAAAGGAAGTCTCTTCAATAAATTGTGCTAGAAAAATTGGATTTCCGTGTGCAGAAAAATGAATCAGAAACCATTCCTCATGATATACAAAAAATTTTTAAATAGATGTAGAAGCAAAATATGAAACTATAAAATTCTTATGAGAAAATATAGGGGCACAGCTGTAGGATGTACTTCTTAATGATGGATTATCATATATGACAGCAAAAGCATCACTGAAGAGGACATTCAAATGGCTTAAAAACACATGATAAGATGCTCAACGTCATTAGTCCTTGTTAGTTGCTGTCTAGTCGCTTATTAGTATTTGTGTAGGATGGGGTCATGGGCCATCATTTCTCTTATGAGCCACTTCCCCACTTCCACCAAAGGGAGCATCCGGAGGACTTTATAAACTGAGGATTAGCAACAGAATTATATTCTTTGGGTTGAAGATACTTGCTTCTACCATTATCCCCTGAGTCACATAAGCCATAAACCAGTAGTCATCCATTTGAGGCATGTAGCATGAAAGACTATCTTATTTGGAAATCATTTTTTATTTCATAGTTCTCAATCTATACAACTTTTAAGATATTTTATAACTTTTGCTAGAACAATATGTACATGTCTTAAATAATTTTGTTATTAAAAATTCAACTTTGTATGGTATCCACCTCACATTCCCCAAGGTATTGAATGGAGTTTCTTTCAGTAACTACCAAAATCCAGACCAAACTAAATCCACTGCTATCAAGTCGATTCTGACTCATAGCGACCCTATAGGACAGAGTAGAACTGCCCGATAGAGTTTTCAAGGAACACCTGGTGGATTCGAACTGTTGACCTCTCGATTAGCAGTCATAGCACTTAACCACTATGCCACCAGGGTTTCCAGTAACTACCAAATACTTATAAAATGGACACGCTGGATGAATGAAGATAAAATTACCTTTTATATATGAACTTTAGCATTCCTTAAGATGAAATATCAAAGTAAATTAAAAACTAACATTTAGTTATAAGAAATTTATTTTATTATACCCCAATAATTGTCAAATGAAAGTGCACCAACACCTACATAGAAACCAAAATAAATAAATAGGCCACTTGAGAACTGACAAAACCCTTAAGACTAGTTGTGTATGTGGGATTTGAACTGTTCAATTTCCATTGGAGAATGTGATAATGATCTTTGGTGTTTTTGAATTCACTTTTGAATCTTCAGAGGTTTGTCCCCAAAGGCAAACCGTAGCAGAAAGATAGCATGGTTGCTATATAAATACAAAGACTTTGGATTTATCACTGAAAGATAAACGAATTATTTCAAGAGGTAAGATTTCAGCATCTGTGAGTGAAACTGACCTACTGATTCACAATTTACCAGAGAACACTTTGCTCTCTCAGATCGTGTCTGTACTCACAAGTCATAGTTGGGTAACCAGGCAGATGTAATCAAGCAGTCAGCTAGCAGGGAGCTTTGAATTCACTTAAGATCCTAGTCAGGTTAGTATAAAAACCTGAGCTTAATTCAAATTACTAGGACTCCTTACTTATCCACCCATAAGTCCAGAAACTCTATCTATACGTGACATTCAGCCACAATGCTAATAAATTCATTACCTTCTAGATTCTTTGGAGTTATATTATTTTAAACATCTTTGCAGAAAGATTTACTTTATTTATGGGTCCGAGTGCTCTAGGATCACAGTCAATAAGACACAATGGACAAAGCCTAGGATAAAAAGCCAGAAAATTTGCAGAGGAGGGTCAACATGGCCAATAGCTGGGTGATCCTGACTAAACTTCTTAACTTGTGAGGCTATACTTTATTCAGCTCTATACTATGTCAATAATAATATTATTTCATTCTACAATACTCCAATTAGAAAACATTATTACAGTAGAAAATGATTTGATTTGTTTGGATAATTATACTTTAATTACATCATGAGTATCAGTCATATAGTACTTTGTATGGTGATTAGATTGATATTTCACACTCCTTCATAAAGCAATAATATCTAACTACAAATATTTAACACATTTAGAAAAGGTGACTATTCCCTAATTTGAAATTCCTATGTTGTATTAATGTCAAGAAAAATTGTATTTCTCCTTTAAAAATATTCTTGTTTAACTGATAGCCTTTGTGAACTATGTAACTAGATATCTCTTTTATATATTAGCTATCAGAAAGCAGAAAGGCTAATCTCTTATTAACTAATTTCGAAGTATACTCAACTTCATCAATATAATTATTCAATGTCATTTATGTTATAGTTACTAAAGAAGTGGACTGGATTCAAACTCTGGGGCTCATATCGTGATTCCACCACTTCCTACACAACAATAGGTAAGTTACTTAACTTTTCTGCTATCAGTTTCCTTATCTGTAAAATGGGAATAATAAAATACTTAATATTATTTCATGGAAATTAAAACAGAAGTATGTATATAAAATGCTTACTCCCGTGTCTGTTGTTTAAAAAACATTAAATAAATATTATTGATTATGCTATTTTCAGTATGTAATTTTTTTATACATTCTTTTTTAAACTTAGCAATCCTTTTGTTATTTGCATAAGTCTGATGTTTTCTAATCTTTACATTTAGAGGCACTTTGAGTGCACTATTGTAAAAAATAATATTAGACAGAAAACAATACATTATTTCAACCAAGTTTTCCGATGCTTTTTATAAAAGTGATCTAAACATAGAGAGGGACTCATTACTGCATAGAAATATATACATTTTTCTGGGGCTTTAAGTAAACACTAAATTTTTAAAAACAAAACTTGGCTGCTTGAATGAAAACTTTGTGTATAAAGCAGCTACATTGTCTCATGGATTCACTGGTGGAGGGAACCACACTGCAGTGACAGAGTTCATTTTATTGGGCTTAACAGAAGATCCTACCCTTCGGGTCACCCTCTTCATGGTCATCCTGTGCATCTATCTGGTGACCATATCTGGCAATCTCAGCACAATCATTGGGAGCAGAATCTCTCCTCAGCTCCATCATCCTATGTATGTTTTGCTGAGCCACTTGGCTTTTTCTGACATAGGCTATTCATCTTCTGTCATGTCCGATATGCTTGTAAACTTCTTGGTGGAGAGATACACAATCTCCTACCTTGGATGGGCCACCCAGCTTGGTTCAGTTGTTTTCTTTGGGTCAGCTGAGTGCTGTCTTCTGGCTGCCATGGCCTATGATCGCTTTGTAGCAATCGGCAACCCACTGCTTTATTCAACTAAAATGTCCACGCAAGTCTGTGTCCAGCTGTTCTCTGTGGCTTAATTATGTGGTTTTCTCAATACCTGTTGTTGTACTATTTGCTTTCTTTATACTTCTGTGGACCAAATCAAGTCAATCATATTTTCTGTGATTTTGCTCCTTTAGTTAAGGTTTCCTGTTCTGATGTCAGTATCCCTGCAGTGGTCTCCCCTCATTTTCCATCATTGTGGTCACACAGTTCATCATAGCCACCTCCTATGTCTATATCCTCATCACCATCCTGAAGATGCCCTCCACCCAGGGCTGCCACAAGGCCTTCTCCACCTGCACCTCCCACCTCACTGCAGTCACTCTGTACTATGGGACCATTACATTCATTTATGAGATGCCCAAGTCCAGCTACTCTGCTGACCAGAACAAGGTGGTGTCTGTGCTCTACATGGTGGTGATCCCCACAATGAACGCCCTCATCTACAGTCTCAGGAATAATGAGATTAAGGCTGCTCTCAGGAAACAGCTTGGTAGAAAAATATTTTCTTAACGAAACCTCTTATTTTGTAAGGTTTGATGCAATAATATACCATTAAAGTAATATCAAAAGAAACTTAGTTCTTGTGGGCAAAATATATCTACATATAGTTAGACAGCATGAGGCTTCATAGTATACATGGGGGTGGATTTTCAGACACTAAGTCAGAGACAATAGTGAGTTAACTAATGAAATTAAATTAAATTTATAATTAAGAAACACAAATTGATTCACATAAAAAATCTTAACCTGCTGAAAATCTTTTTTAATATTTATTCATATATGATTTTTCAAAAACAATTCTGTGTCATAAGTGAAGGTTATTGTACTTCCAAACCTTTAAAGCTGTGTTCATGTTCAGCATCAGGTTATGCTGAGATGAGCCTGATAACCCTAGTTTTGCCTTGACTGAGCACCTTCTGAGGGGAAATAACAAAGTGGATCTAGACAGTAAAATTGCTAAAGACATTGTGCTTATAGAAAGGTTATGTGCTGGGGATGGTCTTTGTGGACTCATATAATTCCAGCTGTTTTTCTGAGTTCTAACTTTAGCCTTGGAACCAAGGGGTCCCCAGAGTCTAAGAGGAGCACTAGTGGCGCAGTCATTAAGAGCTCAGCTGCTAACCAAAATTTCAACAGATTGAATCCAACAGCTGCTCCTTGGAAATCCTATGGGGCAGTTCTGCTTTGTCCTATAGGGTCACTATGAGTCAGAATTGACTCCAAAGTACGGGTTTGGAGCCCTCGTAGCACAGTGGTTAAGAGCTCGGCTGGTAAACCAAAGGTCGGCAGTTTGAATCCACCAGCCACTCCTTAGAAGACCTGTGGGGAAGTTCTACTCTGTCCTATAGGGTCACTATAAGTTGGAATTGACTTGACAGCAATGGGTGGTGGTAGAGTCTAAGAGTAAGAGACCTCCCTGACTAACCTGTGAGTTGTTCAATCAGATCAGAAGATTTGACTTACTTTGAGGGAATGAGCAGGTTCCCAAACTCATCAGGGACTGAGCAGAGCAAAAGCAGAAAAGGATTTCTAGGAGAATCCAGCAAGCTGGATAAAACTGAGTCTCTGAGGAAGAAACTAATGGAGGAATTTGTTTATGATCAGGCTCACATCCTGTTCCTAAAACTCCAGAGGACTGAATCTTTCCCAGCTAAAATAGTGACTGCCTCTCAGAACAGGCTAAATTAACCCCTATATGCAGATGACTGCTACATTTATTTTTGTTTACTGTCCCTACTTAAGGATTCAGACACAAATTGCATCTTTTTGCAAACAGAAACACAGGGAATGTCTTATTCTGGGTTCTCTAGAGAAACAGAACCAGAAGAGAAAGAAAAAGAGAACAGCACTTTGAACCTTCTGTTCCAGTAACTGCAGGTTTGGTAATTTTAAGCAACTCTCATGGTGCATAGAGCTAAAGAGAGAGGGATTTATCTAGCTGAATTGGCTCACATGATTATAGGAGCTACTCGTTTCCTTTGATCGACTGAGAATCATGGTGATGCCATGTGTTATAGACTAGAACTGCTCTATATGGTTTTCTTAGCTGTAATCTTTATGGAAGGAGACTGCCAGGTCTTTCCTCCACAGCACCATTGGGTGGGTTGCAACCATCATCCTTTGGGTTACTAACTGAAAGCAAACCACCTGCACCACCCAAAGCCGTATAAATATTCCACAGTTTTTTTAAAAATAACTTCATTGCCAACAAGTTGACTCTGACAGAACTGCCCCATAGAGTTTCGAATGCTGTAATTTCTATGGAAGCACACTGCCACATCTTTCTCCCACAGAGCAGCTGGTTCGTTTGAATCATCAACATTTTGGTTAGTAGCTGAGCGCTTAACCACTGTGCCACCAGAGAGACAGAGAGAGAGATTGATTTTGAGAAATTGGCTCACAGAATTAGGCGGGCCAGAAAGTCTGAAATCTGTATGTCAGATAAAGGTTAGAAATTCAAGCAATGTTGTCTGTTTACAGTGAAGAAGCTGTATCCGTCTTCTTCAGGAAACTATAGTTTGGTCTTAAGGCTTTCAAATGATTGGATGAAGCACATTCACATTGTAGAGGGTAATCCGCTTAGTTTAAGGTCAAGTGATTAAATGTTAATCATATGTAAATATCTTTATAGTAACCTCTAGACTACTGTTTGTCCAAACAACTGGGCACCTTAGGCTATTCATGTTGACATAAAATGAGTCATCACAGGGCATTAATCACTTCATTCATTCAAAAATTATACTGAGTACTTCTAATATTTCTAGTACTGTGTGGGCTATTGGAAATATAAATGACAACAAAAGTGTCTGCCTTCCTGGAATTAATCATCTAGCAGAGGAGACAAACAACAAAACTAACAAGTATGTGATATAGACTATTAGAAGCTGGTGAGTGCAATGGAGAAAGAAAAAGCAAAGCAGAGTAAGGGAGACTGACATGTCAGCGTAGACCTTACTGAGAAGGTAATATCTGAGCAAAGGGACTGAGGTAGGTGAAGAGACCTCATGCCAGCTGTGACGTTGCCTGTGTACACACATACAATTGACCTTTGAGGCTTCTGTTCCAGCAATGGCAGGCTTGGTAATTTTAATCAGCTCTCATGGTGAACACAACTAAATAAGCTTGCGGAAATGTTAAATACATCATAAAATCACATTAGAGCTCACAGGATAATAAGTGAGAACCCAGATAAACTGTGATTATCAGGGAGATAAGCTCACCACTCAAAAATACTTTTTCAATAAGAAGATTTGACAGGTAGGAGAGAAAGCTAAGAACTGGGGCTGTGGATTTAGTGTTCTTTTGGAGTTGAAAGAGGCAGAAATCAAAGCCTAGGGCATGTCCAGGTGAGAAGTCTAATTCATACACCTCATATACATCAATATGGTCGGGAGAAACATGAAGTAAACAAGCCTTTGTACAGATATGCAGCCCTGGAAATCTAGGGAAAGTCAAGCCTGGAACTTGGGTTAATGTGGTCTAAGACAAGGTGACTTGAATAAATACGTGAACATCCTATCTGGAGAAAGGTCTTCATTCCAAGCCTTTTTTTTTCCTGACAATAATTACGACCATGAAAGAGTGAAAAATAATGTCCAACACAGAAGGAGACAAGAGACTAAACATTGGAACCAGTGGGAACAACAGACCACAGAAACAGAATCACTAAGACTAAGATAAGGGAATTAACAGACAGAGACTATAGTGCTAAGCTTAAAGAATTAAAAGAAACTTAAAAATAAATACAATCAACTCAACAAAATACTAGCAAACCAAATCAAAAACACATTAAAGGATTATATACCATAATCCAATGAGATTTATCCCAGGAATGCAAGGATGGTTCAACACTAGAAAATCAACCAATGTAATACAGCAAACTAATAGAACAAAGGAAAGGACCACTTGTTCATCTCAATCAGTACAGAAAAGGCATTTGACAAAATTTACCACCCTTTCATGATAAATACAAACAAGGTAGGGATATAAGGGAAATGAGTTTCTTTGCGTAGCCTTATATCCTTGATTCTGTACAAGAGAGACAGAGGAAGAAATCAGCCTGGGAGATTTTCTTCCTGGGCACTAAGGAGTTGTCATAGTTTCCCTTATTACAGTCACCCAGGGAAGAAGCCAGTCCCTGCCAGTAGAAAATATCAGTTTTGCAAATAGATGGAGTCACTTGAGAGGGGATTGGTCAGTTTAGTCCAGTGAGAGGATTGGTCAGTTATTATGCAGAGGGTGTGTAAAATCTGCCCAATAAGAATAAGCCACTTGCCTATATAAGCAACTATCCCACAGAGGTTGAGAGGATACCTCAGTACCATCAAGAAGATCCTGAAGTGGAATGTGTCTTTTGGACCAGGGGTCCTTGTGCTGAGAACTTTCTAGACCCAGGAGACAGAGCTGTAACACTGAAGACCAGCATGAGATGGTATGGTGGGCTTCCTGGCCCACGGATTGACGTGGTTACAGTGCAAGCACAGACCCATGGAACCAGAGAAATGAGGGCCTTCAGGTAGAAGGCTTGCTGCTGTAGTGGGGTGCCTGCAGGCACTTGTTTGTGGAGTTAATAAGCTCCAGCACAGGCATGAGCAGGGGCAGAGGCCAGGCCAGAAGGGGCAGAGGTACAGGCCAGGCCCAAGCCCTGAGAGTGAGGGCCCGGAAGCAGCGGCCAAGCAGAAGCTGTCCTGACTCAAGTACTACATCCTGAGTTATTCCTGTTACTTCTCTGTGTGTGGACTTTAAATCTTAAAACTGAGGTACTGGCATAACTGAAATGGATGACTTTGAGCCTCAAGTTAAACTCCATTCTGAATTAAACTCATATCTTGACTTCTGCTGTTCTAAAGAGAAAATTCAGCCTTTTTGTCAAAATTTAACAGCTTGTAACACAAAGGGGGCATAGAAGGATTTCTGGCATGGATGAGGAACTATTTGTTGAAGGTGTTTATTAAGAATATTATTCAGCTTGGTCTTAAAAGAATGCCTATCTCAAGCATGTCCACAGAGGTTACAAAATAGGATCAGAATTGATAATGTTAAGATGAAGCCTGTAACTTTCTAATAACTCTGTAACCAAGATGAGGTAAACATCAATTAACCAAGTCTTAATCAAACTACACTTTCACTTACTGGAATCTTCTGCTCCATTTCTGCTAACGCTTTGTAAACCCGTAACTAGGTAAAATCATAAGCCCGTTACCTTAAAATGAGGGAAAAGGCAGACATACAGCCGGAATTAAAATTATTCCCACAGAATGCCTTGTTAGACAAACCTCAGGATGTAACAATCACAGAATGTAACAAATAGACTTACTGACGTTAAGAAGAATGTCTTGGTCAAACATGTTAGGAAGATTAGAAATTAATGTTATGAATGCTTGTAGCTTAAGAAAATCCTTGTAATTTCTTGCCATGTAATACCGTACCTCCACCATTTGCAGTCATTTGTTCGATCGACCTGATAAAACTTCATCGTTCTCTGTGCAGTTTGGAACACACCACAAACTCTTGCCTGGGTGCTTGTGTGTTTGCCCGTTTTGTGAAATGTTTTATCCTTCAATAAAACTCTGTTTCTATTTCTTAAAAAAGAAAAAAAACAAACTCAAACCCATTACTGTCGAGTCAATTCCAACTAGCACAGCGTAAGTCTGGTTTTTTACCACGACATTTCCAAGTTAATACTGATCCCATTTCACTTTCTTAATAAACCATGTAACTGTGAGTATGGCCTGTGAGTTGTATGTGGACCTTGCAACAAATTATCAAATCTGGCAGAGAAGTACAGAGTGCAGTGGGGAGGACAGCTGGTGTCAGAATTAGTAAAAATTTTGAAGGGTGGAAGTGTGTGTGACCTCAACCTCATATGAGTCAGCTTTGTGCTGATGCTGATTCTTATTCTCCCTGAAGCTAGACAAGGTCCCACACTATTGCTACCACATTTCAGAAGGTGGAAGACTTGTACATAGAATACTGTAAGATGTTACTAAAAGAAATTAAACAAGACCTTAATAAATGAAAGGATAGCCTGTGTTCATGGATCGAAGGCTAATCATAGCTAAGATGTCAATCCTACCCAAAGCAATGTGCAAATTCAATGTAATCCCCATCAAAATTCCAACAGCCTTTTTTTTTGCAGAAGTGGAAAATCAATTCTCAAATTTATATGGAAGGAGAAAAAAAAAAGAACCCAAAATAGCGAAAGCAATCTTGAAGAAGAACGAAGTTGGAGGCTTCAGGCTTCCTGATTTCAAAACATAGTATAAAGCCACAGTAACTAAAACAACTTGGTACTGGTATAATAATAGACATATAGAGCAATAGAATAGAATAGAGAGTACAGAAATAAAATCATATATCTGTGATCAACTGATTTTTGACAAGGGTGCTAATCTATTTAATAGGGAAAGAATTCTCTTCAATAAATTGTGCTGGAAAAATTGGATTTCCATGTGCACAAAAATGAGTCAGAGTTCATGCTTCATACTACACAAAAAATAAAATAAAATAGATGAAGAACCAAAATATGAAACCATAAAATTCTTACAAGAAACTATAGGGGCACAGCTATAAGATGTACTTCTTAATGATGGATTATCAGATGTGACAGCAAAAGGATCACCGAAGAGGACATTCAAATGGCTTAAAAATACGAGAAAAGGTGCTCAAAATCGTTAGTCCTTATTGTTCTCAGTTTCTGTCTACTTGTTTATTAGTATTTCTGTAGGACAGGGTGCTGGGCTATTATTTTTCTTACGAGCCACTTTCCCGCTTCTGTCATGGGGAACATTGGGTGCACTTTATAAATTGAGGATTAGCAAGAGCATTACATTGAGTCTTTGGGTTGAAGATACTTGCTTCTACCTTCATTCCCCTAGTCACATAAGCCACAAACCAGTAGTCATTCCTTTGAGGTATATAGTATGAAAGACTGTCTTATTTGAAAATCATTTTTTTAATTCATAGTTCTCGACCTATACAACTTTTAAGGTAGTTATTTTTAAACTTTTGCTAGAAAAAATATATAAATGTCTTAACTAATTTTGTTATTAAAAATTCAGCTTTACATGGTTGTCCACTTCATATTCCCCAAGGAATCGAACAGAATTTCTTACTCTCACTACCAAATACTTACAAAATGAACAAGCTGAATGAATGATGGTAACATTTCCTTTTATATATGAACTTTAGTACGCCTTAAGATGCAGTATCAAAGTAATTTCAAAACTATTATGAGAAATTTATTTTATTGTATAACTGTCAAATGAAAATGCACCAACACCTACATAGAAACAAAAATAAAAAAATAAATAGGCTGCTTGAGAATTGACAGAACCCTTAAGATTAGTGGTGTATGTGTGATTTGAACTGTTTGGTTTCCACTGGAGAATGTGATAATGATCTTTGGCACTTTCAAATTCACATTTGATTCTTTAGAGATTTATCCCCAAAGGCAAACAATAATACAAAGCTAGAAAGATAGTGTGGCTGCTATATAAAAACGATGACTTTGGATTTATTACCAAACGATGAATGAATTATTTCAAGAGGTAAGATTTCAGCTTCTGTGAGTGAAATTGACGTATTGATTATAATTCAACACTGAGAACACTTTACTCTCTAAAATTGTGTCTGTACTCACAAGCCGTAGTCGGGTAACCTGGCAGATGTAACCAAGCAGCCACCTAGCAAGTAACTTTGAATTCACTTAGGTTTCCAGTCAGGTTAGTTTGAAAAAATGAGCTCCATTCAAATTACCAAGACTCCTTATTTATCTACCCCTAAGTCCAGGAACTCATATAATCTTTAACACTATCTACACATGACATCCACCACAATGCTAACTAATTCATTAGCTTCTAGATTCTTTGGGGATTTATTATTTTACACATCTTTCCAGAAAGTTTTACTTTATTTATGGGTCTCAGTGCTCCAGGATCACAGTCAACAAGACACAACAGATGAAGCCTAGGATAAAAAGCCAGAAAATTTCCAGATGCGGGTCAACCGGGCCACTAGCTGGGTGATCCTGGCTAAACTTCTTAACTTGCGAGGCTATACTTTATTCAGCTATACACTACGTCAAAAATAATATTTCATTCTACAATACTCCAATTAGAAGCATTCTTATAGTAGAAAATCATTCGATTTTTTTTGATAATTGTACTTTAATTACATCCTGGGTATCAGTCATATATTGTTTTGTAAGGTGATTAGATTGATATTTCACATTCCTTCATAAAACAATAATATTTTAACTACAAATATTTAATAAATTTACAAAAGGTGACTATACCCTAATTTGAAATTCCTGTGTTGTATTAATAACAAGAACAATTGTATTTCACCCATTAGCACAAGTTGCTTCAACTCCTCATTCTCAGTCTTCTCATGTGAAAAATAAGGATAATAGAAGTAGGTAACCTCGTGAAATTCTTGTGAGAATTTGAACTTATGTAAAATGGTAAGCATAGTTCCTACCACAAAATAAGCTCTGAATGAATGTTGGTTCTTATTCTGTTGGGGGAAAACCCTACTTCACTCATTCTTCAGGGAGGGAGATAAGAGTTTCTAAAATTAGGATTAGCAAGAGAATTAGGATAAGATTTCTGTCTTCAAATTGCCAACACGTGTTTACCACGACTATCCATCCTCCCTATACTGTAAACTACTCCTCAGGAGGCAACCCTTTGAGGCACTGACAGTGAGTGAAAGACTATTTCTTATCCGGAATTTCTCTAAGACTCGTTTTATAAGTTAGCTATCTATATAATTCGCCATATGTGTGTCTTTTAACTTTTGCTATACTAATCAATGTACATGTCTTTATAATTCTTGTTATTTAAAATTCAACTTTGCATAAAGTTCTACCTCATGTTCCCCAAGGTATTTAATGACTTGTCTTATAAATATTAGTAAAAAAATATTTATCAATGAACAGTACAGAATGGATAAAGCCAAGCTTAACTTTCTATATCTGAAGTTTAGCACTGAGCATCCCTTAATCAGAAATATCAAAGTAAATTTGGAACCGATATTTAGGTAGAAAACAAAAACCAAACCAGTTGCCATAGAATGGATTCCGACTCATAGAGACCCTAAGACAATTTATATTATTCTCCTCAATAATTATTAAACGCAAGTTATAGACCTGTGCATGAACATCTATGGAGAAACAAAAGAATACATTGACCACTTGAGAATTTACAGAATCCTGTGAGGACTGCAACTGCTCGATATGTGCTCCAGGACATGGTAATGCGCTTTGTGAATTCACATTTGAATCTCTAGAATCTTCAGAGATTTATTCCCAAAGGCAAACAATAATAAATGATAATCTATGTAACCACAGTGACTTTAGAATTATTACTAAAGATAAGTGAGTTTTTTTCCAGAAGTTTGTGTGTGTGTGTGTGCACGTGTGTGTCTGTGTGTGAATGAATCTGAAGTATTGATTTTCATTTACCATCTGAGAACACATTACTCTCTAACCTGTCCGTACTCACAAACCAAGGGTGGGAAAGAGGGCACACGTAATCCAGCAATCAACTAGCTAGTAAGAATCTTTGGCTGAATGACTCTGTTTCCACAATCAGTTTCATGTGAATGAAAAGGGACAATCCAAACTACCAGGACTCCATATGACCAGAAGCTCAGGATCGCTCAACACTATCTAAACAAGATATTTACCCTGAAAAAAAAAAAAAAAAAAATCACTGCCATGGAGGGGATTCTGAAATGCATTCGGTATTTATTGTTAGTAAATAGCTTGGCAGAAAAACTTACTTTGTTTACAGATCTGAATGCTTTTAACAGCAGGACAAAGCTCAGAATGTGAAGCCCAAAAATTTGGTCATCGGAGCCAACGCAGCCCCTAGCTGGGTGATCCTGGGTAAACTTTTCAATATTTAGATTATACTTTATTCAGCTATACACAGGCAGATGTGGCTTAAAACATTTGACAACATATAGTCAAGTCCACGGTCCTGTGAAAAAAAATTTTTTTTTTCTTTAAAGTGTAAGCAGCTCTCCTTTTATCATTTCCCCCTAACGGTTTTAAGGAAACCCTGGTGGTGTAGTGGTTAAGAGTTACAGCTGCTAACCAAAAGGTTGGCAGTTTGAATCCACCAGGCGCTCCTTGGAAACTCTACAGGACAATTCTACTCTGTCTTTACGGTCAGTATGACTCCGAATCAACTTGACGGCAACGCGTTTGTTTTTAATGGTTTAAGTGAAATTCCAGTAGTCTAGTGGTTAAGAGCTCAGCTACTAACCAAAATGTCAGCAGTTCAAATCCACCAGCTGCTCCTTGGAAACCCTATAGAGCAGTTCTACTCTGTCCTATAGGCTCGTTTTGAGTCGGAATTGATTGCCCACAGCAAGATTTTTTTTTTTTTTAATGGTTTTAAAGACCCCCAAACCCAGACTCTTGCAGCACCGGACCACGGGTGGAATATAGGCAGGTGAGTCAGAGGACACGGTTCTGGGCTTGGGGTCTTGGGCTTTGTCAGGTGGTGGCTGCAGCTGGGGCTGCGGGGGCCCTGGCAGCTCCACAGTTCAGGCTGGCAGAACATCGGGTGGGGTTGGCCTCGCTCTGCCCTCTCCCCCTTCATTTCCTCACTTCCTCTCCATCGCCACCCATTCCTCTGGCCTTCACCCTCAGCTCCACCAGCAGCAGCAGTGGCAATAGCAGTGACAAGGACGACTGGAAGCTGACTCCCATAGGGTTTTTAATATGGTGCTAATATAACAGAAACCCTGGTGGTGTGGTGGTGAAGTGCTACGGCTGCTAATCTAAAGGTCAGCAGTTGAAATCCGCCCGGCGCTCCTTGGAAACTCTATGGGGCAGTTCTACTCTGTCCTGTGGGGTCGCTATGAGTCGGAATCCACTCCATGGTAAAGGGCTTGTTAGTATAATGTCCACATCACATAACATCCTATTTCACAGAACATATGATGGACCAATGCGTGTCTTTATTATGTTAAAAATTATGTGATTTTATTCTACAATGCTTCACTTAGAAAACATTATTAGAGTAGGGAATGATTTTGTTCGAATAAATGCACTTTAGTTATGTCCTGATTATTAAACATAAAGTGTTTTGCGTAGTAATTAGATCGATATTTCAAACTATAGGTAGTCCCCAATTTATGAGTTACGGATGAAGCACACGTAGGACCGTCCGGTTTTGTTTTGTATCTTACTGTCAATAATATGTACTACATACAATGTTGCAGCACGTAATTTGCTGCTTTAACATTCTCAGAAGTTCACTCAAAGATGTTCAGTGTTACGACTTACCGTTCAAAACACAGCTGTATAGAGAACTATGAAAACTAAAAAAAATGTATTTGACTTGCGTTGGAACCGATTTACACTGGATTTCTCAGATCGGAGACAGGTCTAAGTCGGGGACTACCTGTGCTTGATAAAACAATAATATTTTAATTACAAATATTTAAAAATTTAGTAAATTACCAAAAGGTGACTCCATTCATCTCTACTTTGAAATTCCCTTCTGGTACTATTATCAAAAGCAATTGCACCTCTATTCTTTTTAGATGATCTTATTTAACCAATAAACCAAAAACCAAAACCCATTGCTGTCCAGTAGATTCTGACTCATAGCGACCCTATAAGACAGAGTAGAACTGCCTCATAGCGTTACCGAGAAGCAGCTGGTGGATTTGAACTGCCAACCTTTTGGTTAGCACCCTGGCTCTTAACTACTGCACCACCAAGGCTTCATAGTGACCCACAGACATTGTAAAATATATAAGTCACTAGCCTACTTTCTCATTTATTAGCTTTTAAAAAGCTTAAAGGATAATCCAATATCCACCTATTGGCAAGTGTATTGGATACTGAGGTAAGTATTATTTAACTTCATTTATAGTAAAGTTACTAAAGAACTGTCAGACTTGCTGGCAATCACATTTTGACTCCACACTTGCTATGTAACCTTGTGCAAGTTACATAATCTCTTTCACTCATTTTCCTCATCTACAAAATAATAATGAAAGCACTTAATATTATTTTATAGAAAATAAAATGGAACTATGTATGATGGTACAGTGGTTAAGAACTACAGCTGCTAACCAAAAAGTTGGCAGTTGAATTTCACCAGCTGATCCTTGGAAACCCTATGGAGCAGTTCTACTCTGTCCTATAGGGTCACTATGAGTGAGAATCGATTAGACAGCAACAGGTTTATTTTTGTACTGGATATGTGTGTATACGGATATGGGTATATATGGATATGTGTATATCTATGTATTTTACATAAATATATATACTCCTAGCCCTATTCTTATCACTCACTAAGCTTGTAATAATAGATTTTCTCAAGCTTTCAATATAAAACCTGTATTTTTCTTTGTATTATACTCACCATTTCTTTTTGTTTTTTAATCAGTTTCTATTTTTTAGATTTAAAAACCACTTTAAATACATTTTTTGAAAAATTATAATATAAAAAGGAAAATCATCATACATTGAATTTTCTGGTGTTTTTGCCAATAACAATAAATATAAATAAATATAATTGCATATCAACAAGTAAATACAAATATTTCTTATCATTACATATTAATATGCAATGACACTTGAACGATATCTTTATGTATAATGACTTTCCATGTGTGTATTAAAGAAAATGGAGCCATGAAATTTATAACTGCTTTAATGCAATTTTTTCATCACAGATCTTTTCTCATTCCAGCTACATTGTCTTATGGATTCCCTGGTGGATGGAAACCACACTGCAGTGACAGGGTTCATTTTATTGGGCTTAACAGAAGATCCTACGCTTCGGGTCACCCTCTTCATGGTCATCCTATGCATCTATCTGGTGACCATATCTGGCAATCTCAGCACAATCATCCTTATCAGAATCTCTCCTCAGCTCCATCGTCCTACGTATTTTTTCCTGAGCCACTTGGCTTTGACTGACATAGGCTATTCATCGTCTGTCACACCCAATATGCTTGTAAACATCCTGATGGAGACAAATACAGTCTCCTATCTTGGATGTGGGATCCAACTTGGATCAGCTGCTTTCTTTGGACCACTTGAGTCCTTTCTTCTGGCTGCCATGGCCTATGATCGCTTTGTAGCAATCTGCAACCCACTGCTTTATTCAACTAAAATGTCCACGAAAGTCTGTGAGCAGTTATTATCTGTGGCTTATGTAGGTGGTTTTCTCGATGCTTCCTCCTTTACCATTTCCTTCTTTTCTTTATTCTTCTGTGGACCTAATCGAGTCAATCATTTTTTCTGTGATTTTGCTCCTTTAGTTAAACTTTCTTGTTCTGATGTCAGTATCCCTGCAGTGGTCCCCTCATTTTCTGCTGGCTCCATCATTGTGGTCACAGTGTTTGTCATAGCCATCTCCTACATCTACATCCTCATCACCGTCCTGAAGATGCACTCCACTGAGGGCCGCCACAAGGCCTTCTCCACCTGCACCTCCCACCTCACTGCAGTCACTCTGTTCTATGGGACCGTTACATTCATTTATGTGATGCCCAAGTCCAGCTACTCGACTGACCAGAACAAGGTGGTGTCTGTGTTCTACTTGGTGGTGATCCCCATGTTGAACCCCCTCATCTACAGTCTCAGGAATAATGAGATTAAAGCTGCTCTGAAGCAGCAGCTTGATAGGAAAATATTTTCGTAGCAAAACCTCTTATTTTGTAGAGTTTGATGTAATAATATACTATTAATGTAATATTAAAAGAAATTTGATTCCTGTGGGCAAAATATATCTGCATATAATTAGCCAGTATGAGGCTTCGTAGTATACATGGGGGCTGATCTTCAGACAGTAAATCAAAGAAAATAGTGAGTTAACTTTAATAAATTAAATTAAATTAAATTAAAAAAAAAAACACAAATTGGTTCACAGGAAAAAAATCTTAATCTGCTGAAAATCTTTTTTAAGCTTTATTTATATATTATTTTTCAAAACCAGTTTTATGTCATAAATCAAGTTTCTCAGGCCTCCAAATCTTTAATGCTGTATTCATTTTCAACAGCAGATTATGCTGAGATGAGCCCGATAACCCTAGTTATGCGTTGATTGAGTACCTTCTGAGGGGAAATAACAAAGTGGAACAAGATGGTAAAATTGCTAAAGACATGGTGCTTATAGAAAGCTTAACTGCAGGGGTTGGTATTTGTGTACTCATAAAATTCTAGCCTATGTTTCTGGGTTCTGACTATGGTCTTAGACATAAGGGGTCCCCAGAGTCTAAGAGGATGAGACCACCCTGACTAACCTGTGAACTGCTCAGTCACATCACAAGAGATGACTTCCTCTGAGGGAATAAATAGGGTTCCCAAACTCATCAGGGAAAGAGCAGAGCAAAAGCAAAAAAAGGATCCAGGAGAATCCGGCAAGCTGGATGACGTTGAGTCTGTGAGGAAGAAACTCTTGGAGGAATTTACGATCAGGTCCACATTCTGCTCATAAAACTCCAGAGGCCTAGACTGTTTCTCAGCTAAAATAGTGACTGCCCCTCTGGACAGGCTAAATTCACCTCTGTATGCTGATGACTGCTACATTTATTTCTGTTTCCTGTCCCCACTTAAGGATTCAGACACAAATTGCATCTTTTTGTGAAGAGAAATAAAGGGCATGTCTTACTGAGGGTTCTGTAGAGAAACAGAACCAGTAGAAAGAGAAAAAGAGAGAACATACCTTTGAGCCTTCTGTTCCAGCAATTGCAGGTTTGGTCATTTTAAGCAACTCTCATGATGAACACAGCTAAAGAGAGGGAGGGATTTTTCTAGAGGAACTGGCTCACATGATTAGGGGACCTAAACCTGTTGCCATCAATCGAGACTCACGGTGATGCCATGTATTCCCGACTAGAACTGCCCCTCGTGGTTTTCTTGGCTATAACCTTTATGGAAGCAGATTGCCAGGTCTTTTATCCACAGCACTGTTGGGTGGGTTAGAACCGTCAACCTTTAGGTTAGTAACCGAAAGCAAACCATTTGCCCTACCCAGGGCCGTATACATAGTCTGGAATATATGTAAATAACCTGGTTGTGGTCGAGCTGATTTCAACTGAACTGCCCCATAGAGTTTCCAACACTGTAATCCCTATTGAAGTAGACTGCCACATCGTTCTTCTGCTGAGTGGCTGGTGAGTTCTAACTGCCAACCTTTTAGTTAGTAGCTGAGTGCTTAAACACTGTGCCACCAGAGAGAGAAAGATTGATTTTGAGGAATTGGCTCATGGGATTAGGCAGGCTAGGAAGTCCAAAATCCATATGTCAGATAAAAGGCTGGAAATTCCAGCAATGTCTATTTACAGTATTGAAGTTGAATCCTTCTTCAGGAAACCACAGTTTGCTTGTAAGGCCTTCAAGGGATCAGATGAAGCACGTCCACATTATGGAAGGTAATCCGCTTAGCAGCATCTAGACTCGTGTTTGTCCAAACAACTGGGCACCATAGCCTATTCATGTTGACATAAATTTAATCATCACATGGCATTAATCATTTCATTCATTAAAAAATTATACTGAGTGCTTCTAATACTCTGGTACCACATAGACTACTGGAAATAAGTGGCAAAAAAAGGTGTCTGCCCTCCTGAAATTAATATTCTAGCCAAGGAGACAGACAACAAACACAGCAAGGACATGATATAGACTATTAGAAGCTGGTGAGTGCTGTGGAGAAAGAAAAAGCAAAGCAGAGTAAGGGACATTGACATGTTAGTGTAGACCTCGCTGAGAGGGTAACATCTGAGCAAAGGATCGAAATAGGTGAAGACACTTTGTGCTAGCTGATACCTGTGTACACACATAGAATTGACCTTTGAGGCTTCCACTCCAGCAATGGCAGGCTTGGCAACTTTAATCAACTCTTATGATGAACACAACTAAATAAAAGCTTGATGAAATACTAAATATATCATAAAATCATATTAGAGCTTAAAGGATAATAACTCAGAACCCAAATAAACCGTGATTACCCAGAGAAGTGAGCTCAGCACTCAAAAATGCTTTTACAATGAGGAGATTTGAGAAGTAGAAGAAAAAGCTAAGAGGTGGAGCTGTGGATTTAGTGTTCTTTTGGAGTGAGAGAGGCAGAAATCAAAGCCTAGGGCATGTCCAGGTGAGAAGTCTAATTCATGCACCTCATATACACCGTGATGGTAGGGAGAAACATGAAGTAAACAAGCCTTTGTACAGATTTTCAGCCCTGGGAACCTAGGGAAACTTAAGCCTGGAAGTTGGGGTAAGGTGGTCTAAGACAAGTAGACCTGAATAAATACATGAACATCCTATCTGGAGAAAAGTCTTCATTCAAAGACTTCATTCCAAGGCTTTTCTACCAATAATTATGATCATCAAAGACTGAAAACTAATGTCCCATGCAAAATGAAACAAGAGACTAAACACGGGAACCAGTACGAACAACAAACCATAGAAACAGAATTGCTAAGACTAAGATAAAGAGATTAACAGAGACTATAATACTGTTAAACTTGAAGAATTAAGAGAAACTTAAAAATTAATACAATCAACTCAAGAAAATACTAGCAAACCAAATCAAAAAACATATTAAAGGATTATACAGCATCATCAAGTGAGATTTATCCCAGAAATTCAACGGTGGTTGAACATTAGAAAGTCATCAATATAATACAGCAAACTAACAGAACAAAGAAAAGGACCAATTTTTCACCTCAATCAATATAGGAAAGGCATTTGACAAAATTCAACACCCTTTCATGGTAAAAACAAACAAGATAGGAATATAAGGGAAAGGAGTTTCTATGCGTAGCTTGGGAGATTTTTCTCTGGGCCCTGAGGAACTGGTACAGTTTCTGCTGTTACAGTTACCCAGGGGAGAAGCCAGTCCCTGCCAGTAGAAAATGTCAGTTAGATGGAGCCACTTGAGAGGGATTGGTCACTTTAGTCCAGTGAGGGGATTGGTCACTTATTATGCAAAGAGGGTGTGTAAACGCTGCCCAGTAAGATTGAGCCACTTGCCTATATAAGCAACCATCCCACAGAGGTTGAAGGGGTACCTCACTAACACCAAGAAGAGCCTGAAGTGGAGTGTGTCTTTTGGACGAGGGGTTCCCGTACTGAGAATATTAGACCTGGGAGAAAGAGAGAGCTGGAACACAGAAGACCAGCGTGAGACAGCGTGGTGGGCTTCCTGGCCCATGGAGTGAGATGTCTACAGTGCACTTGCTGACCCATGGAACAAGAGAACTTAGGGCCTTTAGGTAGGAGGCTTGCTGCTGTAGTGCGGTGCGTCCAGGCACTTGTTGGTGGAGCTAATAAGCTCAAGGCCAGGCCTAAGCAGAGGCAGAGGCCAGGACCAGGTGGGGACAGAGGCCAGGCCAACAGGGGCAGAGGTAGAGGCCAGGCCCAAGTCCTGAGAGTGAGAGCCTGGCAGCAGAAACCAAGCAGAAGGTATCCTAATTGAAGAACTATATCCTGAGTTATTCTTGTTACTTCTCTGTATGTGGACGTTAAACCTTAAAACTAACCTAGCGGCATAACTGAATGGATGACTTCAGGCTAAATTAAAACTCCATTCTGAATTAAAGTGAAATCTTCACTTCTATTGTTCTAAAGAGAAAATTCAGCCTCTTTGTCAAAATTTAACTGTGTGTAACACAAAGGGAGCAATAGCAGGATTTCTGGCATGGATGAGGAATTGTTCGTTGAAGGTGTTTATTAAGAATGTTTATTCAGCTTGTTCTTAAAAGAATGCCTATATCAAGCATGTCCACGGAGGTTAGGAAATAGAATTGATAATGTTAAGATGAAGCCTATAACTGTCTGATAATTCCGTAACCAAGATGAGGTAAACATCAGTTAACCAAGTCTTAAACTACATTTTCAATACTGGAGTCTCCTGCTCGGTTTCTGCTAATTCCTTGTAAACCCGTAACTAGGTAAAGTCATAAGCCTGTTAGCTTAAGAAGGGCGAAGAGGCAGATGTAGCACTGTAATTAAAATGACTGCCAACGGAATGCCTTGTTCAACAAATCTCAGGATGTAACAATCTCAGAGTGTAGCAAATAGGCTTACTGATGTTAAGAAGAATGTCTTGGCCAAACAGGTAGACAGGTTAGAGATTAATGTTAGGAAAGCTTGTAGTTTAAGAAAGTCCTAGTAATTTTTTGCCATGTAACTCTTCCCTTCACTCCCCACATCTGCAGTCCTTTGTTTGTTCCACCTGATAAAACCTCACTATTCTCCCTGAAGTTAGGAACACAGTACAGCATCTTGCCTGGGTGCTTGTGTGTCTGCCTGTTTCGTGATATGTTTTAGCCTTCAATAAAGCTCTTTGTTTTTATTTCTCAAAAGCAAAAAAACAAAAACAAAAAAAACCCATGACCTTTGAGTCAGTCCCAACTAGCAGAGTATAAATCTGGTGTTTTACCAAGACACTTCCAAGTTAATCCTGATCCCATGTTACTTCCTTAATAAGCTATGTAACTGTGAGTATGGCCTGTGAGTTGTGTGTGGCCGTTGCAACAAATTATCAAACCCAGCAGAGAAGTAGAGAGTGCAGTGGGGAGGACAGCTGGTGTCAGAATTAGGAAAAACTTTGAAGAGTCAGCTTTGTGCTAATGCTGATTCTCATCCTCCCTGAAGTCAGACAGGGTACGACAGTGTTGCTACCTCGCTACAGAAGGTGAAAGACTTGTACATAAAACACTGGAGGACATTACTAAAAGAAATTTTTAAAAAAGACCTAAATAAATGAAAGGAGAGTATGTGTTCATGAATTGGAAGGATTAACATAGCTGTCAATACTACCCAAAGCAATCTACAAATTCAGTGCCACCCCCATCAAATTCCAACAGCCTTTTTTTTTTGCAGAAATGGAAACCAATTCTCAAATTTATATGGAAGGAGAAGGAACGCCAAATAGCTAAAGCAATTTTCAGGAAGAACGAAGTTGCAGGACTCAGGCTTCCTGATTTCAAAACATACTATAAAGCCACACTAATTAAAAGAGCCTGAGACTGGTGTAATAGTAGACATATAGACCAATGGAATAGCATTGAGAGTGCAGAAATAAAATAATATGTCTATGATCAATTGATTTTCGATAAGGATATTTATTTGATTGGGAAAGAAGTCTCTTCAATAAATTGCGCTGGAAAAATTGGAGTTCCATGTGCAGAAAAATAAACCAGAATCCATGTCTAATAATACAAATTTTTTTTTTTAATAGATGAAGAAGCAAAACATGAAACCATAAGATTCTTACAGGAAAATGCAGGGGCATGGCTAAAGGAAGTACTTCTTAATGATGGATTATCAGATATGACAGCAAAAGGATCACTGAAGAGGGCATTCAGATGGCTTAAAAACAAATGAAAAGATGCTCAACAGCATTAGTCATTGTTAGTTGCTGTCTAGTGGCTTATTAGTATCTGTATAGAATGGAGCACTGGGCCACTATTTTTATGAGCCACTCCCCCACTTCCACCAAGGTGAGAATCGGGAGGACTTTATAAATTGAGGATTAGCAAGAGAATTATATTGAGTCTTTGGGTTGAAGATACTTCCTTCTACCATCATCTCCCTAGTCACATAAGCCACAAACCAGTAGTCATCTGTTTGCGGCATGCAGTATGAAAGACTGTCTTATTTGGAAATCATTCATAACTTTTTTACTTCATAGTTCTCAATCTATACAACTTTTAACGTACTTATTTTGATAACTTTTGCTAGAAAAAATATGTGTCTTAAATAATTTTCTTATTAAAAATTCAACTTTACTTGGTGTTCTACCTCATATTCCCAAAGGTATCATACAGACTTTCTTACTCTCACTACCAAGTACTTATAAAATGAACAAGCTGAATGAATGAAGATAATGTTACCTTCTATATATGAACTTAAGTATTCCTTATGATGAAGTATTGAAGTAAATTAAAAACTAACATTTAGTTATAAGACATTTATTTTATTAGAACTCACTAATCGTCAAATGAATGTGCACCAACACCTACTTAGAAATATAAACAGGCCACTTGAGAATTGACAGAACCCTTAAGACTAGTTGTGTATGTGTGATTTGAACTGTTCAATCTCCACTGGAGAATGTGATAATGATCTTTGGTGCTTTGAATTCACATTTGAATCTTCAAAGAACTTTATCCCCAAAGGCAAACAATAATAGAAAGATAGGATGACTGCTATATAACCACAGTGACTTTGAATTTATCACTGGAGGATGAACGAATTATTTCAAGAGGTAAGATTTCAGCATCTATGAGTGAACCTGACGTATTGACTATAATTCATCATTGAGAACACTTTGCTTCTAAGATTGTGTCTGTAATCACAAGCCATAGTTGGGGAACCAGGCAGATGTAATCAGGCTGTCAACTAGCAAATAACTTTGATTGAATTCTTAAGATTCTAGTCAGGTTAGTAGGAAAAAATGAGCTTAATTCAAATTAACAGGACTGCTTATTTATCCACCCTAAGTCCAGAGACTCATATAATCTTTAACACTACACACAACATTCACCACAATGGTAATGAATTCATTAGCATCTAGATTCTTTGGGGATTTATTATTATAAACATCTTTGCAGAAAGATTTACCTTATTTATGGGTCTGAAAGTGCTAGAATCACAATCAACAAGGCACAATGGACAAAGCCCAGGATAAAAAGCCAGAAAATTTGCACATGAGGGTCAACCTGGCCACAAGCTTGGTAATCCTGGCTAAACTTCTTAACTTGTGAGGCTATACTTTATTCAGCTGCATACTATGCCAAAAATAATATTATTTCATTCTACAATACTCCAGTTAGAAAACATCATTACAGTCGAAAATGATTGGATTTGTTTGGATAATTGCACTTGAATTACTTCCTGAGTGTTAGTCATATGGTGTTTTGTAGGGTGAATGGATTGATATTTCACACTCCTTCATAAAACAATATTTTAACTATAAATATTTAATCCATTTGCAAGAGGTGACTATTCCCTAATTTCAAATTCCTGTGTTGTATTAATATTAAGAATAATTGTATTTCACCCATTAGCACAAGCTGCTTAAACTCCTCGTTCTCCATTTTCTCATGTGAAAAATAAGCATAATAAAAGCAGGTAACCTCATGAAATTGCTGTAATTGTGAGGATTAAATTCATGTAAAATGTTAAGCGTAGTTTTTGGCACAAAATAAGCTTTGAATGAATGTTGGTTCTTCTTTTGCTGGAGGAAAACCCTACTTCACTCATTCTTCAGGAAGGGAGATAAGAGTTCCTAAAATTAGGATTAGCAAGAGAATTAGGATAAGAGTCTTGTCTTCAGATTGACAACACCTGTTTGCCATGACTATCCCGCCTATACGGTAAATTGCTCCTCAGGAGGCAACCCTTTGAGGCATTGACAGTGAGTGAAAGAGTATTTCTTATCTGGAGTTCCTCCAAGCCTCTTTTTATACTTTAGCTCTCTACCTTAAACAGTTTTCAAGGTGTGTATTTTCTAACTTTTGCTATAATAATCATTGTACATGTCTTAATAATTCTTGTTATTTAAAATTCAACTTTACATAAAGTTCCACCTCATATTCCCCAAGGTACTTAATGACTTGTTTTATAAATATCAGTAAAAAATATTTATCAATGAACAATACAGAATGGATAAGCTAAGCTTGGCTTTTTATATCTGTAGTTTAGCACTAAAAAACTAAGTATCCCTTAATCAGAAATATCAAGGTAAACTTGGAACCAATATTTAGGTAGAAAACCAAAATCAAACCAGTTGCCGTAGAGTTGATTCCGACTCACAGAGACCCGAAGACAATTTACATTATATTCCTCAATAATTATTATATGAAAGTTATAGGACTGTGCACGCACATCTATGGAGAAACAAAAGAATAAACTGACCACTTGAGAATTTACGGAATCACGTGTGGAAACTCTGGTGGCTTAGTGGTTAAGTGCTATGGCTGCTAACCGAAGGGCTGGCAGTTAGAATCTGCCACTGCTCCTTGGAAACTCTGTGCGGAAGCTCTACTCTGCCCTAGAGGGTCGTTAGGAGTCGGGATACCCTGAGCAGCAGTGGGTTTGGCTGTGGTTTTGTGTGGACGGCAGCTACTCAATCTGCACTCCAGAATGCTCCATGGGGCTTTTGAATTCGGATCTGAATCTCCAGAGTCTTCACAGATTTATCCCCAGAGGCAAACGATAATAAAGGATAATCCATGTAACCACAACGATGAGGGAGGTTTTATTCCAAGAGGTGAGAATTTTCTTGTCTTTTTTTTGTGTGTGTGAATGAATCTGAAATATTGATTTTCACTTATCATCTGAGAAACATTAGTTTCTAAGGCTCTGTACTCACAAGTCAAGGATGGCAAACAGGGCAAACATAATCAAGCAATCAACCAGCTAGTAAGAATCATTGGCTGAATTACCTGTTTTCACAGTTTCATGTGAATAAAAAGGGACAATCCACGTAACCAGGATTCCATATGACCAGAAACTTCTATGATCGTTCAGCACTATCTAAACAAGATATTTACCCTTAAAAAAAAAAATAAAACCACTGCCATGGAGTGGATTCCGAGATGCATTGGGTACTTATTGTTAGTAAATAGCTTGGCAGAAAAACTTACTTTGCTCATGGCTCTGAATGCTTTAAACAGCAGACAAGCTCAGAACTTAAAGCTGGAAAACTTGGAGTTTGCGCTAACATAGCCACTAGCTGGGTGATCCTGTGCAAACTTTAAAATTTTTAGGTTACAATTTATTAAGCTGTACAGAGGCATGTGTGTCTGAAAACACTGGACAGCATATAGTCCACGGTCCCATGCTTTTTTTTTTTTTTTTTTTAATGGAAAGCAGCGCTACTTTTGTTTATTTCCCTCTATTGGTTTTAATGGAGCTCTCGTGGCAAGTGGTTAAGAGCTTGGCTGCTAACCAAAACATCAGCAGTTCAAATCCACTAGCTGCTCTTTGGAAACCCTATAGGGCAGTTCTACTCTGTCCTATATAGGGTTGCTACGAGTTGGAAATAACTTGCCCCTAATTTTTTTTTTTTAATGGTTTTAAACACCCCAAACTCAGACTCTTGCAGCACTGGACAACGAGTCGGATACAGGCAGGTGAGTCAGAGGACATGACTCTGGACATGGGCTCTTGGGTTTTGTCAGGCAGTGGCTGAAGCTGGGGCTGCGGGGTCCCTGGTTGCTCCTGCAGTTCAGGCTGGCAGACCATCAGGTCTGGCTGGGGGCTCTCTGCCCTCTGCCGCCTGACTTCCTCACTTCCTCTGACTCAGCTCCTACCACCACCTGTTCCAGTGGCCTCTGCCTGCCGCTCCAGCAGGAGCATTAGTGGCAATAGCAGTGACAAGGACGACTGGAAGCTGGCTCCCATAATTTTTTTTAATGTGGTGTTAGCATAGTGTCCAAATCACATAACATCCTATTTCACAGAACATATCATGGACCAATGCGTACCTGTATTATGTTAAAAACAATATAATTTTATTCTACAATGCTCCAATTAGAAATCATTGTTACAGCAGGAAATGATTTTATTTGCTTGAATAAATGTACTTTGGTAATATCCTGATTATCACTCATATAGTGTTCTGCACAGTAATTAGATTGACGTTTCAAACTATACATAGTCCCCAATTCATGAGTTACAGATGAACCACACTCAGGACCCTCTGTTTTTGTTTTGTATCTCACCTTTAGTAATATGTACTATATACACTGTTGCAGTGCATAATAGGCTGATGTTATTATTCTCAAATACTCATTCAAAGATGTTCAATGTTAGGATTTACTGTTCAAACACTGCTGTAGAACAGGCTAAGAAAACTGAAAAAAAAAAAATGAAGTATTTGACTTGCGTCAGACCGATTTACACAGGGTTCTCAGAATGGAAACCAGTCAAAGCCGGGGGCTACTGGTACTTGATAAAACAATAATATTTTAATTACAAATGTTTGCAAATTGAATAAATTTACAAAGTTGACTCCACTCATCCCTAATTTGAAATTTCCTTCTGGTACTATTATCAAAAGCAATTGCATTTCTATTCTTCAAACCCATTGTCATCGAGTCAATCCTGACTCATAGTGACCCTACAGGGCAGAGTAGAACTCCCCATATGCTTATCAAGAAGCAGCTGGTGGATCTGAACTGCCAGCCTTTTGGGTGGCAGCCTAGCTCTTAACCACTGCACCACCAGGGCTCCATAGTGACCCACAGATACTGTAAAACATGTAACTAACTACTCTTCTGTCTTATATATTAGCTGTTAAAAAGCTAAAAGGATAAACTAATATCCACCTATTGGCAAGTGTATTGGAAGTTGAGGTATTATTATTAAACTTCAGTTAGAGCATAGTTACTAAAGAAATGTCAGACTTTTGGCATTCACATTTTCACTCCATACTTGCCATGTAACCTTGTGCAAGCTACACACTCTCTTTCACCTGGTTTCCTCATCTACAAAATAATAAAGAGAGCAGTTACCATTATTTTATAGAAAATAAAATGGAACTATGTATGGTGGTGCAGTGGTTAAGAGCTACAGCTGATAACCAAAGGTTAGCAGTTCAAATCCACCACCTGTTCCTTGGAAACACTATGTGGCAGTTCTACTCTGTCCTATAGGGTCACTATGAGTCGGAATTGACTCAATAGCACTGGGTTTCTGGGGTATATATAGAATTCTTAGCCCTGTTTTTATCATTTATGGAACTTGTAATAAATGATAGTTTTTTCTCAAGTTTTCATCAAAAAACGTATATTTTGCTTGGTATTATACTCACCATTCCTTTTGTTATTCTAATCAGTTTCTATGTTTTTTTATTCTTTAGCTTTAAAACCACTTTAAATGCATTTTTGGAAAAAAATAATATAAAAAAGAAAATCATTGTATGTTGAATTTTCTGGCATTTTTGCCAATAACTGCATATATATAAAAAATTGCATATCAACATGTAAAGACAAATATATATTTATCACTACATATTAATACGCAATGCCACTTGAATAATATCTTTATTTATAATGACTTTCCATATGTGTATTAAAGAAAATGGAGCCCTGAAATTGATAACTTCTTTAATGCAATTTTTTCATCACAGATCTTTTTTGACACCAGCTACATTGTCTCATGGATTCCCTAGTGGATGGGAACCACACTGCAGTGACAGAGTTCATTTTATTGGGCTTAACAGAAGATCCTACCCTTCGGGTCACCCTCTTCATGGTCATCCTGTGCATCTATCTGGTGACCATATCTGGCAATCTCAGCACAATCATTCTGATCAGAATCTCTCCTCAGCTCCATCGTCCTATGTATTTTTTCCTGAGCCACTTGGCTTTGGCTGACATAGGCTTTTCATCCTCTGTCACACCCAATATGCTTGTAAACTTCCTGGTGGAGAGAAATACAATCTCCTACATTGGATGTGTGATCCAACTTGGATCAGCTGATTTCTTTGGAACAGTTGAGTGCTGTCTTCTGGCTGCCATGGCCTATGATCGCTTTGTAGCAATCTGCAACCCACTGCTTTATTCAACTAAAATGTCCACGCAAGTCTGTGATCAGTTATTTTCTGTGGCTTATGTAGGTGGTTTTCTCAATGCTTCCTCCATTATGATTTCATTCTTTTCTTTATTCTTCTGTGGACCAAATCAAGTCAATCATTTTTTCTGTGATTTTGCTCCCTTAGTTGAACTTTCCTGTTCTGATGTCAGTATCCCTGCAGTGGTCCCCTCATTTTCTGCTGGCTCCATCATTGTGGTCACAGTGTTTGTCATAGCCATCTCCTACATCTACATCCTCATCACCATCCTGAAGATGCACTCCACTGAGGGCCGCCACAAGGCCTTCTCCACCTGCACCTCCCACCTCACTGCAGTCGCTCTGTTCTTTGGGACCGTTACATTCATTTATGTGATGCCGAAGTCCAGCTACTCTACTGACCAGAACAAGGTGGTGTCTGTGGTGTACATGGTGGTGATCCCTATGTTGAACCCCCTCGTCTACAGTCTCAGGAATAATGAGATTAAGGCTGCTCTCAAGAGGCAGCTTGGTAGAAAAATATTTTCTTAACAAAACCTCTGATTTTGGAGGGGTTGATGCAGTAATATACCATTAAGGTAATATTAAATGAAGTTTGGTTCCTGTGAGCAAAATATGTCTGTATATAATTAGCCAGAATGAGCTTCATAGTATATGTGGGGGTGGATCTTCAGATAGTAATTTAGAGATAGTTAACTTTAATAAATTAAATTGATTTTAGAATTCAGAAACACAAATTGGTCCATATGAGGAAAATCTTAATCTGCTGAAGATCCTTTTCATATTTTATTCATATATTATATTTCAAAACCAATTCTAAGTCATAAATCAAGGTTATTGTATGTCCAAACTTCAAGGTTGTGTTCATTTTCAACAGCAGATTATGCTGAGGTGAGCCTGATAATCCTAGTTTTGCCTTGACTGAGTACCTTCTAAGGGGAAATAACAAAGTGGAACCAGACAGTAAAACTGCTAAAGACATGGTGCCCAGAGAAAGCATATCTGCTGGGGTTGGCCTCTATGGACTCTTTTTTTTGTGTGTGTGGAAATAATTGAGAATGTTTGTTGTTTTTATTTCTTTTTTTTTTTTTTAACTTTTATTAAGCTTCAAGTGAACGTTTACAAATCCAATCAGTCTGTCACATATAAGTTTACATACATCTCACTCCCTACTCCCACTTGCTCTCCCCCTCTTGAGTCAGCCCTTTCAGTCTCTCCTTTCATGACAATTTTGCCGGCTTCCCTCTCTCTCTATCCTCCCATCCCCCCTCCAGACAAGAGTTGCCAACACAATCTCAAGTGTCCACCTGATATAACTAGCTCACTCTTCATCAGCGTCTCTCTCCCACCCGCTGACCAGCCCCTTTCATGTCTGATGAGTTTCTTCGGGGATGGTTCCTGTCCTGTGCCAACAGAAGGTCTGGGGACCATGACCGCCGGGATTCCTCTAGTCCCAGTCAGACCATTAAGTTTGGTCTTTTTATGAGAATTTGGGGTCTGCATCCCACTGATCTCCTGCTCCCTCAGGGGTCCTCTGCTGTGCTCCCTGTCAGGGCAGTCATTGATTGTGGCCGGGCACCAACTAGTTCTTCTGGTCTCAGGATGATGTAGGTCTGTGGTTCATGTGGCCCTTTTTGTCTCTTGGGCTCTTAATTGTCGTGTGACCTTGGTGTTCTTCATTTTCCTTTGCTCCAGGTGGGTTGAGACCAATTACTGCATCTTAGATGGCCGCTTGTTAGCATTTAAGACCCCAGACGCCACATTTCAAAGTGGGATGCAGAATGATCTCATAATAGAATTATTTTGCCAATTGACTTAGAAGTCCCCGCAAACCATGTTCCCCAGACCCCCGCCCTTGCTCCCCTGACCTTTGAAGCATTCAGTTTATCCCGGAAACTTCTTTGCTTTTGGTCCAGTCCAATTGAGCTGACCTTCCATGTATTGAGTGTTGTCTTTCCTTTCACCTAAAGCAGTTCTTATCTACTGATTAATCAATAAAAAACCCTCTCCCACCCTCCCTCCCTCCCCTCCTCGTAACCACAAAAGTATGTGTTCTTCTCAGGTTTGCTATTTCTCAAGATCTTATAATAGTGGTCTTATACAATATTTGTCCTTTTGCCTCTGACTCATTTCGCTCAGCATAATGCCTTCCAGGTTCCTCTATGTTATGAAATGTTTCAGAGATTCGTCACTGTTCTTTATCGATGCGTAGTATTCCATTGTGTGAATATACCACAATTTATTTACCCATTCATCCATTGATGGACACCTTGGTTGCTTCCAGCTTTTTGCTATTGTAAACAGAGCTGCAATAAACATGGGTGTGCCTATATCTGTTTGTGTGAAGGCTCTTGTATCTCTAGGGTATATTCCGAGGAGTGGGATTTCTGGGTTGTATGGTAGTTCTATTTCTAACTGTTTAAGATAACGCCAGATAGATTTCCAAAGTGGTTGTACCATTTTACATTCCCACCAGCAATGTATAAGAGTTCCAATCTCTCCGCAGCCTCTCCAACATTTATTATTTTGTGTTTTTTGGATTAATGCCAGCCTTGTTGGAGTGAGATGGAATCTCATCGTAGTTTTAATTTGCATTTCTCTAATGGCTAATGATCGAGAGCATTTTCTCATGTATCTGTTGGCTGCCTGAATATCTTCTTTAGTGAAATGTGTGTTCATATCCTTTGCCCACTTTTTGATTGGGTTGTTTGTCTTTTGGGGGTTGAGTTTTGACAGAATCATGTAGATTTTAGAGATCAGGCACTGGTCGGAGATGTCATAGCTGAAAATTCTTTCCCAGTCTGTAGGTGGTCTTTTTACTCTTTTGGTGAAGTCTTTAAATGAGCATAGGTGTTTGATTTTTAGGAGCTCCCAGTTATCGGGTTTCTCTTCATCATTTTTGGTAATGTTTTGTATTCTGTTTATGCCTTGTATTAGGGCTCCTAGGGTTGTCCCTATTTTTTCTTCCATGATCTTTATCGTTTTAGTCTTTATGTTTAGGTCTTTGATCCACTTGGAGTTAGTTTTTGTGCATGGTGTAAGGTATGGGTCCTGTCTCATTTTTTTTGCAAATGGATATCCAGTTATGCCAGCACCATTTGTTAAAAAGGCTATCTTTTCCCCAATTAATTGACACTGGTCCTTTGTCAAATATCAGCTGCTCATACGAGGATGGATCTATGTCTGGGTTCTCAATTCTGTTCCATTGGTCTATGTGCCTGTTGTTGTACCAGTACCAGGCTGTTTTGACTACTGTGGCTGTATAATAGGTTCTGAAATCAGGTAGAGTGAGGCCTCCCACTTTCTTCTTCTTTTTCAGTAATGCTTTGCTTATCCGGGGCTTCTTTCCCTTCCATATGAAATTGGTGATTTGTTTCTCTATCCCCTTAAAATATGACATTGGAATTTGGATCGGAAGTGCGTTATATGTATAGATGGCTTTTGGTAGAATAGACATTTTTACTATGTTAAGTCTTCCTATCCATGAGCAAGGTATGTTTTTCCACTTAAGTATGTCCTTTTGAATTTCTTGTAGTAGAGCTTTGTAGTTTTCTTTGTATAGGTCTTTTACATCCTTGGTAAGATTTATTCCTAAGTATCTTATCTTCTTGGGGGCTACTGTGAATGGTATTCATTTGATTATTTCCTCTTCAGTGTTCTTTTTGTTGATATAGAGGAATCCAAGTGATTTTTGTATGTTTATTTTATAACCTGAGACTCTGCCAAACTCTTCTATTAGTTTCGGTAGTTTTCTGGAGGATTCCTTAGGGTTTTCTGTGTATATAATCATGTCATCTGCAAATAGTGATAACTTTACTTCCTCCTTGCCAATCCGGATACCTTTTATTTCTTTGTCTAGCCTAATTGCCCTGGCTAGGACTTCCAGCACGATGTTGAATAAGAGCGGTGATAAAGGGCATCCTTGTCTGGTTCCCGTTCTCAAGGGAAATGCTTTCAGGTTCTCTCCATTTAGAGTGATATTGGCTGTTGGCTTTGCATAGATGCCTTTTATTATGTTGAGGAATTTGCCTTCAATTCCTATTTTGGTAAGAGTTTTTATCATGAATGGGTGTTGGACTTTGTCAAATGCCTTTTCTGCATCAATTGATAAGATCATGTGGTTTTTGTCTTTTGTTTTATTTATGTGATGGATTACATTAATGGTTTTCCTGATATTAAACCAGCCTTGCATAAAACCTGGTATAAATCCCACTTGATCATGGTGAATGATTTTTTTCATGTGTTGTTGGATTCTACTGGCTAGAATTTTGTTGAGGATTTTTGCATCTATGTTCATGAGGGATACTGGTCTATAATTTTCTTTTTTTGTAATGTCTTTACCTGGTTTTGGTATCAGGGAGACGGTGGCTTCTTAGAATGAATTGGGTAGTATTCCGTCATTTTCTGTGCTTTGGAATACCTTCACAAGTAGTGGTGTTAACTCTTCTCTGAAAGTTTGGTAGAACTCTGCAGTGAAGCCTTCCGGGCCAGGGCTTTTTTTTGTTGGGAGTTTTTTGATTACCGTTTCAATCTCTTTTTTTGTTTTGGGTCTATCTAGTTGTTCCACTTCTGAATGTGTTAGTTTAGGTAGGTAGTGTTTTTCCAGGAATTCATCCATTTCTTCTAGGTTTTCAAATTTGTTAGAGTACAATTTTTCATAATAACCTGAAATGATTCTTTTAATTTCATTTGGTTCTGTTGTGATGTGGTCCTTCTCGTTTCTTATTCGGGTTATTTGTTTCCTTTCCTGTATTTCTTTAGTCAGTCTAGCCAATGGTTTATCAATTTTGTTAATTTTTTCAAAGAACCAGCTTTTGGCTTTGTTAATTCTTTCAATTGTTTTTCTGTTCTCTAATTCATTTAGTTCAGCTCTAATTTTTATTATTTGTTTTCTTCTGGTGCCTGATGGATTCTTTTGTTGCTCACTTTCTATTTGTTCAAGTTGTCGGGACAGTTCTCTGATTTTGGCTCTTTCTTCTTTTTGTATGTGTGCATTTATCGATATAAATTGGCCTCTGAGCACTGCTTTTGCTGTGTCCCAGAGGTTTTGATAGGAAGTATTTTCATTCTCGTTGCTTTCTAAGAATTTCCTTATTCCCTCCTTGATGTCTTCTATAACCCAGTCTTTTTTCGGGAGGGTATTGTTCAGTTTCCAAGTATTTGATTTCTTTTCCCTAGTTTTTCTGTTATTGATCTCTAGTTTTATTGCCTTGTGGTCTGAGAAGATGCTTTGTAATATTTCGATGTTTTGGACTCTGCAAAGGTTTGTTTTATGACCTAATATGTAGTCTATTGTAGAGAATGTTTCATGTGCGCTAGAAAAAAAAGTACATTTTGTAGCAGTTGGGTGGAGAGTTCTGTATAAGTCAATGAGGTCAAGTTGGTTGATTGTTGTAAGTAGGTCTTCCGTGTCCCTATTGAGCTTTTTACTGGATGTCCTGTCCTTCTCCGAAAGTGGTGTGTTGAAGTCTCCTACTATAATTGTGGAGGTTTCTATCTCACTTTTCAATTCTGTTAAAATTTGATTTATGTATCTTGCAGCCCTGTCATTGGGTGCATAAATATTTAATATGGTTATGTCTTCCTGTTCAATTGTCCCTTTTATCATTATATAGTGTCCTCCTTTATCCTTTGTGGTGGATTTAAGTCTAAAGTCTATTTTGTCAGAAATTAATATTGCTACTCCTCTTCTTTTTTGCTTATTGTTTGCTTGATATATTTTTTTCCATCCTTTGAGTTTTAGTTTGTTTGTGTCTCTAAGTCTAAGGTGTGTCTCTTGTAGGCAGCATATAGATGGATCGTGTTTCTTTATCCAGTCTGTGACTCTCTGTCTCTTTATTGGTGCATTTAGTCCATTTACATTCAGCATAGTTATAGATAAATAAGTTTTTAGTGCTGTCATTTTGATGCCTTTTTATGTGTGTTGTTGAAAATTTCATTTTTCCACATACTTTTTTGTGCTGAGGCATTTTTCTTAGTAAATTGTGAGATCCTCATTTTCATAGTGTTTGACTTTATGTTAGTTGAATCATTACGTTTTTCTTGGCTTTTATCTTGAGTTATAGAGTTGTTATACCTTTTTGTGGTTACCTTATTATTTACCCCTATTTTTCTAAGTAAAAACCTAACTTGTATTGTTCTATATCGCCTTGTATCACTCTCCATATGGCAGTTCAATGCCTCCTGTATTTAGTCCCTCTTTTTGATTATTGTGATCTTTTACCTATTGACTTCCATGATTCCCTGTTATGTGTATTTATTTTTTTAATTAATCTTAATTTGTTTGTTTTTGTGCTTTCCCTATTTGAGTTGATATCAGGACGTTCTGTTTTGTGACATTGTGTTGTGCTGATATCTGATATTATTGGTTCTCTGACCAAACAATATCCTTTAGTATTTCTTGTAGCTTTGGTTTGGTTTTTGCAAATTCTCTAAACTTGTGTTTATCTGTAAATATCTTAATTTCGCCTTCATATTTCAGAGAGAGTTTTGCTGGATATATGATCCTTGGCTGGCAGTTTTTCTCCTTCAGTGTTCTGTATATGTCGTCCCATTCCCTTCTTGCCTGCATGGTTTCTGCTGAGTAGTCTGAACTTATTTTTATTGATTCTCCCTTGAAGGAAACCTTTCTTTTCTCCCTGGCTGCTTTTAAAATTTTCTGTTTATCTTTGGTTTTGGCGAGTTTGATGATAATATGTCTTGGTGTTTTTCTTTGTGAATCAATCTTAAATGGGGTTCGATGAGCATCTTGGATAGATATCCTTTCGTCTTTCATGATGTCAGGGAAGTTTTCTTCAGGAGTTCTTCAACTATTTTCTCTGTGTTTTCTGTCCCCCCTCCCTGTTCTGGGACTCCAATCACCCGCAGGTTATCTTTCTTGATAGAGTCACACATGATTCTTAGGGTTTCTTCATTTTTTTAAATTCTTTTATCTGATTTTTTTTCAGCTATGTTGGTGTTGATTCCCTGGTCCTCCAGATGTCCCAGTCTGCATTCTAATTGCTCGAGTCTGCTCCTCTGACTTCCTATTGCATTGTCTAATTCTGTAATTTTATTGTTAATCTTTTGGATTTCTGAATGCTGTCTCTCTATGGATTCTTGCAACTTATTAATTTTTCCAGTATGTTCTTGAATAATCTTTTTGAGTTCTTCAACAGTTTTATCAGTGTGTTCCTTGGCTTTTTCGGCAGTTTGCCTTATTTCGTTTGTGATGTCTTGAAGCATTCTGTAAATTAGTTTTTTATATTCTGTATCTGCTAATTCCAGGATTGTATGTTCATTTGGGAAAGATTTTGATTCTTTTGTTTGGGGGGTTGGAGAAGCTGTCATGGTCTGCTTCTTTAAGTGGCTTGATATGGATTGTTGTCTCTGAGCCATCACTGGGAAACTAGTTTTTCCAGAAAATCCACTAAAAAAAATGCAGTCAGATCCCTATCAGAGTTCTCCCTCTGGCTCAGGCTATTCGGATGTTAATGAAGCCTCCTGGGGATGGTGGGGGAGGGAACAGAGAGATGGGAGAGTAGCACCTCAGAATATAGCCAGAGTTGCTTGTCTTGCTTGGAATGACTATTATATCTGTGATTCCCGTGGGGTGCGTTGCCTATGTGTGCTGGCTGTGTGGATATTGCCCCCAGGGGGTCTGGCCCACTGGAGTCACGGTCAGATCCTCCGCTTCCAGCCCCACGCCCAGCGTCAAGGCTCCCCTGCTGGGACGGTGCACTCTCGACTCCAAAATCAGTCGCTGCCTCCCTGGGACTTCTCTTCCCTCCAGCCGCGTTGCCGTGCCGCCTCTGAGAACCGGTTGGGCCCCCTCCCGGGGTTAGTTCAGGTGGGTGGAGCAGCTCCCCGTGCTTGTGCCGTGACCGAGTGTCCCGGCTGGGACGCTGTTCTCCCCGCTCCAATACCATTCGCTGCCTCCCGGGGACTTTTCCTACCGGCTGCGTCCCACGCCACCCGCCCGAACCAGCTGGGCCCCTCCCGGGGTTAGTTCAGGGGAGTGGAGCAGCTCTCCGTGTTTATGCCGTACCTGCGTCCAGTCCAAATCCCGGCGGGATGGTTCCCCGGCTGGGACGCTGCTCTCCCGTTCCAAGACCGGTCACTGCCTCCCGGGGATTCCTCCTACCAGCTGCTTCCCACGCCGCCCGCGGAACAGGCTGGTCCCCCTCCCGGGGTTAGTTCAGGGGGGTGGAGCTGCTCTCTGTGCTTGTGCCGTACCTGACTGGTACACTGGCTCCAGGCTCTGAAAACAATCACTGCTTCCCCGTATTAGTTCGTTCTCCGTCTCTAAATCTTTGTTTGTTGTTCAGGGTTCGTAAATTGTTATGTATGTGATCGATTCACTTGTTTTTCCGTGTCTTTGTTGTAAGAGGGATCCGAGGTAGCGTCTGCCTAGTCCGCCATCTTGGCTCCGCCTCTCTATGGACTCTTAAAATTCCAGCGTGTGTTTCTTGGTTCTGACTCTGGCCTTAGATATAAGGGGTCCCCAGAGGGGATGAGGATGAGACCACCCCGACTAACCTGTGTATTAGTTAATCATATCAGAAGAGATGACTTCCTCCGAGGGAATAAACAGGGTTTCCAAACTCATCAGGGATTGAGCAGAACAAAAGCAAAAAAGGATTTCCAGGAGAATCCAGCAAACTGGTGACATTGAGTCTCTGAGGAAGAAACTCCTGGAGGAATTTATGATCAGGTCCACATCCTGCTCATAAAACTCCAGGGGACGGGACTGTTTCTCAGCTGAAATAGTGACTGCCCCTCTGGACAGACTAAATTCACCTCTATATGCTGATGACTGCTACATTTACTTCTGTATCCTGTCCCCACTTAATGATTTAGACACAAATTGCATCTTTTTGTAAACAGAAATAAAGGGCATATCTTATTGAGGGTTCTGTAGAGAAACAGAACCAGTAGAAAGAGAAAAAGAGAGAATAGACCTTTGAGTCTTCTGTTCCAGCATTGAAGGTTTTGGTCATTTTAAGCAACTCTCATGGTGAACACAGCTAAAGGGAGAGAGGGATTTTTCTAGAGGAATTTCTCACATGATTATGGGAGCTAAACGTGTTGCTGTCAATTGATTGAGACTCATGGTAATACATGTGTTATAGACTAGAACCGTTCCATATGGTTTTCTTGGCTGTAATCTTTATGGAAGCAGATTGCCAGGTCTTGGGTGGGTTAGAATTGTCATCTTCTAGGTTAGTAGATGAAAGCAAACATTTTACGCCACCAAGGGTTGGGAATATATGTAAATAACATTTTTATGGTCCAGTTGATTTCAACTTAATAGCCCCATAGAGTTTCAAAGGCTGTAATCTTCATGGAAATAGACTGCCACATTTTTCCCCTGCTTAGTGGCTGAGTTTGAACTGCCAACCTTTTGGTTATTAGCTGAGTGCTTAACCACTGCACACCCAGAGAGAGATTGATTTTGAGAAATTGGCTCACAAGATTGGGCAGGCTTGGAAATCCAAAATCCATATGTCTACTTACAGTGTTGAAGCTGAATCCTTCTTCTTCAGGAAATCATAGTTTGCTTGTAAGGCCTTCAAGAGTTTGGATGAAGCACATCCACATTATGGAGGGTAATCTGCTTAGTTTAAGGTTAATTGATTTAACGTTAATCACATGTGAATAGCTTTATAGCAACATCTAGACTAGTGTTTCTCCAAACAACTGGACACCATAGCCTATTCATATTGAAATGAAATTAATCATCACAGGGCATTAATCATCTCATTCATTACAAATTTACACTGAGTGTTTCTAATATCTCCGGTACTGTGTAGGCTATTGAAATATAAGTGACAGACAAAGGTGTCTGCCTTCCTGGAATTAATGTTCTTACAGTGGAGACACACCACAAAACTAACAAGTATGTAATTTGGACCGTTAGAAGTTGGTGAGTGCTGTAGAGATGTGGAGAAAGAGAAAGCAAAGCAGAGTAAAGGAGACTGACATGTCAGTGTAGACCTCGCTGAGAAGGTAACATGTAAACAACGGATCAAAGGAGGTGAAGACACCTCATGCCAGCTGTGTCGCTTCCTCTGTACACACATACAGTTGACCTTTGAGGCTTCTGTTCCAGCAATGATAGGCTTGGTAATTTTAATCAATTCTCATGATGAACACAAACAAAATAAAGCTTGATGAAATGTTAAATACATCATAAAATCACATTAGAGCGTACAGGATAATAAGTGAGAACCCAGATAAACCATGATTACCCAGAGAGGTGAGCTTTGCACTCAAAAATGCTTTTTCAGTGAGGAGATTTGAGAAGCAGAAGAAAAAGCTAAGAACTGGGGCTGTGAGTTTAGTGTTTTTTGTAGTGACAATGGCAGAAGTCAAAGCCTAGGGTATGTCCAGGTGAGAAGCCTAATTCATACACCTCATATACACCGAGGTGGTAGGGAGAAACACAAAGTAAACAAGCCTTTGCACAGATTTGCATCCCTGGAAATCTAGGGGAAGTCAAACCTGGAACTTGGGTTAAGGTGGGCTAAGGCAATGTGACTCTAATAAATACATGAACATCCTATCTGGAGAAAGGTCTTAATTCCAAGCCTTTTTTTCCTGCCAATAATTATGGCCAACAAAGAGTGAAAACTTATGCCCAGCACAAAAGAAATCAAGAGACTAAAGACGGAAACCAGAAGGAAGAACAAATAACAGAAACACAATCACTGAGACTAAGATAAAGGAATTAACAGATTGAGACTATAATACTGCTAAGCTTAAAGAAAGAATAGAAACTTAGAAACAAATACAATCAACCAAACAATACATTAGCAAACCAAATCAAAAAACATGATCAAGTGAGATTTATCCCAGGAATGCAAGGTGGTTCAACATTAGAAATTCAATCAATGTAATACAGCAAACTATTGGAACAACAGAAAGGACCACTTGTTTATTCAATCAGTATAGAAAAGGCATTTGACAAAATTCAACACCTTTTCATGATAAAAACACCAAACAAGATAGGAATATAAGGGAAATGAGTTTCTTTGTGGAGTCTTTTCCTTGCTTCTGCATAAGAGAGAGAGGAAGAAATCAGCTTGGGAGTTTTTTTTTCCCAGGCCCTAAGGAGTTGTTACAGTTTCCCTTATTACAGTTACCCAGGGAAAAGCCAGGCCCTGCCAGTAGAAAATATCAGTTATGCAAATAGATGGAGCCACATGAGGGGGGATTGGTCAGTTTAGTCCAGTGAGGGGATTGGTCAGTTATTATGCAAAGAGAGTGTGTAAAATCTGCCCAATAAGATTAAGCCACTTGCCTATATAAGCACCTACCATAGAGAGGTTGAGGGGGTATCTCACTACCATCAAGAAGAGCCTGCGTTCCTGTGCTGAGAACCTCCCAGACCCAGGAGACAGAGCTGTAACACTGAAGACCAGCAGGAGATGGCATGGCGGGCTTCCTGGCCATGGATTGAAGTGGCTACAGTGTACTTGCTGACTCATGGAAAAAGAGAACTGAGGGCCTTTACATATGAGGCTTCCTCTGTAGTGGGGTGTCTCCAGGCACTGCTGGTGGAGCTAATAAGGTCCAGCCCAGGCCTTAGCAGGGGCAAAGGCCAGGCCCAGGTTGGGACAGAGGCCAGGACAGCAGGGGCAGAGGTAGAAGACAGGCTCAAGCCCTGAGAGTGAGGGCCTGATATCAGCAGCCAAACAGAAGCTGTCCTGATTGAATAACTATATCCTGAGTTATTCCTGTCACTTCTCTGTATGTGGACTTTCAACCTTAAAACTAAGCTACTGGCACAATTGAAATGGATGACTTCCGGCCTAAATTTTAACTCCATTCTGAGTTAAAGTGAAATCTTCACTTCTACTGTTCTAAAGAGAAAATTCAGCCTTTTTTGTCAACATTTAACTGTGTGTAACATAAAGGGAGCAAGAGTCAGGATTTCTGGCTCCGATGAGGAAATGTTTATTGGAGTTTATTAAGAATGATTATTCAGTTTGGTCTTAAAAGAGTGCCTATCTCAAGCATGTCCATGGAGATTAGGACATAGGATTAGAAAATTGATAATGTTTAGATGAAGCCTATAACTGTCTCACGACTCTGTAACCAAGATGAGGTAAATGTGAACCAAGTATTAATCAAACTACATTTTCACTCACTGGAATCTTCCGCTCCATTTCTGCTAACTCTTTGTAAACCCGAAACTAAGTAAAGTCATAAGCCTGTTAGCTTAAGAAGAGGGAAAGGCAGATGTAGCACTGTAGTTAAAATGACTGCCAACAGATTGCCTTTTTCAACAAATCTCAGAATGTAACAGTCTTAGAACATAGCAAATAGACTTAACCTATGTTAAGAAGAATGTCTTGGTCAAACATGTTAGACAGGTTAGAAATTAATGTTAGGAAAGCTTGTAGTTTAAGAAAACCCTTGTAATTTTTTGCCATGAAACACCCCACCATCCCCATCTGCAGTCCTTTCTTTGCCCCATCTGATAAAACCTCACTGTTCTCCCTGCAGTTTGGAACACACTATAGCATCTTGCTTGGGTGCTTGTGTGTTTGCCCGTTTTGTGAAATGTTTTATCCTTCAGTAAAGCTCTTTGTTTTTATTTCTCAAAAAAAAAAAAACCAGAAAATGAAACCCATTGCCATCGAGTCGATTCCAACTAGCAGAGTGTAAATCTGGTGTTTTACCAAGACACTTCCAAGTTAACCCATGTTACTTCCTTAATAAACCATGTAACTGTGAGTGTGGCCTGTGAGTTCTGTGTGGCCATTGCAACAAATTATCAAACCCAGCAGGGAAGTAGAGAGTGCAGTGGGGAGGACAGCTGGTGTCAGAATTAGTAAAAAGTTTGAAGAGTGGAAGTGTGTCTGACCTCAACCTCATATGAATCAGCTTTGTGCTGATGCTGATTCTCATCCCCCCTGAAGTTAAACAAGGTCCAACACCATTGCTATTTCATTGCAGAAGGTGAAAGACTTGTACATAAAACACTGGAAGACATTACTAAAAGACATTTCGAAAAAGACCTAAATAAATGAAAGGACAGTCCGTGTTCATGGATTAGAAGGCTTAACATAGCTAACATGTCAATACTACCCAAAGCAATCTACAAATTCAATGCAATCCCCATCAAAATTCCAACAGCCCTTTTCTTGCAGAAATGAAAAACCAATTCTCAAATTTATATGGAAGGAGAAGGAACCCCAAATAGCTAAAGCAATCCTGAAAAAGAACGAAGTTGGAGGACTCAGGCTTCCTGATTTCAAAACTTATTATAAAGCCACAGTAATTACAACAGCCTGGGACTGCTATAATAATAGACATATAGGCCAATGGAACAGCACTGTGAGTCCAGAAACAAAATCATACATCTATGACCAAATGATTTTTGACAAAGGTGCTAAGTCTATTTAGTGGGGAAGAAGTCTTTTTAATAAATTGTGCTAGAAAAATTGGATTTTCATGTGCAGAAAAATGAATCACAATCCAGGCCTCATACTACACACACAGAAAAAAAAAACTAAAATAGATGAAAAACCAAAATATGAAGCCAGAAAATTCTTACATGAAAATATAGGGACACAGCTACACGATGTAATTCTTAATGATGGATTATCAGATATGACAGCAAAAGAATCACTGAAGAGGACGTTCAAATGGCTTAAAAACACATGAAAAGATGCTCAACATACATTAGTCATTGTTGTTAGGTGCTGTCTAGTTGCTTATTAGTATTTGTATAGGACGGGGTGATGGGCCATTATTTCTCTAATGAGCCACTTCCCACTTCCCCCAAGGGAGCATCATGAGGACTTTATAAATTGAGGATTAACAAGAGAATTATATTGAGTCTTTGGGTTGAAGGCACTTGCTTCTACTGTTATCCCTGTAGTCACATAAGCCACAAACCAGTAGTCATCCCTTGGAGGCATGTAGTATGAAACACTGTCTTATTTGTAAATCATTTGTTTACTTCATAGTTCTCAACCAATACAACTTTTAAGATATTTTTTATAAATTTTGCTAGAAAATTACATACCTGTCTTCAGTAATTTTATTATTAAAAATTCAACTTTGTATGGTGTCCCACCTCATATTCCCCAAAGTATTGAATGGAGTTTCTTCCACTAACAAGCAAATACTTATAAAATGAACAGGCTGAATGAGTGAAGATAAAATTACCTTTTATATATGAACTTTAGTATCCCTTAAGATGAAATATCAAAGTAAATGAAAAACAAACATTTAGTTATGAGAATTATACCCCAATAATTGTCAAAGGGAAGTGCACCAACACCTACCTAGAAACAAAATAAATAGGCCACTTGGGAATTGACAGAACCCTTAAGACTAGTTCTGCACGTGTGATTTGAACTGTTCAATTTCTGCGGGAGAACGTGATCATGATCTTTGGTGCTTTGAACTCACATTTGAATCTTCAGAGATTTATCGTCAAAGGCAAACAATAATGGAAAGATAGCAGGGTTGCTATAAATACAATGACTTTGGATTTATTACTGAAAGATGAACGAGTTATTTCAAGACGTAAGATTTTCGCATCTGTGAGTGAAACTAACATACTGATTCATAATTTACCACTGAGAACACTTTGCTGTCTAAGATTGTGTGCGTAATCACAAGCCATAGTTGGGAAACCAGGCAGATGTAATCAAGCAGTCAGCTAGCAAGTAACCTTGAATTCACTTAAGTTTCCAGTCAGTTTAGTGTGAGAAAATGAGCTTAATTCCAATTACCAGGACTCCTTAAGTCCAGTCGCTCATATAATCTTTAACACTGTCTACACACAACATTCAGCCACAATGCTAATGAATTCATTAGTTTCTAGATTCTTTGACAGTTTATTATTTTAAACATCTTTGAGAAAGATTTACTTTATGGTTCTGAGTGCTCTAGGATCACAGTCAACAAGACACAATAGACAAAGCCCAGGATAAAAAGCAGGAAAATTTGCAGATGAGGTCAACCTGGCCACTAGCTGGGTGATCCCAGCTAAACTTCTTAACTCGTGAGGCTATCCTTTATTCAGGCTGTACATTATGCCAGAAATAATATTATTTCATTCTATAATACTCCAATTAGAAAACATTGTTACAGTAGAAAATGATTTGATTTGTTTGGATAATTGTACTTTAATTACATCCTGAATATCAGTCATATAGTGTTTTGTATGGTGATTACATGGATATTTCACACTCCTTTATAAAACAATAATATTTTAACTACAGATATTTAGTAAATTTACAAAAGGTGTCTAAGCCCGCCCATCACCGTTGAGTCGATTTCTATTCACTAATATGAAATTACCCTGTTGTATTACTACCAAGAGCACTTGTATTTCACCCACTAGTACAAGTTGCTTAAACTCCTTATTCTCAGTTTTCTCAGGTGAAAAATAAGGATAATAAAAGTAGGTAACCTCATGAAATTGCTGTAATTGTGATGATTTGAATTTATGTAAAATGTTAAGCATATTTCTTGGTACAAAATAAGCTCTGATTGAATGTTGGTTCTTATTTTGTTAGAGGAAAACCCTACTTCAGTCATTCTTCAGGGAGGGAGATAAGAGTTTCTAAAATTAGGATTAGCAAGGGAATTAGGATAAGATTTCTGTCCTCAGATTGACAACACCTGTTTACCACTAGTATCCTCCCTATGCTGTCAGTTCCTCCTCAGGAGGCAACCCTTTGAGGCATTGGCAGTGAGTGAAAGACTATTTCTTATCTGGAATTCCTCCAAGCCTCTTTTTATACTTTAGCTATCTATACAATTTTCAAGGTGTGTATTTTCCAACTGTGGTACAATAATTAATATAAACCAAAACAAAAAAAAATTTATAAAATATACATGCCTTAAAAATTCCTGCTATTTAAAATTCAACTTTACATAAAGTTCCACCTCATGTTCCCCAAGGTACTTAATGACTTGTCTTATAAATATCAGTAAATAATGTTTATCAGTGAACTATACAGAATGGTAAAGAAAAATTACCTTTTTTATCTGAAGTTTAACACTGAGGATCCCTGAATCAGAAATATCAAAATAAACTTGGAACCAATATTTAGGTAGAAAACCAAAACCAAACCAGTTCCTGTGGAGTCAATCCTGACCCAAACCAACCCTGGGACAATTTATGTTATACTCCTCAGTAATTATTAAATGAAAGAGATGGAACTACGCACGAACATCTATGGAGAAACAAAAGAATAAACGAAACACTTGAGAATTTGCTGAATCCCGTGCGGACCGCGGCTGCTCAGTGTGCGCTCCAGGACGGGGTAATGCTCCCCGGGGCTTCTGAACCCGCATTTGAATCTCTGGAAACTTCAGAGAGCCTCAAAGGCAAACAATAATAAACGATACTCTGTATAACTACAGTGACTTAAAAACTGGTACTAAAGATGAGTGAGTTCTTATTCCAAAAAGTAAGAACTCTTTTTTGTATGTGTGTGTGAATGAATCTGAAGTATTTTCATTTACGATCTGAGAACACAGCACTTTATAAGGCTGTCCGTGCTCACAAGCCAAGGGTGGGAAAGAGGGCACAGGTAATCAAGCAATCAACCAGCTAGTAAGAATCTTTGGCTGAAAGACTCTGTGACTCTGTTTCCACAATCAGTTTCATGTGAGTAAAAAGGGACAACCCAAGTTACCAGGATTCCATATGGCCAGAAATTTATACGATCATTCAACACCATCTAAACAAGATATTTAGTCAGTTAAAAAAATGAAAACAGAAGAACCACTGCCATGGAGTGGATTCCGAGATGCATTGGGTATTTATTCTTAGTAAATAGCTGGGCAGAAAAACTTACTTTGTTTATGGGTCTGAATGCTCGTGACAGCCGACAAAGGTCAGAATGCTAAGCTGGAAAATTTGGAGATGTGCGCCAACATAGCCACTAAAGCAGTGATGCTTTCCAAACCCTTCAAATTTTTAGGTTACACTTTATTCAGCTGTACACAGGCATGTGCGGCTTAAAACATTGCACAGCATATAGTCCGTGGTCCCGTGAAGATTTTTTTTTTTTTTTTTAAATGGAAAGCAGCTCTCCTTTTCTGTATTTCCCCCTAATGGTTTTAATGGAGCTCTGGTAGCTTAGTGGTTAAGAGCTGGCTGCTAACCAAAACATCAGTAGTTCAAATCCGCTAGTTGCTCCTTGGAAACACTATAGGGCAGTTCCACTCTGCCCTATAGGTCACCATGAGTTGGAATTGACTTGCCTGCAATGACTTTTTTTTTTTTTTTAAATCATTTTAAAGACCCCAAACCCAGACTCTTGCAGCACTGGACAACAAGTGGGATACAGGAAGGTGAGTCAGAGGACTCGATTCTGGGCATGGGCTCTTGGGTTTTGTCAAGCTGTGGCTGAGGCTGGGGCTGCGGGGGCTCTGGCTGCTCTGCATTTCAGGCTGGCAGACCATGGGGTTGGGCTGGGGGTGCTCGGCCCTCTCCCCCTGACTCCACTACAGCAGCAGCGGTGGCAATAGCACAACAAGGAGGACTGGAAGCTGGCTCCCAAAAGGTTTTTAACATGGTGTTAGCAAAGCGTCCAAATAACCGAACGTCCTATTTCACAGAATGTGTCATGGACCAATGCATTTCTGTATTGTGAAAAACAATATAATTTTATTCTACAATGCTCCAATTAGAAAACATTATTAGAGTAGAAAATGATTTTATTTGCTTGAATAAAAACATTTTATTAATGTCCTGATTATCAATCACACAGTGTTTTGCATAGTAATTAGACTGATATTTCAAACTAGAGGTAGTCCTCAAGTTATGAGTTACTGGAAAAACCACACTTAGGACCATCTGCTTTTGTTTTTGTTTTTTTTTTTTTGTGCCTTACCATTAGTGATATGTAGGACATACAATGATGCAGTGCATAATTAGCTGATGTTATCATTTTCAAATGTTCCCTCAAAGATATTCAATGACATGATTTACTGTTGAAAGCACTACTGTATAGAAAACTAAAAAAAAAAAAAAAAAAAATGAAGTATTTGACTTGCATTGGAACCAATTAACACCGAATTTCTCAGAATGGAAGCAAGTCAAAGTCGGGAGGCTACAATAATATATTAATTACAAATATTTAAAAATTGAATACATTTACAAAACGTGACTCCATTCACCCCTGATTTGGCACTATTTTCAAAAGCAATTGCTTTTCTATTCTTTTTAGATGATTTTTTTAAACCAATAAGCCAAAAATCAAACCCATTGCTGTCGAGTCAATTCTGACTCATAGCCACCCTATAGGACAGGGTAGAATGCCCCATACTGTTACTGGGAAACAGCTGGTGGATTAGAACTGCCAACCTTTTGGTTAGCAGCCTAGCTCTTAACCACTGCACCACCAGGGCTCCATAGTGACCCACAGATATTGTAAAATATATAACTAACTAGTGTCTCTCATACAATTAGCTGTCAAAAAGCTTAAAGGATAATCTAATATCCACCTATCGGCAAGTGCGTTGGACACTGAGGTAAGTGTCATTTAACTTCATTTATAGCATAGTTACTAAAGAAATGTCAGACTTCCTGGCAATCACATTTTGACTCCACACTTCTACGTAATCATGTACAAATTATATAATACTTTCACTCGGTTTCTTCATCTACAAAATAATGACAGCACTTACTACAATTTAATAGAAAAGAAAATGGAACTATGTATTGTGGTGCAGTGGTTAATGGCTACAGCTGCTAACCAAAAGGTTAGCAGATCAAATCCACCACCCACTCCTTCGAAACCCTATGGGGCAGTTCTCCTCTGTCCTACATGGTCACTATGAGTCAGCCTCGACTCAACAGCAACGGGGTTGTTTTGGTACTGGATATGCATATATAATTTCTTAGCCCTATTCTTATCATTTACGAAGCTTGTAATAAATGATAGCTTTTTCTCACGTTTTCATTATAAAACCTGTATTTTGCTTGGTATTGTACTCACCATTCCTTTTTGTTATTCTAATCAGTTTCTATTTTTTTATTCTTTAGCTTTAAAACCAACTTAAAAGCATTTTTGGAAAAATATAATATAAAAAGGAAAATCATCATATGTTGAATTTTCTGGTGTATTTCCAATAAAAATAAATATATATACATATAATTGAATAACATGTAAAGACAAATATATATTTATCATTAAAAAAGTATTAATTAATACACAATGACACTTGAATGACATCTTTATTTATGACTTTCCATATGTGTATTAATGAAAATGGAGCCATGAAATTTATACTTTCTTAAATGCAATTTTTTCATCACAGATCTTTTTTGACACCAGCTGCATTGTCTCATGGATTCCCTGGTGGATGGGAACCACACTGCAGTGACAGAATTCATTTTATTGGGCTTAACAGAAGATCCTACCCTTCGGGTCGTCCTCTTCATGGTCATCCTATGCATCTATCTGGTGACCATATGTGGCAATCTCAGCACAATCATTCTGATCAGAATCTCTTCTCAGCTCCATCGTCCTATGTATTTTTCCCTGAGCCACTTGGCTTTGACTGACATAGGCTTTTCATCCTCTGTCACACCCAATATGCTTGTAAACTTCCTGGTGGAGAAAAATACAATCTCCTACACTGGATGTCTGATCCAGCTTGGATCAGCTGCTTTCTTTGGACCACTTGAGTGTTTTCTTCTGGCTGCCATGGCCTATGATCGCTTTGTAGCAATCTGCAGCCCACTGCTTTATTCAACTAAAATGTCCACACAAGTCTGTGATCAGTTATTCTCTGTGGCTTACCTAGGTAGTTTTCTCAATGCTTCCTCATTTATGATTTCCTTCTTTTCTTTATTCTTCTGTGGAGCAAATCAGGTCAATCATTTTTTCTGCGACTTTGCTCCTTTAGTTGAACTTTCCTGTTCTGATGTCAGTATCCATGCAGTGGTCCCCTCATTTTCTGCTGGCTCCATCACTGTGGTCACAGTGATTGTCATAGCTGTCTCCTACGTCTACATCCTCATAACCATTCTGAAGATGCGCTCCACTGAGGGTCGCTACAAGGCCTTCTCCACCTGCACATCCCACCTCACTGCAGTCACTCTGTTCTATGGGACCACTACATTCATTTATGTGATGCCCAAGTCCAGCTACTCTACTGACCGGAACAAGGTGGTGTCTGTGTTCTACACAGTGGTGATCCCCATGTTGAACCCCCTCATCTACAGTCTCAAAAATAATGAGATTAAGGCCTCTCTCAAGAGGCAGCTTGGTAGAAAAATATTTTCTTAACAAAACCTCTGATTTTGTAGGGTTTCATGCAATAATATACCATGAATGTAATATTAAAAGAAATTTAGTTCCTGTGGGCAAGATATATCTGCATAGAATTAGCCAGTGTGGGGCTTACAGTATATGTGGGTGTGGATCTTCAGATAGTAAATCAGAGACACTAATGAGTTAACTTTAATAAATAAAATTAAATTTAGAATTAAGAAACACAAATTGGATCACACGAAAAAAATCTTAATCTGCTGAAAATCCTTTCTATGTTTCATTCATATACTATGTTTTAAAGAAATTCTATGTCGTAAGTTATGGTTAATGTACCTCCAAACCTTTAAGGCTATCTTCATTTTCAACAGCAGATTACGCTGATATGAGTCTGATAATCCTAGTTTTGCCTTGACTGAGTATCTTCTGAGGGGAAATAACAAAGTGGAATTAGTCAGTACAATTGCTAAAGACATGGTGTTTGGAGAAGTTTTATCTGCTGGGGTTGGTCTTTGTGGACTCTTTAAAATTCCAGGCTGTGCTTCTGGATTCGGACTCTGGCCTTAGATATAAGGGGTCCCCTTAGTCTAAGAGAATGAGACCACCCTGACTAACCTGTGAATTGCTCAATCAGATCAGAAGAGGTGACTTCCTCTGAGGGAATTAATAAAGTCCCCAAACTCATCAGGGACAGAGTGGAGTAAAAGCAAAAAAGGATTTCCAGGAGAATCCAGCAAGCTGGATGACATTGAGTCTGTGAGGAAGAACGTCTTGGAGGAATTTATGATCAGGTCCACATCCTGCTCATAAAGCTCCAGGCAACTAGTCTGTTCCTCAGCGGAAATAGTGACTGCCCCTCTGGACAGGCTAAATTCACCTCTATATGCTGATGACTGCTACATTTATTTCTGTTTCCTGTCCCCACGTAAGGATTCAGACACAAATTGCATCTTCCTACCAACAGAAACACATGGCATATCTTATTCAGGTTTCTCTAGTGAAACTGAACTGGTAGAAAGAGAAAAAGAGAGAACAGACTTTTGAGCCTTCTGTTCCAGCAACTGCAGGTTTGGTCATTTTAAGCAACTCTCATGGTGAGCGCAGCTAAAAGGAGAGAGGGATTTATCTAGAGGAATTGGCTCACGTGATTATGGGAGCTAATCCTTTTGCTGTCAATGCCTGACACTCATGGTGACGCCATGTGTTATACACTAGAACTGTTCCTTATGGTTTTCTTCGGTGTAAACATTATGGAAGCCATTTGCCAGGTCTTTCTTCCACAGCACTGTTGGGTGGGTTAGAATTGTCAACGTTTAGGTTAGTAGCCCAAAGCAAACTGTTTGCACCACCCTGACCATATATATATTCTGGATTATATGTAAATAACCTCGTTGTGGTCGAGTTAATTTCAACTAGACTGCCCCATAGAGTTTCCAATGCTGTCATTTTTATGTAATGGACTGCTACATCTTTTTCCTGCTGAGTTGCCGGTGAGTTCAAACTGCCAACCATTTGGTAAGTACCTGAGTGCTTAACCACTGTGCCACCAGAGAGAGAGAGAGAGATTTTGAGAAACTGGCTTGTAGGATTAGGCAGGCTAGGAAGTCCACAATCCATACATCAGTTAAAAGGCTGGAAATTCCAGCAATGTCTATTTACAGTGTTGAAGCTGAATCTTTCTTCAGGAAACCACAGTCTGCTCATAAGGCCTTCAACAGATTGGATGAAGCACATCCACATTATGGAGGGTAACCTGCTTAGTTTAAGGTCAATTGATTAAATGTTAATCACATGTAAATATCTTTATAGCAACATCTAGACTAGTGTTTGTCCAAACAACTGGGCACCATAGCCTGTTCACGTTGACATAAAATTAATCATCACAGAGCATTACTCATTTCATTCAGTCAAAAATTATACTCATTGCAACTATTATCTCTGGTACAGTGTAGGCTATTGGAAATATAAGTGATGAACAAAGGTGTCTGCCTTCCTGATATTAATCATCTAGCAGAGGAGACAGACAACAAAACTAACATGTATGCGATATAGACTATTAGAAGATAGTGAGTTCAAAAGAGAAAGAAAAAGCAAAGCAGAGTGAAGGAGACTGACATATCAGTGTAGACCTTGCTGAGAAGGTAACATCTGAACAAAGGATCGAAGTAGGCGAAGATACTTCATGCTAGCTGCTGCCTGTGTGCACACATACAATTGACCTTTGAGGCTTCTGTTCCAGCAGTGGGAGGCTTGGTAATTTTAATCAACTCTCATGATGAACACAACTCAATACGTTTGATGAAATATTAAATACTTCATAAAATCACACTAGAGCTTACAAGATAACAAGTGAGAACCCAAATACACTAATTACCCAGAGAAGTGAGCTCAGAACTCAGAAATGCTTTTATAATGAGGGGATTTGACAAATAGAAGAAAAAGCCAAGAACTGGGCCTGTGGATTTAGTGTTCTTTTGAAGTGAGAGAGGCAGAAGTCAAAGCCTAGGGCATGTCCAGGTGAGAAGTCTAATTCATACACCTCATATAGACCATGATGATCGGGAGAAACATGAAGGAAACAAGCCTTTGTACAGATTTGCATCCCTCTGGAAATCTAGGGAAAGTCAAGCCTGGAGCTAGGGTTAAGGTGGTCTAAGACAAGGTGACTTGAATAAATACATGAACATCCTTTCTGGAGAAAGGTCTTCATTCCAAGCATTTTTTTTTTCCTGGCAATAATTATGACCATCAAAGAGTGAAAAATAATGTCCAACAGAAAAGGAAACAAGAGACTAAACATGGGAACCAGTAGGAACAGGAGACTACAGAAACAGTATCATTAAGATTAAGATAGGAAATTAACAGACACTATTAATATTTTTTTATAATACTGCTAAGAGAAATAACCTTAAAGATAAATAAAATCATTTCAACAAAATACTAGCAAACCAGATCAAAAAACATATAGAAGGATTATACATCATAATCAAGTGAGATTTATCCCAGGAATGCAAGGATGGTTCAATACTAGAAAATCAACCAATGTAATACAGCAAACTAATAGAACAAAAGAAAGGACCACTTGTTCATCTCAATCAATACAGAAAAGGCATTTGACAAAATTCAACACCGTTTCGTGATAAAAGCTCCAAACAAGATAGAATTATAAGGGAAATGAGTTTCTTTGTGTAGCCTTATGCCTTGCTTCTGCATAAAAGAAACAGAGGAAGAAATCAGCTTGGGAGATTTTTTTCCTGGGCCCTAAGGAGTTCTTAAAGTTTCCCTTCTCATAGTTTCCCAGGGAAGAAACCAGTCACACAAATAGATATATGTGAACCCATGTTCACTGCAACATTCTTCACAATATCGAAAAGATGGGAAGAACCTAGATGCCCATCAACAGAAGAATGGATGAACAGACTGTGGTACAATGGAGTATTATGCAATGCTAAAGAACAACAATGAATCTGTGAAGTATCTCATAACTTGGATACATCTGGAGGACATTATGCTGACTGAAATAAGTCAGTCACAAAAGGACAAATATTGTATGAGTCCACTACTGTAAAAACTCATGAAAACGTTTACATACAAAAAGAAACAATATTTGATGGTTACAAGGGAGGGGAGGAGTGGAGATGGAAAAACACCTAATAGACAATAGATAAGCAGTATCTCTGGTAAAGGGTAAGACAATACACAATGCTGGGGAAGCCAGCACAACCTGTACAAGGCAAAGCCATGGTAGCTCCATAGACACATCTAATCTCCCTGAGGGACTGAATTGCTGGGCTGAGGGCTGTGGGAACCATGGCCTCAGGGAACATATAGCTCACTTAGCATAATAGAGTTTATAAAGAATATGTTCTACTTTCTACTTTGGTGAGTAGCATCTGGGGTCTTAAAAGCCTCTGAGCAACCATCTACGATACTCCACTGGTCTTATGCCTTCAGAAGCAAGGAAGAATGAAGAAAATTAAAGACATAAGAGAAAGATTAGTCCAAAGGACTAAGGGACCACATCTACCACGGCCTCTACCAGACTGAGTCCAATACAACTAGATGGTGCCTGGCTACCACCACTGACTACTCTGACAGGGATCATAATAGAGAGTCCTGGACAGAGCTGGCGAAAACTATACAACAAATTCTAACTCAAAAAGAAAGACCAGACTTGCTGACCTGACAGAGATTGGAGAAACCATGAGAGCATGGCCCCCAGACACACTTTCAGTGCAGTAATGAGGCCACTCCTGAGGTTCACCCTTCAGCCAAAGATTGAACAGTCCCATGGAACAAAACAAGACTAAAGTGGCACACCAGCCCTAGGACAGGGACTGGAAGGTAGGAGGGAACAGAATGCTGATAATAGGGAACCCAGGGTTGAGAAGGGAGAGTGTTGACATGTTGTGGGGTTGTTAGCCAATGTCATACAACAATGTGTGTACTAACTGTTTGATGAGAAACTAGTTTGTTTTGTTAACCTTCGTCTAAAGTTCAATAATAAATAAATAAAGAATGTTTATTTACCCTGATGGGGCAGGAGACCAGTGGGATGCAGGCCTCAATTCTTGTAAAAGGACCAGACTTAATGGTCTGACTGAGCCTAGAAGGACCCTGGAGGTCATGGTCCCCAGAGCTTCTGTTAGCCCAAGACTGGAACCATTCCCAAAGGCAACTCTACAGACGGGGATTTCACTGGATTATAAGATAGAAGATGATACGGGTGAGGAGTGAGCTTTCTGGATCAAGTAGACACATGAGACTATGTAGACAGCTCCTGCCTGGAGGGGAGATGACAAGTCAAGGGGCAAAGAAGTTGGCTGAATGGACACAGAAATAGAGAGTGAAGGAAAGGAGTGTGCTGTCTCATTAGAGGGAGAGCAACTAGGAGTATATAGCAGGGTGTATATAAATAATATATATAAAACCCTGGTGGCGTAGTGGTTAAGTGCTACAGCTGCCAACCAAAGGGTTGGCTGTTCAAGTCCGCCAGGCGCTCCTTGGAAACTCTATGGGGCAGTTCTACTCTGGCCTATAGGGTCGCTATGAGTCGGAATCAACTTGACTGCATTGGGTTTTTTATATACATTTTTGTATGAGAGACTGACTTGATTTGTAAACTTTCACTTAAAACACAATAAAAATTAAAATAAAGAAAAAAAAAAGAAACTCCTTGTAATTTTTTGCCCTATAACTCCCCCTTTCTCCCATCTGCACTCCTTTGTTTGTTCCACCTGATAATTTTTTTTCTTTTGTTCTCCGGGCAATTTGGAACACACTGCAGCATCTTGCCCGGATGCTTGTGTGTTTGCCCATTTCGTGAAATGTTTTATCCTTCAGTAAAGCTCTTGGTTTTTGTTTCTCAAAACAAAAAAACAGAAAATCAAACCCATTGCCATTGAGTCAATTCCAACTAGCAGAGTGTAAATCTGGTGTTTTACTATGACACTTCCAAGTTTATCCTGATCCCATGTCACTTCCTTAAGAAACCATGTTGCTGTGAGTATGGCCTGTGAGTTGTGTGGCTCTTGCAACAAATTATCAAACCCAGCAGAGAAATAGATTGCAGTGGGGAAGACAGCTGGTGTTAGAATTAGTAAAACCTTTGAAGAGTGGAAGTGTGTCTGACCCCAACCTCATATGAATCAGCTTTGTGCTGATGCTGATTCTCATTCTCCCTGAAGTTAGACAAGGTCCGACACTGTTGCTACCTCATTGTAGAAGGTGAAAGACTTGTACATAGATACTGTAAGACATTACTAAAATAAATTAAAGAAGACCTGAATAAATGAAAGAACAGTCTGTGTTAATGGATTGGAAGGCTTAATATAGCTAAGATGTCAATACTACCCAAAGTAATCCACAAATTCAGTGCGATCCACATCAAAATTCCAACAGCCTTTTTTTGCAGAAATGAAAAACCAATTCTCAAATTTATATGGAAGGAGAAGGAACCCCAAATAGCTAAAGTAATCTTGAAGAAGAAGGAGGTTGGAGGACTCAGGCTTCCTGATTTCAAAACATACTATAAAGCCACAGTAATTAAAACAACCTGGGATGGTGTAATAATAGAGCTATAGACCAATGGAATAGCAACAAGATTCCAGAAATAAAATCATACATCTATGATCAGCTGATTTTTGACAAGGGTGCTAAGTCTATTTGGGGGAAAGGAAGTCTCCTTAACAAATTGTGCTAGAAAAATTAGATTTCCATGTGTGGAAACATGAATTAGAATCCATTATTCATCTTACACACAAAAAAATTTTAAATAGATGAAGAACCAAAATATGAAACTATAAAATTCTCACAAGAAAATACAGGGGCACAGCTGTAGGATGTATTTCTTAAACATGGATTATCAGCTATGACAACAAAAGGATCACTGAAGAGGACATTCAAATGGCTTAAAAACATATGAAAAGATGTTCAACATCATTAGTCGTTGTTGTTAGTTGCTGTCTAGTGGCTTATTAGTATTTGTATCGGATGGGGTCATGGGCCATCATTTTTCGTATGAGCCACTTCCCCACTTCCACGAAAGGGGGCATCAGGAGGACTTTATAAACTGAGGATTAGCAGGAGAATTTCATTGAGACTTTGGGTTGAAGATACTAGCTTCTACTGTTATCCCCCGAGTCACATAAGCCACAAACCAGTAGTCATCCCTTTGAGGCACGTAGTATGAAAGGCTATGTTATTTGGAAATCATTTTTTTACTTCATAGTTCTCAATCTATACCACTTTTAAGATATTTTATAACTTTTGCTAGAAAAATATGTACATGTCTTAAATAATTTTGTTATTAAAAATTCAACTTTGTATGGTGTCCCACCTCATATTCCCCAAAATGTCAAATGGAGTTTCTTACACTAACTACCAAATATAAAATGAACAAGCTGAGTGAATGAAGATAAAATTACCTTTTATATATGAACTTTAGTATCCCTTAAGATTTAATATCAAAGTAAATTAAAAACTAATATTTCGTTATAAGAAATTTAGTTTATTATGCCCCGATAATCGTCAACTGAAAGTGCACTAACACCTACATAGAAACAAAAATAAATGAATAAATAGGCCACTTGAGACTTGACAGAACCCTTCAGACTAGTTGTCTGTGTGGGATTTGAACTGTTCAATGGCCACTGGAGAATGTGATGATGATCTTTGGTGCTTTGAATTCACATTTGAATCTTCAGAGGTTTGTCCCCAAAGGCAAACACCAACAGAAAGCATGGCTGCTGTATAAATACAATGACTTTGGATTTATTACTGAAAGATGAATGGATTATTTCAAGAGGTAAGATTTCAGCATCTGTGAGTGAACCTGAGCTACTGATTCATAATTTACTATGGAGAACACATTGCTCTCTCAGATCACGTCTGTACTCACAAGCCATAGTTGGGTAACCAGGCAGATGTAATCAAGCAGTCAGCTAGCAGGGAACTCTGAATTCACTTAAGTTTCCAGTCAGGTTAGTATAAAAATATGAGCTTAATTCACATTACTAGGACTCCTTACTTATCCATCCATAAGTCCAGAAACTCTACCTACATATGACATTCAGCCACAATGCTAATGAATTCATTACCTTTTAGATTCTTTGGAGATTTATTATTTTAAGCATCTTTGTACAAAGTTTTACTTTATTTATGGGTCTGAGTGCTCTAGGATCACAGTCAACAAGACACAACGGACAAAGCCCAGGATAAAAAGCCAGAAAATCTACAGATGAGGGTCAACCTGGCCACTAGCTGGGTGATCCTGGCTAAACTTCTTAACTTGTGAGGCTATAACATATTATTTCATTCTACAATACTCCAATTAGGAAACATTGTTACAGTAGAAAATGATTTGATTTGTTTGAATAATTACATTATTCAAACAAATCAAATCATGAGTGTGAGCCATGTAGTATTTTGTATGGTGATTAGATTGATATTTCACACTCCCTCATAAAACAATAATATTTTACCTACAAAGATTTAATGAATTTTCAAAAGGTGACTATTCCCTAATTTGAAATTCCTGTGTTGTATTAATATCAAGAATAATTGTATTTCTCCTTTAAAAAAATGTTCTTGTCTTACTGATAGACTTTCTGAACTATGTAACTAACTAGACATCTCTTTTATATGTTAGCTGTCAGAAAGCAAAAAGGTTAATCTCTTATTTACTAATTTCCAAGTATATTCAACTTCATCGATATAATTATTCAATGTCATTTATGTTATAGTTACTAAAGAAATGGACTGGATTCAAACTTTGGGGTTCATATCCTGATTCTACCACTTTGTATACAACTTAAGGTAAGTTACTTAATTTTTCAGCTATCAGTTTCCTTATCTGTGAAATGAGAATAACAAAATACTTAATATTATTTCATGGAAATTAAAACAGAAGCATGTATATAAAATGCTTAGTCCTGTGTCTGTTGTTTAGTAAGCATTAAATATTAGCGATTATGCTAGTTTTCAGTATGTAATCCTGTATTTATACATTCTTTTTATACCTATGAATCCTTTCGTTATTTGCATAAGTCTTATGTTTTCTAATTTTTACATTTAGAGGCACTTGGAATGCACTATTGTAAACAATAATATTAGCAAGAAATTCAACCAAGTTATCTGATGCTTTTAATAAAAGTGATTTAAACCTAGAGAGGGACTCATCACTGCATATAAATATATACATTTTTCTGGGGCTCTAAGTAAACATTAAATTTTTAAAAACCAAACTTGATAAATTTGTTTATAAAGACTTCCATGTATGTATTTATGAAAATGAAACCATGAAATTCATAGCTTCTTTAATGCAATATTTTCATCACAGGTCCTTTTTGAACCAGCTACATTGTCTCATGGATTCCCTGGTAGATGTGAACCACACTGCAGTGACAGAGTTCATTTTATTGGGCTTAACAGAAGATCCTGCCCTTCCGGTCGCCCTCTTTATGGTCATCCTATGCATCTATCTGGTGACCATATCTGGCAATCTCAGCACAATCATCCTTACCAGAATCTCTTCTCAGCTCCATCATCCTATGTATTTTTTCCTGAGCCACTTGGCTTTTTCTGACGTAGGCTATTTATCTTCTGTCACACCTAATATGCTTATAAACTTCCTGGTGGAGAGACATACAATCTCCTATCTTGGATGTGCCATCCAGCTTGGTTCAGTTGTTTTCTTTGGGTCAGCTGAGTGCTGTCTTCTGGCTGCCATGGCCTATGATCACTTTGTAGCAATCTGCAACCCACTGCTTTATTTAATTAAAGTGTCCACGCAAGTCTGTGTCCAGCTGTTCTCTGTGGCTTATATATGTGCTTTTCTCAGTAGTTGTTGTTGTACTATTTGCTTTGATTCTTTATACTTCTGTGGACCAAATCAGGTTAATCATTTTTTCTGTGATTTTGCTCCTTTAGTTGAACTTTCCTGTTCTGATGTCAGTATCCCTGCAGTGGTCCCCTCATTTTCTGCTGGCTCCATTATTGTGGTCACAGTGTTTGTCATAGCCATCTCCTACGCCTACATCCTCATCACCATCCTGAAGATGCGCTCCACTGAGAACCGCCACAAGGCCTTCTCCACCTGCACTTCCCACCTCACTGCAGTCACTCTGTTCTATGGGACCATTACATTCATTTATGTGATGCCGAAATCCAACTATTCTACTGAACAGAACAAGTTGGTGTCTGTGTTCTATACGGTGGCAATCCCCATGCTGAACCCCCTCATCTACAGTCTCGGGAATAATGAGATTAAGGCTGCTCTCAAGAGACAGCTTGGTAGAAAAATATTTCCTTAACAAAACCTCTTATTTTGTAGGGTTTGATGCAATAATATACTATTAATGTAATAGTAAAAAGAAACTTGCTTCCTGTGGGCAAAATGTATCTGCAAATAATCAGCCACTATGAGGCTTCATAGTATACCTGGGGGCAGATCTTCAGACAGTAAATCAGAGAAAATAATGAGTTAATAACTTTAATGAAATCAAATTAAATTTATAATTAAGAAACACAAATTGGTTCATGTGAAAAAAACCTTAATCTGCTGACAATCTTTTTTAATATTTATTCATACATGATTTTTCAAAAGCAATTCTATGTCATAAGTTAAGGTTATTGTACTTCCAAACCTTTAAAGTTGTGTTCATGTTCAGCATCAGGTTATGCTGAGATGAGCCTGATAACCGTAGTTTTGTCTTGACTGAGCACCTTCTGAGGGGAAATAACAAAGTGGAACCACACAGTAAAATTGCTAAAGACATTGTGCTTATAGAAAGGTTATCTGCTGGGATGGTCTTTGCAGACTCATAAAATTCCAGCTGTTTTTCTGAGTTCTAACTCTAGCCTTGGATTTAAGGGGTCCCCAGAGTTTAAGAGGAGCCCTGGTGTTGTAGTGGTTAAGAGCTCAGCTTCATACCAAAAGGTCAGCAGTTCGAATCCACCAGCTGCTCCTTGGAAATCCTATGGGGCAGTTCTACTTTGTCCTATAGGGTCACTATGAATTGGGTCGTTATGAGTCAAAATTGACTCCACGGCAATGCGGTTGGAGCCCTGGTGGCACAGTGGTTAAGAGTTCAGCTGCTAACCCAAAGGTCGGGAGTTCAAATCCACCAGCCACGCCTTGGAAAAGCCTTTGGGCACTTCTACTCTGTCCTAACCCACTAAAACCAACCGACTGCCGTCGAGTCTATTCCGACTCATAGCGACCCTATAGGACAGAGTAGAACTGCCCCATAGAGTTTCCAAGGAGCGCCTGGGGGATTCGAAATGCCGACCTTTTGGTTAGCAGCTGTAGCACTTAGCCACTACACCACCAGGGTTTCCAACTCTGTCCTACAGGGTCAATATAAGTTAGAATTGACTTGACAGCAATGGATGGTGGTAGAGTCTAAGAGTAAAAGAGCACCCTGACTAATGTGTGAGTTGTTCAATCAGATCAGAAGACATGACTTACTCTGAGGGAATGAGCAGGGTTCCCAAACTCATCAGGGACTGAGCAGAGCAAAAGCAAAAAGATTTCTCGGAGAATCCGGCAAGCTGGATAAAACTGAGTCTGTGAGGAAGAAACTAATGGAGGAATTTGTTTATGATCAGGTTCACATCCTGTTCTTAAAACTCCAGGGGACTGAACTCTTTCCCAGCTAAAATAGTGACTACCTCTCAGAACAGGCTAAATTAACCCCAATATGCTGATAACTGCTACATTTATTTTTGTTTCCTGTCCCCACTTAAGGATTCAGACACAAATTGCATCTTTTTGCAAATAGAAACACAGGGAATTCCTTAATCAGGGTTCTCCAGAAAAACAGAACCCGTAGAGAAAGAAAAAGAACAGCACTTTGAATCCAGCAACTGCAGAATTGGTAATTTTAAGCAATTCTCATGGTGAACAGAGCTAAAGAGAGAGAGATTTATCTAGCTGAATTGGCTCACATGATTATAGGAGATAAACTCGTTGCTTTGGATTGATTGAGAATCATGGCGATGCCATGTGTTATAGACGAGAACTGCTCTATATGGTTTTCTTAGCTGTAATCTTTACGCAAGGAGACTGTCCGGTCTTTCCTCCACAACACTGTTGGGTGGGTTGGAACCATCAACCTTTAGGTTACTAGCTGAAAGGAAAGCGTTTGCACCACCCAGGGCCATATATATATTCTGTAGTACATATAAATAACTTCACTGCCAATGAGTTGATTCTGACAGAACTGACCCACAGAGTTTCCAATGCTGTAATCACTATGGAAGCAGACTGTCACATCTTTCCTCCACAGAGCAGCTAGTGGGTTTGAACTGCCAACATTTTAGTCGCTGAGTGCTTAACCGCTGTGGCACCAGACAGACAGAAAGAGAGATTGATTTTGAGAAACTGGCTCACAGAATTAGGCAGGACAGGAAGCCCAAAATCTGGATGTGAGGTAAAAGGTTAGAAATTCGAGCAATGTTGTCTATTTACAGTGTTGAAGCTGAATCCTTCTTCAGGAAACTATAGTTTGGTCTTAAGTCCTTCAAATGTGTGGGTGAAGCATATTCACATTGTAGAGGGTAATCTGCTTAGTTTAAGGTCAACTGATGAAATGTTAATCACATGTAAACACCTTTATAGCAACCTCTAGACTGCTGTTTGTCCAAACAACTGGGCACCATAGGCTATTTATAAAAATTCATGTTGACATGAAATTAATCATCACAGGCCATTAATCATTTCATTCATTCAAAATTATACTGAGTACTTCTAATATATCTGGTACTGTGTGGGTTATTGGAAATACAAGTGACAAACAAAGGTGCCTGCCTTCCTGGAATTAATATTCTCACAGAGGACACAGATGAAAAGAGTAACAAGTGCATGATATAGACCGTTAGAAGTTGGTGAGAGGTAAGGAGAAAGAAAAAGCAAAGCAGAGTAAGGGAGACTGACATGTCAGTGTGGACCTCACTAAGAAGGTAACATCTGAGCAAATGACTGACGTAGGTAAAGACGCTTCATGCCAGCTGTGGTGTTGCCTGTGTACTCACATACAAATGACCACTGAGGCTTCTGTTCCAGCAATGGGAGGCTTGATAATTAAATCAATTCTCAGGATAAACACAAAATAAACAAAACGATGAAATATTAAATACATCATAAAATCACATTAGGTCTTACAGGATAAAAAATGAGAACCCAAATAAACTGTGATTGCCCAGAGAAGTGAGCTCAGCACTCACAAATGCTTTTATAATGAGGAGATTTGACAAGTAGAAGAAAAAGCTAAGAACTGGGGCTGTGGATTTAGTGTTCTTTTGCAGTGAGAGAGGCAGAAGTCAAAGCCTAGGGCACGACCAGGTGAGAAGTCTAACTCATACACCTCATATACACAGGGAGAAACATGAAGGAAACAAGCCTTTGTACAGATTTGCAGATCTAGAAATTTAGGGAAAGTCAAGCCTACAACTTGGGTTAAGGTGGTCTAAGACAAGGTGACTTGAATAAAAACATGAACATCCTATCTGGAGAAAGGTCTTCATTCCAAGCCTTTATTTTTCATGCCAAAAATTATAAACATCATAAAGTGAAAAATAATGTCCAATGCAAAAGGAAACTAGAGGGGCGGGGCCAAGATGGCAGACTAGGTGGACACTACCACGGATCACTCTTGCAACAAAGACTTGGAAAAACAAGTGAATCGATCACATACATAACAATCTACGAACCCTGAACAACAAACACAGATTTAGAGATGGAGAATGAACAAATACAGGGAGGCAGAGATTGTTTTCAGAGCCTGGAGCCAGGGTACCAGTCAGCGGATTTTCTGGAAAAACTAGTTTCCCAGTGATGGCTCGGAGACAGCAGTCCATATCAAACCACATAAAGAAGCAGACCATGACAGCTTCTACAACCCCCCAAACAAAAGAATCAAAATCTTTCCCAAATGAAGATACAATCCTGGAATTATCAGATAAAAAAGAACAGAATATAAAAAACTAATTTACAGAATGCTTCAAGACATCACAAACGAAATTAGGCAAACTGCAGAAAAAGCCAAGGAACACACCGATAAAACTGTTGAAGAACTCAAAAAGATTATTCAAGAACATAGTGGAAAAATTAATAAGTTGCAAGAATCCATAGAGAGACAGCATGTAGAAATCCAAAAGATTAACAATAAAATTACAGAATTAGACAATGCAATAGGAAGTCAGAGGACCAGACTCCAGCAATTAGAATGCAGACTGGGACATCTGGAGGACCAGGGAATCAACACCAACATAGCTGAAAAAAGATCAGATAAAAGAATTAAAAAAAAATAAAGAAACCCTAAGAATCATGTGGGACTCTATCAAGAAGGATAACTTGCGGGTGATTGGAGTCCCAGAATAGGGAGGGGGGACAGAAAACGCAGAGAAAATATTTGAAGATCTGCTGACACAAAACTTCCCTGACATCATGAAAAACGAAAGGATATCTATCCAAGATGCTCATCGAACCCAATTTAAGATTGATCCAAAAAGAAAAACACCAAGACATATTATCATCAAACTCGCCAAAATCAAATATAAACAGAAAATTTTAAAAGCAGACAGGGAGAAAAGAAAGGTTTCCTTCAAGGGAGAATCAATAAGAATAAGTTCAGACTACTCAGCACAAACCATGCAGGCAAGAAGGGAATTAGGCGACATATACAGAGCACTGAAGGAGAAAAACTGCCAGCCAAGGATCATATATCCAGCAAAACTCTCTCTGAAATATGAAGGCGAAATTAAGATATTTACAGATAAACACAAGTTTAGAGAATTTGCAAAAACCAAACCAAAGCTACAAGAAATACTAAAGGATATTGTTTGGTCAGAAAACCAATAATATCAGATACCAGCACAATACAAGGTCACAAAACAGAACGTCCTGATATCAACTCAAATAGGGAAATCACAAAAACAAACAAATTAAGATTAATTAAATAATAATAATAATAATACACATAACAGGGAATCATGGAAGTCAATAGGTAAAAGATCACAATAATCAAAAAGAGGGACTAAATACAGGAGGCATTGAACTGCCAGATGGAGAGTGATACAAGGCGATATAGAACAATACAAGTTAGGTTTTTACTTAGAAAAATAGGGGTAAATAATAAGGTAACCACAAAAAGATATAACAACTCCATAACTCAAGATAAAAGCCAAGAAAAACGTAATGACTCAACTAACATAAAGTCAAACACTATGAAAATGAGGATATCACAATTTACTAAGAAAAACGTCTCAGCATAAAAAAGTATGTGGAAAAACGAAATTGCCAACAACACACATGAAAAGGCATCAAAATGACAGCACTAAAAACTTATGTATCTATAATTACGCTGAATGTAAATGGACTAAATGCACCAATAAAGAGACAGAGAGTCTCGGACTGGATAAAGAAACACGATCCATCTATATGCTGCCTACAAGAGACACACCTTAGACTTAGAGACACAAACAAACTAAAACTCAAAGGATGGAAAAAGATATATCAAGCAAACAATAAGCAAAAAAGAAGAGGAGTAGCAATATTAATTTCTGACAAAATAGACTTTAGACCTAAATCCACCACAAAGGATAAAGAAGGACACTACATAATGATAAAAGGGACAATTGATCAGGAAGACATAACCATATTAAATATTTATGCACCCAATGACAGGGCTGCAAGATACATAAATCAAATTTTAGCAGAATTGAAAAGTGAGATAGACACCTCCACATATATAGTAGGAGACTTCAACACACCACTTTCGGAGAAGGACAGGACATCCAGTAAGAAGCTCAATAGAGACACGGAAGATCTAATTACAACAATCAACCAACTTGACCTCATTGACTTATACAGAACTCTCCACCCAACTGCTGCAAAATATACTTTTTTTTCTAGCGCACATGGAACATTCCCTAGACTAGACCACATATTAGGGCATAAAACAAATCTTTCCAGAATCCAAAACATCGAAATATTACAAAGCATCTTCTCAGACCACAAGGCAATGAAGCTAGAAATCAATAACAGAAAAACTAGGGAAAAGAAATCAAATACTTGGAAAATGAACAATACCCTCCTGAAAAAAGACTGGGTTATAGAAGACATCAAGGAGGGAATAAGGAAATTCTTAGAAAGCAACGAGAATGAAAATACTTCCTATCAAAACCTCTGGGACACAGCAAAAGCAGTGCTCGGAGGCCAATTTATATCGATAAATGCACACATACAAAAAGAAGAAAGAGCCAAAATCAGAGAACTGTCCCGACAACTTGAACAAATAGAAAGTGAGCAACAAAAGTACCCATCAGACACCAGAAGAAAACAAATAATAAAAATTAGAGCTGTACTAAATGAGTTAGAGAACAGAAAAACAATTGAAAGAATTAACAAAGCCAAAAGCTGGTTCTTTGAAAAAATTAACAAAATTGATAAACCATTGGCTAGACAGACTAAAGAAATACAGGAAAGGAAACAAATAACCCGAATAAGAAACAAGAAGGACCACATCACAACAGAACCAAATGAAATTAAAAGAATCATTTCGGATTACTACGAAAAATTGTACTCTAACAAATTTGAAAACCTAGAAGAAATGGATGAATTCCTGGAAAAACACTACCTACCTAAACTAACACATTCAGAAGTAGAACAACTAAATAGACCCATAACAAAAAAAGAGATTGAAACGGTAATCAAAAAACTTCCAACAAAATAAAGCCCTGGCCCGGACGGCTTCACTGCAGAGTTCTACCAAACTTTCAGAGAAGAGTTAACACCACTACTACTGAAGGTATTTCAAAGCATAGAAAATGACGGAAAACAACCCAACTCATTCTATGAAGCCACCATCTCCCTGATACAAAAACCAGGTAAAGACATTACAAAAACAGAAAATTATAGACCTATATCCCTCATGAACATAGATGCAAAAATCCTCAACAAAATTCTAGCCAATAGAATCCAACAACACATCAAAAAAATAATTCACCATGATCAAGTGGGATTTATACCAGGTATGCAAGGCTGGTTTAATATCAGAAAAACCATTAATGTAATCCATCACATAAATAAAACAAAAGACAAAAACCACATGATCTTATCAATTGATGCAGAAAAGGCATTTGACAAAGTCCAACACTCATTTATGATAAAAACTCTTACCAAAATAGGAATTGAAGGAAAACTCCTCAACATAATAAAGGGCATCTATGCAAAGCCAACAGCCGATATCACTCTAAATGGAGAGAACCTGAGAGCATTTCCCTTGAGCACGGGAACCAGACAAGGATGCCCTTTATCACCGCTCTTATTCAACATTGTGCTGGAAGTCCTAGCCAGGGCAATTAGGCTAGACAAAGAAATAAAGGGTATCCGGATTGGCAAGGAGGAAGTAATGTTATCACTATTTGCAGATGACATGATCTTATATACAGAAAACCCTAAGGAATCCTCCAGAAAACTACTGAAACTAATAGAAGAGTTTGGCAGAGTCTCAGGTTATAAAATAAACATACAAAAATCACTTGGATTCCTCTACATCAACAAAAAGAACACCCAAGAGGAAATCACCAAATCAATGCCATTCACAGTAGCCCCCAAGAAGATATAATACTTAGGAATAAACCTTACCAAGGATGTAAAAGACCTATACAAAGAAAACTACAAAGCTCTACTACAAGAAATTCAAAAGGACATACTTAAGTGGAAAAACATACCTTGCTCATGGATAGGAAGACTTAACATAGTAAAAATGTCTATTCTACCAAAAGCCATCTATACATATAACGCACTTCCGATCCAAATTCCAATGTCATATTTTAAGGGGATAGAGAAACAAATCACCAATTTCATATGGAAGGGAAAGAATCCCCGGATAAGCAAAGCATTACTGAAAAAGAAGAAGAAAGTGGGAGGCCTCACTCTACCTAATTTCAGAAACTATTATACAGCCACAGTAGTCAAAACAGCCTGGTACTGGTACAACAACAGGCACACAGACCAATGGAACAGAATTGAGAACCCAGATATAAATCCATCCACGTATGAGCAGCTGATATTTGACAAAGGACCAGTGTCAGTTAATTGGGGAAAAGATAGTCTTTTTAACAAATGGTGCTGGCATAACTGGATATCCATTTGCAAAAAAATGAAACAGGACCCATACCTCACACCATGCACAAAAACTAACTCCAAGTGGATCAAAGAACTAAACATAAAGACTAAAACGATAAAGATCATGGAAGAAAAAATTGGGACAACCCTAGGAGCCCTAATACAAGGCATAAACAGAATACAAAACATTACCAAAAATGATGAAGAGAAACCCAATAACTGGGAGCTCCTAAAAATCAAACACCTATGCTCATCTAAAGACTTCACCACAAGAGTAAAAAGACCACCTACAGACTGGGAAAGAATTTTCAGCTATGAGATCTCCGACCAGCGCCTGATCTCTAAAATCTACATGATTCTGTCAAAACTCAACCACAAAAAGACAAACAACCCAATCAAGAAGTGGGCAAAGGATATGAACACACATTTCACTAAAGAAGATATTCAGGCAGCCAACAGATACATGAGAAAATGTTCTCGATCATTAGCCATTAGAGAAATGCAAATTAAAACTACGATGAGATTCCATCTCACACCAGCAAGGCTGGCATTAATCCAAAAAACACAAAATAATAAATGTTGGAGAGGCTGCGGAGAGATTGGAACTCTTATACACTGCTGGTGGGAATGTCAAATGGTACAACCACTTTGGAAATCCATCTGGCGTTATCTTAAACAATTAGAAATAGAACTACCATACAACCCAGAAATCCCACTCCTCGGAATATACCCTAAGAAACAAGAGCCTTCACACAAACAGATATATGCACACCCATGTTTATTGCAGCTCTGTTTACAATAGCAAAAAGCTGGAAGCAACCAAGGTGTCCATCAACGGATGAATGGGTAAATAAATTGTGGTATATTCACACAATGGAATACTACGCATCGATAAAGAAAAGTGACGAATCTCTGAAACATTTCATAACATGGAGGAACCTGGAAGGCATTATGCTGAGCGAAATGAGTCAGTTGCAAAAGGACAAATATTGTATAAGACCACTATTAAAAGATCTTCAGAAATAGTATAAACTGAGAAGAACACATACTTTTGTGGTTACGAGGAGGGGAGGGAGGGAGGGAGGGAGAGGGTTTTTTATTGATTAATCAGTAGATAAGAACTGCTTTAGATGAAGGGAAAGACAACACTCAATACATGGAAGGTCAGCTCAATTGGACTGGACCAAAAGCAAAGAAGTTTCCGGGATAAAATGAATGCTTCAAAGGTCAGCGGAGCAAGGGCGCGGGTCTGGGGACCATGGTTTGAGGGGACTTCTAGTCAATTGGCAAAATAATTCTATTATGAAATCATTCTGCATCCCATTTTGAAGTGTGGCGTCTGGGTCTTAAATGCTAACAAGCAGCCATCTAAGATGCATCAATTGGTCTCAACCCACCTGGAGCAAAGGAGAATGAAGAACACCAAGGTCACACGACAACTAAGAGCCCAAGAGACAGAAAGGGCCACATGAACCAGAGACCTACATCATCCTGAGACCAGAAGAACTAGTTGGTGCCCGGCCACAATAGATGACTGCCCTGACAGGGAGCACAACAGAGAACTCCTGAGGGAGCAAGAGATCAGTGGGATGCAGACCCCAAATTCTTATAAAAAGACCACACTTAATGGTCTGACTGAGACTAGAGGAATCCCGGCGGCCATGCTCCCCAGACCTTCTGTTGGCACAGGACAGGAACCATCCCCGAAGACAACTCATCAGACATGAAAGGGACTGGTCAGCGGGTGGGAGAGAGATGCTGATGAAGAGTGAGCTAATTAAATCAGGTGGACACTGGAGAGTGTGTTGGCAACTCTTATCTGGAGGGGGGATGGAAGGATAGAGAGAGTGGGAAGCTGGCAAAATTGTCACGAAAGGAGAGACTGAAAGGGCTGACTCAAGAGGGGGAGAGCACGTGGGAGTACGGAGTAAGATGTATGTAAACTTATATGTGACAGACTGATTGGATTTGTAAACGTTCACTTGAAGCTTAATAAAAGTTAATAAAAAAAAAAATAAAGCTTTACACGGTTGTCCACTTCATGTTCCCCAAGGAAATCGAACAGACTTTCTTACTCTCACTACCAAATACTTACAAACTGGACATGCTGAATGAATGATGGTAACATTACCTTTTATATATGAACTTTAGTATGCCTTAAGATGAAGTATCGAAGTAAATTCAAAACTATTAATTATGAGAAATTTATTTTATTGTATCCCAATAACTGTCAAATGAAAATGCACCAACACCTACATAGAAACAAAAATAAAAAAATAAATAGGCTGCTTGAGAATTGACAGAACCCTTAAGACTCGTCGTGTATGTGGGATTTGAACTGTTTGGTTTCCACTGGAGAATGTGATAATGATCTTTGGAGCTTTCGAATTCACATTTGAATCTTTAGAGATTTATCCCCAAAGGCAAACAATAATACAAAGCTAGAAAGATAGCCTGGCTGCTATAAAAAAACAATGACTTCAGATTTATTACCAAAAGATGAATGAATTATTTCAAGAGGTAAGATTTCAGCATCTATGAGTAAAACTGACGTATTGATTATAATTCAGCATTGAGAACACTTTGCTCTCTAAGATTGTGTCTGTACTCACAAGCCATAGTCGGGTAACCTGGCAGATGTAACCAAGCAGTCAGCTAGCAAGTAACTTTGAATTCACTTAGGTTTCCAGTCAGGTTAGTTTGAAAAAAGGAGCTCAATTCAAATTACCAAGACTCCTTATTTATCTACCCCTAAGTTTTTTCTTTAAGTCCAGGAACTCATATAATCTTTAACACTATCTACACATGACATCCACCACAATGCTAACTAATTCATTAGCTTCTAGATTCTTTGGGGATTTATTATTTCATACATCTTTCCAGAAAGTTTTACTTTATTTGTGGGTCTCAGTGCTCTAGGATCACAGTCAACAAGGCACAACGGATGAAGCCTAGGATAAAAAGTCAGAAAATTTGCAGATACGGGTCAACCTGGCCACTAGCTGGGTGATCCTCGCTAAACTTCTTAACTTGCGAGGCTATACTTTATTCAGCTGTACACTATGTCAAAAATAATATTATTTCATGCTACAATACTCCAATTAGAAGTATTCTTATAGCAGAAAATGATTTGATTTTTTTGGATAATTGTACTTTAATTACATCCTGGGTATCCGTCATATACTGTTTTGTAAGGTGATTAGATTGATATTTCACATTCCTTCACAAAACAATAAAATTTTAACTGCAAATATTTAATAAATTTACAAAAGGTGACTATACCTTAATTTGAAATTCCTGTGTTGTATTAATAACAAGAACAATTCTATTTCACCCATTAGCACAAGTTGCTTCAACTCTTCATTCTCCATTTTCTCGTGTAAAAAATAAGGATAATAGAAGTAGGTAACCTCAGGAAATTCTTGTAAGAATTTGAACTTATGTAAAATGGTAAGCATAGTTCCTACCACAAAATAAGCTCAGAATGAATGTTGGTTCTTATTTTGTTGGGGGAAAACACTACTTCACTCATTTTTCGGGGGGGAGATAAGAGTTTCTAAAATTAGGATTAGCAAGAGAATTAGGATAAGATTTCTGTCTTCAGACTGACAACACGTGTTTACCACGACTATCCGTCCTCCCTATACTGTAAACTACTTCTCAGGAGGCAACACTTTGAGGCACTGACAGTGAGTGAAAGACTATTTCTTATCCGGATTCTCTAAGACTCGTTTTGTAAGTTAGCTATCTATATAATTCGCCATATGTGTGTCTTCTAACTTTTGCTATACTAATCAATGTGCATGTCTTTATAATTCTTGTTATTTAAAATTCAACTTTGCATAAAGTTCCACCTCATGTTCCCCAAGGTATTTAATGACTTGTCTTATAAATATTAGTAAAAAAATATTTATCAGTGAGCAATACAGAATGGATAAAGCTTAGCTTAACTTTCTATATCTGAAGTTTAGCACTGAGCATCCCTTAATCAGAAATATCAGAGTAAATTTGGAACCGATATTTAGGTAGAAAACCAAAACCAAACCAGTTGCCATAGAATCGATTCCGACTCATAGAGACCCTAAGACAATTTATATTATTCTCCTCAATAATTATTAAACGCAAGTTATAGACCTGTGCATGAACATCTACGGAGAAACAAAAGAACACATTGACCACTTGAGAATTTACAGAATCCTGTGAGGACTGCAACTGCTCGGTATGTGCTCCAGGACGTGGTAATGCTCCATGGCGCTTTGTGAATTCACATTTGAATCTCTAGAATCTTCAGAGATTTATTCCCAAAGGCAAACAATAATAAATGATAATCTATGTAACCACAGTGACTTTAGAATTATTACTAAAGATAAGTGAGTTTTTTCCCAAAAGTTTGTGTGTGTGTGTGTGTGTGAATGAATCTGAAATATTGATTTTCATTTACCATCTGAGAACACATTACTCTCTAAGGCAGTCTGTACTCAGAAACCAAGGGTGGGAAAGAGGGCATACGTAATCAAGCCATCAACCAGCTAGTAAGAACCTTTGACTAAGTGACTCTGTTCCCACAATCAGTTTCATGTGACTAAAAAGGCATAATCCAAGTTACCAAAATTCCATATGACCCGAAACTCATAGGATCGTTCAACACTATCTATACAAGATATTTAGCCATTAAAAACAAAAACAAAAACAAAAAAACCCACTGCCATGGAGCGGATTCTGAGATGCACTGGATATTTATTGTTAGTAAATAGCTTGACAGAAAAACTTACTTTGCTTATGGGTCTGAATGCTTTTAACAGTGGACAAAGCTCAGAACATAAAGCCAGAAAATTTGGAGATATGAGCAAACCTGTCCACCAGCTGGGTGATCCTGGGTAAACTTTTCAAATTTTTAGGTTACACTTTCTTCAGGTGTACACAGGCATGTGTGGCTTAAAACATTGGACAGCATATACTCCACAGACCCACGAAGTTTTGTTTTGTTTTGTTTTAATAGAAACCAGCTCTCCTTTTGTTTATTTCTGCCTAATCATTTTAATGGAGCTCTGATGGACCGGTAGTTAAGAGCTGACTGCTAACCAAAATATCAGCAGTTCAAATCCACCAGCTGCTCATTGCAAAGCCTGTAGGGCAGTTCTACTGTGTTCCATAGGGTGGCCATCAGTAGGAATTGACTTGCTAGCAATGAGTTTTATTATTGTTTTTCAATGGCTTTAAAGACCCCAAACCCAGACTCTTGCAGTACTGGACCACAAGTGGGATACAGGTAGGTGAGTCAGAGGACATGGCTCTGGCCATGGGCTATTGAGTATTGTCATGCAGTGGCTGAGGCTGGGGCTGTGGGGCCTGGGCTGCTTCTGCTATTCAGGCTTGCAGAACAGAGGATGGGGCTGGGCGCCTCTGCCCTCTCCCCTCTTCAGTTCCTCACTTCCCCTGGATTGGATCCTACCACCACCGGTTCCGCTGGTCTCTGCCTGCAGTTCCAGGAGCAGCAGCAGTGACAATAGCTGTGACAAGGATGACTGGAAGCTGGCTCCCATAAGGTTTTTAATATGGTGCTGTCATAATGTACAGATCACATAACATCTTATTTCACAGAACGTATCATGGACCAATGCATATCTGTATTATGTTGAAGACAACAAAAGTTTATTCTACAATGCTCCAGTTAGGAAACATTATCACAGTAGGAAATGATTATTTGCTTGAATAAATGCACTTTACTAATGTCCTGATTATCAATCCTATAGTATTTTGCATAGTAATTAGACCAATATTTCAAACTATAGGTAGTCCCCGATTTATGAGTTATGGATGAACCACACATAGGACTGTTTTTGTTTTTTCTTTATCTTACTGTTAGTAATATGTACTACGTACAGTGTTGCAGTGCATAATTTGCTGATTTATCATTCTCAAAAGTTCACTCAAAGATGTTCAATGTTATGATTTACTGTTTAAAACACTGCTGTATAGCGGACTATGAAAACTAAAAAAAAAAAACACATGAACTATTTGACTTGCCTTAGAACTGATTAACACAGGGTTTCTCAGAATGGAAACTGGTCTAAGTCGGGGGCTACCTGTGCTTGATAAAACAATAATATTTTAATTACAAATATTTATAAATTGAATACATTTACAAAAGGTGACTCCATTTATCCCTAATTTGAAATTTCCTTCAGGTACTATTGTGAAAAGCAATTGCATCTCTGTTCTTTTTAGATGAATAAAGCAAAAATCTAACCTATTGCCATGGAGGTGATTCTGACTGATCGCCACACTATAGGACAGGATAGAACTACCCCATCAAGTTACTGAGAAGCTGCTGGTAGATTTGAGCTGCCAACCTTTTGGTTAGCAGCCTAGCTCTTAACCACTGCACCACCAGGGCTCCACGGTGACCCACAGACGTTGTAAAATATATTAACTATCATCTTATATATGAGCTGTCAAAATCTTTAAAGGACAATCTAATATCCATCTATTGGCAAACGTGTTGGACTTTGAGGTAAGTATTATTTAACTTCATTTATAGCATAGTTACTAAAGAAATGTCAGACTTCTGGCATTCACAATTTTACTCCCCACTTGCTATGTAACCTTGTGCAAGTTACATAATCCCATTCACTTGGATTCTTCATCTACAAAAAAATAATGAGATCACTTACCATTATTTTATAGAAAATGGAACTATGTATGGTGGTACAGTGGTTAAGAGCTACAGCTGCTAACCAAAAGGTTGGCAGTTGAAATCTACCACTTCCTCCTTGAAAACCCTATGGGGGTAGAAAACCGAAACCAAACCAGTTGCCATAGATTCGATTCCGACTCATAGAGACCCTAAGACAATTTACACTATACTCCTCAATAATTATTAAACCAAAGGTACAGAACTGTGCATGAACATCTATGGAGAAACAGAAGTATAAATTGACCACTTGAGAATTTACAGAATCCTGGGCGGAAAGCGTGGTGGCGCAGTTGTTAAGCGCTATGGCTGCTAACCAAAGGGTCAGCAGTTTGAACCCGCCAGGTGCTCCTTGGAAACTCTGTGGGGAAGTTCCACCCTGTCCTACAGGGTCGTTATGAGTCAGAAAACCCTGGGCGGCAGTGGGTTTAGTTCTGGTTCTGTGTGGCCGGCAGCTGCTCAACGTGCCCTCCAGACTGTGATAACGCTCCGGGGGGCTTCGGAATTCACATCTGGGTCTCCAGAGTCTTCAGAGATTCATCCCCAAAGGCAAACGATAACGAATGGTGATCCACGTAACCACGGTGACTTTAGAGTTGTTACCAAAGATGAGTGAGTTATTTTTCCAAGAGGTAAGCTTGTGTCTGTGTGTGTGTGAATGAATTTGAAGTATTGGTTTTCGTTTACCCTCTGAGAACATCTTGCTCTCTAAGGCAGTCTGTAGTCACAAGCCAAGGTGGGAAACAGGGCATATGTGATCAACCAATCAACCCGCTAGTAAGAATCTTAGGCTGAATTACCTATGTTTTCACAGTTTCATGTGAATAAAAGGGGATAATCCACAGTACCAGAATTCCATATGACCAGAAACTTGTACGATCATTCAAGACTACCTAAAGATATTTAGCAATTAAAACAAATGAAAACAAATAATAATAATAAAAAAAAAAAAAACAGTGCCATGGAGTGGATTCCGAGATGCATTGGGTATTTATTGTTAGTAAATAGCTTGGCAGAAAAACTTACTTTGCTTATGTGTCTGAACGCTTTTAACAGTGGACAAGCTTAGAATGTAAAGCTGGAGAATTTGGAGATGTGGGCCAACATAGCCACTAGCTGGGTGATCCTCTGCAAACTTTTAAAAATTTTAGGTTACACTTTATTCAGCTGTACACAGGCATGTGTGGCTTAAAACATTGGACAGCATATAGTCCATGGTCCCTTTTTTTTTTTTTTTTAATGGTTTTAAAGACCCCAAACTCAGATTCTTGCTGCACTGGAAAATGAGTCCGATACAGGCAGGTGAGTCAGAGGACATGACTCTGGACATGAGCTCTTGGGTTTTGTCAGGTGGTGGCTGTGGTTGGGGAGGCGGGGACCCTGGCTGCTCCTGCATTTCAGGCTGGCAGACCATCAGGTCTGGCTGGGGGCGCTCTCCCTTCTCCCGCCTGACTTCCTCAGTTCCTCTGACTCAGCTCCTACCACCACTTGTTCTACTGGCCTCTGCCTGCTGCTCCAGCAGGAGCATTAGCGGCAATAGCAGTGACAGGACGACTGGAAGCTGGCTCCAATAATTTTTTTAAATATGGTGTTAGGTAACATCCAAATCACATAACATCCTATTTCACAGAATATATCATAGACCAATGCATATCTGTATTATGTTAAAAACAATATAATTTTATTCTATAATGCTCCAATTAGAAATCATTGTTACAGCAGGAAATTATTTTATTTGCTTGAATAAATATACTTTGCTAATGTCCTGATTATCACTCATATAGTGTTCTGCGTAGTAATTAGATTGATATTTCAAATTAGAGGTAGTCCCCCGGCTCATGAGTTACGGATGAACCACACTCAGGACCCTCTGTTTTTGTTTTTCTTTATCTTACCGTTAATAATATGTCCTACATGCAATATTGCAGTGCATAATAGGCCGATGTTATCATTCTCAAATGTGCCCTCAAAGATGGTCAATGTTATGATTCACTGTTCAGAACACTGCTGTATAACAGGCTAAGAAAACTAAAAAAAAAAATGAGGTATATGGCTTGCGTCAGAACCCATTTACATAGGGTTCTCAGAATGGAAACCAGTCAAAGTTGGGGGCTACCTGTACTTGACTAAACAATAATATTTTAATTACAAATGTTAGCAAATTGAATAAATTTACAAAGTTGACTCCATTCATCCCTAATTTGAAATTCCTTCTGGTACTATTATCAAAAGCAATTGCATTTCTGTTCTTTTTAGATGATCTTATTTAACCAATAAACCAAAAACCAAACTCGTTGTCATCGAGTCAATCCTGACTCATAGTGACCCTACAGGGCAGAGCAGAACTGCCTCATATGCTTATCAAGAAGCAGCTGGTGGATCTGAACTCCCAACGTTTTGGTTAGCAGCCTAGCTCTCAACAACTGTACCACCAGGGCTCCATAGTGACCCACAGACATTGTAAAATATATAACTAACTAGTCTCCTCTCTCATACATCAGCTGTCAAAAAATTTAAAGGATAATCTAATATCCACTGATTGGCAAGTGTTTTGGACATTGAGGTGCTATTATTATTTAACTGCATTTATAGGACAGTTACTAAAGAAATGTCAGACTTCTGGCATTCACATTTTGACTCCACACTTGCTATGCAACCTCGTGCAAGCTACATAATCTCTTTCACCTGGTTTCCTCATCAACAAAATAATGAGAGCACTTACTATTATTCTATAAAAAATAAAATGGAACTATGTATGGTGGTGCAGTGGTTAAGAGCTACAGCTGCTACCCAAGAGGCTGACAGTTCAAATCTACCACCTGCTCCTTGAAAACCCTATGGGCAGTTCTACTCTGTTCTATACGGTCACTATAAGTCAGAATCAACTCAGTAGCAACAGGTTTGCTTTGGTTTCAGATATTATATATATTATATGTATATAATTCTCAGCAATATTCTTGTCATTTACTAAGATTGTTATAAATGATAGTTTTTATCAAGTTTTCATTAAAAAAAACCTGTATTTTTCTTGGTATTATACTCACAGTTCCTCTTTGTTTTCTCAATCAGTTTCTTTTCTTTTTTTTAAATTCTTTAGCTTTAAAACCACTTTAAATGTATTTTTGGAAAAATATACTACAAAAAGAAAAATCATATGTTCAATTATCTGGTGTTATCGTCAACACGTATATATATATATACACACGCATATATAAGTGCATATCAACATGTAAAGAAAATATATGTGATTATATATTAATTAATATGCAATGACACTTGAATGATATCTTTATTTATAATGACTTTCCATATGTGTATTAAATCAAGCCATGAAATTTATAACTCCTTTAATGCAATTTTTTCATCACAGATCTTTTTTGATGCCAGCTACATTGTCTCATGGATTCCCTGGTGGATGGGAACCACACTGCAGTGACAGGGTTCATTTTACTGGGCTTAACAGAACATCCTACCCTTCGGGTCATCCTCTTCACGGTCATCCTGTGCATCTATCTGGTGACCATATCTGGCAATCTCAGCACAATCATTCTGATCAGAATCTCTTCTCAGCTCCATCATCCTATGTATTTTTTCCTGAGCCACTTGGCTTTGACTGATATAGGCTTTTCATCCTCTGTCACACCCAATATGCTTGTAAACTTCCTGGTGGAGACAAATACAATCTCCTACACTGGATGTCTGATCCAGCTTGGATCAGCTGCTTTCTTTGGACCACTTGAGTGTTTTCTTCTGGCTGCCATGGCCTATGATCGCTTTGTAGCAATCTGCAACCCACTGCTTTATTCAACTAAAATGTCCACACAAGTCTGTGACCAGTTATTCTCTGTGGCTTATGTAGGTAGTTTTCTCAACGCTTCCGCCCTTACCATTTCCTTCTTTTCTTTATTCTTCTGTGGACCTAATCGAGTCAATCATTTTTTCTGTGATTTTGCTCCTTTAGTTGAACTTTCCTGCTCTGATGTCACTATCCCTGCAGTGGCCCCCTCATTTTTTGCTGGCTCCATCGTTGTGGCCACAGTGATTGTCATAGCTGTCTCCTATGTCTACATCCTCATCACCATCCTGAAGATGCACTCCACTGACGGCCGCCACAAGGCCTTCTCCACCTGCACCTCCCACCTCACTGCAGTCACTCTGTACTACGGCACCACTACGTTCATTTATGTGATGCCCAAATCCAGCTACTCTACTGACCAAAACAAGGTAGTGTCTGTATTCTACATGGTGGTGATCCCCATGTTGAACCCCCTCATCTACAGTCTCAGGAACAATGAGATTAAGGCTACTCTCAAGAGGCAGCTTGGTAGAAAAATATTTCCTTAACAGAACCTCTTATTTGGTGGGGTTTGTGTCAATAATATGCTATTAATGTAATATTAAATACATAACCAATGTAATATTAAAGGAAATATTGTTCCTGTGAGCAAAATATGAAGCCAGTATGAGGCTTCATAGTATACGTAGGGGTGGATCTGCAGACAGCAAATCAGAGACAACACTGAGTTAACTTTAATAAACTAAATTATAAACTAAGAATCACAAATAGGTCCACATGAAGAAAACCTTAATCTGCCTAAATTCCTTTTTACATTTTATTCATATTTTACTTTTCAAAAGGAATTCTACGTCCTAAGTCCCGATTATTGTACCTCCAAACCTTTAAGGCTATCTTCATATTCAACAGGAGATTATGCTGAGGTGAGCCTGATAATCCTAGTTTTGCCTTGACTGAGTACCTTCTGAGCAGAAATAACAAAGTGGACCCAGACAGTAAAACTGCTATAGACATGGTGCTTGGAGAAAGCTTATCTACTGGGGATGGTCTTTATGGACTCTTAAAATTCCAGCCTGTGTTTCTGGGTTCTGACTCTGGCCTTGGATATAAGGGGTCCCTAGAGTCTAAGAGGGTGAGACCACCCGACTAACCTGTGAATTGCTCTATCAGATCAGAAGAGATGACTTCTCCTGGGGGAATAAACACGGTTCCCAAACTCATCAGGAACTGAGCAGAGCAAAAGCAAAAAAGGATTTCCAGGAGAATCCGGCAAGCTGGATGACATTGAGTCTGTGAAGAAGAAACTCTTGGAGGAATTCAGGATCAGGTCCACATCCCGCTCATAAAACTCCAGGGGACTGGACTGTTTCTCAGCTGAAATACTGACTGCCCCTCTGGACAGGCTAAATTAACCCCTATATGCTGATGACTGCTACATTTATTTCTGTTTCCTGTCCCCGCTTAAGGATTCAGACACAAATTGCATGTTTTTGTAAAAGAAACACACAGCATGTCTTATTCAGGGTTCTCTAGAGAAACAAAACCAGTAGGGAGAGAAAAGGAGAGAACAGAACTTCGAGACTTCTGTTCCAGCAATTGCAGGTTTGGTCATTTAAATCAACCCGCATGGTGAGCACAGCTAAAGGGAGAGGGGGATTTCTCTAGAGAAATTGGGTCACGTGATTATGGGAGCTAAACCTGTTGCTGTCAGTTGATTGAGACTCATGGTAATGCATGTGTTATAGACTAGAACTGCTCCATATGCTTTTCTTGGCTGTAATCTTTATGGAAGCAGATTGCCAGGTCTTTCATCCACAGCACTGTGGGGGGGTTGGAACTGTCAACCCTTAGGTTAGTAGCTGAAAGCAAACTGTTTGCGCCACCTAGGGCCAGGAATATATGTAAATAACATTTTTGCGGTCCAGCTGATTTCAGCTGAACAGACCCATAGAGATTCTGAGGGCTGTAATCTTTATGGAAGCAGACTGCCACATCTTTGTCCTGCTTCATGGCTGCTGAGCTCCTGCTGCCAATATTTTGGTTAGTAGCCAAGTGCTTAACCACTGCACAACCAGAGAGAGAGAGAGATTGATTTTGAGAAACTGGCTCATAAGATTAAAAAGAAAGATTTAGGAAGTCCAAAATCCATTTGTCAGGTAAAAGGCTGGAAATTCCAGCAATGACTATTTACACTGTTGAAGCTGAATCCTTTTACTTCAGGAAAACATCATTTGCTCATAAGGCCTTCAACAGTTTGGGTGAAGCACATCCACAGTATGAAGGGAAATCTGCTTAGTTCAAGGTTAATTGATTTAATGTTAATCACATGTGAATACCTTCATAGCAACATCTAGACTAGTGTTTCTCCAAACAACTGGGCACCATAGCCTATTCGTATTGACATAAAAGTAATCATCACAGGGCATTAATCATTTCATTCATTAAAAATGTATACTGAGTGCTTCTAATATCTCTGGTACTGTGTAGGCTATTGAAAATGTAAGTGACAGACAAAGGTGTCTGCCTTCCTGGAATTAATCCTCTAGCAGAGGAGACAGACAACAAAACTAACAAGTAGATGATATAGACTACTAGAAGTTGGTGAGTGCTATGGAGAAAAAAAAGCAAAGCAGAGTAAGGGAGACTGACATGTCAGTGTAGACCTCGCTGAGTAGGTAACATCTGAACAAAAGGCCAAAGTAAGTGAGGACACTTCATGCCAGCTGTGATGTTGCCTGTGTACACACATACAATCGAGCTTTTAGGCTTCTGTTCAAGCAATGGGAGGCTTGATAATTAAATCAATTCTCATGATGAACACGAACTAAACAAAGCTTGATGAAATATTAAATACATCATAAAATCACATCAGAGCTTACAGGATACAGGATAATAAGTGAGAACCCAGATAAAGTGTGATTACCCAGAGAGGTAAGCTCACCACTCAAAAATGCTTTTATAATGAGTAGATTTGATAAGTGGTAGAAAATGCTAAGAAGTGGGGCTGTGGATTCAGTGTTCTTTTGGAGATGAAAGAGGCAGAAGTCGAAGCCTAGGGCATGACCAGGTGACATTTCTAATTCATACACCTCATATGCACCATGATGGTAGGGGCGAACATGAAGTAAACAAGCCTTTCTATAGATTTGCATCCCTGGAAATCTAGGGAAAGTCAAGCCTGGAACTTGGGTTAAGGTGGTCTAAGACAAGGTGACTTGAATAAACACATGAACATCCTACCTGGAGAAAGGTCTTAATTCCAAGGCTTTTTTTCCTGCCAATAATTATGCCCATCAAAGGGTTAAAACTAATGCCTGGCACAAAAGAAATCGAGAGACTAAACATGGGAATCAGTGAGAACAACAGATCACAGAAACACAATCGCTAAGGATAAGATAAGGGAATTAACAGACGGAGACTATAATACTGCTAAGCTTAAAGAAAGAAAAGAAACTTAGAAAAAAATACAATCAACCAAACAAAATATTAGCAAACCAAATAAAAAAAAATACTGAAAGGTTGAACACCATGATCAAGTGTGATTTTTCCCAGGGTCACATGGTGGTTCAACATTAGAAAATCAACCAATGTAATACAGCAAACTAATAGAACAAAGGAAAGGGCCACTTGTTCATCTCCATTAGTATAGAAAAGGCATTTGACAAAATTCAACACGCTTTCATGATACAAACACCAAACAAGATAGGAATATAAGGGAAATGAGTTTCTTTGTGTAGCCTTTTGCCCTGCTTCTGTATAAAAGAGAGAGAGAGGAAGAAATCAGCTTGGGAGATTTTTTTCCTGGGCCCTAAAGAGTTGTTATAGTTTCCGTTGTCACAGTTACCCATGGAAGAAGCCAGTCCCTGCCAGTAGAAAATATCAGTTATGCAAATAGATGGAGCCACTTGACAGGGGATTGGTCAGTTTAGTCTAGTGATGGGATGGGTCAGTTATTATGCAAAGAGGGTGTGTAAAATCTGCCCAATAAGATTGAGCCACTTACCTATATAAGCACCTACCCCACAGAGGTTGAGTGGGTACCTCACTACCATCAAGAAGATCTTGAAGTGGAGTGTGTCCTCTGGACCCGGGGTTCCTGTGCTGAGAACCTCCCAGATCCAGGAGACAGAGCTGTAACACTGAAGACCAGCGTGAGACGGCATGGTGAGCTTCCTGGCCCATGGAGTGAGGTGGCTACAGTGCGCTTGCCAACCCATGGAAAAAGGGAACTGAGGGCCTTCATGTAGGAGGCTTGCTGCTGTAGTGGGGTGCCTCCAGGCACCTGTTGGTGGAGCTAATAAGCTCCAGGCCAGGCATGAGCAGGGGCAGAGGCCAGGCCCAGGTGGGCATAGAGGCCAGAGCAGCAGGGGCAGAGGTAGCTGCCAGGCCCAAGCCCTGAGAGTGAGGGCCTGGTATCAGCAGCCAAGCAGAAGCTGTCCTGATTGAAGAATTATATCCTGAGTTATTCCTGTTACTTTTCTGTATGTGGACTTTAAACCTAAAATCTAACCTACTGGCATAACTGAAATGGATGACTTCAGGCCTAAATTAAAACTCCATTCTGAATTAAACTGAAATATTCACTTCTACTGTTCTAAACAGAAAACTCAGACTTTTTTTTGTCAAAAGCTAACTGTGTATAACACAAAGGGAGCAAGAGTCAGGATTTTTGGCTTGGATGAAGACTAGTTTATTGAGGGTGATTATTGAGAATATTTATTCAGCTTGGTCTTAAAAGAATGCCTATCTCAAGCATGTCCATGGAGATTAGGATACAGGATTAGAAAACTGATAATGTTAAGATGAAACCTATAACTGTCTCATAACTCTGTAACCAAGATGAGGTAAATGTCAATTAACCAAGTATTAATTAAACTACATTTTCACTCGCTGGAATCTTCTGCTCCATTTCTACTAACTCATTGCAAACCCGTAACTAGGTAAAGTCATAAGCCTGTCACCTGAAAATGAGGGAAAATGCAGGCATATAGCCGTAATTAAAATTATTCCCGCAGAATGCCTTGTTAACAAACCTCAGGATGTAACAGTCTCAGAATGTAGCAAATAGACTTATTGATGTTAAGAAAAATGTCTTGGTCAAAGAGGTTAGAGAGGTTAGAAATTAATGTTAGGAAAGCTTGTAGTTTAAGAAAATCCTTGTAATTTTTTGCCATGTAACCCTCCCCACCCTCCACGTGCAGTTCTTTGTTTGCTCCATCTGATAAAACCCCACAGTTCTCCCTGTAGTTTGGAACATACTATAGCATCTTGCCTGGGTGCCTGTGTGTTTGCCCATTTTGCAAAATGTTTTATCCTTCGGCAAAGCTCTTGGTCCTTATTTCTCAAAAAACAAAAATAGCAACAACAAAAACCCACTGCTATGGAGTCGATTCCAACTAGCAGAGTGTACGTCTTGTTTTTTACCACGAAATTTCCAAGTTAATCCTGATCTCATGTTGCTTCCTTAATGAACCATGTAACTATGAGTATGGCCTGTGAGTTGTGTGTGGCTGTTGCAACAAATTATTGAACCCAGCAGAGAAGTAGAGAGTGCAGTGGGGACAGCTGGTGTCAGAATTAGTAAAAACTTTGAAGAGTGGAAGTGTGTCTGACCTCAGCCTCATATGAGTCAGCTTTGTGCTGATGCTGAGTCTCATCCTCCCTGAAGTCAGACAAGCTCCGACACTGTTGCTACCTCATTGCAGAAGGTGAAAGGCTTGTACATAAAACAGTGTAGGACATTACTAAAAGACATTTCAAAAAAGACCTAAATAAATGAAAGGACAGTCTGTGTTCATGGATTGGAAGGATTAACATATTGAAGATATCAATACTACCCAATGCAATCCACAAATTCAATGCAGTCCCCATCAAAATTCCAACAATCTTTTTTTTGCAGAAATGGAAGACCAAATCTCAAATTTATATGGAAGGAGAAGGAACCCCAAATAGCTAAAGCAATTTTGAAGAAGAATGAAGCTGGAGGACTCAGGCTTCCTGATTTCAAAACATACTATAAAGCCACAGTAATTAAAACAGCCTGAGACTGGTGTAATAATAGACATACAGGCCAATGGAATGGCATTGTGAGTCCAGAAATAAAATCATACATCTATGATCAACTGATTTTTGACAAGGGTGCTAAGTCTATTTAGTGGGGAAAGAAATCTCTTCACAAACTAATCCCAAGATACCAGTCCTTGCTCAGACAATAATGTCCTTTATTTTCTAAATACGTCATGAACCTCCATGCTCTGTGACTCTGCACATGGTGTTCTCTTTGCCTCAAATTTCTCTACTCTGTTTCACTTCCTCTGAGACTTTTACTCACCTATGAGGCCCTACCTTGTATTCTATCGACTCTTCATTCTCTCCTGTTGCTCACATTTTCTAGATTCCAGGATCCTAAACATCCACTCCCCCCAGAAATGTCCTCTGAATTCTATTTTGCTACTCATTTTGACTTTAGCAACTCTCTAGTCTCTCCCTCTCCCAGTCATATCCTTCACCTACTACCAGCTTTTGAAGTCAGATACGTCAAATCTATGATCGTGCTACTTCTGTTTATTATAGACCTCTTTTGAATCTCCACTGCTTACTCCACTGTCCACTGCTTACATGTTAATTAATATGCAACAACTTCTAAGCTTTATTGCATGCTTCAGTTATACAGTCTCATACATTCTCATAGCTACCCTAAGAGAAAATACTAGTGTTATGTCCATGTGTGTAATGAAACAATTATGGCTTAGTTACATAATTTTCCAAAGATGACATAGCTGATAAGTGGAGGAGCTCATACTCACAGCATGGCAGTGAGAATTCTGGAGGCCCACTTGCTTGGCTAGTCAATTATATGTCCTCCCCAAGTACAAGTGCTCTAGCATGGCATTCAAGGTCTTACTTATCCAGGCTCATCTCTGCCACCAACCTTCGCCATATAGGGAACATGCCACTGTTTCCCAAACATGGCACGTCCTTTCATGGCTCCTCTAGTTTATACACATTGTTTTCTCTAGCTTGTAATGTCTTTCCTGCCCTTCTCTACCTCCTAACTTTCTTGAAAAGATCATTTAAATTTCACCTCTTCAAGGAAGCCTCCCTTAACATCCGCATTTTTTTAGTCATTTCTTCTAGATACGTACCCTATTTTACTGTGATGAAGCCTTCTAAAAGCTTGACACTTATGCTAGACAGGGAAGAGACTTAGTTTAAAATTTTTATGCCTCAACTTGCAGCCTAAGCTCGTAAATATAGGTCTTTGAGTAAGGTTAGTTTACTGACTATAGGAATGAATGGAACCCCATCTTCTTCAGGAAACCTTCCATGATAATTTCTTAGGTATATTTACTAATTCCTTCTCGGTTCATTATTTGCTCTATTTAACATTTATTTCATTTGGAAATGTACTGAAGATAGTTGGCTGCTTTCTAAATAGGTTATAAGAATCATGAGGGCAAGACCGTGTCACCCAGCAATGTGAACACACATATAGATACTACATGTTTGCTTAAGTAAATTTAAAAATGGTGAACCACGAAAACAATACTTTTCAAAACTCCACCAGTGGTTTGCTTATAGGAGTAAGAGATTATAAATTTCTCACCCAAGACATAACCCTTGACAAATCACACTTGACTTATTTAAGTGGCCAGCTTCCAAGGGGCATATCAGAATTGCTAGAGGAAATTTATCAAAATAGTGTGTACTCACCCACACCAACCGTAAGTTTTGGCAAGCTTCAGAATCTCCAGGATATCAGGGTATGTGTAGTTTGCAAAGGAACCCCGGTGGTGCAGTTGTTAAGCTCCTGACTGCTAACCAGAAGGTCGGTGTTTTTGAACCTTCTGAAGGAGAAAGATGTGTCGGTCTGCTTCCATAAAAATTTACAGCTTTGGAGACCCTATGAGGCAGTTTTACTCTGTCCTAGAGTCGGAATTAAGTCGACAGCAGTGGGTTAGTTTTATTTTTTTGTACTTTGAAAATCATTCTTAGTGCTTTCCTTATACTACTCAGTGCAGTAATGATAGAGGGTATACCAATATGATTTGATTTGTATTCTTCCCAATGACCCTTGCAGTCACTAGAGAGCAAGATGCCTATAACTCTGTGTAAGTCTTTCTGTTTTGCACAATCTAACCTCTTTCCACACCTGAATTTTTCCTTGAGTTTGCCGTACTATCCTCCTTTCAGCTCTTCAAACTGCCCTCAATTAGTTTTCTGGGTTCCGGCTCTTTCAGGAATAGAGAATTGACAACATTCTTAATTTAACTCATCATTTCTTCAGTACACTCTAACAAGCTCTTAACATCTATACCAAAATCAAACCTGTTGCCATTAAGTAGATTCCAACTCATAGCGACCCTATAGGACAGAGCAGAATCTCCCCATAGAGTTTCCAAGAAGCACCTGGTGGATTCGAACTGCCAACCTTTTAGCAGCCACAGCTGTTAACCATTATGCCACCAGGGTGGTTATTAAAGACATACAACAATGTTTTTTATAAAGAGGAATGTTGTTGTTGTTGTTAGGTGTAAAGAGGAATAGAAAGCTAAAATTCCCACCTTCTTCAGAAGGAGAATCATTTTCCATTCTCTTAAAATCATGAGGTAGGTAATTACGCTATAGAGATAACTTAGCAGTCCTACAAGTCATGTATGGCTTTCTGGAGTTCTTCCTGTGATTTCATAAGTCTATAATTCAACGATGAGTTTGAGACCAATTTGGCTCTTAAAATTCTGTGCTAAGTTCACTTTCTGTACCTGAAATTACAAAGTCTTCTATTATAGAAAAGGTGGTGTTCTCTCCATTTCCTAGGGATGGAGCTCAGTTCCAGGAAGACTTTAATGAGAGTCCTAAGACCACTGGAGACCATTATCTTGAGATCATTCTTTTAAATGCCATGAGTCTTGTGCTCTGTGGATCTACCACACAATGTGATGCTGAAAAAAAAAAAAAATTGCTTTTTAAATCCTGACATACTATAGAGACTCTTCAGTGATATTTGTTCTTATTTTTCTGAATAACAATGAAAATGATTGAAATTCAACACGTTAAAAACATATCTTGGAATATAGATGATTCTCTCTGGCATATTTTACTTCCTGTACATTGTTACTAATTTTATAATTCTGAAAATTGGCCACGTCCCTCAGGTCTGTTCCACCCTATTCACAGGGCAAGAGGATGGCATGTCATGAGAAGACATCACCTGGGGAATCAGTCAGAAGCAAGTGGGTGGGAAGAAAATGAACCCATAGTTTGATCACTATCATTGCTCCCCAGGCAGGCAACTCTCCTGTAGAAGACCTCGCTGAGAAAGAAAAGCCACTTTCACTGAAATCCCCAGTTAGCGCACTGCCACTGGTGACATCCACAAATGGCTCCTAACTGCCTCTCTCCTCAGCTTGGCAGCCAAATTCTTCTACCAACTCAACCTAAACTTAGTGTATTATCAAGTCGGATCTCCAAAATCTGCTCTTAAAACATCAGCTCTTCAGGCAAACCAGTTAACTCACTGTCTGTTGATTAAGTTTTGCACTTTCCTTGGTCTGTAGCCTGTTCCTTCTATCTGAAATGCACTTTCCCTGATCTCACCCTCCAAAATGTTGCCTCTTCACAAATACCACCTCATCCAAGATGCCCTTGGCTTGCATAACATATAACAAACCCAGACAGAAATTATAGCCTTGAAGAAGGAATTCCATACAGAGAGGCAATTACTTGGCATGGTCTCCACTGGCTACCAAAACCTCGATACTAATAGATGTGCTGTAGCAGTATTAAAAAAAAAAAAAAAAGGTATAGTAAAATCCACAAAAGTCAGAACCTGTGTAAGGTGGAAACCCGTGAGAGAAGGAAAACTCAAATATTTTTCGCTAATGGAGAGTGACAGAAAAGTGGCAAGGCTGCACCTTGTCAAAGGAAGAAAACTTGTGAGATCCAAAAAAACAAGGCAGACCCATGGAGTTCTGGCTGTCACAGGATTAACTGTACTTGTATATAGCAATAATTTGGGACTTTTGAAGGTAGGTGGATTATTTTTGTACCCTCTCTGGATCTTCTTTACCAGGCTGGTGGACACATTCCTCAGTTTCTTTGAGAGCTTGCTGCTAACAGCTCACAGCTGTACCCTTTTTAGAAATTCTATCAGCTGAAAGCAATATAATTGACTGTAACTATTTGGAAGTGCATGCCATTACACTAGGGTGGCCCATGCCCAATAACTGAGTGACACAAAACAAAACAAGCAAATAAACAAGGAAACCCACCTCCTTCCCTCAAGATACAACAACTCTGAGGTGCCATTTATGATCCAAAGCTCCATGCAAAACCAGGATGAAGTTACACTTCAGATGACCTCACATCTTTGTCTGGCTCCTCCCTGTTTCATTCACTAACAGTTTTCACCTGAGAGCACGTCTTCATTGAATCACTTGTATAAGAATTGTTGCCTAAGGTTCCACTTTTGGAGAACTTGTTGTAAGACAGAGTCAATGCATACATGGGAATGAGGGCTTCATACACTTTATTGTTGTTGTTTTTAGATGTAGTTGAGTTGGTTCCAACTCATATCAACCCTATCTACAGCACAAGAAAACACTGCCCAATTCTGAGTCATCCTCACAATCATTGCTATGTTTGAGCACAGTCACTGTGTCAATCCATCTCGTTGAGGGTCTTCGTCTTTTTGCTGAAGACGAAGCCTGATGTCCTTCTCCAGGGCTGATCCCTTCTAATAATTTTTCCAAAGTACTTGAGATGAGGTCTTGCCATCCTTGCTTCCAAGGAGAATTCCAGCAGTACTTCTTCCAGGACAGACCTATTCATCCTTCATTCAGTCCATGGTATATTCAATATTCTTCGCCAACACCACAATTCAAAGCCATCAGCTCTTCTTTTGTCTTCCTCGTTCATCATCCAGTTTTCACATGGATATGACGTGACTGAAAATACTTTGGCTTGGTTTAGGTGCACCTTAGTCCTCAAAGTGACATCTTTGTTTTTTAATACTTTAAAGAGGTCATTTGCAGCAGATTTGCCAAACACAATACACTGTTTGATTTCTTGACTGCTGCTTCCATGGGCATTCATTGTGGATCCGAATAAAATGAAATCCTTAACAAGTTCCATCTTTTCTCCGTCTATGATGATGTTGCTTATTGGTCCAGTTGTTAGGATTTTTGTTTTGTTTTATTTATGTTCAGCCATACTGAAGGCTGTAGTTTTTGATCTTCATCAATAAGTGCTTCAAGGCCTTCTTACTTTCAGCAAGCAAGGTTTTGTCGTCTGGATATTGCAGGTTGTTAATGAGTCTTCTTCCAACCCTGATGGCCCATCCTTCTTCATATAGTCCCGCTTCTCAGACTATTTGCTCAGGATGCAGACTAAGTTTGGTGGAAGAATGCAACCCTGACACATACATTTCTCAATTTTAAACCATGCAGTATTGCATTGTTCTGTTTGAATGACTGCCTCTCGGTCTACGTACAGATTCCTCAGGAGCACAATTAAGTGTCCTGGAATTCCCATTCTTTACAATGTTATCCATAATTTTTTATGATCCACACAGTTGAATGCCTTTGCACAGTCAATAAAACACGGGTAAACACCTTTCTGGTATTCTCTGCTTTCAGCCAAGATCCATCTGACATCAGCAATGATATCCCTCATTCCTCATGCTCTTCTGAATCCGGCTTGAATTTCTGGGAGTTCCTTGTCAATGTACTGCTGCAACAATTTTTGAATTATCTTTAGTAAAATTTTAATCGCATAAGATGTTAATTATATTGTTCGACAATTTCTGCATTCTGCTGGACGAATTTTCTTTGGAATGGGCACAAATATGGACCTCTTCCAGTCAGTTGGCCAGGTAACTCTTTTCCAAATTTCTTGGCATAGGTGGTCGAGCACCTCCAGCACTGAATCCATTTGCTGAAACATCACAATAGGTATACCATCAATTCCTGGAGCCTTGTTTTTTGCCAATGTACCAGTGCAGCTCGGACTTATTCCTTCAATACCATCAGTTCCTGATCATATGCTACATCCTGAAATGGTTGAACACTGACCAATTCTTTTTGGCATAGTGACTGTGTATTCTTTCCATCTTTTAATGCTTCATCCATTGTTCAGCATTTTGCCCATCGAATACTTCAATTCTGCAGCTCGAGGCTTGAATTTTTCTTCAGTTCTTTTATCTTGAGAAATCCTGAGCGTGCTCTTCCTTTTTGGTTTTCTAACTCCAGGTCTTTGCACATTTCCTTATAAAATTTTAGTTTGTCTTCTCAAGCTGCCCTTTGGAATCTTCTGTTCAGCTTTTTTACTTCATTGTTTCTTCCATTCACTTTAGCTACTCTATGTTCAAGAGCAAGTTTCAGAGTCTCTTCTGACATTGATATTGGTCTTCTCTTTCTTTCCTGTCCCTTTCACCACCACTTGCTTTCTTCATTTATGATGCCCTTGATGTCATCCCACAACTCGTTTGGTCTTTGGTCATTAATATTCAATGCTTCTAATATATTATTGAGGTGGTCTCCAAAATCAGGTGGGATATACTAAAGGTCATATTTTGGCTCTCACGGACTTGTAATTTTCTTCAGCTTCAATTTGAATTTGCATATGAGCAATTGATGGTTTGTTCCACAGTTGGCCCCTGGTCTTTTCTGACTGATAATACTGAGCTTCTCCACCATCTTTTTCCATAGATGTAGTAGATATGACTCTTGCATTTCCATCCATTGAGGTCCACGTGTGCATAGTTGCCATCTATGTTGTTGAAAAAAGGCATTTGCAATGAATAAATCATTGGTCTTACAAAATTCTATCGTGCGGTCTCTGGTGCCGTTTCTACCACCAAGGCCTTATCTTCCAAATACAGATCCTTTTTCTTTGTTTCTAACTTTTACATTCCAATCACCAGTAATTATCAGTGTGTCTTGATTGCATGTTTGATCAATTTCCGACTACAGAAGTTGGTAAAAGTGTTCAATTTCCTCATTTTTGGCAGTACTGATTAGTGCGTAAATTTGAATAATAGGTGTATTAACTGGTCTTCCTTGTAAGTGTACGGACATTAACCTGTCACTGACAGCTTTGTACCTCAGGCTAGATCTTGAAATATTCTTTTGGACAATGAATGTGGTGCCATTCCTCTTCCATTTGTCATTCCTGGCATAGTAGACCGTATGATTGTCCAGTTCAAAACGGCCAGTACCAGTATTTTTTAGCTCAGTAATGCCTAGGATAATAATTTTTATGCTTGCCATTTCATTTTTGATGACTTTCAATATTCCTAGATTCATACTTCGTACATTCCATGTTCCCATTATTAATGGATGTTTTGCAGCTGTTTCTTCTCATTTGAGTCGTGCCACTCAGCAAACAATGTTCCTAAAAGCTTTATTCCATCCAGGTCATTAAAGTTGACTCCATTTCTGGAGGCGGCTCTTCCCCAGTTGTCTTTTGAGTGACTTCTAACACGAGGTGCTCATCTTCTGGCACTATATCAGATAATGTTGCATTGCTACTCATAAGGTTTTCACTGGCCAATTTTTTCAGAAGTAGATCACCAGATTTTTCTTCCTAGTCTGGAAGCTCCGTTGAAACCTGTCCTTTATGGGTGACCCTGCTGGTATTTAAAATGCTGGTGGCAGAGTTCCCAGCATCACAGCAACACACAGGCCACCACAGTACAACACACTGACAGAGGCTTTATTGTGCATCCTCAAAGGTAGTACCAGCACCCTTCTGTCAATTCGTTGTGCTGTGGTGGCTTGAGTGTTGCTATGAATCTGGAAGCTGTGCCACCAATATTTCAAATACCAGGAAGGTCGCTGACTTTGTCATCGAGTGCTGCTATAACAGAAATGCCCCAAGTGGACGGCTTTAAAAAAGAGAAATTTATTTTCTCACAGTCTAGTAGGCTACCAATCCAAATTTAGGGTATCAGCTCCAAGGGAAGACTTTCTCTCTCTGTTGGCTCTGGAGGAAGGTCCTTGTCATCAATATTCCCCTGGCCGAGGAGATTTTCAGCACAGGGGCCCCGGATGTGCAAAGGATGTGCTATTTTCCCAGCTCTTGTTTCTTGGTGGTATGAGTTCCCCATGTCTCTCTGCTCGATTCTCTCTTTTACATCCCAAAAAGATTGGCTCAAGACACAACCCGTTCTTGCAGATTAAGACCTGCCTCATTAACATAACTGCCGCTAATCACGACTCATCAACATCATAGAGATAGGGTTTACAACACATAGGAAAACCATATCAGATGACAAAACGGTAGACAATCACACAATACTGGGAATCATGACCAAGCCAAATTGATACACATATGTTTTGGTGACACAATTCAATCCATGACAGTCACCATGGTGGACAGGTTTCAGTGGAGCTTCCAGAATAAGACAGACTAGGAGGAAGGGACTGGTGATGTACTTCTGAATATTAGCCAACAAAAACCTTGTGGATAACAACAGGATACTGTTAGATACAGTGCTGGAAGATGAGCACTTCGGGTTGGAAAGCACTCAAAATATAACAGGGCAAGAACTGCCTCCTCCAAATAGAGGGACCTTAATAATGTGAATGGAGTAAGCCTTCTGGGCTTTCATTTCCTTATGTGGCATGACTTAAAAATGAGAAACAACAGCTGCAAACATCCATTAATAATTGGAATGTGGAAGGTACAAAGTATGAATCAAGGAAAATTGGAAGTCGTCAAAAATGAAATGAAGGCTTGGAGATCAATATCCTAGTGAGTTGAAATGGACTCGTATTGGCAATTTTGAATCTGACAATCAAATGGTCTACTATGCTAGGAACTACAAACTGAAAAGAATTGGCATTGCATTCACTTCAAAAAGAACAATTCAAAATCTACCCTGAAATACAATGCTGTCAGTGATAGGCTAATATCCATCTGCCTACGAGGAAGACTAGTTACTATGAATCTTATTCAAACTGATGCACCAACCATGAATGCCAAATATCAAAAAATTGAAAATTCTTAAGAATTCCTGAGTCTGAAATTGATCAAACGTGCCATCAAGATGTGTCGACAATTCCTGGTGTCAGGATGCAAATGTTGGAAACAAAAAGAAGGAACAGAAGTTGAAAAATAATGACATTGGTGATAGGAACACTGTTGGAGATTGCATGACCGAGTTCTGCAAAACAAAACAAAGGACTTATTTATTAGAAATACTTTTTACATAGTTTGCTTCTAGTTTGTAAAAATAAAATTAATTTTTATGTATTAACTTTGTATGCCTCAATCTTACTAAATTAGCACTAATATAAGTTTTGTATATTTCTTAGAATTTTTTGCATGAACAGTTATCTGCAAATGGAGAAAATTTTGCTTCTTCTTAGCTCAGCTTCATGCTTTTCGTTACTTATTTCAATGCTTCGAACATCCAGTAAAATGCTGAATAGAAGTAATGAGAATGGACCTCCTTAGTTTTTCCCAAGCATTGAAGGAAGTCGCTTAATATTTTACAATTATAATGATGTTAGCTGGAAGGTTTTGCATAGATGCTGTATCAGGTTGGTTTTTTTTTTTTTTGCTCCTCACTTTCCCTTTTGTGCTTTCTTTTGGATTATTTGAAAAAAAATTAAATTCCATTTAATTTATCCATTGGCATAGGTATATCTCTTTGCATTACGTTTTTAGTAGTTGCCCTCAGGGTAAAACCCTGCTGGTGTAGTAGTTAAGTGCTACAGCTGCTAACCAAGAGGTGGGCAGTTTGAATCCACCAGGCACTCCTTGGTAACTCTATGGGGCAGTTCTACTCTGCCCTATAGGGTCGATATGAGTTGGAATCGACTCGATGGTAGTGGGTTTGGTTTTGGGTTCTCAGGATGAAAATACGTGTGGCTTAATTTTCAGTTTACCTATAGTTAATATTTTAGCAATTCTTAGCAATTTAGATAAAATACCAAAATGTATATGTTTATTCTCCTTCTATGAACTTTGTGTATAGTTTTATATGTGTTTCATATATCTTAAAGGAATTAAGAGTCATACAATAATTTTTATATTAATGCAAATATTTATCACTTTAGATTCTCTTCATTTATTTCTGAAAATCAGAGATTCCCATTCATCCCTTGATGCCCTGATGACATAGTCAGCTGAGCAAATCCCATTTCACCGTATAGAAGTTTTCTGTTTTGACTTTCTCTTCAGAACAAGAAGTTGGCCATGAAAACCTTTATTGCAAAATAAACACCATACAAATCCCTCCGAGCATATTACTGCCAAGTACTCAGAACTGTGCCTAAACTACTGTCCTGTCACAGTTACAGAATATGGTGAGTCCCTCATTTCCCTGGACTCATTCATAGCTTTCTCACTGACTTATACAGAAGGAAGTAAAGTCTGTTGAGCCTATCTTCTCTTATGACCATTCATGTTGCCATGGTAATATTACCCTTTCCCTACACAACTAGGTTCGGGCTTAATTATTTTCTTCACTTATTTATATGTAAATTATTCATTAGAAAATATTTGATTGAGAACCTCCCAAAATAAGCTCATATTTCAAAGTGATAATATTCACTCTATGAAGTTACAGACACCATAGGTAAAAATAAGTCCTGTTGTCAATCTAATAAAAATGTAAAAATTTCTGGAAAAAGATTCAGTAGGATGCCAACAAAAGGGGATTTAATTTTTTCACTGTTGTCACTTCAATGCCTCCCTATCAGTTTCCTCTTCCCTGTATCCAGATAAAATCATGGGCATATTCCACAGATTTGGGGCCAGTCTCAATTATCTGCATACATTTTCTGAAATTAAAAATCTCAGATAAATCTAAAATCGAAACTTCAATTTCTTCTAAATTAGAATTTTTGCTCTTTGCTCCCTTTGCTCTGTGCCCAACTGTGCCTGACTCAGACTCAGTAGCTTGCAATAGGAAGGGAGGGCAGAAGTGCAGGGTCAGCATCTCCAGGAATTTCTCACATGAGTACTTCCCTTCCTTTACTCACTAGGCTACCACTGGCTCCTACGCTGCTATAGTTGGAGAAAGGACAAGAGGTAAATGATGGCAAAGGCTGTACCCGACTACAGATCCAGCCATCTTCTCAATGTAGGCATGAGTCAGACAGCAATCCATATGTCTTTCATATTCCATGGATGATACACCAAACTCTGGGTGATTATCAGAGACCTCCTTAATTGTCTTGTTAATGGAGGCAGGGGTGTACATCTCTGTCTTAGTTTGAGTTTCCTGGAAGGCAGAGCTTGGGACAAAGATTTGGCCGTGGTTAGTTCACTGGGGAGGCGATCCAAAGAAGCAGCAGTAAGGAACTACTGAGGGTGAAACAGCCAAGGAGGAAAAGCCAATACAAGGGTGTGTAGTCAAAGTCACTGCCACAACAGCTTGATTCTCCTGGAACGTGTGGGAAACACAGAGATTGCCTTCCAGAACTGTCCATCTAAATGGTGGGAAAGGATGTTTCTGCAGTAAATTCCAGCCACCACTGGTTATGGGTTGCCCCTACGGGCTTTAACTGTCCCCATATCTGGGCAGTCCTTGCATGTGAGCTGAACATGTTGCTAGTGGCTCTCCAGAAAGTCTTAAGCGTCAGAGGAGGTCTAGGGCATTAATTTGGACAGGTTAGTGGTTGATACTTGAAGCAGGAAACTGACAATGGGAGTTGGAACCCCCCACCCACTAGCACAAGTTGCTTAAACTGCTCATTCTCAGTTTTCTCATGTGAAAAATAAGGATAATAAAAGCAGGTAACCTCATGAAGTTGTTGTAATTGTGAGGATTATATTTATGTAAAACGTTACGCATAGTTCCTGGCACAAAATAAGCTCTGAACGAATGGTGGTTCTTATTTTGCTGGAGGAAAATCCTACTTCACTCATTTTTCAGTGAGTGAGATAGAGTTTCTAAAATTAGGATTAACCAAAGAATTAAGATAAGATTTTTGTCTTCAGATTGACGATGCCTGTTTACCATGACTATCCTCCCTATGCTGTAAAACACTCCTCAGGAGGCAGCACTTTGAGGCATTGACAGTGAGTAAAAGTGTATTTCTTGTCTAGAATTCCTCCAAGCCTCTTTTTATACTTCAGCTCTCTATCTATAGAATTTTCAAGATGTGTATTTTCTAACTTTTGCTATAATAATTAATGTACGTCTTAAAAATTCTTGTTATTTAAAATTCAACTTGATATAAAGTCCCACCTCATATTCCCCAAGGTATTTAATGACTTATAAATATCTGTAAAAAATGTTTATCAGTGAACAATACAGAATGGATAAAGTGAAGATTACCTTTTTATATCTGGGGTTTATTACTGAGTATCCCTTAATCAGACATATCAAAGTAAACTTGGAATCAATATTTAAGTGCAAGACAATTTATATTACAGTCCTCAATAATTGTTAAATGAAATTTATAGACCTCTGCATGAACGTCTACAGAGAAACAAAAGAATACATTGACCACGTGAGAATTTACAGAATCCTGTGAGGACCGCAACTGCTCAGTGTGCGCTCCAGAACGTGGTAATGCTCCATGGTGCTTCTGAATTCACAGTTGAATCTCTAGAATCTTCAGAGATTTATTCCCAAAGGCAAAGAATAATAAATCATAATCTATATAACCATGGTGACTTTAGAGTTGTTATGAAAGATGAGTGAGTTCTTATTCTGAGAGGTAAGAATTTTTTTATTGTGAATGAATCTGAAGTATTGATTTTCATTTACCATCTGAGAACACATTACTCTCTAAGGCTGTCTGTACTCACAAGCCAGGGGTGGGAAAGAGGGCACACGTAATCAAGCAATCAACCATCTTGTAAGAACCTTTGGCTGAATGACTCTGTTTCCACAATCAGTTTCATGTGAATGAAAAGGGACAATCCAAACTATCAGGACTCCATATGACCAGAAGCTCAGGATCGTTCAACACTATCTAAACAAGATATTTACCCTGAAAAAAAAAAAAATCAGTGCCATGGAGTGGATTCTGAAATGCATTCTGTATTTATTGTTAGTACATAGCTTGGAAGAAAAACTTACTTTGTTTAGGGATCTGAATGCTTTTAACAGCGGACAAAGCTCAGAATGTGAAGCCCCAAAATTTGGACATGGGAGCCAACGTAGCCCCTAGCTGGGTGATCCTGGGTAAACTTTTTCAATATTTAGATTATACTTTATTCAGCTATTCACAGGCAGGTGTGGCTTAAAACATTGACAGCATATAGTCCACGGTCCCGTGAAAAAAGATTTTTTTTTTTTCTTTAAAGCGTAAGCAGCTCTCCTTTTGTCATTTCCCTCTAATGGTTTTAAGGAAACCCTGGTGGTGTAGTGGTTAAGAGTTACAGCTGCTAACCAAAAGGTTGGCAGTTTGAATCCACCAGGCGATCCTTGGAAACTCTACAGGGCAATTCTACTCTGTCTTTACAGTCCATATGACTCCGAATCAACGTGACCGCAACGGGTTTGTTTTTAATGGTTTAAATGGAGTTCCAGTGGCCTAGTGGTTAAGAGCTCAGCTACTAACCAAAATGTCAGCAGCTGAAATCCACCAGCTGTTCCTTGGAAACCCTATAGAGCAGTTCTACTCTGTCCTATAGGCTCGTTTTGAGTCGGAAATGATTGCCCACAGCAAGAATTTTTTTTAATGGTTTTTAAGACCCCCCAAACCCAGACTCTTGCAGCACTGGACCACGGGTGGGATACAGGCAGGTGAGTCAGAGGACATGGTTCTGGGCATGGGGTCTTGGGCTTTGTCAGGTGGTGGCTGCAGCTGGGGCTGCAGGGGACCTGGCTGCTCCTGCAGTTCAGACTGGCAGAACATCGGGTGGGGCTGGCCTCGCTCTGCCCTCTCCCCCATCACTTCCTCACTTCCTCTCCATGGCCACCCATTCCTCTGGCCTTCACCCTCAGCTCCACCAGCAGCAGCAGTGGCAATAGCAGTGACAAGGACGACTGGAAGCTGACTCCCATAGGGTTTTTAATATGGTGCTAATATAACAGAAACCCTGGTGGTGTGGTGGTGAAGTGCTACGGCTGCTAATCTAAAGGTCAGCAGTTGAAATCCGCCAGGCGCTCCTTGGAAACTCTATGGGGCAGTTCTACTCTGTCCTATACGGTCGCTATGAGTCGGAATCCACTCGACGGTAAAGGGCTTGTTAGTATAATGTCCACATCACATAACATCCTATTTCACAGAACATATGATTGACCAATGCATGTCTTTATTATGTTAAAACTTATGTAATCTTATTCTACAATGCTTCAATTAGAAAACATTATTAGAGTAGGGAATGATTTTGTTCGAATAAATGTACTTCAGTTATGTCCTGATTATTAATCATAAAGTGTTTTGCGAAGTAATTACATTGATATTTCAAACTATAGGTAGTCCCCAATTTATGAGTTACGGATGAAGCACACGTAGGACCGTCTGTTTTTGTTTTGTATCTTACCGTCAATAATATGCACTACATACAATGTTGCAGCACGTCATTCGCTGGTTTATCATTCTCAGAAGTTCACTCAAGGGCGTTCAATGTTACGATTTACCCTTCAAAACACAGCTGTATAGAGAGCTATGAAAACTAAAAAAAACGTATTTGACTTGCGTCGGAACCGATTTACACTGGATTTCTCAAACCGGAAACAGGTCTAAGTCGGGGACAACCTGTGCTTGATAAAACAATAATATTTTAATGACAAATATTTAAAAATTAGTAAATTAACAAAAGGTGACTCCATTCATCTCTAATTTGAAATTCCCTTCTGGTACTATTATCAAAAAAGCAATTGCACCTCTATTCTTTTTAGATGATCTTATTTAACCAATAAACCAAAAACCAAACCCATTGCTGTCCAGTAGATTCTGACTCGTAGCGACCCTATAAGACAGAGCAGAACTGCCTCATAGCGTTACCAAGAAGCAGCTGGTGGATTTGAACTGCTAACCTTTTGGTTAGCACCCTGGCTCTTAACCACTGCACCACCAAGGCTTCATAGTGACCCACAGACATTGTAAAATATATAACTCACTAGCCTACTTTCTCATATATTAGCTGTCAAAAAGCTTAAAGGATAATCTAATATCTACCTGTTGGCAAGTGTACTGGATACTAAGGTAAGTATTAACTTCATTTATAGTAAAGTTACTAAAGAAATGTCAGACTTGCTGGCAATCACATTTTGACTCCACACTTGCTACGTAACCTTGTGCAAGTTACATAATCTCTTTCACTCATTTTCCTCATCTACAAAATAATAATGAAAGCACTTAATATTATTTTATAGAAAATAAAATGGAACTATGTATGATGGTGCAGTGGTTAAGAACTACAGCTGCTAACCAAAAAGTTGGCCGTTGAATTTCACCAGCTGATCCTTGGAAACCCTATAGAGCAGTTCTACTCTGTCCTCTAGGGTCACTATGAGTGAGAATCGATTAGGCAGTAACAGGTTTATTTTGGTTTTGGATATGTGTATATATGGATATGTGTATATCTACGTATTTTATAATATATATAATCTTAGCCCTATTCTCATCACTCACTAAGCTTTTAATAAATAGATTTTCTCAAGCTTTCAATATAAAACCTATATTTTTCTTTGTATTATACTCACCATTTCTTTTTGTTATTTTAATCAGTTTCTATTCTTTAGATTTAAAAACCACTTTAAATGCATTTTTGGAAAAATATAAAAAGGAAAATCATCATACATTGAATTTTCTGATGTTTTTGCCAATAACAATAAATATAAATAAATATAATTGCATATCAACAAGTAAATACAAATATATACTTATCATTACATATTAATATGGAATTATACTTGAAAGATATCTTTATTTATAATGACTTTCCATATATGTATTAAAGAAAATGGACCCATGAAATTTATAACTTCTTTAATTTTTTAAGGTAATTTTTTCATCACAGATCTTTTCTCATTCCAGCTACCTTGTCTCATGGATTCCCTGGTGCATGGGAACCACACTGCAGTGACAGAATTCATTTTATTGGGCTTAACAGAAGATCCTACCCTTCGGGTCACCCTCTTCATGGTCATCCTATGCATCTATCTGGTGACCATATGTGGCAATCTCAGCACAATCATTCTGATCAGAATCTCTTCTCAGCTCCATCGTCCTATGTATTTTTTCCTGAGCCACTTGGCTTTGGCTGACATAGGCTATTCATCCTCTGTCACACCCAATATGCTTGTAAACTTCCTGGTGGAGACAAATACAATCTCCTATCTTGGATGTGGGATCCAACTTGGATTAGCTGCTTTCTTTGGGCCAGTTGAGTGCTGTCTTCTGGCTGCCATGGCCTATGATCGCTTTGTAGCAATCTGCAACCCACTGCTTTATTCAACTAAAATGTCCATACAAGTCTGTGATCAGTTATTATCTGTAGCTTATGTAGGTGGTTTTCTCGATGCTTCCTCCTTTACCATTTCTTTCTTTTCTTTATTCTTCTGTGGACCTAATCGAGTTGATCATTTTTTCTGTGATTTTGCTCCTTTAGTTAAACTTTCTTGTTCTGATGTCAGTATCCCTGCAGTGGTCCCCTCATTTTCTGCTGGCTCCATCATTGTGGTCACAGTGATTGTCATAGCCATTTCTTACGTCTATATCCTCATCACCATCCTGAAGATGCGCTCCACTGAGGGCTGCCACAAGGCCTTCTCTACCTGCACCTCCCACCTCACTGCAGTCACTCTGTTCTATGGTACCATTACATTCATTTACGTGATACCCAAGTCCAGCTACTCTACTGACCAGAACAAAGTTGTGTCTGTGTTCTACATGGTGCTGATCCCCATGTTGAACCCCCTCATTTACAGTCTCAGGAATAATGAGATTAAGGCTGCTCTGAAGCAGCAGCTTGGTAGAAAAATATTTTCTTAGCAAAACCTCTTATTTTGTAGGGTTTGATGTAATAATATACTATTAATGTAATATTAAAAGAAATTTGATTCCTGTGGGCAAAATATATCTGCATATAATTAGCCAGTGTGAGGCCTCATAGTATACACGGGGTCGGATCTTCAGACGGTAAATCAAAGAAAATAGTGAATTAACTTTAATAAATTAAATTTAGAAGAAACACAAATTGATTCACAGGAAAAAAATCTTAATCTGCTGAAAATCTTTTTTAAGTTTTATTCATATATTATTTTTCAAAACCAGTTTTATGTCATAAGTCAAGTTTATCAGGCCTCCAAATATTTAATGCTGTGTTCATTTTCAACAGCTGATTATGCTGAGGTGAGCCTGATAACCATAGTTATGCCTTGATTGAGTACCTTCTGAGGGGAAATAACAAAGTGGAACAAGATAGTAAAATTGCTAAAGACATGGTGCTTATAGAAAGCTTATCTGCAGGGGTTAGTCTTTGTGGACTCTTAAAATCGCAGCCTGTGTTTCTGGGTTCGGATATAAGGGGTCCCCAGAGTCTAAGAGAATGAAACCACCCTGACTAACCTGTGAACTGCTCAGTCAGATCAGAAGAGATGACTTCCTCTGAGGGAATAAACAGGGTCCCCAAACTCATCAGTTACCGAGCAGAGCAAAAGCAAAAAGGATTTCCAGGAGAATCTGGCAAGCTGGATGACATTGAGTCTATGAGGAAGAAACTCTTGGGGCAATTTACGATCAGCCCCATATCCTGCTCGTAAAACTCCAGGGGCCTGGACTGTTTCTCAGCTAAAATAGTGCCTGCCCCTCTGGACAGGCTAAATTCACCTCCATATACTGATGCTTGGTACTTTTATTTCTGTTTCCTGTCCCCACTTCATGATTCAGACACAAACTGTATCTTTTTGTAAACAGAAATAAAGGGCATGTCTTATTGAGGGTTGTGTAGAGAAACAGAACCAGCAGAAAGAGAGAACATACCTTTGAGCCTTCTGTTCCAGCAACTGGAGGTTTGGTCATTTTAAGCAACTCTCATGGTGAACACAGCTGAAGGGAGAGAGGGATTTTTCTAGAGAAACTGGCTCACATGATTATGGGAGCTAAACCTGTTGCCATCAATCGAGACTCATGGTGATGCCATGTGTTGCAGACTAGAACTGCTCCTTGTGGTTTTCTTGGCTATAATCTTTATGGAAGCAGATTGCCAGGTCTTTTATGCACAGCACTTTTGGGTGGGTTAGAACTGCCAACCTTTAGGTTAGTAACCAAAAGCAAACCATTTGCCCTACCCAGGGCCGTATACATATAATTGAATATATGTAAATAACCTCGTTGTGGTTGAGCTGATTTCAACTGAACTGGTCCATAGAGTTTCCAACGCTGTAATCCCTATTGAAGTAGACTGCCACAACGTTCTCCTGCTGAGTGGCCGGTGAGTTCTAACTGCCAACCTTTTGGTTAGTAGCTGAGTGCTTAAACACTGTGCCACCAAAGAGAGAAAGATTGATTTTGAGAAATTGGCTCACGGGATTAGGCAGGCTAGGAAGTCCAAAATCCATATGTCAGCTAAAAGGCTAGAAATTCCAGCAATGTCTATTTAAAGTGTTGAAGCTGAATCCTTCTTCAGGAAACCACAGTTTGCTTGTAAGGCCTTCAAGGGATCGGATGAAGCACATCCACATTATGGAAGGTAATCTGCTTAGTAACATCTAGACTAGTGTTTGTCCAAACAACTGGGCACCATAGCCTATTCATGTTGACATAAAATTAATCATCACATGGCATTAATCATTTCATTCATTAAAAAATTATACTGAGTGCTTCTAATATTCTGGTACCACATAGGCTACTGGAAATAAGTGGCAAACAAAGGTGTCTGCCTTCCTGAAATTAATATTCTAGCAAAGGAGACAGACAAAAAACACAACAAGGACATGATATAGACTATTAGAAGCTAGTGAGTGCTGCGGAGAAAGGAAAAGCAAAGCAGAGTAAGGGACACTGATATGTTAGTGTAGACCTCGCTGAGAAGGTAACATCTGAGCAAAGGATCGAAATAGGTGAAGACACTTCATGCTAGCTGTTGCCTGTGTACACACATAGAATTGACCTTTGAGGCTTCCATTCCAGCAATGGCAGCCTTGGCAACTTTAATCAACTCTTACGATGAACACAACTAAATAAAAGCTTGATGAAATATTCAATAGATCATAAAATCATATTAGAGCTTAAAGGATAATAACTGAGAACCCAAATAAACTGTGATTACCCCGAGAAGTGAGCTAAGCACTCAAAAATGCTTTTACAATGCAGAGATATGAGAAGTAGAAGAAAAAGCTAAGAGCTGGGGCTGTGGATTCAGTGTTCTTTTGGAGTAAGAGAGGCAGAAGTCAAAGCCTAGGGCATGTCCAGGTGAGAAGTCTAATTCATGCACCTCATATACACCGTGATGGTAGGGAGAAACATGAAGTAAACAAGCCTTTGTACAGATTTTCAGCCCTGGGAACCTAGGAAAACTTAAGCCTGGAACTTGGGGTAAGGTGGTCCAAGACAAGTGGACCTGAATAAATACATGAACATCCTATCTGGAGAGAGCCTTTCTTTCAAAGACTTCATTCCAAGACTTTTCTGCCAATAATTATGATCATCAAAGTGTGAAAACTAATGTCCAATGCAAAAGGAAACAAGAGACTAAAAATCGGAACCAGTAGGAACAACAAACCATAGAAAAAGAATCGCTAAGACTAAGATAAAGAGATTAACAGAGACTATAATATTTTATTAAAAATAAATACAATCAACTCAAGAAAATACTAGCAAACCATATCAAAAAAAACATATTAAAGGATTATACAGCATAATCATGTGAGATTTATCCCAGAAATTCAACGGTGGTTGAACATTAGAAAGTCAATCAATATAATACAGCAAAGTAATAGAACAAAGAAAAGGACCAATTTTCACCTCAATCAATACAGAAAAGGCATTTGACAAAATTCAACACCCTTTCATGGTAAAAACAAACAAGATACGAATATAAAGGAAATGAGTTTCTATATGTAGCTTGGGAGATTTTTCTCTGGGCCCTGAGGAACTGGTACAGTTTCCGCTGTTACAGTTACCAAGGGAAGAAGCCAGTCCCTGCCAGTAGAAAATGTCAGTTAGATGGAGCCACTTGAGAGGGATTGGTCACTTTAGTCCAGTGAGGGGATTGGTCAGTTATTATGCAAAGAGAGTGTGTAAAAGCTGCCCCATAAGATTGAGCCACTTGCCTATATAAGAAACCATCCCACAGAGGTTGAGGGGGTACCTCACTAACACCAAGAAGAGCCTGAAGTGGAGTGTGTCTTTTGGACACGGGGTTCCTGTACTGAGAACATTAGGCCCAGGAGACAGAGAGAGCTGTAATACTGAAGACCAGCGTGAGACAGCGTGGTGGGCTTCCTGGCCCATGGAGTGAGATGCCTACAGTGCACTTGCTGACCCATGGAACAAGAGAACTTAGGGCCTTTAGGTAGGAGGCTTGCTGCTGTAGTGGGGTGCCTCCAGGCACTTGTTGGTGGAGCTAATAAGCTCAAGGCCAGGCCTGAGCAGAGGCAGAGGCCAGGACCAGGTGGGGACAGAGGCCAGGCCAACAGGGGCAGAGGTAGAGGCCAGGCCCAAGTCCTGAGAGTGAGAGCCTGGCAGCAGCAACCAAGCAGAAGGTATACTGATTGAAGAACTATATCCTGAGTTATTCCTGTTACTTCTCTGTATGTGAACTTTAAACCTTAAAACTAACCTAGCAGCATAACTGAATGGATGGCTGCAGGGCTAAATTAAAACTCTGTTCTGAATTAAAGTGAAATCTTCACTTCTACTGTTCTAAAGAGAAAATTCAGCCTTTTTGTCAAAATTTAACTGTGTGTAACACAAAGGGAGTAAGAGTCAGGATTTCTCGCATAGATGAGGAATTGTTCGTTGAAGGTGTTTATTAAGAATGTTTATTTAGCTTTGTCTTAAAAGAATGCCTATCTCAAGCATGTCCACGGAGGTTAGGAAATAGAATTGATAATGTTAAGATGAAGCCTATAACTGTCTTATAACTCTGTAACCAAGATGAGGTAAACATCAGTTAACCAAGTCTTAAACTACATTTTCACTCACTGGAGTCTCCTTCTCGGTATCTGCTAATTCTTTGTAAACCCGTAACTAGGTAAAGTCATAAGCCTGTTAGCTTAAGAAGGGGGAAGAGGCAGATGTAGCACTGTAATTAAAATGACTGCCAACAGAATGTCTTGTCCAACAAATCTCAGGATGTAACAATCTCAGAGTGTAGCAAATAGGCTTACTGATGTTAAGAAGAATGTCTTGGCCAAACAGGTAGACAGGTTAGAGATTAATGTTAGGAAAGCTTGTAGTTTAAAAAAGTCCTTGTAATTTTTTGCCATGTAACTCTTCCCTTCACTCCCCGCATCTGCAGTCCTTTGTTCCACCTGATAAAATCTCACTGTTCTCCCTGAAGTTAGGAACACAATACAGCATCTTGCCTGGGTGCTTGTGTGTGTGCCCATTTCGTGATATGTTTAGCCTTCAGTAAAGCTCTTTGTTTTTATTTCTCAAAAAAAAACAACCCATTACCTTTGAGTCAGTTCCAACTAGCAGAGTATAAATCTGGAGTTTTTCCACGACACTTCCAAGTTAATCCTGATCCCATGTTACTTCCTTAATGAACCATGTAAGAGTGAGTATGGTCTGTGAGTTGTGCGTGGCCATTGCAACAAATTATCAAACCCAGCAGAGAAGTAGAGAGTGCAGTGGGGAGGACAGCTGGTGTCAGAATTAGTAAAAACTTTGAAGAGCAATTGTATGTCTGACCTAAACCTCATATGAGTCAGCTTTGTGCTGATGCTGATTCTCATTCTCCCTGAAGTTAAACAAGGTCCAACACTGTTGCTACCTCATTGCAGAAGGTGAAAGACTTGTACATAAAACACTGTAGGACGTTACAAAAAGAAATTAAAGAAGACCTAAATAAATGAAAGGACAGTCTGTGTTTATAAATTGGAAGGCTTACCATAGCTGTCAGTACTACCCAAAAGCAATCTACAAATTCAGTGCAGTCACCATCAAATTCCAACAGCCTTTTTTTTTGCAGAAATGGAAACCAATTCTCAAATTTATATGGAAGGAGAAGAAACCCCAAATAGGTAAAGTAATTTTGAGGAAGAACGAATTTGGAGGACTTGGGCTTCCTGATTTCAAAACATACTATAAAGCCACAGTAATTAAAACAGCCTAAGACTGGTGTAATAATAGACATATAGACCAATGGAATAGCATTGAGAGTCCAGAAATAAAATCATACATCTATGATCACTTGATTTTCGATAAGGATATTTATTTGATTGGGAAAGAAGTCTCTTCAATAAATTGTGCTGGAAAAATTGGAGATCCATGTGCAGAAAAATAAACCAGAATCCACGTCTAATAATACAAAATTTTTTTTAAATAGATGAAGAACCAAAACATGATTCTCACAGGAAAATACAGGGGCACGTCTATAGGAAGTACTTCTTAATGATGGATTATCAGATATGACAGCAAAAGTATGACTGAAGAGGACATTCAGATGGCTTAAAAACACATGACAAGATGCTCAACAGCATTAGTCATTGTTGTTAGTTGCTGTCTAGTGGCTTATTAGTATTTGCATAGAATGGAGTGCTGGGCCACTGTTTTTATGAGCCACTTCCCCGCTTCCCCACCTCTACCAAGGTGAGAATCAGGAGGACTTTATAAATTGAGGATTAGCAAGAGAATTATATTGAGTCTTTGGGTTGAAGATACTTGCTTCTACCATCATCTCCCTAGTCACATAAGCCACAAACCAGTAGTCATCCGTTTGAGGCATGCAGTATGAAAGACTGTCTTATTTGGAAATCATGCACAACTTTTTTACTTCATAGTTCTCAATCTATACAACTTTTAAGGTACTTATTTTTATAACTTTTGCTAGAAAAAATATGTGTCTTAAAAAGTTTTGTTATTAAAAATTCAAGTTGACATGGTGTTCTACCTCATATTCCCCAAGGTATCATACAGACTTTCTTACTCTACCAAGTACTTACAAAATGAACAAGCTGAATGAATGAAGATAACGTTACCTTTTATATATGAACTTTAGTATTCCTTAAGATGAAATATTGAAGTAAATTAAAAACTAATATTTACTTGTAAGAAATTAATTTTATTAGAACTCAATAATTGTCAAATGAATATGCACCAACACCTACTTAGAAATATAAATAAATAAATAAATAGGCCGCTTGAGAACTGACAGAACCCTTAAGACTAGTTGTATGCTTTTGATTTGAACTGTTCAATTTCCATTGGAGAATGTGATACTGATCTTCGGTGCTTTGAATTCACATTTGAATCTTCAAAGAGATTTATCCCCAAAGGCAAACAATAATAGAAAGATAGGATGACTGCTATATAACCACAGTGACTTTGAATTTATCACTGAAAGATGAACGAATTATTTCAAGAGGTAAGATTTCAGCATCTATGAGTGAACCTGACATATTGACTATAATTCATCATTGAGAACACTTTGCTTCTAAGATTGTGTCTGTACTCACAAGCCATAGTTGGGGAACTAGGCAGATGTAATCAGGCCATCAGCTAGCAAGTAACTTTGATTGAATTCTTTATATTCTAGTCCGGTTAGTAGGAAAAAATGAGCTTAATTCAAATTACCAGGACTGCTTATTTATCCACCCTAAATCCAGAAACTCATATAATCTTTAACACTACACACAATGTTCACCACAATGCTAATTACTTCATTAGCTTTCTACATTCTTTGGGGATTTATTATTATAAACATCTTTGCAGAAAGATTTACTTTATTTATGGGTCTGAAAGTGCTAGAATCACAATCAACAAGGCACAGTGGACAAAGCCCAGGATAAAAAGCCAGAAAATTTGCAGATGAGGGTCAACCTGTCCACAGGCTTGGTAATCCCGGCTAAAATTCTTAACTTGTGAGGCTATACTTTATTCAGCTGTATACTATGCCAAAAATAATATTATTTCATTCTGCAATACTCCAGTTAGAAAATATCATTGCAATAGAAAATGATTGGATTTGTTTGGATAATTGCACTTTAATTACTTCTTGAATGTTAGTCATATGGTGTTTTGTATGGTGAATCAACTGATATTTCACGCCCCTTCATAAAACAATATTTTAACTACAAATATTTAATCCATTTACAAAAGGTGACTATTCCATAATTTGAAATTCCTGTGTTGTACTAATATTAGGAATAATTGTATTTCACCCACTAGCACAAGCTGCTTAAACTCCTCATTCTCCATTTTCTCATGTGAAAAATAAGCATAATAAAAGCAGGTAACCTCACGAAATTGCTGTAATTATGAGGATTAAATTCATGTAAAATGTTAAGTGTAGTTCTTGGCACAAAATAAGCTCTGAATGAATGTCGGTTCTCTTCTTGTGTTGGAGGAAAACCCTACTTCACTCATTCTTCAGGGAGGGAGATAAGAGTTTCTAAAATTAGGATTAGCAAGAGAATTAGGATAAGGTTTTTGTCTTCAGATTGACAATGCCTGTTTACCACGACTATCCCGCCTATACAGTAAATCGCTCCTCAGGAAGCAACCCTTTGAGGCGTTGACAGTGAATGAAAGACTATTTCTTATCTGGAATTCCTCCAAGCCTCGTTTTATACTTTAGCTCTCTACCTTATTCAGTTTTCAAGATGTGTATTTTCTATCCTTTGCTATAATAATCAATGTACATGTCTTAATAATTCTTGTTATACAAAATTCTACTTTAAATAAAGTTCCACCTCATATTCCCCAAGGTACTTAATGATTTGCTTTATAAATATCAGTAAAAAATGTTTATCAATGAACTATACAGAATGGATAAAGCTAAGCTTAGCTTTTTATATCTGTAGTTTAGCACTAAAACAAAAAAAAAAAAACTAAGTACCCCTTAATCAGAAATATCAAGGTAAACTTGGAACCAATATTTAGGTAGAAAACCAAAACCAAACCAGTTGCCATAGAGTTGATTCTGACTCACAGAGACCCTAAGACAATTTACATTATATTCCTCAATAATTATTATATGAAAGTTATAGGACTGTGCACGCACATCTATGGAGAAACAGAAGAATAAAGTGACCACTTGAGGATTTACAGAATCGTGTGTGGAAACTCTGGTGGCTTAGTGGTTAAGTGCTATGGCTGCTAACCGAAGGGCTGGCAGTTAGAATCTGCCACTGCTCCTTGGAAACCCTGAGCGGAGGCTCTACTCTGTCCTCGAGGGTCGTTAGGAGTCGGAATACCCTGAGCAGCAGAGGGTTTGGCTGTGGTTTGTGTGGCCGGCAGCTACTCAATCTGCCCTCCAGGACGCTCCGTGGGGCTTCTGAATTCACATCTGAACCTCCAGAGTCTTTGCAGCTTTATCCCCAGAGGCAAACGATAATAAAGGATAATCCATGTGACCATAACGATGAGTGAGCTTTTATTCCAAGAGGTAAGAATTTTCTTGTCTTTTTTTTGTGTGTGTGAATGAATCTGAAATATTGATTTTCACTTATCATCTGAAAAACATTAGTTTCTAAGGCTCTGTACTCACAAGTCAAGGATGGCAAACAGGGCAAACATAATCAAGCAATCAACCAGCTAGTAAGAATCGTTGGCTGAATTACCTGTTTTCACAGTTTGATGTGAATAAAAAGGGACAATCCACGTAACCAGGATTCCATATGACCAGAAACTTCTACAATCGTTCAGCACTATCTAAACAAGATATTGACCCTTAAAAAAAAAAAAAAAAAAACCACTGCCATGGAGTGGATTCCGAGATGCATTGGGTATTTATTGTTAGTAAATAGCTTGGCAGAAAAACTTACTTTGCTGATGGATCTGAATGCTTTTAACAGCAGACAAGCTCAGCACGTAAAGCTGGAAAACTTAGAGTTGTGCGCCAACATAGCCACTAGCTGGGTGATCCTGTGCAAACTTAAAATTTTTTAGGTTACAATTTATTCAACTGTACAGAGGCATGTGTGGCTGAAAACACTGGATAGAATATAGTCCACGGTCCCACGATTTTTTTTTTTTTTTTAATGGAAAGCAGCACTATTTTTGTTTATTTCCCCCTATTGGTTTTAACGGAGCTCTGGTGGTGAGTGGTTAAGAGCTTGGCTGCTAACCAAAACGTCAGCAGTTCAAATCCACTAGCTGCTCCTTGGAAACCCTGTAGGGCGGTTCTACTCTGTCCTGTAGGGTTGCTACGAGTTGGAAATAACTTGCCCCTGACTTTTTTTTTTAATGGTTTTAAAAACCCCAAACTCAGACTCTTGCAGCACTGGACAACAAGTTGGATACAGGCAGGTGAGTCAGAGGACATGACTCTGGACATGGGCTCTTGGGTTTAGTCAGGTGGTGGCTGCGGTTGGGGCTGCGGGGTCCCTGGCTGCTCCTGCAGTTCAGGCTGGCAGACCATCAGGTCTGACTGGGGGCACTCTGCCCTCTGCCGCCTGACTTCCTCAGTTTCTTCTGATTCAGCTCCTACCGCCACCTGCTCCAGTGGCCTCTGCCTGCTGCTCCAGCAGGAGCATTAGCAGCAAAAGCAATGACAAGGACGACCGGAAGCTGTCTCCCAAAATTTTTTTTAATGTGGTGTTAGCATAACGTCCAAATCACATAACGTCCTAATTCACAGAATATATCATGGACAAATGTGTACCTGTATTATGTTAAAAACAATGTAATTTTATTCTACAATGCTCCAATTAGAAATCATTGTTACAGCACGAAATGATTTTATTTGCTTGAATAAATGCACTTTGGTAATGTCCTGATTACCACTCATATAGTATTCTGCATAGTAATTAGATTGATATTTCAAACTATACGTAGTCCCCAGTCCATGAGTTATGGATGGGCCACACTCAGGACCCTCTGTTTTTGTTTTGTATCTTACCTTTAGTAAGATACTTACCTTTACTGTTGCAGTGCATAACAGGCTGATGTTATTACTCTCAAATGCTCACTCAAAGATGTTCAATGTTAGGATTTACTGTTCAAACACTGCTGTATAACAGGCTAAGAAAATTAAAAAAAAAAAAAATGAAGTATCTGACTTGCGTCAGAACCGATTTACACAGGGTTTCTCAGAATGTAAACCAGTCAAAGCCGGGGGCTACTGGTACTTGATAAAACAGTAATATTTTAATTACGAATGTTTACAAATTGAATAAATTTATAAAGGGTGACTTCATCCATCCCTAATTTGAAATTCCCTTCTGGTACTATTATCAAAAGCAATTGCATTCATATTCTTTTTAGGTGATCTTATTTAACCAATAAACCAAAAATCAAACCCATTGCCATCGAGTCAATTCTGACTCATAGTGACCCTACAGGACAGAGGAAAGCTGCCCCATATGGTTACCGAGAAGCAGGTGGTGGATCTGAACTGCCAACCTTTTGGTTAGTGCCTAGCTCTTAACCACAGCACCACCAGGGCTCCATAGTGACCCACAGACACTGGAAAACATGTAACTAACTACTCTCCTCTCTTATATATTAGCTGTTAAAAAGCTTAAAGGATAAACTAATATCCACCTATTGGCAACTGTATTGGACGTTGAGGTATCATTATTAAACTTCATTTAGTGCATAGTTACTAAAGAAATGTCAGACTTTTGGCATTCACATTTCGACTCTATACTTGCTATGTAACCTTGTGCAAGCTACACAATCTCTATCACCTTCCTCACCTAAAATATAATAATGAGAGTACTTACTATTATTTTATAGAAAATAAAATGGAACTATGTATGGTGGTGCAGTGGTTAACAACTGATAACCAAAAGGTTAGCAGTTCAAATCCACCACCTGTTCCTTCGAAACCCTAAGGGGCAATTCTACTCTGTCCTATAGGGTTGCTATGAGTCGGATTCAACACGATGGCACTGGGTTTCTAGGGTATATATAGAATTCTTAGCCCAGTTCTTACCATTTATGAAGCTTGTAATAAATGATAGCTTTTTTTCAAGTTTTCATTACAAAACCTCTATTTTGCTTGGTATTATACTCCCCATTCCTTTTGTTATTCTAAATCAGTTTCTATTTTTTTATTCTTTAGCTTTAAAACCACTTTAAATGCATTTTTGGAAAAACATAATATATAAAAAAGAATATCATTGTATGTTGAATTTTCTGGTGTTTTTGCCAATAGCAGCATCTATGTATGTATATATACATATATAAATTTGCATATCAACATGTAAAGACAAATATATATTTATCATTACATATTAATATGCAATGACACTTGAATGATATCTTTTTTATACTGACTTTCCAAATGTGTATTAAAGAAAATGGAGCCATGAAATTTATAACTTCTTTAATGCAATTTTTTCATCACGGATCTTTTTGACACCACCTACATTGTCTCATGGATTCCCTAGTGAATGGGAACCACACTGCAGTGACAGGGTTCATTTTATTGGGCTTAACAGAAGATCCTACCCTTCGGGTTGTCCTCTTCATGGTCATCCTATGCATCTATCTGGTGACCATATGTGGCAATCTCAGCACAATCATTCTGATCAGAATCTCTTCTCAGCTCCATCATCCTATGTATTTTTTCCTGAGCCACTTGGCTTTGACTGACATAGGCTTTTCATCCTCTGTCACACCCAATATGCTTATAAACTTCCTGGTGGAGACAAATACAATCTCCTACACTGGCTGTGCGATCCAACTTGGATCAGCTGCTTTCTTTGGAACAGTTGATTGCTGTCTTCTGGCTGCCATGGCCTATGATCGCTTTGTAGCAATCTGCAACCCACTGCTTTATTCAGCTAAAATGTCCATGCAATTCTGTGACCACTTATTCTCTGTGGCTTATGTAGGCAGTTTTCTCAATGCTTGCTCTATTACGATTTCATTCTTCTCTTTATTCTTCTGTGGACCAAATCGAATCAATCATTTTTTCTGTGATTTTGCTCCTTTAGTTAAACTTTCTTGTTCTGATGTCAGTATCGCTGCAGTGGTCCCCTCATTTTCTGCTGGCTCCATCTTTGTGGTCACATTGTTTGTCATAGCCATCTCCTACGTCTACATCCTCATCACCATCCTGAAGATACACTCCACTCAGGCGCCCACAAGGCCTTCTCCACCTGCACCTCCCACCTCACTGCAGTCGCTCTGTTCTTTGGGACCGTTACATTCATTTATGTGATGCCCAAGTCCAGCTACTCTACTGACCAGAACAAGGTGGTGTCTGTGATCTACATGGTAGTGATCCCCATGTTAAACCCCCTCGTCTATAGTCTCAGGAATAATGAGATGAAGGCTGCTCTCAAGAGGCAGCTTGGTAGAAAAATATTTTCTTAACAAAACCTCTGATTTTGTAGGGTTCGATGCAGTAATATACCATTAACATAATATTAAAAGAAGTTTAGTTCCCATGAGCAAAATATATCTGTATATAATTAGCCAGTATGAGGCTTCATAGTATATGTGGGGGTGGATCTTCAGATAGTAATTTAGAGATGATAGTGAGTTAACTTTAATAAATTAAATTTAGAATTAAGAAACACAAATTGGTCCATATGAAGAAAATCTTAATCTGCTGAAAATCCTTTTTATATTTTATTCATATATTATATTTCAAAACCAATTCTAAGTCATAAGTCAAGGTTATTGTATGTCCAAACTTTAAGGCTATCTTCATTTTCAACAGCAGATTATGCTGAGGTGAGCCTGATAATCCTAGTTTTGCCTTGACTGAGTACCTTCTGAGGGGAAATAACAAAGTGGAACCAGACGGTAAAACTGCTATAGACGTGGGGCACGGAGAAAGCTTATCTGCTGGGGTTGGTCTCTATGGGCTCTTAAAATTCCAGCCTGTGTTTCTTGGTTCTGACTCTGGCCTTAGATATAAGGGGTCCCCAGAGGGGATGAGGATGAGACCACCCTGACTAACCTGTGAATTAGTTAATCATATCAGAAGAGATGACTTCCTCCGAGGGAATAAACAGGGTTCCCAAACTCATCAGGGATTGAGCAGAACAAAAGCAAAAAGGGATTTCCAGGAGAATCCGGCAAACTGGTGACATTGAGTCTCTGAGGAAGAACTTCTTGGAGGAATTTATGATCAGGCCCACATCCTGCTCATAAAACGCCAGGGGACTGGATTGTTTCTCAGCAGAAATAGTGCCTGCCTCTCTGGACAGACTAAATTCACCTTTATATGCTAATGACTGCTACATTTATTTCTGTTTCCTGTCCTCACTTAAGGATTCAGACACAAATTGCATCTTTTTCTAAAGAGAATCACATGGCATGTCTTATTGAGGGTTCTGTAGAGAAACAGAACTTGTAGAAAGGGAAAAAGAGAGAACAGACTTTTGAGCCTTTTGTTCCAGCAATTGCAGGTTTGGTCATCTTAAGCAACTCTCATGGTGAACACAGCTAAAGGGAGAGAGGGATTTTTCTTGAGGAATTTCTCACATGATTATGGGAGCTAAACGTGTTGCTGTCAATTGATTGAGACTCACGGTAATACATGTGTTATAGACTAGAAGTGCTCCATATGGTTTTCTTGGCTATAATCTTTATGGAAGCAGATTGCCAGGTCTTTCATCCACAGCACTGTTGGGTGGCTTAGAACTGTCATCCTCTAGGTTAGTAGCCAAAAGCAAACTGCGCCACCTAGGGCAAGGAATATATGTAAATAACCTTTTTGTGGTCCAGTTGATTTCGACTGAACAGCCCTACAGAGTTTCCAAGGGCTGTAATCTTTATGGAAATAGACTGCCACATCTTTTCCCTGCTTAGTGGCTGGTGAGTTTGAACTGTCAACCTTTTGGTTATTAGCTGAGTGCTTAGCCACTGCACAACCAGAGAGAGATTGATTTTGAGAAATTGGCTTACAAGATTGGGCAGGCTAGGAAATCCAAAATCCGTATGTCTGCTTGAAGTGTTGAAGCTGAATCCTTCTTCTTCAGGAAACCATAGTTTACTCGGAAGGCCTTCGACAGTTTGGATGAAGCTCATCCACATTATGGAGGGTAATCTTAGTTTAAGGTTAATTGATTTAATGTTAATCACATAGACTAGTCTTTGTCCAAACAACTGGGCACCATAGCCTATTCATATTGACATGAAATTAATCATCACAGGGCATTAATCATTTCCTTTATTAAAAATTTACACTGAGTGTTTCTGATATCTCCGGTACTGTGTAGGCTATTGAAATATAAGTGAGAGACAAAGGTGTCTGCCTTCCTGGAATTAATTTTCTTGCAGTGGAGACACACCACAAAACTAACAAATCCATGATATGGACTGTTAGAAGTTGGTGAGTACTGTGGAGAAAGAAGAAGCAAAGCAGAGTAAGGGAGACTGACATGTCAGTGTAGGCCTCGCTGAGTAGGTAACATCTGAACAAAGGATGAAAGGAGGCGAAGACACCTCACACCAGCTGTGGTGCTGCCTCTCTACACACATACAGTTGACCTTTGAGGATTATGCTCCAGCAATGGCAGGCTTGGTAATTTTAATCAACTCTCATGATGAACACAAACTAAATAAAGCTTGATGAAATATTAAATACATCATAAAATTGCATTAGAGCTTACAGGATAATAAGTGAGAACCCAGATAAACCGTGATTGCCCAGAGAGGTGGGCTTTGCACTCAAAAATGCTTTTTCAGTGAGGAGATTTGAGAAGCAGAAGAAAAAGCTAAGAGCTGGTGCTGTGGATTTAGTGTTTTTTGTAGTGACAGTGGCAGAAGTCAAAGCAAGGGTATGTCCAGGTGAGAAATCTAATTCCTACACCTCGTGTACACTGTTATGGTAGGGAGAAACATGAACTTAACAAGCCTTTGTACAAATTTGCATCCCTGGAAATCTAGGGAAAGTCAAGCCTGGAACTTGGGTTAAGGTGGTCGAAGGCAAGGTGACTCTAATAAATACATGAACATCCTATCTGGAGAAAGGTCTTAATTCCAAGCCTTTTTTCCCTGCCAATAATTATGGCCATCAAAGAGTAAAAACTAATCCCTAGCACAAAAGAAATCAAGAGACTAAACATGGGAACCAGAAGGAACAACAGACCACAGAAACACAATCACTAAAACTAAGATAAGGGAATTAACAGACTGGGACTATAATACTGCTAAGCTTAAAGAAAGAAAAGAAACTTAGAAACAAATACAATCAACCAAACAATATATTAGCAAACCAAATGAAAAAACATGATCAAGTGAGATTTATCCCAGGGACGCAAGGTGGTTCAACATTAGAAATTCAATCAATGTAATACAGCAAACTAATGGAACAACAGAAAGGACCACTTGTTCACTCAAACAGTATAGAAAAGGCATTTGACAAAATTCAACACCCTTTCATGATAAAAACAGCAAACAAGATAGGAATATAAGGGAAATGAATTTCTTTGTGGAGCCTTTTGCCTTGCTTCTGCATAAGAGAGAAAAAAAATTTTTTTTTAAGAGAGAGAGAGGAAGAAATCAGCTTGGGAGTTTTTTTTCCCTGGGCCCTAAGGAGTTGTTGCAGTTTCTCTTATTACAGTTACCCAGGGAAAAGCCAGGCCCTGCCATTAGGAAACACCAGTTATGCAAATAGATGGAGCCACATGAGGGGGGATTGGTCAGTTTAGTCCAGTGAGGGGATTGGTCAGTTATTATGCAAAGAGGGTGTGTAAAATCTGCCCAAAGATTGAGCCACTTGCCTATATAAGCACCTACCACACAGAGATTGAGGGGATATCTCACTACCATCAAGAAGAGCCTGCATTCCTGTGCTGAGAACCTCCCAGACCCAGAAGACAGAGCTGTAACACTGAAGACCAGCAGGAGATGGCATGGCGGGCTTCCTGGCCATGGACTGAAGTGGCTACAGTGTACTTGCTGACCCATGGAAAAAGAGAACTGAGGGCCTTTACATATGAGGCTTCCTGCTGTAGTGGGGTGCCTCCAGGCACCTGCTGGTGGAGCTAATAAGGTCCAGCCCAGGCCTGAGCAGGGGCAGAGGCCAGGCCCAGGTTAGGACAGAGGCCAGGACAGCAGGGGCAGAGGTAGAGGACAGGCTCAAGCCCTGAGAGTGAGGGCCTGGTATCAGCGGCCAAGCAGAAGCTGTCCTGATTGAATAACTCTATCCTGAGTTATTCCTGTTACTTCTCTGTATGTGGACTTTAAACCTTAAAACTAACCTACTGGCATAACTGAAATGGATGACTTCAGGCCTAAATTAAAACTCCATTCTGAATTAAACTGAAATCTTCACTTCTTCTTTTCTAAAGAGGAAATTCAGCCTTTTTTGTCAAAATTTAACTGTGTGTAACATAAAGGGAGCAAGAGTCAGGATTTCTGGCTCTGATGAGGAAATGTTTATTGGAGTTTATTAAGAATGTTTATTCAGTTTGGTCTTAAAAGAGTGCCTATCTCAAGCGTGTCCATGGAGGTTAAGATATAGGATTCGAAAATTAATAATGTTTAGATGAAACCTGTAACTGTCTCATGACTCTGTAACCAAGATGAGGTGTCAACTAACCAAGTATTAATCAAACTACATTTTCACTCACCGGAATCTTGCGCTCCATTTCTGCTAACTCTTTGTAAACCCAAAACTAAGTAAAGTCATAAGCCTGTTAGCTTAAGAAGAGGGAAGAGGCAGATGTAGCACTGTAGTTAAAATGACTGCCAACAGATTGCCTTGTTCAACAAATCTCAGGACGTAACAGTCTCAGAACGTAGCAAATAGACTTACTGATGTTAAGAAGAATGTCTTGGTCAAAGACGTTAGAGAGGTTAGAAACTAATGTTAGGAAAGCTTGTAGTTTAAGAAAACCCTTGTAATTTGTTGCCATATAACCCTCCCGCCCTCCATGTGCAGTTCTTTGTTTGCTCCATCTGATAAAACCTCACTGTTCTCCCTGCAGTTTGGAACACACTATAGCATCTTGCCTGGGTGCTTGTGTGTTTGCCCGTTTTGTGAAATGTTTTATCCTTCAGTAAAGCTCTTTGTTTTTATTTCTCAAGATAGAAAAAAGCAGAAAATGAAACCCATTGCCATCGAGTCGATTCCAACTAGCAGAGTGTAAATCTGGTGTTTTACCAAGACACTTCCAAGTTAATCCTGATCCCATGTTACTTCCTTAATAAACCGTGTAACTGTGAGTATGGCCTGTGAGTTGTGTGTGGCCATCGCAACAAATGATCAAACCCAGCAGGGAAGTAGAGAGTGCAGTGGGGAGGACAGCTGGTGTAAGAATTAGTAAAAAGTTTGAAGAGTGGAAGTGTGTCTGACCTCAAGCTCTTATGAATCAGCTTTGTGCTGATGCTGATTGTCATTCTCCCTGAAGTTAGACAAGGTCGAACACCATTGCTACTGCATTGCAGAAGGTGAAAGACTTGTACATAAAACACTGGAAGACATTACTAAAAGACATTTTGAAAAAAACCTAAATAAATGAAAGGACAGTCTGTGTTCATGGATTGGAAGGCTTAACATAGCTAACATGTCAATACTACCCAAAGCAATCTACAAATTCAATGCAATCCCCATCAAAATTCCAACAGCCCTTTTCTTGCAGAAATGGAAAACCAATTCTCAAATTTATATGGAAGGAGAAGGAACCCCAAATAGCTAAAGCAATCCTGAAAAAGAATGAGGTTGGAGGACTCAGGCTTCCTGATTTCAAAACTTGCTATAAAGGCACAGTAATTACAACAGCCTGGGACTGCTATAATAATAGACATATAGGCCAATGGAACAGCACTGTGAGTCCAGAAATAAAATCGTAGATCTATGACCAAATGATTTTTGACAAGGGTGCTAAGTCTATTTAGTGGGGAAAGTAGTCTTTTCAATAAATTGTGCTAGAAAATTTGGATTTTCATGTGCAGAAAAATGAATCACAATCCAGGCCTCATACTATACCAAATAAAATAGATGAAAAACCAAAATATGAAGCCAGAAAATTCTTACATGAAAGTATAGGGGCACAGCTACACGAAGTACTTCTTACTGATGGATTATCAGATATGACAGCAAAAGGATCACTGAAGAGGACATTCAAATGGCTTAAAAACACATGAAAAGATGCTCAACATACATTAGTATTTGTATAGGATGGGGTTGATGGGCCATTATTTCTCTAATGAGCCACTTCCCACTTCCCCCAAAGGGAGCATCGTGAGGACTTTATAAATTGAGGATTAGCAAGAGAAGTATATTGAGTATTTGGGTTGAAGATATTTGCTTCTACCATCATGCCCCCAGTCACATAAGCCACAAACCAGTAGTCATCCCTTGGAGGCATGTAGTATGAAACACTGTCTTATTTGTAAATCATTTGTTTACTTCATAGTTCTCAACCAATACAACTTTTAAGATATTTTTAATAAATTTCGCTAGAAAAATACGTACCTGTCTTAAATAATTTTGTTATTAAAAATTCAACTTTGTATGGTATCCCACCTCATATTCCCCAAAGTATTGAATGGAGTTTCTTCCACTAACAAGCAAATACTTATAAAATGAACAGGCTGAATGAACGAAGATAAAATTACCTTTTATATATGAACTTCAGTATCCCTTAAGATGAAATAACAAAGTAAATGAAAAACAAATATTTAGTTACAAGAAATTTACTTTATTATACCCCAATAATTGTCAAATGAAAGTGCACCAACACCTACCTAGAAACAAAAATAAATAGGCCACTTGGGAATTGACAGAACCCTTAAGCCTAGTTCTGCGTGTGTGACTTGAGCTGTTCAGTTTCTGCGGGAGAACGTGATCATGATCTTCGGTGCTTTGAATTCACATTTGAATCTTCAGAGATTTACCCTCAAAGGCAAACAGTAATAGAAAGAGAGCAGGGTTGCTATATAAATACAGTGACCCTGGTTGGGCTGGTTGGATTTATTACTGAAAGATGAACGAGTTATTTCAGGAGGTAAGATTTTCGCATCTGTGAGTGAAACTAACATACTGATTCATAATTTACCGTTGAGAATGCTTTGCTGTCTAAGATTGTGTGCGTAATCACAAGCCGTAGTTGGGTAACCAGGCAGATGTAATCAAGCAGTCAGCTAGCAAGTAACCTTGAATTCACTTAAATTTCCAGTCAGTTTAGTGTGAGAAAATGAGATTAATTCCAGTTACCAGGACTCCTTAAGTCCAGTCCTTAAGTCCAGAAGCTCACATAATCTTTAACACTGTCTACACACAACATTCAGCCACAACGCTAATGAGTTCATAAGTTTCCAGATTCTTTGACAGTTTATTATTTTAAACATCTTTGCAGAAAGATATACTTTATGGGTCTGAGTGCTCTAGGATCACAGTCAACAAGACACAATAGACAAAGCCCAGGATAAAAAGGTGGAAATTTTGCAGATGAGGGTCAACCTGGCCACTAGCTGGGTGATCCTGGCTAAACTTCTTAACTCGTGAGGCTGTATTTATTCAGGCTGTACATTATGCCAGAAATAATATTATTTCATTCTACAATACTCCAATTAGAAAATATTTTTACAGTAGAAAATGATTTGATTTGTTTGGATAATTGTACTTTAATTACATCCCGAGTATCAGTCATATACTGCTTTGTATGGTGATTACATTGATATTTCACACTCCTTCATAAAACAATAATATTTTAACTACAGGTATTTAGTAAATTTACAAAAGGTGCCTAAGCCTGCCCATCACCATTGAGTCAATTTCTATTTGCTAATATGAAATTACCCTGTTGTATTACTACCAAGAACAATTGTATTTCATCCATTAGCACAAGTTGCTTGAACTCCTTATTCTCAGTTTTCTCAGGTGAAAAATAAGGATAATAAAAGTAGGTAACCTCTTGAAATTGCTGTAATTGTGATCATTTGAATTTGTGTAAAATGCTAAGCATAGTTCTTGGCACAAAATAAGCTCTGATTGAATGTGGGTTCTTATTTTCTTAGAGGAAAACCCTACTTCAGTCATTCTTCAGGGAGGGAGATAAGAGTTTCTAAAATTAGGATTAGCAAGGGAATTAGGTTAAGATTTCTGTCCTCAGATTGCCAACACCTGTTTACCACTAGTATCCTCCCTATGCTGTCAGTTCCTCCTCAGGAGGCAACCCTTTGAGGCACTGGCAGTGAGTGAAAGACTATTTCTTATCTGGAATTCCTCCAAGCCTCTTTTTATTCTTTAGCTATCTATACAATTTTCAAGGTGTGTATTTTCCAACTGTGCTACAATAATCAATATAAACCAAAACCAAAAAAATAAAATATACATGCCTTAAAAATTCCTGCTATTTAAAATTCAACTTTACATAAAGTTCCACCTCATGTTCCCCAAAGTACTTAATGACTTGTCTTATAAATATCAGTAAATAATGTTTATCGGTGAACTATACGGAATGGTAAAGAAAAATTACCTTTTTATATCTGAAGTTTAACACTGAGGATCCCTGAATCAGAAATATCAAAATAAACTTGGAACCAATATTTAGGTAGAAAACCAAAACCAAACCAGTTGCCGTGGAGTCAATCCTGCCTCAAACCAACCCTGGGAAAGAGATGGAACTATGCACGAACATCTATGGAGAAACAAAAGAATAAATGGAACACTTGAGAATTTGCTGAATCCCGTGCGGACCGCAGCTGCTCAGTGTGCGCTCCAGGACGGGGTAATGCTCCCCGGGGCTTCTGAACCCACATTTGAATCTCTGGAAACTTCAGAGAGCCCCAAAGGCAAACAATAATAAACGATACTCTGTATAACTACAGTGACTTAAAAACTGTTACTAAAGATGAGTGAGTTCTTATTCCAAAAAGTAAGAATTCTTTTTTGTATGTGTGTGTGAATGAATCTGAAGTATTTTCATTTACGATCTGAGAACACAGCACTTTATAAGGCTGTCCGTGCTCACAAGCCAAGGGTGGGAAAGAGGGCACACGTAATCAAGCAATCGACCAGCTAGTAAGAATCTTTGGCTGAATGACTCTGTTTCCACAATCAGTTTCATGTCAGTACAAAGGGACAATCCAAGTTACCAGGATTCCATATGGCCAGAAATTTATACGATCATTCAACACCATCTAAACAAGATATTTAGCCAGTTAAAAAAATAAAAACAGAAGAACCGCTGCCATGGAGTGGATTCTGAGATGCACTGGGTATTTACTGTTAGTAAATAGCTTGGCAGAAAAACTTACTTTGTTTATGGGTCTGAATGCTTGTGACAGCCGACAAAGGTCAGAATGCTAAGCTGGAAAATTTGGAGATGTGCGCCAACATAGCCACTAAGGCGGTGATGCTTTCCAAACCCTTAAAATTTTTAGGTTACACTTTATTCAGCTGTACACAGGCATGTGCGGCTTAAAACACTGCACAGCATATAGTCCGTGGTCCCGTGAAGTTTTTTTTTTTTTTTTTTTTAATGGAAAGCAGCTCTCCTTTTGTGTATTTCCCCCTAATGGTTTTAATGGAGCTCTGGTGGCTTAGTGGTTAAGAGCTGGCTGCTAACCAAAACATCAGTAGTTCAAATCCGCTAGTTGCTCCTTGGAAACCCTATAGGGCAGTTCTACACTGCCCTATAAGTCACCATGAGTTGGAATTGACTTGCCTGCAACGAGGTTTTTTTTTTTTTTTAATCATTTTAAAGACCCCAAACCCAGACTCTTGCAGCACTGGACAACAAGTGGGATACAGGCAGGTGAGTCAGAGGACTTGGCTCCGGGCGTGGGCTCTTGGGTTTTGTCAAGCTGTGGCTGAGGCTGGGGCTGGGGGTGCTCGGCCCTCTCCCCCTGACTCCACTACAGCAGCAGCGGTGGCAATAGCACAACAAGGAGGACTGGAAGCCGGCTCCCAAACATGGTGTTAGCAAAGCGTCCAAATAACCGAATATCCTATTTCACAGAATGTGTCATGGACCAATGCATATCTGTATTGTGAAAAACAATATAATTGTATTCTACAATGCTCCAATTAGAAAACATTATTAGAGTAGGAAATGATTTTATTTGCTTGAATAAAAGCGTTTTATTAATGTCCTGATTATCAATCACACAGTGTTTTGCATAGTAATTAGATTGATATTTCAAACTAGAGGTAGTCCTCAAGTTATGAGTTACTGGAAGAACCACACTTAGGACCATCTGTTTTTGTTTTTTTTGTGCCTTACTGTTAGTGATATGTAGGACATACAATGATGCAGTGCATAATTAGCTGATGTTATCATTTTCAAATGTTCGCTCAAAGATATTCAATGACATGATTTGCTGTTGAAAACACTACTGTATAGAAAACTAAAAAAAAAAAAAATGAAGTATTTGACTTGCATTGGAACCGATTAACACCGAATTTCTCAGAATGGAAGCAAGTCAATGTCGGGGGGCTACCTGTACTTGATAAAACAATAATATATTAATTACAAATATTTAAAAATTGAATACATTTACAAAACATGACTCCATTCACCCCTGATTTGGCACTATTTTCAAAAGCAATTGCTTTTCTATTCTTTTTAGATGATTTTTTTTTTAACCAATAAGCCAAAAATCAGACCCATTGCTGTCGAGTCAATTCTGACTCATAGCCACCCTATAGGACAGGGTAGAACTCCCCATACGGTTACTGGAAACAGCTGGTGGATTAGAACTGCCAACCTTTTGGTTAGCAGCCTAGCTCTTAACCACTGCACCACCAGGGCTCCATAGCAACCCACAGATATTGTAAAATGTATAACTAACTAGTCTCTCTCATACAATTAAAAAAAATTTTTTTTTTAATTAGCTGTCAAAAAGCTTAAAGGATAATCTAATATCCACCTATTGGCAAGTGCGTTGGACACTGAGGTAAGTGTCATTTAACTTCATTTATAGCATAGTTACTAAAGAAATGTCAGACTACCTGGCAATCACATTTTGACTCCCCACTTCTACGTAACCGTGTGCAAATTATATAATACTTTCACTCGGTTTCTTCATCTACAAAATAATAATGACAGCACTTACTATAATTTAATAGAAAAGAAAATGGAACTATGTATTGTGGTGCAGTGGTTAATGGCTACAGCTGCTAACCAAAAGGTTAGCAGATCAAATCCACCACCTGCTCCTTGGAAACCCTATCGGGCAGTTCTCCTCTGTCCTACACGGTCACTATGAGTCAGAGTCGACTCGATAGCAATGGGGTTGTTTTGGTATTGGATAAAAAAAAAAAAATTCTAAGCCCTATTCTTATCATTTACAAAGATTGTAATAAATGATAGCTTTTTCTCACGTTTTCATTACAAAACCTGTATTTTGCTTGGTATTGTACTCACCATTCCTTTTTGTTATTCTGATCAGTTTCTATTTTTTTATTCTTTAGTTTTAAAACCAACTTAAAAGCATTTTTGGAAAAATATAATATAAAAAGGAAAATCATCATATGTTGAATTTTCTGGTGTTTTTCCAATAAAAATAAATGTGTATACATATAATTGAATAATAACATGTAAAGACAAATATATATTTATCATTACATATTAATACGCAATGACATTGAATGATATCTTTATTTATGACTTTCCATATGTGTATTAATGAAAATGGAGCCATGAAATTTATACTTTCTTAAATGCAATTTTTTCATCACAGATCTTTTTTGACACCAGCTACATTGTCTCATGGATTCCCTGGTGGATGGGAACCACACTGCAGTGACAGAGTTCATTTTATTGGGCTTAACAGAAGATCCTACCCTTCGGGCCATCCTCTTCACGGTCATCCTGTGCATCTATCTGGTGACCATATCTGGCAATCTCAGCACAATCATTCTGATCAGAATCTCTCCTCAGCTCCATCGTCCTATGTATTTTTCCCTGAGCCACTTGGCTTTGACTGACATAGGCTTTTCATCCTCTGTCACACCCAATATGCTTGTAAACTTCCTGGTAGAGAGAAATACAATCTCCTATCTTGGATGTGCCGTCCAGCTTGGATCAGCTGCTTTCTTTGGACCACCTGAGTGTTTTCTTCTGGCTGCCATGGCCTATGATCGCTTTGTAGCAATCTGCAGCCCACTGCTTTATTCAACTAAAATGTCCATGCAAGTGTGTGATCAGTTATTCTCTGTGGCTTACCTAGGTAGTTTTATCAATGCTTCCTTGTTTATGATTTCCTTCTTTTCTTTATTCTTCTGTGGACCAAATCAGGTCAATCATTTTTTCTGCGACTTTGCTCCTTTAGTTGAACTTTCCTCTTCTGATGTCAGTATCCATGCAATGGTCCCCTCATTTTCTGCTGGCTCCATCATTGTGGTCACAGTGACTGTCATAGCCATTTCCTACATCTACATCCTCATCACCATCCTGAAGATGCGTTCCACTGAGGGCCGCCACAAGGCCTTCTCCACCTGCACCTCCCACCTCACTGCAGTCACTCTGTTCTATGGGACCATTACATTCATTTATGTGATGCCCAAGTCCAGCTACTCTACTGACCAGAACAAGGTGGTGTCTGTGTTCTACACAGTGGTGATCCCCATGTTGAACCCCCTCATTTACAGTCTCAGGAATAATGAGATTAAGGCTACCCTCAAGAGGCAGCTTGGTAGAAAAATACTTACTTAACAAAACCTCTGATTTTGTAGGGTTTGATGCAATAATATACCATGAATGTAATGTTAAAAGAAATTTGGTTCCTGTGGGCAAGACATATCTGCATATAATTAGCCAGTGTGGGGCTTACAGTATATGTGGGCGTGGATCTTCTGATAGTAAATCAGAGACACTAATGCGTTAACTTTAATAAATTAAATTAAATTTAGAATGAAGAAACACAAATTGGATCACATGAAAAAAATCTTAATCTGCTGAAAATCCTTTCTATGTTTCATTCATATACTATTTTTTAAAGAAATTCTATGTCGTAAGTTACAGTTAATGTACCTCCAAACCTTTAAGGCTATCTTCATTTTCAACAGTAGATTATGCTGATATGAGCCTGATAATCCTAGTTTTGCCTTGACTGAGTACCTTCTGAGGGGAAATAACAAAGTGGAATTAGTCAGTACAGTTGCTAAAGACATGGTGTTTGGAGAACTTTTATCTGCCGGGGTTGGTGTTTGTGGACTCTTTAAAATTCCAGGCTGTGTTTCTGGATTCGGACTCTGGCCTTAGATATAAGGGGTCCCCTTAGTCTAAGAGAATGAGACCACCCTGACTAACCTGTGAATTGCTCAATCAGATCAGAAGAGGTGACTTCCTATGAGGGAATTAATGAAGTCCCCAAACTCATCAGGGACAGAGCAGAGTAAAAGCAAAAAAGGATTTCCAGGAGAATCCAGCAAGCTGGATGACATTGAGTCTGTGAGGAAGAACGTCTTGGAGGAGTTTATGATCAGGTCCGCATCCTGCTCATAAAGCTCCAGGTGACTAGACTGTTCCTCAGCAGAAATAGTGACTGCCCCTCTGGACAGGCTAAATTCACCTCCATATGCTGATGACTGCTACGTTTATTTCTGTTTCCTGTCCCCACGTAAGGATTTAGACAGAAATTGCATCTTCCTACAAACGGAAACACATGGCATATCTTATTCAGGCTTCTCTAGTGAAACTGAACTGGTAGAAAGAGAAAAAGAGAGAACAGACTTTTGAGCCTTCTGTTCCAGCAACTGCAGGTTTGGTCATTTTAAGCAACTCTCAGGGTGAGCGCAGCTAAAAGGAGAGAGGGATTTATCTAGAGGAATTGGCTCACGTGATTATGGGAGCTAACCCTTTTGCTGTCAATGCCTTGACACTCATGGTGACGCCGTGTGTTATACACTAGAACTGTTCCTTATGGTTTTCTTGGGTGTAAACATTATGGAAGCCAATTGCCAGGTCTTTCTTCCACAGCACTGTTGGGTGGGTTAGAATTGTCAACGTTTAGGTTAGTAGCCAAAAGCAAACTGTTTGCACCACCCTGACCATATATATATTCTGGAATATATGTAAATAACCTCGTTGTGGTCGAGTTAATTTCGACTAGACTGCCCCATAGAGTTTCCAATGCTGTCATTTTTATGTAATGGACTGCTACATCTTTTTCCTGCTGAGTTGCCGGTGAGTTCAAACTGCCAACCATTTGGTAAGTACCTGAGTGCTTAACCACTGTGCCACTAGAGAGAGAGAGAGAGAGATTTTGAGAAACTGGCTTGTAGGATTAGGCAGGCTAGGAAGTCCACAATCCATACATCAGTTAAAAGGCTGGTAACTCCAGCAATGTCTATTTACAGTGTTGAAGCTGAATCTTTCTTCAGGAAACCACAGTCTGCTCATAAGGCCTTCAACAGATTGGATGAAGCACATCCACATTATGGAGGGTAATCTGCTTAGTTTAAGGTCAATTGATTAAATGTTAATCACATGTAAATATCTTTATAGCAACATCTAGACTAGTGTTTGTCCAAACAACTGGGCACCATAGCCTGTTCACGTTGACATAAAATTAATCATCACAGAGCATTATTCATTTCATTCAGTCAAAAATTATACTCATTGCAACTATCATTTACGGTACAGTGTATGCTATTGGAAATATAAGTGATAAAGATGTCTGCCTTCCTGATCTTAATCATCTAGCAGAGGAGACAGACAACAAAACTAACATGTATGCGATATAGACTATTAGAAGTTAGTGAGTTCAAAAGAGAAAGAAAAAGCAAAGCAGAGTGAAGGAGACTGACATATCAGTGTAGACCTTGCTGAGAAGGTAACATCTGAACAAAGGATCGAAGTAGGCAAAGATACTTCATGCTAGCTGCTGCCTGTGTACACACATACAATTGACCTTTGAGGCTTCTGTTCCAGCAGTGGGAGGCTTGGTAATTTCAATCAACTCTCATGATGAACACAACTCAATACGTTTGATGAAATATTAAATACTTCATAAAATCACACTAGAGCTTACAAGATAATAAGTGAGAACCCAAATACACTGATTACCCAGAGAAGTGAGCTCAGAACTCACAAATGCTTTTATAATGAGGAGATTTGATGAATAGAAGAAAAAGCCAAGAACTGGGGCTGTGGATTTAGTGTTCTATATAGTGAGAGAGGCAGAAGTCAAAGCCGAGGGCATGTCCAGGTGAGAAGTCTAATTCATACACCTCATATAGATCATGATGATCAGGAGAAAAATGAAGTAAACAAGCCTTTGTACAGATTTGCATCCCTGGAAATCTAGGGAAAGTCAAGCCTGGACCTAGGGTTAAGATGGTCTAAGACAAGGTGACTTGAATAAATACATGAACATCCTATCTGGACAAAGGTCTTCATTCCAAGCATTTTTTTTTTCCTGGCAATAATTACGACCATCAAAGAGTGAAAAATAATGTCCAACAGAAAAGGAAACAAGAGACTAAACATGGGAACCAGTAGGAACAGGAGACTACAGAAACAGTATCATTAAGATTAAGATAGGAAATTAACAGACACTATTAGTATTTTTTTATAATACTGCTAAGAGAAATAACCTTAAAGATAAAATCATTTCAACAAAATACTAGCAAACCAGATCAAAAAACATATAGAAGGATTATACACCATAATCAAGTGAGATTTATCCCAGGAATGCAAGGATGGTTCAATACTAGAAAATCAACCAATGTAATACAGCAAACTAATAGAACAAAAGAAAGGACCACTCGTTCATCTCAATCAATACAGAAAAGGCATTTAACAAAATTCAACACCGTTTCATGATAAAAGCTCCAAACAAGATAGAATTATAAGGGAAATGAGTTTCTTTGTGTAGCTTTATGCCTTGCTTCTGCATAAAAGAAAGAGAGAGAGGAAGAAATCAGCTTGGGAGATTTTTTTCCTGGGCCCTAAGGAGTTCTTAAAGTTTCCCTTCTTATAGTTACCCAGGGAAGAAGCCAGTCACACGAATAGATATATGTGAACCCATGTTCACTGCAGCATTCTTCACAATATCAAAAAGATGGGAAGAACCTAGATGCCCATCAACAGAAGAATGGACGAACAAACTGTAGTACAATGGAGTATTACGCAATGCTAAAGAACAACAATGAATCTGTGAAGTATCTCAAACTTGGATGCATCTGGAGGACATTAAGCTGACTGAAATAAGTCAGTCACAAAAGGACAAATATTGTATGAGTCCACTCCTGTAAAAACTCATGAAAACGTTTACATACAAAAAGAAACAATATTTGATGGTTACAAGGGAGGGGAGGGGTGGGGATGGAAAAACACCTAATAGACAATAGATAAGCAGTATCTCTGGTAAAGAGTAAGACAATACACAATGCTGGGGAAGCCAGCACAACCTGTACAAGGCAAAGCCACGGTACCTCCATAGACACATCCAATCTCCCTGAGGGACCGAATTGCTGGGCTGAGGGCTGTGGGAACCATGGCCTCAGGGAACATCTAGCTCACTGAGTATAACAGAGTTTATAAAGACTATGTTCTACATTCTACTTTGGTGAGTAGCATCTGGGGTCTTAAAGCCTCTGAGCGACCATCTACGATACTCCACTGGTCTTATGCCTTCAGAAGCAAGGAAGAATGAAGAAAATTAAAGACATAAGAGAAAGATTAGTCCAAAGGACTAAGGGACCACATCTACCACGGCCTCTACCAGACTGAGTCCAATACAACTAGATGGTGCCTGGCTACCACCACTGACTACTCTGACAGGGATCACAATGGAGAGTCCTGGACAGAGCTGGAGAAAACTATACAACAAATTCTAACTCAAAAAGAAAGACCAGACTTCCTGACCTGACAGAGATTGGAGAAACCATGAGAGCATGGCCCCTAGACACACTTTCAGTGCAGTAATGAGGCCACTCCTGAGGTTCACCCTTCAGCCAAAGATTGAACAGTCCCACGGAACAAAACAAGACTAAAGTGGCACACCAGCCCTAGGACAGGGACTGGAAGGTAGGAGGGAACAGAATGCTGGTAATAGGGAACCCAGGGTTGAGAAGGGAGAGTGTTGACATGTTGTGGGGTTGTTAGCCAATGTCATACAACAATGTGTGTACTAACTGTTTGATGAGAAACTAGTTTGTTCTGTAAACCTTCATCTAAAGTTCAATAATAAATAAAGAATGGTTATTTACCCTGATGGGGCAGGAGACCAGTGGGATGCAGGCCTCAATTCTCGTAAAAGGACCAGACTTAATGGTCTGACTGAGCCTAGAAGGACCCTGGAGGTCATGGTCCCCAGAGCTTCTGTTAGCCCGAGACTGGAACCATTCCCAAAGGCAACTCTACAGACGGGGATTTCACTGGATTATAAGATAGAAGATGATACGGGTGAGGAGTGAGCTTTCTGGATCAAGTAGACACATGAGACTATGTGGGCAGCTCCTGCCTGGAGGGGAGATGACAAGTCAAGGGGCAAAGAAGTTGGCTGAATGGACACAGAAATAGAGAGTGGAGGAAAGGAGTGTGCTGTCTCATTAGAGGGAGAGCAACTAGGAGTATATAGCAGGGTGTATATAAATAATATATATAAAACCCTGGTGGCGTAGTGGTTAAGTGCTACAGCTGCCAAACAAAGGGTTGGCAGTTCAAATCTGCCAGGTGCTCCTTGGAAACTCTATGGGGCAGTTCTACTCTGGCCTATAGGGTCGCAATGACTCGGAATCGACTTGACTGCATTGGGTTTTTTATATACATTTTTGTATGAGAGACTGACTTGATTTGTAAACTTTCACTTAAAACACAATAAAAATTAAAATAAAGAAAAAAAAAGAAACTCCTTGTAATTTTTTGCCCTATAAGTCCCTCTTCCCCTCATCTGCACTCCTTTGTTTGTTCCACCTGATAAAACCTCACTGTTCTTCGGGCAATTTAGAACACACTGCAGCATCTTGCCAGGATGCTTGTGTGTTTGCCCATTTCGTGAAATGTTTTATCCTTCAGTAAAGCTCTTGGTTTTTGTTTCTCAAAACAAAAAAACAGAAAATCAAACCCATTGCCATTGAGTCAATTCCAACTAGCAGAGTGTAAATCTGGTGTTTTACCATGACACTTCCAAGTTTATCCTGATCCCATGTCACTTCCTTAAGAAACCATGTTGCTGTGAGTATGGCCTGTGAGTTGTGTGGCTCTTGCAAGAAATTATCAAACCCAGCAGAGAAATAGAGTGCAGTGGGGAAGACAGCTGGTGTTAGAATTAGTAAAACCTTTCAAGAGTGGAAGTGTGTCTGACCTCAAACTCATATGAATCAGCTTTGTGCTGATGCTGATTCTCATTCTCCCTGAAGTTAGACAAGGTCCGACACTGTTGCTACCTCATTGTAGAAGGTGAAAGACTTGTACATAGAATACTGTAAGACATTACTAAAATAAATTAAAGAAGACCTGAATAAATGCAAGGACAGTCTGTGTTAATGGATTGGAAGGCTTCATATAGCTAAGATGTCAATACTACCCAAAGCAATCTACAAACTCAGTGCGATGCCTATCAAAATTCCAACAGCCTTTTTTTGCAGAAATGAAAAACCAATTCTCAAATTTATATGGAAGGAGAAGGAACCCCAAATAGCTAAAGCAATCCTGAAAAAGAATGAAGTTGGAGGACTCAGGCTTCCTGATTTCAAAACATACTATAAAGCCACAGTAATTAAAACAACCTGGGATGGTGCAATAATAGAGATATAGAACAATGGAATAGCAACGAGATTCCAGAAATAAAATCATACATCTATGATCAGCTGATTTTTGACAAGGGTGCTAAGTCTATTTGGGGGAAAGGAAGTCTCTTTAAAAAATTGTGCTAGAAAAATTAGATTTCCATGTGTGGAAACATGAATTAGAATCCATTATTCATCTTACACACAAAAAAATTTTAAATAGATGTAGAACCAAAATATGAAACTGTAAAATTCTCACAAGAAAATACAGGGGCACAGCTGTAGGATGTATTTCTTAAACATGGATTATCATCTATGACAACAAAAGGATCACTGAAAAGGACATTCAAATGGCTTAAAAACATATGAAAAGATGTTCAAAATCATTAGTCGTTGTTAGTTGCTGTCTAGTGGCTTATTAGTATTTGTACAGGATGGGATGATGGGCCATCATTTTTCCTATGAGCCACTTCCCCACTTCCACCACAGGGAGCATCAGGAGGACTTTATAAACTGAGGATTAGCAGGAGAATTTCATTGAGACTTTGGCTTGAAGATACTAGCTTCTACCGTTATCCCCCGAGTCACATAAGCCACAAACCAGTAGTCATCCCTTTGAGGCACGTAGTATGAAAGGCTATCTTATTTGGAAATCATTTTTTTACTTCATAGTTCTCAATCTGTATCACTTTTAAGATATTTTATAACTTTTGCTGGAAAAATATGTACATATCTCAAATAATTTTGTTATTAAAAATTCAGCTTTGTATGGTGTCCCACCTCATATTCCCCAAAGTGTCAAATGGAGTTTCTTACACTAACTACCAAATACTTATAAAATGAACAAGCTGAGTGAATGAAGATAAAATTACCTTTTATATATGAACTTTAGTATCCCTTAAGATGAAATATCAAAGTAAATTAAAAACTAATATTTAAAAAAAAAATATTTAGTTATAAGAAATTTATTTTATTATACCCCTATAATTGTCAACTGAAAGTGCACTAACACCTACATAGAAACAAAAATAAATGAATAAATAGGCCACTTGAGACTTGACAGAACCCTTCAGACTAGTTGTCTATGTGGGATTTCAACTGTTCAGTTTCCACTGGAGAATGTTATTATGATCTTTGGTGCTTTGAAATCACATTTGAATCTTCAGAGGTTTGTCCCCAAAGGCAAACCACAACAGAAAGCATGGTTGCTGTATAAATACAATGACTTTGAATTTATTACTGAAAGATGAATAGATTATTTCAAGAGGCAAGATTTCAGCATCTGTGAGTGAACCTGACGTACTGATTCATAATTTACTATGGAGAACACTTTGCTCTCTCAGATCGTGTCTGTACTCATAAGTCATAGTTGGGGAACCAGGCAGATGTAATCACGCAGTCAGCTAGCAGGTAACTCGGAATTCACTTAAGTTTCCAGTCAGGTTAGTATAAAAATACGAGCTTAATTCAAATTACTAGGACTCCTTACTTATCCACCCATAAGTCCAAAAACTCTATCTACATATGACATTCAGCCACAATGCTAATGAATTCATTACCTTCTAGATTCTTTGGAGATTTATTATTTTAAGCATCTTTGTAGAAAGTTTTACTTTATTTATGGGTCCGAGTGCTCTAGGATCACAGTCAACAAGACACAACGGACAAAGCCCAGGATAAAAAGACAGAAAATCTACAGATGAGGGTCAACCTGGCCACTAGCTGGGTGAGCCTGGCTAAACTTCTTAACTTGTGAGGCTATACCATATTATTTCATTCTACAATACTCCAATTAGAAAACATTGTTACAGTAGAAAATGATTTGATTTGTTTGAATAATGTAATTATTCAAACAAATCAAATCATGAGTGTGAGCCATGTAGTGTTTTGTATGGTGATTAGATTGATATTTCACACTCCCTCATAAAACAATAATATTTTACCTACAAAGATTTAATAAATTTTCAAAAGGTGACTATTCCCTAATTTGAAATTTCTGTGTTGTATTAATATCAAGAATAATTGTATTTCTCCTTTAAAAAAATGTTCTTGTCTTACTGATAGACTTTCTGAACTATGTAACTAAGTAGACATCTCTTTTATATGTTAGCTATCAGAAAGCAAAAAGGTTAATCTCTTATTAACTAATTTCCAAGTATATTCAACTTCATCGATATAATTATTCAATGTCATTTATGTTATAGTTACTAAAGAAATGGACTGGATTCAAACTTTGGGGTTCATATCCTGATTCCACCACTTTGTATACAACTTAAGGTAAGTTACTTAATTTTTCAGCTATCAGTTTCCTTATCTGTGAAATGAGAATAACAAAATACTTATTATTTCATGGAAACTAAAACAGAAGTATGTATATAAAATGCTTAGTCCTGTGTCTGTTGTTTAGTAAGCATTAAATAAATATTAGCAATTATGCTAGTTTTCAGTATGTAATTCCGTATTTATACATTTTTTTATACCTACCAATCCTTCGTTATTTTCATAAGTCTTATGTTTTCTAATTTTTACATTTAGAGGCACTTGGAATGCACTATTGTAAACAATAATATTAGCAAGAAAAAACTACATTATTTCCACCAAGTTATCTGATGCTTTTAATAAAAGTGATTTAAACCTAGAGAGGGACTCGCCACTGCATATAAATATATACATTTTTCTGGGGCTCTAAGTAAACATTAAATTTTTAAAAACAAAACTTGAAAAATTTGTTTATAAAGACTTCCATGTATGTATTTACGAATATGAAACCATGAAATTCATAGCTTCTTTAATGCAATATTTTCATCACAGGTCCTTTTCGAACCAGCTACATTGTCTCATGGATTCCCTGGTAGATGGAAACCACACTGCAGTGACAGAGTTCATTTTATTGGGCTTAACAGAAGATCCTACCCTTCGGGTCGCCCTCTTCATGGTCATCCTATGCATCTATCTGGTGACCATATCTGGCAATCTCAGCACAATCATCCTTATCAGAATCTCTTCTCAGCTCCATCATCCTATGTATGTTTTCCTGAGCCACTTGGCTTTTTCTGACATAGGCTTTTCATCCTCTGTCACACCCAATATGCTTATAAACTTTCTGGTGGAGAGACATACAATCTCCTTTCTTGGATGTGCCATACAGTTTGGTTCAGTTGTTTTCTTTGGGTCAGCTGAGTGCTGTCTTCTGGCTGCCATGGCCTATGATCGCTTTGTAGCAATCTGCAACCCACTGCTTTATTTAACTAAAATGTCCACGCAAGTCTGTGTCCAGCTATTCTCTATGGCTTGTGTATGTGCTTTTCTCAATACTTGTTGTTGTACTATTTGCTTTGATTCTTTATACTTCTGTGGACCAAATCAGGTCAATCATTTTTTCTGTGATTTTGCTCCTTTAGTTGAACTTTCCTGTTCTGATGTCAGTATCCCTGCAGTGGCCCTCTCATTTTCTGCTGGCTCCATCATTCTGGTCACAGTGTTTCTCATAGCCATCTCCTACGCCTACATCCTCATCACCATCCTGAAGATGCGCTCCACCGAGGGCCGCCACAAGGCCTTCTTCACCTGCACCTCCCACCTCACTGCAGTCACTCTGTTCTATGGGACCATTACATTCATTTATGTGATGCCCAAATCCAGCTATTCTACTGACCAGAACAAGGTGGTGTCTGTGTTCTATATGGTGGCAATCCCCATGCTGAACCCCCTCATCTACAGTCTCAGGAATAATGAGATTAAGGCTGCTCTCAAAAGACAGCTTGGTAGAAAAATATTTCCTTAATGAAACCTCTTATTTTGTAGGGTTTGATGCAATAATATACTATTAATGTAATATTAAAAGAAACTTGCTTCCTGTGGGCAAAATATATCTGCAAATAATCAGCCACTATGAGGCTTCATAGTATACCTGGGGGCAGATCTTCAGACAGTAAATCAGAGAAAATAATAAGTTAACTTTAATGAAATCAAATTAAATTTATAATTAAGAAACACAAATTGGTTCACATGAAAAAAACCTTAATCTGCTGACAATCTTTTTTAATATTTATTCATATATGATTTTTCAAAAGCAATTCTATGTCATAAGTTCAGGTTATTGTACTTCCAAACCTTTAAAGCTGTGTTCATGTTCAGCTTCACGTTATGCTGAGATGAGCCTGATAACCGTAGTTTTGTCTTGACTGAGCACCTTCTGAGGGGAAATAACAAAGTGGAACTAGCCAGTAAAATTGCTAAAGACATTGTGCGTATAGAAAGGTTATCTGCGGGGGATGGTCTTTGCAGACTAATAAAATTCCAGCTATTGAGAAGGGGCCAAGATGGCTGACTAGGTAGATGCTACCTTGGATCCCTCTTGCAACAAAGACTCAGAAAAACAAGTGAATCAATCACATACATGACAATCTACGAACCCTGAACAACAAACACAGATTTAAAGAGTTGACCTGAGTGACAGAGATGGAGAACGAACAACTACAGGGAAGCAGCGACTGTTTTCGGAGCCTGGAGCCAGCGTCCCAGTCAGGTAACCTTGGCGCTGGGCTTAGGACTGGGCGTAGGGGAGCTGAACACAGCATCCTGTGACGGCACAAACACGGGGCGCAGCCCTACCCCCCTGAACTGACCCCGGGAGGGGGCCCAGCCGGTCCGGGCGGGCTGTGCGGTGATGCGGCTGGCGGGAGGAGAATTTCCTGGGAGGCAGCAACCGGTTTTGGAGCCAGGAGTGCAGCGTCCCAGCCGGGGAGCCTTGGCGCCGGGCTTTGGACTGGGTGCAGAGGAGCTGAGCACGGCATCCTGTCATGGTGCAAACACGGGGCGCAGCCCTATCCCCCTGAATTGACCTCGGGAGGGGGCCCAGCTGGTCTCTGCGGGCTGCACGACGATGCTGCTGGCGGGAGGAGAAGTCCCCGGGAGACAGCGACTGGTTTTGGAGCCGGGAGTGCAGCGTCCCAGCCAGGGAACCTTGACGCTGGGCTTTGGACTGGTAGCGGAGGAACTGACCAGGGCTTCTACGGGCCAGACCCTCAGAGGCAATCTCTACCCAGCCAGCACACATAGGCGACACGCCCCTCGGGAATCTCAGATAAAAGAGTCATCCCAAGCAAGATAAGCAACTTTGTCTATATTCCGGGGTGCTACTCTCTCCTGTTTTTCTGAACCCTCCCCTCCCCTTCCCAGGTGGCTTCATTAACACTGGAATTTCCTGAGCCAGATGGAGAAGGCTCCACGGCTTTTCTTTTCCCTTTTTTTTTTTTTTTTTGGTCTTTTCCTAACCCATTCTTCCAGCCTGAGAAAAGCAACCACAAAAAACCCAGGGACCAAAAATCCTTCCCTAATTGGACTAAAAACACAGAACCAGCTCCAGCCAAGCATATGTGATCTATATCTCCGGCTTTCATCCCTACAGGGAACAAGGAGGCTATTATAATGCAAAGGCTTTTCTGATAGGGATCTGACTGCATTTTTTTTTAAGCGGATTTACTGGAAAAACAAGTTTCCCAGGTTTGATATCTCTGCATATTCAACAGAGCCCTAACTGACCCACAACAGGGAACTGAGGGCTGAAGCTCCCCCCAGACCACCTAGCCTCTTGTCTTAGGGGTCTAAGGAGGGTGACACCTACCAATCTGTAGAGGTGCTTGCACTGGGGGCCTAAGGTACAGCTGCAGAGCCCTCCCAACAAGGTGCTTTAGGAATAGAGACACACCTACCTCACTGACACTTGGGGGGAAGCCTATCAGCATCCTGCCCCCCCTGGATTATGAACCCCAGCTGCTAATAGAATCTGGTGCACACAACTATCACCACTACTTCTCAAGGTGGATAGGTGTTAGGGTGCAGGGCAAACCTGATGACCCAAAATCAGATTCTACTCAAGAATAGTGAATAGACTCAGGCATATATATCTGGCAACAGCCCAAACCAGCTGGTAATAGGTCCTAAGTAAGTCAAGGGCTACAAGAATCAAGACAGCACAATCTAGTAGCCCATCCACGTATATTGAAAGAAAAAAAACAAGATAAGACTCAGTGAGCAAATATAGAATAAATCACTGCAATATCTTAGTGATGGCTGAGAGACAGCAGTCGATATCAAACCACATAAAGAAGCAGACCATGACAGTTTCTACAACCCCCCAAACAAAAGAATCAAAATCTTTCCCAAATGAAGATACAATCCTGGAATTATCAGATACAGAATATAAAAAACTAATTTACAGAATGCTTCTTTTTTTTTCAAGATATCAGGGATGACCTCAGAAATGAAATAAGGCAAACTGCAGAAAAAGCCAAGGAACACACTGATAAAACAGTTGAAGAACTCAAAAAGATTATTCAAGAACATAGTGGAAAAATTAATAAGTTGCAAGAATCCATAGAGAGACAGCATGTAGAAATCCAAAAGATTAACAATAAAATTACAGAATTAAACAATGCAATAGGAAGTCAGAGGACCAGACTTGAGCAATTAGAATGCAGAGTGGGAAATCTGGAGGGCCAGGGAATTAACACCAACATAGCTGGAAAAAAATCAGATAAAAGAATTAAAAAAAATGAAGAAACCCTAAGAATCATGTGGGACTCTATCAAGAAGGTTAACTTGCGTGTGATTGGAGTCCCAGAACAGGGAGGGAGGACAGAAAACACAGAGAAAATAGTTGAAGATCTGCTGACAGAAAACTTCCCTGCCATCATGAAAGACAAAAGGATATCTATCCAAGATGCTCATCGAACCCCATTTAAGACTGATCCAAAAAGAAAAACACCAAGACATATTATCATCAAACTTGCCAAAACCAAAGATAAAGAGAAAATTTTAAAAGCAGCCAGGGATAAAAGAAAGGTCTCCTTCAAGGGAGAATCAATAAGAATAAGTTCAGACTACTCAGCAGAAACCATGCAGGCAAGAAGGCAATGGGATGACATATACAGAGCACTGAAGGAGAAAAACTGCCAGCCAAGGATCATATATCCAGCAAAACTCTCTCTCAAATATGAAGGCGAAATTAAGATATTTACAGATAAACACAAGCTTAGAGAATTTGCAAAAACCAAACCAAAGCTACAAGAAATACTAAAGGGAATTGTTTGGTCAGAAAATCAATAATATCAGAAACCAGCACAACACAAGGTCACAGAACAGAACATCCTGATATCAACTCAAATAGGGAAATCACAAAAACAAATTAAGATTAACTAAAAAAAAATGCTCAAAACAGGGAATCACTGAAGTCAATATGTAAAAGATCACAATAATCAAAAAGAGGGACTAAATACAGGTGGCATAGAACTGCCATATGGAGAGGGATACAAGGCAATATAGGGCAATACAAGTTAGGTTTTTACTTAGAAAAAGAGGGGTAAACATTAAGGTAACCACAAAGAGGTATAACAACTCCATAACTCAAAATAAAAGCCAAGAAAAACGTAATGACTCAGCAAACATAAAGTCAAATACTATGAAAATGAGGATCACATAATTTAGAAAGCAAAATGTCTCAGCACAAAAAAGTAAGTAGAAAAATGGAATTGTCAACAACACACATAAAAAGGCATCAAAATGACAACACTAAACACTTGTCTATAATTACGCTGAATGTAAATGAACTAAATGCACCAATAAAGAGACAAAGAGTCTCAGACTGGATAAAGAAACACGATCCATCTATACGCTGCCTACAAGAGACACACCTTAGACTTGGAGACACAAACTAAAACTCAAAGGATGGAAAAAAATATATCAAGCCAAAAATAAGCAAAAAGAAGAGGAGTAGCAATATTAATTTCTGACAAAATAGACTTTAAACTTAAATCCACCACAAAGGATAAAGAAGGACACTACATAATGATAAAAGGGACAATTGACCAGGAAGATATAACCATATTAAATATTTATGCACCCAATGACAGGGCTGCAAGGTACATAAATCAAATTTTAACAGAACTGAAAAGTGAGATAGATACCTCCACAATTATAGTAGGAGACTTCAACACGCCACTTTCAGAGAAGGACAGGACATCCCGTAAGAAGCTCAATAGAGACACGGAAGACCTTATTTACAACATTCAAGCAACCTGACCTCATTGACTTATACAGAAGTCTCCACCCAACTGCCGCAAAGTATACTTTTTTTCTACCGCACATGGAACATTCTCTAGAATAGACCACATGTTAGGTCATAAAACAAACCTTTGCAGAATCCAAAACATTGAAATATTACAAAGCATCTTCTCAGACCACAAGGCCATAAAAGGGGAAATCAATAACAGAAAAATTAGGGAAAAGAAATCAAATACTTGGAAACTGAACAATACCCTCCGGAAAAAAGACTGGGTTATAGAAGACATTAAGGAAGGAATAAGGAAACTCATAGAATGCAACGAGAATGAAAATACTTCCTATCAAAACCTCTGGGACACAGCAAAAGCAGTGCTCAGAGGCCAACTTATATCGATAAATGCACACATACAAAAAGAAGAAAGAGCCAAAATCAGAGAACTGTCCCTACAACTCGAACAAATAGAAAGTGAGCAACAAAAGAATCCATCAGGCACCAGAAGAAAACAAATAATAAAAATTAGAGCTGAAGTAAATGAATTAGAGAACAGAAAAACAATTGAAAGAATTAACAAAGCCAAAAGCTGGTTCTTTGAAAAAATTAACAAAATTGATAAACCACTGGCCAGACTGACTAAAGAAATACAGGAAAGGAAACAAATAACCCGAATAAGAAACGAGAAGGGCCACATCACAACAGACCCAACTGAAATTAAAAGAATCATATCAGATTCTTATGAAAAATGAAAACCTAGAAGAAATGGATGAATTCCTGGAAAAACACTACCTACCTAAACTAACACATTCAGAAGTAGAACAACTAAATAGACCCATAACAAAAAAAGAGATTGAAACAGTAATCAAAAAACTCCCAACAAAAAAGCCCTGGCCCGGATGGCTATACTGCAGAGTTCTACCAAACTTTCAGAGAAGAGTTAACAACACTACTACTAAAGGTATTTCAAAGCATAGAAAATGACGGAATACTACCTAACTCATTCTATGAAGCCAGCATCTCCCTGATACCAAAACCAGGTAAAGACATCACAAAAAAAGAAAATTACAGACCTATATCCCTCATGAACATAGATGCAAAAATCCTCAACAAAATTCTAGCCAATAGAATTCAACAACATATCAAAAAAATAATTCACCACGATCAAGTGGGATTTATACCAGCCATGCAAGGCTGGTTTAATATTAGAAAAACCATTAATGTAATCCACCATATAAATAAAACAAAAGACAAAAACCACATGATCTTATCAATTGATGCCGAAAAGGAATTTGACAAAGTCCAACAGCCATCTATGATAAAAACTCTCACCAAAATAAGAATTGAAGGAAAATTCGTCAACATAATAAAGGGCATCTATACAAAGCCAACAGCCAACATCACTCTAAATGGAGAGAGCCTGAAAGCATTTCCCTTGAGAACGGGAACCAGACAAGGATGCCCTTTATCACCGCTCTTATTCAACATCGTGCTAGAAGTCCTAGCCAGGGCAATTAGGCTAGACAAAGAAATAAAGGGCATCCGGATTGGCAAGGAGGAAGTAAAATTATCTCTATTTGCAGATGACATGATCTTATACACAGAAAACCCTAAGGAATCCTCCAGAAAACTACTGAAACTAATAGAAGAGTTTGGCAGAGTCTCAGGTTATAAGATAAACATACAAAAATCACTTGGATTCCTCTACATCAACAAAAAGAACATTGAAGAGGAAATCACCAAATCAATACCATTCACAGTAGCCCCCAAGAAGATAAAATACTTAGGAATAAATCTTACCAAAGATGTAAAAGACCTATACAAAGAAAACTACAAAGCACTACTACAAGAAATTAAAAAAGACATACTTAAGTGGAAAAACATACCTTGCTCATGGATAGGAAGACTTAACATAGGAAAAATGTCTATTCTACCAAAAGCCATCTATACATACAATGCACTTCCGATTCAAATTCCAATGTCATTTTTTAATGTGATAAACAAATCACCAACTTCGTATGGAAGGGAAAGAAGCCTCAGATAAGTAAAGCATTACTGAAAAAGAAGAAGAAAGTGGGAGGTTTCACTCTACCTGATTTCAGAACCTATGATACAGCCACAGTAGTCAAAACAGCCTGGTACTGGTACAACAACAGACACATAGCCCAATGGAACAGAATTGAGAACCCAGATATAAATCCATCCACATATGAGCAGCTGATATTTGACAAAGGCCCAGTGTCAGTTACTTGGGGAAAAGATAGTCTTTTAACAAATGGTGCTGGCATAACTGGATATCCATTTGCCAAAAAATGAAACAGGATCCATACCTCACACCATGCACAAAAACTAACTCCAAGTGGATCAAAGACCTAAACATAAAGACTAAAACGATAAAGATCATGGAAGAAAAAATTGGGACAACCTTAGAAGCCCTAATACAAGGCATAAACAGAATACAAAACATTACCAAAAATGACGAAGAGAAACCAGATAACTGGGAGCTCCTAAAAATCAAACACCTTCACCAAAATAGTAAAAAGACCACCTACAGACTGGGAAAGAATTTTCAGCTATGACATCTCCGACCAGCGCCTGATCTCTAAAATCCATATGATTCTGTCAAAACTCAAACACAAAAAGACAAACAACCCAATCAAGAAGTGGGCAAAGGATATGAACACGCACTTCACTAAAGAAGATATTCAGGCAGCTAACAGATACATGAGAAAATGCTCTCGATCATTAGCCATTAGAGAAATGCAAATTAAAACTACGATGAGATTCCATCTCGCTCCAACAAGGCTGGCATTAATCCAAAAAAGACAAAATAATAAATGTTGGAGAGGCTGCGGAGAGATTGGAACTCTTATACACTGCTGGTGGGAATATAAAATGGTACAACCACTTTGGAAATCTATCTGGCGTTTTCTTAAACAGTTAGAAATAGAACTACCATACAACCCAGAAATCCCACTCCTCGGAATATACCCTAGAGATATAATAGCCTTCACACAAACAGATATATGCACACCCGTATTTATTGCAGCTCTGTTTACAATAGCAAAAAGCTGGAAGCAACCAAGGTGTCTATCAATGGATGAATGGGTAAATAAATTGTGGTATATTCATACAGTGGAATACTACGCATCGATAAAGAACAGTGACGAATCTGTGAAACATTTCACAACATGGAGGAACCTGGAAGGCATTATGCTGAGGGAAATTAGTCAGAGGCAAAAGGACAAATATTGTATAAGACCACTATTATAAGATGTTGAGAAATGGTATAAACTGAGAAGAACACATACTTTTGTGGTTACGGGGCGGGGAGGGAGGGAGGGTGGGAGAGGGTTTTTTACTGATTAATTAGTAGATAAGAACTGCTTTAGGTGAAGGGAAGGACAATAAATACATGGAAGGTCAGCTCAACTGGACTGGACCAAAAGCAAAGAAGTTTCCAGGATAAAATGAATGCTTCAAAGGTCAGCGGAGCAAGGGTGGGGGTTTGGGGACCATGGTTTAAGGGGACTTCTAAGTCAATTGGCAAAATAATTCTGTTATGAAAACATTCTGCATCCCACTTTGAAATGTGGCGTCTGGGGTCTTAAATGCTAACAAGCGGCCATCTAAGATGCATCAATTGGTCTCAACCCACCTGGATCAAAAGAGAATGAAGAACACCAAGGTCACACGATAACTAAGAGCCCAAGAGACAGAAAGGGCCACATGAACTGGAGACCTACATCATCCTGAGACCAGAAGAACTAGTTGGTGCCCTGCCACAACCAATGACTGCCCTGACAGGGAGCACAACAGAGAACCCCTGAGGGAGCAGGAGATCAGTGAGATGCAGACCCCAAATTCTCACAAAAAGTCCATACTTAATGGTCTGACTGAGACTAGAGGAATCCCGGCGGTCATGGTCCCCAAACCTTCTGTTGGCACAGGACAGGAACCATTCCCGAAGACAACTCAACAGACATGGAAGGGACTGGACAGTGGGTAGGAGAGAGATGCTGATGAAGAGTGAGCTATTTATATCAGGTGGACACTTGAGACTGTGGTGGCTCCTGTCTGGAAGGGGAATGGCAGGATAGAGAGAGTTGGAAGCTGGCAAAATTGCCATGAAAGGAGAGACTGGAAGGGCTGACTCATTAGGGGGAGAGCAAGTGGGAGTACGGAGTAAGGTGTATATAAACTTATATGTGACAATTTGACCTGATCTGTAAACGTTCACTTGAAGCTCAATAAAAGTTAATTAAAAAAAAAAAAATTCCAGCTGTTTTTCTGAGTTCTAACTCTAGTCTTGGATTTAAGGGGTCTCCAGAGTTTAAGAGGAGCCCTGGTGTTGCAGTGGTTAAGAGCTCAGCTTCATACCAAAAGGTCAGCAGTTCGAATCCACCAGTTGCTCCTTGGAAATCCTATGGCGCAGTTCTACTTTGTCCTATAGCGTCACTATAAATTGGGTCATTATGAGTCAAAATTGACACCACGGCAATGCGTTTGGAGCCCTGGTGGCACAGTGGTTAAGAGCTCAGCTGCTAACCCAAAGGTCGGGAGTTCAAATCCACCAGCCACACCTTGGAAAACCCATGGGGCAGTTCTACTCTGTCCTAACCCACTAAAACTAACCCACTGCCGTCGAGTCTATTCCGACTCATAGCGATCCTATAGGACAGAGTAGAACTGCCCCATAGAGTTTCCAAGGAGCGCCTGGGGGATTCGAAATGCCAACCTCTTGGTTAGCAGCTGTAGCACTTAACCACTACACCACCAGGGTTTCCAACTCTGTCCTACAGGGTCAATAGAAGTTAGAATTGACTCGACAGCAATGGGTGGTGGAAGAGTCTAAGAGTAAGAGAGCACCCTGACTAATGTGTGAGTTGTTCAATCAGATCAGAAGACATGACTTACTCTGAGGGAATGAGCAGGGTTCCCAAACTCATCAGGGAAAGAGCAGAGCAAAAGCAAAAAAGGATTTCTAGGAGAATCCGGCAAGCTGGATAAAACTGAGTCTGTGAGGAAGAAACACATGGAGGAATTTGTTTATGATCAGGCTCACATCCTGTTCTTAAAACTCCAGGGGACTGAACTCTTTCCCAGGTAAAATAGTGACTGCCTCTCAGGACAGGCTAAATTAACCCCTACATGCTGATGACTGCTACATTTATTTTTGTTTCCTGTCCCCCCTTAAGGATTCAGACACAAATTGCATCTTTTTGCACATAGAAACACAGGGAATTCCTTAATCAGGGTTCTCTAGAAAAACAGAACCAGTAGAGAAAGAAAAAGAGAACAGCACTTTGAATCCAGCAACGGCAGGATTGGTAATTTTAAGCAACTCTCATGGTGAACAGAGCTAAAGAGAGAGAGATTTATCTAGCTGAATTGGCTCACATGATTATAGGAGGTAAACTCGTTGCTTTTGATCGATTGAGAATCATGGCAATGCCATGTGTTTACAGACTAGAATGCTCTATATGGTTTTCTTAGCTGTAATCTTTATGCAAGGAGACTCCCAGGTCTTTCCTCCACAACACTGTTGGGTGGGTTGGAACCATCAACCTTTAGGTTACTAGCTGAAAGCAAAGTGTTTGCACCACCCAGGGCCAGGTATATATTCTGTAGTACATATAAATAACTTCATTGCCGATGAGTTGATTCTGACAGAACTGCCCCATAGAGTTTCCAATGCTGTAATCACTATGGAAGCAGACTGTCACATCTTTCTTCCACGGAGCAGCTAGAGGGTTTGAATTGCCAAGATTTTAGTCACTGAGTGCTTAATCGCTGTGCCACCAGACAGACAGAGAGACTGATTTTGAGAAACTGGCTCACAGAATTAGGCAGGACAGGAAGTCCAAAATCTGGATGTGAGGTAAAAGGTTAGAAATTCTAGCAATGTTGTCTATTTACAGTGTTGAAGCTGAATCCTTCTTCAGGGAACTACAGTTTGGTCTTAAGTCCTTCAAATGACTGGATGAAGCACATTTACATTGTAGAAGGTAATCTGCTTAGTTTAAGGTCAATTGATGAAATGTTAATCACATGTAAATACCTTTATAGCAACCTCTAGACTACTGTTTGTCCAAACAACTGGGCACCACAGGCTATTCATGTTGACATAAAATTAGTCATCACAGGCCATTAATCATTTCATTCATTCAAAATTATACTGAGTACTTCTAATATTTCTGGTACTGTGTGGGCTATTGGAAATACAAGGGACAAACAAAGTGTCTTCCTTCCTGGAATTAATATTCTAGCAGAGGAGACAGATGAAAAGAGTAACAAGTACATGACATAGACTGTTAGAAGTTGGTGAGTGCTATAGAGAAAGAAAAAGCAAAGCAGAGTAAGGGAGACTGACATGTCAGTGTAGACCTCGCAGAGAAGGTAACATCTGAGCAAAGGACTGAGGTAGGTGAAGACACTTCATGCCAGCTGTGGTGTTGCCTGTGTACTCACATACAATTGACCACTGAGGCTTCTGTTCCAGCAATGGGAGGCTTGGTAGTTTTAATCAACTCTCATGGTGAACACAACTAAATAAGCTTGATGAAATATTAAATACATCATAAAATCACATTAGAGCTTACAGGATAAAAAGTGACAACACGAATAAACTGTGATTACTCAAAGAAGTAAGATCAGCACTCACGAATGCTTTTATAAAGAGGAGATTTGACAAGTACAAGAAAAAGCTAAGAACTGGGGCTGTGGATTTAGTGTTCTTTTGGAGTGAGAGAGGCAGAAGTCAAAGCCTAGGGCATGTCCAGGTGAGAAGTCTAATTCATACACCTCATATACAGCATGATGGTAGGGAGAAACATGAATGAAACAAGCCTCTGTACAGATTTGAAGCCCTGCAAGTCTAGGGAAATTCAAGCCTGGAACTTGGGTTAAGGTGGTCTAAGACAAGGTGACTTGAATAAATACATGAACAGCCTATCTGGAGAAAGGTCTTCATTCCAAGCCTTTATTTTTCCTGCCAATAATTACAAACATCATAGAGTGAAAAATAATGTCCAATGCAAAAGGAAACAAGAGACTGAACAGGGGAACCAGTAGGAACAACAGACCACACAAAGAGAATCACTAAGACTAAGATAAGGGAATTAATAGAGATAATACTGCTAAGCTTAAAGAATTAAAAGAAACTTAACAAGTAATACAATCAACTCAACAAAATACTAGCAAACCAAATCAAAAAACATATTAAAAGATTATACATGATGATCAAGTGAGATTTATCCCAGGAATGCAAGGGTGGTTCAAAACTAGAAAATCAACCAATGTAATACAGCAAACTAACAGAACAAAGGAAAGGACCACTTGTTCTTCTCAATCAATATAGAAAAGGCATTTGACAAAATGTAATGCCCTTTCATGATAAATACAAACAAGATAGGAATAGAGGGGAAATGAGTTTCGTTGTGTACTGTTATGCCTTGTTTCTGTACAAGACAGAGGAAGAATCAGCATGCGAAATTTTTTTCCTGGGCACTAAGGAGTTGTTATAGTTTCCCTTATTGCAGTTACCCAGGGAAGAAGCCAATCCTTGCCAGTACAAAGTATCAGTTATGCAAATAGATAGAGTCACTTGAGAACGGATTGGTCAGTTCAGTTCAGTGAGGGGATTGGTCAGTTATTACGCAAAGAGGGTGTGTAAAACCTGCCCAATAAGATTGAGCGACTTGCCTATATAAGCAACCATCCCACAGAGGTTGAGGGGATACCTCACTACCATCAAGAAGAGCCTGAAGTGGGATGTGTCTTTTGGACCCAGGGTCCCTGTGCTGACAATTGTCTGCACCCAGGAGACACAAAGAGCTGTAACACTGAAGATCAGTATGAGAGGGCATGGTGGGCTTCCCGCCCATGGAGTGAGATGGCTACAGTGTACGCACCGACCCATGGAACCAGAGAAATGAGGGCCTTCAGCTAGGAGGGTTGCTGCTGTGGGGGGCGGGGTGGGGGGCTTCCAAGCACTTGTTGGTGGAGTTAATAGGCTCTGGGACAGGCTTGAGCAGGGTCAGAGGTCAGGCCCAGAGCGGGAACAGAGGCCAGGCCAGCAGGGGCAGAGGTAGAGGCCAGGCCCAAACCATGAGAGTGAGGGCCTGAGAGCAGCAGCCAAGCAGAAGCTGCCCTGATTCAAGAACTGTATCCTGAGTTCCTCCTGTTACTTCTCTGTGTGTGGACTTTAAACCTTAAAACTGAGGTACTGGCATAACTGAAATGGATGACTTCAGGCCTAAATTTTAACTCCATTCTGAGTTGAAGTGAAATCTTCACTTCTACTGTTCTAAAGAGAAAATTCAGCCTTTTCGTCAAAATTTAACTCCTTGGAACACAAAGGGAGCATAGCAGGATTTCTGGCTTGGATGAGAAAGAAATTGTTTGTTGAAGGTGTTTATTAAGAATGTTATTCACCTTGGTCTTTTAAAAGAATGCCTATCTCAAGCATGTCCATGGAGGTTAGGAAATAGGATTAGAATGGATGATAATAAGATGAAGCCTGTAACTGTCTTATAACTCTGTAACCAGGATGAGGTAAACATCAATTAACCAAGTCTTAATCAACTCTGCATTTTCACTCACTGGAATCTTCTGCTCCATTTCTGCTAATGCTTTGTAAACCTGTAACTAGGTAAAGTCATGAGCCAGTTACCTTAAAATGAGGGAAAAGGCAGGCATACAGCTGTAATTAAAATTATTCCCACAGAATGCCTTGCTCAACAAACATCAGGATGTATCATCTCAAAATGTAACAAATAGACTTACTGATGTTAAGGAGAATGTCTTGGTCAAACATGTTAGAGAGGTTAGAAACTAATGTTAGGAAAGCTTGACATTTAAGAAAAATCCTTGTAATTTTTTCCCAGGTAATACCTCCCTACCCCCATCTGCAGTCATTTGTTCCCTCCACTTGATAAAACCTCATCGTTCTCCCTGCACTTTGGAACTCACCACAGAATCTTGCCTGGGTGCTGGTGTGTTTGCCCGTTTCGTGAAATGTTTTATCCTTCAGGAAAACTCTGTTTTCATTCCTTAAAAAAAAACACACACAAACCCAAAACCATTGCTGTTGAGTCAATTCCAACTAGCAGAGTGTAAATCTGGTGTTTTACCACGACACTTCCAAGTTAATCCTGATCCCATGTTAATTCCTTAAGAAACCATGTCACTGTGAGTATGGCCTGTGAATTGTGTGGCTATTGCAACAAATTATCAAAGCCAGCAGAGAAATAGAGTGCAGTGGGGAGGACAGCTGGTGCCAGAATTAGTAAAAACTTTGAAGAGTGGAAGTGTGTCTGACCTCAACCTCATATAAGTCGGCTTTGTGCTGATGCTGATTCTCATTCTCCCTGAAGTTAGACAAGGTCCAACACCATTGCTGCTGCATTTCAGACGGTGAAAGACATGTACATAAAATACTGTACGATGTTACTGACAGAAATTAAAGAAGACCTGAATAAATGAAAGGGCATCTTGTGTTCATGGACTGGAAGGCTTAATATAGCTAAGATGTCAATACTACCCAAGGCAATCTACAAATTCAATGCAATCCCCATCAAAATTCCAACAGCCTGTTTTTGCAGAAATGGAAAACCAATTCTCGAATTTATATGGAAGGAGAAGGAACCCGAAATCACAAAAGCAATCTTGAAGAAGAACAAAGTTGGAGGACTCAGGCTTCCTGATTTTAAAACATACTATCAAGCCACAGTAATTAAAACAATCTGAGACTGCTATAATAATAGACATATAGACCAATGGGATAGCATTGAGGTTCTAGAAATAAAATCATACATCTGTGATCAACAGATTTTTGACAAGGGTGCTAATCTATTCAGCAGGGAAAGAACTCTGTTCAATAAATTGTGCTGGGAAAATTGGATTTTCATGTGCAGAAAAATGAATCAGAGTCCATGACTGGAACTATACAAAAAATAAAATAAAATAGATAAAGAACCATAATATGAAACCATAAAATTCTTACAAGAAAATACAGGGGCATAGTTATGAGATGTACTTCTTAATGATGGATTATCAGATATGACAGCAAAAGGATCACTGAAGAGGACATTCAGACGGCTTAAAAACACATGAAGAGATGCTCGACATCATTAGTCGTTGCTGTTGTTAGTTGCTGTCCAATTGCTTACTGGTATTTGTGTAGGATGGTGTGCTGGACCAGTATTTTTCTTAATAGCCATTTTCCCAGTTCCACCAAGGGGAGCACCCGGAGGACTTCATAAATTGAGGATTAGCAAGAGAATTACTTGAGTCTTTGGGTGGAAGATACTAGTTTCTACCATCATCTCCCTAGTCTCATAATCCACAAACCAGTAGTCATCCCTTTGAGGCATGCAGTCTTATTTGGAAATCATGCATAACTTTTTTACTTCATAGTTCTCCATCTCTACAACTTTTAAGGTATTTTATAACTTTTGCTAGAAAAAATATGTACATATCTTAAATAATTTTGTTATTAAACCTTCAAATTTACACGATGTTCTACCTCATATTCCCAAGGTATAGAACAGACTTTCTTACTCTCACTACCAAATACTTAGAAAATGAACAAACTGAATGAATGAAGATAACATTACCTTTTACATATGAACTTTAGTATTCCTTAAGATGAAATATCAAAGTAAATTAAAAACTAATATTTAGTTATGAGAAATTTATCTTATTATACCCCAATAATTGCCAAAAAAGTGCACCAACACCTACATAGAAACAAAAATAAAAAAATAAACTGGCCACTTGAGAACTGACAGAACCCGTGAGACTAGTCGCGTATTTGGGATTTGAACTGTTCAGTTTCCACTTGAGAATGTGATGATCTTAGATGATTTTGAGTTTGCATTTCAATCTTCAGAGATTTTTTCCCAAAGGCAAACCATGATAGAAAGATAGCGTGGTTGCTATATAAATACAATAACTTTGGATTTATTGCTGAAAGATGAATGCGTTATTTCAAGAGGTAAGAGTTCGGCATTTGTAAGGCAATCTGATGTGTTGATTATAATTTTCCATCTGAGCACACTTTGCTAAGATTGTGTCTATACTTATAGGCCATATGTGGGTAACTTGGCAGATGTAATCAAGCTGTCAGCTAGCAAGTAACCTTGAACTCACTTAAGTTTCCAGTCAGGTTAGTGTGAAAAATTAGCTTAATTCAAATTACCAGGACTCTTTATTTATCCACCCACAAGTCCAGAAACTCACAGAATCTTTAACACTATCTACACATGACATTCAGCCACAATGCTAATGAATTCAGTAGTTTCTAGGTTCTTTCAGGATTTATTATTTTAAATATCTTTGCAGAAAACTTTCTATTTTTTTTTACAAGTCTGAGTGCTCTAGGATCACAGTTAACAAGACATAATGGACAAAGACCAGGAAAACGAGCCAAAAAATTTGTATATGAGGGTCAACCTGGCCACTAGCTGGGTGATCCTGGCTAAACTTCTTAACTTGTGAGGCTATACTTTATTCAGCTCTATACTGTGCCAGAAATAATATTTCATTCTACAATACTCCAATTAGAAAATATTGTAACAGTAGAAAATGATTTCGTTTGTTTGGATAATTACACTTTAATTATATCTTGAGTGTTAATCATATGGTGTTTTGTATGGTGATTCGAATGATATTTCACACTCCTTCATAAAACAATAATATTTAATCAAAATTAGTTCATATTTAACTAATTTAATTAATATTAGTTAATATTTAAGAACAAATACTTAATACATTTACAAAAGGTGATTATTCCCTAATTTGAAATTCCTGTGTTGTATTAATATCAAGAACAATTGTATTTCACCCATTAGCACAAGTTGCTTAAACTCCTCATTCTCCATTTTCTCATGTGAAAAATAAGGAAAATAAACGTAGGTAACCTCACGAAATTCTTGTACTTGTGAGGATTCAGCTTATGTAAAATGTTAAGCAGAGTTGAGCTCTGAATGAATGTTGGTTTTTATTCTGTGGGAGGAAAACCCTACTTCACTCATTCCTCAGGGAGGGAGATAAGAGTTTCAAAAATTAGGATTAGCAAGAGAATTAGGTTAAGGTTTTTGTCTTCAGATTGACAACACCTGTTTCCCAGGACTATCCTGCCTATACGGTAAATTGCTCCTCAGGAGATAACATGTTGAGGCCTTGACAGTGAGTAAAAGACTATTTCTTGTCTGGAATTTCTCCAAGCCTCTTTTTATACTTTAGCTCTCTATCTACACAATTTTCAAGACGTACATTTTCTAGCTTTTACTATAGTAATTAATGTACATGTGTTACAAATTCTTGCTATTTAAAATTTTACTTTACGTAAAGTTCTACCTCATGTTCCCCAAGGTACTTCATGACTTGTAAATATCAGTAAATAATGTTTATCAATGAACCACACAGAATGAATAAAGCTAAGCTTACCTTTTTATATCTGAAGTTTAGCACTGAATGTCCCTTACTCAGAAATAGAAAAGTAAACTTTGAACTAATATTTAGTTATAAAACCAAATCCAAACCAGTTCCTGTCGAGTTGATTGCAAAACACGGAAGCCCTAAGACAATTTACACTATACTCCTCAATAATTATTATACGAAAGTTATAGAACTATGCATGAACATCTATGGACAAACAAAAGAATAAACTGACCACTTGAGAATTTACAGAATCATGTGTGGAAACCTTGGTGTCTCAGTGGTTAAGTGCTGCGGATGCTAACCAAACAGTCGCTCCCATAAGGTTTTTTTTTTTTTTATAATAACTTTTATTAAGCTTCAAGTGAACGTTTACAAATCCAATCAGTCTGTCACATATAAGTTTACATACATCTCACTCCCTACTCCCACTTACTCTCCCCGTCTTGAGTCAGCCCTTTCAGTCTCTCCTTTCTTGACAATTTTGCCAGCTTCCCTCTCTCTCTATCCTCCCATCCCCCCTCCAGACAAGAGTTGCCAACACAATCTCAAGTGTCCACCTGATATAATTAGCTCACTCTTCATCAGCATCTCTCTCCCACCCGCTGACCAGTCCCTTTCATTTCTGATGAGTTGTCTTCGGGGATGGTTCCTGTCCTGTGTCAACTGAAGGTCTGGGGAGCATGGCCGCCGGGATTCCTCCAGTCTCAGTCAGACCATTAAGTTTGGTCTTCTTATGAGAATTTGGGGTCTGCATCCCACTGATCTCCTGCTCCCTCAGGGGTCCTCTGCTGAGCTCCCTGTCAGGGCAGTCATCAATTGTGGCCGGGCACCAACTAGTTCTTCTGGTCTCAGGATGATGTAGGTCTCTGGTTCATGCGGCCCTTTCTGTCTCTTGGGCTCTTAGTTGTCATGTGGGCTTGGTGTTCTTCATTTTTCTTTGCTCCAGGTGGGTTGAGACCAATTGCTGCATCTTAGATGGCTGCTTGTTAGCATTTAAGACCCCAGACGCCACATTTCAAAGTGGGATGCAGAATGATTTCCTAATAGAATTATTTTGCCAATTGACTTAGAAGTCCCCGCAAACCATGCTCCCCAGACCCCCGCGCTTGCTCCGCTGACCTTTGAAGCATTCATTTTATCCCGGAAACTTCTTTGCTTTTGGTCCAGTCCAATTGAGCTGACCTTCCATGTATTGAGTGTTGTCTTTCCCTTCACCTAAAGCAGTTCTTATCTACTGATTAATCAATAAAAAAACCCTCTCCCACCCTCCCTCCCTCCCCCCCTCGTAACCACAAAAGTATGTGTTCTTCTCAGGTTTACTGTTTCTCAAGATCTTATAATAGTGGTCTTATACAATATTTGTCCTTTTGCCTCTGACTAATTTCGCTCAGCATAATGCCTTCCAGGTTCCTCCATGTTATGAAATGTTTCACAGATTCGTCACTGTTCTTTATTGATGCGTAGTATTCCATTGTGTGAATATACCACAATTTATTTAACCATTCATCCGTTGATGGACACCTTGGTTGCTTCCAACTTTTTGCTATTGTAAACAGAGCTGCAATAAACATGGGTGTGCATATATCTGTTTGTATGAAGGCTCTTGTATCTCTAGGGTATATTCCTAGGAGTGGGATTTCTGGGTTGTATGGTAGTTCTATTTCTAACGGTTTAAGATAACGCCAGATAGATTTCCAAAGTGGTTGTACCATTTTACATTCCCACCAGCAGTGTATGAGAGTTCCAATCTCTCCGCAGCCTCTCCAACATTTATTATTTTGTGTTTTTTGGATTAATGCCAGCCTTGCTGGTGTGAGATGGAATCTCATCGTAGTTTTAATTTGCATTTCTCTAATGGCTAATGATCGAGAGCATTTTCTCATGTATCTGTTGGCTGCCTGAATATCTTCTTTAGAGAAATGTGTGTTCATATCCTTTGCCCACTTCTTGATTGGGTTGTTTGTCTTTTTGTGGTTGAGTTTTGACAGAATCATGTAGATTTTAGAGATCAGGCGCTGGTCGGAGATGTCATAGCTGAAAATTCTTTCCCAATCTGTAGGTGGTCTTTTTACTCTTTTGGTGAAGTCTTTAGATGAGCATAGGTGTTTGATTTTTAGGAGCTCCCAGTTATCGGGTTTCTCTTCATCATTTTTGGTAATGTTTTGTATTGTGTTTATACCTTGTATTAGGGCTCCTAGGGTTGTCCCAATTTTTTCTTCCATGATCTTTATCGTTTTAGTCTTTATGTTTAGTTCTTTGAACCACTTGGAGTTAGTTTTTGTGCATGGTGTGAGGTATGGGTCCTGTTTCATTTTTTTGCAAATGGATATCCAGTTATGCCAGCACCATTTGTTAAAAAGGCTGTCTTTTCCCCAGTTAATTGACACTGGTCCTTTGTCAAATATCAGCTGCTCATACGAGGATGGATCTATGTCTGGGTTCTCAATTCTGTTCCATTGGTCTATGTGTCTGTTGTTGTACCAATACCAGGCTGTTTTGACTACTGTGGCTGTATAATAGGTTCTGAAGTCAGGTAAGGTGAGGCCTCCCACTTTCTTCTTCTTTTTCAGTAGTGCTTTGCTTATCCGGGGGTTCTTTCCCTTCCATATGAAATTGGTGATTTGTTTCTCTATCCCCTTAAAATATGACATTGGAATTTGGATCGGAAGTGCGTTAAATGTATAGATGGCTTTTGGTAGAATAGACATTTTTACTATGTTAAGTCTTCCTATCCATGAGCAAGGTATGTTTTTCCACTTAAGTATGTCCTTTTGAATTTCTTGTAGTAGAGCTTTGTAGTTTTCTTTGTATAGGTCTTTTACATCCTTGGTAAGATTTATTCCTAAGTATCTTATCTTCTTGGGGGCTACTGTGAATGGTATTGATTTGGTTATTTCCTCTTCGGTGTTCTTTTTGTTGATGTAGAGGAATCCAAGTGATTTTTGTATGTTTATTTTATAACCTGAGACTCTGCCAAACTCTTCTATTAGTTTCAGTAGTTTTCTGGAGGATTCCTTAGGGTTTTCTGTGTATATAATCATGTCATCTGCAAATAGTGATAACTTTACTTCTTCCTTGCCAATCCGGATACCTTTTATTTCTTTGTCTAGCCTGATTGCCCTGGCTAAGACTTCCAACACGATGTTGAATAAGAGTGGTGATAAAGGGCATCCTTGTCTGGTTCCCGTTCTCAAGGGAAATGCTTTCAGGTTCTCTCCATTTAGAGTGATATTGGCTGTTGGCTTTGCATAGATGCCCTTTATTATGTTGAGGAATTTTCCTTCAATTCCTATTTTGGTAAGAGTTTTTATCATGAATGGGTGTTGGACTTTGTCAAATGCCTTTTCTGCATCAATTGATAAGATCATGTGGTTTTTGTCTTTTGTTTTATTTATGTGATGGATTACATTAATGGTTTTTCTGATATTAAACCAGCCTTGCATACCTGGTATAAATCCCACTTGATCAGGGTGAATTATTTTTTTGATGTGTCGTTGGATTCTATTGGCTAGAATTTTGTTGAGGATTTTTGCATCAATGTTCATGAGGGATATAGGTCTATAATTTTCTTTTTTTGTAATGTCTTTACCTGGTTTTGGTATCAGGGAGATGGTGGCTTCATAGAATGAGTTGGGTAGTATTCCGTCATTTTCTATGCTTTGGAATACCTTTAGTAGTAGTGGTGTTAACTCTTCTCTGAAAATTTGGTAGAACTCTGCAGTGAAGCCGTCCGGGCCAGGACTTTTTTTTGTTGGGAGTTTTTTGATTACCGTTTCAATCTCTTTTTTTGTTCTGGGTCTATTTAGTTGTTCTACTTCTGAATGTGTTAGTTTAGGTAGGTAGTGTTTTTCCAGGAATTCATCCATTTCTTCTAGGTTTTCAAATTTGTTAGAGTACAATTTTTCATAATAATCTGAAATGATTCTTTTAATTTCATTTGGTTCTGTTGTGATGTGGTCCTTCTCATTTCTTATTCGGGTTATTTGTTTCCTTTCCTGTATTTCTTTAGTCAGTCTAGCCAATGGTTTATCAATTTTGTTAATTTTTTCAAAGAACCAGCTTTTGGCTTTGTTAATTCTTTCGATTGTTTTTCTGTTCTCTAATTCATTTAGTTCAGCTCTAATTTTTATTATTTGTTTTCTTCTGGTGCCTGATGGATTCTTTTGTTGCTCACTTTCTATTTGTTCAAGTTGTCGGGACAGTTCTCTGATTTTGGCTCTTTCTTCTTTTTGTATGTGTGCATTTATTGATATAAATTGGCCTCTGAGCACTGCTTTTGCTGTGTCCCAGAGGTTTTGATAGGAAGTATTTTCATTCTCGTTGCTTTCTATGAATTTCCTTATTCCCTCCTTGATGTCTTCTATAACCCAGTCTTTTTTCAGGAGGGTATTGTTCATTTTCCAAGTATTTGATTTCTTTTCCCTCGTTTTTCTGTTATTGATCTCTAGTTTTATTGCCTTGTGGTCTGAGAAGATGCTTTGTAATATTTCGATGTTTTGGACTCTGCAAAGGTTTGTTTTATGACCTAATATGTGGTCTATTCTAGAGAATGTTCCATGTGCGCTAGAAAAAAAAGTATATTTTGCAGCAGTTGGGTGGAGAGTTCTGTATAAGTCAATGAGGTCAAGTTGGTTGATTGTTGTAATTAGATCTTCCGTGTCTCTATTGAGCTTCTTACTGGATGTCCTGTCCTTCTCCGAAAGTGGTGTGTTGAAGTCTCCTACTATAATTGTGGAGGTATCTATCTCGCTTTTCAGTTCTGTTAAAATTTGATTTATGTATCTTGCAGCCCTGTCATTGGGTGCGTAAATATTTAATATGGTTATGTCTTCCTGATCAATTGTCCCTTTTATCATTATATAGTGTCCTTCTTTATCCTTTGTGGTGGATTTAAGTCTAAAGTCTATTTTGTCAGAAATTAATATTGCTACTCCTCTTCTTTTTTGCTTATTGTTTGCTTGATATACTTTTTTCCATCCTTTGAGTTTTAGTTTGTTTGTGTCTCTAAGTCTAAGGTGTGTCTCTTGTAGGCAGCATATAGATGGATCGTGTTTCTTTATCCAGTCTGTGACTCTCTGTCTCTTTATTGGTGCATTTAGTCCATTTACATTCAGGGTAATTATAGATAAATAAGTTTTTAGTGCTGTCATTTTGATGCCTTTTTATGTGTGTTGTTGACAATTTCATTTTTCCACACACTTTTTTGTGCTGAGGCGTTTTTCTTAGTAAATTGTGAGATCCTCATTTTCATAGTGTTTGACTTTATGTTAGTTGAGTCGTCACGTTTTTCTTGGTTTTTGTCTTGAGTTATAGAGTTGTTATGCCTTTTTGTGGTTACCTCATTATATACCCCTATTTTTCTAAGTAAAAACCTAACTTGTATTGTTCTATATCGCCTTGTATCACTCTCCATATGGCAGTTCAATGCCTCCTGTATTTAGTCCCTCTTTTTGATTATTGTGATCTTTTACCTATTGACTTCCATAATTCCCTGTTATGTGTATTTTTTTTTTAATTAATCTTAATTTGTTTGTTTTTGTGATTTCCCTATTTGAGTTGATATCAGGACGTTCTGTTTTGTGACCTTGTGTTGTGCTGATATCTGATATTATTGGTTCTCTGACCAAACAATATCCTTTAGTATTTCTTGTAGCTTTGGTTTGGTTTTTGCAAATTCTCTAAACTTGTGTTTGTCTGTAAATATCTTAACTTCGCCTTCATATTTCAGAGAGAGTTTTGCTGGATATATGATCCTTGGTTGGCAGTTTTTCTCCTTCAGTGTTCTGTATATGTCGTCCCATTCCCTTCTTGCCTGCATGGTTTCTGCTGAGTAGTCAGAACATATTCTTATTGATTCTCCCTTGAAGGTAACCTTTCTTTTCTCCCTGGCTGCTTTTAAAATTTTCTGTTTATCTTTGGTTTTGGTGAGTTTGATGATAATATGTCTTGGTGTTTTTCTTTTTGTATCAATCTTAAATGGGGTTCGATGAGCATCTTGGATAGATATCCTTTCGTCTTTCATGATGTCAGGGAAGTTTTCTGTCAGAAGTTCTTCAACTATTTTCTCTGTGTTTTCTGTCCCCCCTCCCTGTTCTGGGACTCCAATCACCCGCAGGTTATCCTTCTTGATAGAGTCCCACATAATTCTTAGGGTTTCTTCATTTTTTTAAATTCTTTTATCTGATTTTTTTTCAGCTATGTTGGTGTTGATTCCCTGGTCCTCCAGATGTCCCAGTCTACATTCTAATTGCTCGAGTCTGCTCCTCTGACTTCCTAGTGTGTTGTCTAATTCTGTTATTTTATTGTTAATCTTTTGGATTTCTACATGTTGTCTCTCTATGGATTCTTGCAACTTATTAATTTTTCCAGTATGTTCTTGAATAATCTTTTTGAGTTCTTCAACAGTTTTATCAGTGTGTTCCTTGGCTTTTTCTGCAGATATCCTAATTTCATTTGTGATATCATTAAGCATTCTGTAAATTAGTTTTTTATATTCTGTATCTGATAATTCCAAAATTGTATCTTCAGTTGGGAAAGATTTTGATTCTTTTGTTTGGGGGGTTGGAGAAGCTGTCACGGTCTGCTTCTTTAAGTGGTTTGATATGGATTGTTGTCTCCGAGCCATCACTGGGAAACTAGTTTTTCCAGAAAATCCGCTAAAAAAAAAATGCAGTCAGATCCCTATCAGAGTTCTCCCTCTGGCTCAGGCTATTCAGATGTTAATGAAGCCGCCTGGGGAGGGTGGGGGAGGGAACAGAGAGATAGGAGAGTAGCACCTCAGAATATAGCCAGAGTTGCTTGTCTTGCTTGGAATGACTGTTATATCTGAGATTCCCGCGGGCACGTCGCCTATGTGTGCTGGCTGTGTGGAGATTGCCCCCAGGGGGTCTGGCCCGCTGGAGTCACGGTCAGATCCTCCGCTTCCAGCCCCACGCCCAGCGTCAAGGCTCCCCTACTGGGACGGTGCACTCTCAACTCCAAAATCAGTCGCTGCCTCCCGGGGACTTCTCGTCCCTCCAGCCGCGTGGCCGTGCCGCCCCCGTGAACCAGGTGGGCCCCCTCCCGGGGTTAGTTCAGATGGGTGGAGTAGCTCCCCGTGCTTGTGCCGCGACCAAGTGTCCCGGCTGGAACGCTGTTCTCCCCACTCCAATACCAGTTGCTGCCTCCCGGGGGCTTCTCCTAGCGGCTGCGTCCCACGCCGCCCGCGCGACCCGGCTGGTCCCCTTCCCGGGGTTAGTTCAGGGGATGGAGCAACTCTCCGTGTTTATGGCGTACCTGCGAGCAGTCCAAATCCCAGCATCCCCGGCTCGGATGCTGCTCTTTCTGCTCCAAGATCAGTCACTGCCTCCCGGGGACTTCTCCTACCGGCTGCGTCCCACGCCGCCCGTGGAACCGGCTGGTCCCCCTCCCGGGGTTAGTTCAGGGGGGTGGAGCAGGTCTCTGTGCTTGTGCCGTACCTGACTGGTACGCTGGCTCCAGGCTCTGGAAACTATCGCTGCTTCCCCATATTAGTTCGTTCTCCGTCTCTAAATCCGTGTTTGTTGTTCAGGGTTCGTAGATTGTTATGTATGTGATCGATTCACTTGTTTTTCCGTGTCTTTGTTGTAAGAGGGATCCGAGGTAACGTCTGCCTAGTCCGCCATCTTGGCTCCCTCCATCCCATAAGGTTTTTAATATGGTGTTAGCATAACGTCCAAATCACCTAACATCCTATTTCACAGAACATATCATGGACAAAAGCATATATGTATTATGTTAAAACCAATATAGTTTTAGTCTACAGTGTTCCAATTAGAAAACATTATTAGAGTAGGAAATGATTTTATTTGCTTGAATATACTTTACTAATATCCTGATTATCAGTCATACAGTGTTTTGCATAGTAATTAGATTGATATTTCAAACTAGAGGTAGTCCGCGAGTCATGAGTTAGGGATGAACCACACTTAGGACTGTCTGTTTTTGTTATAGCTTGCCTTTAGTAATGTGTACTTTATACAGTGCTGCAGGGCATAGTTTGCTGATGTTCTCATTCTCAAATGCTCACTCAAAGATGTTCAATGTTATGATTTACTGTTCAAAACACTGCTGTATAGCAGACTAAGAAAATTTAAAAAAAAAAGAAAAATGCAGTATTTGACTTGCCACAACCGATTTACACAGGGTTTCTCAGAATGGAAACCCGTTAAAACCGGGGGCTACCTGTACTTTATAAAACAGTAATATTTTAATTACAAATGTTCACAAATTTAATAAATTAACAAAAGGTGACTCCATTCATCCTTAATTAGAAATTTACTTCTGGTACTATTATCAAAAGCAATTGCGTTTCTATTCTTTTTAGGTAATCTTATTTAACCAATAAACCAAAAATCAAACCCATTGCCATTGAGTAAATTCTGACTCATAGTGACCCTACAGGACAGAGTAGAACTGCCCCATAGGGTTACCGAGAAGCAGCTGGTGGATTTGAACTGCCAACCTTTGGATAGCAGCCTAGCTCTATAAAAAAAAAAAAAAAAAAATTTTTTTTTTTTACCTATATGTAATTCTTAGCCACATTATTATCATTTACTAAGCTTGCAACAAATGATAGCTTTTCCCCAAGCTTTCATTAAAAAACCGATATTTTTCTTGGTATTATACTCACCATTTCCTTTTATTATTCTGATCAGTTTCTTTTTTCTAATTCTTTAGCTTTAAAACCACTTTAAATGCATTTTTCCAAAAATATAATACAAAAAGGAAAACTACATGCTGAATTTACTGGTGTTTTTCTCAACACATATATTGTATATACATATATATATACACACACGTGTAAGTGCATATCGACATGTAAAGACAAATATATATTTATCATTCCATATTAATACACAATGACACATGAAGGATATCTTTATGACTTTCCATATGTGTTTTAATGAAAATGGAGCCAAGAAATTGATAACTTCTTTAATCCAAGTTTTTTATCACAGATCTTTTTTGACACCAGCTACACTGTCTGATGGATTCCCTGGTGGATGGGAACCACACTGCAGTGACAGGGTTCATTTTCTTGGGCTTAACAGAAGATCCTACCCTTCGGGTCGTCCTCTTCACAGTCATCCTATGCATCTATCTGGTGACCATATGTGGCAATCTCAGCACAATCATCCTTATCAGAATCTCTTCTCAGCTCCATCGTCCTATGTATTTTTTCCTGAGCCACTTGGCTTTGACTGACATAGGCTATTCATCCTCTGTCACACCCAGTATGCTTGTAAACTTCCTGGTGGAGACAAATACAATCTCCTATCTTGGATGTGCCATGCAACTTGGATCAGATGCTTTCTTCGGGACAGTTGAGTGCTGTCTTCTGGCTGCCATGGCCTATGATCGCTTTGTAGCAATCTGCAACCCACTGCTTTATTCAACTAAATTGTCCACGCAAGCCTGTGATCAGTTATTCTCTGTGGTTTATGTAGGTGCTTTTCTCAATGCTTCCTCCTTTACCATTTCCTTCTTTTCTTTATTCTTTTGTGGACCAAATCGAGTCAATCATTTTTTCTGTGATTTTGCTCCTTTAGTCGAACTTTCTTGTTCTGATGTCAGTATCCCTGCAGTGGTCCCCTCATATTCTGTTGGCTTCATTATTGCGGTCACAGTGATTGTCATAGCTGTCTCCTATGTCTATATCCTCATCACCATTCTGAAGATGCGCTCCACTGAGGGCCGCCACAAGGCCTTCTCCACCTGCACCTGCCACCTCACTGCAGTCACTCTGTACTATGGGACCACTACATTCATTTACGTGATGCCCAAGTCCACCTACTCTACTGACCAGAACAAGGTGGTATCTGTGTTCTACATGGTGGTGATCCATGTTGAACCCTCTCATCTACAGTCTCAGGAATAATGAGATTAAGGCTGCTCTCAAGAAGCAGCTTGGTAGAAAAGTATTTTCTTGACAAAATCTCTTATTTCATAGGGTGCGATGCAATAACATACCGTAAATGTAATATTAAAAGAAATTTGGTTCCTATGGGCAAAATATGTCTGTATATAATTAGACAGTATGAGCCTTGATAGTATATGTGGGGATGGATCTTCAGACAGTAAGTCAGAGACAATAGTGAGGTAACTTAAATAAATTAAATTAAATTTAGAATTAAGAATCACAAATTGGTCCACAGGAAGAAAATCTTAATCTGCTGAAAATCCTTTTTACATTTTATTCATATATAACTTTTCAAAAGAAATTCTATGTCCTAAGTCAAGGTTATTGTACCTCGAAACCTTTAAGGCTGTGTTCATTTTCAACAGCAGATTATGCTGAGATGAGCCTGATAATCCTACCTTTGCCTTGACTGAGTACCTTCTCCGGGGAAATAACAAAGTGGACACAGACAATAAAATTGCTAAACACATGGTGCTTGGAGAAAGCTTATCTGCTGGTGTTGGTCTCATTGACTCTTAAAAATCCAGCCTGTATTTCTCAGTTCTGACTCTGGCCTTGGATATAAGGGGTCCACAGTCTAAGAGGATGAGACCACCTTAACTAACCTGTGAAAAGCTGAATCAGATCAGAAGAGATGACTTCCTCTGAGGGAATAAATAGGGTTCCCAAACTCATCAAGAACTGAGCAGAGTAAAAGCAAAAAAGGATTTCCAGGAGAATCCGGCAAGCTGGATGACATTGAGTCTGTGAGGCAGAAACTCTGGGAGGAATTTATGATCAGGCCCACATCCTGCTCATAAAACGCCAGGGGGCTCGACTGTTTCTCAGTTGAAATAGTGACTGCCCCTCTGGACAGGCTAAATTCACCTCTATATGCTCGTGACTGCTACATTTATTTGTTTCCTGTCTCCAATTAAGGATTCAGACAGAAATGCATCTTTCTGCAAACAGAAACACAGCATGTCTTATTCAGGTTTCTCTAGTGAAATTGAACCAGCAGAAAGTGAAAAAGAGAGAACAGACTTTTGATCCTTCTGTTCCAGCAATGCAGGGTTGGTCACTTTAAGCAACTCTCATGGTGAACACAGCTGACCTGAGAGAGGGATTTATACAGAGGAATTGGCTCACATGATTATGGGAGCTAAACCTGTTGCAGTCAATCTATTGAAACTCTTGGTGATGCCATGTGTTATAGATTAGAACTGCTCCATATGGTTTTCTTGGGTGTAATCTTTATGGAAGTTGATTGCCAGGTCTTTGTTCCACAGCACTGTTGGGTGGGTTAGAACTGTTGACCTTTAGGTTAGTAGCTGAAAGCAAACTCCTTCCACAATCCAGGGACATATATATATTCTGGAATACATGTAAATAACCTCTTTGCGGTCCAGTTGATTTTGACTAATCCGCCCGATAGAGTTTCCAATGCTGTAATCTTTATGGAAGTGGACTGCCACAACTTTCTCCTGCCGAGTGGCTGGTGAGATCGAATTGCCAATCTTTTGGTTTGTAGCTGAGTGCTTAACCACTGCACCACCAGAGAGAGATTGATTTTGAGAAATTGGCTCACAGGATCAGGCCGGCTAGGAAGTCCAAAATCCACACGACATGTAAGAGGCTGGAAATTCCAGCAATATCTCTTGATAGGATTGAATCTGAATCCTTCTTCAGCAGGGAACCATAGTTTGCTCTTAGGCTTTCAACGGATTGGATGAAGCACATCCACATTATGACGGGTAATCTGTTTAGTTTAAGGTCAATTGATCAAATGTTAATCACATATGAATATCTTCATAGCAACACCCAGTCTAGAGTTAGTCCAAACAACTAGGCACCATAGCCTTTTCATGTTGACATAAAATTAATCATCACAGGGCATTAATCATTTCATTCATTCCAAAATTATACTGGGCGCTTCTAATATGCCTTGTACTGTGTAGGCTATTGGAAATGTAAGTGATAAACAAAGGTGTCTGCCTTCCTGAAATTAATGTTCTAGCAGAGGAAACAGATAACAAAACAAATAAGACTATTAGAAGTTAGTGAGTGCAATGGAGAAAAAAAAGCAAAGCAGAGTAAAGGAGACTGACATATCAGTGTAGACCTTGCTGAGAAGGTAACATCTGAGCAAAGGATCAAATTAGGTGAAGACACTTCATGCTGGCTGTTGCCTGTGTACACACATACAATTAATCTTTGAGGCTTCTGTTCTACCAATGGTACGCTTGGTAATTTTAATCAACTCTCTTGATGAACACAACTAAATAAAAGCTTGATGAAATATTAAATACATCATAAAATCATATTAGATCTTACAGGATAATAAGTGAGAACCCAGATAAACTGTGATTACCCAGAGAAGTGAGCTGAGTACTCTAAAATTCTTTATAATGAGGATATTTGACAAGTAGGAGAAAAAGCTACGAAGTAGGGCTGTGGATTTAGTGTTCTTTTGGAGTGAGAGAGGCAGAAGTCAAAGCCTAGCGTATGACCAGATGAGAAGTCTAATTAATACACCTCGTATAGACCATAATGGTAGGGAGAAACATGAAGTAAACAAGTCTCTGTACAGATTTGTAGCCCTGAAAATCTAGGAAAATTCAAGCCTGGAACTTGGGTTAAGGTGGTCTAAGACACAGTGACTCTAATAGATACATGAACATCCTATCTGGAGAAAGGTCTTCATTCCAAGCCTTTATTTTTCCTGCCAATAATTCCAACCATCAAAGAGTGAAAAATAATGTCCAACAGAAGAGGAAACAAGAGACTAAACATGAGAACCAGCAGGAACAGCAGACTACAGAAACAGAGTCATTTAAGACTAAGATAGGAAATTAACAGACAGATATTATAATACTTCTAAGCTAAGAGAAATAACCTTAAAAATAAATAAAATCAATTCAACAGAATACTAGCAAACCAGATCAAAAAACATATAAAAGAGTTATACACCATAATCAAGTGAGATTTATCCCAGGAATGCAAGGGTGGTTCAACACTAGAAAATCAACCAATGTAATACAACAAACTAATAGAACAAAGGAAAGGACCACTTGCTCATCTCAATTAATACAGAAAAGGCATTTGACAAAATTCAACACCATTTCATGGTAAAAACACCAAACAAGATAAGAATATAAGGGAAATGAGTTTCCTTGTGTAGCCTTATGCCTTGCTTCTGCATAAAAGAGAGAGAGAGAATCAGCTGGGGAGATTTTTTTCCTGGGCCTTGAGGAGTTGTTAGTTTCTCTTGTCACAGTTACCCAGGGAAGAAGCCAGTCCCTGCCAGTAGAGAATATCACTTATGCAAATAGATAGAGTCACTTGAGAGGGGATTGGTCAGTTTAGTCTAGTGAGGGGGTTGGTCAGTTATTATACAAAGAGGGTGTGTAAAATCTGCCCAATAAGATTGAGCCACTTAACTATATAAGCACCCACCCCACAGAGGTTGAGGCGATACCTCACTACCATCAAGAAGAGCCTGAAGTGGAGTGTGTCTTTTGGACCCAGGGTTCCTGTGCTGAGGCCCTCCTAGGCCTAGGAGACAGAGAGAACTGTAACACTGACCAGCATAAGACAGTATGGTGGGCTTCCTGGCCATGGAGCGAGGTGGCTACAGTGCATATGCAGACCCATGGAGCCACAGAAATGAGGGCTTACTGCTGTAGGGGGGTGCCTCCAGGCGCTTGTTGGTGGAGCTAGTAAGCTCCAGGCCAGGCACAAGCAGAGGCAGAGGCCAGGACCAGGGGGAAACAGAGGCCAGGCGAGCAAGGGCAGAGGTAAAGGCCAGGCCCAAGCCCCGAGAGTAAGGGCCTGCCAGCAGCAGCCAAGCAGAAGGTGTCCTGATTGAAGAACTATATCCTGAGTTATTCCTCTTACTTCTTTGTATGTGGACTTTAAACCTTAAAACTAAACTACTGGCATAACTGAAAGGGATGACTTCAGGCCTACATTAGAACTCCATTCCGAATTAAACTGAAATCTTCTACTTTTCTAAAGAGAAAATTCAGCTTTTTTGGCAAAATTTAACTGCTTGGAACACAAAGGGAGCAAGAGTCAGAATTTCTGGCATGGATGAGGAATTGTTTGTTGAAGGTGTTTATTAAGAATGTTTATTCAGACTTCTGGCCAACATGGTGCCATAGACAGAAGCACCATGCTTTCCCTCCACAGCAAAGCCCTGAAAAATGAAGTAAAACAGAGACAAAGGTCATTCCTGGAACCCGAGGTGTCAAATGAAGATCTATAGAACTCAGCCAAAGACCAAATGGAATAAGAAACTGACAGAGGACAGTGAGTGAGGAGAGATAAGTCCGGAGCGTCCCATCAGCGAACACAGCACAGATACACCATCTTGAATTCCCGCTAGGGATCAGCAGACAGAGAGCACCGGAAAGCAGCAACGCAGAACTCCCAAGAGGAAATAGAACACCGGGTAACCAGAGATACATACTTTTCCACACCCCATTCTCTCCCTGCTGCTCTACCTCCAAGCTTCCTGGCTGAAGGCAGTGGCTCAACTTGCTGGAAAGCGCAGGGTCTGAGTCCTTTGGATTCACCGCACCCACTTTGGAGATAGGCTGACAGGGAGTACGGGAAAGCAGCTTCACGAAGTTCCCAGCAGCAGACAGAACACGCAGTAATGAGCGATGTACACTTTCCTAGCCCTCCCCTTCTCTTCCACTCTGTTGACTTCCTCTGCTTCCCGCCAGCCACAGTCTCTTGGCCAGGATGCACCTGCTTTGGCCTGAAGCTGCTCGGATTCGTCCTGCCCACTGTGGCTGGGCCCCTGTGTTGGTGTTGGCTCTTTCTATCTCTTTTGGTTTCTACTGTGCCTCGTATCACCTACCCCTCCTTTCTCTGGAACACCTGGATCCGTGTGCCATCTTTGCTTCTTCTTGAAAGGATGTGAAGCTACGCTGGACTGAGGAACCACTCCCCTGACCCACGACACCATGCTGGTGGGATTCCTGGAGTTTTTTTTTTTTTTCCTTTTTTTGCTTTCTTCTGTTCCTTTTCTTGTCACACCTTGGGAGCCCCTTCTAGCCAGGCCTCACTGTACGGCATAGGAGTCACTCCCCCAGTCTACACAGCTGAGTAGGAGGGATCACTGTGGGCATTTCTTTCTTTCTTTTTTTTTTTTCTTTTCCTTCTCTCTTTCCCTTTCTGTGTTTCTTCATTTCACAGTTCTCATCTCTCTACACTTATCTTCTTTTTCTGTCTCCTGAATACCTGGTGCTGTGTGATGTGTATACCTCTTCTAGCCAGGCTATATCATGCAGCCTGGGAGCCAGTTCCCTGGCCTTAGCATGCCAACCAGTGGGACTCGGGGACTCCTGGGGGCTTTTATTTTCTTTTCCAAAGAAAGCAAAGCAAAAATTTGCCAGTAATTGGAGTTCCAGAACACGGAGAGAAAATGGAAAACACACAGGTGATCGTTGAAGAATTATGACAGAAAATTTCCCTAATATCATGAATGATTAAAAGCTGACCATCCCAGAAGCTCAACAAACCCCATATAGGATAGACCCCAAAAGAAAAACATCAATGCAGATCATAATCACACTAAAAACAAAGACAAAGGAAAAATCCTGATAGCAGCTCGAGGAAAAAAAAAGCCACATACACAGGAGAAACAATAAGACTGGGTTCTGATTATTCACCAGAAATCCTGCAGGCCAGAAGGCAATGGGATGACATACATAAAAACTTGAAAGAAAAAAAAATTGCCAACCAAGAATATATCCTGCAAAACTTTCGTTCAAATAGAATGGTGAAATAAGGACATTTCCTGATAAACAGAAAATAACAGAATATGTAAAAACGAAACCAAAGTTACAAGAATTATTAAAGGGAGTTCTTCAGTATGAGAACAAATAACATCAGACCACAGCCTGAATCTAAGATGTAAGATTGTACCAGTCAGATAGCAACCTAGGAAATGAATTCTCAAGTTCTATCCAAAACCAAAACAATTGCAACAGGGAACCAGAGAGTAAAATCTGAAAATGACAATGACATGAGAACAATAAAAGGGGAATAAAAGGTGTAGGTATAGAACTTTCTAATGGAGAGGAAGGCAAGGCGATACCATGTAATAATACACTGGTTCAAACCTAGGAGGATAATGGTAAATTTCGAGGAAACCACAAAGAAAGTTAAGAAACTACTCATCGAAATTCAGAAGAAAAACAAAAAGTCTGAATAAAAACAGAAATCTACAAAAACAAAAGAAATCCACAAACAGAAGGAACTCAGCACAGGAGAGTAAGAGGAACAAAGACAATGTTAGCGCCACAAAAAAACACAACAAAATGGCAGCAATAAACTCACACCTGTCAATAATTACACTAAATGCAAGTGGCCTAAATGCGCCCATAAAGAGACACAGAGTGACAGAATGGATAAAAAAACAGGACCCATCAGTATGCTACCTACAAGACACAACTTAAAAACAAAGGACATAAATTTATTAAAAATCAAAGGATGGAAAAAAATAAAATTTTATGTGCTTTATATATTTTTTTCCATCCTTTGATTTTTAAAAAATTTATAACTACCAAAAAAGAGCAGGAGTGGCAGTACCAATCTCAGATAAAATGGACATTAAAACAAAACCCACCATAAAAGACAAAGAAGGGCACTATATAATGATTAAAGGGATGATCCGTCATGAAGACTTCACCATAATAAACATCTACTCACCCAATGACATGGCTCCAAAATACATAAAACAAACTCTAACAGCAATGAAAAGAGAAATTGACAGTTCCACAATAACAGTAAGAGACTTCAACACACCACTCTTGGTAAAGGACAGAACATCTAGAAAGAACCTCAGCAAAGATACAGAAGATGTAAAGGCCACAGTCAGACAACTTGAACTCATAGAAATATATAGAACACTCCACCCATCAGCTGCAAAGTACACATCCTTTTCCAAAGTACATGGAACGTTCTCTAGAATAGACCACATCTTAGGCCACAGAGCAACTCTCAACAGAATCCAAAACACTGAGATAATACAAAGTATCTTCTCTGACCACAATGCCATCAAAGTAGAAATTAACAACAGGAAGACTAAGGAAAAAAAAATCAGTTCCGTGGAAACCGAATAACACTCTGCTTAAAAACCACTGGGTAATAGAAGCAATCAAAGATGGAATCGAAAAGTTCCTAGAATCAAATGAGAATGAAAACACATCATACCAAGACCTTTGAGATATAACAAAGGCAGTCATCAGAGGTCAATTTATAGCACTAGATGCACACATCAAAAAAGAAGAAAGGGGGGGCCAAGATGGCTGACTAGGTAGACGCTACCTTGGATCCCTCTTGCAACAAAGACTCTGAAAAACAAGTGAATCGATCACATACATGACAATCTACGAACGCTGAACAACAAACACAGATTTAAAGAGTTGACCTGAGTGACAGAGACGGAGAACGAACAACTACGGGGAAGCAGCTAACAAGCGGCCATCTAAGATGCATCAATTGGTCTCAGCCCACCTGGAGCAGGAGATCAGTGGGATGCCGACCCCAAATTCTCATAAAAAGACCATACTTAATGGTCTGACTGAGACTAGAGGAATCCCGGCGGTCATGGTCCCCAAACCTTCTATTGGCACAGGACAGGAACCATTCCGGAAGACAACTCATCAGACATGAAAGGGACTGGACAGTGGGTAGGAGAGAGATGCTGATGAAGAGTGAGCTAATTAAATCAGGTGGACACTTGAGACTGTGTTGGCATCTCCTGTCTGGAGGGGGGATGGGAGGATAGAGAGAGTTGGAAGCTGGCAAAATCATCACGAAAGGAGAGACTGGAAGGGTTGACCCATTAGGGGGAGAGCAAGTGGGAGTACGGAGTAAGGTGTATATAAACTTATATGTGACAGTCTGACTTGATTTGTAAACATTCACTTGAAGCTCAATTAAAGTTAATTAAAAAAAAACGTATATGCAAAAAAAAAAAAAAAGAAGAAGAAAGGGACAAAATCAAAACATTACTTACACAACTTGAACAAATAGAAAGAGAACAGCAAAAGAAGCCCACAGCCACCAAAGAAAGGAAATAAAAAGAGCAGAGCAGAAATAAATAGAGAATAGAAAAACAGTAGAAAGAAGCAATAAACCCAAAATTCGGTTGTTTAAAAGTATCAACAAAATTGACAAACCACTGGCCAAATTGACAAAAGAAAAACAAGAGAGAATGCAAATAACCAAAATAAGGAATGAAATGGGGGACATTACAACAGACACAACTGAAATAAAAAGGATCATAACAGAGTATTACGAAAAACTGCAGGAAATTTGAAAACCTACAGGAAATAGACAAATTTCTCAAAACACTCTACCTACCCAAACTCACACAAAATGCTGTTGAAAATCTGAACAGTCCCATAACAAGAAAAGAGACTGAAAAGTTAATTAAAAAAAAAAAAAAAAAACTCCCGACAATAAAAAGCCCTGGCCCAGATGGCAACACTGGAGAATGCTACCAAATATTCAGAGAAGAGCTTACAGCAGTACTACTCAAACTATTTCAGAACATAGAAAAGGAAGCAATATTTCCGAATTTATTCTATGAAGCCAGCATACCAATGATACCAAAGCCAGGCAAAGATACACAAAAAAAGAAAATTACAGGCCATTATCTCTCATGAATATAGATGCAAAAATTCTCAACAAAATTCTAGCCAATAGAATTCAGCATCATATCAAAAAAAGAATACACCACGACCAAGTAGGATTCATAACAGGTATGCAAGTATGGTTTAACATCAGAGAATCAATCAACGTAATCCACCATGTAAATAAAAGGAAAGAAAAGAATCACATGGTCATCTCAATTGATGCAGAAAAGCATTTGACAAGTCCAACACCCATTCCTGATAAAAATTCTCAATGAAATAGGTATAGAATGGAAATTTGTCAATATAGTAAAGGACATCTATGCAAAACCAATGCACAACATCATTCTCAATAGAGAAAGGCTGAAAACATTCCCCTTGAGAACAGGAACAGGACAAGGATGCCCTTTATCACCACTCCTATTTAACAGTGTGTTGGAAGTCTTAGCTAGAGCAATAAGGCAAGAAACAGAAATAAAGGGCATCCAAATTGGTAATGAAGAAGTTAAAATGTCCAAATTTGTGCATGACATGATACTAAGAAAATCCAAAAGACTCCATGAGAAAACTACTGGAACTAATAGGAAGATTCAGCAGACTTGCAGGACACAAGATAAACATACAAAATCAGTTGGTTTCCTATATACCAATAAAGAGAACGGTGAAAAGGAAATCAGGAAAACAATACCGTTTACAATAGCCCCTAAAAAAATACAAAACTTGGGAATAAATCTAACCAGGGATGTAAAAGACCTATACAAAGAAAACAAAACACTACTGCAAGAAACCAAAAGAGATATACCTATACATGCTCATGGATAGGTAGGCCCAACATTGTAAAAATGACAATTCTACCCAAAGTGATTTAAAAATACAATGCAATGCTGATACAAATACCAACAACATTCTTTAAAGAGATGGAAAAACTTATCATTAACTTTACATGGAAAGAGAAGGAGCCCCAGATAAGTAAAACACTATTGAAGAAGAAGAATAAGGTAGGAGGGCTCGCACTACCGGACCTCAGAACCTACTATACAGCTATACAGCTAGGGTAGTCAAAACAGCCTGGTACTGGTACAACGACAGATACATTGACCAATGGAACGGAATTGAGAACCCAGATGTAAATCCATGCACGGATGGTCACCTGCTCTTCAACAAGGGCCCAAAATCCATCAAATGGGGAAAAGCCAGTCTTTTTAACAAATGGTGCTGGCAAAACTGGATGTCCATCTTCAAAAAAATGAAATAGGGGCCATTCCTCACACCACTACAAAAACTAAGTCAAAAATGGATCAAAGACCTAAGTATAAAGCCAAAAATTACGAAGTTCATAGAAGAAAAAACAGGATCAATGCTAGAGGCCCTAATAAAAAAAAAAAAATAGAGGCCCTAATACAAAAGGATATAAATCACAACCAACAACACAAAAGCTCCAGAGAAAAACCTAGATAACTGGATCTTCTAAAAGTTGAACTCATCAAAGGACTTCACCAATAAAGTAGAAAGAGAACCTACAGACTGGGAAAAAATTTTTGGATATTACAAACCAGACAAAGGTCTAATCTCTAAAATCTATAAGAAAATCCAACACCTCTGCAACAAAAATACAAATAATCCAATTAAAAAATGGGCAAAGGAAATGAACAGACATGTCACCAAAGAAAACATTCTAGTGGCCAAAAGACACATGAGGAAATGCTCACGATCTCTAGCCATCAGAAAAATGCAAATCAAAACCACAATGAGAACCATCTAACCCCAGCAGTATTGGCATGAATTAATAAAACAGAAAACAACAAATATTGGACAGGCAGCGGGGAGACTGGAACTCTTATGCATTGCTGGTGGGAATGCAAAAGGATACAACCTTTTTGGAAAATGATATGGCGCTTCCTTAGAAAGATAGAAATAGAAATACCATAGGCTCCAGCAATCCCACTCCTAGGCATATATCCTAGAGAAATAAGCGTTGTCACACGAATAGATATATGTACACCCATGTTCATTGCAGCATTGTTCACCATATCAAAAAGATGGAAACAATGTAGATGCCCATCAACAGATGAATGGATGGACAAACTATGGTATGTACACACAATGGAGTATTATGCAATGCTAAAGAACAACAATGAATCTGTGAAGCATCACATGATGTGGGTGCATCTGGAGGACATTATAATGAGTGAAATAAGTCAATCACAAAAGGACAAATATTGTAGGAGACCACTACTGTAAAAACTTATGAAAAGGTTTACATACAAAAAGAAACAGTATTTGATGGTTACGAGGGAGGGGAGGGGTGGGGATAGAAAAACACTTAAAAGACAATAGATAAGTGGTAACTCTGGTAAAGGGTAAGACAGTACACAATACTGGGGAAGCCAGCACAACCTGTACAAGGCAAGGCCATGGTAGCTCCATAGACACATCCAATCTCCCAGAGGGACCAAATTGCTGGGCTGAGGGCTGTGGTGACCGTGCTCTCAGAAAACATCTAGCTCACGTAGCAGAAAAGAGTTTATAAAGACTATGTTCTACTTTCTAGTTTGGTGAGTAGCGTCTGTGGTCTTAAAAGCCCGTGAGCCGCCATCTACAATACTCCACTATTCTCACCCCATCAGGAGCAAGGTAAGATGAAGAAAACTAAAGACATAAGGGAAAGATTAGTCCAAAGGACTAATGGATCACATCTACCACTGCCTCCACCAGGGTGAGTCCAATACAGCTAGATGGACCCCAGCTACCACCACTGACTTCTCGGACAGGGGTCACAATAGAGGGTCCTGGACAGAGCTGGGGAAAACTGAAGAACAAAACTCTAACTCAAAAAGAAAGACCAGACTTGCTGACATGACAGAGACTGGAGAAACGCTGAGAGTATGGCCCCGGGAAACCCTTACAGCTCAGTAATGAGGCCACTCCTGAGGTTCACCATTTAGCCAAAGATTGAACAGGCCCATGGAACAAAATAAGACTAAAGGGGCACGCAAGCCCTGGGGCAGGGACTGGAAGGCAGGAGGGAACAGGAGCACTGGTAATAGGGAACCCAGTGCAGAGAAGGGAGAGCGTTGACATGTCTTCAGGTTGTTAACAAACATCATAGGACAATGTGTGTACTAACTGTTTGATGAGAAATTGGTTTGTTCTGTAAACTTTCATCTAAAGGTCAACAAAATAAAAAAAAATGTTTATTCACCCTGATGGAACAGGTGAGCAGTGGGATCCAGGCCTCAAATTCTCGTAAAAGGACCAGACTTAATGGTCTAACTGAGACTACAAAGACCTCGGAGGTCATGGTCCCCAGAGCTTCTATTAGCTCAAGACTGGAACCATTCCCCAAGACAACTCTTCCGACAAGGATTTCACTGGTGAAGAGTGAGTTTCTTGGATCAAGTAGACACATCAGACTACGTGGGCAGCTCCTGTCTGGAGGGGAGATGTGAAGGCCGAGGCGGACAGAAGCTGGCTGAATGGACACAGGAATACAGGGTGGAGAGGAATGCGCAGTCTCATTAGCAGGAGAGCAACTAGGAGTATATAGCAAGGTGTGTATAAATTTTTGTATGAGAGACTGACTTGATTTGTAAACTTCCACTTAAAGCACAATAAATATTAAAAAAAAAAAAAAAAAAACTCCTTGCAATTTTTTGCTATGTAACCCCATCCCCCGCAGTCCTTTGTTTGCCACACCTGATAAAACCTCACTGTTCTCTCTACAATTTGGAACAAGCTGTAGCATCTTGCCTGGGAGCTTGTGTTTGCCCGTTTCGTGGTTTTATCCTTCAATAAAACTCTTTATTTTTATTTCTTAAAAAAAAAAAGAAAAAGCCAAACCCATTGCTGTCAAGTCCATTGCAACTAGCAGAGTGTAAATCTGGTGTTTTACCGTGACACTTCCAAGTTCATCCTGATTCCATGTTACTTCCTTAATAAACCATGTAACTGTGAGTATGGCCTGTGAGTTGTGTCTGGCCACTGTCACAAGTTATCAAACCCAGCAGGGAAGTAGAGAGTGCAGTGGGGAGGACAGCTGGTGTCAGAATTAGCAAAAACTTTGAAGAGTGGAAGTGTGTCTGACCTCAACCTCATATGAGTCAGCTTTGTGCTGATGCTGATTCTCATCCTCCCTGAAGTCAAAGTTCGACACTATCGCTAACTCATTGCAGAAGGTGAAAAGCTTGTACATAAAATACTATCTTACTAAAACAAATTAAAGAAGACCTAAATAAATGAAAGGACAGTCTGTTTATGGACTGGAAGTCTTAACATAGCTAAGATGTCAATACTACCCAAAGCAACCTACAAATTCAATGCAATCCACATCAAACTTCCAACAGCCTTTTTTTGCAGAAATGGAAAACCAATTCTCGAATTTATATGGAAGAAGAAGGAGCCCCGAGTAGCTAAAGCAATCTTGAAGACGAACGAAGTTGGAGGACTCAGGCTTCCTGATTTCAAAACATGTTATAAACCCACACTAATTAAAACACCCTGGGATTGGTATAATAATAGACACATAGCTCAATGGAACAGTGTAGTGAGTCCAGAAATAAATTCATACATCTATGATCAGCCAAATTGTGACAAGGCTGCTAAATCTATTTAGGGGGGAAGGAAGTCTCTTCAATAAACTGTGCTAGAAAAACTGGATTTCCATGGGCAGACAAATGAATCAGAATCCATGCCTCATAGTATTCAAAAAATTTTTTAAATAGATGTAGAACCAAAATATGAAACTATAAAATTCTCACACTATAGGGGCACAGCTGTAGGATGTACTTCTTAATGATGGATTATCAGCTATGGCAACAAAAGGATCACTGAAGAGGGCATTCAGATGGCTTAAAAACACATGATAAGATGCTCAACATCATTAGTCATTGTTGCTGTTTGTTGCTGTCTAGTTGCTTATTAATATTTGTATCAGACGGGGTGATGAGTCATCATTTGTCTTATGAGCCCCTTCTCCACTTCCACCAAAGGGAGCATCGGGAGGACATTATAAACTGAGGATTAGCAAGAGAATTATATTCTTTGGGTTGAAGATACTTGCTTCTACCATCATCTCCCTAGTTACATACGCCACAAACCAGGAGTCATCCCTTTGCGGCAAGTGGTATGAAAGACTGTCTTTTTGGAAATCATTTTTTTACTTCATAGTTCTGAACCTGTATAGCCTTTAAGATATTTATTTTATAACTTTTGCTAGAAAAATATGTACATGTCTTAATTTTGTCATTAAAAATTCAACTTTGTATGGTATCCACCTCATATTCCCCAAGGTATCAAATAGTTTCTTACTCTCACTACCAAATACTTATAAAATGAACAAGCTGAATGAATAAAGATAAAAATACCTTTTATATATGAACTTTAGTATTCCCTAAGATTAAAAAGTAATATTTAGTTTTGAGAAATTATTTTATTATACCCCAATAATTGTCAAATGGAAGTACTCCAACACCTACGTAGAAACAAAAATAAATAAATAAATAGGTCACTTGAGAATTGACAGAACCCTTAAGACTAGTTGTGTATGTGGGATTTGAACTGTTCAGTTTCCACTGGAGAATGTGATGATGATCTTCAATGCTTTTGAGTTCACATTTGAATCTTCAGAGATTTGTCCCCAAAGGCAAACAATAACAGAAAGATGGCATGGATGCTATATAAATACAATGACTTTGGATGTATTACTGAAAGATGAATGAATTATTTCAAGAGGTAAGTAAGTTTTCAGCATCTGTGAGTGAACCTGACGTATTGATTATAATTCACCATTGAGAACACTTTCCTCCCCTAGATTGTGTCCATACTCACAAGTCATAGTTGGGTTACCTGGCAGATGTAAACAAGCAGTCAGCTAGCAAGTAACTTTGAATTCACTTAAGTTTCCAGTTAGGTTAGTGTAAAAAAATGAACTTAATTCGAATTATTAGGACTCCTTATTTATCCACCCATAAGTCCAGAAACACTATCTACACGCAACATTCAGCCACAATGCTAATTAATTCATTACTTTCTAGATTCTTTGGAGATTTATTATTTTAATCATCTTTGCAGAAAGATTTACTTTATTTATAGGTCTGAGCGCTCTAGGATCACAGTCAACAAGACACAATGGGCATAGCCACTGGGTTTGGTTTTTCCTTTTTGTAGAAAGATTTACTTTATTTATGGGTCTGAGTGCTCTAGGATCACAGTCAACAAGACACAATGGACAAAGCCCAGTATAAAAAGCCAGAGAATGTGCAGATGAGGGTCAACCTGGCCACTAGCTGGGTGATCCTGGCTAAACTTCTTAACTTGTGAGGCTATACTTTATTCAGTTGTATATTATGTCAATAATAATATTATTTCTTTCTACAATACTCCAATTAGAAAACATTGGTACAGTAGAAAATGATTTGATTTGTTTGGATAACTGCACTTCAATTACATCCTGAGTATCAGTCATACAGTGCTTTGTATGGTGATTAGATTGATATTTCACACTCCTTCATAAAACAATAATATTTCAACTACAAATATTTAATAAATTTGCAAAAGGTGACTATTCCCTAATTTGAAACTCCTGTGTCATATTACTGTCAAGGATAACTGTATTTCTCCTTTAAAATAATGCTCTTGTTTAACTGATAGACTTTGTGAACTATATAACTAACTAGGTATCTGTTTTATATATTAGCTATCAGAAAGCAGAAAGGCTAATCTCCTTAACTAATTTCTAAGTATACTCAACTTCATCAGTATAATTGTTCAATATCATTAATGTTATAGTTACTAAAGAAGTTGACTGGATTCAAACTCTGGGGTTCATATTCTGATTCCACCACTTCCTATGCAACTTTAGGCAAGTTACTTAACCTTTCTGGTATCAGTTTCCTTATCTCTGAAATGGGAATAATAAAATACCTAATATTATTTCATGGAAATTAACACAGAAGTATGTATATAAAATGCTTAGTCCTGTGTGGGTTGTTTAGTAAGCATTAATTAATATTAGCTATTATGCTAATTTTAAGTATGTAATCGAATATTTATACATTTTTTTAACTTACCAATCCTTTTGTTATTTGCATAAGTCTTATGTTTTCTAATTTTTACATTTAGAGTCACTTTGAATGCTTTATTGTGAAAAATAATATTAGGAAGAAAACAATACATTATTTCAACCAAGTTTATCTGATGCTTTTAATAAAAGTGATTAAAAACCTAGAGAGGGACTCATCACTACATATAAATATATGCTTTTTGGGGGGTTTTAAGTAAACCTTAAATTTTTAAAAACAAAACTTGTAAAATTTACTTATAAAGACTTCCATGTATATATATACAAAAATGAAACCATGAAATTCATAGCTTCTTTAATGCAATATTTTCATCACAGGCCCTTTTTGAACCAGCTACAGCGTCTCATGGATTCTCTGGTGGATGGGAACCACACTGCAGTGACAGAGTTCATTTTATTGGGCTTAACACAAGATCCTACCCTTCGGGTCGCCCTCTTCATGGTCATCCTGTGCATCTATCTGGTGACCATATCTGGCAATCTCAGCACAATCATTCTGATCAGAATCTCTCCTCAGCTCCATCGTCCTATGTATCTTTTCCTGAGCCACTTGGCTTTGAGTGACATAGGGCTTTCATCCTCTGTCACACCAAATATGCTTGTAAACTTCCTGGTGGAGAGAAATACAATCTCCTACATTGGATGTGCGATCCAACTTGGATCAGCTGCTTTCTTTGGGACAGTTGAGTGCTTTCTTCTGGCTGCCATGGCCTATGATTGCTTTGTAGCAATCTGCAACCCACTGCTTTATTCAACTAAAATGTCCACGAAAGTCTGTGAGCAGTTATTATCTGTGGCTTATGTAGGTGGTTTTTTCGATGCTTCCTCCTTTACGATTTCCTTCTTTTCTTTATTCTTCTGTGGACCTAATTGAGTCAATCATTTTTTCTGTGATTTTTGCTCGTTTAGTTGAACTGATGTCAGTATCCCTGCAGTGGCCCCCTCATTTTTTTGCTGGCTCCATCATTGTGGTCACAGTGCTTGTCATAGCCATCTCCTATGTCTACATCCTCATCACCATCCTGAAGATGCACTCCACCGAGGGCCGCCACAAGGCCTTCTCCACCTGCACCTCCCACCTCACTACAGTCACTCTGTTCTATGGGACAATTACATTCATTTACGTGAAGAATCATATCAGATTACTATGAAAAATTTTACTCTAACAAATTTGAAAACCTAGAATGGATGAATTCCTAGAAACACACTACCTACCTAAACTAACACAAACAGAGGTAGATCAACTAAATAGACCCAAAACAAGGATTGAAAAGGTAATAATAAAAAACTCCTAACAAAAAAAGTCCTCACCTGGACAGCTTCACTGCAGAGTTTTACCAAAATTTTAGAGAAAAATTAACACCACTGCTACTAAATGTATTTCAGAACATAGAAATGGACAAAATACTCCCAAACTCATTCTATGAAGCCAGCATATCCCTGATACCAAAACCCCATAAAGACACCACAAGAAAAGAAAATTACAGACCTATATCCCTTATGAACTCATATGTAAAAATGTTTAACAAAATTCTAGCCAATACAATTCAACAACATATCAAAATAATAATTCCCATGACCAAGTAGGATTTGTACCAGGAATGGTTAAACATTACAAAAACAATTAATGCAATCCATCATATAAATAAAACAAAAGACAAGAACCATATGAACTTATCAATTGATGCAGAAAAGGCATTTGACAAAGTTCAACAGCCAGTCATGATAACAAACTCTCAGTAAAATAGAAATAGAAGGAAAATTTCTCAATATACTAAAGGGCATTTATACAAAGTCAACAGCCAACATCTTCCTTAATGGACAGAGTCTGAAAGCATTCCCCTTGAGATCGGGAACCAGGCAAGGATGCCCTTTATCACCACTCTTATTCAACATTGTGCTGGAGGTCCTAGCCCAAGCTGATAGGCTAGATAAAGAAATAAAGGGCATCCAGATTGGTAAGGGAGAAGTAAAAGAATCTCTATTTGCAGATGACAGGATCTTATACACAGAAAACCCAAAAGAATCCTCAAGAAAACTATTGAAACTAACAGAAGAGTTCAGCAGAATATCAGAATACAAGACAAACATACAAAAATCAGTTGGATTCCTCTACACCAACAAAAAGAACATCGAAGAGGAAATCACTAAATCGATACTATTTACAGCACCCCCAAGAAGATAAAACACCTAGAAATAAATCTTGCCAGAGATGTAAAAGACCTATACAAAGAAAACTACAAGCAGCTACTGCAAGAAACCAAAAGAGACCTAGTAAGTGGAAAAACATACCTTGCTCATGGCTAGGAAGACTCAACATTGTAAAAATGTCTATTCTAACAAAAGCAATCTATAGAAACAATGCAATTGTGATCCAAATTAAAATGATATTTTTTAATGAGATGGAGAAACAAACCACCAACTTCATACGGAAGGGAAAGAGGCCCTGGAGAAGTAAAGTATTACTGAAAAAGAAGAACCAAGAGGAAGGCCTCACTCTACCTGATTTTAGAACCTACTATACTCCCACAGTAGTCAAAACAGCTTGGTATTGGTACAACAACGGATACATAGACCAATGGAACAGAATTGAGAATCCAGACATAAATCCATCCACATATGAACAGCTGATATTTGACAAAGGCCCAAAGTCAGTTAAATGGGGAAAAGACTGTCTCTTTAACAAATGGTACTGGCATAACTGGATATCCATGGGCAAAAAATTAAAACAAGACCCATATCTCACACTATGCATAAAAACCAACTCAAAATGGATCAAAGACCTAAATATAAAATCTAAAATGATAAAGATCATGGAAGAAAAAATAGTGACAACACTAGGAGCCATAATACATGGCATAAACAGTGTACAAATGATTACTAACAATACAGAACAGAAACTTGATAACTGGGAGCTCCTAAAAATCAAACACCTGTGCTCATTCAAAGACTTCAACAAAAGAGTAAAAAGATTACCTACAGACTGGGAAAAATTTTTAGCTATGATATTTCCGATCAGCATCTGATCTCTAAAATGTACATGATACTGCAAAACCTCAACTGCAAAAAGACAAATAACCCCATTAAAAAATGGGCAAAGGATATGAACAGGCACTTCACTAAAGAAGACATTCAGGCAGTGAACAGATACATGAGGAGATGCTCACGATCATTAGCCATTAGAGAAACGCAAATCCATCTCACTCCAACAAGGCTGGCATTAATCCAAAAAATATGAAACAAGAAATGATGGAGAGGTTGTAGAGAGACTGGAACGCTTCTACACTGCTGGTGGGAATGTAAAATGGTACAACCACTTTGGAAATCAAATTGGTGATTCCTTAAGAGGCTAGAAATAGAATTGCCATATGATCCAGCAATCGTACTCTTTGGACTATATCCTAGATAAATAAAAGCCTTCACACGAACAGATATACACACATCCATGTTCATTGCTGCACTATTTACAATACCAAAGAGATGGAAGCAACCAAGGTGCCCCTAACAGTAGAATGGATAAATAAATTATGGTATAGTCATGCAATGGAATACTATGCATCGATGAAGAACAATGATGAATCTATGAAACATTTTGTAAGATGGAGGAATCTGGAAGGCACTATGCTGAGTGAAATTAGTTGCAAAAAGCCAAATATTGCATAAGACCACTATTGTAAGAATTTGAGAAATAGTTTAAACAGAGAAGAAAACATTCCTTGCTGGTTATGAAAGGGGGGGAGGAGGGATGGAGGGAGACGGGTTTTCACTACTTAGATAGTAGATAAGAACTATTTTTGGTGAAGAGAAAGACAACACACAATACAGGAGAGGTCAGCACAACTGGACTAAACCAAAAGCAAAGAAGTCTCCTGAATAAACTGAATGCTTCGAAGGCCAGCGTAGCAGGGACGGGGGTTTGGGGACCATGGTTTCAGGGGACATCTAAGTCAATTGGCATAATAAAATCTATTAAGATACCATTCTGCATCCCATTTTAGAGAGTGGCGTCTGGGGACTCAAACGCTAGCAAGTAGCCATCTAAATTGCATCAGTTGGTCTCAGCCCACCTGGAACAAAGGAAAATGAAGAACACCAAAGTCACAAGGTAATTACGAGCACAAGAGACAGAAAGGGCCACATAAACCAGAGACTACATCGACGTGAGACCAGAAGAACTAGATGGTGCCTGGCTACATCCAATGATTGCTGTGACAGAGAACCCCTGAGGGGGCAGGAGAGCAGTGGGATGCATATCAAAATTCTCCTTAAAAGACCAAACTTAATGGTTTGACTCAGACTAGAAGGACACCAGTGGTCATGGTCCCCAGACCTTCTGTTAGCCCAAGACAGGAACCATTCCCAAAGCCAACTCTTCAGACAGGGATTGGACTGGACAATGGGGCAGAAAATGATACTGGTGAAGAGTGAGCTTCTTAGAGCAAGGAGACACGAGAGACTATGTTGGCATCTCTGGTCTTGAGGGGAGACGGGAGGGCAGATGGGGTCAGAAGCTGGCCAAATGGACTAGAAAAGAGAGACTTGGAGGGAATGAGTGTACTGTCTCATTAGTGGGAGAAAAATTAGGAGTATATAGCAAGGTGTTTATACAGTTTTGTAAGAGAGACTGACTTGATTTCTAAACTTTCACTTAAAGCACAATAAGAAATATTTAAAAATTTATACAGAGTGCTTCTAATATTTCTAGTATTCTGTACTCTATGGCAAATATAAGTGACAAAGGTGTCTGCCCTCCTGGAATTAATAGTCTAGCAGAGAGGACAGAAATGAAACTAAAAATACCTGATATAGACTATTAGAAGTTGGTGAGTGCTATGGAGAGAGAAAACGCAAAGCAAAGGAAAGGAGACTGACATGTCAGTGTAGACCTCAGTGAGAAGCTAACATGTGAACAAAGGATTGAAGTTGGTGAAACACTTCATGCCAGCTGTGGTGCTGCCTCTGTACACACATGCAGTTGACTTTTGAGGCTTCTGTTCCAGCAGTGGCAGGCTTGGTAATTTTAATCAATTCTCATGGTGAACACAACTAAATAAAACTTAAGAAAATATTAAATACATCATAAAATCACATTAGGGCTTACAGGATAATAAGTGAGAACCCATATAAACTGTGATTACCCAGAAAAGTGAGCTCAGCACACAGAAGTGCATTTATAATGAGGAGATTTGAGAAGCAGAAGAAAAAGCTAAGAACTGGGGCTGTGGATTTAGTGTTCTTTTGGAGCGAGAGAGGCAGAAGTAAAGCCTAGGACATGTCCAGGTGAGAAGTCTAATTCATACACCTCATATACACCGTGATGGTAGGGAGAAATATGAAGTAAACAAGCCTTTGTACAGATTTGCATCCCTGGAAATCTAGGGACAGTCAAGCCTGGAACTTGGGTTAAGGTGGTCTAAGACAAGGTGACTTGAATAAATACATGAACATCCTATCTGGAGAAAGGTCTTCATTCTAAGCCATTATTTTTCCTGCCAATAATTATGACCATTGAAGAGTGAAAAATAATGCCTAACACAAAAGGAAACAAGAAACGAAACATAGGAACCAGTAGGAACAACAGACCACAGAAAATAAATCACTAAGATATGGGAATTAACAGAGACTAAGAAATAAAAGAAACTTAAAAATAAATACAATCAACTCAACAAAATACTAGGAAACCAAATCAAAACATATATTAAAGGATTATATACCATAATCAAGTGAGATTTATTCCAGGAAGGAAAAATCAACAGTAGAAAATCAATCAATGTAATATAGCAAACTAATAGAATACAGGAAAGGACCACTTGTTCATCTCAATACGTACAAAAATGCATTTGACAAAATTCAACACCCTTTCATGATAAAAACAAGATAGGAATATGAGGGAAATGAGTTTCCTTGTGTAGCCTTTTGCCTTGCTTCTGCATAAGAAAGAGAGAGGAAGAACTCAGCTTGGGAAATTTTTCTCCTGGGCCCTGAGGAATTGTTATTATTTCCCTTGTTACAGTTACCCAGGGAAGAAGCCAGTCCTGCCAGTAGAAAATGTCAGTTATTATGAAATAGATGGAGCTACTTGAGAGGGGATTGGTCAGTGTAGCCCAGCGAGGGGATTGGTCAGTTATTACACAAGGAGATACGTAAAATCTGCCCAAGAAGATTGAGCCACTTACCTATATAAGCAACCATCCCACAGAGTTTGAGGGGGTACCTGTCTAACATCAAGAAGAGCCTGAAATGGAGAGTGTCTTCTGGACCGGGGCTCCTGTGCTGAGAACCTCCTAGATCCAGAAGACAGAGAGAGCTGTAGCACTGAAGAACAGGGTGAGACAGCATGGTGGGCCAACCCATGAAGAATGAGAACTTAGGGCTTTTAGGTAGGAGGACTGCTGCTGTTTTGTGGTGCCTTCGGGTACTTGTTAGTAGAGCTAATAAGCTCCAGGCCAGGCATGAGCAGGGGTAGAGGTCAGGCCCATGGAGAGACAGAGGCCAGGCCAGCGGGAGCAGAGGTAGAGGCAAGGCCCATAACCTGAGAGTGAGGGCCAGCATCCACAGCTAAGCAGAAGCCGTCCTGATAGAAGAACTATATCCTGAGTTATTCCTGTTATTTCTCCGTATGTGGACTTTAAAATTTAAACTAAGGTACTGGCATAACTGAAATGGATGACTTCAGTGCTAAATTAAAACTCCATTCTGAATTAAACTGAAATCTTAACTATTCCTGTTCTAAAGAGAAAATTTAGCCATTTTGTCAAAATTTAACTGCTCGGAACACAAAGGGAGCAAGAGTCAGGATTTCTGGCTGGGATGAGGAATTGTTTGTTGACGGTGTTTATTAAGCATGTTTATTCAGCTCGGTCTTAAAAGAATGCCTGTCTCAAGCATGTCCATAGGTTAGGAAATAGGATTACAATTAATTATGTTAAGAAGAAGCCTATAACTGTCCCATAACTCTGTAACCAAGATGACGTAAATGTCAATTAACCAAGCCTTAGTCAAACTACGCTTTCACTCACTGGAATCTTCCACTCCATTTCTGTTCTTTTTTAAACCTGTAACTAGGTAAAGTCAAAAGTCTGTTACCTTGAAATGAGGGAAGAGGGAGACATACAGCTATAATAAAAATTATTCGTAACAAAATGCCTTCTTAAACAAATCTCAGGATGTAACAACCTCAGAATGTATCAGATAGACTTACTGATGTTAAGAAAAATGTCTTGGTCAAATATGTTAGAGAGGTTAGAGATTAATGTGAAGAAAGCTTGTAGTTTGAGAAAATTCTTGTATTTTTTGCAATGTAACCCTCCCCTCCACCCCCTGTGTCTGCAGTCCTTGTTTGTTCCACCTGATAAAACCTCACTATTGTCCCTGCAATTTGGAACACACTGCAGCATCTTGCCTGGGTGTTTGTGTTTGCCCGTTTCATAAAATGTTTTATCCTTAAGTAAAACTCTTTGTTTTTATTTCCAAAAAAAAACCCCAAATTCAAACCCATTGCCATCGCGTCGATTCCAACTAGCAGAGTGTAAATCTGGTGTTTCACCATGACACTTCCAAGTTAATCCTGATCCCATGTTACCTCCTTAATGAACCATGTAACAGTGAGTATAGTCTGTGACATGTGTGTGGCCATTGTAAGAAACTATCAAACCCGGCAGAGAAGTAGAGAGTGCACTGGGGAGGACAGCTGGTGTTAGAATTAGTAAAAACTTTAAAGACTGGAAGTATGTCTGATCTTAACCTCATAGGAATCAGCTTTGTGATGAATCTCATTCTCCCTGAATTTAGTTAAGGTCCGGTGCCAGTGCCACCGACACCTCATTGCAGAAGGTGAAAGACTTGTACATATAATAGTATAAGACATTACTAAAACAAATTAAAGAAGACCTAAATAAATGAAAGGACAGTGTGTGTTCATGGATTGGAAGGCTTAAAAAGCTGTCAATACTACCCAAAGCAATCTACAAATTCAGTGCAATACCCATAAAATTCCAAAAGCCTTTTTTGCAGAAATGGAAAACCAATTCTCACATTTATTTGGAAGGAGAAGGAGCAAAGAGCTAAAGCAATCTTGAAGGAGAACAAAGTTGGAGGACTCAGGCTTCCTGATTTCAAAACATACTATAAAGCCACAGTAATTAAACCAGCCTGGGACTGGTATAATAGCAGACATATACATCAACGGAACAGCATTGAGAGCCCATAAATAAAATCATACATCTATGATCAAATGATTTTTGATAAGGATATTTATTTAGTTGGGAAATAAATCTCTTCAATAAATTGTGCTGAAAAAATTGGATTTCCATGTGCAGAAAAATAAATCAGAATCCATAACTGTTGGTGCTGTTAGGCACCGTTGAGTCGATTCCAACTCGTAGCGACCCTATGCACAACAGAACAGAACACTGCCTGGACCTGAGCCATCCTTACAATCGTTGTTATGCTTGAGCTCATTGTTGCAGCCACTGTGTCAATCCACCTCGTTGAGGGTCTTCTTCTTTTCCACTTACCCTGTACTCTGCCAAGCATGATGTCCTTCTCCAGGGACTGAGCCCTCCTGACAACATGTCCAAAGTATGTAAGATGCAGTTTCGCCATCCTTGCCTCTAAGGAGCATTCTGGCCGCACTTCTTCCAAGACAGATTCGTTCGTTCTGTTGGGAGTCCATGGAATATTCAATATTCTTTGCCAACACCACAATTCAAAGGCACCAACTCTTCTTTGGTCTTCCTTATTCATTGTCCAGCTTTCACATGCATATGATGTGATTGAAAATACCATGGCTTGGGTCAGGCTCACCTTAGTCTTCAGGGTGACATCTTTGCTTTTCAATACTTTGAAGAGGTCTTTTGCAGCAGATTTGCCCAATGCAATGCGTCTTTTGATTTTTTGACTGCTGCTTCCATGGCTGTTGATTGTGGATCCAAGTAAAATGAAATCCTTGACAACTTCAATCTTTTCTTCGTTTATCATGATATTGCTCGTTGGTCCAGTTGTGAGGATTTTTGTTGTCTTTATGTTGAGGTGTAATCCATACTGAAGGCTCTGGTCTTTGATCTTCATTAGTAAGTGCTTTAGGTCCTCTTCACTTTCAGCAAGAAAGGTTGTGTCATCAGCATAAGACAGGTTGTTAATGAGTCTTCCTCCAATCCTGATGCCCCATTCTTCTTCACATAGTCCAGCTTCTGGTACTAGTTGCTCAGCATACAGATTAAATAGGTATGGTGAAAGAATACAACCCTGACGCACACCTTTCCTGGCTTTAATCCAATCAGTATCCCCTTATTCTGTCCAAAGAACTGCCTCTTGATCTATGTCAAGGTTCCTCAAGAGCACAATTAAGTGTTCTGGAATTCCCATTCTTCACAGTGTTATCCATAGTTTGTTATGATCCACACAGTCAAATACCTTTGTATAGTCAATAAAACACAGGTAAACATCCTTCTGGTATTCTCTGCTTTCAGCCATGATCCATCTCACATCAGCAATGATATCCCTGGCTCCATGTCCTCTTCTGAAACCAGCCTGAATTTCTGGCAGTTCCCTGTCGATATACTGCTGCAGCCGTTTTTGAATGATCTTCAGCAAAATTTTGCTTGCATGTTGTATTAATGATATCGTTCTATAATTTCCACATTCAGTTAGATCACCTTTCGTGGGAATAGGCATAAATATGGATCTCTCCCAGGCAGTAGGCTAGGAAGCTGTCTTCCATATTTCTTGGCATAGACGAGTGAGCACCTCCAGCGCTGCATCTGTTTGTTGAAACATCTCAATTGATAGTCCACCAATTCCTGGAGCCTTATTTTCGCCAATGCCTTCAGAGCAGCTTGGACTTCTTCCTTCAGTACCATCGGTTCCTTATCATATGCCATCTCTTGAAATGGTTGAACATCGACTAATTCTTTTTGGTATAATGACTCTGTGTATTCCTTCCATCTTCTTTTGATGCTTCCTGTGTCGATTAATATTTTGCCTACAGAATCTTTCAGTATCACGACTTGAGGCTTGAATTTTTTCTTTGGTTCTTTCAGCTTGAGAAACACAGAGCGTGTTCTTGCCTTTAGGTTTTCCATCTCCAGCTCTTTGCACCTTTCATTATAATACTTTACTTTGTCTTCTCGAGAGGTCTTTTGAAATCTTCTGCTCAGTTCTTCTACTTCATGAATTCTTCCTTTTGCTTTAGCTGCTGGACACTCAAGAGTCTCCTCTGACGTCCATCTTGGTCTTTTCTTTCTTTCCTTCCTTGTCAATGACCTCTTGCTCTCTTTATGTATAATGTCCTTGATATCATTCTACAACTCATCTGGTCTTGGGTCACCAGTGTTCAATGTGTCAGATTTATTCTTCAGATGGTCTCTAAATTCAGGTGGGATGTATTCAAGGTCATATTTTGGCCCTCGTGGACTTGCTCTGATTTTCTTCGGTTTCAGCTTGAACTTGCATATGAGCAATTGATGGTCTGTTCCACAGTCGGCCTCTGGCCTTGTACAAACTGATGATTTCGAACTTTTCCATTATCTCTTTCCACAGATATAGTCAATTTGATATCTGTGTGTTCCATTTGGCGAGGTCCATGTGTATAGTCACTGTTTATGTTAATGAAAGAAGGTATTTGCAATGAAGAAGTTGATGGTCTTGCAAAATTCTATCATTTCATCTCCATCATTGTTTCCAACACCAAGACCATATTTTCCAATTACTGATCCTTCTTCTTTTTTTCTAACTTTCACATTCCAATCGCCAGTAATTCTCAATGCATCTTGATTGCATGGTCGATCAATTTCAGACTGTAGCAGCTGATAAAAATCTTCTATTTCTTCATCTTTGGCCCTAGTGGTTGGTGCGTAAATTTCAATAATGGTTGTATTAAGTGGTCTTCCCTGTAGGCATACGGATATTATCCTATCACTAACAGCATTGTACTTCAGGACAGATCTTGAAATGTTCTTTTTGATGATGAATGCAACACCATTCTTCAAGCTGTCATTCTCAGCATAGGAGACTATATGATTGTCTGATTCAAAATGGCCAATACCAGTCCATTTCAGCTCACTAATACCTAGGATATCAATGTTTATGCATTCCAGTTCATTTTTGAATGATTTCCAATTTTCCTAGATTCATACTTCATACATTCCAGGTTCCCATTATTAATGGATGTTTGCAGTTGTTTCTTCTCATTTTGAGTCGTGCCACATCAGCGAATGAAGGTCCCGAAAGTTTTACTCCATCCACGTCATTAAGGTTCACTCTACTTTGAGTCCATACCTAATACTATTAAAAATTTTTTTAAATAAATGAAGAACCGAAATACAAAACCGTAAGATTCTTACAACAAAATGTGGGAGCACAGCTATAGGATGTACTTCCTAAGGATGGATTATCAGATATGATAGCCAAAGGATCACTGAAGAGGACATTCAGATGGCTTAAAAACACATGGAAAGATGCTCAACAGCATTAGTTATTGCTGTTGTAGTTGCTGTCTAGTGGCTTATTAGTACTTGTATAGGATGGAGTGCTGGGTCGCTATGTTTATGAGCCACTTTCCCACTTCCACCAAGGGGAGCACTGGTAGGACTTTATAAAGTAAGGATTAGGAAGAGAATTATATTGAGTCATCGGGTTGAAGATACTTGCTTCTACCATCATCTTTCTAGTCACATAAGCCACAAACCACTAGTCACCCCTTTGTGGCAATGCAGTAAGAATACTGTCTTATTAAATTATGCATAACTTTTTTATTTCATAGTTCTCAAGCTATACAACTTTTACGGTACTTATTTCATAACTTTTGCTGGAAAAAAAATATGTACATATCTTAAATAATTTTGTTATTCAACATTCAACTTTACATGCTGTTCTACCTCATATTTCCCAAGGTATCGAACAGACTTTCTTATTCTCACTACCAAATACTTACAAAATGAACAAGCTGAATGAATGAATGAAGATAACGTTACCTTTTATGTATGAACTTAAGTATTCCTTAAGACGAAATATCAAAGTAAATTAAAAACTAACATTTAGTTATGAGAAATTAATTTTATTATATCCCAGTAATTGTCAAATGAAAGTGCACCAACACCTACATAGAAACAAAAATATATTAATAAACAGGCCACTTGAGAATTGACAGAACCCTTAAGACTAGTCGTGTATGTGTGATTTGAACTGTTCAGTTTCCACTGGAGGATGTGATAATGATCTTTGGTGCTTTGAATTCACATTTGAATCTTCAAAGAACTTTATCCCCAAAGGCAAACAATATTAGAATGATAGTGTGGCTGCTATATAAATACAATGACTTTGGATTTATCTCTGAAAGTTAAACAAATTATTTTAAGAGGTAAGATTTCAGCATTTATGAGTGAATCTGAAGTATTGACTATAATTCACCATTGAGAATACTTCACTCTCTAGGATTGTGTCTGTACTCAGAAGCCATAGTTGGGGAACCAGGCAGATATAATTAGGCCATCAGCTAGCAAGTAACATTGATTGAATTCTTTAAGATTCTTGTCAGAGTAGTGTGAAAAAATGAGCTTCATTCAAAATACCAGGACTCCTTATTTATCCCTCCATCATTCCAGAAATTCATATAATCTTTAAAACTATCTATACATGACATTTGCCACAATGCTAACTAATTCGTTAGCATCTAGATTCTTTGGGGATTTTTCATTCTAAACATCTTTGCAGAAAGATTTACTTTATAGGTCTGAGTGCTCTAGGATCACAGTCAACAAGACTCAATGGACAAAGTTCAGGATAAAAAGCCAGAAAATTTGCAGATGAGTGTCATCCTGGCCACTAGCTGGGTGATCCTGGCTAAACTTCTTAACTTGTGAGGCTATACTTTATTCAGCTCTATACTATGTCAAAAATAATATTATTTCATTCTACAATACTCCAATTAGGAAACATTGTTACAGTAGAAAATGATTTGATTTATTTGGATAATTGCACTTCAATTACATCTTGAATATTAGTCGTATGGTGTTTTGTATGGAGATTCGATTGATATTGCACACACCTTCATAAAACAATATTTTAACTACAAATATTGAATGCATTTACAGAAGGTGACTATTCCCTAATTTTAAATTCCTGTGTTGTATTAACATGAACAATAATTGTATTTCACCCACTAGCACAAGTTGCTTAAACTCCTCGTTCTCCTTTTTCTCATGTGAAAAATAAGCATAATAAAAAGCAGGTCACTTTACATAATTATTGTAATTGTGAGTATTAAATTTATGTAAAATGTTAAGCATAATTCTTGGCACAAAATAAGCTCTGAATGAATGCTGGTTCTTATTTTGTTGGAGGAAACCCCTACTTCACTCATTCTTCAGAAAGAGAGAGATAAGAGTTTCTAAAATTAGGATTAGCAAGAGAATTAGAATAAGATTTTTGTCTTCAGATTGACAGCACATGTTTACCACGACTATCCTCTCTACACTGTAAATTACTCCTCAGGAGGGAACCCACGGAGGCATTGACAGTGAGTGAAAGAGTATTTCTTGTCTGGAATTCCTCCAAGATTCTTTTTAGACTTTAGCTCTCTAACTTACACATTTTTCAAGATGTGTATTTTCTAACCTTTGCTATAATAATTACTGTACATGTCTTAATAATTCTTGTTATTTAAAATTCAACTTTACATAAAGTTCCATCTTATATTCCCCAAGGTACTTAATGACTTGTAAATATCCGTAAAAAATATTTACCAGTGAACAACACAGAATGGATAAAGCTAAGACTACCTTTTTATATCTGTAGTTCAGTACTGAGTATCCCTTAATCAGAAATACCAAAGTAAACTTGGAAGCAACAGTTAGGTAGAAAACCGAAACCAAACCAGTTGCCATGGATTCGACTCCAACTCATAGAGACTCTTTACACTGTATTCCCCAAGTTACAGAACTGTGCATGAACATCTATGGAGAAACAAACGAATAAACTGAGCACTTGAGAATTTACAGAATCCTGGGCGGAAAGCCTGGTGGCGCAGTTGTTAAGCGCTGTGGCCGCTAACCAAAGGGTCAGCAGTTTGAACCTGCCAGGTGCTCCTTGGAAACTCTGTGGGGAAGTTCTGCCCTGTCCTACAGGGTCGTTATGAGTCAGAAAACCCTGGGCGGCAGTGGGTTTAGTTCTGGTTCTGTGTGGCCGGCAGCTGCTCAGTGTGCCCTCCAGACTGTGATAACGCTCTGTGGGGCTTCGGAATTCACATCTGGGTCTCCAGAGTCTTCAGAGATTTATCCCCAAAGGCAAACGATAGTAAATGATGATCCATGAAACCACAGTGACTTTAGAATTGTTAGCAAAGATGAGTGAGTTCTCATTCCAAGAGGTAAGAATTTCTTTCTTTTTTTTAAATGAATCTGAAAATTGATTTTCATTTACCATCTGAGAGACATTACTTTCTAAGGCTGTCTGTACTCACAGGTCAAGGACGGCAAACGGCACACGTAATCAACCAATCAACCAGCCAGTAAGAATCTCTGGCTGATTTACTCTGTTTCCACAATCAGTTTCATGTGAATAAAAAGGGATAATCCAAGTTACCAGGATTCCATATGACCAGAGATTTATACGATCATTCAACACCATCTGAACGAGAAATTTATGCAGTTAAAAAACAAAACAAAAAAACCAGTGGCATGGAGTGGATTCCAAGATGCATTGGGTATTTATTGTTAGTAAATAGCTTGGCAGAAAAACTTACTTTGCTTATGGGTCTGAATGCTTTTAACAGTGGACAAGTTCAGAATGTAAAGCTGGAATATTTGAAGATGTGAAACAGCATAGCCACTAGGGGGGTGATCCTCGGTAAACTTTAAAAATTTTTAGGTTACACTTTATTCAGCTGTACACAGGCATGCGTGGCTTAAAACATTGCACAGCGTATAGTCCATGGTCTCATGAAGTTCTTTTTGTTTTTTTTTTAATGGAAAGCAGCTCTCCTTTTGTGTATTTGTCCCTAATGGTTTTAATGGAGCTCTGGTGGCTTATTGGCTAAGAGCTGGCTGCTAACCAGACATCAGTAGTTCAAATCCACTAGTTGCTCCTTGGAAACCCTATAGTGCAGTTCTACTCTGCCCTATAGGTCACTGTGAGTTGGAATTGACTTGCCCACGACTAGTGTGTTTGCTTTTTTAAAATCGTTTTAAAGACCCTAAACCCAGACCCCTTTAGCACTGGACAACCAGTGGGTTATAGGCAGTTGAGTCAGAGGACTCGGCTCTGGGCACCGGCTCTTAGTTTTTCTCAGGCAGTGGCTGAAGCTGCGGCTACGGGGCCCGGGGGTACTCCTGCAGTTCAGCCTGGCAGACCATCCGGCTGGGCCCACTCTGCCCTCTCCCACCTGACTTCCTTACCTCCTGTGACTCTGCTCCTACCACCACCTGTTCCACTGGCCTCTGCCTGCAGCTCCAGCACTAGAAGCAGTGGCAATAGCAGCGACAAGGACGACTGGAAGCTGGCTCCCAAAAGGTTTTTAACATGGTGTTAGCATGATGTCCAAATCACCTAACATCCTATTTCACAGAACGTGTCATGGACCAATGCATATCTGTATTATGTTAAGAACAGTATAATTTTATTCTACAGTGCTCCAATTAGAAAACATTATTAGAGTAGGAAATTATTTTATTTGCTTGAATAAATGCACTTGACTTATGTCCTGATTATCAATCATAGAGTGTTTTGCACAGGAATTAGACTGATATTTCAAACTAGAGGTAGTCCATGAGTTGAGTTACGGATGAACCACGCTTAGGACCATCTGTTTCTGTTTCTAACTTTTTTTGTACCTTACCATTAGTGATATGTGTGACATACAATGCTGCAGCGCATAATTAGCTCAAATGCTCACTCAAAGACATTCAATATATGATTTACTGTTCAAAACACTGCTGTACAGAAAGCTGTGAAAACTACAAAAAAAAAAATGAAGCATTTGGCTTGTATTAGAATCGATTAACACTGAGATTCTCAGAATGGAAGTGAGTCAAAGCCAGGGGCCTACCTGTACTTGATAAAACAATAGCATATTAATTACAAGTATTTACAAATTGAATAAATTTACAAAAGGTGACTCCATTCACCCCTAATTTGGTACTATTTTCAAAAGCAATTGCATTTCTATTCTTTTTAGATGATCTTACTTAACCAATAAATCAAAACTCAAACCCATTGCTGTCGAGTCAATTCTAACTCATAGCCACCCTATAGGATAGGTAGAACTGTCCCATAAGATTACCGGGAAGCACCTGGTGAATTAGAACTGCCAGCCTTTTGGTCAGCAGCCTAGCTCTTAACCACTGCACCACCAGGGCTCTGTAGTGGAGCCATAGACCTTGTAATATTTATAACTAACTGGTTTCCTCTCATATATTAGCTGTCAAGAAACTTAAAGGATAATCTAATATCCACCTATTGGCAAGTGCATTGGACACTAAGGTAAGTATTTAACTTCATTTATAGTAGCGTAGTTACTAAAGAAATGTCAGACTTGCTGGCAATCACATGTTGCCATGTAACCTTGTGCAAGCTACATAATCTCTTTAACTCGGTTTCCTCATTTACAAAATAATGACAGCACTTACTACGATTTTATAGAAAATAAAAAGGAACTATGTCTTTTGGTGCAGTGGTTAATAGCTACACCCGTAACCTAAAGGTTAGCAGTTCAAATCCACCACCCGCTTCTTGGAAACCCTATGGGGCAGGCCTACTCTGTCCTATAGGGTCGCTATGAGTCAGAGTCGACTCAACAGCAACGGGGTTGTTTTGGTTTTGGATATGTGTATATAATTCTAAGCCCTATTCTTATCATCTAAGAAAATTGCAATGAATGACAGCTTTTTCCGAAGGTTTCATTACAAAACCCGTATTTTGCTTAGTATTATACTCACCATTCGTTTTGTTATTCTAATCAGTTTCTTTTTTTTTTATTCTTTAGCTTTAAAACCATCTGAAATGCATTTTTGGAAAAATATAAAAAGGAAAATCATCATATGTTGAATTTTCTGATGTTTTTGCCAATAACAATAAATGTATATACATATATATATAATTGAATAATAACATGTAAAGACAAATATATATGTATCATTACATGTGAACATGCAATGACACTTGAACAATATCTTTATTTATAATGACTTTCCATATGTGGGTTAATGAAAATGGAGACATGAAATTTATAACTTATCTAATGCAATTTTTTATCACAGATCTTTTTTGATACCAGCTACATTGTCTCATGGATTCCCTGGTGGATGGGAACCCCACTGCAGTGACAGAGTTCATTTTATTGGGCTTAACAGAAGATCCTACCCTTCGGGTCGCCCTCTTTATGGTCATCCTGTGCATCTATCTGGTGACCATATCTGGCAATCTCAGCACAATCATTCTGATCAGAATCTCTCCTCAGCTCCATCATCCTATGTATGTTTTTCTGAGCCACTTGGCTTTGGCTGACATAGGGCTTTCATCCTCTGACACACCCAATATGCTTGTAAACTTCCTGGTGGAGACAAATACAATCTCCTATTCTGAATGTGCTATCCAACTTGGCTCAGGTGCTTTCTTTGGGACAGTTGAGTGCTTTCTTCTGGCTGCCATGGCCTATGGTCACTTTGTAGCAATCTGCAGCCCACTGCTTTATTCAACTAAAATGTCCATGCAAGTGTGTGATCAGTTATTCTCTGTGGCTTACCTAGGTAGTTTTCTCAATGCTTCCTCTTTTACGATTTCCTTCTTTTCTTTATTCTTCTGTGGACCAAATCAGGTCAATCATTTTTTCTGCGACTTTGCTCCTTTAGTTAAGCTTTCTTGTTCTGATGTCAGTATCCCTACAGTGGCCACCCATTTTCTGCTTGCTCCATTACTGTGGTCACAGTGTTTGTCATAGCCATCTCGTACATCTATATCCTCATCACCATCCTGAAGATGTGCTCCACTGAGGACCGCCACAAGGTCTTCTTCACCTGCACCTCCCACTTCATTGCAGTCAGTCCGTACTATGGGACCATTACATTCATTTATGTGATGCCCAAGTCCAGCTACTCTACTGACCAGAACAAGGTGGTGTCTGTGTTCTACATGGTGGTGATCCCCATGTTGAACCCCCTCATCTACAATCTCAGGAATAATGAGATTAAGGGTGTTCTCAAGAGACAGCTTGGTAGAAAAATATTCTCTTAACAAAACCTCTGATTTTGTACAGTTTGATGTGATAATATACCATTAATGTAAAATTAAAAGAAATTTGGTTCCTGTGGACAAAATATATGTGCATATAATTTGCCAGTATGGGGTTTATAGTATATGCGGGTATGAATCTTCAGATAGTAAATCAGAGACACTAGTGAGCTAGCTTTAATAAGTTAAACTGTATTTAGAATTAAGAATCACAAATTGGTTCACATGAAGAAAATCTTAATCTGCTTAAAATCCTTCTTATGTTTTATTTATATACTATTTTTCAAAGAAATTCCATGTCATAAGTTAGGGTTGTTGTACTGCCAAACCTTTAAAAGATATGTTCATTTTCAATAGCAGATTATGCTGAGATGAGCCTGATAATCCTAGTTTTGCCTTGACTGAGTACCTTCTGAGGGGAAATAAAAAAGTAGAACCACATAGGAAAATTGCTAAACACATGGTGCTTGGAGAAATCTTATCTGCTGGGGTTGGTCTTTGTGTGCTCTTAAAATTCCAGCCTGTGTTTCTGGATTCTGACTCTGGCCTTGGATATAAAGGTTCCCCAATCTAAGAGGACGAGAACACCCTAACTAATCTGTAAATTGCTCAATCAGATCAGAAGAGATGACTTCCTCTGAGGGAATTAATAAGGTTCCCAAACTCATGAGGGACAGAGTAGAGTACAAGCAAAAAAGGATTTCCAGGAGAATCCAGCAAGCTGGATGACATTGAGTCTGTGAGGAAGAACCTCTTAGAGGAATTTATGATCAGACCCTCATCCTGCTCATAAAACTCCAGGGGACTGGACTGTTTCTCAGCAGAAATAGTGCCTGCCTCTCTGGACAGGCTAAATTCATCTCTATATGCTGATGACTGCTACATTTATTTCTCTTTCCTATCCCCACTTAAGGATTCAGACATAAATTGCATCTTTTTGTAAACAGAATTACATGGCATGTCTTATTCAGGTTTCCTAGTGAAACTGAACCTGTAGAAAGAGAGAACAGACTTTTGAGCCTTTTGTTCCAGCAACTACGTTTTTGGTCATTTTAAGCAACTCTCATGGTGAACACAGCTAAAGGGAGAGAGAGAATTGGCCCACATGGTTATGGGAGCCAAACCTTTTGCCATTAATCGATTGAGACTCATGGTGATGCCATGTGTTATAGACAAGAACTCCTCCATATGGTTTTCTTGGGTGTAATCTTTATGGAACCCGATTGCCAGGTCTTTCTTTCACAGCACTGTTGGGTGGGTTAGAATTATCAACTGTTAGTTTAGTAGCCAAAAGGGAACTGTTTGTACCACCCAGGGCCATGTATATATATATTCTCAAATATATGTAAATAACCTCATTGTGGTTGAGTTGATTTCAACTAGACTGCCCCATAGAGTTCCCAACACTGTAATCTTTATGGAATGGAATACCCCATTTTTTTCCTGCTAAGTTGATGGTGAGTTTGAACTGCCAACCATTTGGTTAGTAGCTGAGTGCTTAACCACTGTGCCACTAGGCGGAGAGAGAGAGAGATTGATTTTGAGAAACTGGCTGGTAGGATTAGGCAGGCTAGGAAGTCCACAATCCATAGGTCAGTTAAAAGGCTGGAAATTCCAGAAACGTCTATTTACAGTGTTGAAGCTAAATCCTTCTTCAGGAAACCATAGTTTGCTTATAAGGGCTTCAGCAGATTGGATGAAGTACATCCATGTTATGGAGGGTAACTTGTTTAGTTTAAGGTTAATTGATTGAATTTTAATCACATGTATATATCTTTATAGCAACATCTAGACTAGTGTTTGCCCAAACAACTGGGCACCATAGTCTATTCATGTTGACATAAAATCAATCATCATGAGCATTATTCATTTCATTCATTCAAAATTATACTCAGTGCTTTTAATATCTCTGGTAGTGTGTAGGCTCTTGGAAGTATAAGTGATAAAAGTGTCAGCCTTCCTGATATTAATATTCTAGCAGAGGATACAGACCACAAAACTAACATGTACGTGATATAGAATATTAGAAGTTAGTGAGTGCAATGGAGAAAGAAAAAGCAAAGCAGTGTAAAGAAGACTGGCATTTCAGTGTAGACCTTGCTGAGAAGGTAACATCTGAGCAAAGAATCAAAGTAGGTGAGATACTTTATGCTAGCTGCTGCCTGTGTACACACATACAATTGACCTTTGAGGCTTCTGTTCCAGCGATGGCAGGCTTGGAATTTTAATCAACTCTAATGATGAACACAACTAAATAAGCTTGATGAAATATTAAATACTCCATAAAATCACACTAGAGATTACAGGATAAGTGAGAACCCAAATAAACTTTGATTACCCAGAGAAGTGAGCTCAGCACTCTCAAATGCTTTTATAAGGAGGAGATTTGACAAGTAGAAGAAAAAGCTAAGAACTAGGGCTGTGGATTTAGTGCTCTTTTGCAGTGAGAGCAGCAGAACTCAAAGCCTAGGGCATGTCCAGGTGAGAAGTCAAATTCATACACCTCATATACACCATGATGCTAGGGAGAAACATGAAGTAAACAAGCATTTGTACAGATTTGAAGCCCTGGAAGTCTAGGGAAAGTCGAGCCTGGAATTTGGGTTAAGGTGGTCTAAGACAAGGTGACTTGAACATCCTATCTGGAGAAAGGTCTTCATTCCAAGTCTTTATTTTTCCTGCCAAGAATTACGACCATCAAAAAGTGAAAAATAATGTGCAATGCAAAAGAAAACAAGAGACTAAACATGGGAACCAGTGAGAACAACAGACCACAGAAACTCAGAATTACTAAGACTAAGATATGGGAATTAACAGACAGAGACTATAGTGCTAAGCTTAAAGAATTAAAAGAAACTTAAAAATAAATACAATCAAGCCAATGAAACACTAGCAAATCAAATCAAAAAACATATTAAACAATTATACTCTATGATCAAGTGAGATTTATCCCAGGAATGCACGGGTGGTTCAACATTAGAAAATCAATCAATGTAATACAGCAAACTAATAGAACAAAGGAAAGGACCACTTGTTCATCTCAATCAATACAGAAAAGGCATTTGACAAAATTCAACACCGTTTCATAATAAAAACAGCAAAAAAGATAGAATTTTAAGGGAAATGAATTTCTTTGTGTAGCCTTGTGCCTTGCTTCGGCATAAAAGAAAGAGAGAGATAGGAAGAAATCAGCTTGGGAGATTTTTTTCCTGAGCCCTAAGGAGTTGTTACAGTTTCCCTTATCAGAGTTATCCAGGGAAGAAGCTAGTCCTTCCAGTAGAAATGTCAGTTATGCAAATAGATGAAGCCACTTGAGAGGGGATTAGTCAGTTTAGTCCAGTGAGGGGATTGGTCAATTATGCAAACAGGGTGTGAAAATCTGCCCCATGAGATTGAGCCACTTACTATATAAGTGCCCACCCCACAGAGGTTGAACGGTTACCTCACTACCAGCAAGAAGAGCCTGAAGTGGAGTGTGTGTTTTGGACCTGGGGTTCCTGTGCTGAGAACCTCATAGACCTAGGAGACAGAGAGAGCTTTAACACTGAAGAGCAGTGTGAGAATGCATGGTTGGCTTCCTGGCCCATGGAGTGAGGTGGCTCAGTGCACTTACCAGCCCATGGAACAAAAGAAATGAGGGCCTTCAGGAAGGAGCCTTGCCGCTGTAGTGGGGTGCCTCTAGGCACTTGTTGGTGGAGCGAATAAGCTCCAGGACAAGCATGAGGAGGAGCAGAGGCCAGGCCTAGGAGAAGCAGAGGCCAGGCCAGCAGAGGCAGAGGTAGAGGCCAGGCCACGGCTCTGAGAGTGAGGAGCTGGTAGCACTGGCCAAGCAGAAGGTGTCCTGATTAACAAACTATATCCTGAGTTATTCCTGTTATTTCTCTCTGTGTGGACTTTAAACCTTAAAACTGAGGTGTTGGCAAGCTGAAATGGATGACTTCAGGCCTAAATTAAAACTCCATTCTGAATTAGACTGTAATCTTCACTTCTACTGTTCTAAATAGAAAATTCAGCCTTTTTGTCACAATTTAACTTCTTGGGACACAAAGGGAGCAAGAGTCAGGCTATACTGCACTGAGCTTATGTTGGTTCTTTCCATCTGTTTTGACTTCTACTGTGCCTCCTATTACCTCCCCCTCCTTTGTCTGGAGCATCTGGATCCTTGTGCATCTGTGCTTCTTCCTGAAAGGCTGTGAAGCCATGCTCGACTGACAAACCACACCCCTGGCCCATGACACCATACTGGTGGGATTCCTGGGGCTTTTTTATTTTTTTCCTCATTTTGCTTTGTTCTGTTTGTTTGTCTTCTTTTTCATTACACAGCTTGGGAGTCCCTTCTAGCCCGGCTGCACTGTACAGTGTAGAAGTCAATCCCCCAGTATGTGCAGCCGCATAAGAGGGATGCATGGGGGTGTTTCTTTCTTTCTTTTTTTTTTCCTTTTCTCTTTCTTTTTCCTTTCTATCTTTCTTCATTTATCAGTTCTTGTCTCTATACACTTATTTTCTTTTCCTGTCTCCTGAATACCTGGTGTTGTATGACAGGTATATCCCTTCTAGCCAGGCTATACTGCACAGCCTGGGAGCTACTTCCACAGTCTTAGCATTCCCACCGGTGGACCTTGGGGAATCCTAGAGACTTTTCTTTTTTTTCTTTTCCAAATTTTTATCTAGCTATTTTTTTTCTTTCCGTTTCCCTTTTTCTTTTATTTTCCTTTTTGTTTTTCTCCATTTCTTGGTTTCTCATCTATCCATTCCAATGGTAAACTCACTTAGCACACCTTTTATTTCTTTGTTTTCTTTTTTGTTTTTGGCTCCTGTTTCTCCTCTCACACAACTCAACCTACTCCTTCTTCCCTGCCTACCTGACCTGTGCGCTGAGCATCATGCCCCTGAGCAGCACAGGCACAACCTACTGGAACCTGCCCAGACCTCATTCCTGGCCCGCCCTGTTGGCCCTAGTACGTGCCCCAAAAAACCCATCCCAGCCCCTCACCTTCAGCTGGACCTGCCCTGCTACACCACAGCTGAATGACTGGCCCTGCCTATTGGAAAAAGAGGTCAAAATTATCGTGATTACAGGTGAGCAATCAACAAAGAATAATGCACAGCCTGCATGTTTAGACATAACCAAATAAAACAAAAAAGCAGGGAAAAAAAATTCACTATTGAGAAATGAAGAAAATAACAACTGAATGTCCCAAAGACAGCAGACAATAACAAAACAAAAAAAGACAGGATGGTTCCAGCAGGCATCCAAAATAAAACACTAAATGACTTTCCAGTAGAAGAAAGGGCACTAGAACTACCTGACAGGGAAATCAAATCTCTAATATTCAGAGCAACCCAAGAGTTGAAGGAAAAAGCAGAAAAAGATGAGAAAAAAATAGACAAATTTATGGCAAATGCAGAGAAATTCATGGAAAATGCAGACCAAAAAATGGAACAATTCAGGACAGTAATACAGGAACAAAATGCAAAAATGTATGTACACCTAGAAATCATTTAAAACCAACAGTTAGAAATCCAAAAGATAAACAATAAGATTTTAGAAATGGAAGTGTCATAGAAGGGCTGAGGAGTAGGTTTGAAAAGATGGAAGACAGAATCAGATAAATTGAAGGCAAACACTTGGATACAGCTCTATTTCAGAAAAAAGGTGAAAAAAGAAAGAAGAAAAATGAAGAAACCCTAAGAATTACATGGGATACAATCAAAGGCAAAAATTTGAGAGTAATTGGAGTTCCAAAACACGGAGAGAAAATGGAAAGCACAGAGAGGATCATTGAAGAGTTGCTGACAGAAAACATCCCTCACATCATGAATGATGAAAAGTTGACCATCCCAGAAGCTCAACAACCCCATATAGGATAGACCTTCAAAAGAAAAACACCAATGCATATCATAATCACACTAAAACCAAAGACAAAGAAAAATCCTGAGAGCAGCTCGAGAAAATCAAAAAGTCACATACAGAGGAGAAACAATAAGACTCGGCTCTGATTATCTGGCATAAACCATGCAGTCATTGCCAAGAAGGCAATGGAATGTCATATATAAAACCTTGAAGGAAAAAAATTGCCAAGCAAGAATGATATAGGCTGCAAAACGTTCATTCAAATATGATGGTGAAATTAGGACATTTCCAGATAAACAGAAATTAAGGGGTTATGTAAAAACCAAACCAAACTTACAAGAATTATTAAAGGGAGTCCTCTGTTCTGAGAACAAACGACATCAGGCCACAGCATGAATCTAGGATGCAAGATTGTACCAGACAGATACCAACCGAGGAAATGAACTCTCAAGGACTATCCAAAACCAAAACAATTGCAACAGGGAACCAGAGAGGTTAATCTGTAAATGACAACAATGTCAGAACAATAAAAGAGGGAATAAATGGTATAGGTATAGAACTTTCTAACTAATGGAAAGGCAATACCAACTAATAATAGACTGGTTCAAATTTAGGAAGATAAGGGTAAATTTCAAGGAAACCGCAAAGAAAGTTAAGAAACTACTCATCAAGATAAAGAAGAAAAACATAAAGTCTCAATAAAAACAAAATCTACAAAAACAAAAGAAATTGAAAAGAAATACAGAAATGAAATGAACTCAACACAAGAGTAAGAGGAACAAAGAAAATGTTAGCACCACAAAAAAGCACTACAAAATGACAGCAATAAACTCACACCTATCAATAATTACACTGAATGCAAACAGCCTAAATGCACCCATAAAGAGACAGAGAGTGACAGAATGGATAAAAAAAAAACAGGATCTATCAATACGCTATCTACAAGACACACTTTAGAAACACAGGATGTAAATTTATTAAAAAATCCAAGGATGGAAAAAAATATATCAAGCAAATACCTATCAAAAAAACAGCAGGAGTGGCAGTACTAATCTCAGATAAAACAGACTTTAAAACAAAATACTCCATAACAGACAAAGAAGGGCACTATATAATGATTAAAGGTCACCTGGTCTTCAACAAAGGCCCAAAGTCCATCAAATGCAGAAAAGACAGTCTTTTTAACAAACGGTGCTAGCAAAACTGGATGTCTGCTGCAAAAAAAATGAAACAGGGCCCATTCGTCACACCATACACAAAAACTAAGTCAAAATGGATCAAAGACCTAAATATAAAGCCAAAAACCATGAAGTTCATAGAAGAAAAAATAGGATCAATGCTAGAGCCCCTAATACCGGCATTAACAGGATATAAAACACAACCAACAACGCACAAGCTTCAGAGGATAACCTAGATAACTGGGATCTTCTAAAACTTAAACTCATCGAAACTTCACCAAAAGAGTAAAAAGAGAACCTATATCCTGGGAAAAAATTTTTGCATATTACAAATCAGACAAAGGTCTAATCTCTAAAACCTACAAGAAAATCCAATACCTCCACAACAAAAAGACAAAGAATCCAATTAAAAAGCAGGCAAAGGAAATGAGACACTTCACCAAAGAAGACATTCTAGTGGCCAACAGGCACATGAGGAATGCTCAAGATCTCTAGCCATCAGGGAAATGCAAATCAAAATCACGATGAGATACAATGTCACCCTGGCATTACTGGCATGAATCAATAAAACAGAAAATAACAAATGTTGGAGAGGCGGCAGGGAGATCGGAACTCTTATGCACTGCTGGTTGGAATGCAAAATGATACAACCTTTTTAGAAAATGATACGGCACTTCCTTAGAAAGCTAGAAATAGAAAGGCCATAGGATCCAGTAATCCCACTCCTAGGAACAGATCCTAGAGAAATGAGTCATCACACGGATAGATATATGTGCACCCATGTTCATTGCAGCATTGTTCACAATAACAAAAACATGGAAACAACCTAGATGCCCATCAACAGATGAATGGATGAAGAAACTGTGATATGTACACACGATGGAGTATTATGCAATGCTAAAGAACAACGGTGAATCTGTGAAGCATCTCATAACTTGGATGCATTTGGAGGACATTATGCTGAGTGAAATAAGTCAATCACAAAAGGAAAAATAGTGTATGAGACCACTACTGTAAAAACTCATGAAAACGTTTACATACAAAAAGAAACAGTATTTGATGGTTACGAGGGAGGGGAGGGGTGGGGATGGAAAAACACTTAACGGACAATTGATAAGCCGTAACTCTGGTAAAGGGTAAGGCAGTACACAACACTGGGGAAGCCAGCACAACCTGTACAAGGCAAGGCCATGGTAGCTCCAGAGACACATCCAATCTCCCTGAGGGTCTGAATTGCTGGGCTGAGGGCTGTGGGAACCATGGCCTCAGGGAACATCTAGCTCACTTAGCATAACAGAGTTTATAAAGAATATGTTCTACATTCTACTTTGGTGAGTAGCATCTGCGGTCTTAAAAGCCTGTGAGTGGCCATCTACAATACTCCACTGGTCTCACCCCTTTGGGAGCAAGGAAGAATGAAGAAAACTAAAGACAAGGGAAGATTAGTCCAACGGCCTCCACTAGACTGAGTCCAATACAACTAGATGGTGCCTGTCTGCCACCACTGAGTGCTCTGACAGGGATCAAAATAGAGAGTCCTGGAAAGAGCTGGAGAAAAGGGTAGAACAAATTTCTAACTCAAAAAGAAAGACCAGACTTGCTGGCCTGACAGAGATTGGAGAAACCGTGAGAGCGTGGTCCCCGGACACTGTTTCCGCTCAGTAATGAGGCCAGTCCTGAGGTTAACCACTCAGCCAAGGATTGAACGGTCCCATGGCACAAGACTAAAGTGGCGCACCAGCCCTGGGACAGGGACTGGAAGGTAGGAGGGAACATGAGCGCTGGTAATAGGGAACCCAGGGTTGAGGAGGGAGGGTGTTGACATGTCATGGGGTTGTTAACCAATGTCATACAACAATGTGTGTACCAACAGTTTGATGAGAAGCTAGTTTGTTCTGTAAACCTTCATCTAAAGTTCAAAAAAAAATTTTTTTTATTTACCCTGATGGGGGAGGATACCAGTGGGATGCAGACCTCAAATTCTCGTAAAAAAAACCAGACTTAATGGTCTGATTGAGACTAGAAGGACCCCAGAGGTCATGGTCCCCAGAACTTCTGTTAGCCCAAGAAGGGAACCATTCCCAAAGCCAATTCTTCAGACAGGGATTAGACTTGACTATATAAAACAGAAAATGATACTGGTGAGGAGTGAACTTCTTGAACCAAACAGACACTGGAGACTACATGGGCAGGTCCTGTTTGGAGGGGAGATGACAAGGCAAGGGGGACAAAAGCTGGCTTAATGGACACAGAAATAGAGAGTGGAGGGAAGGAATGTGCTGTTTCATTAGGGGGAGAACAAATAGGAGTATATAGCAAGGCATCTATAAATTTTTGTATGAGAGACTGACTTGATTTGTAAACTTTCACTTAAAACACAATAAAAATTAAAACACAGAAAACAAAAAGAAACTCAATCCATTTTTTGCCCTGTAACCTCCACTCCACCATCTTCTGCAGTCCTTTCTTTGTTCCACCTGATAAGATCACTGTTCTCCCTGCAATTTGGAACGCGCTACAGCATGTTGTCTGGGTGCTTGTGTGTTTGCCCATTTCATGAAAGGTTTTAGTCTTTACTAAAGCTCTTTTTTTTTTTTTCTCAAAAAAATTTAAAAAATCAAATCAAATCCATTGCCAACGAGTCGATTCCAACTCACAGAGTATAAATCTGATGTTTTAACAGGACACTGTTAAACTGATCCCATGTTCCTTCCTTAATGAAACATGTAACAATGAGTATGGTCTGTCAGTTGTGTGTGGCTGTTGCAACAAATTATACAACCCAGCAGAGAAGTAAAGAGTGCAGTGGGGAGGACAGCGGGTGTCAGAATTAGTAAAAAGTTTGAAGAGTGGAAGTGTGTCTCACCTCAGCCTCATATGAATCAGCTTCATGCTGATGCTGATTCTTATTCTTCCTGAAGTTAGACAAGGTCCGACACTGTTGCTACCTCATTGCAGAAAGTGAAAGACTTGTACATAATATACTGGAAGACATTATTAAAAGAACTTAAAAAAAGAGCTAAATAAATGAAAGGACACTCTGTGTTCATGGATTAGAAGGCTTAACATAGCTAAGATGTCAATACTACCCAAAGCAATTTACAAATTCAATGCAATCCCCAGCAAAATTCCAACAGCCTTTTTTGCAGAAATGGAAAACCAATTCTTAAATTTATATGGAAGGGGAAGGAACCCCAAGTAGCTAAAGCAATCTTGAAGAAGAACGAAGTTGGAGGGCTCAGGCTTCCTGATTTCAAAACATACTATAAAGCCACATTAATTAAAACAGACTGGGACTAGTATAAAATAGACATATACTCCATTGGAACAGCATTTAGAGTCCAGAAATAAAATCATACGTCTAAGATTAACTGATTTTTGACAAGGGTGCTAAGTCTATTTAGGGGGAAAGGAAGTCTCTTCAATAAATTGTGCTAGAAAAATTGGATTTCCATGTGCAGAAAAATGAATCAGAAACCATTCCTCATAACATACAAAAAAAATTTTAAATAGATGTAGAACCAAAATATGAAACTATAAAATTCTTCCAAGAAAATATAGGGGCAGAGCTGTAGGATGTACTTCTTAATGATGGATTATCATATATGACAGCAAAAGCATCACTGAAGAGGACATTCGAATGGCTTAAAAACACATGATAAGATGCTCAACGTCATTAGTCCTTGTTGTTAGTTGCTTTCTAGTTGCTTATTAGTATTGGTGTAGGAAGGGGTCATGGGCCATCATTTTTCTTATAAGCCACTTCCCCACTTCCACCAAAGGGAGCATCCGGAGGATTTTATAAACTGAGGATTAGGAAGAGAATTATAGTCTTTGGGTTGAAGATACCTGCTTCTACCATTATCCCCCTAGTCACATAAGCCATAAACCAGTAGTCATCCGTTTGAGGCATGTAGCATGAAAGACTGTCCTATTTGGAAATCATTTTTTATTTCATAGTTCTCAATCTATACAACTTTTAAGATATTTTATAACTTTTGCTAGAACAATATGTACATGTCTTAAATAATTTTGTTATTAGAAATTCAACTTTGTATGGTATCCACCTCACATTCCCCAAGGTATTGAATGGAGTTTCTTTCAGTAACTACCAAAACTCAGACCAAACTAAATCCACTGCTATCAAGTCGATTCCAACTCATAGCAACCCTATAGGACAGAGTAGAACTGCACGATAGGGTTTTCAAGGAGCATCTGGTGGATTCGAACTGTTGACCTCTCAATTAGCAGGCATAGCACTTAACCACTATGCCACCAGGATTTCTAGTAACTACCAAATACTTATAAAATGAACACGCTGGATGAATGACGATAAAATTACCTTTTATATATGAACATTAGCATTCCTTAAGACGAAATATCAAAGTAAATTAAAAACTAACATTTAGTTATAAGAAATTTATTTTATTATACCCCAATAATTGTCAAATGAAAGTGCACCAACACCTACATAGAAACAAATATTAATAAATAAATAGGCCGCTTGAGAATTGACAAAACTCCTAAGACTAGTTGTGTATGCGTGATTTGAACTGTTCAATTTCCATCAGAGAATGTGATAATGATCTTTGGTATTTTTGAATTCACATTTGAATCTTCAGAGGTTTGTCCCCAAAGGCAAACAATAACAGAAAGATAGCATGGTTGCTGTATAAATACAATGACTTTGGATTTATCATTGAAAGATGAACAAATTATTTCAAGAGGTAAGATTTCAGCATCTGTGAGTGAAACTGACTGATTCATAATTTACCATTGAGAACACTTTGCTCTCTCAGATCGTGTCTGTACTCACAAGTCATAGTTGGGGAACCAGGCAGATGTAATCACGCAGTCAGCTAGCGGGGAACTTTGAATTCACTTAAGGTTCCAGTCAGGTTAGTGTAAAAACATGAGCTTAATTCAAATTACTAAGACTCCTTACTTATCCACCCATAAATCCAGAAACTCTCTACACGTGACATTCAGCCACAATGCTAATTAATTCATTGCCTTCTAGATTCTTTGGGGATTTATTATTTTAAACATCTTTGCAGAAAGAGTTACTTTATTTATGGGTCTGAGTGCTCTAGGATCACAGTCAACAAGACACAATGGACAAAGCCCAGGACAAAAAGCCAGAAAATTTGCAGATGAGGGTCAACCTGGGCACTAGCTGGGTGATCCTGGCTAAACTTCTTAACTTGTGAGGCTATACGTTATTCAGCTGTATATTACGTCAATAATAATATTATTTCTTTCTACAATACTCCAATTAGAAAACATTGTTACAGTAGAAAATGATTTGATTTGATTGGATAATTGTACTTTAATTACATCATGAGTATCAGTCATATAGTACTTTGTATGGTGATTAGATTGATATTTCACACTCCTTCATAAAGCAATAATATTTAACTACAAATATTTAATACATTTACAAAAGGTGACTATTCCCTAATTTGAAATTCCTATGTTGTATTAATATCAAGAAATATTGAATTTCTCCTTTAAAAAATGTTCTTGTTTAACTGATAGCCTTTGTGAACTATGTAACTAACTAGACATCTCTTTTATATATTAGCTATCAGAAAGAAGAAAGGCTAATCTCTTATTAGCTAATTTCCAAGTATACTCAACTTCATCGATATAATTATTCAATGTCATTTATGTTATAGTTACTAAAGAACTGGACTGGATTCAAACTCTGGGGTTCATATCGTGATTCCACCACTTCCTATGAAACTTTAGGTAAGTTACTTAACTTTTCTGCTATCAGTTTCCTTATCTGTAAAATGGGAATAATAAAATACTTAATATTATTTCATGAAAATTAAAACAGAAGTATGTATATAAAATGCTTACTCCAGTGTCTGTTGTTTAGTAAGCATTAAATAAATATTAGTGATTATGCTAATTTTAAGTATGTAATTTTTTTATACATTCTTTTTTAAACTTACCAATCCTTTTGTTATTTGCATAAGTGTTATGTTTTCTAATCTTTACATTTAGAGGCGCTTTGAGTGCACTATTTTAAAAAATAATATTAGAAAGAAAACAATACATTATTTCAACCAAGTTTTCCGATGCTTTCAATAAAAGTGATCTAAACATAGAGAGGGACTCATTACTGCATAGAAATATATACATTTTTCTGGAGCTTTAAGTAAACACTAAATTTTTAAAAACAAAACTTGGCTGCTTGAATGAAAACTTCGTGTATAAAGCAGCTACATTGTCTCATGGATTCCCTGGTGGATGGGAACCACACTGCAGTGACAGAGTTCATTTTATTGGGCTTAACAGAAGATCCTACCCTTCGGGTCACCCTCTTCATGGTCATCCTGTGCATCTATCTGGTGACCATATCTGGCAATCTCAGCACAATCATTCTGACCGGAATCTCTTCTCAGCTCCATCATCCTATGTATGTTTTGCTGAGCCACTTGGCTTTTTCTGACATAGGCTATTCATCTTCTGTCATGCCTGATATGCTTGTAAACTTCTTGGTGGAGAGATACACAATCTCCTACCTTGGATGGGCCACCCAGCTTGGTTCAGTTGTTTTCTTTGGGTCAGCTGAGTGTTTTCTTCTGGCTGCCATGGCCTATAATCGCTTTGTAGCAATCTGCAACCCACTGCTTTATTCAACTAAAATGTCCACGCAAGTCTGTGTCCAGCTGTTCTCTGTGGCTTATGTATGTGGTTTTCTCAATACCTGTTGTTGTACTATTTGCTTTCTTTATACTTCTGTGGACCAAATCAAGTCAATCATTTTTCTGTGATTTTGCTCCTTTAGTTAAGGTTTCCTGTTCTGATATCAGTATCCCTGCAGTGGTCACCCCTCATTTTCCATCATTGTGGTCACACAGTTTATCATAGCCACCTCCTATGTCTATATCCTCATCACCATCCTGAAGATGCCTTCCACCCAGGGCTGCCACAAGGCCTTCTCCACCTGCACCTCCCACCTCACTGCAGTCACTCTGCAGTATGGGACCATTACATTCATTTATGTGATGCCCAAGTCCAGCTACTCTACTGACCAGAACATGGTGGTGTCTGTGCTCTACATGGTGGTGATCCCCATGTTGAACGCCCTCATCTACAGTCTCAGGAATAATGAGATTAAGGCTGATCTCAAGAGACAGCTTGGTAGAAAAATATTTTCTTAACGAAACCTCTTATTTTGTAGGGTTTGATGCAATAACATACCATTAAAGTAATATCAAAAGAAACTTGGTTCTTGTGGCCAAAATATATCTACATATAGTTAGACAGCATGAGGCTTCATAGTATACATGGGGGTGGATTTTCAGACACTAAGTCAGAGACAATAGTAAGTTAACTAATGAAATTAAATTAAATTTATAATTAAGAAACACAAATTGATTCACATGAAAAAATCTTAACCTGCTGAAAATCTTTTTTAATATTTATTCATATATGATTTTTCAAAAGCAATTCTGTGTCATAAGTGAAGGTTATTGTACTTCCAAACCTTTAAAGCTGTGTTCATTTTCAACAACAGGTTATGCTGAGATGAGCCTGATAACCCTAGTTTTGCCTTGACTGAGTACCTTCTAATAACTGAGTACTTTCTAATAACTCTGTAACCAAGAGGAGGTAAACATCAATTAACCAAGTCTTAATCAAACTACACTTTCACTCACTGGAATCTTCTGCTCCATTTCTGCTAACGCTTTGTAAACCCGTAACTAGGTAAAATCATAAGCCTGTTACCTTAAAATGAGGGAAAAGGCAGACATACAGCCGGAATTAAAATTATTCCCACAGAATGCCTTGTTAAACAAACCTCAGGATGTAACAGTCACAGAATGTAACAAAGAGACTTACTGATGTTAAGAAGAATGTCTTGGTTAAACATGTTAGGAAGGGTAGAAATTAACGTTACGAAAGCTTGTAGCTTAAGAAAATCCTTGTAATTTCTTGCCATGTAATACCCTACCTCCACCATTTGCAGTCATTTGTTCGATCGACCTGATAAAACTTCATCGTTCTCTGTGCAGTTTGGAACACACCACAAACTCTTGCCTGGGTGCTTGTGTGTTTGCCCGTTTTGTGAAATGTTTTATCCTCCAATAAATCTCTGTTTCTATTTCTTAAAAAAAAAAAGAAAGAAAAAAAAACAAACTCAAACCCATTACGGTCGAGTCAATTCCAACTAGCAGAGTGTGAGTCTGGTTTTTTACCACGACATTTCCAAGTTAATACTGATCCCATTTCACTTTCTTAATAAACCATGTAACTGTGAGTATGGCCTGTGAGCTGTGTGTAGACCTTGCAACAAATTATCAAACCTAGCAGAGAAGTAGAGAGTGCAGTGGGGAGGACAGCTGGTGTCAGAATTAGTAAAAGTTTTGAAGGGTAGAAGTGTGTCTGACCTCAACCTCATATGAGTCAGCTTTGTGCTGATGCTGATTCTTATTCTCCCTGAAGCTAGACAAGGTCCCACACTGTTTCTACCACATTTCAGAAGGTGAAAGACTTGTACATAGAATACTGTAAGACGTTACTAAAAGAAATTAAACAAGACCTTAATAAATGAAAGGATAGCCTGTGTTCATGGATCGAAGGCTAATCATAGCTAAGATGTCAATCTTACCCAAAGCAATGCGCAAATTCAATGCAATCCCCATCAAAATTCCAACAGCCTTTTTTTTGCAGAAGTGGAAAATCAATTCTCAAATTTATATGGAAGTATCAGGAACCCAAAATAGCGAAAGCAATCTTGAAGAAGAACGAAGTTGGAGGCTTCAGGCTTCCTGATTTCAAAACATAGTATAAAGCCACAGTAACTAAAACAACTTGGTACTGGTATAATAATAGACATATAGAGCAAAGGAATAGAATAGAGAGTACAGAAATAAAATCATACATCTGTGATCAACTGATTTTTGACAAGGGTGCTAATCTATTTAATAGGGAAAGAATTCTCTTCAATAAATTGTGCTGGAAAAATTGGATTTCCATGTGCAGAAAAATGAGTCAGAGTTCATGCCTCATACTACACAAAAAATAAAATAAAATAGATGAAGAACCAAAATATGAAAACATAAAATTCTTACAAGAAACTATAGGGGCACAGCTATAAGATGTACTTCTTAATGATGGATTATCAGATGTGGCAGCAAAAGGATCACCGAAGAGGACATTCAAATGGCTTAAAAATACGAGAAAAGGTGCTCAAAATCATTAGTCCTTGTTGTTCTTAGTTTCTGTCTACTTGTTTATTAATATTTCTGCAGGACAGGGTGCTGGGCCATTTTTTTCTTATAAGCCACTTTCCCTCTTCTGCCATGGGGAACATCGGGTGCACTTTATAAATTGAGGATTAGCAAGAGAATTACATTGAGTCTTTGGGTTGAAGATACTTGCTTCTACCTTCATCCCCCTAGTCACATAAGCCACAAACCAATAGTCATTCCTTTGAGGCAGGTAGTATGAAAGACTGTCTTATTTGAAAATCATTTTTTTAATTCATAGTTCTCGAGCTATATAACTTTTAAGGTAGTTATTTTTAAACTTTTGCTAGAAAAAATATATAAATGTCTTAAATAATTTTGTTATTAAAATTTCAGCTTTACATGGTTGTCCACTTCATATTCCCCAAGGAATCGAACAGACTTTCTTACTCTCATGTCCAAATACTTACAAAATGAACAAGCTGAATGAATAATGGTAACATTACCTTTTATATATGAACTTTAGTACGCCTTAAGATGAAGTATCAAATTCAAAACTATTAATTATGAGAAATTTATTTTATTGTATCCCAATAACTGTCAAATGAAAATGCACCAACACCTACATAGAAACAAAAATAAAAAAATAAACAGGCTGCTTGAGAATTGACAGAACCCTTAAGACTAGTCGTGTATGTGTGATTTGAACTGTTCAATTTCCACTGGAGAATGTGATAATGATCTTCAATGCTTTCGAATGCACATTTGAATCTTTAGAGATTTATCCCCAGAGGCAAACCATAATACAAAGCTAGAAAGATAGTGTGGCTGCTATATAAAAACAATGACTTCTGATTTATTACCAAAAGATGAATGAATTATTTCAAGAGGTAAGATTTCAGCATCTGTGACTAAAACTGACATATTGATTATAATTCAACACTGAGAGCACTTTACTCTCTAAGATTGTGTCTGTGCTCACAAGCCATAGTCGGGTAACCTGGCAGATGTAACCAAGCAGTCAGCTAGCAAGTAACTCTGAATTCACTTAGGTTTCTAGTCAGGTTAGTTTGAAAAAAGGAGCTCAATTCAAATTACCAAGACTCCTTATTTATCTACCCCTAAGTCCAGGAACTCATATAATCTTTAACACTATCTACACATGACATCCACCACAATGCTAACTAATTCATTAGCTTCTAGATTCTTTGGAGATTTATTATTTTATACATCTTTCCAGAAAGTTTTACTTTATTTATGGGTCTCAGTGCTCCAGGATCACAGTCAACAAGACACAATGGACAAAGCCTAGGATAAAAAGCCAGAAAATTTCCAGATGCGGGTCAACCTGGCCACTAGCTGGGTGATCCTGGCTAAACTTCTTAACTTGTGAGGCTATACTTTATTCAGCTGTACACTACGTCAAAAATAATATTTCATTCTACAATACTCCAATTAGAAGCAGTCTTATAGTAGAAAATGATTTGTTTTCTTGGATAATTATACTTTAATTACATCCTGGGTATCAGTCATATACTATTTTGTAAGGTGATTAGATTAATATTTCACATTTCTTCATAAAACAATAATATTTTAACTACAAATATTTAATAAATTTACAAAAGGTGACTATTCCCTAATTTGAAATTCCTGTGTTGTATTAATAACAAGAACAATTGTATTTCACCCATTAGCACAAGTTGCTTCAACTCCTCATTCTCAGTCTTCTCATGTGAAAAATAAGGATAATAGAAGTAGGTAACCTCGCGAAATTCTTGTGAGAATTTGAACTTATGTAAAATGGTAAGCATAGTTCCTACCACAAAATAAGCTCTGAATGAATGTTGGTTCTTATTTTGTTGGGGGAAAACCCTACTTCACTCATTCTTCAGGGAGGGAGATAAGAGTTTCTAAAATTAGGATTAGCAAGAGAATGAGGATCAGGTTTTTGTCTTCAGATTGACAACACCTGTTTATTAGACTATCCTCCCTATACTGTAAATTACTCCTCAGGGAGCAACATTTTGAGGCACTGACAGTGAGTGAAAGACTATTTCTTATCTGGAATTCCTCCAAGCCTCTTTTTATACTTATGCTCTCTACCTTAAACAATTTTCAAGATGGTATTTTCTAACTTTTGCTGTAATAATTAACATCCATGTCTTTATAATTCTTGTTATTCAAAATTAAACTTTACCTAAAGTTCCACCTCATATTCCCCAAGGTACTTAATGACTTGTAATATTAGTAAAAAATGTTTATCAATGAACAATACAGAATGGATAAAGCTAAGCTTACCTTTTTAAATCTGTAGTTTAGCAATGAATATCCCTTAATCAGAAATATCAAAGTAAATTTGGGACCAATATTTAGATGTAAAACCAAAACCAAACCAGTTGCTGTCGAGTCGATTCTGACTCATAGTGACCCTAAGACAATTTGTATTATACTCCTAATAATTACTAAATGAAACTTATACAACTATGCATGAACATCTATGGGGAAACAAAAGAATAAATTGACCACTTGAGAATTTACAGAATCATGTGTGGAAACCCCGGTTGCATAGTGGTTAAGAGCTCGGCTGCTGACCAAAACATCAGCAGTTCATAATCCACCAGCTGCTCCTTGGAAGCTCTACAGGGCAGTTCTACTCTGTCCTATAGGGTCACCATGAGTTGGAAAGGTCTTGCCCCCAATTTTTTTTAGTGGTTTTAAAGACCCCAAACTCAGACACTTGCAGCACTGGACAATGAGTTGGATACAGGCAGGTGACTCAGATGATGTGGCTCCGGGCATGGGCTCCTTGGGTTTTGTCAGGTGGTGGCTAAGGCTGGGGCTCCGGGGCCTGGCTGCTCCTGCAGTTCAGGCTGGCAGACCATCGGGTCGGGCTGAGGGCGCTCTGCCTTCTCCCTCCTGACATCCTCACTTCCTCTGACTCAGCTCCTACCACCACCTGTTCCACTGGCCTCCACCTGCAGCTCCAGCAGCAGCAGCAGTGGCAATAGCAGTGACAAGGATGACTGGAAACTGGCTTCCATAATTTATTTAATATGCTGTTAGCATAACGTCCACATCACATAACATCCTATTTCACAGAATATATCATGGACCAATGCACATTTGTATTATGTTAAAAATGATGTAATTTTATTCTTAAAAAAAAAAAAAAAACCCTACAATGCTCCAACAATTAGAAAACATTGTTACAGCAGGAAATGATTTTATTTGCTTGAATAAATGCACTTTGCTAATGTCCTGATTATCACTCACACAGTATTCTGCATAGTAATTAGATTGATATTTCAAACCAGAGGTAGTCCCTGATTTATGAGTTACGGATGAACCACACTCAGGACCGCCTGTTTTTGTTTTATCTTAGCTTTAGTAATATGCACTATATACAATGTTGCAGGGCATAATCTGCTGATTTATTATTCTCAAAAGTTCACTCAAAGATGTTCAATGTTATGGTTTACTGTTGAAAACACTGCTGTATAGCGGGTGAAGAAAACTTAAAAAAAAATGAAATACTTGACTTGCGTCAGAACCAATTTACACAGGGTTTCTCAGAATGGAAACTCTTCAAAGCCGGGGGGTACCTGTACTTGAGAAAACAATAATATTTTCATTACAAATGTTAACAAATTGAATAAATTTACAAAGATGACTATATTCATCCCTGATTTGAAATTTCCTTCTGGTACTATTATCAAAAGCAATAGCATTTCTATTCTTTTTAGATGATTGTATTTAACCAATAAACCAAAAATCAAACCCCATTGACTTTGAGTCAATTCTGACTCATAGTGACCCTACAGGACAGAGTAGAACTGCCCCACATGGTTATCGAGAAACAGCTGGTGGATCTGAGCTGCCAAACTTTTGGTTAGTGCCTAGCTCTTAACCACAGCACCACCAGGGCTCCATAGTGACCCATGGACATTGTAAAATATGTAATTAACTAGTCTCCTCTCTTATCTATTAGCTGTCAAAAAGCTTAAAGAATAATCTATTATCTACCTGTTGGCAAGTGAATTGGAATTTGAGGTATTATTATTATTTGACTGCATTTACAGCATAGTGACTAAAGAAATGTCAAACTTCTGGCATTCACATTTTGACTCCACACTTGGTATGTAACCTTGTACAAGTTATAAAATCTCTTTCACTTGGTTTCCTCGTCTACAAAATAATAATATGAGCACTTACTATTATTTCATAGAAAATAAACTGAAACTGTATGGTGGTGCAGTGGTTAAGAGCTACAGCTGCTAAAGAAGAGGTTGGCAATTCAAATCCACCACCCACCCCTTGAAAACCCTATGGGGCAGTTCTACTCTGTCCTATAGGGTCACTCTGAGTCAGAATTGACTCAGTACATAGGGGTTGTTTTCAGATATAAATATATTTTTAGCCCTATTCTTATAATTTACTAAGCTTGTAATAAATGATGGCTTTTTAACACTGTTGCATTAAAAAACCTATGTTTTTCTTGATATTATACTCAGCATTCCTTTTTGTTATTCTAATCAGTTTCCTTTTTTATTCTTAAGCTTCAAAACCACTTAAAATGCATATTTGGAAAAATGTCATATAAAAAGGAAAATCGTATGTTGAATTTTCTGGTATTTTTGTCGATAACTACATATATATATTTTTTGAATATCAACATGGAAAGATAAATATATATTTGTCATTACATGTTAATATTCAATGACACTTGAATGATATCTTTATTTATAATGACTTCCCATATGTGTGTTAATGAAAATGGAGCCATGAAATTTATAAATTCTTTAATGCAATTTTTCAACACAGATTTTTTTTGGACACCAGCTCCATTGTCTCATGGATTCCCTGGTGGATGGGAACCACACTGCAGTGACAGAGTTCATTTTATTGGGCTTAACAGAAGATCCTACCCTTCGAGGCACCCTCTTCATGGTCATCCTGTGCATCTATCTGGTGACCATATCTGGCAATCTCAGCACAATCATTCTGATCAGAATCTCTTCTCAGCTCCATCGTCCTGTGTATTTTTTCCTGAGCCACTTGGCTTTGGCTGACATAGGCTTTTCATCCTCTGTCACACCCAATATGCTTGTAAACTTCCTGGTGGAGACAAATACAATCTCCTACATTGGATGTGTGATCCAGCTTGGATCAGCTGCTTTCTTTGGAACAGTTGAGTGCTGTCTTCTGGCTGCCATGGCCTATGATCGCTTTGTGGCAATCTGCAACCCACTGCTTTATTCAACTAAAATGTCCACAAAAGCCTGTGAGCAGTTATTATCTCTGTCTTATATAGGTGGTTTTCTCAATGCTTCTTCATTTATGATATCATTCTTTTCTTTATTCTTCTGTGGACCAAATCGAGTCAATCATTTTTTCTGTGATTTTGCTCCTTTAGTTAAACTTTCTTGTTCTGATGTCAGTATCCCTACAGTGGCCCCCTCATTTTCTGCTGGCTCCATCATTCTGGTCACAGTGATTGTCATAGCCATCTCCTACGTCTATATCCTCATCACCATCCTGAAGATGCGCTCCACTGAGGGCCGCCACAAGGCCTTCTCCACCTGTACCTCCCACCTCACTGCAGTCACTCTGTTCTATGGGACCATTACATTCATTTATGTGATGCCCAAGTCCAGCTATTCTACTGACCAGAACAAGGTGGTGTCTGTGTTCTACATGGTGGTGATCCCCATGTTGAACCCCCTCATCTACAGTCTCAGGAATAATGAGATTAAGGGTGCTCTCAGGAGAAAGCTTCATAGAAAAATATTTTCTTAACAATCCTCTAGTTTTCTAATGTTTGATGCAATAATATACTATGAATGTAATATTAAAAAAATTTCATTTCTAAGAGCAAAATATATCTGTACATAATTAGCCCATATGGAGCTTTGTAGTATATGTAGCGGTGGATCTTCAGATAGTATATCAGAGACAATAGTGAGTTAACTTTAATAAATTAAATTTAGAATTAAGAAACACAAATTGGTTCACATGAAGAAAATCTTAATCTGCTGAAAATACTTTTTAATTTGTACTCATATATTATCTTTCAAAAGCTATTTTATGTCACAGGTAAAGGTTACTGTACATCTAAACCTTTAAGGCTGTGTTCATTTTCAACAGGAGAAAATGAACACAGCCTTAAAGGTTTAGATGTACAGTAACCTTTCACCTCATTATGCTGAGGTGAGTCTGATAATCCTAGTTTTGCCTTCCCTGAGTACCTTCTGAGGGGAAATAACAAAGTGGAACCAGACAATACAATTGTTATAGGCATGGAACTTGGAGACAGCTTATCTGCTGGGGGTGGTCTTTATGGACTCTTAAAATCCAGCCTGTGTTTCTGGGTTCTGACTTTGGCCTTGGATATAAGGGGTCCCCAGATTCTAAGAGGATGAGACCACCCTGGCTAACCTGTGAATTGCTCAATCAGATCAGAAGAGATGACTTCCTCTGAGGGACTAAAAACTGTTCCCAAACTCATCAGGGGCTGAGCAGAGCGAAAGCAAAAAGAAAAAAGATTTCCAGGAGAATCCAGCAAACTGGTGACATTGAGTCTGAGGAAGAAACTCTTGGAGAAATTTATGATCAGGCCCATATCCTGCTCATAAAACTCCAGGGGACGGGACTGTTTGTCACCAAAAATAGTGACTGCCCCTCTGGACAGGCTAAGTTCACCTCTATATGCTGATGACTGCTACATTTATTTCTGTTTCCTGTCCCCACTTAATGATTGAGACACATATTTCCTGTTTGTATAAACAGAAACACAGGGCATGTCTTATTTAGCATTCTCTAGAGAAACAGTCAAGAGACAAAATGAGAGAAGAGAACTTTGAGGCTTCTGTTCCAGCAATTGCAGGTTTGGTCATTTTAAACAGCTCTCATGGTGAACACACCTAAACAGAGAAAAAAAAAAAAAGAGAGAGAGAGGGGGATTTTTCCAAAGAAATTGGCTCACACGATTATGGGAGCTAAAGCTGTTGCTGTCAATCTATTGAGACTCATGGTGACGCCATGTGTTACAGACTAGACTGCTCCATATGGTTTTCTTGGGTGTAATCTTTATGGAAGCAGATTGCCAGGTCTTTCATCCACAGCACTGTTGGGTGGGTTAGAACTGTTAACCTTTAGCTTAGTAGCCGAAAGCAAACTGTTTGCGCCACCTAGGGCCGGAAATATTTGTAAATAACCTTTTTGCAATCCAATTGATTTCAACTGAACAGCCCCATAGAGTTTTCAAGGGCTGTAATCTTTATGGAAGTGGACTGCCAAATCTTTCTCCTGCTTCATGGCTGGTGAGTTCTTACTGCCAACATTTTGGTTAGTAGCACGTGCTTAACCACTGCACCGTCTTAGAAAGAGAGAGTGGTTTTGCAAATTGGCTGTGAGGATTAAGCAGGCTAGGAAATCCAAAATCCGTATGTCTGGTAAAAGGCTGGAAATTCCAGCAACGTCTATCTACAGTGTTGAAGCTGATCCTTCTTCTTCAGGAAACCACAGTTTGCTCATAAGGCCTTCAACAGTTTGGATGAAACATGTCCACATTATGGAGGGTAATCTGCTTAATTTCAGGTTAATTGATTTAATATTAATCACATGTGAATAGCTTTATAGCAACATCTAGACTAGTGTTTGTCCGAACAACTGGGTACTATTCATGTTGACATAAAATTAATCATCGCAGTGCATTAATCATTTCATTCATTAAAAAAATTTATACTGAGTGCTTCTAATGTATCTGGTACTATGTAGGCTATTGGAAATATAAGTGACAGACAAAGGTGTTTGCCTTCCTAGAATTAATCTTCTTGCTGTGGAGACACACCACAAAACTAACAAGTATGTGATTTGGACCATTAGACGTTGGAGAGTGCTGTGGAGAAAGAAAAAGCAAAGCTGGGCAAGGGAAACTGACATGTCAGTGTAGACCTCGCTGAGTAGGTAACGTCTGAACAAAGGATCGAGATAGGTGAAAACACTTCATGCCAGCTGTGTTGCTGCCTGTGTACACACATACAATTGTCGTTTGAGGATTCTGTTTCAGCAAGGGCAGGCTTGGTAATTTTAATCAGCTCTCATGATGAATACAAACTAAATAAACCTTGATAAAATATTAAATACATCATAAAATCACATTCAAGCTTACAGGATAGTAAGCGAGAACCCAGACAAACTGTGATTACCCAGAGAGGTGAGCTCAGCACGCAAAAATGCTTTTTCAATGAGGAGATTTGAGAAGAAGAAGAAAAAGCTAAGAACTAGGGCTGTGGATTTAGTGTTTTTGTAGGGAGAGAAAAAAAAATTTTTTTTTTAAGGCAGAAGTCGAAGCCTAGGGCATGTCCAGGTGAGAAGTCTAATTCATACACCTCATATACACCGTGATGGTAGGGAGAAACATGAAGTAAATAAGCCTTTGTATACATTTGAACCCTGGGAAATCTAGGGAAAGTCAAGCCTGGATACTTGGGTTAAGGTGGTCTAAGACAAGGTGACTTGAATAAATACATGAACATCCTACCTGGAGAAAGGTCTTCTTTCCAAGCCTTTTTTTTTCCTGCCAATAATTACGACCATCAAAGAGTGAAAACTAATGCCCAGCACAAAAGAAATCAAGAGACTAAACACGGGAACTAGAAGGAACAACAGGCCACAGAAACGGAATCACTAAGACTAAGATAAGAGAATTAACAGACTGAGACTATAATACTGCTAAACTTAAAGAAATAAAAGAAACTTAGAAATAAATACAATCAACTCAACAAAATACTAGCAAACCAAATCAAAAAACATAGTAAAGGATTATACACCATGATCAAGTGAGATTTATCCCAGGAATGTGAGAGTGGTTCAATATTAGAAAATCAACCAATGTAGTACAGCAAACTAATAGAACAAAGGAAAGGACCACTTGTTCACCTCAATCAATATAAAAAAGGCATTTGAGAAAATTCAACACCCTTTCATGATAAAAACACCAAACAAGATAAGGAATATAAGGGAAATGAGTTTCTTTGTGTAGCCTTTTGCCTTGCTTCCGTATAAGTGAGAGAAAGGAAGAAATCAGCTTGGGAGATTTTTTTCCTGGGCACTAAGGAGTTGTTATAGTTTCTTTTGCTATACTTACCCAAGGAAGAAGCCAGTCCCTGCCAGCAGAAGATATTAATTATGCAAATAGAGTCACTTGAGAGGGGATTGGTCAGTTTAGTCCCCTGAGGAGACTGGTCAGTTATTATGGAAACGGCGTGTATAAAATGTACCCAATTGATTGAGCCACTTGCCTATATAAACACCCATCCCTTAAAGGTTGAGGGGATACCTCACTACCATCAAGAAGAGCCTGAAGTGGAGTGTATCTTTTGGACATGGGGTTCCTGTGCTGAGAGCGTCCTAGACTCAGGAGACTGAAAGAGCTGTAACACTGAAGACCAGCATGAGACAGCATGGTGGGCTTCCTGGCTCAAGGAGTGAGGTGGGTACAGTGCACTTGCTGACCCATGGAACAACGGAAATGAGGGCCTTCAGGTAGGAGGCTTGCTGCTGTTGTGGGGTGCCTCCAGGCACTTGTTGGTGGAGTTAAGTTCTAGGACAGGCCTGAGCAGAGGCAGAGTCCAGGCCCGGGGGTGGGGGGTAGGGAGGTGGTGGGGGGGACAGAGGCCAGGCCAGCAGGGGCAGAAATAGAGGCCATACCCAAGCCTTGATAGTGTGGGCCTGGAATCAGCGGCTGAGGAGAAGCTCTCCTGATTGAAGAACTATATCCTGAGTTATTTCTGTTGCTTCTCTACTGTATGTGGACTTTAAACCTTAAAACTGAGGTATTGGCATAACTGAAATGGATGACTTCAGGCCTAAATTAAACGTCCAGTTTGAATTAAACTGAAATCTTCATTTCTACTGTTCTAAAGAGAAAATTCAGCCTTTTTTTCAAAATTTAACTACTTGGAACACAAAGGGCGCAATAGCAGATTTCTGGCTCAGATGAAGAATTGTTTGTTAAAGGTGTTTACTAAGAGTGTTTATTCAGCTTGTTCTTAAAAGGATGCCTATCTCAAGCATTTCCATGGAGATTAGAAATGGGATTAGAATTGATAATGTTAAAATGAAGCCTGTAACTGTCTTATAACCCTGTAACCAAGATGAGGTAAACGTCAGTTAACCAAGACTTAATCGAGCTACATCTTCACTCAGGGAATCTTCTGCTCCATTTCTGCTAACTCTTTGTAAACCTGTAACTAGGTAAAATCATAAGCCTGTTACCTTAATATGGGGAAAAAGGCAGGCATACAGCTGTAATTAAAATTATTCCCACAGCATGCCTTGTTAAACAAACCTCGGGATGTAACAATCTCAGAATGGAACAAAAAGACTTACTGATTATAAGAAGAATGTCTTGGTCAAATATGTCAGAGAGGTTAGAGATTAATATTAGGAAAGCTTGTAGCTCAAGAAAATCCTTGTAATTTTTTGCCACGTAATCCTCTCCACCCCCATCTGCACTCATTTGTTTGCTCCACTTGATAAAACTTCACCATTCTCCCTACAGTTTGGAACACACCACAGAATCTTGCCTGAGTGCTTGTGTGTTTACCCGTTTCAGGAAATGTTTTATCCTTCAATAAAACTCTGTTTTTATTTCTTAAAAAAAAAAAAAAAACAAAACCCAAACCCATTGGTATCCAGATCTGGTTTTTTATCATGACACTTCCAAGTTAATCCTGATCCCTTGTTACTTCCTTAATAAACCGTGTAACTGTGAGTATGGCCTGTGAGTTGTGTGTGGTGGTTGCAACAAATTATACAACCCAGCAGAGAAGTAGAGAGTACAGTGGGGAGGACAGCTGGTGTCAGAATTAGTAAAAAGTTTGAAGAGTGGAAGTATGTCTGACCTCAACCTCATATGAGTCAGCTTGTGCTGATGCTGATTCTCATCCTCCCTGAAGTCAGACAAGGTCCGACATTGTTGCTACCTCATTGCAGACGGTGAAAGGCCGTACATAAAACAGTGTAGGACGTTACTCAAAGACATTAAAGAAGACCTTAATAAATGAAAGGACAGCCTGTGTTCATGGATTGGAAGGCTTAACATAGCTAAGATATCAATACTACCCAAAGCAATCTACAAATCCAATGGAATCCCCATCAAAATTCCAACAGCCTTTTTTTTGCAGAAATGGAAACCAATTCTCAAATTTATATCGAAGGAGAAGGAACCCCAAATAGCTAAAGCAATCTTGAAGAACCAAGTTGGATGATTCAGACTTCCTGATTTCAAAATGTACTGTAAAGCCACAGTAACCAAAACAACCTAGGACTGGTATAATGATAGACATACTGACCAACGGAATAGCATTGAGAGTCCAGAAATAAAATCATACATCTGTGATCAACTGATTTTTGACAAGGGTGCTAATCTATTTAGTAGGAAAAGAAGCTCTTCAATAAATTGTGCTGGAAAGATCAGATTTCCATGTGCAGAAAAATGAATCAGAGTCCATGCCTCATACTATACAAAAAATGAACTAAAATAGATGAAGAACCAAAATATGAAACCATAAAATTCTTACAAGAAAATATAGGGGCACAGCTACAGCATGTACTTCTTAATGATGGATTATCATATATGACAGCAAAAGGGTCACTGAAGAGGACATTAGGATGGCTTAAAAATACACGAAAAGATGCTCAAAGCCATTAGTCCTTGTTGTTGTTAGTTGCTGTCTACTTGCTTATTAGTATTTGTGTAGAATGGGGTGCTGGGCCATTATTTTTCTTATGAGCCACTTTCCCACTTCCACCATGGGGAGCATCAGGTGGACTTTATCAATTGAGGATTAGCAAGAGAATTACATTGAGTCTTTGGGTTGAAGATACTAGCTTCTACCATCATCTCCCTGGTCACATGAGCCACAAACCAGTAGTCATCCCTTTGAGGCATGCAGAGTAAAAGACTGTCTTATTTGGAAATCATGCATAACTTTTTTACTTCTTAGTTCTCAATCTATACAACTTTTAAGGTACTTATTTTAAAACTTTGGCTAGAAAAAATATGTACATGTCTTAAATAATTTCGTTTTAAAAAATTCAACTTCACAGGGTGTTCTACCTCATATTGCCCAAGGTATCAAACAGACTTTCTTATTCTCAGTTCCAAATACTTACAAATTGAACAAGCTGAATGAATGAACATAATGTTACCTTTTATATGTGAACTTTAGTCTGTCTTAAGATTAAACATCAAAGAAAATTAAGAATATTTAGTTATGAGAAATTTATTTTATTATATACCGATAATTGTCAAATGAAAGTGCACCAACACTTCATAGAAATGAAAATTAAAAAATTAATAAATAGGCCGCTTGGGAATCGACAGAACCATAAGGCTGATTGGCCTGCGGGATTCGAACTGCTCAGTCTCCCCCGGAGAACGTGATGATGATCTTTGCCGCTTTTGAATTCACATTTGAATCTTCAGAGATTTATCCCCAAAGGCAAACAATAATACAGAGCTAGAAAGATAGCGTGGCTGCTATATAAATACCATGACTTTAGATTTATTATCGAAAGATGAATGAATTATTTCAAGAGGTAAGATTTCAGCATCTGTGAGTGAAACTGAGTGGAAACCCTGGTGGCATTGTGGTTAGGTGCTACAGCTGCTAACCAAAGGGCTGGCAGTTCAAATCCACCAGGGGCTCCTTGGAAACTCTATGGGGCAGTTCCACTCTGTCCTATAGGGTCGCTTGGGATCGACTCGACGGCACTGGGTTTTTGATTTTGGAGTGAAATTGACGCGTTGGTTATAGTTTACCATTGCGAACACTTTCCTCTCTAAGATTGTGTCTGTGCTCACAAGCCATAGTTGGGTAACCTGGCCGATGTAATCAAGCAGTCAGCTAGCAAGTAAGTTTGAATTCACTTAGGTTTCCAATCAGGCTAGTGCGAAAAAATGAGCTTAATTCAAATTACCAGGACTCCTTATTTACCCGCCTGTATGCTTTTTTTTACGTAAGTCCAGAATGTCTATAATCTTTAACACTATTTACACATGGCATTCACCACAATGTTAATTTATTCATTAGCTTCTAGATTCTTTGGGGATTTATTTTAAACATCTTTGCAGATTTACTTTATTTGTGGGTCTCTGTACTCTAGGATCACAGTAAAGGAGACATAATGGACAGAGCTCGGGATAAAAAGCCAGAAAATTTGCAAATGAGGGTCAACTTGGCCATTAGATGAGTGAGCCTTACTAAACTTCTTAATTTGTGAGGTTATACTTGATTTAGCAGTATATTATGTCAAAAATGACATTTCATTCTACAATGCTCCAATTAGAAACATTGTTACAGTAGAAAAGGATTTTATTTTTTTGAATAATTGTACTTTAATTACATCCTGGTATCAGTCGTATAGTGTTTTGTATGGTGATTAGATTGATATTTCACACTCCTTCATAAAACAATATTTTAACTACAAATATTTAATAAATTTACAAATGGTGACTATCCCCTAATTTGAAATTCCTGTGTCGTACTACTATCAAGGACAATTGTATTTCACCCACTAGCACAAGCTGCTTAAACTCCTCATTCTCGGTTTTCTTATGTGAAAAATAAGGATAATAAAAGTAGGTAACTTCATGAAATGGTTTAATTGTGAGGATTTCAACTTATGTAAAATGTTAAGCATAGTTCTTAGCACAAAATAAGCTCTGAATGATTCTTGCTTATTATGTTGTTGGAGGAAAACCCTACTTCTCTCATTCTTTAGGGAGGGAGATAAGAGTTTCTAAAATTAGGATTAGCAAGAAATTAAGATAAGATCTTTGTCTTCAGATTGACAATACCCATTTACCATGACTACCCTTCCTATGGAAACCCCGGTGGTGTAGTGGTTAAGTGCTACGACTGTTAACCATAAAGATCAGCAATTCAAATCCACCAGCTGCTCCTTGGAAACTCTCTGGGGCAGTTCCACTCTGTCCTATATGGTTGATGTGAGCCGGCATCGGTTCGATGGCAACTGGGTTTTTTGGTTTTTTTTTTTTCCTTTATCCTTCCTATACTGTAAATTACTCCTCAAGAGGCAACTCTTTGAGGCATTGACAGCGAGTGAAAGACTATTTCTTATCTAGAATTCCCCCAAACCTCTTTTTAAAGTTAGCTACCTATACAATTTTCAAGATGTGTATTTTCTAACTTTTGCTATAATAATTATCGTACATGTCTTACAAATTCTTATTATTTAAAATTCAAATTTGCATACAGTTCCACTTCATGTTCCCCAAGGTACTTCATGACTTGTCTTATAAATTTCAGTAAAAAATGTTTACCAATGAACAATACAGAATGTATAAAGCTACTCTTACCTTTTTATATCTGAAGTTGAGCACTGAGTATTCCTTAATCGGAAACCCTGGTGGTGTAGTGGTTAAGTGCTATGGCTGCTAACCAAAGGGTCGGCAGCTTGAATCTGGCAGATGCTCCTTGGATACTATATGGGGCAGTTCTGCTCTGTCCTATAAGGTTGCTATGAGTTGGAATTGACTTGACAGCGCTGGGTTTGGTTTTTTGGTTTTATGCCTTAATCAGAAATATCAAAGTAAACTTGGAACCAATATTTAGGTAGAAAACCAAAACCAAACCCGTTGCCATAGAGTCGATTCTGCCTCATAGAGACCCTAAGACAATTTATATTATAAACCGAAAAAAAAAAAAAAAAAACAACAGTGCCGTCGAGTTGATTCCGACCATAGCAAACCTATAGGACAGAGTAGTACTGCCCCATAGAGTTTCCAAGGAGCTCCTGGCGGATTCGAACTCCCAACTCTTTGGCTAGCAGCCGTAGCACTTAACTGCTAAGCCACCAGGGTTTCCAATTTATATTATACTCTTGATAATTATTAAATGAAGGTTATAGACCTCTGCATGAACATCTACGGAGAAACAAAAGAATACATTGAACACTTGAGAATGTGCAGAATCCTGTGTGGACCGCAACTGCTCAGTGTGCGCTCCAGGACGTGGTAATGCTCCATGGCGCTTTGTGAATTCACAGCTGAATCTCTAGACTCTTCAGAGATTTATTCCCAAAAGAATAATAAATGATAATGTAACCACGTACCTTTAGAATTGTTATAAAGATGCGTGTGTGTGTGTGTGAATGAGTCTGAAGTGTGGGTTTTCATTTACCGTCTGAGAACACATTACTCTCTAAGGCTGTCCGTACTCACACGTCAAAGGTGGGAAACAGGGCACACGTAATCAAGCAATCAACCAGATATTAAGAATCTTTGGCAGAATTACTCTGTTTCCACAATCAGTTTCATGTGACTAAAAAGAAATAATCCAAGTTACCAGGATTCCATATGACCAGAAACTCATAGGAATTATTCAACACTATCTAAACAAGATATTTAGCCATTAAAAAAAAAAAAAAAAAAACCCACTGCCATGGAGTGGATTCTGAGATGCATTCAGTATTTATTGTTAGTAAATAGCTTGGCAGAAAAACTTGCTTTGCTTATGGGTCTGAATGCTTTTAACAGTGGACAAAGGTCAGAATATAAAGCCAGAAAATTTGTTGATGTGAGCAAACCTAGCCACTAGCTGGGCGTTCCTGGGTAAACTTTCAAAATTTTTAGGTTGCACTTTCTTCAGCTGTACACAGGCGTGTGTGGCTTAAAACATTGGACAGTGTATAGTCCACGGTCCCAAGAAGTTATTTTCTTCCTCCCTCTCTCCCTTCCTTCCTTTTTGTTTTCATGGAAAGCAGCTCCCCTTTTGTTTATTTCCCCCTAATCATGTTAATGGAGCCCTGGTGGACCAGTGATTAAGAGCTGACTGCTAGCCAAAACATCAGCAGTTCAAATCCACCAGCTGCTCCTTGGAAAACCTACAGGGCAATGCTACTCTGTTCCATAGGGTTGCTATGAGTAGGAACTGACTTGCCAGCAATGAGTTTTATTATTGTTTTTTTAATGGCTTTAAAGACCCCAACCCAAACTCTTGCAGCACTGGACCACAAGTGGCATAGAGGTAGGTGAGTCAGAGGGCATGGCTCTGGGCATGGGCTCTTGAGTATTGTCACACAGCGGCTGAGGCTGGAGCTGCGGGGGCCTGGGCTGCTCATGCTATTCAGGCTTGCAGAACAGAGGGTGGGGCTGGGTGCCTCTGCCCTCTCCCCTCTTCAGTCCCTCACTTTCCTGGATCGGATCCTACCCACACCGGTTCCACTGGTCTCTGCCTGCAGTTCCAGCAGTAGCAGCAGTGACAATAGCTGTGACAAGGATGACTGGAAGGTGGGTCCCATAAGGTTTTTAATATGGTGTTGGTATAACGTCCAAATCACATAACATCCTATTTCACAGAACGTGTCATGGACCAATGCATATCTGTATTATGTTGAAGACAACAAAATTTTATTCTACAATGCCCCAATTAGGAAATGTTATTACAGTAGGAAATGATTATTTGCTTGAATAAATGCACCTTAAAAATGTCCAGATTATCAATCATATAGTGTTTTGCATAGTAATTAGACTAATATTTGAAACTATAGGTAGTCCCCGATTTATGAGTTATAGATGAACCACACTTAGGATTGTCTGTTTTTGTTTTTTTATTTTACTGTTAATAACATGTACTACATACAAAGTTGTGGCACATAATTTGCTCATTTGTCATTCTCAAAAGTTCACTCAAAGATGTTCGATGTTATGATTTACTGTTTAAAACACTGCTGTATAGCAAGCTATGAAAACTAAAAAAAAATGAAGTATTTGACTTGCCTCAGCACCGATTTACACGGTTTCTCAGAATGGAAACAGGTCAAGGTAGGGGGCTGCCTGTACTTGAAAAAACAATAGTATTTTAATTACAAATATTTATAAATTGAATACATTTACAAAAGGTGACTCCATTCATCCCTAATTTGAAATTCCCTTCACGTACTACTATCAAAAGCAATTGCATCTCTATTCTTTTTTAGATGCTTTTATTCAACCAATAAGCCAAAAATCAAACCCATTGCCGTGGAGGTGATTCTGACTCATCACGACTCTATAAGACAGGGTAGAACTGCCCCATAGCGTTACTGAGAAGCAGCCGGTAGATTTGAGCTGCCAACCTTTTGGTTAGCACCCTGGGTCTTAACCACTGCACCACCAGAGCTCCATGGTGACCTATAGACATTGTAAAATCTATTAACCTACTAGTATCTTATATAATAGCTGTCAAAATCCTTAAAGGATAATCTAATATCCCTGTATTGGCAAGTGTGTTGGACTTTGAGGTATTATTTACCTCCATTCATAGCATAGTTACTAAAGAAATGTCAGACTTGCTGGCATTCACAGTTGGATCCCCACTTGCTATGTAACCTTGTGCAAGTTACATAATCTCTTTCACTCGGTCTCCTCATCTACAAGATAACAATGAGAGCGCTTACTACTATTTTATAGAAAATGGAACTATGTATGGTGGTGTAGTGGTTAAGAGCTACACCTGCTAACCAAAAGGTTGGCAGTTCATACCCACCAAGCACTCTTTGAAAACACTATGGGGCAGTTCTACTCTGTCCTATACGGTCACTATGAGTCAGAATTGACTCAATAGCAAAAGGGTTGTTTTGGATACGTATATATATATACATATATTTACACATTCAAAAACACACACACAGATATACACACACACATACATATACATATACACACACATATATATATATAAATCTTAGCCCTATTCTTATCATTTCTGAAGCTTGTGATAAATCATAGCTTTTTCTCAAGTTTTCATTACAATCCTGTATTTTGTTTGGAATTATATTCACCATTCCTTTCGTTATTCTAATTAGTTTCTTTTTTTTTATTCTTTAGCTTTAAAACCACTTTAAATGCATTTTAGGAAAAATATAAAAAAGAAAATCATCATATGTTGAATTTTCTGGTGTTTTTGTGAATAACAAAAATGTACATATATATATAATTGCATATCAGCTTGTGAAGACAAATATATACTTATTGTTACATATTAATTAATACACAATGACACTTGAATGATATCTTTATTTATAATGACTTTCCATATGGGTATTAATGAAAATGGAGCCATGAAATTGATAACTTCTTTAATGCAATTTTTTCATCACAGATCTTTTTTGATACCAGCTACATTGTCTAATGGATTCCCTGGTGGATGGGAACCACACTGCAGTGACAGGGTCATTTTACTGGGCTTAACAGAAGATCCTACCCTTGATTCCTGTGTGCAAAATATATCTACAAATAATTAGCCATTATGATGCTTCATGGTATATGTGGGGGTGGACCTCCAGACAGTAAATCTTAGACAATAGTGAGTTAACTTCAATAAATTAAATTAAATTTAGATTTAAGAAACAAATTGGTTCACATGAAAAAAATCTTAATCTGTTGAAAATCCTTTATAAGTTTTTTCATATATTATTTTTCAAAAGCAATTCTACCTCATAAATCAAAGATATTGTAACTCCAAACCTTTAAGGCTGTGTTCATTTTCAACAGCAGCTTGTGCTGAGATGAGCCTGATAATCCTGGTTTTGCCTTGACTGAGTACCTTCTGAGGGGAAATAACAAAGTGGAACCTGACAGTAAATTTGCTAAATACATGGTGCATGGAGAAAGCTTATCTGCTGGGGTTAGTCTTTGTGGACTCTTAAAATCGCAGCCTGTGTTTCTTGGTTTTGACTCTGGTCTTGGATATAAGGTGTCCTTAAAGAGGATGAGCCCACTCCAAATAACCTGTGAATTGCTCAATCAGATTAGAAGAGATGACTTCCTCTGAGGGAATAAACAGTGTTCCCAAACTCATGAGGTACTCAGCAGAGCAAAAGCAAAAAAGATTTCCAGGAGAATCCAGCAAGCTGGATGACATTGAGTCTGTGAGGAAGAAAATCTTGGAGGAATTTATGATCAGGCCCACATCCTGCTCATAAAACTCCAGGGCACTGGACTGTTTCTCAGCTGAAATAGTGACGACCCCTCTGGACAGGCTAAATTCACCTCTATATGCTGATGACTGCTACATTTATTTCTGTTTCCTGTCCCCACTTAAGGATTCAGACACAAATTCAATCTTTTTGTAAACAGAAAAACATGGCAAGTCTTATTCAGGGTTCTCTAGAAAAATTGAACAAGTAAAGAGAAAACAGACCTTTGAGCCTTCTGTTCCAGCAATTGCAGGTTTCTTCACTTTAAGCAAATCTTAGAGTGAACACAGCTAAAGAGAGAGAGGAATTTTTTCTAGACGAACTAGCTCACGTGATTATGGGAGCTAAACCTGTTGTCTTCAACCAGTTGAGGCTCACGGTGATGCCATGTGTTACAAACTAGACTGCTCCATCTGGTTTTCTTGGCTATAATCTTTATGGGAGCAGATTGTCAGGTCTTTTATCCACAGCACTGTTGGGTGGTTTAGAACTGTCAACCTTTAGGTTAATAGCCCAAAGCAAACCATTCCTGCCACCCAGGGCGTTATATATATTCTGGAATACATTTAAATAGCCTCATGGTGGTCAAGTTGATTTCAACTGAACTGCCTCATAGAGTTTCGAATGCTGTCATCTTTAGGGAAGGAGACTTCCACATCTCTCTCCTGCTGAGTGGCTGGGAGTTCCAAATGCCAAACATTTGGTTAGTAGCCAAATGCTTAACCGTTTAGGCAGGCTAGGAAGTCCAAAATCCACATGTCAGGTAAAAGCCTGGAAATTCCAGCAATGTCTATTTACAGTGTTGAAGCTGAATCCTTCTTCTTCAGGAAACCATAGTTTGCTTGTAAGGCCTTCAACAGATTGGATGAAACACATCCACATTATGGAGGGTAATCTCTTAGTTTAACATTAATTGATTCAATGTTAATCACATGTGAATACCTTTATAGCAACATCTAGGCTACTCTTTGTCCAAACAACTGGGCACCATAGACTATTCATGTTGACATAAAATTAATCATCACAGGGCATTTATCATTTCATTCATTAAAAATTTATACTGAAGAATGAAAACACTTCCAGTCAGAACATTTGGGACACAGTGAAAGTAGTGCTCAGAGGTTAATTTATATCAGTAAATGCACACACACAAAAAGAAGAAAGGGCCAAAATCAAAGAATTATCCCTACAACTTGAACAAATAGAAAGACAGCAACAACAGAAAGCTTTAGGCATTAGAAGAAAGGAAATAATAAAAATTAGAGCAGAATTAATGAAATAGAAAACAGAAAAACAATTGAAAGAGTTAACAAGCCCAAAAGATGGTTCTTTGAAAACAATAACAAAACTGATAAACCCTTGTCCAAGCTGACAAAAGAAAAACAGGAGAGAAAGAAAATAACCTGAATAAGAAATGAAATGGGCGATATTATGAGAGACGCAACTGAAATTAAAAGAATCATATCAGATTACTATGAAAAATCTTACTCTAACAAATTTGAGAACCTAGAATGGATGAATTCCTAGAAACACACTACCTACCTAAACTAACACAAACAGAGGTAGATCAACTAAATAGACCCAAAACAAGAGATTGAAAAGGTAATAATAATATAAAAAAAAAAAAAACTCCTAACAAAAAAAGTCCTCACCTGGACAGCTTCACTGCAGAGTTCTAGCAAACTTTCAGAGAAAAATTAACACCACTACTACTAAATGTATTTCAGAACATATAAATGGATGAAATACTCCCAAACTCATTCTATGAAGCCAGCATATCCCTGATACCAAAACCACATAAAGACACACAAGAAAAGAAAATTACAGAACTATATCCCTTATGAACTCATATGTAAAAATCTTCAACAAAATTCTAGCCAATAGAATTCAACAACATATCAAAAAAATAATTCACCATGACCAAGTAGGATTTGTACCAGGTACGCAGGGATGGTTAAACATTACAAAAACAATTAATGTAATCCATCATATAAATAAAACAAAAGACAAGAACCACATGAACTTACAATTGATGCAGAAAAGGCATTTGACAAAGTTCCACAGCCACTCATGATAAAAAAACTCTCAGTAAAATAGAAATAGAAGGAAAATTCCTCAATATACTAAAGGGCATTTATACAAAGTCAACAGCCAACATCTTCCTAAATGGACAGAGTCTGAAAGCATTCCCCTTGAGATCGGGAACCAGGCAAGGACGCCCTTTATCACCACTCTTATTCAACATTGTGCTGGAGATCCTAGCCAGAGCTAATAGGCTAGATAATGAAATAAAGGGCATCCAGATTGGTAAGGGAGAAGTAGAAGAATCTCTGTTTGCAGATGACAGGATCTAATACACAGAAAACCCCAAAGAATCCTCAAGAAAACTACTGAAACTAATAGAAGAGTTCAGCAGAGTATTGGGATACAAGATAAACATACAAAAATCAGTTGGATTCCTCTACACCAACAAAAAGAACATCGAAGAGGAAATCACTATCAATACTATTTACAGTACCCCCAAGGAGATAAAACACCTAGAAATAAATCTCGCCAGAGATGTAAAAGACCTATACAAAGAAAACTACAAGCAGCTACTGCAAGAAACCAAAAGAGACCTACATAAGTGGAAAAACATACCTTGCTCATGGATAGGAAGACTTAACATTGTAAAAATGTCTATTCTAACAAAAGCAATCCATAGAAACAACGCAATTCTGATCCAAATTAAAATGACATTTTTTAATGAGATGGAGAAACAAACCACCAACTTCATATGGAAGGGAAAGAGGCCCTGGAGAAGTAAAGTATACTGAAAAAGAAGAACAAAGTGAAAGGCCTCACTCTACCTGATTTTAGAACCTATTATACTGCCACAGTAGTCAAAACGGCTTGGTACTGATACAACAATGGATACATAGACCAATGGAACAGAATTGAGAATCCAGACATAAATCCATCCACATATGAACAGCTGATATTTGACAAAGGCCCAAAGTCAGTTAAATGGGGAAAAGACTGTCTCTTTAACGAATGGTACTGGCATAACTGGATATCCATGTGCAAAAAAATAAAACAAGACCCATACCTCACACTATGCATAAAAACCAACTCAAAATGGATCAAAGACTTAATATAAAATCTAAAATGATAAAGGTCATGGAAGAAAAAATAGTGACAACACTAGGAGCCGTAATGCATGGCATAAACAGTGTACAAATCATTACTAACAATACAGAACAGAAACTTGATAACTGGGAGCTCCTAAAAATCAAACACCTGTGCTCATTCAAAGACTTCAACAAAAGAGGAAAAAGATTACCTACAGACTGGGAAAAATTTTTAGCTATGATATTTCCGATCAGCATCTGATCTCTAAAATGTACATGATACTGCAAAACCTCAACTACAAAAAGACAAATAACCCAATTAAAAAATGGGCAAAGGATATGAACAGGCACTTCACTAAGAAGACATTCAGGCAGTGAACAGATATGTGAGGAGATGCTCACAATCATTAGCCATCAGAGAAATGCAAATCCATCTCACTCCAACAAGGCTGGCATTAATCCAAAAAACATGAAACAAGAAATGATGGAGAGTTTGTAGAGAGACTGGAACACTTCTACACTGCTGGTGGGAATGTAAAATGGTACAACCACTTTGGAAATCTACTTGGTGATTCCTTAAGAGGCTAGAAATAGAAGTACCATACGATCCAGCAGTCCTACTCCTTGTAATATATCCTAGATAAATAAAAGCCTTCGCACGAACAGATATATGCACATCCATGTTCACTGCAGCACTATTTACAATACCAAAGAGATGGTAGCAACCAAGGTGCCCTTAACAGTAGAATGGATAAATAAATTATGGTATAGTCATGCAATGGAATACTATGCATCGATGAAGAACAATGATGAATCTATGAAACATTTCATAAGATGGAGGAATCTACAAGGCACTATGCTGAGTGAAATTAGTTGCAAAAAGCCAAATATTGCATAAGACCACTATTATAAGAATTCAAGAAATAGTTTAAACAGAGAAGAAAACTTTCTTTGCTGGTTATGAAAGGCGGGGGAGGAGGGATGGAGGGAGATGGGTTTTCACTACTTAGATAGTAGATAAGAACTATTTTTGGTGAAGAGGAAGACAACACACAATACAAGAGAGGTCAGCACAACTGGACTAAACCAAAAGCAAAGAAGTCTCCTGAATAAACTGAACGCTTCGAAGGCCAGCACAGCAGGGACGGGGATTTGGGGACCATGGTTTCAGGGGACATCTAAGTCAATTGGCATAATAAAATCTATTAAGATAACATTCTGCGTCCCATTTTAGAGAGTGGCGTCTGGGGACTCAAACGCTAGCAAGTAGCCATCTAGATTGTATCAGTTTGTCTCAGCCCACCTGGAACAAAGGAAAATGAAGAACACCAAAGTCACAAGGTAATTACGAGCCCAAGAGACGGAAAGGGCCACATAAACCAGAGACCACATCGACGTGAGACCAGAAGAACTAGATGGTGCCTGGCTACAGCTGATGACTGCTCTGACAGAGAACACAACAGGGAAGCCCTGAGGGGGCAGGAGAGCAGTGGGATGCAGACCAAAATTCTCCTTAAAAGACCAGACTTAAAGGTCTGACTCTGACTAGAAGGACACCAGTGGTCATGGTCCCCAGACCTTCTGTTAGCCCAAGACAGGAACCGTTCCCAAAGCCAACTCTTCAGACAGGGATTGGACTGGACAATGGGATAGAAAATGATACTGGTGAAGAATGAGCTTCTTAGAGCAAGTAGACACAAGAGACTATGTTGGCATCTCCGGTCTTGAGGGGAGATGGGAGGGCGGATGGGGTCAGAAGCTGGCCAAATGGACTAGAAAAGAGAGACTTGGAGGGAATGAGTATACTGTCTCATTAGTGGGAGAAAAATTAGGAGTACATAGCAAGGTGTTTATAAATTTTTGTAAGAGAGACTGACTTGATTTGTAAACTTTCACTTGAAGCAAAATAAAAATTTTAAAAAATTTATACAGAGTGCTTCTAATATTTCTAGTATTCTGTACTCTATGGCAAGTATAAGTGACAAACAAAGGTGTCTGCCTTCCTGGAATTAATATTCTAGCAGAGAGGGCAGAAATGAAACTAAAAAGTACCTGATACAGACTATTAGAAGTTGGCGAGCGTTATGGAGGAAGAAAAAGCAAAGCAAAGTATAGGAGACTGACATGTCAGTGTAGACCTCAATGAGAAGCTAACATCTGAACAATGGACCAAAGTAGGTGAACACACTTCATGCCAGCTGTGGTGCTGCCTCTGTACACACATACAGTTGACCTTTGAGGCTTCTGTTCCAGCAGTGGCAGGCTTGGTAATTTTAATCAACTCTCATGATGAACACAACTAAATAAAACTTGAGAAAATATTAAATACATCATAAAATCACATTACAGCTTACAGGATAATAAGTGAGAACCCAAATAAACTCTGATTACCCAGAAAAGTGAGCTCAGCACACAAAAGTGCATTTATAATGAGAAGATTTGAGAAGCAGAAGAAAAAGCCAAGAACTGGGGTTGTGGATTTAGTGTTCTTTTGGAGTGAGAGAGGCAGAAGTCAAAGCCTAGGGTATGTCAAGGTGAGAAGTCTAATTCATACACCTCATGTACACCGTGATGGTCAGGAGATAGATGAAGTAAAGAAGCCTTTGTACAATTCTGAATCCCTGGATTTCTAGGGAAAGTCAAGCCTGGAACTTGGGTAAAGGTGATCTAAGACAAGGTGACTTGAATAAATACATGAACAACCTATCTGGAGAAAGGTCTTCGTTCTAAGCCATTATTTCTTCTGCAAATAATTATGACCATCAAAGAGTGAAAAATAATGCCTAACACAAAAGGAAACAAGAAACTAAACATAGGAAGCAGTAGGAACAACAGACCGCAGAAAATGAATCACTAAGATATGGGAATTAACAGAGACTAAAAAAAAAAAAGAAAATTTTTTTTTTTTTTTTATAATACTGCTAAGCTTCAAGAAATAAAAGAAACTTAAAATAAATACAATCGACTCAACAAAATACTAGCAAACCAAGTCAAAACATATATTAAAGGATTATATACCGCGATCAAGCGAGATTTATCCCAGGAAGGCAAGGGTGGTTCAACACTAGAAAATCAATCAATGTAATACAGCAAACTAATAGAACAAAGGAAAGGACCACTTGTTCATCTCAATCAGTACAAAAAAGGCATTTGACAAAATTCAACACCCTTTCATGATAAAAACAAGATAGGAATATGAGGGAAATGAGTTTCCTTGTGTAGCCTTTTGCCTTGCTTCTGCATAAGAAAGACGAAGAACTCAGCTTGGGAAATTTTTCTCCTGGGCCCTGAGGAATTGTTATTATTTCCCTGGTTACAGTTACCCAGGGAAGAAGCCAGTCCTGCCAGTAGAAAATGTCAGTTATTATGAAACAGATGGAGCAACTTGAGAGGGGATTGGTCAGTGTAGCCCAGCAAGAGGATTGGTCAGTTATTATGCAAGGAGATACATAAAATCTGCCCAAGAAGATTGAGCCACTTTCAACCATCCCACAGAGTTTGAGGGGGTACCTCCCTAACATCAAGAAGAGCCTGAAATGGAGTGTGTCTTTTGGACCGGGCTCCTGTGCTGAGAACCTCCTAGATCCAGGAGACAGAGAGAGCTGTAGCACTGAAGAACACGGTGAGACAGCATGGTGGGCCAACCCATGGAGAAAGAGAACTTAGGGCTTTTAGGTAGGAGGACTGCTGCTGTTTTGTGGTGCCTTCATGTCACTGGAGCTAATAAGCTCCAGGCCAGGCATGAGCAGGGGTAGAGGCCAGGCCCAGGGGGAGACAGAGGCCAGACCAGCAGGGGCAGAGGTAGAGGCAAGGCCCATACCCTGAGAGTGAGGGCCAGCATCCACAGCTAAGCAGAAGCCGTCCTGATTAAAGAACTATATCCTGAGTTATTCGTGTTACTTCTCTGTATGTGGACTCTAAACCTTAAAACTGAGGTACTGGCATAACTGAAATGGATGACTTCAGTCCTAAATTAAAAGTCCATTCTGAATTAAACTGAAATCTTAACTACTCTTGTTCTAAAGAGAAAATTTAGCCTTTTTGTCAAAATTTAACTGCTTGGAACACAAAGGGAGCAAGAGTCGGGATTTCTGGCTGTTATGAGGAATTGTTTGTTGAAGGATTTTATTAAGCATGTTTATTCAGCTTGGTCTTAAAAGAATGCCTATCTCAAGCATGTCCATAGGTTAGGAAATAGGATTAAAATTAATTATGTTAAGAAGAAGCCTATAACTGTCCCATAACTCTGTAACCAAGATGACGTAAATGTCAATTAACCAAGCCTTAGTCAAACTACATTTTCACTCACTGGAATCTTCCGCTCCATTTCCGTTCTTTTTTAAACCTGTGACTAGGTGAAGTCATAAGCCTGTTACCTTAAAATGAGGGAAGAGGGAGACATACAGCTATAATAAAAATTATTCGTAACAAAATGCCTTCTTAAACAAATCTCAGGATGTAGCAACCTCAGAATGTATCAGATAGACTTACTGATGCTAAAAAGAATGTCTAGGTCAAAGATGTTAGAGAGGTTAGAGATTAATGTGAAAAAAGCTTGTAGTTTGAGAAACTCCTTGTATTTTTTGCCATGTAACCTCCCCTCCACCCCCTGTGGCTGCAGTCCTTTGTTCCACCTGATAAAACCTCACTCTTCTCCCTGCAATTTGGAACACACTGCAGCATCTTGCCTGGGTGTTTGGGTGTTTGAGTGTTTGCCCGTTTCATAAAATGTTTTATCCTTAAGTAACACTCTTTGTTTTTATTTCCCAAAAAAACCCCAAAATCAAACCCATTGCCATCGCGTCGATTCCAACTAGCAGAGTGTAAATCTGGTGTTTCACCAGGACACTTCCAAGTTAATCCTGATCCCATGTTACCTCCTTAATGAACCAGGTAACAATGAGTATGGTCTGTGACTTGTGTGTGGCCACTGTAACAAATTATCAAACCCAGCAGAGAAGTAGAGAGTGCAGTGGGGAGGACAGCTGGTGTCAGAATTAGTAAAAACTTTAAAGACTGGAAGTATGTCTGATTTAACCTCATAGGAATCAGCTTTGTGCTGATGCTCATTCTCCCCGAATTTAGTTAAGGTCCAGTGCCACTGACACCTCATTGCAGAAGGTGAAAGACTTGTACATAAAATAGTATAAGACATTACTAAAACAAATTAAAGAAGACCTAAATAAATGAAAGGACAGTGTGTGTTCGTGGATTGGAAGGCTTAACAAAGCTGTCAATACTACCCAAAGCAATCTACAAATTCAATGCAATACCCATAAAATTCCAAAAGCCTTTTTTTGCAGAAATGGAAAACCAATTCTCACATTTATATGGAAGCAGAAGGAACCCCAAATAGCTAAAGCAATCTTGAAGAAGAACAAAGTTGGAGGATTCAGGCTTCCTAATTTCAAAACATAGTATAAAGCCACAGTAATTAAAACAGATTGGGACTGGTATAATAGCAGACATATACATCAACAGAACAGCATTGAGAGTCCATAAATAAAATAATACATCTATGATCAAATGATTTTTGATAAGGATATTTATTTAGTTGGGAAAGAAACCTCTTCAATAAATTGTGCTGAAAAAATTGGATTTCCATGTGCAGAAAAATAAATCAGAATCCATAACTGTTGTTGTTGTAGGCTCCATTGAGTCAATTCCGACTCGTAGGGACCCTATGCACAACAGAACAAAACACTGCCCGGTCCTGAGCCATCCTTAGAATCGTTGTTATGCTTGAGCTCATTCTTGCAGCCACTGTGTCAATCCACCTCATTGAGGGTCTTCCTCTTTTCTGCTGACCCTGTACTCTGCCAAGCATGATGTCCTTCTCAAGGGACTGATCCCTCCTGACAACATGTCCAAAGTATGTAAGACGCAGTTTCGCCATCCTTGCCTCTAAGGAGCATTCTGGCCACACTTCTTCCAAGACAGATTTGTTCATTCTTTTGGCAGTCCATGGTATATTCAATATTCTTTGCCAACACCACAATTCAAAAGCGTCAACAGTTCTTCGGTTGATGTGATTGAAAATACCATGGCGTGGGTCAGGCCCACCTTAGTCTTCAGGGTGACATCTTTGCTCTTCAATACTTTGAAGAGGTCTTTTGCAGCAGATTTGCCCAGTGCAATGTGTCTTTTGATTTTTTGACTGCGGCTTCCACGGCTGTTGATTGTGGATCCAAGTAAAATGAAATCCTTGACAACTTCGATCTTTTCTCCATTTATCATGATGTTGCTCATTGGTCCAGTTGTGAGGATTTTTGTTTTCTTTATGTTGAGGTGTAATCCGTACTGAAAGCTGCGGTCTTTGATCTTCCTTAGTAAGTGCTTCAGGTCCTCTTCATTTTCAGCTAGCAAGGTTGTGTCATCTGCATAACACAGGTTGTTAATGAGTCTTCCTCCAATCCAGATGCCCCGTTCTTCTTCACATAGTCCAGCTTCTGGTATTATTTGCTCAGCATACAGATTAAATAGGTATGGTGAAAGTATACAACCCTGATGCACACCTTTCCTGACTTTAAACCAATCAGTATCCGCTCGTTCTGTCCGAACAACTGCCTCTTGATCTATGTAAAGGTTCCTCATGAGCACAATTAAGTGTTCTGGAATTCCCATTCTTCGCAGTGTTATCCATAGTTTGTTATGATCCACACAGTTGAATGCCTTTGCATAGTCAATAAAACACAGGTAAACATCCTTCTGGTATTCTCTACTTTCAGCCAGGATCCATCTGACATCAGCAGTGATATCCCTGGTTCCATGTCCTCTTCTAAACCTGCCTGTATTTCTGGCAGTTCCCTGTCAATATACTGCTGCAGCCGTTTTTGAATGATCTTCAGCAAAATTTTGCTTGCATGTGGTATTAATGATATTGTTCTATAATTTTCACATTCGGTTGGATCACCTTTCTTGGGAATAGGATTAAATATGGATCTCTTCCAGTCAGTTGGCCAGGAAGCTGTCTTTTATATTTCTTGGCATAGATGAGTGAGCACCTCCAGCACTGCATCTGTTTGTTGAAATATCTCAATTGATATTCCATCAATTCCTGGAGCCTTGCTTTTCGCCAATGCCTTCAGAGCAGCTTGGACTTCTTCCTTCAGTGCCATCGGTTCCTGATCATATGCCACCTCTGGAAATGGTTGAATATCGACTAATTCTTTTTGTTATAATGACTCTGTGTATTTCTTCCATCTTCTTTTGATGCTTCCTGTGTCATTTAATATTTTCCTCATGGAATCCTTCACTATTACAACTCGAGGCTTGAATTTTTTCTTCAGTTCTTTCAGCTTGAGAAACACCAAGCATGTTCTTCCCTTTCGGTTTTCCATCTCCAGCTCTTTGCATATGTCATTATAATACTTTGTTTTGTCTTCTCAAGAGGACCTTTGAAATCTTCAGTTCTTTTACTTCATCATTTCTTCCTTTTGCTTTAGCTGCTCGACGCTGAAGAGCAAGTTTCAGACTCTCCTCTGACATCCATCTTGGTCTTTTCTTTCTTTCCTGTCTTTTCGGTGGCCTCTTGCTTTCTTCATGGATGATGTCCTTGATGTCATTCCACAACTCATCTGGTCTTTGGTCACTAGTGTTCAATGTGTCAGATTTGTTCTCAGATGGTCTCTAAATTCAGGTGGGATATACTCAAGTTCATATTTTGGCTCTCGTAGACTTGCTCTGATTTTCTTCAGTTTCAGCTTGAACTTGCATATGAGCAATTTACGGTCTGTTCCACAGTTGGCCCCTGGCCGTGTTCTGACTGATGATATTGAGCTTTTCCATCGTCTCTTTCCACAGATGTAGTCAATTTGATTTCTGTGTGTTCCATCTGGCGATGTCCATGTGTATAGTCACCGTTTATGTTGGTGAAAGAAGGTATTTGCAATGAAGAAGTCGTTGGTCTCGCAAAAGTCTATCATTCGATTTCTGGCATTGTTTCCATCACCAAGGCTATATTTTCCAACTACTGATTCTTCTTCTTTGTTTCCAACTTTCACATTCCAATCGCCAGTAATTATCAATGCATCTGGATTGCATATTCTATCAATTTCAGACTGTAGCAGCTGATAAAAATCTTCTATTTCTACATCTTTGGCCCTAGTGGTTGCTGTGTAAATTTGAATAATAGTATTAACTAGTCTTCCTTGTAGGCATATGGATGTTATCCTATCACTGACAGCGTTGTACTTCAGGATGGATCTTGAAACGTTATTTTTGACGATGAATGCAACACCATTCCTCTTCGAGTTGTCATTCCCAGCGTAGTAGGCTATGTGATTGTCTGATTCAAAATGGCCAGTACCAGTCCTTTTCAGCTGACTAATACCTAGGATATCGAGGTTGATGTGTTCCATTTCATTTTTCATGATTTTCAATTTCGCTAGATTCATACTTCGTACATTCCAGGTTCCAATTATTAATGGATGTTTGCAGTTGTTTCTTCTCATTTAGAGTCGTGCCACATCAGCTAATGAAGGTCCCAAAAGTTTTACTCCATCCATGTCACTAAGGTCGACTCTACTTTGAGTCCATATGTAATACTATTACAAAAAAACTTTAATAGATGGAGAACCAATATATGAAACCATAAGATTTTTACAAGAAAATATAGCAGCAAAGCTATAGGATGTGCTTCTTAATTATGGATTATCAGATATGACAGCCAAAGGATCACTGAAGAGGACATTCAGATGGCTTAAAAACACATGGAAAGATGCTCAACAGCATTAGTCATTGTTGTTGTAGTTGCTGTCTAGTGGCTTATTAGTATTTGTATAGGAGTGAGGGCTCAGTCACTATGTTTATGAGCCACTTTCCCACCTCCACCAAGGGGAGCATCGGGAGGACTTTATAAATTGAGGATTAGGAAGACAATTATATTGCATCTTTGGGTTGAAGATACTTGCTTCTACCATCATCTCTCTAGTCACATAAGCCACAAACCAGTAATCATCCTTTTCAGGCAATGCTGTATGAATGACTGTCTTATTAAATCATGGATAACTTTTTTATTTCATAGTTCTCAATCTATATAACTTTTAAGGTAATTATTTTATAAATTTTGCTAGAAAAAATATGTACATGTCTTAAATAATTTTGTTATTAAACATTCAACTTTACATGCTGTTCTACCTCATATTCCCCAAGGTATGAAACAGACTTTCTTATTCTCGCTATGAAATATTTACAAAATGAACAAGCTGAATGAATGAAGATAACATTACCTTTTATATATGAACTTAAGTATTCCTTAAGATGAAATATCAAAGTAAATTAAAAACTAATATTTAGTTATGACAAATTTATTTTATTATACCCCAATAATTGTCAAATGAAAGTGCACAAACACCTACATAGAAACAAAAATAAAAAAATAAATAGGCCACTTGAGAATTAACAGAACCCTTAAGACTAATCGTGTATGTGTGATTTGAACTGTTCAATTTCCACTGGAGAATGTGATAATGATCTTCAATGCTTTTCATTTCACATTTGAATCTTCAAAGAGGTTTATCCCCAAAGGCAAACAATACTAGAATGATACCATAAAATAGCTGCTATATAAATACAAGGACTTTGGATTTATTACTTAAAGATGAAGGAATTATTTCAAGAGGTAAGATTTCAGCATCTGTGAGTAAACTGGACTTATTGACTATAATTCACCATTGAGAACATTTTGCTTTCTGTGCTTGTGTCTGTACTCACAAGCCATAGTTGGGGAACCAGGCAGATGTAATCAGGCCATCAGGTAGCAAGTAACCTTGACTGAATTCTTAAGATTCTAGTCAGGTTAGTATGAAAAAATGAGCTTAATTCAAATTACTGGGACTCCTTATTTATCCACCCATAAGTCCAGAAACGCATATAATCTTCAACACTATCTACACATGACATTCACCACAATGCTAATTAATTCATTAGCGTCTAGATTCTTTGGGGATTTATTATTTTAAACATCTTTGCAGAAAGATTTACTTTATTTATGGGTCTGAGTGCTCTAGGATCACAGTCAACAAGACACAATGGACAAAGCCCAGGATAAAAAGCCAGAAAATTTGCAGATGAGTGTCATCCTGGCCACTAGCTGGATGATCCTGGCTAAACTTCTTGTGAGGCTATACTTTATTCAGCTGTATTCTATGCCAAAAATAATATTATTTCATTCTACAACACTCCAATTAGAAAACATTACAGTAGAAAATGATTTGTTTGTATAATTGCACTTTAATTACATCCTGGGTATCAGGGTTTTGTATGGTGATTAGATTGATATTTCACACTCTTACATAAACAATAATATTTTAACTACAAATATTTAATACATTTACAAAAGATAACTATTCCCTAATTTGAAATTCCTGTGTTGTATTAATATCAAGAATAATCGTATTTCACCTACTAACACAAGTTGCTTAAACTCCTAATTCTCAGTTTTCTCATGTGAAAAATAAGCAGAATAAAAGCAGATAACCTCACAAAATTGTTGAATCGTGAGTATTAAATTTATATAAAATGTTAAGCATCATTCTTGGCAGAAAAAAAGCTCTGAATGAATGCTGGTTCTTCTTTTGTTGGAAGAAAACCCTACTTTACTCATTCTTCAGAGAGAAAGAGATAAGAGTTTCTAAAATTAGGATTAGCAAGAGAATTTGGATAAGATTTTTGTCTTCAGACTGACAACACGTGTTAACCATGACTATCTTCCCTAAAACGTAAATTACTCCTCAGGAGGCAACATCTTGAAGCACTGACAGTAAGTGAAAGAGTATTTCTTGTCTGGAATTCCTCCAAGCCTCTTTCTATACTTTAACTCTCTATCTTATACAATTTTCAAGGTGTGTATTTTGTAACTTTTGCTATAATAATTAATGTACGTGTCTTAATAATTCTCGTTATTTAAAATTCAACTTTACATAAAGTTCCGTCTCATATTCCCCAAGCTACTTAATGACTTGTAAATACCAGTAAAAAATATTTATCAGTGAACAATACAGAATGGATAAAGCTAAGACTACCTTTTTATATCTGTAGTTGAGCACTGAGTATCCCTTAATCAGAAATATCAAAGTAAACCTGGAACCAATATTTAGGTAGAAAACTGAAACTAAACTAGTTGCCATAGATTCGATTCTGACTCACGGAGACCCTAAGACAATTTACACTATACTTCTCAATAATTATTAAATGAAAGTTACAGAACTGTGCGTGAACATCTATGAGAAACAAAAGAATAAACTGAGCACTTGAGAATTTACAGAATCCTGGGCGGAAAGCCTGGTGGCGCAGTTGTTAAGCGCTATGGCTGCTAACCAAAGGGTCAGCAGTTTGAACCCACCAGGTGCTCCTTGGAAACTCTACGGGGAAGTTCCACCCTGTCCTACAGGGTCGTTATGAGTCAGAAAACCCTGGGCGGCAGTGGGTTTAGTCCTGGTTCTGTGTGGCCGGCAGCTGCTCAGTGTGCCCCCCAGACTGTGACAATGCTCCGTGGGGTTCGGAATTCACATCTGGGTCTCCAGAGTCTTCAGAGATTTATCCCAAAAGGCAAACAATAGTAAATGATAATCCATGAAACGATGGTGCCTTTAGAATTGTTACCAAAGATGAGTGAGTTTTTACTCCAAGAGGTAAGAATTTCTTTTTTTTTTTTTAATGAATCTGAAAATTGATTTTCATTTAGCATCTGAGAAACATTACTTTCTAAGGCTGTCTGTACTCACAGGTCAAGGACGGCAAACGGCACACGTAATCAACCAATCAACCAGCTAGTAAGAATCTCTGGCTGATTTACTCTGTTTCCACAATCAGTTTCATGTGAATAAAAAGGGATAATCCAAGTTACTAGTATTCCATATGACCAGAAATTTATACGATCATTCAACACCATCTAAACAAGATATTTACCCAGTTAAAAAGCAAAAACAAAAAAACCAGTGCCATGGAATGGATTCCAAGATGTGTTGGGTATTTATTGTTAGTAAATAGCTTGGCAGAAAAACTTACTTTGCTTATGGGTCCGAATGCTTTTAACAGTGGACAAGTTCAGAATGTAAAGCTGGAATATTTGAAGTTGTGAGCCAACATAGTCACTAGGGGGGTGATCCTCGATAAACTTTAAAAATTTTTAGGTTACACTTTATTCAGCTGTACACAGACATGCGTGGCTTAAAACATTGCACAGCATATAGTCCATGGTCTCATGAAGTTCTTTTTTTTTTTTTTAACGGAAAGCAGCTCTCCTTTTGTGTATTTGCCCCTAATAGTCTTAATGGAGCTCTGGTGGTATAATGGTTAAGAGCTGGCTGCTAACCAAAACATCAGTAGTTCAAATCCACTACCTGCTCCTTGGAAACCCTATAGGGCAGTTCTACTCTGCCCTATAGGTCACTGCGAGTTGGAATTGACTTGCCCGCAACTAGTGTGTTTGCTTTTTTAAAATCGTTTTAAAGATCCTTTACCCAGACTCTTGCAGCACTGGACAACCAGTGGGATATAGGCAGGTGAGTCAGAGGACTCGGCTCTGGGCACCGGCTCTTGGGTTTTCTCAGGCAGTGGCTGAAGCTGCGGCTGAGGGGCCCGGGGGTACTCCTGCAGTTCAGCCTGGCAGACCATCCGGCTGGGCCCACTCTGCCCTCTCCCACCTGACTTCCTTACCTCCTGTGACTCTGCTCCTACCACCACCTGTTCCACTGGCCTCTGCCTGCAGCTCCAGCACTAGAAGTATTGGCAATAGCAGCGACAAGGATGACTGGAAGCTGGCTCCCAAAAGGTTTTTAACATGGTGTTATGCTAATTATGCTAATGAACAATTCACCTAACATCCTATTTCACAGATCATATCATGGACCAATGCATATCTGTATTATGTTAAGAACAGTATAATTTTATTCTACAATGCTCCAATTAGAAAATATTATTAGAACAGGAAATTATTTTATTTGCTTGAATAAATGCACTTGACTAATGTCCTGATTATCAACCATAGAGTGTTTTGCATAGTAATTAGACTGATATTTCAAACTAGAGGTAGTCCATGAGTTGAGTTATGGATGAACCACGCTTAGGACCATCAGTTTCTGTTTTTGTTTCTAAGTTTCTTTTGTACCTTACCATTAGTGATATGTACTACATACAATGGTGCAGCGCATAATTAGCTGATGTTATCATGCTCAAATGTTCACTCAAAGACATTTAATAATATGAGTTATCATGCTCAAATGTTCACTCAAAGACATTCAATGATATGAGTTATCATGCTTAAATGTTCACTCAAAGACATTCAATGATATGATTTACTGTTCAAAACACTGCTGTATAGAAAGCTGTGAAAACTACAAAAAAAAAAATGAAGCATTTGACTTGCATTGGAACCGATTAACACTGAGATTCTCAGAATGGAAGTGAGTCAAAGTCAGGGGCCTACCTGTACTTGATAAAATGATAGCATATTAATTACAAATATTTACAAATTTAATAAATTTACAAAAGGTGACTCCACCCCTAATTTGGTACTATTTTCAAAAGCAATTGCATTTCTATTCTTTTTAGAGTATCTTATTTAACCAATAAATCAAAAATCAAATGCATTGCTGTCGAGTCAATTCTAACTCATAGCCACCCTATAGGATGGGTAGAACTGCCCCATAGGATTACCAAGAAGCACTTGGTGAATTAGAACTGCCAGCCTTTTGGTCAGCAGCCTAGCTCTTAACCACTGCACCACCAGGGCTCTATAGTGGAGCCATAGACCTTGTAAAATCTATAACTAACTAGTCTCCTCTCTCATATATTAGCTGTCAAAACACTTAAAGGATAATCTAATATCCACCTATTGGCAAGTGCATTGGACACTAAGGAAAGTACTTAACTTCATTTATAGAGCAGTTACTAAAGAAATGTCAGACTTGCTGGCAATCACATGTTGCCATGTAACCTTGTGCAAGCTACATAATCTCTTTAACTTGGTTTCCTCATTTACAAAATAATGACAGCACTTACTACGATTTTATAGAAAATAAGAAGGAACTATGTCTTGTGGTTTAGTGGTTAATAGCTACACCTATAACCTAAAGGTTAGCAGTTCAAATCAACCACCCGCTCCTTGGAAACGGAATGGGGCAGGCCTACTCTGTCCTATAGGGTCGCTATGAGTCAGAATCGATTCAACAGCAACGGGGTTGTTTTGGTTTTGGATATGTATATATAATTCTAAGCCCTATTCTTATCATTTGAGAAGATTGCAATGAATGACAGCTTTTTCTGAAGGTTTCATTACGAAACCTGTATTTTGCTTAGTATTACACTCACCATTCCTTTTGTTATTCTAATCAATTTCATTTTTTTTAATTCTTTAGCTTTAAAACCACCTTAAATGCACTTTTGAAAAATATAATATAAAAAGGAAAATCATCATATGTTGAATTTTCTTGTGTTTTTGCCAAAAACAGTAAATGTATATATATATATAATTGCATATCAACATGTGAAGACAAATATATATTTATTATTATGTGTTAATATGCAATGACACTTGAACGATATCTTTATTTATAATGACTTTCCATATGTGTATTAATGAAATTGGAGCCATGAAATTTATAATTTATTTAACACAATTTTTTCATCACAGATCTTTTTTGATACCAGCTCCATTGTCTCATGGATTCCCTTGTGGATGAGAACTACACTGCAGTGACAGAGTTCATCTTATTGGGCTTAACAGAAAATCCTACCCTTCGGGTCACCCTCTTCATGGTCATCCTATGCATCTATCTTGTGACCATATGTGGCAATCTCAGCACAATCATTCTGATCAGAATCTCTCCTCAGCTCCATCATCCTATGTATTTTTTTCTGAGCCACTTGGCTTTGACTGACATAGGCTTTTCATCGTCTGTCACACCCAATATGCTTGTAAACTTCCTGGTGGAGAGAAATAAAATCTCCTATCTTGGATGTGCGATCCAACTTGGATCAGGTGCTTTCTTTGGGACAGTTGAGTGCTTTCTTCTGGCTGCCATGGCCTATGATCGCTTTGCAGCAATCTGTAACCCACTGCTTTATTCAACTAAAATGTCCACGCAAGTGCGTGAGCAGTTGTTCTCTGTGGCTTATGTAGGTAGTTTTGTCAATGCTTCCTCCTTTACGATTTCCTTCTTTTCTTTATTCTTCTGTGGACCAAATCAGGTCAATCATTTTTTCTGTGACCTTGCTCCTTTAGTTAAGCTTTCCTGTTCTGATGTCAGTATCCCTGCAGTGGTCCCCTCATTTTCTGCTGGCTCCATCATTGTGGTCACAGTGTTTGTCATAGCCATCTCCTACATCTACATCCTCATCACCATCGTGAAGATGCGCTCCACTGAGGGCCGCCACAAGGCCTTCTCCACCTGCACCTCCCACCTCATTGCGGTCGCTCTGTACTATGGGACCATTACATTCATTTATGTGATGCCCAAGTCCAGCTACTCAACTGACCAGAACAAGGTGGTGTCTGTGTTCTACATGGTGGTGATCCCCATGTTGAACCCCCTCATCTACAGTCTCAGGAATAATGAGATTAAGGGTGCTCTCAAGAGACAGCTTGGTAGAAAAATATTTTCTTAACAAAACCTCTGATTTTCTACAGTTTGATGCAATAATATACCATTAGTGTAATATTAAAAGAAATTTGGTTCCTGTGGGCAAAATGTATTTGCATATAATTAGCCAGTATGGGGTTTATAGTATATGCGGGTGTAGATCTTCAGATAGTAAATCAGAGACACTAGTGAGTTAGCTTTAATAAATTAAATTTGATTTAGAATTAATAATCACAAATTGGTTCACATGAAGAAAATCTTAATCTGCTGAAAATCCTTCTTATGTTTTATTCATATATTATTTTTAAAGAAATTCTATGTTGTAAGTTAGGGTTATTGTACTGCCAAACCTTTAAAGACATGTTCATTTTCAACAGCTGATAATGCTGAGATGAGCCTGATAATCCTAGTTTTAAGTTGACTGAATAAATTCTGAGGGGAAATCACAAACTGGAACCACACAGGAAAATTGCTAAACACATGGTGCTTGGAGAAATCTTATCTGTTGGGGTTGGTCTTTGTGGACTCTTAAAATTCCAGCCTGTGTTTCTGGATTCTGACTCTGGCCTTGGATATAAGGGCTCCCCAATCTAAGAGGATGAGAACACCCTAACTAATCTGTGAATTGCTCAATCAGATCAGAAGAGACGACTTCCTCTGAGGGAATTAATGAGGTTCCCAAACTCATCAGGGACAGAGCAGAGTAAAAGCAAAAAAGGATTTCCAGGAGAATCCAGGAAGCTGGATGACATTGAGTCTGTGAGGAAGAACCTCTTAGAGGAATTTATGATCAGGCCCACATCCTGCTCATAAAACTCCAGGGGACTGACTGTTCCTCAGCAGAAATAGTGCCTGCCTCTCTGGGGAGGCTAAATTCACCTGTATATGCTGATGAGTGCTACATGTATTTCTGTTTCCTGTCCCCATTTAAGGATTCAGACACAAATTGCATCTTCTTGTAAACAGAATCACACGGCATGTCTTATTCAAGTTTCTCTAGTGAAACTGAACCTGTAGAAAGAGGGAAAAAAAAAAAAGAGAGAACAGACTTTTGAGCCTTTTATTCCAGCAGCTTCAGGTTTGGTCATTTTAAGCAACTCTCATGGTGAACACAGCTAAAGGGAGACAGGGAATTGGCCCACATGGTTATGGGAGCTAAACCTTTTGCAATCAATCGATTGAGACCCATGGTGACGCCATGTGTTATAGACTAAACTGCTCCATATCGTTTTCTTGGATGTAATCTTTATGGAAGCCGATTGCCAGGTGTTTCTTCCACAGCACTGTTGGGTGGGTTAGAATTATCAACCTTTAGGTTAGTAGCTGAAAGGAAACTGTTTGTACCACCCAGGGCCATCTATGTATATTCTCGAATATATGTAAATAACCTCATTGGTAGTCAAGTTGATTTCAACTAAACTGCCCCATAGAGTTTCCAACACTGTAATCGTTACGGAATGGACTACCACATTTTTTTCCTACTGAGTTGATGGTGAGTTCAAACTGCCAACCATTTGGTTAGGAGATGAGTGCTTAACCACTGTGCCACTAGAGGGAGAGAGAGAGAGATTGGTTTTGAGAAACTGGCTGGTGGATTAGGCAGGCTAGGAAGTCCACAATCCATAGGTCAGTTAAAAGGCTGGTGATGCCAGCAAGGTCTATTTACAGTGTTGAAGCTGAATCCTTCTTCAGGAAGCCATAGTTTGCTTATAAGGCCTTCAACGGATTGGATGAAGTACATCCATATTATGGAGGGTAATTTGTTTAGTTTAAGGTCAATTGATTAAATGTTAATCACATGTAAATATCCTTTATAGCAACATCTAGACTAGTGTTTGTCCAAACAACTGGGCACCATGGCCTATTCATGTTGACATAAAATTAATCATCACAGAGCATTATTCATTTCATTCAGTCAAAAATTATACTCAGTGCTTTTAATATCTCTGGTAGTGTGTGGGCTCTTGGAAGCATAAGTGATAAACAAAAGTGTCAGCCTTCTTGATATTAATATTCTAGCAGAGAAGACAGAACACAAAACTAACATGTATGTGATATAGACTACTAGAGTTAGTAAGTGCAAAAGAGACAGAAAAAGCAAAGCAGAGTAAAGAAGACTGGCATTTCAGTGTAGACCTTACTGAGAAGGTAATATCTGAGCAAAGGATCAAAGTAGGTGAAGATACTTTATGCTAGCTGTTGCCTGTGTACAAACATACAATTGACTTTTGAGGCTTCTGCTCCAGCAATGGTAGGCTTGGAATTTTAATCAACTCTCATGATGAACACAACTAAGTAAGCTTGATGAAATATTAAATACTCCATAAAATCATACTAGAGGTTACAGGATAAGTGAGAACCCAAGTAAACTTTGATTACCCAGAGAAGTGAGCTCAGCACTCACAAATGCTTTTATAATGAGGAGATTTGACAAGTAGAAGAAAAAGCTAAGAACTGGGGCTGTGGATTTAGTGCTCTTTTGCAGTGAGAGCAGCAGAACTCAAAGCCTAGGGTATGTCCAGGTGAGAAGCCTAATTCATGCACCTCATACACACCATGGTGGTCCGGAGAAACATGAAGTAAACAAACCTTTGTACAGATTTGCAGCCCTGGAAATCTAGGGAAACTCGAGCCTGGAACTTGGGGTAAGGTGGTCTAAGACAAGGTGACTTGAACATCCTGTCTGGAGAAAGGTCTTCATTTTTCCTGCCGAGAATTACGACCATCGAACAGTGAAAAATAATGTCCAATGCAAAAGGAAACAAGAGACTAAACATGGGAACCAGTAGGAACAGCAGACCACAAAACAGTCAGAGACTATAATACCGCTAAGCTTAAAGAATTAAAAGAAACTTAAAATAAATACAATCAAGCCAATGAAATACTAGCAAATCAAATCAAAAAACATATTAAATGATTATATTCTATGATCAAGTGAGATTTATCCATCAATGCACGGGTGGTTCAACATTAGAAAATCAATCACTGTAATAGAGCAAAGTAATAGAACAAAGGAAAGGACCACTTGTTCATCTCAATCAATACAGAAAAGGCATTTGACAAAATTCAACACCTTTTCATAATAAAAACAGCAAACAAAATAGAATTTCAAGGAAATGAGTTTCTTTGTGTAGCCTTGTGCCTTGCTTCTGTATAAAAGAAAGAGAGAGAGGAAGAAATCAGCTTGGGAGATTTTTTTCCTGAGCCCTAAGGAGTTATTACAGATTCCCTTCTCAGAGTTATCCAGGGAAGAAGCTAGTCCTTCCAGTAGAAATGTCAGTTATGCAAATAGATGAAGCCACTTGAGAGGGGATTAGTCAATTTAGTCAGTGAGGGGATTGGTCAGTTATGCAAACAGGGTGTGAAAATCTGCCCAATAAGATTGAACCACTTACCTATATAAGTGCCCACCCAACAGAGGTTGAGTGGTTACCTCACTACAAGCAAGAAGAGCCTGAAGTGGAGTGTGGGTTTTGGACCCGGGGTTAGTGTGCTGAGAACCTCATAGACCTAGGAGACAGAGAGAGCTTTAACACTGAAGAGCAGTGTGAGAATGCATGGTCAGCTTCCTGGCCCATGCAGTGAGGTGGCTTCAGTGCACTTACCAGCCAATGGAACAAAAGAACTGAGGGCCTTCAGGTAGGAGGCTTACTGCTGTAGTGGGGTGCCTCTAGGCACTTGTTGGTAGAGCGAATAAGCTCCAGGACAGGCATGAGGAGAAGCAGAGGCCAGGCCAGCAGAGGCAGAGGTAGAGGCCAGGCCCTGACTCTAGAGTGAGGACCTAGTAGCACCGGCCAAGCAGAAGGTGTCCTGATTGAAGAACTATATCCTGAGTTATTCCTGTCACTTCTGTCTATGTGGACTTTAAACCTTAAAACTGAGGTACTGGTATAACTGAAATGGATGACATCAGGCCTAAATTAAAACTCCATTCTGAATTTAAACTGTAATCTTCACTTCTACTGTTCTAAACAGAAAATTCAGCCTTTTTGTCAAAATTTAACTGCTTGGGACACAAAAAGAGCAAGAGTCAGAATTTCTGGCATGGATGAGGAATTGTTTGTTGAAGGTGTTTACTAAGAATGTTTATTCAGACTTCGGGCCAACATGGTGCCATAGACAGAAGCACCATGCTGTCCCTTCACAACAAATACCCAAAAAACTACGTAAAACAGAGACAAAGGTCATTCCTGGAACCTGAAGTGTCAAATGAAGATGTATAGAACTCAGCCAAGCACTTAATGGAATAAGAAACTGACAGAGGACAGACAGCGAGGAAAGGTAGTTGCGGATGTCCCCATCAGCTAACACAACCCGGATCTGGCATCTTAGACTCCCGTTGGGGATTGGCAGACAGGGAGCACAGGAAAGCAGCTTCAGGGAACTCCCAGCAGGAGACAGAACACCTGGTAAGCAGCGATACACACTTTCCCACCCTCATTCTCCGCTCACTGCTCTACCTCTGAACTTCCTGGCTGGCTGCGGTGGCTAAATTGGCTCGGAAGTGCAGCATCTGAATCACTTGGATTCGCCCCACCCACGCTGGACATGGTTGACAGAGAGTAGGAGAAAGCAGCCTCATAAAGTTCCCAGCAGCAGACAGAACACCCAGTAATGAGTAAAATACACTTTCCTAGCCCTCCCCCTCCTCATCCTCCCTTCAGCCTCATCTGCTTCCCACCAGCCAGTCTCTTGGCCAGGAGGCAACTGCTTTGGCCCTAAGCTGCTTGGATTCGCCCTGCCCACACTGGCTGGTCCCCTGAGCTGGTGTTGGTTCTTTCCATCTCTTTGGATTTCTACTGTGCCTCCTATCACCTCCCCCTCCTTTGTCTGGAGCACCTGGATCCATGTGCCATCTTTGCTTCTTCTTGAAAGGCTGTGAAGCCATGCTCAACTGGCAAACCACACCCCTGGCCCATGACACCATGCTGGTGGGATTCCTGTGGCTTTTTTTTTTTTTTCCTCATTTTGCTTTGTTCTGTTTGTTTGTTTTCTTTTTCTTTACACAGCTTGGGAGTCCCTTCTAGCCAGGCTGCACTGTACAACATAGAAGTCACTCCCCCAGTATGCGCAGCTGCATAAGAAGGATGCCTGGTGGTGTTTCTTTTTTTTTCCTTTTCTCTTTCTTTTGTCCTTACTGTCTTTCTTTATTTATCAGTTCTCATCTCTATACACTTATCTTCTTTTCCTGTCTCCTGAATACCTGGTGCTGTATGACGTGTATATCCCTTCTAGCCAGGCTATACTGCAGAGCCTGGGAGCTATTTCCACAGTCTTAGCATTCCCACTGGTGGGACTCAGGGAATCCTGGAGACTTTTTTTTTTCTTTTCCAAATTTTTATCTAGCTATTTTTTTTTCCTTCTGCTTCCCTTTTTCTTTTATTTTCCTTTTTGTTTTTCTCCATTTCTCGGTTTCTCATCTATCCACTCCAATGGAAAACTCACTTAGCACACTTTTTTTTTCTTTGTTTTCTTCTTTGTTTTTGGCTCCTTTCTTCTTCTCTTTCCCATGCCCCTATTAGCTCCACACAGCACAACCTTTCCCCTCTTTCCTGCCTACCTGCACTGTGCACTGAGCATGACACCCCTGAGCAGCACAGGCACAACCTACTGGAACCTGCCCAGACCTGATTCCTGGCCCACCTTGTTGGCCCGAGTACGTGCCCCAAAAACCCATCCCAGCCCCTCACCTTCAGCTGGACCTGCCCTGCTACACCACAGCTGAATTACTAGCCCAGCCTATTGGAAAAAGAGGTGAAAATTATCGTGATTACAGGCAAGTAAACAACAAAGAATAATGCACAGCCTGCGTGTTTAGACGTAACCAAATAAAACAAAAAAGCAGGGAAAAAAAAATCTACATTTCAGGAACAAAGAAAATAACAACTGAATGTCCCAAAGACAGCAGACAATAACAAAAAAGGACAGGATGGTTCAAGTAGGTGTCCAAAATAAAACACCAGACGACATTGCAGTAGAAGAAAGGGCACTAGAACTACCTGACAGGGAAATAAAATCTCTCATATTCAGAGCAAGAGTTGAAGGAAAAAGCAGAAAAAGATGAGGAAAAAATAGACAAATTTCTGGAAAATGCAGAGAAATTCATGGAAAATACAGACCAAAAAAATGGAACAATTCAGGAAAGTAATACAGGAACAAAATGCAAAAATATATTTACAACTAGAAATCATTTAAAACCAAAAATTAGAAATCCAAAAGATAAACAACAAGATTTTAGAAATGGAAGTGTCATAGAAGGGCTGAGGAGTAGGTTTGAAAAGAAGGAAGACAGAATCACGTAAATTGAAGACAAACACTTGGCTACAGCTCTATTTCAGAAAAAAGCTGAAAAAAGAGTGAAGAAAAATGAAGAAACCCTAGGAATTACATGGGATACAGTCAAAGGCAAAAATTTGTGAGTAATCGGAGTTCCAGAACACGGAGAGAAAACGGAAAACACAGACAGGATCATTGAAGAGTTGCTGACAGAAAACATCCCTCATATCATGAATGATGAAAAGCTGACCATCCCAGAAGCTCAACAACCCCATATAGGATAGACTTCCAAAAGAAAAACACCAATGCATATCATAATCACACTAAAACCAAAGACAAAGAAAAATCCTGAGAGCAGCTCGAGAAAATAAAAAAGTCACAAACAGAGGAGAAACAACAAGGCTCAGCTCTGATTATCTGGCATAAACCATGCATTCATTGCCAAGAAGGCAATGCAATGTCACCTATAAAACCTTGAAAGAAAAAAATTGCCAACCAAGGATAATATATTCTGCAAAACGTTCATTCAAATATGGTGGTAGAATTAGGACATTCCCAGATAAACAGAAATTAAGGGGTTATGTAAAAACCAAACCAAACTTACAAGAATTATTAAAGGGAGTCCTTTGGTCTGAGAACAAATGACATCAGGCCACAGCATGAATCTAGGATGCAAGATTGTAGCAGCCAGATACCAACGAAGGAAATGAACTCTCAAGGACTATACAAAACCAAAACAATTGCAACAGGGAACCAGAGAGGTTAATCTGTAAATGAAGACAACGTCAGAACAATAAAAGAGGGAATAAATGGCATAGGTATAGAACTTTCTAATTAATAAAAAGGCAATACCAACTGACAATAGACTGGTTCAAATTTAGGAAGATAAGGGTAAATTTCAAGGAAACCACAAAGAAAGTTAAGAAACTACTCATCAAAATAAAGAAGAAAAACATAAAGTCTCAATAAAAACAAAATCTACAAAAACAAAAGAAATTGAAAAGAAATCCAGAAATGAAAGGAACTCAACACAGGAGAGTAAGAGGAACAAAGAAAATGTTAGCACCACAAAAAAAGCACTACAAAATGACAGCAATAAACTCACACCTATCAATAATTACACTGAATGCAAACAGCCTAAATGCACCCATAAAGAGACAGAGAGTGACAGAATGGATTAAAAAAACAGGATCTATCAATACGCAATCTATAAGACACACTTTAGAAACAAAGGATGTAAAAATTTATTAAAAAATCCAAGGATGGAAAAATATATCTAGCAAATACCTATCAAAAAAACAGCAGGAGTGGCAGTACTAATCTCAGATAAAATAGACTTTAAAACAAAATACGCCATAACAGACAAAGAAGGTCACAATATAATGATTAACGGGACACTTCACCATGAAGACTTAACCAAAATAAACATCTACACACCCAATGACAGGGCTCCAAAATACATAAAACAAACTCTAACAGCAATGAAAACAGAAATAGATAGTTCCACAATACTAGTAGGAGACTTCAACACACCACTCTCGCTAAAGGAGAACATCTAGAAAGAAACTCAACAAAGATACAGAAGAGCTAAAGAGCTCAATCAGCCAACTTGATCTCATAGTCATATATAGAACACTCCACAACACAGCTGCAAAGTACACATTTTTTTCCAATGCACATGGAACATTCTCCAAAATAGACAACATCTTAGGCCACAGATCAACCCTCAACAAAATCCAAAACACTGAGATAATACAAAGTGTCTTCTCTGACCACAATGCCATCAAACTACAAATTAAGAACAGGAAGACTAAGGAAAAAAATCAATTATGAGGAAACTGAAGAACACCATGCTTAAAAATCACTGGGTACTAAAAGAAATCAAAGGTGAAATCAAAAAGTTCCTAGAATCAAACAAGAATACAAACACATCATACCAAAACCTTAGGGACACAGAGAAAGCAGTCATCAGAGGTCAATTTATAGCACTAGATGCACACATCAAAAAAGAAGAAAGAGACAAAATCAAACATTAGCTATCCAACCTGAAGAAATAGAAAGAGAACAAAATAAGAAGCCCATAGCCACCAGAAGAAAGGAAATAATAAAGATCAGAGCAGAAATAAACAGAGAATAGAAAAACAATAAAAAGAAATAACACAACTAAAAGTTGGTTCCTGAAAAGGATCAACAAAATTGACAAACCACTGGAGAAATTGACAAAAGAAAAACAGGAGAGAATGCAAATAACCCAAATTAGGCATTAAATGGGGGGCATTACAACACACACAACTGAAATAAAAGGGATTATAACAGAGGATTATGAAAAATTATACTCCAACAATTTGAAAACCTAGAGGAAATAGACAAATTTCTCAAAACACACTACTTACCCAAACTAACACAAAATGATGTTGAAAATCTGAACAGTCCTATAAAAAGAGAAGAGATTGAAAAGGCAATTAAAAGAAAAAAAAAAAAAAAGCCCTGGCCCAGATGTCTTTACTGGAGAATTCTACCAAGCATTCAGAGAAGACCTTATACCAGTACAACTCAAACTATTTCAGAACCTAGAAAAGGAAGCAAAACTTCCAAATTCATTCCATGAAGCCAGCATAACCCTGACACCAAAACAGGCTAAGACACCACAAAAAAAGAAAATTACAGACCAATATTTCTCATAAATATAGATGCAAAAGTTCTCAACAAAATTCTAGTCAATAGAACTCAGCATCATACCAAAAAAAATAATACACCACAACCAAGTAGGATTCATACCAGATATGCAAGGATGGTTCAACATTAGAAAATGAATCAACGTAATCCACCACATAAATAAAAGGAAAGAAAGGAATCATATGATCATCCCAGTCGATGCAGAAAAGGCATTCGACAAAGTCCAACACCCGTTCATGATAAATACTCTCAATAAAATAGGTATAGAAGGGAAATTTCTCCACATAATAAAGGGCATCTATGCAAAATCAATGGCCAACATTGTTCTCAATGGAGGGAGGCCGAAAACATTCCCCCTGAGAACAGGAAAAAGACAAGGATGCCCTTTATCACCACTCCTATTTAACAGTGTGTTGGAAGTCTTTGCTAGATCAATAAGGCAAGAAACAGAAATAAAGGCATCTAAATTGGTAATGAAGAAGTTAAACTGTCCATATTTGTGGATGATATGATACTGTACTTAGAAAACCCAGAAGACTCCAAAAGAAAACTACTGGAAGTAATAGATTCAGTAGAGTTGCAGGATACAAGATAAACATGCAAAAATCAGTTGGATTCCTATATACCAATAAAGAGAATGGTGAAAAGGAAATCAGGAAAGCAATACCATTAATAATAGCCCCTAAAAAAATGCAATACTTAGGAATAAATCTAACCAGGGTTGTAAAAGACCTATACAAAGAAAACTACAAAACACCACTGCAAGAAACCAAAAGAGATCTACATAAATCTAAAAACATACCATGCTCACGGATAGGTAGACTCAACATTGTGAAAATGACAATTCTACCCACAGCGATTTACAAATAGAAAGCCATACTGATACAAATACGAACATTCCTTAAAGAGATGGAAAAACTGATCAGTAACTTTATATGGAAAGGGAAGAAGCCCCAGATAAGTAAAGCACTATTGAAGAAGAAGAATAAAGTAAGAGGACTTGCATTACCTGACCTCAGAACCTACTATACAGCTACGGTAGTCAACACAGCCTGGTACTGGTACAACAACAGATACATTGACCAACAGAACATAACTGAGAACCCAGATGTAAATCCATCACCTATGGTCACCTGGTCTTCAACAAAGGCCCAAAGTCCATCAAATGGGGAAAAGACAGTCTTTTTAACTAACGGTGCAGGTAAAACTGGATGTCCATCTGCAAAAAAATGAAACAGGGCCCATTCCTCACACCATATACAAAAACTAAATCAAAATGGATCAAAGACCTAAATATAAAGCCAAAAACTATGAAATTCATAGAAGAAAAAATAGGATCAATGCTAGAGCCCCTAATACCGGCATTAACAGGATATAAAACACAACCAACAACACACAAGCTCCAGAGGATAACCTAGATAACTGGGATCTTCTAAAACTTAAAGTCACCAAAACTTCACCAAAAGAGTAAAAAGAGAACCTACACCCTGGGAAAAAATTTTTGGATATTAAGAATCAGACAAAGGTCTAATCTCTGAAACCTACAAGAAAATCCAATACCTGCACAACAAAAAGACAAAGAATCCAATAAAAAGCAGGCAAAGGAAATGAACAGTCATGTCACCAAAGAAGACATTCTAGTGGCCAACAGGCACATGAGGAATGCTCAAGATCTCTAGCCATCAGGGAAATGCAAATCAAAATCACGATGAGATACAATGTCACCCTGGCATTACTGGCATGAATCAATAAAACAGAAAATAACAAACGTTGGAGAGGCAGTGGGGAGATCGGAACTCTTATGCACTGCTGGTGGGAAGGCAAAATGATACAACCTTTTTAGAAAATGATACGGCGCTTCCTTAGAAAGCTAGAAATAGAAAGGCCATAGGATCCAGTAATCCCACTCCTAGGAACAGATCCTAGAGAAATAAGAGTCATCACACGAATAGATATATGTACACCCATGTTCATTGCAGCATTGTTCACAATAACAAAAACATGGAAACAACCTAGATGCCCATCAACAGATGAATGGATGAACAAACTGTGGTATGTACACCCGATGGAGTATTATGCAATGCTAAAGAACAACGGTGAATCTGTGAAGCATCTCATAACTTGGATGCATCTGGAGGACATTATGCTGAGTGAAATAAGTCAATCACAAAAGGAAAAATAGTGTATGAGGCCACTACTGTAAAAACTCATGAAAAGGTTTACATACAAAAAGAAACAGTATTTGATGGTTACGAGGGAGGGGAGGGGTGGGGATGGAAAAACACTTGACAATAGGTAAGCGATAACTCTGGTAAAGGGTAAGACAGTACACAATACTGGGGAAGCCAGCACAACCTGTACAAGGCAAGGCCATGGTAGCTCCAGAGACACATCCAATCTCCCTGAGGGTCTGAATTGCTGGGCTGAGGGCTGTGGGAACCATGGCCTCAGGGAACATCTAGCTCACTTAGCATAACAGAGTTTATAAAGAATATGTTCTACATTCTACTTTGGTGAGTAGCGTGTGAGGTCTTAAAAGCCTGTGAGTGGCCATCTACAATACTCCACTGGTCTCACCCCTTTGCGAGCAAGGAAGAATGAAGGAAACTAAAGACAAGGGAAGATTAGTCCAATGGCCTCCACCAGACTGAGTCCAATACAACTAGATGGTGCCTGTCTGCCACCAGTGACTGCTCTGACAGGGACCAAAATAGAGAGTCCCGGACAGAGCTGGAGAAAAGTGTAGAACAAATTTCTAACTCAAAAAGAAAGACCAGACTTGCTGGCCTGACAGAGATTGCAGAAACCGTGCGAGCACGGCCCCCGGACACCGTTTCCGCTCAGTAATGAGGCCAGTCCTGAGGTTAACCCCTCAGCCAAGGATTGAACGGTCCCATGGCACAAGACTAAAGTGGCGCACCAGCCCTGGGACAGGGACTGGAAGGTAGGAGGGAACATGAGCGCTGGTAATAGGGAACCCAGGGTTGAGGAGGGAGGGTGTTGACATGTTGTGGGGTTGTTAACCAATGTCATACAACAATGTGTGTACTAACTGTTTGATGAGAAGCTAGTTTGTTCTGTAAACCTTCATCTAAATTTCCAAAAAAAAAAAATTTTTTATTTACCCTGATGGGGGAGGATACCAGTGGGTTGTAGACCTCAAATTCTCGTAAAAGAACTGGACTTAATGGTCTGACTGAGACTAGAAGGACCCTGGAGGTCATGGTCCCCAGAGCTTCTGTTAGCCCAAGAAGGGAACCATTCCCAAAGCCAATTCTTCAGACAGAGATTAGACTTGACTATATAAAACAGAAAATGATACTGGTGAGGAGTGAGCTTCTTAGACCAAGTAGACACAGGAGACTACATGGGCAGCTCCTGTCTGGAGGGGAGATGACAAGGCAAGGGGGACAAAAGCTGGCTGAATGGACACAGAAATAGAGAGTGGAGGGAAGGAGTGTGCTGTCTCATTAGGGGGAGAACAAATAGGAGTATATAGCAAGGCGTCTATAAATTTTTGTATGAGAGAAAGACTTGATTTGTAAACTTTCACTTGAAACACAATAAAAATTAAAACAAAGAAAACAAAAAGAAACTCAATCCAATTTTTTGCCCTGTAACCCCCCCTCCACCATCTTCTGCAGTCCTTTCTTTGTTCCACCTCATAAGATCACTGTTCTCCCTGCAATTTGGAACACGCTACAGCATCTTGCCTGGGTGCTTGTGTGTTTGCTCATTTCGTGAAATGTTTTATTCTTTACTAAAGCTCTTTTTTTTTTTTTTTCTCAAAAAAATTTAAAAAGTCAAATCAAATCCATTGCCAACGATTCGATTCCAACTCGCAGAGTATAAATCTGATGTTTTAACAGGACGCTTCCAAGTTAATCCTGATCCCATGTTCCTTCCTTAATGAAACATGTAACAATGAGTATGGTCTGTCAGTTGTGTGTGGCTGTTGCAACAAATTATACAACCCAGCAGAGAAGTAGAGAGTCCAGTGGGGAGGAGAGCCGGTGTCAGAATTAGTAAAAAGTTTGAAGAGTGGAAGTGTGTCTGACCTCAACCTCATATGAATCAGCTTCATGCTGATGCTGATTCTTATTCTTCCTGAAGTTAGACAAGGTCCGACACTATTGGTACCTCACTGCAGAAGATGAAAGGCTTGTACATAAAATACTGGAAGACATTATTAAAAGAACTTAAAAAAAGACCTAAATAAATGAAAGGACACTCTGTGTTCTTGGATTGGAAGGCTTAATATAGCTAAGATGTCAATACTACCCAAAGCAATCTACAAATTCAATGCAATCCCCATCAAAATTCCAACAGCCTTTTTTGCGGAAATGGAAAACCAATTCTCAAATTTATATGGAAGGGGAAGGAACCCCAAATAGCTAAAGCAATCTTGAAGAAGAACGAAATTGGAGGGCTCAGGCTTCCTGATTTCAAAACATACTATAAAGCCACATTAATTAAAACAGACTGGGACTGGTATAATATAGACATATACTCCAATGGAACAGCATTGAGAGTCCAGAAATAAAATCATACATCTATGATTAACTGATTTTTGATGAGGGTGGTAAGTCTATTTAGGGGGAAAGAAAGTCTCTTCAATAAATTGTGCTAGAAAAATTGGATTTCCATGTGCAGAAAAATGAATCAGAAACCATTCCTCATGATATACAAAAAAATTTTAAATAGATGTAGAAGCAAAATATGAAATTATAAAATTCTTATGAGAAAATATAGGGGCACAGCTGTAGGATGTACTTCTTAATGATGGATTATCATATATGACAGCAAAAGCATCACTGAAGAGGACATTCAAATGGCTTAAAAACACATGATAAGATGCTCAACGTCATTAGTCCTTGTTGTTAGTTGCTTTCTAGTTGCTTATTAGTATTTGTGTAGGATGGGGTCATGGGCCATCATTTTTCTTATGAGCCACTTCCCCACTTCCACCAAAGGGAGCATCAGGAGGACTTTATAAACTGAGGATTAGCAACAGAATTATATTCTTTGGGTTGAAGATACTTGCTTCTACCATTATTCCCCGAGTCACATAAGCCATAAACCAGTAGTCATCCATTTGAGGCATGCAGCATGAAAGACTGTCTTATTTGGAAATCATTTTTTATTTCATAGTTCTCAATCTATACAACTTTTAAGATATTTTATAACTTTTGCTAGAACAATATGTACATGTCTTAAATAATTTTGTTATTAAAAATTCAACTTTGTATGGTATCCACCTCACATTCCCCAAGGTATTGAATGGAGTTTCTTTCAGTAACTACCAAAACTCAGACCAAACTAAATCCACTGCTATCAAGTCAATTCCAACTCATAGCGACCCTATAGGACAGAGTAGAACTGCACGATAGAGTTTTCAAGGAGCATCTGGTGGATTCGAACTGTTGACCTCTCGATTAGCAGTCATAGCACTTAACCACTATGCCACCAAGGTTTCCAGTAACTACCAAATACTTATAAAATGAACACGTTGGATGAATGAAGATAAAATTACCTTTTATATATGAACTTTAGCATTCCTTAAGATGAAATATCAAAGTAAATTAAAAAAAAAAAAACATTTAGTTATAAGAAATTAATTTTGTTATACCCCAATAATTGTCAAATGAAAGTGCACCAACACTTACATAGAAACCAAAACAAATAAATAAATAGGCTGCTTGAGAACTGACAAAACCCTTAAGACTAGTTGTGTATGTAGGATTTGAACTGTTCAATTTCCATTGGAGAATGTGATAATGATCTTTGGTGTTTTTGAATTCACTTTTGAATCTTCAGAGGTTTGTCCCCAAAGGCAAACCGTAGCAGAAAGATAGCATGGTTGTTATATAAATACAAAGACTTTGGATTTATCACTGAAAGATGAACGAATTATTTCAAGAGGTAAGATTTCAGCATCTGTGAGTGAAACTGACCTACTGATTCATAATTTACCATTGAGAACACTTTGCTCTCTCAGATCGTGTCTGTACTCACAAGTCATAGTTGGGTAACCAGGCAGATGTAATCAAGCAGTCAGCTAGCAGGGAGCTTTGAATTCACTTAAGCTCCTAGTCAGGTTAGTATAAAAACCTGAGCTTAATTCAAATTACTAGGACTCCTTACTTATCCACCCATATGTCCAGAAACTCTATCTATACGTGACATTCAGCCACAATGCTAATAAATTCATTACCTTCTAGATTCTTTGGAGATATATTATTTTAAACATCTTTGCAGAAAGATTTACTTTATTTATGGGTCCGAGTGCTCTAGGATCACAGTCAATAAGACACAGTGGACAAAGCCTAGGATAAAAAGCCAGAAAATTTGCAGAGGAGGGTCAACATGGCCAATAGCTGGGTGATCCCGACTAAACTTCTTAACTTGTGAGGCTATACTTTATTCAGCTCTATACTATGTCAATAATAATATTATTTCTTCCTACAATACTCCAATTAGAAAACATTATTACAGTAGAAAATGATTTGATTTGTTTGGATAATTATACTTTAATTACATCATGAGTATCAGTCATATAGTACTTTGTATGGTGTTTAGATTGATATTTCACACTCCTTCATAAAGCAATAATATTTAACTACAAATATTTAATACATTTACAAAAGGTGACTTATTCCCTAATTTGAAATTCCTATGTTGTATTAATGTCAAGAAAAATTGTATTTCTCCTTTAAAAATATTCTTGTTTAACTGATAGCCTTTGTGAACTATGTAACTAGACATCTCTTTTATATATTAGCTATCAGAAAGCAGAAAGGCTAATCTCTTATTAACTAATTTCCAAGTATACTCAACTTCATCAATATAATTATTCAATGTCATTTATGTTATAGTTACTAAAGAAGTGGACTGGATTCACACTCTGGGGTTCATATCGTGATTCCACCACTTCCTATGCAACAATAGGTAAGTTACTTTTCTGCTATCAGTTTCCTTATCTGTAAAATGGGAATAATAAAATACTTAATATTATTTCATGGAAATTAAAACAGAAGTATGTATATAAAATGCTTACTCCCGTGTCGGTTGTTTAAAAAACATTGAATAAATATTATTGATTATGCTATTTTCAGTATGTAAATTTTTATACATTCTTTTTTAAACTTACCAATCCTTTTGTTATTTGCATAAGTCTTATGTTTTCTAATCTTTACATTTAGAGGCACTTTGAGTGCGCTATTGTAAAAAATAATATTAGACAGAAAACAATACATTATTTCAACCAAGTTTTCCGATTCTTTTAATAAAAGTGATCTAAACATAGAGAGGGACTCATTACTGCATAGAAATATATACATTTTTCTGGGGCTTTAAGTAAACACTAAATTTTTAAAAACAAAACTTGGCTGCTTGAACGAAAACTTTGTGTATAAAGCAGCTACATTGTCTCATGGATTCCCTGGTGGATGGGAACCACACTGCAGTGACAGAGTTCATTTTATTGGGCTTAACAGAAGATCCTACCCTTCGGGTCACCCTCTTCATGGTCATCCTGTGCATCTATCTGGTGACCGTATCTGGCAATCTCAGCACAATCATTCTGACCGGAATCTCTTCTCAGCTCCATCATCCTATGTATGTTTTGCTGAGCCACTTGGCTTTTTCTGACATAGGCTATTCATCTTCTGTCATGTCTGATATGCTTGTAAACTTCTTGGTGGAGAGATACACAATCTCCTACCTTGGATGGGCCACCCAGCTTGGTTCAGTTGTTTTCTTTGGGTCAGCTGAGTGCTGTCTTCTGGCTGCCATGGCCTATGATCGCTTTGTAGCAATCTGCAACCCACTGCTTTATTCAACTAAAATGTCCACGCAAGTCTGTGTCCAGCTATTCTCTGTGGCTTATGTATGTGGTTTTCTCAATACCTGTTGTTGTACTATTTGCTTTCTTTATACTTCTGTGGACCAATTCAAGTCAATCATATTTTCTGTGATTTTGCTCCTTTAGTTAAGGTTTCCTGTTCTGATGTCAGTATCTCTGCAGTGGTCTCCCCTCATTTTCCATCATTGTGGTCACACAGTTTATCATAGCCACCTCCTATGTCTATATCCTCATCACCATCCTGAAGATGCCCTCCACCCAGGGCTGCCACAAGGCCTTCTCCACCTGCACCTCCCACCTCACTGCAGTCACTCTGTACTCTGGGACCATTACATTCATTTATGTGATGCCCAAGTCCAGCTACTCTGCTGACCAGAACAAGGTGGTGTCTGTGCTCTACATGGTGGTGATCCCCACAATGAACGCCCTCATCTACAGTCTCAGGAATAATGAGATGAAGGCTGCTCTCAAGAAACAGCTTGGTAGAAAAATATTTTCTTAACGAAACCTCTTATTTTGTAAGGTTTGATGCAATAATATACCATTAAAGTAATAACCAAAGAAACTTGGTTCTTGTGGGCAAAATATATCTACATATAGTTAGACAGCATGAGGCTTCATAGTATACATGGGGGTGGATTTTCAGACACTAAGTCAGAGGCAATAGTGAGTTAACTAATGAAATTAAATTAAATTTATAATTAAGAAACACAAATTGATTCACATAAAAAATCTTAACCTGCTGAAAATCTTTTTTAATATTTATTCATATATGATTTTTCAAAAACAATTCTGTGTCATAAGTGAAGGTTATTGTACTTCCAAACCTTTAAAGCTGTGTTCATGTTCAGCATGAGGTTATGCTGAGATGAGCCTAATAATCATAGTTTTGCCTTGACTGAGCACCTTCTGAGGGGAAATAACAAAGTGGATCTAGACAGTAAAATTGCTAAAGACATTGTGCTTATAGAAAGGTTATGTGCTGGGGATGGTCTTTGTGGACTCATATAATTCCAGCTGTTTTTCTGAGTTCTAACTTTAGCCTTGGAACCAAAGGGTCCCCAGAGTCTAAGAGGAGCACTAGTGGTGCAGTCATTAAGAGCTCAGCTGCTAACCAAAAGTTCAGCAGATTGAATCCAACAGCTGCTCCTTGGAAATCCTATGGGGCAGTTCTGCTTTGTCCTATAGGGTCACTATGAGTCAGAATTGACTCCAAAGTACGGGTTTGGAGCCCTGGTAGCACAGTGGTTAAGAGCTCGGCTGGTAAACCAAAGGTTGGCAGTTTGAATCCACCAGCCACTCCTTAGAAGACCTGTGGGGAAGTTCTACTCTGTCTTATAGGGTCACTATAAGTTGGAATTGACTTGACAGCAATGGGTGGTGGTAGAGTCTAAGAGTAAGAGACTGCCCTGACTAACCTGTGAGTTGTTCAATCAGATCAGAAGATTTGACTTACTTTGAGGGAATGAGCAGGTTCCCAAACTCATCAGGGACTGAGCAGAGCAAAAGCAGAGAAGGATTTCTAGGAGAATCCGGCAAGCTGGATAAAACTGAGTCTCTGAGGAAGAAACTAATGAAGGAATTTGTTTATGATCAGGCTCACATCCTGTTCTTAAAACTCCAGGGGACTGAATCTTTCCCAGCTAAAATAGTGACTGCCTCTCAGGACAGGCTAAATTAACCCCTATACGCAGATGACTGCTACATTTATTTTTGTTTACTGTCCCTACTTAAGGATTCAGACACAAATTGCATCTTTTTGCAAATAGAAACACAGGGAATGTCTTATTCTGGGTTCTCTAGAGAAACAGAACCAGAAGAGAAAGAAAAAGAGAACAGCACTTTGAACCTTCTGTTCCAGTAACTGCAGATTTGGTAATTTTTAGCAACCCTCATGGTGAATAGAGCTAAAGAGAGAGGGATTTATCTAGCTGAATTGGCTCACATGATTATAGGAGCTAAACTCGTTTCCTTTGATCGACTGAGAATCATGGTGATGCCATGTGTTATAGACTAGAACTGCTCTATATGGTTTTCTTAGCTGTAATCTTTATGGAAGGAGACTGCCAGGTCTTTCCTCCACAGCACCATTCGGTGGGTTGCAACCATCATCCTTTGGGTTACTAACTGAAAGCAAACCACCTGCACCACCCACGGCCATGTAAATATTCTGTTGTTTTTTTTAAAAATAACTTCATTGCCAACAAGTTGACTGTGACCAAACTGCCCCATAGAGTTTCGAATGCTGTAATTTCTATGGAAGCACACTGCCACATCTTTCTCCCACAGAGCAGCTGGTTCGTTTGAATCATCAACATTTTGGTTAGTAGCTGAGCCCTTAACCACTGTGCCACCAGAGAGACAGAGAGAGAGATTGATTTTGAGAAATTGGCTCACAGAATTAGGTGGGCCAGAAAGTCTGAAATCTGTATGTCAGATAAAGGTTAGAAATTCAATCAATGTTGTCTGTTTACAGTGAAGAAGCTGTATCCGTCTTCTTCAGGAAACTATAGTTTGGTCTTAAGGCCTTCAAATGATTGGATGAAGCACATTCACATTGTAGAGGGTAATCTGCTTAGTTTAAGGTCAATTGATTAAATGTTAATCATATGTAAATATCTTTATAGTAACCTCTAGACTACTGTTTGTCCAAACAACTGGGCACCTCAGGCTATTCATGTTGACATAAAATGAGTCATCACAGGGCTTTAATCACTTCATTCATTCAAAAATTATACTGAGTACTTCTAATATTTCTAGTACTGTGTGGGCTATTGGAAATATAAATGACAACAAAAGTGTCTGCCTTCCTGGAATTAATCATCTAGCAGAGGAAACAAACAACAAAACTAACAAGTACGTGATATAGACTATTAGAAGGTGGTGAGTGCTATGGAGAAAGAAAAAGCAAAGCAGAGTAAGGGAGACTGACATGTCAGTGTAGACCTCGCTGAGCAGGTAACATCTGAGCAAAGGGACTGAGGTAGGTGAAGAGACCTCACGCCAGCTGTGACGTTGCCTGTGTACACACATACAATTGACCTTTGAGGCTTCTGTTCCAGCAATGGCAGGTTTGGTAATTTTAATCAGCTCTCATGGTGAACACAACTAAATAAGCTTGAGGAAATGTTAAATACATCATAAAATCACATTAGAGCTCACAGGATAATAAGTGAGAACCCAGATAAACTGTGATTATCAGGGAGATAAGCTCACCACTCAAAAATACTTTTTCAATAAGAAGATTTGACAGGTAGGAGAGAAAGCTAAGAACTGGGGCTGTGGATTTAGTGTTCTTTGGGAGTTGAAAGAGGCAGAAATCAAAGCCTAGGGCATGTCCAGGTGAGAAGTCTAATTCATATACCTCATATACATAAATATGGTCGGGAGAAACATGAAGTAAACAAGCCTTTGTACAGATATGCAGCCCTGGAAATCTAGGGAAAGTCAAGCCTGGAACTTGGGTTAATGTGGTCTAAGACAAGGTGACTTGAATAAATACGTGAACATCCTATCTGGAGAAAGGTCTTCATTCCAAGCCTTTTTTTTTCCTGACAATAATTACGACCATGAAAGAGTGAAAAATAATGTCCAACACAAAAGGAGACAAGAGACTAAACACGGGAACCAGTGGGAAAAACAGACCACAGAAACAGAATCACTAAGACTAAAATAAGGGAATTAACAGACAGAGACTATAGTGCTAAGCTTAAAGAATTAAAAGAAACTTAAAAATAAAGACAATCAACTCAACAAAATACTAGCAAACCGAATCAAAAACACATTAAAGGATTATATACCATAATCCAATGAGATTTATCCCAGGAATGCAAGGATGGTTCAACACTAGAAAATCAACCAATGTAATACAGCAAACTAATAGAACAAAGGAAAGGACCACTTGTTCATCTCAATCAGTACAGAAAAGGCATTTGACAAAATTTACCACCCTTTCATGATAAATACAAACAACGTAGGGATATAAGGGAAATGAGTTTCTTTGTGTAGCCTTATATCCTTGATTCTGTACAAGAGAGACAGAGGAAGAAATCAGCCTGGGAGATTTTCTTCCTGGGCACTAAGGAGTTGTCATAGTTTCCCTTATTACAGTTACCCAGGGAAGAAGCCAGTCCCTGCCAGTAGAAAATATAAGTTATGCAAATAGATAGAGCCATTTGAGAATGGATTGGTCAGTTCAGTCCAGTGAGAGGATTGGTCAGTTATTATGCAGAGGGTGTGTAAAATGTGCCCAATAAGAATGAGCCACTTGCCTATATAAGCAACTATCCCACAGAGGTTGAGAGGATACCTCAGTACCATCAAGAAGATCCTGAAGTAGAGTGTGTCTTCTAGACCCGGGGTCCTTGTGCTGAGAACTTTCTAGACCCAGGAGACAGAGCTGTAACACTGAAGACCAGCATGAGATGGTATGGTGGGCTTCCTGGCCCACGGATTGAGGTGGCTACAGTGCAAGCACAGACCCATGGAACCAGAGAAATGAGGGCCTTCAGGTAGAAGGCTTGCTGCTGTAGTGGGGTGCCTGCAGGCACTTGTTTGTGGAGTTAATAAGCTCCAGCACAGGCATGAGCAGGGGCAGAGGCCAGGCCCAGCGCGGGCACAGAGGCCAGGCCAGAAGGGGCAGAGGTACAGGCCAGGCCCAAGCCCTGAGAGTGAGGGCCTGGAAGCAGCGGCCAAGCAGAAGCTGTCCTGACTCAAGTACTATATCCTGAGTTATTCCTGTTACTTCTCTGTGTGTGGACTTTAAATCTTAAAACTGAGGTACTGGCATAACTGAAATGGATGACTTTGAGCCTAAAGTTAAACTCCATTTTGAATTAAACTCATATCTTGACTTCTGCTGTTCTAAAGAGAAAATTCAGCCTTTTTGTCAAAATTTAACAGCTTGTAACACAAAGGGGGGATAGCAGGATTTCTGGCATGGATGAGGAACTATTTGTTGAAGGTGTTTATTAAGAATATTATTCAGCTTGGTCTTAAAAGAATGCCTATCTCAAGCATGTCCACAGAGGTTACAAAATAGGATTAGAATTGATAATGTTAAGATGAAGCCTGTAACTTTCTAATAACTCTGTAACCAAGATGAGGTAAACATCAATTAACCAAGTCTTAATCAAACTACGCTTTCACTCACTGGAATCTTCTGCTCCATTTCTGCTAACGCTTTGTAAACCCGTAACTAGGTAAAATCATAAGCCCGTTACCTTAAAATGAGGGAAAAGGCAGACATACAGCCAGAATTAAAATTATTCCCACAGAATGCCTTGTTAAACAAACCTCAGGATGTAACAATCACAGAATGTAACAAATAGACTTACTGATGTTAAGAAGAATGTCTTGGTTAAACATGTTAGGAAGGTTAGAAATTAATGTTACGAAAGCTTGTAGCTTAAGAAAATCCTTGTAATTTCTTGCCATGTAATATCATACCTCCACCATTTGCAGTCATTTGTTCGATCGACCTGATAAAACTTCATCATACTCTGTGCAGTTTGGAACACACCACAAACTCTTGCCTGGGTGCTTGTGTGTTTGCCCGTTTTGTGAAATGTTTTATCCTTCAATAAAACTCTGTTTCTATTTCTTAAAAAAGAAAAAAAACAAACTCAAACCCATTACTGTCGAGTCAATTCCAACTAGCACAGCGTAAGTCTGGTTTTTTACCACGACATTTCCAAGTTAATACTGATCCCATTTCACTTTCTTAATAAACCATGTAACTCTGAGTATGGCCTGTGAGTTGTGTGTGGACCTTGCAACAAATTATCAAATCTGGCAGAGAAGTAGAGAGTGCAGTGGGGAGGACAGCTGGTGTCAGAATTAGTAAAAATTTTGAAGGGTGGAAGTGTGTGTGACCTCAACCTCATATGAGTCAGCTTTGTGCTGATGCTGATTCTTATTCTCCCTGAAGCTAGACAAGGTCCCACACTGTTGCTACCACATTTCAGAAGGTGGAAGACTTGTACATAGAATACTGTAAGACGTTACTAAAAGAAATTAAACAAGACCTTAATAAATGAAAGGATAGCCTGTGTTCATGGATCGAAGGCTAATCATAGCTAAGATGTCAATCCTACCCAAAGCAATGTGCAAATTCAATGCAATCCCCATCAAAATTCCAACAGCCTTTTTTTTGCAGAAGTGGAAAATCAATTCTCAAATTTATATGGAAGGAGAAAAAAAAAAGAACCCAAAATAGCTAAAGCAATCTTGAAGAAGAACGAAGTTGGAAGCTTCAGGCTTCCTGATTTCAAAACATAGTATAAAGCCACAGTAACTAAAACAACTTGATACTGCTATAATAATAGACATATAGAGCAATGGAATAGAATAGAGAGTACAGAAATAAAATCATACATCTGTGATCAACTGATTTTTGACAAGGGTGCTAATCTATTTAATAGGGAAAGAATTCTCTTCAATAAATTGTGCTGGAAAAATTGGATTTCCATGTGCACAAAAATGAGTCAGAGTTCATGCCTCATACTACACAAAAAATAAAATAAAATAGATGAAGAACAAAAATATGAAACCATAAAATTCTTACAAGAAACTATAGGGGCACAGCTATAAGATGTACTTCTTAATGATGGATTATCAGATGTGACAGCAAAAGGATCACCGAAGAGGACATTCAAATGGCTTAAAAATACAAGAAAAGGTGCTCAAAATCGTTAGTCCTTGTTGTTCTTAGTTTCTGTCTACTTGTTTATTAGTATTTCTGTAGGACAGGGTGCTGGGCCATTATTTTTCTTACGAGCCACTTTCCCGCTTCTGCCATGGGGAACATTGGGTGCACTTTATAAACTGAGGATTAGCAAGAGCATTACATTGAGTCTTTGGGTTGAAGATACTTGCTTCTACCTTCATTCCCCTAGTCACATAAGCCACAAACCAGTAGTCATTCCTTTGAGGCATGTAGTATGAAAGACTTATTTGAAAATCATTTTTTTAATTCATAGTTCTCGACCTATACAACTTTTAAGGTAGTTATTTTTAAACTTTTGCTAGAAAAAATATATAAATGTCTTAAATAATTTTGTTATTAAAAATTCAGCTTTACGTGGTTGTCCACTTTATATTCCCCAAGGACTCGAACAGAATTTCTTACTCTCACTACCAAATACTTACAAAATGAACAAGCTGAATGAATGATGGTAACATTACCTTTTATATATGAACTTTAGTACGCCTTAAGATGCAGTATCAAAGTAATTTCAAAACTATTATGAGAAATTTATTTTATTGTATAACTGTCAAATGAAAATGCACCAACACCTACATAGAAACAAAAATAAAAAAATAAATAGGCTGCTTGAGAATTGACAGAACCCTTAAGACTAGTCGTGTATGTGTGATTTGAACTGTTTGGTTTCCACTGGAGAATGTGATAATGATCTTTGGCGCTTTCGAATTCACATTTGAATCTTTAGAGATTTATCCCCAAAGGCAAACAATAATACAAAGCTAGAAAGATAGTGTGGCTGCTATGTAAAAACAATGACTTCGGATTTATTACCAAAAGATGAATGAATTATTTCAAGAGGTAAGATTTCAGCATCTGTGAGTAAAACTGACGTATTGATTATAATTCAACGCTGAGAACACTTTACTCTCTAAGATTGTGTCTGTGGTCACAAGCCATAGTCGGGTAACCTGGCAGATGTAACCAAGCAGTCAGCTAGCAAGTAACTTTGAATTCACTTAGGTTTCCAGTCAGGTTAGTTTGAAAAAATGAGCTCAATTCAAATTACCAAGACTCCTTATTTATCTCTATCTACACATGACATCCACCACAATGCTAATTCATTAGCTTCTAGATTCTTTGGGAATTTATTATTTTATACATCTTTCCAGAAAGTTTTACTTTATTTGTGGGTCTCAGTGCTCCAGGATCACAGTCAACAAGACACAACAGATGAAGCCCAGGATAAAAAGCCAGAAAATTCCCACATGCGGGTCAACCTGGCCACTAGCTGGGTGATCCCGGCTAAACTTCTCAACTTGCGAGGCTATACTTTATTCAGCTGTACACTATGTCAAAAATAATATTTCATTCTACAATACTCCAATTAGAAGCATTCTTATAGTAGAAAATCATTCGATTTTTTTTGATAATTGTACTTTAATTACATCCTGGGTATCAGTCATATACTGTTTTGTAAGGTGATTAGATTGATATTTCACATTCCTTCATAAAACAATAATATTTTAACTACAAATATTTAATAAATTTACAAAAGGTGACTGTACCCTAATTTGAAATTCCTGTGTTGTATTAATAACAAGAACAATTCTATTTCACCCATTAGCACAAGTTGCTTCAACTCCTCATTCTCAGTCTTCTCATGTGAAAAATAAGGATAATAGAAGTAGGTAACCTCAGGAAATTCTTGTGAGAATTTGAATTTATGTAAAATGGTAAGCATAGTTCCTACCACAAAATAAGCTCTGAATGAATGTTGGTTCTTATTTTGTTGGGGGAAATCCTACTTCACTCATTCTTCAGGGAGGGAGATAAGAGTTTCTAAAATTAGGATTAGCAAGAGAATTAGGATAAGATTTCTGACTTCAAATTGCCAACACGTGTTTACCACGACTATCCATCCTCCCTATACAGTAAACTACTCCTCAGGAGGCAACCCTCTGAGGCACTGACAGTGAGTGAAAGACTATTTCTTATCCGGAATTTCTCTAAGACTCGTTTTATAAGTTAGCTATCTATATAATTCGCCATATGTGTGTCTTTTAACTTTTGCTATCCTAATCAATGTGCATGTCTTTATAATTCTTGTTATTTAAAATTCAACTTTGCATAAAGTTCCACCTCATGTTCCCCAAGGCATTTAATGACTTGTCTTATAAATATTAGTAAAAAAATATTTATCAGTGAACAGTACAGAATGGATAAAGCTAAGCTTAACTTTCTATATCTGAAGTTTAGCAATGAGCATCCCTTAATCAGAAATATCAAAGTAAATTTGGAACCGATATTTAGGTAGAAAACCAAAACCAAACCAGTTGCTTTAGAATCAATTCCGACTCATAGAGACCCTAAGACAATTTATATTATTCTCCTCAATAATTATTAAACACAAGTTATAGACCTGTGCATGAACATCTATGGAGAAACAAAAGAATACATTGACCACTTGAGAATTTACAGAATCCTGTGAGGACTGCAACTGCTCGATATGTGCTCCAGGACATGGTAATGCTCCATGGCGCTTTGTGAATTCACATTTGAATCTCTAGCATCTTCAGAGATTTATTCCCAAAGGCAAACAATAATAAATGATAATCTATGTAACCACAGTGACTTTAGAATTATTACTAAAGATAAGTGAGTTTTTTTCCAGAAGTTTGTGTGTGTGTGTGCGTGTGTGTCTGTGTGTGAATGAATCTGAAGTATTGATTTTCATTTACCATCTGAGAACACATTACTCTCTAACCTGTCTGTACTCATAAACCAAGGGTGGGAAAGAGGGCACATGTAATCAAGCAATCAACCAGCTAGTAAGAATCTTTGGCTGAATGACTCTGTTTCCACAATCAGTTTCATGTGAATGAAAAGGGACAATCCAAACTACCAGGACTCCATATGACCAGAAGCTCAGGATCGTTCAACACTATCTAAACAAGATATTTACCCTGGAAAAAAAAAAAAAAAAAAATCACTGCCATGGAGGGGATTCTGAAATGCATTCAGTATTTATTGTTAGTAAAGAGCTTGGCAGAAAAACTTACTTTGTTTACGGATCTGAATGCTTTTAACAGCAAGACAAAGCTCAGAATGTGAAGCCCAAAAATTTGGTCATTGGAGCCAACACAGCCCCTAGCTGGGTGATCCTGGGTAAACTTTTTCAATATTTAGATTATACTTTATTCAGCTATACACAGGCAGGTGTGGCTTAAAACATTTGACAACATATAGTCAAGTCCACGGTCCTGTGAAAAAAAATTTTTTTTTCTTTAAAGTGTAAGCAGCTCTCCTTTTATCATTTCCCCCTAACGGTTTTAAGGAAACCCTGGTGATATAGTGGTTAAGAGTTACAGCTGCTAACCAAAAGGTTGGCAGTTTGAATCCACCAGGCGCTCCTTGGAAACTCTACAGGACAATTCTACTCTGTCTTTACGGTCAGTATGACTCCGAATCAACTTGACGGCAACGAGTTTGTTTTTAATGGTTTAAATGAAATTCCAGTGGCCTAGTGGTTAAGACCTCAGCTACTAACCAAAATGTCAGCAGTTCAAATCCACCAGCTGCTCCTTGGAAACCCTATAGAGCAGTTCTACTCTGTCCTATAGGCTCGTTTTGAGTCAGAATTGATTGCCCACAAGAATTTTTTTTTTAATGGTTTTAAAGACGCCCAAACCCAGACTCTTGCAGCACCGGACCACGGGTGGGATACAGGCAGGTGAGTCAGAGGACACGGTTCTGGGCATGGGGTCTTGGGCTTTGTCAGGTGGTGGCTGCAGCTGGGGCTGCAGGGGACCTGGCTGCTCCTGCAGTTCAGGCTGGCAGAACAGCGGGTGGGGCTGGCCTCCCTCTGCCCTCTCCCCCCTCATTTTCTCACTTCCTCTCCATGGCCACCCATTCCTCTGGCCTTCACCTGCAGCTCCGCCAGCAGCAGCAGTGGCAATAGCAGTGACAAGGGCGACTGGAAGCTGACTCCCACAGGGTTTTTAATATGGTGCTAATATAACAGAAACCCTGGTGGTGTGGTGGTGAAGTGCTACGGCTGCTAATCTAAAGGTCAGCAGTTGAAATCCGCCAGGCGCTCCTTGGAAACTCTATGGGGCAGTTCTACTCTGTCCTATAGGGTCGCTATGAGTCGGAATCCACTCGACGGTAAAGGGCTTGTTAGTATAATGTCCACATCACATAACATCCTATTTCACAGAACATACGATGGACCAATGCGTGTCTTTATTATGTTAAAAATTATGTGATTTTATTCTACAATGCTTCACTTAGAAAACATTATTAGAGAATGATTTTGTTCGAATAAATGCACTTTAGTTATGTCCTGATTATTAATCATAAAGTGTTTTGCGTAGTAATTAGATCGATATTTCAAACTATAGGTAGTCCCCAATTTATGAGTTACGGATGAAGCACACGTAGGACCGTCCGGTTTTGTTTTGTATCTTACCGTCAATAATATGCACTGCATACAATGTTGCAGCACGTAATTTGCTGCTTTAACATTCTCAGAAGTTCACTCAAAGATGTTCAGTGTTACGACTTACCGTTCAAAACACAGCTGTATAGAGAACTATGAAAACTAAAAAAAATGTATTTGACTTGCGTTGGAACCGATTTACACTGGATTTCTCCGACCGGAGACAGGTCTAAGTCGGGGACTACCTGTGCTTGATGAAACAATAATATTTTAATTACAAATATTTAAAAATTTAGTAAATTAACAAAAGGTGACTCCATTCATCTCTACTTTGAAATTCCCTTCTGGTACTATTATCAAAAGCAATTGCACCTCTATTCTTTTTAGATGATCTTATTTAACCAATAAACCAAAAACCAAAGCCATTGCTGTCCAGTAGATTCTGACTCATAGCGACCCTATAAGACAGTGTAGAACTGCCTCATAGCGTTATGGAGAAGCAGCTGGTGGATTTGAACTGCCAACCTTTTGGTTAGCACCCTGGCTCTTAACCACTGCACCACCAAGGCTTCATAGTGACCCACAGACATTGTAAAATATATGTCACTAGCCTACTTCCTCATTTATTAGCTCTTAAGAAGCTTAAAGGATAATCTAATATCCACCTATTGGCAAGTGTATTGGATACTGAGGTAAGTATTATTTAACTTCATTTATAGTAAAGTTACTGAAGAAATGTCAGACTTGCTGGCAATCACATTTTGACTCCACACTTGCTATGTAACCTTGTGCAAGTTACATAATCTCTTTCACTCATTTTCCTCATCTACAAAATAATAATGAAAGCACTTAATATTATTTTATAGAAAATAAAATGGAACTATGTATGATGGTGCAGTGGTTAAGAACTACAGCTGCTAACCAAAAAGTTGGCAGTTGAATTTCACCAGCTGATCCTTGGAAACCCTATGGAGCAGTTCTACTCTGTCCTATAGGGTCACTGTGAGTGAGAATCGATTAGACAGCAACAGGTTTATTTTTGCACTGGATATGTGTATATATGGATATGGGTATATATGGATATGTGTATATCTATGTATTTTATATATACGTATACATAAATATATATACTCCTAGCCCTATTCTCATCACTCACTAAGCTTATAATAAATAGATTTTCTCAAGCTTTCAATATAAAACCTATATTTTCTTTGTATTATACTCACCATTTCTTTTTTTTTTTTAATGTTTCTATTTTTTAGATTTAAAAACCACTTTAAATACATTTTTGGAAAAATATAATATAAAAAGGAAAATCATCATACATTGAATTTTCTGGTGTTTTTCCAATAACAATAAATATAAATAAATATAATTGCATATCAACAAGTAAATACAAATATATACTTATCATTACATATTAATATGCAATGACACTTGAACGATATCTTTATGTATAATGACTTTCCATGTGTGTATTAAAGAAAATGGAGCCATGAAATTTATAACTGCTTTAATGCAATTTTTTCTTCACAGATCTTTTCTCATTCCACCTACATTGTCTCATGGATTCCCTGGTGGATGGGAACCACACTGCAGTGATAGGGTTCATTTTATTGGGCTTAACAGAAGATCCTATGCTTCGGGTCACCCTCTTCATGGTCATCCTATGCATCTATCTGGTGACCATATCTGGCAATCTCAGCACAATCATCCTGATCAGAATCTCTCCTCAGCTCCATTGTCCTATGTATTTTTTCCTGAGCCACTTGGCTTTGACTGACATCGGCTATTCATCTTCTGTCACACCCAATATGCTTGTAAACTTCCTGGTGGAGACAAACACAATCTCCTATCTTGGATGTGGGATCCAACTTGGATCAGCTGCTTTCTTTGGACCACTTGAGTGTTTTCTTCTGGCTGCCATGGCCCATGATCGCTTTGTAGCAATCTGCAACCCACTGCTTTATTCAACTAAAATGTCCACACAAGTCTGTGAGCAGTTATTATCTGTGGCTTATGTAGGTGGTTTTCTCGATGCTTCCTCCTTTACCATTTCCTTCTTTTCTTTATTCTTCTGTGGACCTAATCGAGTCAATCATTTTTTCTGTGATTTTGCTCCTTTAGTTAAACTTTCTTGTTCTGATGTCACTATCCCTGCAGTGGTCCCCTCATTTTCTGCTGGCTCCATCATTGTGGTCACAGTGTTTGTCATAGCCATCTCCTACATCTACATCCTCATCACCGTCCTGAAGATACGCTCCACTGAGGGCCGCCACAAGGCCTTCTCCACCTGCACCTCTCACCTCACTGCAGTCACTCTGTTCTATGGGACCGTTACATTCATTTATGTGATGCCCAAGTCCAGCTACTCTACTGACCAGAACAAGGTGGTGTCTGTGTTCTACCTGGTGGTGATCCCCATGTTGAACCCCCTCATCTACAGTCTCAGGAATAAAGAGTTTAAGGCTGCTCTGAAGCGGCAGCTTCATAGAAAAATATTTTCTTAGCAAAACCTCTTATTTTGTAGGGTTTGATGTAATAATATACTATTAATGTAATATTAAAAAAAATTTGATTCCTGTGGGCAAAATATATCTGCATATAATTAGCCAGTATGAGGCTTCGTAGTATACATGGGGGCGGATCTTCAGACAGTAAATCAAAGAAAATAGTGAGTTAACTTTAATAAATTAAATTAAATTAAAAAAAAAACACAAATTGGTTCACAGGAAAAAAAATCTTAATCTGCTGAAAATCTTTTTTAAGCTTTATTTATATATTATTTTTCAAAACCAGTTTTATGTCATAAATCAAGTTTATCAGGCCTCCAAATCTTTAATGCTATATTCATTTTCAACAGCAGATTATGCTGAGAAGAGCCTGATAACCCTAGTTATGCGTTGATTGAGTACCTTCTGAGGGGAAATAACAAAGTGGAACAAGATGGTAAAATTGCTAAAGACATGGTGCTTATAGAAAGCTTAACTGCAGGGGTTGGCATTTGTGTACTCATAAAATTCTAGCCTATGTTTCTGGGTTCTGACTATGGTCTTGGATATAAGGGGTCCCCAGAGTCTAAGAGGATGAGACCACCCTGAGTAACCTGTGAACTGCTCAGTCACATCACAAGAGATGACTTCCTCTGAGGGAATAAACAGGGTTCCCAAACTCATCAGGGAAAGAGCAGAGCAAAAGCAAAAAAAGGATTTCCAGGAGAATCCGGCAAGCTGGATGACATTGAGTCTGTGAGGAAGAAACTCTTGGAGGAATTTATTATCAGGTCCACATTCTGCTCATAAAACTCCAGAGGCCTGGACTGTTTCTCAGCTAAAATAGTGACTTGACAGGCTAAATTCACCTCTATATGCTGATGACTGCTGCATTTATTTCTGTTTCCTGTCCCCACTTAATGATTCAGAAACAAATTGCATCTTTTTGTGAAGAGAAATAAAGGGCATGTCTTACTGAGGGTTCTGTAGAGAAACAGAACCAGTAGAAAGAGAAAAAGAGAGAATATACCTTTGAGCCTTCTGTTCCAGCAATTGCAGGTTTGGTCATTTTAAGCAACTCTCATGATGAACACAGCTAAAGAGAGGGAGGGATTTTTCTAGAGGAACTGGCTCACATGATTAGGGGACCTAAACCTGTTGCCATCAATCGAGACTCATGGTGATGCCATGTATTCCCGACTAGAACTGCCCCTCGTGGTTTTCTTGGCTATAACCTTTATGGAAGCAGATTGCCAGGTCTTTTATCCACAGCACTGTTGGGTGGGTTAGAACTGTCAACCTTTAGGTTAGTAACCGAAAGCAAACCATTTGCCCTACCCAGGGCCGTATACATAGTCTGGAATATATGTAAATAACCTAGTTGTGGTCGAGCTGATTTCAACTGAACTGCCCCATAGAGTTTCCAACACGGTAATCCCTACTGAAGTAGACTGCCACATCGTTCTCCTGCTGAGTGGCCGGTGAGTTCTAACTGCCAACCTTTTGGTTAGTAGCTGAGTGCTTAAACACTGTGCCGCCAGAGAGAGAAAGATTGATTTTGAGGAATTGGCTCATGGGATTACGCAGGCTAGGAAGTCCAAAATCCATATGTCAGGTAAAAGGCTAGAAATTCCAGCAATGTCTATTTACAGTGTTGAAGCTGAATCCTTCTTCAGGAAACCACAGTTTGCTTGTAAGGCCTTCAAGGGATCGGATGAAGCACATCCACATTATGGAAATTAATCCGCTTAGCAGCATCTAGACTAGTGTTTGTCCAAACAACTGGGCACCATAGCCTATTCATGTTGACGTAAATTTAATCATCACATGGCATTAATCATTTCATTCACTAAAAAATTATACTGAGTGCTTCTAATACTCTGGTACCACATAAACTACTGGAAATAAGTGGCAAACAAAGGTGTCTGCCTTCCTGAAATTAATATTCTAGCAAAGGAGACAGACAACAAACACAGCAAGGACATGATATAGAGTATTAGAAGCTAGTGAGTGCTGTGGAGGAAGAAAAAGGAAAGCAGAGTAAGGGACACTGACATGTTAGTATAGACCTCGCTGAGAGGGTAACATCTGAGCAAAGGATCGAAATAGGTGAAGACACTTTGTGCTAGCTGATACCTGTGCACACACATAGAATTGACCTTTGAGGCTTCCACTCCAGCAATGGCAGGATTGGCAACTTTAATCAACTCTTATGATGAACACAACTAAATAAAAGCTTGATGAAATACTAAATATATCATAAAATCATATTAGAGCTTAAAGGATAATAACTCAGAACCCAAATAAACCGTGATTACCCAGAGAAGTGAGCTCAGCACTCAAAAATGCTTTTACAATGAGATTTGAGAAGTAGAAGAAAAAGCTAAGAGGTGGAGCTGTGGATTTAGTGTTCTTTTGGAGTGAGAGAGGCAGAAATCAAAGCCTAGGGCATGTCCAGGTGAGAAGTCTAATTCATGCACCTCATATACACCGTGATGGTAGGGAGAAACATGAAGTAAACAAGCCTTTGTACAGATTTTCAGCCCTGGGAACCTAGGGAAACTTAAGCCTGGAAATTGGGGTAAGGTGGTCTAAGACAAGTGGACCTGAATAAATACATGAACATCCTATCTGGAGAAAGGTCTTCATTCAAAGACTTCATTCCAAGGTGTTTCTACCAATAATTATGATCATCAAAGAGTGAAAACTAATGTCCAATGCAAAAAGAAACAAGAGACTAAACACGGGAACCAGTACGAACAACAAACTATAGAAACAGAATCGCTAAGACTACGATAAGGAGATTAACTGTTAAACTTGAAGAATTAAGAGAAACTTAAAAATTAATACAATCAACTCAAGAAAATACTAGCAAACCAAATCAAAAAACATATTAAAGGATTATACAGCATAATCAAGTGAGATTTATCCCAGAAATTCAATGGTGGTTGAACATTAGAAAGTCAATCAATATAATACAGCAAACTAACAGAACAAAGAAAAGGACCAATTTTTCACCTCAATCAATATAGGAAAGGCATTTGACAAAATTCAGCACCCTTTCATGGTAAAAACAAACAAGATAGGAATATAAGGGAAAGGAGTTTCTATGCGTAGCTTGGGAGATTTTTCTCTGGGCCCTGAGGAACTGGTACAGTTTCCACTGTTACAGTTACCCAGGGAAGAAGCCAGTTCCTGCCAGTAGAAAATGTCAGTTAGATGGAGCCACTTGAGAGGGATTGGTCACTTTAGTCCAGTGAGGGGATTGGTCACTTATTATGCAAAGAGGGTGTGTAAACGCTGCCCAGTAAGATTGAGCCACTTGCCTATATAAGCAACCATCCCACAGAGGTTCAAGGGGTACCTCACTAACACCAAGAAGAGCCTGAAGTGGAGTGTGTCTTTTGGACCTGGGGTTCCCGTACTGAGAATATTAGACCTGGGAGAAAGAGAGAGCTGGAACACAGAAGACCAGTGTGAGACAGCGTGGTGGGCTTCCTGGCCCATGGAGTGAGATGCCTACAGTGCACTTGCTGACCCATGGAACAAGAGAACTTAGGGCCTTTAGGTAGGAGGCTTGCTGCTGTAGTGGGGTGCCTCCAGGCACTTGTTGGTGGAGCTAATAAGCTCAAGGCCAGGCCTGAGCAGAGGCAGAGGCCAGGACCAGGTGGGGACAGAGGCCAGGCCAACAGGGGCAGAGGTAGAGGCCAGGCCCAAGTCCTGAGAGTGAGAGCCTGGCAGCAGAAACCAAGCAGAAGGTATCCTAATTGAAGAACTATATCCTGAGTTATTCTTGTTACTTCTCTGTATGTGGACGTTAAACCTTAAAACTAACCTAGAGGCATAACTGAATGGATGACTTCAGGGCTAAATTAAAACTCCATTCTGAATTAAAGTGAAATCTTCACTTCTATTGTTCTAAAGAGAAAATTCAGCCTCTTTGTCAAAATTTAACTGTGTGTAACACAAAGGGAGCAATAGCAGGATTTCTGGCATGGATGAGGAATTGTTCGTTGAAGGTGTTTATTAAGAATGTTTATTCAGCTTGTTCTTAAAAGAATGCCTATATCAAGCATGTCCACGGAGGTTAGGAAATAGAATTGATAATGTTAAGATGAAGCCTATAACTGTCTTATAATTCCGTAACCAAGATGAGGTAAACATCAGTTAACCAAGTCTTAAACTACATTTTCAATACTGGAGTCTCCTGCTCGGTTTCTGCTAATTCCTTGTAAACCCGTAACTAGGTAAAGTCATAAGCCTGTTAGCTTAAGAAGGGGGAAGAGGCAGATGCGTAGCACTGTAATTAAAATGACTGCCAACAGAATGCCTTGTTCAACAAATCTCAGGATGTAACAATCTCAGAGTGTAGCAAATAGGCTTACTGATGTTAAGAAGAATGTCTTGGCCAAACAGGTAGACAGGTTAGAGATTAATGTTAGGAAAGCTTGTAGTTTAAGAAAGTCCTAGTAATTTTTTGCCATGTAACTCTTCCCTTCACTCCCCGCATCTGCAGTCCTTTGTTTGTTCCACCTGATAAAACCTCACTGTTCTCCCTGAAGTTAGGAACACAATACAGCATCTTGCCTGGGTGCTTGTGTGTCTGCCTGTTTCGTGATATGTTTTAGCCTTCAATAAAGCTCTTTGTTTTTATTTCTCAAAAGCAAAAAACAAAACAAAAAAAAACCCCATTACCTTTGAGTCAGTCCCAACTAGCAGAGTATAAATCTGGTGTTTTACCAAGACACTTCCAAGTTAATCCTGATCCCATGTTACTTCCTTAATAAGCTATGTAACTGTGAGTATGGCCTGTGAGTTGTGTGTGGCCGTTGCAACAAATTATCAAACCCAGCAGAGAAGTAGAGAATGCAGTGGGGAGGACAGCTGGTGTCAGAATTAGTAAAAACTTTGAAGAGTCAGCTTTGTGCTAATGCTGATTCTCATCCTCCCTGAAGTCAGACAAGGTACGACAGTGTTGCTACCTCACTACAGAAGGTGAAAGACTTGTACATAAAACACTGGAGGACATTACTAAAAGAAATTTTTAAAAAAGACCTAAATAAATGAAAGGAGAGTATGTGTTCATGAATTGGAAGGATTAACATAGCTGTCAATACTACCCAAAGCAATCTACACATTCAGTGCCACCCCCATCAAATTTCAACAGCCTTTTTTTTTGCAGAAATGGAAACCAATTCTCAAATTTATATGGAAGGAGAAGGAACGCCAAATAGCTAAAGCAATTTTCAGGAAGAACGAAGTTGCAGGACTCAGGCTTCCTGATTTCAAAACATACTATAAAGCCACACTAATTAAAAGAGCCTGAGACTGGTGTAATAGTAGACTTATAGACCAATGGAATAGCATTGAGAGTGCAGAAATAAAATAATATGTCTATGATCAATTGATTTTCGATAAGGATATTTATTTGATTGGGAAAGAAGTCTCTTCAATAAATTGCACTGGAAAAATTGGAGTTCCATGTGCAGAAAAATAAACCAGAATCCATGTCTAATAATACAATTTTTTTTTTTTAATAGATGAAGAAGCAAAACATGAAACCATAAGATTCTTACAGGAAAATGCAGGGGCATGGCTAAAGGAAGTACTTCTTAATGATGGATTATCAGATATGACAGCAAAAGGGCCACTGAAGGGGACATTCAGATGCCTTAAAAACAAATGAAAAGATGCTCAACAGCATTAGTCGTTGTTAGTTGCTGTCTAGTGGCTTATTAGTATCTGTAGAGAATGGAGCGCTGGGCCACTATTTTTATGAGCCACTCCCCCACTTCCACCAAGGTGAGAATCGGGAGGACTTTATAAATTGAGGATTAGCAAGAGAATTATATTGAGTCTTTGGGTTGAAGATACTTGCTTCTACCATCATCTCCCTAGTCACATAAGCCACAAACCAGTAGTCATCTGTTTGCGGCATGCAGTATGAAAGACTGTCTTATTTGGAAATCATTCATAACTTTTTTACTTCATAGTTCTCAATCTATACAACTTTTAAGGTACTTATTTTGATAACTTTTGCTAGAAAAAAATGTGTCTTAAATAATTTTCTTATTAAAAATTCAACTTTACTTGGTGTTCTACCTCATATTCCCAAAGGTATCATACAGACTTTCTTACTCTCACTACCAAGTACTTATAAAATGAACAAGCTGAATGAATGAAGATAATGTTACCTTCTATATATGAACTTAAGTATTCCTTATGATGAAGTATTGAAGTAAATTAAAAACTAACATTTAGTTATAAGACATTTATTTTATTAGAACTCACTAATCGTCAAATGAATGTGCACCAACACCTACTTAGAAATATAAACAGGCCACTTGAGAATTGACAGAACCCTTAAGACTAGTTGTGTATGTATGATTTGAACTGTTCAATCTCCACTGGAGAATGTGATAATGATCTTTGGTGCTTTGAATTCACATTTGAATCTTCAAAGAACTTTATCCCCAAAGGCAAACAATAATAGAAAGATAGGATGACTGCTATATAACCACAGTGACTTTGAATTTATCACTGGAGGATGAACGAATTATTTCAAGAGGTAAGATTTCAGCATCTATGAGTGAACCTGACATATTGACTATAATTCATCATTGAGAACACTTTGCTTCTAAGATTGTGTCTGTAATCACAAGCCATAGTTGGGGAACCAGGCAGATGTAATCAGGCTGTCAACTAGCAAGTAACTTTGATTGAATTCTTAAGAATCTAGTCAGGTTAGTAGGAAAAAATGAGCTTAATTCGAATTAACAGGACTGCTTATTTATCCACCCTAAGTCCAGAAACTCATATAATCTTTAACACTACACACAACATTCACCACAATGGTAATGAATTCATTAGCATCTAGATTCTTTGGGGATTTATTATTATAAACATCTTTGCAGAAAGATTTACTTTATTTATGGGTCTGAAAGTGCTAGAATCACAATCAACAAGGCACAATGGATAAAGCCCAGGATAAAAAGCCAGAAAATTTGCAGATGAGGGTCAACCTGGCCACAAGCTTGCTAATCCTGGCTAAACTTCTTAACTTGTGAGGCTATACTTTATTCAGCTGCATACTATGCCAAAAATAATAATATTTCATTCTACAATACTCCAATTAGAAAACATCATTACAGTCGAAAATGATTGGATTTGTTTGGATAATTGCACTTGAATTACTTCCTGAGTGTTAGTCATATGGTGTTTTGTAGGGTGAATGGATTGATATTTCACGCTCCTTCATAAAACAATATTTTAACTATAAATATTTAATCCATTTGCAAAAGGTGACTATTCCCTAATTTGAAATTCCTGTGTTGTATTAATATTAAGAATAATTGTATTTCACCCACTAGCACAAGCTGCTTAAACTCCTCGTTCTCCATTTTCTCATGTGAAAAATAAGCATAATAAAAGCAGGTAACCTCATGAAATTGCTGTAATTGTGAGGATTAAATTCATGTAAAATGTTAAGCGTAGTTTTGGGCACAAAATAAGCTTTGAATGAATGTTGGTTCTTCTTTTGCTGGAGGAAAACCCTACTTCACTCATTCTTCAGGAAGGGAGATAAGAGTTCCTAAAATTAGGATTAGCAAGAGAATTAGGATAAGATTTTCATCTTCAGATTGACAACACCTGTTTACCACGACTATCCCACCTATACAGTAAATTGCTCCTCAGGAGGCAACCCTTTGAGGCATTGACAGTGAGTGAAAGACTATTTCTTATCTGGAGTTCCTCCAAGCCTCTTTTTATATTTTAGCTCTCTACCTTAAACAGTTTTCAAGGTGTGTATTTTCTAACTTTTGCTATAATAATCAATGTACATGTCTTAATAATTCTTGTTATTTAAAATCCAACTTTACATAAAGTTCCACCTCATATTCCCCAAGGTACTTAATGACTTGTTTTATAAATATCAGTAAAAAATATTTATCAATGAACAATACAGAATGGATAAAGCTAAGCTTGGCTTTTTATATCTGTAGTTTAGCACTAAAAAACTAAGTATCCCTTAATCAGAAATATCAAGGTAAACTTGGAACCAATATTTAGGTAGAAAACCAAAATCAAACCAGTTGCCATAGAGTTGATTCCGATTCACAGAGACCCGAAGACAATTTACATTATTTTCCTCAATAATTATTATATGAAAGTTATAGGACTGTGCACGCACATCTATGGAGAAACAAAAGAATAAACTGACCACATGAGAATTTACAGAATCACGTGTGGAAACTCTGGTGGCTTAGTGGTTAAGTGCTATGGCTGCTAACCGAAGGGCTGGCAGTTAGAATCTGCCACTGCTCCTTGGAAACTCTGTTCGGAAGCTCTACTCTGCCCTAGAGGGTCGTTAGGAGTCGGAATACCCTGAGCAGCAGTGGGTTTGGCTGTGGTTTGTGTGGCCGGCAGCTGCTCAATCTGCACTCCAGAATGCTCCATGGGGCTTTTGAATTCAGATCTGAATCTCCAGAGTCTTCACAGATTTATCCCCAGAGGCAAACAATAATAAAGGATAATCCATGTAACCACAACGATGAGTGAGGTTTTATTCCAAGAGGTGAGAATTTTCTTGTCTTTTTTTTTGTGTGTGTGTGAATGAATCTGAAATATTGAGTTTCACTTATCATCTGAGAAACATTAGTTTCTAAGGCTCTGTACTCAAAAGTCAAGGATGGCAAACAGGGCAAACATAATCAAGCAATCAACCAGCTAGTAAGAATCATTGGCTGAATTACCTGTTTTCACAGTTTCATGTGAATAAAAAGGGACAATCCACGTAACCAGGATTCCATATGACCAGAAACTTGTACAATCGTTCAGCACTATCTAAACAAGATATTTACCCTTAAAAAAAAAAAAAAAAACACTGCCATGGAGTGGATTCCGAGATGCATTGGGTACTTATTGTTAGTAAATAGTTTGGCATAAAAACTTACTTTGCTGATGGATCTGAATGCTTTTAACAGCAGACAAGCTCAGAACTTAAAGCTGGAAAACTTGGAGTTTGCGCTACCATAGCCACTAGCTGGGTGATCCCGTGCAAACTTTAAAATTTTTAGGTTACACTTTATGCAGCTGTACAGAGGCATGTGTGTCTGAAAACACTGGACAGCGTATAGTCCACGGTCCCATGCTTTTTTTTTTTTTTTTTAATGGAAAGCAGCACTACTTTTGTTTATTTCCCTCTATTGGTTTTAATGGAGCTCTGGTGGCAAGTGGTTAAGAGCTTGGCTGCTAACCAAAACATCAGCAGTTCAAATCCACTAGCTGCTCTTTGGAAACCCTATAGGGCAGTTCTACTCTGTCCTATATAGGGTTGCTACGAGTTGGAAATAACTTGCCCCTAATTTTTTTTTTTTTAATGGTTTTAAACACCCCAAACTCAGACTCTTGCAGCACTGGACAACGAGTCGGATACAGGCAGATGAGTCAGAGGACATGACTCTGGACATGGGCTCTTGGGTTTTGTCAGGCAGTGGCTGAAGCTGGGGCTGCGGGGTCCCTGGTTGCTCCTGCAGTTCAGGCTGGCAGACCATCAGGTCTGGCTGGGGGCTCTCTGCCCTCTGCCGCCTGACTTCCTCAGTTCCTCTGACTCAGCTCCTACAGCCACCTGATCCAGTGGCCTCTGCCTGCCGCTCCAGCAGGAGCCTTAGTGGCAATAGCAGTGACAAGGATGACTGGAAGCTGGCTCCCATAATTTTTTTTAATGTGGTGTTAGCATAATGTCCAAATCACATAACATCCTGTTTCACAGAACATATCATGGACCTAGGCGTACCTGTATTATGTTAAAAACAATATAATTTTATTCTACAATGCTCCAATTAGAAATCATTGTTACAGCAGGAAATGATTTTATTTGCTTGAATAAATGCACTTTGGTAATATCCTGATTATCACTCATATAGTGTTCTGCATAGTAATTAGATTGACATTTCAAACTATACATAGTCCCCAATTCATGAGTTACAGATGAACCACACTCAGGACCCTCTGTTTTTGTTTTTGTTTTGTATCTCACCTTTAGTAATATGTACTATATACACTGTTGCAGTGCATAATAGGCTGATGTTATTATTCTCAAATACTCATTCAAAGATGTTCAATGTTAGGATTTACTGTTCAAACACTGCTGTATAACAGGCTAAGAAAACTGAAAAAAAAAATGAAGTATTTGACTTGCGTCAGACTGATTTACACAGGGTTCTCAGAATGGAAACCAGTCAAAGCCGGGGGCTACTGGTACTTGATAAAACAATAATATTTTAATTACAAATGTTTGCAAATTGAATAAATTTACAAAGTTGACTCCATTCATCCCTAATTTCGAATTTCCTTCTGGTACTATTATCAAAAGCAATTGCATTTCTATTCTTCGAACCCATTGGCATCGAGTCAATCCTGACTCATAGTGACCCTACAGGGCAGAGTAGAACTGCCCCATATGCTTATCAAGAAGCAGCTGGTGGATCTGAACTGCCAACCTTTTGGGTGGCAGCCTAGCTCTTAACCACTGCACCACCAGGGCTCCATAGTGACCCACAGACATTGTAAAACATGTAACTAACTACTCTTCTGTCTTATATATTAGCTGTTAAAAAGCTAAAAGGATAAACTAATATCCACCTATTGGCAAGTGTATTGGACATTGAGGTATTATTATTAAACTTCAGTTAGAGCATAGTTACTAAAGAAATGTCAGACTTTTGGCATTCACATTTTGACTCCATACTTGCTATGTAACCTTGTGCAAGCTACACACTCTCTTTCACCTGGTTTCCTCATCTACAAAATAATAAAGAGAGCACTTACCATTATTTTATAGAAAATAAAATGGAACTATGTATGGTGGTGCAGTGGTTAAGAGCTACAGCTGATAACCAAAAGGTTAGCAGTTCAAATCCACCACCTGTTCCTTGGAAACCCTATGGGGCAGTTCTACTCTGTCCTATAGGGTCACTATGAGTCGGGATTGACTCAATAGCACTGGGTTTCTGGGGTATATATAGAATTCTTAGCCCTGTTTTTATCATTTATGGAACTTGTAATAAATGATAGTTTTTTCTCAAGTTTTCATCAAAAAACCTATATTTTGCTTGGTATTATACTCACCATTCCTTTTGTTATTCTAATCAGTTTCTATGTTTTTTAATTCTTTAGCTTTAAAACCACTTTAAATGCATTTTTGGAAAAAAATAATATAAAAAAGAAAATCATTGTATGTTGAATTTTCTGGCATTTTTGCCAATAACTGCATATATATATGTATATATACATATAAAAATTGCATATCAACATGTAAAGACAAATATATATTTATCACTACATATTAATACGCAATGCCACTTGAATGATATCTTTATTTATAATGACTTTCCCTATGTGTATTAAAGAAAATGGAGCCCTGAAATTGATAACTTCTTTAATGCAATTTTTTCATCACAGATCTTTTTTGACACCAGCTACATTGTCTCATGGATTCCCTAGTGGATGGGAACCACACTGCAGTGACAGAGTTCATTTTATTGGGCTTAACAGAAGATCCTACCCTTCGGGTCATCCTCTTCATGGTCATCCTATGCATCTATCTGGTGACCATATCTGGCAATCTCAGCACAATCATTCTGATCAGAATCTCTTCTCAGCTCCATCATCCTATGTATTTTTTCCTGAGCCACTTGGCTTTGGCTGACATAGGCTTTTCATCCTCTGTCACACCCAATATGCTTGTAAACTTCCTGGTGGAGACAAATACAATCTCCTACATTGGATGTGTGATCCAACTTGGATCAGCTGATTTCTTTGGAACAGTTGAGTGCTGTCTTCTGGCTGCCATGGCCTATGATCGCTTTGTAGCAATCTGCAACCCACTGCTTTATTCAACTAAAATGTCCACGCAAGTCTGTGATCAGTTATTTTCTGTGGCTTATGTAGGTGGTTTTCTCAATGCTTCCTCCATTATGATTTCATTCTTTTCTTTATTCTTCTGTGGACCAAATCAAGTCAATCATTTTTTCTGTGATTTTGCTCCCTTAGTTGAACTTTCCTGTTCTGATGTCAGTATCCCTGCAGTGGTCCCCTCATTTTCTGCTGGCTCCATCATTGTGGTCACAGTGTTTGTCATAGCCATCTCCTACATCTACATCCTTATCACCATCCTGAAGATGCGCTCCACTGAGGGCCGCCACAAGGCCTTCTCCACCTGCACCTCCCACCTCACTGCAGTCACTCTGTTCTATGGGACCGTTACATTCATTTATGTGATGCCCAAGTCCAGCTACTCTACTGACCAGAACAAGGTGGTGTCTGTGGTGTACATGGTGGTGATCCCCATGTTGAACCCCCACGTCTACAGTCTCAGGAATAATGAGATTAAGGCTGCTCTCAAGAGGCAGCTTTGTAGAAAAATATTTTCTTAACAAAACCTCTGATTTTGGAGGGGTTGATGCAGTAATATACCATTAAGGTAATATTAAATGAAGTTTGGTTCCTGTGAGCAAAATATGTCTGTACATAATTAGCCAGAATGAGCTTCATAGTATATGTGGGGGTGGATCTTCGGATAGTAATTTAGAGATAATAGTGAGTTAACTTTAATAAATTAAATTGATTTTAGAATTCAGAAACACAAATTGGTCCATATGAGGAAAATCTTAATCTGCTGAAGATCCTTTTCATATTTTATTCATATATTATATTTCAAAACCAATTCTAAGTCATAAGTCAAGGTTATCGTATGTCCAAACTTCAAGGTTGTGTTCATTTTCAACAGCAGATTATGCTGAGGTGAGCCTGATAATCCTAGTTTTGCCTTGACTGAGTACCTTCTAAGGGGAAATAACAAAGTGGAACCAGACAGTAAAACTGCTAAAGACATGGTGCACAGAGAAAGCATATCTGCTGGGGTTGGCCTCTATGGACTCTTTTTTTTTTTTTTTTGTGGAAATAATTGAGAATGTTTGTTGTTTTTATTTCTTTTTTATTTTTTTAACTTTTATTAAGCTTCAAGTGAACGTTTACAAATCCAATCAGTCTGTCACATATAAGTTTACATACATCTCACTCCCTACTCCCACTTGCTCTCCCCCTCTTGAGTCAGCCCTTTCAGTCTCTCCTTTCGTGACAATTTTGCCGGCTTCCCTCTCTCTCTATCCTCCCATCTCCCCTCCAGACAAGAGTTGCCAACACAATCTCAAGTGTCCACCTGATATAATTAGCTCACTCTTCATCAGCGTCTCTCTCCCACCCGCTGACCAGCCCCTTTCATGTCTGATGAGTTTCTTTGGGGATGGTTCCTGTCCTGTGCCAACAGAAGGTCTGGGGACCATGACCGCCGGGATTCCTCTAGTCCCAGTCAGACCATTAAGTTTGGTCTTTTTATGAGAATTTGGGGTCTGCATCCCACTGATCTCCTGCTCCCTCAGGGGTCCTCTGCTGTGCTCCCTGTCAGGGCAGTCATCTATTGTGGCTGGGCACCAAGTAGTTCTTCTGGACTCAGGGTGATGTAGGTCTCTGGTTCATGTGGCCCTTTCTGTCTCTTGGGCTCTTAGTTGTCGTGTGACCTTGGTGTTCTTCATTTTCCTTTGCTCCAGGTGGGTTGAGGCCAATTGATGCATCTTAGATGGCCGCTTGTTAGCATTTAAGACCCCAGACACCACATTTCAAAGTGGGATGCAGAATGATTTCATAATAGAATTATTTTGCCAATTGACTTAGAAGTCCCCGCAAACCATGTTCCCCAGACCCCCGCCCTTGCTCCGCTGACCTTTGAAGCATTCAGTTTATCCCGGAAACTTCTTTGCTTTTGGTCCAGTCCAATTGAGCTGACTTTCCATGTATTGAGTGTTGTCTTTCCTTTCACCTAAAGCAGTTCTTATCTACTGATTAATCAATAAAAAACCCTCTCCCACCCTCCCTCCCTCCCCGCCTCGTAACCACAAAAGTATGTGTTCTTCTCAGGTTTACTATTTCTCAAGATCTTATAATAGTGGTCTTATACAATATTTGTCCTTTTGCCTCTGACTCATTTCGCTCAGCATAATGCCTTCCAGGTTCCTCCATGTTATGAAATGTTTCACAGATTCGTCACTGTTCTTTATCGATGCGTACTATTCCATTGTGTGAATATACCACAATTTATTTACCCATTCATCCGTTGATGGACACCTTGGTTGCTTCCAGCTTTTTGCTACTGTAAACAGAGCTGCAATAAACATGGGTGTGCATATATCTGTTTGTGTGAAGGCTCTTGTATCTCTAGGGTATATTCCGAGGAGTGGGATTTCTGGGTTGTATGGTAGTTCTATTTCTAACTGTTTAAGATAACGCCAGATAGATTTCCAAAGTGGTTGTACCATTTTACATTCCCACCAGCAGTGTATAAGAGTTCCAATCTCTCCGCAGCCTCTCCAACATTTATTATTTTGTGTTTTTTGGATTAATGCCAGCCTTGCTGGTGTGAGATGGAATCTCATCGTAGTTTTAATTTGCATTTCTCTAATGGCTTATGATCGAGAGCATTTTCTCATGTATCTGTTGGCTGCCTGAATATCTTCTTTAGTGAAATGTGTGTTCATATCCTTTGCCCACTTTTTGATTGGGTTGTTTGTCTTTTGGGGGTTGAGTTTTGACAGAATCATGTAGATTTTAGAGATCAGGCGCTGGTCGGAGATGTCATAGCTGAAAATTCTTTCCCAGTCTGTAGGTGGTCTTTTTACTCTTTTGGTGAAGTCTTTAGATGAGCATAGGTGTTTGAGTTTTAGGAGCTCCCAGTTATCGGGTTTCTCTTCATCATTTTTGGTAATGTTTTGTATTCTGTTTATGCCTTGTATTAGGGCTCCTAGGGTTGTCCCAATTTTTTCTTCCATGATCTTTATCATTTTAGTCTTTATGTTTAGGTCTTTGATCCACTTGGAGTTAGTTTTTGTGCTTGGTGTGAGGTATGGGTCCTGTCTCATTTTTTTGCAAATGGATATCCAGTTATGCCAGCACCATTTGTTAAAAAGACTATCTTTTCCCCAATTAATTGACACTGGTCCTTTGTCAAATATCAGCTGCTCATACGAGGATGGATCTATGTCTGGGTTCTCAATTCTGTTCCATTGGTCTATGTGCCTGTTGTTGTACCAGTACCAGCCTGTTTTGACTACTCTGGCTGTATAATAGGTTCTGAAATCAGGTAGAGTGAGGCCTCCCACTTTCTTCTTCTTTTTCAGTAATGCTTTGCTTATCGGGGGCTTCTTTCCCTTCTATATGAAATTGGTGATTTGTTTCTCTATCCCCTTAAAATATGACATTGGAATTTGGATCGGAAGTGCGTTAAATGTATAGACGGCTTTTGGTAGAATAAACATTTTTACTATGTTAAGCCTTCCTATCCATGAGCAAGGTATGTTTTTCCACTCAGGTATGTCCTTTTGAATTTCTTGTAGTAGAGCTTTGTAGTTTTCTTTGTATAGGTCTTTTACATCCTTGGTAAGATTTATTCCTAAGTATCTTATCTTCTTGGGGGCTACTGTGAATGGTACTGATTTGGTTATTTCCTCTTCGGTGTTTTTTTTGTTGATATAGAGGAATCCAAGTGATTTTTGTATGTTTATTTTATAACCTGAGACTCTGCCAAACTCTTCTATTAGTTTCAGTAGTTTTCTGGAGGATTCCTTAGGGTTTTCTGTGTATATAATCAAGTCATCTGCAAATAGTGATAACTTTACTTCCTCCTTGCCAATCCGGATACCTTTTATTTCTTTGTCTAGCCTAATTGCCCTGGCTAGGACTTCCAGCACGATGTTGAATAAGAGCGGTGATAAAGGGCATCCTTGTCTGGTTCCCGTTCTCAAGGGAAATGCTTTCAGGTTCTCTCCACTTAGAGTGATATTGGCTGTTGGCTTTGCATAGATGCCTTTTATTATGTTGAGGAATTTTCCTTCCATTCCTATTTTGGTAAGAGTTTTTATCATAAATGGGTGTTGAACTTTGTCAAATGCCTTTTCTGCATCAATTGATAAGATCATGTGGTTTTTGTCTTTTGTTTTATTTACGTGATGGATTACATTAATGGTTTTTCTGATATTAAACCAGCCTTGCATAAAACCTGGTATAAATCCCACTTGATCATGGTGAATGATTTTTTTGATGTGTTGTTGGATTCTATTGGCTAGAATTTTGTTGAGGATTTTTGCATCTATGTTCATGAGGGATACCGGTCTATAATTTTCTTTTTTTGTAATGTCTTTACCTGGTTTTGGTATCAGGGAGATGGTGGCTTCATAGAATGAATTGGGTAGTATTCCGTCATTTTCTATGCTTTGGAATACCTTCAGAAGTAGTGGTGTTAACTCTTCTCTGAAAGTTTGGTAGAACTCTGCAGTGAAGCCTTCCGGGCCAGGGCTTTTTTTTGTTGGGAGTTTTTTGATTACCGTTTCAATCTCTTTTTTTGTTATGGGTCTATCTAGTTGTTCCACTTCTGAATGTGTTAGTTTAGGTAGGTAGTGTTTTTCCAGGAATTCATCCATTTCTTCTAGGTTTTCAAATTTGTTAGAGTACAATTTTTCATAATAATCTGAAATGATTCTTTTAATTTCATTTGGTTCTGTTGTGATGTGGTCCTTCTTGTTTCTTATTCGGGTTATTTGTTTCCTTTCCTGTATTTCTTTAGTCAGTCTAGCCAATGGTTTATCAATTTTGTTAATTTTTTCAAAGAACCAGCTTTTGGCTTTGTTAATTCTTTCAATTGTTTTTCTGTTCTCTAATTCATTTAGTTCAGCTCTAATTTTTATGATTTGTTTTCTTCTGGTGCCTGATGGATTCTTTTGTTGCTCAGTTTCTATTTGTTCAAGTTGTAGGGACAGTTCTCTGATTTTGGCTCTTTCTTCTTTTTGTATGTGTGCATTTATCGATATAAATTGGCCTCTGAGCACTGCTTTTGCTGTGTCCCAGAGGTTTTGATAGGAAGTATTTTCATTCTTGTTGCTTTCTATGAATTTCCTTATTCCCTCCTTGATGTCTTCTATAACCCAGTCTTTTTTCAGGAGGGTATTGTTCATTTTCCAAGTATTTGATTTCTTTTCCCTAGTTTTTCTGTTATTGATCTCTAGTTTTATTGTCTTGTGGTCTGAGAAGATGCTTTGTAATATTTCGATGTTTTGGACTCTGCAAAGGTTTGTTTTATGACCTAATATGTAGTCTATTCTAGAGAATGTTCCATGTGCGCTAGAAAAAAAAGTATATTTTGCAGCAGTTGGGTGGAGAGTTCTGTATAAGTCAATGAGGTCAAGTTGGTTGATTGTTGTAAGTAGGTCTTCCGTGTCTCTATTGAGCTTTTTACTGGATGTCCTGTCCTTCTCCGAAAGTGGTGTGTTGAAGTCTCCTACTATAATTGTGGAGGTATCTATCTCACTTTTCACTTCTGTTAAAATTTGATTTATGTATCTTGTAGCCCTGTCATTGGGTGCATAAATTTTTAATATGGTTATGTCTTCCTGTTCAATTGTCCCTTTTTCTCATTATATAGTGTCCTCCTTTATCCTTTGTGGTGGATTTAAGTCTAAAGTCTATTTTGTCAGAAATTAATATTACTACTCCTCTTCTTTTTTGCTTATTGTTTGCTTGATATATTTTTTTCCATCCTTTGAGTTTTAGTTTGTTTGTGTCTCTAAGTCTAGGGTGTGTCTCTTGTAGGCAGCATATAGATGGATCGTGTTTCTTTATCCAGTCTGTGACTCTCCGTCTCTTTATTGGTGCCTTTAGTCCATTTACATTCAGCGTAATTATAGATAAATAAGTTTTTAGTGCTGTCATTTTGATGCCTTTTTATGTGTGTTGTTGACAATTTCATTTTTCCACATACTTTTTTGTGCTGAGGCATTTTTCTTAGTAAATTGTGAGATCCTCATTTTCATAGTGTTTGACTTTATGTTAGTTGAATCGTTACGTTTTTCTTGGCTTTTATCTTGAGTTATAGAGTTGTTTTACCTTTTTGTGGTTACCTTATTATTTACCCCTATTTTTCTAAGTAAAAACCTAACTTGTATTGTTCTATATCGCCTTGTATCACTCTCCATATGGCAGTTCAATGCCTCCTGTATTTAGTCCCTCTTTTTGATTATTGTGATCTTTTACCTATTGACTTCCATGATTCCCTGTTATGTGTATTTTTTTTTAATTAATCTTAATTTGTTTGTTTTTGTGATTTCCTTATTTGAGTTGATATCAGGACGTTCTGTTTTGTGACATTGTGTTGTGCTGATATCTGATATTATTGGTTCTCTGACCAAACAATATCCTTTAGTATTTCTTGTAGCTTTGGTTTGGTTTTTGCAAATTCTCTAAACTTGTGTTTATCTGTAAATATCTTAATTTCGCCTTCATATTTGCGAGAGAGTTTTGCTGCATATATGATCCTTGGCTGGCAGTTTTTTTCCTTCAGTGTTCTGTATATGTTGTCCCATTCCCTTCTTGCCTGCATGGTTTCTGCTGAGTAGTCTGAACTTATTCTTATTGATTCTCCCTTGAAGGAAACCTTTCTTTTCTCCCTGGCTGCTTTTAAAATTTTCTGTTTATCTTTGGTTTTGGCAAGTTTGATGATAATATGTCTTGGTGTTTTTCTTTTTGGATCAATCTTAAATGGGGTTCGATGAGCATCTTGGATAGATATCCTTTCGTCTTTCATGATGTCAGGGAAGTTTTGTGTCAGGAGTTCTTCAACTATTTTCTCTGTGTTTTCTGTCCCCCCTCCCTGTTCTGGGACTCCAATCACCCGCAGGTTATCTTTCTTGATAGAGTCCCACATGATTCTTAGGGTTTCTTCATTTTTTTTAATTCTTTTTTCTGATTTTTTTTTTCAGCTATGTTGGTGTTGATTCCCTGGTCCTCCAGATGTCCCAGTCTGCATTCTAATTGCTCGAGTCTGCTCCTCTGACTTCCTATTGCGTTGTCTAATTCTGTAATTTTATTGTTAATCTTTTGGATTTCTGAATGCTGTCTCTCTACGGATTCTTGCAACTTATTAATTTTTCCACTATGTTCTTGAATAATCTTTTTGAGTTCTTCAATAGTTTTATCGGTGTGTTCCTTGGCTTTTTCTGCAGTTTGCCTTATTTCGTTTGTGATGTCTTGAAGCATTCTGTAAATTAGTTTTTTATATTCTGTATCTGCTAATTCCAGGATTGTATCTTCATTTGGGAAAGATTTTGATTCTTTTGTTTGGGGGGTTGGAGAAGCTGTCATGGTCTGCTTCTTTAAGTGGCTTGATATGGATTGTTGTCTCTGAGCCATCACTGGGAAACTAGTTTTTCCAGAAAATCCACTAAAAAAAAATGCAGTCAGATCCCTATCAGAGTTCTCCCTCTGGCTCAGGCTATTCGGATGTTAATGAAGCCGCCTGGGGAGGGTGGGGGAGGGAACAGAGAGATGGGAGAGTAGCACCTCAGAATATAGCCAGAGTTGCTAGTCTTGCTTGGGATGACTATTATATCTGCGATTCCCACGGGGCGCGTTGCCTATGTGTGCTGGCTGTGTGGAGATTGCCCCCAGGGGGTCTGGCCCGCTGGAGTCACGGTCAGATCCTCCGCTTCCAGCCCCACGCCCAGCGTCAAGGCTCCCCTGCTGGGACGGTGCACTCTCAACTCCATAATCAGTCACTGCCTCCCTGGGACTTCTCCTCCCTCCAGCCACGTTGCCGTGCCGCCTCCGCTAACCGGTTGGGCCCCCTCCCAGGGTTAGTTCAGGTGGGTGGAGCAGCTCCCCTGCTTCTGCCGTGACTGAGTGTCCCGGCTGGGACACTGTTCTCCCCGCTCCAATACCATTCGCTGCCTCCCGGGGACTTCTCCTACCAGCTGCATCCCACGCCGCCCGCCCGAACCAGCTGGGCCCCTTCCCGGGGTTAGTTCAGGGGAGTGGAGCAGCTCTCCATGTTTATGCCGTACCTGCATCCCGTCCAAATCCCGGCGGGACGGTTCCCCGGCTGGGACGCTGCTCTCCTGTTCCAAGACCGGTCACTGCCTCCCGGGGACTTCTCCTACCGGCTGCTTCCCACGCCGCCCGCAGAACTGGCTGGTCCCCCTCCCGGGGTTAGTTCAGGGGGGTGGAGCAGCTCTCTGTGCTTGTGCCGTACCTGACTGGTACGCTGGCTCCAGGCTCTGAAAACAATCGCTGCTTCCCCGTATTAGTTCGTTCTCCGTCTCTAAATCTTTGTTTGTTGTTCAGGGTTCGTAAATTGTTATGTATGTGGTCGATTCACTTGTTTTTCCGTGTCTTTGTTGTAAGAGGGATCCGAGGTAGCATCTGCCTAGTCCGCCATCTTGGCTCCGCCTCTCTATGGACTCTTAAAATTCCAGCCTGTGTTTCTTGGTTCTGACTCTGGCCTTAGATATAAGGGGTCCCCAGAGGGGATGAGGATGAGACCACCCCAACTAACCTGTGAATTAGTTAATCATATCAGAAGAGATGACTTCCTCCGAGGGAATAAACAGGGTTTCCAAACTCATCAGGGATTGAGGAGAACAAAAGCAAAAAAGGATTTCCAGGAGAATCTGGGAAACTGGTGACATTGAGTCTCTGAGGAAGAAACTCCTGGAGGAATTTATGATCAGGTCCACATCCTGCTCATAAAACTCCAGGGTACGGGACTGTTTCTCAGCTGAAATAGTGACTGCCCCTCTGGACAGACTAAATTCACCTCTATATGCTGATGAGTGCTACATTTACTTCTGTATCCTGTCCCCACTTAATGATTTAGACACAAATTGCATCTTTTTGTAAACAGAAATAAAGGGCATGTCTTATTGAGGGTTCTGTAGAGAAACAGAACCAGTAGAAAGAGAAAAAGAGAGAACAGACCTTTGAGTCTTCTGTTCCAGCATTGAAGGTTTTGGTCATTTTAAGCAACTCTCATGGTGAACACAGCTAAAGGGAGAGAGGGATTTTTCTAGAGGAATTTCTCACATGATTATGGGAGCTAAACGTGTTGCTGTCAATTGATGGGGACTCATGGTAATACATGTGTTATAGACTAGAACCGTTCCATATGGTTTTCTTGGCTGTAATCTTTATGGAAGCAGATTGCCAGGTCTTGGGTGGGTTAGAATTGTCATCTTCTAGGTTAGTAGACGAAAGCAAACATTTTACGCCACCAAGGGTTGGGAATATATGTAAATAACATTTTTATGGTCCAGTTGATTTCAACTGAACAGCCCCATAGAGTTTCAAAGGCTGTAATCTTCATGGAAATAGACTGCCACATTTTTCCCCTGCTTAGTGGCTGAGTTTGAACTGCCAACATTTTGGTTATTAGCTGAGTGCTTAACCACTGCACACCCAGAGAGAGATTGATTTTGAGAAATTGGCTCACAAGATTGGGCAGGCTTGGAAATCCAAAATCCATATGTCTACTTACAGTGTTGAAGCTGAATCCTTCTTCTTCAGGAAACCATAGTTTGCTTGTAAGGCCTTCAAGAGTTTGGATGAAGCACATCCACATTATGGAGGGTAATCTGCTTAGTTTAAGGTTAATTGATTTAACGTTAATCACATGTGAATATCTTTATAGCAACATCTAGACTAGTGTTTCTCCAAACAACTGGGCACCATAGCCTATTCATATTGAAATGAAATTAATCATCACAGGGCATTAATCATCTCATTCATTACAAATTTACACTGAGTGTTTCTAATATCTCCGGTACTGTGTAGGCTATTGAAATATAAGTGACAGACAAAGGTGTCTGCCTTCCTGGAATTAATGTTCTTACAGTGGAGACACACCACAAAACTAACAAGTATGTAATTTGGACTGTTAGAAGTTGGTGAGTGCTGTGGAGATGTGGAGAAAGAAAAAGCAAAGCAGAGTAAAGGAGACTGACATGTCAGTGTAGACCTCGCTGAGAAGGTAACATGTAAACAACGGATCAAAGGAGGTGAAGACACCTCATGCCAGCTGTGTCGCTTCCTCTGTACACACATACAGTTGACCTTTGAGGCTTCTGTTCCAGCAGTGTTAGGCTTGGTAATTTTAATCAATTCTCATGATGAACACAAACAAAATAAAGCTTGATGAAATGTTAAATACATCATAAAATCACATTAGAGCGTACAGGATAATAAGTGAGAACCCAGATAAACCATGATTACCCAGAGAGGTGAGCTTTGCACTCAAAAATGCTTTTTCAGTGAGGAGATTTGAGAAGCAGAAGAAAAAGCTAAGAACTGGGGCTGTGAATTTAGTGTTTTTTTGTAGTGACAATGGCAGAAGTCAAAGCCTAGGGTATGTCCAGGTGAGAAGCCTAATTCATACACCTCATATACACCGAGATGGTAGGGAGAAACACGAAGTAAACAAGCCTTTGCACAGATTTGCATCCCTGGAAATCTAGGGAAAGTCAAACCTGGAACTTGGGTTAAGGTGGGCTAAGGCAATGTGACTCTAATAAATACATGAACATCTTATCTGAAGAAAGGCCTTAATTCCAAGCCTTTTTTTCCTGCCAATAATTATGGCCAACAAAGAGTGAAAACTTATGCCCAGCACAAAAGAAATCAAGAGACTAAAGACGGGAACCAGAAGGAACAACAGATCACAGAAACACAATCACTGAGACTAAGACAAAGGAATTAACAGATTGAGACTATAATACTGCTAAGCTTAAAGAAAGAATAGAAACTTAGAAACAAATACAATCAACCAAACAATACATTAGCAAACCAAATCAAAAAACATGATCAAGTGAGATTTATCCCAGGAATGCAAGGTGGTTCAACATTAGAAATTCAATCAATGTAATACAGCAAACTATTGGAACAACAGAAAGGACCACTTGTTCACTCAAATAGTATAGAAAAGGCATTTGACAAAATTCAACACCCTTTCATGATAAAAACACCAAACAAGATAGGAATATAAGGGAAATGAGTTTCTTTGTGGAGTCTTTTCCTTACTTCTGCATAAGAGAAAGAGGAAGAAATCAGCTTGGGAGTTTTTTTTCCCAGGCCCTAAGGAGTTGTTACAGTTTCCCTTATTACAGTTACTCAGGGAAAAGCCAGGCCCTGCCAGTAGAAAATATCAGTTATGCAAATAGATGGAGCCACCTGAGGGGGGATTGGTCAGTTTAGTCCAGTGAGGGGGTTAGTCAGTTATTATGCAAAGAGAGTGTGTAAAATCTGCCCAAAGATTAAGCCACTTGCCTATATAAGCACCTACCATAGAGAGGTTGAGGGGGTATCTCACTACCATCAAGAAGAGCCTGCGTTTCTGTGCTGAGAACCTCCCAGACCCAGGAGACAGAGCTGTAACACTGAAGACCAGCAGGAGATGGCATGGCGGGCTTCCTGGCCATGGACTGAAGTGGCTACAGTGTACTTGCTGACTCATGGAAAAAGAGAACTGAGGGCGTTTACATATGAGGCTTCCTCTGTAGTGGGGTGCCTCCAGGCACCTGCTGGTGGAGCTAATAAGCTCCAGCCCAGGCCTTAGCAGGGGCAAAGGCCAGGCCCAGGTTGGGACAGAGGCCAGGGCAGCAGGGGCAGAGGTAGAAGACAGGCTCAAGCCCTGAGAGTGAGGGCCTGCTATCAGCGGCCAAACAGAAGCTGTCCTGACTGAATAACTATATCCTGAGTTATTCCTGTCACTTCTCTGTATGTGGACTTTCAACCTTAAAACTAAGCTACTGGCACAACTGAAATGGATGACTTCCGGCCTAAATTTTAACTCCATTCTGAGTTAAAGTGAAATCTTCACTTCTACTGTTCTAAAGAGAAAATTCAGCCTTTTTTGTCAACATTTAACTGTGTGTAACACAAAGGGAGCAAGAGTCAGGATTTCTGGCTCCGATGAGGAAATGTTTATTGGAGTTTATTAAGAATGATTATTCAGTTTGGTCTTAAAAGAGTGTCTATCTCAAGCATGTCCATGGAGATTAGGACATAGGATTAGAAAATTGATAATGTTTAGATGAAGCCTATAACTGTCTCACGACTCTGTAACCAAGATGAGGTAAATGTGAACCAAGTATTAATCAAACTACATTTTCACTCACTGGAATCTTGCACTCCATTTCTGCTAACTCTTTGTAAACCCGAAACTAAGTAAAGTCATAAGCCTGTTAGCTTAAGAAGAGGGAAGAGGCAGATGTAGCACTGTAGTTAAAATGACTGCCAACAGATTGCCTTGTTCAACAAATCTCAGGACGTAACAGTCTCAGAACGTAGCAAATAGACTTACTGATGTTAAGAAGAATGTCTTGGTCAAACATGTTAGAGAGGTTAGAAATTAATGTTAGGAAAGCTTGTAGTTTAAGAAAACCCTTGTAATTTTTTGCCATGAAACACCCCACCACCCTCATCTGCAGTCCTTTCTTTGCTCCATCTGATAAAACCTCACTGTTCTCCCTGCAGTTTAGAACACACTGTAGCATCTTGCCTGGGTGCTTGTGTGTTTGCCCGTTTTGTGAAATGTTTTATCCTTCAGTAAAGCTCTTTGTTTTTATTTCTCAAAAAAGAAAAAAAAAAAAACCAGAAAATGAAACCCATTGCCATCGAGTCGATTCCAACTAGCAGAGTGTAAATCTGGTGTTTTACCAAGACACTTCCAAGTTAACCCATGTTACTTCCTTAATAAACCATGTAACTGTGAGTGTGGCCTGTGAGTTCTGTGTGGCCATTGCAACAAATTATCAAACCCAGCAGGGAAGTAGAGAGTGCAGTGGGGAGGACAGCTGGTGTCAGAATTAGGAAAAAGTTTGAAGAGTGGAAGTGTGTCTGACCTCAACCTCATATGAATCGGCTTTGTGCTGATGCTGATTCTCATCCCCTCTGAAGTTAAACAAGGTCCAACATCATTGCTACTTCATTGCAGAAGGTGAAAGACTTGTACATAAAACACTGGAAGACATTACTAAAAGACATTTCGAAAAAGACCTAAATAAATGAAAGGACAGTCCGTGTTCATGGATTAGAAGGCTTAACATAGCTAACATGTCAATACTACCCAAAGCAATCTACAAATTCAATGCAATCCCCATCAAAATTCCAACAGCCCTTTTCTTGCAGAAATGAAAAACCAATTCTCAAATTTATATGGAAGGAGAAGGAACCCCAAATAGCTAAAGCAATCCTGAAAAAGAACAAAGTTGGAGGACTCAGGCTTCCTGATTTCAAAACTTATTATAAAGCCACAGTAATTACAACAGCCTGGGACTGCTATAATAATAGACATATAGGCCAATGGAACAGCACTGTGAGTCCAGAAACAAAATCATACATCTATGACCAAATTTTTGACAAAGGTGCTAAGTCTATTTAGTGGGGAAGAAGTCTTTTTAGTAAATTGTGCTAGAAAAATTGGATTTTCATGTGCAGAAAAATGAATCACAATCCAGGCCTCATACTACACACACAGAAAAAAAAAAAACTAAAATAGATGAAAAACCAAAATACGAAGCCAGAAAATTCTTACATGAAAATATAGGGACACAGCTACACGATGTAATTCTTAATGATGGATTATCAGATATGCCAGCAAAAGGATCACTGAAGAGGACATTCAAATGGCTTAAAAACACACGAAAAGATGCTCAACATACATTAGTCATTGTTGTTAGGTGCTGTCTAGTTGCTTATTAGTATTTGTATAGGATGGGGTGATGGGCCATTATTTCTCTAATGAGCCACTTCCCACTTCCCCCAAGGGAGCATCATGAGGACTTTATAAATTGAGGATTAATAAGAGAATTATATTGAGTCTTTGGGTTGAAGGCACTTGCTTCTACTGTTATCCCTGTAGTCACATAAGCCACAAACCAGCAGTCATCCCTTGGAGGCATGTAGTATGAAACACTGTCTTATTTGTAAATCATTTGTTTACTTCATAGTTCTCAACCAATACAACTTTTAAGATATTTTTTATAAATTTTGCTAGAAAATTACATACCTGTCTTCAGTAATTTTATTATTAAAAATTCAACTTTGTATGGTGTCCCACCTCATATTCCCCAAAGTATTGAATGGAGTTTCTTCCACTAACAAGCAAATACTTATAAATTGAACAGGCTGAATGAGTGAAGATAAAACTACCTTTTATATATGAACTTTAGTATCCCTTAAGATGAAATATCAAAGTAAATGAAAAACAAATATTTAGTTATGAGAATTATACCCCAATAATTGTCAAATGGAAGTGCACCAACACCTACCTAGAAACAAAAATAAATAGGCCACTTGGGAATTGACAGAACCCTTAAGACTAGTTCTGCACGTGTGATTTGAACTGTTCAATTTCTGCGGGAGAATGTGATCATGATCTTTGGTGCTTTGAACTCACATTTGAATCTTCAGAGATTTATCGTCAAAGGCAAACAATAATGGAAAGATAGCAGGGTTGCTATAAATACAATGACTTTGGATTTATTACTGAAAGATGAACGAGTTATTTCAAGACGTAAGATTTTCGCATCTGTGAGTGAAACTAACATACTGATTCATAATTTACCACTAAGAACACTTTGCTGTCTAAGATTGTGTGCGCAATCACAAGCCATAGTTGGGAAACCAGGCAGATGTAATCAAGCAGTCAGCTAGCAAGTAACCTTGAATTCACTTAAGTTTCCAGTCAGTTTAGTGTGAGAAAATGAGCTTAATTCCAATTACCAGGACTCCTTAAGTCCAGTCGCTCATATAATCTTTAACACTGTCTACACACAACATTCAGCCACAATGCTAATGAATTCATTAGTTTCTAGATTCTTTGACAGTTTATTATTTTAAACATCTTTGCAGAAAGATTTACTTTATGGTTCTGAGTGCTCTAGGATCACAGTCAACAAGACACAATAGACAAAGCCCAGGATAAAAAGCAGGAAAATTTGCAGATGAGGTCAACCTGGCCACTAGCTGGGTGATCCCAGCTAAACTTCTTAACTCGTGAGGCTATCCTTTATTCAGGCTGTACATTATGCCAGAAATGATATTATTTCATTCTACAATACTCCAATTAGAAAACATTGTTACAGTAGAAAATGATTTGATTTGTTTGGATAATTGTACTTTAATTACATCCTGAATATCAGTCATATAGTGTTTTGTATGGTGATTACATTGGTATTTCACATTCCTTCATAAAACAATAATATTTTAACTACAGATATTTAGTAAATTTACAAAAGGTATCTAAGCCCGCCCATCACCGTTGAGTCGATTTCTATTCGCTAATATGAAATTACCCTGTTGTATTACTACCAAGAGCACTTGTATTTCACCCACTAGTACAAGTTGCTTAAACTCCTTATTCTCAGTTTTCTCATGTGAAAAATAAGGATAATAAAAGTAGGTAACCTCATGAAATTGCTGTAATTGTGATGATTTGAATTTATGTAAAATGTTAAGCATATTTCTTGGTACAAAATAAGCTCTGATTGAATGTTGGTTCTTATTCTGTTGGGGGAAAACCCTACTTCAGTCAGTCTTCAGGGAGGGAGATAAGAGTTTCTAAAATTAGGATTAGCAAGGGAATTAGGATAAGATTTCTGTCCTCAGATTGCCAACACCTGTTTACCACTAGTATCCTCCCTATGCTGTCAGTTCCTCCTCAGGAGGCAACCCTTTGAGGCACTGGCAGTGAGTGAAAGACTATTTCTTATCTGGAATTCCTCCAAGCCTCTTTTTATACTTTAGCTATCTATACAATTTTCAAGGTGTGTATTTTCCAACTGTGGTACAATAATGAATATAAACCAAAACAAAAAAAAATTTATAAAATATACATGCCTTAAAAATTCCTGCTATTTAAAATTCAACTTTACATAAAGTTCCACCTCATGTTCCCCAAAGTACTTAATGACTTGTCTTATAAATATCAGTAAATAATGTTTATCAGTGAACTATACGGAATGGTAAAGAAAAATTACCTTTTTATATCTGAAGTTTAACACTGAGGATCCCTGAATCAGAAATATCAAAATAAACTTGGAACCAATATTTAGGTAGAAAACCAAAACCAAACCAGTTGCTGTGGAGTCAATCCTGCCTCAAACCAACCCTGGGACAATTTATGTTATACTCCTCAATAATTATTAAATGAAAGAGATGGAACTATGCACGAACATCTATGGAGAAACAAAAGAATAAACGGAACACTTGAGAATTTGCTGAATCCCGTGCGGACCGCAGCTGCTCAGTGTGCGCTCCAGGACGGGGTAATGCTCCCCGGGGCTTCTGAACCCACATTTGAATCTCTGGAAACTTCAGAGAGCCCCAAAGGCAAACAATAATAAACGATACTCTGTATAACTACAGTGACTTAAAAACTGGTACTAAAGATCAGTGAGTTCTTATTCCAAAAAGTAAGAATTATTTTTTGTGTGTGAATGAATCTGAAGTATTTTCATTTACGATCTGAGAACACAGCACTTTATAAGGCTGTCCGTGCTCACAAGCCAAGGGTGGGAAAGAGGGCACACGTAATCAAGCAATCAACCAGCTAGTAAGAATCTTTGGCTGAATGACTCTGTTTCCACAATCAGTTTCATGTGAGTAAAAAGGGACAATCCAAGTTACCAGGATTCCATATGGCCAGAAATTTATACGATCATTCAACACCATCTAAACAAGATATTTAGCCAGTTAAAAAAATGAAAACAGAAGAACCACTGCCATGGAGTGGATTCCGAGATGCACTGGGTATTTATTCTTAGTAAATAGCTGGGCAGAAAAACTTACTTTGTTTATGGGTCTGAATGCTCGTGACAGCCGACAAAGGTCAGAATGCTAAGCTGGAAAATTTGGAGATGGGCGCCAACATAGCCACTAAGGCGGTGATGCTTTCCAAACCCTTAAAATTTTTAGGTTACACTTTATTCAGCTGTACACAGGCATGTGCGGCTTAAAACACTGCACAGCATATAGTCCATGGTCCCGTAAAGTTTTTTTTTTTTTTTAATGGAAAGCAGCTCTCCTTTTGTTTATTTCTCCCTAATGATTTTAATGGAGCTCTGGTGGCTTAGTGGTTAAGAGCTGGCTGCTAACCAAAACATCAGTAGTTCAAATCCACTAGTTGCTCCTTGGAAACACTATAGGGCAGTTCCACTCTGCCCTATAGGTCACCATGAGTTGGAATTCACTTGCCTGCAATGACTTTTTTTTTTTTTTTTAGATCATTTTAAAGACCCCAAACCCAGACTCTTCCAGCACTGGACAACAAGTGGGATACAGGCAGGTGAGTCAGAGGACTCGATTCTGGGCATGGGCTCTTGGGTTTTGTCAAGCTGTGGCTGAGGCTGGGGCTGCGGGAGCTCTGGCTGCTCTGCATTTCAGGCTGGCAGACCATGGGGTTGGGCTGGGGGTGCTCGGCCGTCTCCCCCTGACTCCACTACAGCAGCAGCGGTGGCAATAGCACAACAAGGAGGACTGGAAGCTGGCTCCCAAAAGGTTTTTAACATGGTGTTAGCAAAGCGTCCAAATAACCGAACGTCCTATTTCACAGAATGTATCACGGACCAATGCATTTCTGTATTGTGAAAAACAATATAATTGTATTCTACAATGCTCCAATTAGAAAACATTATTAGAGTAGGAAATGATTTTATTTGCTTGAATAAAAACATTTTATTAATGTCCTGATTATCAATCACACAGTGTTTTGCATAGTAATTAGACTGATATTTCAAACTAGAGGTAGTCCGCAAGTTATGAGTTACTGGAAAAACCACACTTAGGACCATCTGCTTTTGTTTTTTTTTTTTTTTTTTTTTGTGCCTTACCATTAGTGATATGTAGGACATACAATGATGCAGTGCATAATTAGCTGATGTTATCATTTTCAAATGTTCCCTCAAAGATATTCAATCACATGATTTACTGTTGAAAGCACTACTGTATAGAAAACTAAAAAAAAAAAAAAAAAAAAAAATGAAGTATTTGACTTGCATTGGAACCAATTAACACCGAATTTCTCAGAATGGAAGCAAGTCAAAGTCGGGAGGCTACAATAATATATTAATTACAAATATTTAAAAATTGAATACATTTACAAAACGTGACTCCATTCACCCCTGATTTGGCACTATTTTCAAAAGCAATTGCTTTTCTATTCTTTTTAGATGATTTTTTTAAACCAATAAGCCAAAAATCAAACCCATTGCTGTCGAGTCAGTTCTGACTCATAGCCACCCTATAGGACAGGGTAGAACTCCCCATACTGTTACTGGGAAACAGCTGGTGGATTAGAACTGCCAACCTTTTGGTTAGCAGCCTAGCTCTTAACCACTGCACCACCAGGGCTCCATAGAGACCCACAGATATTGTAAAATATATAACTAACTAGTGTCTCTCATACAATTAGCTGTCAAAAAGCTTAAAGGATAATCTAATATCCACCTATCGGCAAGTGCATTGGACACTGAGGTAAGTGTCATTTAACTTCATTTATAGCATAGTTACTAAAGAAATGTCAGACTTCCTGGCAATCACATTTTGACTCCGCACTTCTACGTAATCATGTACAAATTATGTAATACTTTCACTCGGTTTCTTCATCTACAAAATAATGACAGCACTTACTACAATTTAATAGAAAAGAAAATGGAACTATGTATTGTGGTGCAGTGGTTAATGGCTACAGCTGCTAACCAAAAGGTTAGCAGATCAAATCCACCACCCGCTCCTTCGAAACCCTATGGGGCAGTTCTCCTCTGTCCTACATGGTCACTATGAGTCAGCCTCGACTCAACAGCAACGGGGTTGTTTTGGTACTGGATATGCATATATAATTTCTTAGCCCTATTCTTATCATTTACGAAGCTTGTAATAAATGATAGCTTTTTCTCACGTTTTCATTATAAAACCTGTATTTTGCTTGGTATTGTACTCACCATTCCTTTTTGTTATTCTAATCAGTTTCTATTTTTTTATTCTTTAGCTTTAAAACCAACTTAAAAGCATTTTTGGAAAAATATAATATAAAAAGGAAAATCATCATATGTTGAATTTTCTGGTGTATTTCCAATAAAAATAAATATATATACATATAATTGAATAACATGTAAAGACAAATATATATTTATCATTAAAAAAGTATTAATTAATACACAATGACACTTGAATGACATCTTTATTTATGACTTTCCATATGTGTATTAATGAAAATGGAGCCATGAAATTTATACTTTCTTAAATGCAATTTTTTCATCACAGATCTTTTTTGACACCAGCTGCATTGTCTCATGGATTCCCTGGTGGATGGGAACCACACTGCAGTGACAGAATTCATTTCATTGGGCTTAACAGAAGATCCTACCCTTCGGGTCGCCCTCTTCATGGTCATCTTATGCATCTATCTGGTGACCATATCTGGCAATCTCAGCACAATCATCCTTATCAGAATCTCTTCTCAGCTCCATCGTCCTATGTATTTTTCCCTGAGCCACTTGGCTTTGACTGACATAGGCTTTTCATCCTCTGTCACACCCAATATGCTTGTAAACTTCCTGGTGGAGAAAAATACAATCTCCTATATTGGATGTGGGATCCAACTTGGATCAGCTGCTTTCTTTGGACCACTTGAGTGTTTTCTTCTGGCTGCCATGGCCTATGATCGCTTTGTAGCAATCTGCAGCCCACTGCTTTATTCAACTAAAATGTCCACACAAGTCTGTGATCAGTTATTCTCTGTGGCTTACCTAGGTAGTTTTCTCAATGCTTCCTCATTTATGATTTCCTTCTTTTCTTTATTCTTCTGTGGAGCAAATCAGGTCAATCATTTTTTCTGCGACTTTGCTCCTTTAGTTGAACTTTCCTGTTCTGATGTCAGTATCCATGCAGTGGTCCCCTCATTTTCTGCTGGCTCCATCACTGTGGTCACAGTGATTGTCATAGCTGTCTCCTACGTCTACATCCTCATCACCATTCTGAAGATGCGCTCCACTGAGGGTCGCTACAAGGCCTTCTCCACCTGTACATCCCACGTCACTGCAGTCACTCTGTTCTATGGGACCACTACATTCATTTATGTGATGCCCAAGTCCAGCTACTCTACTGACCGGAACAGGGTGGTATCTGTGTTCTACACAGTGGTGATCCCCATGTTGAACCCCCTCATCTACAGTCTCAAAAATAATGAGATTAAGGCCTCTCTCAAGAGGCAGCTTGGTAGAAAAATATTTTCTTAACAAAACCTCTGATTTTGTAGGGTTTGATGCAATAATATACCATGAATGTAATATTAAAAGAAATTTAGTTCCTGTGGGCAAGATATATCTGCATAGAATTAGCCAGTGTGGGGCTTACAGTATATGTGGGTGTGGATCTTCAGATAGTAAATCAGAGACACTAATGAGTTAACTTTAATAAATAAAATTAAATTTAGAATTAAGAAACACAAATTGGATCACACGAAAAAAATCTTAATCTGCTGAAAATGCTTTCTATGTTTCATTCATATACTATGTTTTAAAGAAATTCTATGTCATAAGTTACAGTTAATGTACCTCCAAACCTTTAAGGCTATCTTCATTTTCAACATCAGATTACGCTGATATGAGCCTGATAATCCTAGTTTTGCCGTGACTGAGTACCTTCTGAGGGGAAATAACAAAGTGGAATTAGTCAGTACAATCGCTAAAGACATGGTGTTTGGAGAACTTTTATCTGCTGGGGTTGGTCTTTGTGGACTCTTTAAAATTGCAGGCTGTGCTTCTGGATTCGGACTCTGGCCTTAGATATAAGGGGTCCCCTTAGTCTAAGAGAATGAGACCACCCTGACTAACCTGTGAATTGCTCAATCAGATCAGAAGAGGTGACTTCCTCTGAGGGAATTAATAAAGTCCCCAAACTCATCAGGGACAGAGTGGAGTAAAAGCAAAAAAGGATTTCCAGGAGAATCCAGCAAGCTGGATGACGTTGAGTCTGTGAGGAAGAACATCTTGGAGGAATTTATCATCAGGTCCGCATCCTGCTCATAAAACTCCAGGCGACTAGACTGTTCTTCAGCAGAAATAGTGACTGCCCCTCTGGACAGGCTAAATTCACCTCTATATGCTGATGACTGCCACATTTATTTCTGTTTCCTGTCCCCACGTAAGGATTCAGGCAGAAATTGCATCTTCCTACAAACAGAAACACATGGCATATCTTATTCAGGTTTCTCTAGTGAAACTGAACTGGTAGAAAGAGAAAAAGAGAGAACAGACTTTTGAGCCTTCTGTTCCAGCAACTGCAGGTTTGGTCATTTTAAGCAACTCTCATGGTGAGCGCAGCTAAAAGGAGAGAGGGATTTATCTAGAGGAATTGGCTCACGTGATTATGGGAGCTAACCCTTTTGCTGTCAATGCCTTGACACTCATGGTGACGCCGTGTGTTATACACTAGAACTGTTCCTTATGGTTTTCTTTGGTGTAAACATTATGGAAGCCATTTGCCAGGTCGTTCTTCCACAGCACTGTTGGGTGGGTTAGAATTGTCAACGTTTAGGTTAGTAGCCAAAAGCAAACTGTTTGCACCACCCAGACCATATATATATTCTGGATTATATGTAAATAACCTCGTTGTGGTCGAGTTAATTTCAACTAGACTGCCCCATAGAGTTTCCAATGCTGTCATTTTTATGTAATGGACTGCCACATCTTTTCCTGCTGCGTTGCCGGTGAGTTCAAACTGCCAACCATTTGGTAAGTACCTGAGTGCTTAACCACTGTGCCACAAAAGAGAGAGAGAGAGATTTTGAGAAACTGGCTTGTAGGATTAGGCAGGATAGGAAGTCCACAATCCATACATCAGTTAAAAGGCTGGAAATTCCAGCAATGTCTGTTTACAGTGTTGAAGCTGAATCTTTCTTCAGGAAACCACAGTCTGCTCATAAGGCCTTCAACAGATTGGATGAAGCACTTCCACATTATGGAGGGTAACCTGCTTAGTTTAAGGTCAATTGATTAAATGTTAATCACATGTAAATATCTTTATAGCAACATCTAGACTAGTGTTTGTCCAAACAACTGGGCACCATAGCCTATTCATGTTGACATAAAATTAATCATTGCAGAGCATTACTCATTTCATTCACTCAAAAATTATACTCATTGCAACTATTATCTCTGGTACAGTGTAGGCTATTGGAAATATAAGTGATAAACAAAGGTGTCTGCCATCCTGATATTAATCATCTAGCAGAGGAGACAGACAACAAAACTAACACGTATGCGATATAGACTATTAGAAGATAGTGAGTTCAAAAGAGAAAGAAAAAGCAAAGCAGAGTGAAGGAGACTGACATATCAGTGTAGACCTTGCTGAGAAGGTAACATCTGAACAAAGGATCGAAGTAGGCGAAGATATTTCATGCTAGCTGCTGCCTGTGTACACACATACAATTGACCTTTGAGGCTTCTGTTCCAGCAGTGGGAGGCTTGGTAATTTTAATCAACTCTCATGATGAACACAACTCAATACGTTTGATGAAATATTAAATACTTCATAAAATCACACTAGAGCTTACAAGATAACAAGTGAGAACCCAAATACACTAATTACCCAGAGAAGTGAGCTCAGAACTCAGAAATGCTTTTATAATGAGGGGATTTGACAAATAGAAGAAAAAGCCAAGAACTGGGGCTGTGGATTTAGTGTTCTTTTGAAGTGAGAGAGGCAGAAGTCAAAGCCTAGGGCATGTCCAGGTGAGAAGTCTAATTCATACACCTCATATAGACCATGATGATCGGGAGAAACATGAAGGAAACAAGCCTTTGTACAGATTTGCATCCCTCTGGAAATCTAGGGAAAGTCAAGCCTGTAGCTAGGGTTAAGGTGGTCTAAGACAAGGTGACTTGAATAAATACATGAACATCCTTTCTGGAGAAAGGTCTTCATTCCAAGCATTTTTTTTTTTCCTGGCAATAATTACGACCATCAAAGAGTGAAAAATAATGTCCAACAGAAAAGGAAACAAGAGACTAAACATGGGAACCAGTAGGAACAGGAGACTACAGAAACAGTATCATTAAGATTAAGATAGGAAATTAACAGACACTATTAATATTTTTTTATAATACTGCTAAGAGAAATAACCTTAAAGATAAATAAAATCATTTCAACAAAATACTAGCAAACCAGATCAAAAAACATATAGAAGGATTATACATCATAATCAAGTGAGATTTATCCCAGGAATGCAAGGACGGTTCAATACTAGAAAATCAACCAATGTAATACAGCAAACTCATAGAACAAAAGAAAGGACCACTCGTTCATCTCAATTAATACAGAAAAGGCATTTGACAAAATTCAACACCGTTTCGTGATAAAAGCTCCAAACAAGATAGAACTATAAGGGAAATGAGTTTCTTTGTGTAGCCTTATGCCTTGCTTCTGCATAAAAGAAACAGAGGAAGAAATCAGCTTGGGAGATTTTTTTCCTGGGCCCTAAGGAGTTCTTAAAGTTTCCCTTCTCATAGTTTCCCAGGGAAGAAACCAGTCACACAAATAGATATATGTGAACCCATGTTCACTGCAGCACTCTTCACAATATCAAAAAGATGGGAAGAACCTAGATGCCCATCAACAGAAGAATGGATGAACACACTGTAGTACAATGGAGTATTATGCAATGCTAAAGAACAACAATGAATCTGTGAAGTATCTCATAACTTGGATACATCTGGAGGACATTATGCTGACTGAAATAAGTCAGTCACAAAAGGACAAATATTGTATGAGTCCACTACTGTAAAAACTCATGAAAACGTTTACATACAAAAAGAAACAATATTTGATGGTTACAAGGGAGGGGAGGAGTGGAGATGGAAAAACACCTAATAGACAATAGATAAGCAGTATCTCTGGTAAAGGGTAAGACAATACACAATGCTGGGGAAGCCAGCACAACCTGTACAAGGCAAAGCCATGGTAGCTCCATAGACACATCTAATCTCCCTAAGGGACTGAATTGCTGGGCTGAGGGCTGTGGGAACCATGGCCTCAGGGAACATCTAGCTCACTTAGCATAATAGAGTTTATAAAGAATATGTTCTACTTTCTACTTTGGTGAGTAGCATCTGGGGTCTTAAAAGCCTCTGAGCAACCATCTACGATACTCCACTGGTCTTATGCCTTCAGAAGCAAGGAAGAATGAAGAAAATTAAAGACATAAGAGAAAGATTAGTCCAAAGGACTAAGGGACCACATCTACCACGGCCTCTACCAGACTGAGTCCAATACAACTAGATGGTGCCTGGCTACCACCACTGACTACTCTGACAGGGATCATAATAGAGAGTCCTGGACAGAGCTGGCGAAAACTATACAACAAATTCTAACTCAAAAAGAAAGACCAGACTTGCTGACCTGACAGAGATTGGAGAAACCATGAGAGCATGGCCCCCAGACACACTTTCAGTGCAGTAATGAGGCCACTCCTGAGGTTCACCCTTCAGCCAAAGATTGAACAGTCCCATGGAACAAAACAAGACTAAAGTGGCACACCAGCCCTAGGACAGGGACTGGAAGGTAGGAGGGAACAGAATGCTGATAATAGGGAACCCAGGGTTGAGAAGGGACAGTGTTGACATGTTGTGGGGTTGTTAGCCAATGTCATACAACAATGTGTGTACTAACTGTTTGATGAGAAACTAGTTTGTTTTGTTAACCTTCGTCTAAAGTTCAATAATAAATAAATAAAGAATGTTTATTTACCCTGATGGGGCAGGAGACCAGTGGGATGCAGGCCTCAATTCTTGTAAAAGGACCAGACTTAATGGTCTGACTGAGCCTAGAAGGACCCTGGAGGTCATGGTCCCCAGAGCTTCTGTTAGCCCAAGACTGGAACCATTCCCAAAGGCAACTCTACAGACGGGGATTTCACTGGATTATAAGATAGAAGATGATACGGGTGAGGAGTGAGCTTTCTGGATCAAGTAGACACATGAGACTATGTAGGCAGCTCCTGCCTGGAGGGGAGATGACAAGTCAAGGGGCAAAGAAGTTGGCTGAATGGACACAGAAATAGAGAGTGGAGGAAAGGAGTGTGCTGTCTCATTAGGGGGAGAGCAACTAGGAGTATATAGCAGGGTGTATATAAATAATATATATAAAACCCTGGTGGCCTAGTGGTTAAGTGCTACAGCTGCCAAACAAAGGGTTGGCTGTTCAAGTCCGCCAGGCGCTCCTTGGAAACTCTATGGAGCAGTTCTACTCTGGCCTATAGGGTCACTATGAGTCGGAATCAACTTGACTGCATTGGGTTTTTTATATACATTTTTGTATGAGAGACTGACTTGATTTGTAAACTTTCACTTAAAACACAATAAAAATTAAAATAAAGAAAAAAAAAAAGAAACTCCTTGTAATTTTTTGCCCTATAACTCCCCCTTTCTCCCATCTGCACTCCTTTGTTTGTTCCACCTGATAATTTTTTTTCTTTTGTTCTCCGGGCAATTTGGAACACACTGCAGCATCTTGCCCGGATGCTTGTGTGTTTGCCCATTTTGTGAAATGTTTTATCCTTCAGTAAAGCTCTTGGTTTTTGTTTCTCAAAACAAAAAAACAGAAAATCAAACCCATTGCCATTGAGTCAATTCCAACTAGCAGAGTGTAAATCTGGTGTTTTACCATGACACTTCCAAGTTAATCCTGATCCCATGTCACTTCCTTAAGAAACCATGTTGCTGTGAGTATGGCCTGTGAGTTGTGTGGCTCTTGCAACAAATTATCAAACCCAGCAGAGAAATAGATTGCAGTGGGGAAGACAGCTGGTGTTAGAATTAGTAAAAACTTTGAAGAGTGGAAGTGTGTCTGACCTCAACCTCATATGAATCAGCTTTGTGCTGATGCTGATTCTCATTCTCCCTGAAGTTAGACAAGGTCCGACACTGTTGCTACCTCATTGTAGAAGGTGAAAGACTTGTACATAGAATACTGTAAGACATTACTAAAATAAATTAAAGAAGACCTGAATAAATGAAAGAATAGTCTGTGTTAATGGATTGGAAGGCTTAATATAGCTAAGATGTCAATACTACCCAAAGTAATCTACAAATTCAGTGCGATCCACATCAAAATTCCAACAGCCTTTTTTTGCAGAAATGAAAAACCAATTCTCAAATTTATATGGAAGGAGAAGGAACCCCAAATAGCTAAAGTAATCTTGAAGAAGAAGGAGGTTGGAGGACTCAGGCTTCCTGATTTCAAAACATACTATAAAGCCACAGTAATTAAAACAACCTGGGATGGTGTAATAATAGAGCTATAGACCAATGGAATAGCAACAAGATTCCAGAAATAAAATCATACGTCTATGATCAGCTGATTTTTGACAAGGGTGCTAAGTCTATTTGGGGGAAAGGAAGTCTCTTTAAAAAATTGTGCTAGAAAAATTAGATTTCCATGTGTGGAAACATGAATTAGAATCCATTATTCATCTCACACACAAAAAAATTTTAAATAGATGAAGAACCAAAATATGAAACTATAAAATTCTCACAAAAAAATACAGGGGCACAGCTGTAGGATGTATTTCTTAAACATGGATTATCAGCTATGACAACAAAAGGATCACTGAAGAGGACATTCAAATGGCTTAAAAACATATGAAAAGATGTTCAACATCATTAGTCGTTGTTGTTAGTTGCTGTCTAGTGGCTTATTAGTATTTGTATCGGATGGGGTCATGGGCCATCATTTTTCGTATGAGCCCCTTCCCCACTTCCACGAAAGGGGGCATCAGGAGGACTTTATAAACTGAGGATTAGCAGGGGAATTTCATTGAGACTTTGGGTTGAAGATACTAGCTTCTACTGTTATCCCCCGAGTCACATAAGCCACAA